>NC_062552.1:51938204-53138204 GCF_016906955.1 Phacochoerus africanus
TTCCTTCCTTCTTTCTTTCTTTCTTTCTTTCTTTCTTTCTTTCTTTCTTTCTTTCTTTCTTTCTTTCTTTCTCTTTTTCTTTTCTTTCCTTATTTCTTTCTGCCATACCCATGGCATGTGGAAGTTCCTATGCCACAGATTGAATCTGAGCCACAGCTGCAGCAATGTGGGATCCTCTAACCTACTGCACCAGGACTGGGATCAAATCCATGCCTTCACAGCAACCCAAGCTGCTGCAGTCAGATTCATAACCCACAGTGCCAGTGGGAACTCCCTCTAATTATTTTTTTCTTCTTATTAAAGTAAGACATGCTGAATATGCCAAAGGAAAACTATATAGAAAAACATAATGTTGAAAGAAAAAACTGTCTGTAATTATATCTGTAGAGATAATAAATTTAATAGGCTCATAAACGTCTTCAGATTTTCTTCTGAGCATTTATTAACAACACATATACTTCATAAATAATAAAAATGGATTCAAAGTATAGTTTTGTAGCTTTTTTAATATTCCAATATATTTTGGATTTCTATGTCATTAAGTAAAAATTTTCTTCAAACTTCTTAGTGGCTATTAGTTTGATCCACTGTTTAAACTCACCATAATTTATATATGCAATTCCTTACTAGATATTAAGATATTCCCCTTTGGAGGCTATTAGTCACAGCCTTGTTTGGGTGTCTTCAGGCACTTGTGTGAATATTTCCATAGAAGAGGTTTCTAGAAAGATGTCCTGGAGTTCCCATTGTGGCGCAGCAGAAACAAATCTGACTAGGAACCATGAGGTTTTGGGTTTGATTGATCCCTGGCCTCACTCACTGGGTTAAGGATCTGGCGTTGCTGTGAGCTATGGTGTAGGTCGCAGACTCGGCTCAGATCCTGTGTTGCTGTCACTGTGGTGTAGGCTGGTGGCTGTAGTTCCAATCGGACCCCTAGCCTGGGAACCTCCATATGCCACAGGTGCAGCCCTAAAAAGCAGAATAAATAAATAAATAAATAAAAATAAAGAAAGAAAGATGTCCAGCTTAATATGTATGGTAAATTTACATTTTAACACATACGGTTGACCCTTGAACAATGCAGATTTGAACTTCAAGGAACTAATTAGACTTGTTTTTCAATAGTAAATACCACAGTACAAGACCTGTGATTTGCTGAATCCACTGATGCTGAGCCATGGATACCGAGGGCCAAATCTAAAGTTATATCCCAGGTTTCGACTGCAGGGTGCATTGGGGCCCCTATCCCACCCCTCATTTGGTTCAAGGATCAACTGTCAACCACACCGAGAGGGGCCACTTCTCCAAGCTGCTTGTTCACGTCAGAGTCAACAGCTACCAGAGGTCACTCTTTCCCTTGTAGCTCCTTGCACTGACTCAAGGAACACTAACCTGGGTGGGGGGGGGGGGTATAGTTCCCACTGTGGTGCAGCAGGTTAAGGATCAGACACAGGTTGAAGCTGCAGCTTGGGGAGTTCCCGTCATGGCTCAGTGGTTAACGAAACTGACTAGCATCCATGAGGACATGGGTTCAATCCCTGGCCTCTCTCAGTAAGTATCCCACGTTGCTGTGGCTGTGGTGTAGGCCAGTGGCTATAGATCCAATTCAACCCCCTAGCCTGGGAATCTCTATATGTCACAGGTGTGGCCCTAAAAAATGACAAAAAAAAAAAAAGAAGAAGAAGAAGAAGAAGAAGCTGTAGCTTGGCTTTGATCCCTGACCTCGGAACGTGCATATGCCCTGGGTTAGAAATGCTAACCTGGGGGAATTCCCTGGTGGTCTAGTGTTTGGGACTCGGGACTTTCACTTATGTAGCCTGGGTTCAATTCTTGGTCTGGGAACTAAGATTCCATGTCAGGTCATTGCACGCCACAGTCCAAAAAAAAGAAAAAAGAAAAAAAAATGAAAGGAAGGAAGAAAGACATAAAAAGAAAAATTAACCTTTTCTGGGGACAGGAATTAGCTTTCAAAGAGAGAAGTCCCAGGAGAGTCTCATACTTTCAGTACCTTTACCTTTTTTCAGAGAAATAGTTGGTCAGTAAGCACTGCTTTTTCTTTATCAAATTCCATTCCAAATGCTAAATCCTACTTATTTTGTAGGCTTACATGGCAGGGGGCAGTGGTGGAAATTTTAAAAGCCTCTTAAAGACCAGCCAAATGAACTCACCTCTAATTGACTTTCTCAAAAGTACAATTGTTTTAAAAAAAACCAACATGTCTTTGGAAAGGGCAGCATATAAAATAAAAAGTGTATTATTGCCAGTGATCTCATTTGATAGGCCTAAGAGAAAAGTTCTCCCAGCTCTGATTTTTCTAGACATGTAAAAAACAAAAAGAAAGAAAAGATAAAAGAAGGGGAGTAAACATTTATAACTAGACATCTCATGAGGTCACGTTGTTTTTCCTTTTTTTTTTTTAGGAATTAGGGCAAATAAAAAAAGAAACATCTAAATCTGATGTTCAAATATCCTTTCCAGTTTGATCCACTCCTCTTGCCTTAAAAGTACATTTATAAGTGGCCTCAGATCTTTAAGTTGGTTCCTCCCTTTCTTCACTCCTACTGGGTTTGAAAGACAAATAACTTCTTCCTCCATCAATGTTCTGTCCAGAATGAACACTGTGGATGCTCCTTCTCAAGGTGAATACTGTTTTGTTGGTCCTCTCCTTTGACCTTCAGTTTCCCAATTCTCGAATAAGAGTGTACATATTTGGAAAGCCTTAAGAGTTTCCGTATAGGAGTTCCCCTCATGGCGCAGTGGTTAACGAATCCGACTAGGAACCATGAGGTTGCGGGTTCAGTCCCTGGCCTTGCTCAGTGGGTTAAGGATCCAGCATTGCCGTGAGATGTGGTATAGGTTGTAGACGCGGCTTGGATCCTGTGTTGCTGCGACTCTGGTGTAGGCTGGCGGCTACAGCTCCAATTGGACTACTGGCCTGGGACCCTCCATATGCCGCGGGAGTGGTCCTAGAAAAGACAAAAAAAGAAAAAGACAAAAAAAAAAGTTTCCATATATACTGCAAGGCAGAAGAAAGTTAATTATCCAAATGAGGCCCTGTGAGTTTTACTTAAAATCAGACTTAAGATGAATAGCGTGCATTTTCACTTGAAAATCATGAAGCAGATAAGAAAAATTTCAAAAAGTGCAAAGTATGGGAGTTCCTGTCATGGGTCAGTAATAATGAAACCAACTGGTATCCATGAGAAGTCGGGTTCAATCCCTGGTCTCGCTCAATGGGTTAAGGATCCGGCATGGCCGTGAGCTGTGGTGTAGGTCTCAGAGCGGCTCAGATTCTGCATTGCTGTGGCTCTGGGGTAGGCCAGCAGCTGCAGCTCCAATTTGACCCCTAGCCTGGGAACCTCCATATGCCTCGCGTGTAGCCCTAAAAAAAAGACCAAAAAAAAGTCAATTAAAATCTCGATGGCAATAATTCTCAAAATTAAGTGTGTATCAGAATCGTTTGGAGGGCTTATTAAAACCCAGCTTACGGAGCCCACCCCAGTTTGATTCCAGGGGCCTTGGGTGGGGACTGAGAATTTGCATTTCCCAGAGGCTTTCAGGAGATGCTGGTGTTGCTGTCTGGGGACGTCACTTTGAGAACCTCTGTTCCTGAACATGTCCACTCTACTAAGACCTCTCTCTCCCAGGAGGGAGGAAGTGTGGGGTTCCAGGAAAGCAGCGGAAGAGAGCCAGGAATACCATGCCCTCAGTGTGGTTCCACGTGACTAAATGCACCCTCTCATGCTAATCGATATAGGCCCCCTGGGACTTACTGACCATCTGCTATGTGCATGGCACAGGTGGTATAAAAAAAATCTTTATCTTCAAGCGTTCAAATAAATGAACAGGGCAGGGTATCTACACAAATCCCACTTACCAGAATGTGCTGGGTACCATGAAAGAGATACAAATTATGTTCTGGGTCTCAGGAAAAGATAAGGTCATTTGGCTGGCAAAGAGAAAGGTGATATCCTAACGGAGATGGCACGGGACCCAGGCTTTGAGAGGTGGAAAGGAGCCAGGGCGAGGGCATGCGGACAGTGGGAATTGCAAGACGTTCTTCTTTTGCTTTTTTTTTTTAGGGCCACAATTGTGGCATGTGGAAATTTGCAGACAAGGGGCTGGATCGCTTACCCACTGAGCGAGGCCAGGGATTGAACCCGCAACCTCACGGATGCTAGTCGGATTCGCTGCCCCTGCGCTACAATAGGAAGTCCACATAAGACAATCTTGAGCAGGAGGGTGTCTTGATCAAAGGTGTGATCCTGGTCAGTACTCTTCACTGCCTGTGATTTATTTTTATTTTTATTTTTGGTCTTTTTAGAGCTGCACCTACAGCATATGGAAGGTCCCAGGCTAGGGTCAAATTGGAGCTACAGCCTACACCATAGTCACAGCAACTCAGGGTCTGAGCCTTGTCTGTGACCTGCACCACAGCTCACAGCAGCACTGGATCCTTAACCTACTGGGTGAGGCCAGGGATTGAACTTGCATCCTCATGAATACTTGTCAGGCGCTCAACCTGCTGAGCCACGATGGGAACACCACATTGCCTGTGATTTAAATTCAACTCAAATTGATTCCAACAGAAAAGGGGGAAGAAACTTACTGTCTCATGTACCTGAAAATCTAGGGATAGCTTTGGTTTGATGTGCAGAATTTAGATACTCAAACTGTTCAGGAAATTGAAACTCTCTTCCACTCCAATGAGGCCAAGGAACTAGAAAACACTTGATTGTCCCATCCTGGGTTATATGTAGGTGTGGGAAGGTCCAACCCACTCAAACCTCATGGAATGAGTAGGAATGAGGTGGTTTTTCCCAAAGCAAAACAGGGTATTATTTCCAGAAAGCTTCTGTCTACTGGGTACTGCGTAGGAGAACATGACCAAGAACTACTACAGATACAAATCGCCCACCATGGGGGATCCAATCAGAAGGGAAGTCAATTTATTTTATTTTTATTTTTTGTCTTTTTAGGGCCACACCCTTGGCATATGGAGGGTCCCAGGCTGGGAGTCGAATCAGAGCTACAGCTGCCGGCCTACACCACAGCCACAGCCACGCAGGATCCAAATCACGTCTGTGACCTACACCAGAGCTCATGGCAATGCCAGATCCTTAACCCACTGAGAGAGGCCAGGGATCAAACCCACAACCTCATGGATGCTAGTCATTTTTTGTTAACCGCCGAGCCATGACAGGAACTCCCAGAAAGTCAGTTTAAAATGCCAATACCGGAAGTTTCTGTCGTGGCTCAGTGGTTAATGAATCCAACTAGGAACCATGAGGTTGTGGGTTCGATCCCTGGCCTTGTTCAGTGGGTTAAGGATCCAGTATTGCCGTGAGCTGTGGTGTAGGTTGTAGATGCGGCTCGGATCCTGTGTTGCTGTGGCTCTAGTGTAGGCCGGTGGCTATAGCTCCAATTGGACCCCCAGCCTGGGAACCTCCATACGCCGTGGGAGCGGCCCAAGAAATGGCAAAAAGATAAAAAATTAAAATAAAATAAAAATAAAATAAAATAAAATGCCAATACCCACCATTTGTACCAAAGGATGTGGTACAACCTACAAAGGACTTGCTGTAGAGAAGAGAAGCTTCCAGTCTCAGAGCGTGGTCCAGGGGCACGTCCTGGTCCTTTGTCTCCTCTGCTTGGAGCTTCTCCTCTCTACAGCAGCAGGAACCCCGCAAGGGGAGCTGTTCAGTCGGGGGTGAGGGTTGCGGTGACAACTGGCGTGGTGGATGCCTCCAGACTAGGCCTCGAAAGCCAGTCTCTGATGGATCCAAATGTCTAATCAGGGCAGGGTCAGCTCAACCACTGTGCATCTTTCTCCCAGGGCCTTGGAGCCCACTGTCCCTTTCCTAGAAGGCTCCAGGCCTCCCCTGTCCCTAGTGGATGCTGTGTACTTAGCAGCCAGAACAGGGGCCCTGTCACTCCAGTGCCTCCCACTGCACCAGTTCTGCTGGGCACCACCCCGTGGACTGCTTTCTCCAAGGTTCTCTTGACCCTCTGGCTCTTTTTTTTTTTTGGTCTTTTTTTGTCTTTTTTGCCACACCTGCAGCATATGGAGGTTCCCAGGCTAGGGGTCTAATCAGAACTGTGGCCACCGGCCCATGCCAGAGCCACAGCAACTCAGGATCCAAGCCACATCTGCGACCTACACCACAGCTCATGGCAATGCCAGATCCTTAACCCACTGAGCAAGGCCAGGGATCAAACCCACAACCTCATGGATGTTAGTTGGGTTTGTTAACCACTGAGTCACAATGGGAACTCCAGACCCTCTGCTCTTTGCCTGTGGTATTGGAGCAGTCACGCAGGGCCAGCTGAGGAAGCCTTGGCTCTGACAGTGCAGGCAACATCCAGTGCCTTGTCCAGGGCGAGTCTGGGCAGGGCTGCTTCTATGCAGGTGGCTGGCAGGAGAAGGAAGATGAAAATCAGTGGGTGGGTAAAAGTTTTGGGGGTGACTGATGTTGGGATCCAGTCTAGAGAAAAAAGAACATAAAGCCAAAAGAGGGTAAAAGGGTGCAAGGAAACAGTGGCTGGCAGCGTTGTGCTAAGTCAGAGCCGGCCAGAGTCAGGACGACTGCGGGCTGTGGAGAGAGCAGGGCACAGAGGAGTTCAAACCGCTCAGGTGGGACAGGCCAGGCCTGCGGCGAGGGCCCCAGCAGCCCCCAGTGCTGCCTCCAAAGGAGAGGGAGCTCAGGAACTGGGAGCGCTGCAGGGGCCAAGAGGGAGAAACAAGAAATTGACACGTTGGCCGGGCCGAGCCCACACATGTGGCTAAGAAGCAATTGTTCTAGCCAAAACCAGTGACTATTATGACTTCACAAAGGACGAAGGCAGGGCAGCCCACAGCCCTGCTTCACCTTAAGAAGAATCAGTCACTGTCCAAAGGCTGACTGTATGGAGCTCCTCAAAGTGAGGGGTCTTGGGGGCGCTGATCCCACCCGCTATGCTTCGGGGACAGATGGCACTTGATATGACGAGGGGCACCAGCTATAGTGTAAAATCTGACTTGAAGGAAAGACAATGATGAAAAGCACAGAAACCAGAAAGCAAGCACCCCTGGAATCCCCCCCGCCACCCCCCGGCTTTTTTAGAGCTGCAGGTGCAGCCTATGGAAGTTCCCAGGTTAGGGGTCTAATTGGAGATACAGCTGGTGACCTACACCACAGCCATAGCAACATGGGATCCGAGCCATGTCTGTGACCTACACCACAGCTCATGGCAACTCTGGATCCTTAACCCACTGAGGGAGGCCAAGGATTGAACCCGGGTCCTTATACACTAGTCAGGTTCCTTAACACTAAAGCCATGACAGGAACTCCACCCCGGCATTTCAATTACTGCCGCCCTCCTCCCTTGTAGGTGCAGCCAGCTCAAGGTCAGCAGGATGGACAGACTCCATCAGAGAAAAAGTGAAACATGCAGTTTGAATTTTTGTCTCATCAGATCAACTGACTTTGTCATCGGCCCGAATTTAGACCTCTTCTCTTTCATGGCATGTGCACCGCTTAAGGATTGTAATAAAAATACGAAGGCAACAATAAACTGGGTTTACTATATCAGGCAGGATACACCAGGTACTGTGTCCCAACTTGGAGCTTTGCTTTTCTTTTCTTTTTTGCTTTTTTTTTTTTTTTTGCTTTTTAGGGCCACACCTGTGGCATATGGAGCTTCCCAGGCTAGGGGTCTGATTGGAGCTACAGCTGCCACAGCAACGCAGAATCCCAGTTGCATCTGCAACCTACACTGCAACTCATGGCAACGCTGGATCCTTAACTCACTGAGGCCAGGGATCGAACCTGAAACCTCATGGTTCCTAGTCAGATTTGTTTCCAGTGCGCCACGATGGAACTCCTAACATGGAGTATTTCACTTTCTCCTCCCCAAACCCCTTAGATACTTACATCTGAGGGATGTAAGGTTTACAAAGACTCACCCAGGTGGGATGGGGGGTCACCCTGGTAGGAGTGACAGGACCCAGCTTAGACCCAGCTTCTAATCTCGTCTCCTTGCTCCTGACCCCACTGCTGTCCTGTCCCATATCACCACTCTGTGCTTCACAGAAATGTTTTTTTTTTTTTTTTTCCAAAAAGACAAAACTATTTTTTGGAAAAAATGTTACAAATGGTCATTCAAAAATTAATAAATAAAAATTCTTCAAGATGGCTCCCTGATTTGCAAAAAGGTAAAAAATTGCTGCTGTGGTAAAAAGGCCTTTCAAAATGGGCACTGAATGGAGTTCCTGCCGTGGCTCAGTGGTAACAAACCCAACTAGCATCCATGAGGACTTGGGTTTGATCCCTGGCCCTGCTCAGTGGGTTAAAGATCCAGTGTTGCCGTGAGCTGTGGTGTAGGTCATAGATGCGGCTCAGATCTGGTGGTGCTGTGGCTGCGGTGTAGGCCGGCGGCTACAGCTCCAATTCGATCCCTAGCATGGGAACTTCCATGTGCTGCGAGTGCGGCCCTAAAAAGACAAAAAAAAAAAAAAAAAAAAATTAAATGGGCAGCAAAGGCAGTTTCTTCAGGAGAAATCACAGTGAAAGCGGGGACAGTAAGTAGAATCAGAGCCCCTACACCTTTTGCTGAGAACTGAAATCATACAAAATAATCTCATCCAGATCCCAAGACCTGGCAGAGATGTGTAAATGGCTAATGAGGTGACCCTCTAAAAACACTGGCAGCCCTGTGGAGCAAGAGGAACCCAGGTGGCCCTCTGGCACTTCCTTGGGAACCCCACAGGGAGGGGACGTGTGGCAGAAACCTCACCCCCATTACTCAAGGTCAATCTCTGCCTTCCCCCTGGGATAGAAATGGCCAAAGTGGGGGGGCCTTGGTCCCTTCTCTTCAGGGGACCCTGCCTCTGGCTCCCTTGCCTCCCTGGAGTCTGTAGCACACGGCTCTGTTTGTGCCCTGCTGGGCAGATGTACCACAGGGCTGGACGCCACCCCATTGCTCACTCCTAAATTCTGAGAAGATGCTCTCTGTGCTGCAGGCTCTATATATGGAACAATAGGATCAAAGGAAAGTCTTCTTACTCCCATGATCTGGTTTGTGTGTTTGGGTTGACATTCATAATCCTGTTTTTAGAATCTGATCTAAACTCTTGGCTTTTATTATTAATTTTATCTTTTTTTTTTTTTTTTTTTTTTTTTAAGCTTAGGAAGTTTAAAATGCTCTTTGCCTTAAAAAGAGAGGATTACTTTGACAGCTTCACAAGGGCACACCTTCTAATTCCGGGATTTAATAATCTATTCACCGAGGGCTTTGGCTCCAGGACAAGCTGTTTATAGCTCTGGGTCATATATCTGGTTGTTGTGAGATAGAAGGGATATTTCTTATCCAGTTTCCTATTCTCAGTTCCAAGTGCACAGGTTCACTGAATGTCTGAAATCAATTATTGTTCTAAACTTACCAGCCATAAATATGAGTCAGTACAATGACTTGGAACCTTGGACAGTTTTACCCAAGTTTGAGGCATGGAATATAAATATCGTAAATATAAAGATGCCCCAAGCCCTTCCCTCTTCCTCTGCTATAGCAAAGGTGCAGCTTCTGTTGATGACTCCTCTGATCCTGACACAAATCAGGCAACAGGTCCTGAAATCCTTGTGTGATGTACTTGGCTCAGGGCTTCCCAAGAAGTGCCACTGGATGAGGTAGGGGACCATGGGCTGTGAATTGAGGATTTTTAATGATTTCCTACTCTATTCCCATACAGGGGTCCTAAGAGGTGGGTATTCCTCCTCAGGTCTGACCCTTCCAGACTCCCCTCCCCTGGCCCACCTGTGCCCCAGGGTTGGCTGGTGAAAGGGCATTAGGTTGCTGTCGCCTTGTACCTGTCCTCTGAGACCTCGGGACCTCAATGCCAAGAATCCTCCAGGACGAAGTTCCCATTGTGGCTCAGTGGTAACGAGCCCGACTAGTATGCACGAGGACACAGGTTCGATTCCTGGCCTCGCTCAGTGGGTTAAGGATCTGGCGTTGCTGTGGCTGTGTTGTAAGCCGGCAGCTGCAGCTCCGATTCAAGCCCTAGCCTGGGAACTTCATATGCTGCGGGTGCGGCCCTAAAAAGCAAAAAAAAAAAAAAAAAAAAAAAAAAATCCTCCTGGAGTGAGGGTCTTGAGTTGCTGCTTCCTCAAGCCAGCCTTCCTCACTGTCCCTAGGGCCTGCCTAGACATGACTGGCAGAAACCAATCCCTCTGTAGAACAGGAACTTTCCCATCCCACTCTGGGACGGGCGGCTTCTAGATTCACTTCCACTAAACAGTACACCTAGGCTTGGGACTGAGTATGGCATGGGGACAGGAAGCAGAGACACAGTCTCACCGTGCTGTCACACACGGACGGGGTAGCCACGCCTGGGGTCCCATTATGAATTACGAGACCGTGGATTACTCACCGAGCGGAGTAGCCATATCCTTGGTCTGCTGGCTTGTGGTCATTTTACTGCTCGTTATCATCTCCCTAGACGTGGAGAATGAAGGGAGGCAATCTGTCGAGCTGACGTGCCACTTCCCCCACACCAGCACATCTGGCAGGGCCCAGCAGAACACAGAAGGAGCGCCAACTCTTTCTGGGTTATGCCTCTCTTTCCTATTAAATGCCGCATTTGCTGATAAAGTGTTCCGTCCAAGAATATATTTTATGGCGCATCTGGCAGTTTGAATGATGTTATTTACAAATGCTATAAATCGATGTGCTAGCTTTTCCTGTGTTATCAGCGTTTTCAGATACACCAATACGTGGTATAACTCTCTTCAACTAATTCGGTTATCAGTATCTGCTCGACTTGGTGAATTATCTAGCTACACTTTCCCCAAAGTCTAGGTCAATTACACTTGAACAGATATGCCAGGGCTCTGGTATTCAGAATGACCTAGTTTATTTAAAAAAAAATAAACCCCTCCCCCCCAAAAAAACATTAAAAGCATTTCAAAAACAAAGGCTGGTTTGATCATTTAATGCATTCTGAAAAAGAATCCTTCTTTTAAGTGGCTATAAAAGGTATTAGTACAACATCAAAAATTACGAAATCTATTTTTGACTCAACTACATTTCTTCCTAATATGGGGATCTCCCTGAGTGAGGCAGCTGAGGAGATTTAGGGAAATATTTACAATAAAGGGAATAATCTCATCACATTAGCTAATATCCCTTCAGTAAGCCTAAGAGGAACAGCTAAGAGAATTATACATTTTTGTTTGTTTGTTTTGTTTTTGTTTAAGAAAAAGGTATAGGGGAGTTCCCATTGTGGCACAGCAGAAATGAATCTGACTAGGAACCATGAGGCTGTGGGCCTCCCTCAGTGGGTTAAGGATCTGGCGTTGGTGTAGGTCACAGATGTGGCTCGGATCTGGTGTTGCTGTGGCTGTGGTGTAGGCCGGCAGGCTGTAGCTCCAATTCGACCCCTAGCCTGGGAAACTCCATATGCTGTGGTGTGGCCCTAAAAAGACAAAAAAATAAATAAAAAGCAAAAAAAAAAAAAAGAAAGAAAAAGGTATAGGACAAAACTTTAATATTTACTTGAATATGAGCGATGTAATTTATGAGGTGTGTAAAAATAAAAGGCTTAAAGACTAACAAATGAACACTACATTGTTTTGCTGGATAAATAGACCCTAAGATGAATCAGCTTTAACAGTGACTTGGTTTAATGAGCCTATAGGCAGCTGGTCTCTCTAGTGTGTGGTCTCTCCAGTGTGTGGTCTCTTCAAATGATGTTATAGCTGTGATTCAACAATTAAATATACAATGTGCGCCACGTGGAGAATGTCATCTGAAGTGTGACACCGTGATGACAGGCAGGCAGAGGTGTGGGTGCCCAGTGCAAAGGACCACACCCCCAGGGCCAAGCAGGTTGCCCTTATCACGGCCCACGTCTCCCTGCTGGGGTTTTACACACTGGGAAGAAAGAAGGCATCATTGCAACATTTGTAACTTCTTGCCTGGAGTTCTCCTAGCGGCGCTGTGGTTAACGAATCCGACTAGGAACCATGAGGTTTTGGGTTCAATCCCTGGCCTTGCTCAGTGGGTTAAGGATCTGGCGTTGCCATGAGCTGTGGTGTAGGTCACATACATGGCTCAGATCCTTCGTTGCTGTGGCTGTGGCGTAGGCCAGCAGCTGCAGCTCCAATTCAACCCCTAACCTGGGAACCTCCATATGCTGCAGGTGCGGCCCTAAAAAAACCACACACACAAACATTCTGGAAACATGTTCTCCAACACCCTCTTTAAAATATTATATGGATCAACTTTATTGAAAGTGAATGCACACAGATGATGCAGTGTAAAGAAACACTCCCAGTACCAAAGCCTGGGTGACGCTTTTTAATTCATTACGAAGCGAAGAATCTGCCAGTGGTAGCAGTTACTTATTTTTGCTGAGGGTTCTCTGCTTCTCTGCGTGCTCCACAATCTTTTCTTCCACATAAAGACCCTTCCGCTTGCGCACCGCGTTCATGTACTTCCGGGCCTGGTTCTCGGAATCAGCCTTTTCCCCAAAGTGCAGGTACTCCTCCTCAGTGGTTGGCACCCAGAAAGGGTCGCTGGGAATGATCTTGTAAAGGAAGGTGACAGAACGTGCTGGATTAGACACATACCTCCATTTCAAATGCCCATTCATAGGGTCCTAGCTTAAGAATAAAAGTTAACCAATGAAGAGTTAAACTTGCTGGAGGGCAAGTTCCCCTTGTGGTTCAGCAGTAACAAATCTGACTGGTATCCATGAGGATGTGGGTTCGATCCCTGGCCCAGCTTGGTTAAGGATCTGGCGCTGCCGTGAGCGGTGGGTGTAGGCCAGCAGTTGCAGCTCTGATGTGACCCCTAGCCTGGGAACTTCCATATGTTGGGGGTTCGGTCCTGAAAACAAAACAACACGAGAGCGTTACACTTGCTAGAAATGGTAATAAATACGTAGGAAGGATCACAGATGTGAACAAGTGGTAGTAGATTCAACAAAGCTTGGTACCTACACATTATTCTTTACTCTTAGAGCTTCCCGTAACACTAAGGAAGCAAGAGCACACTTTTGAATCATATATGAGAACAACCCTCCCTTTCCCTAGGATACGCCTGGCTATCAGTGTCCTTTCATTAATTTTGCCTTTGTCCCCGGCAAAGACCAACGCATCTGAGTCCATTCTTAATCATGCGGAGCTTTTGCTCCAAAGTTCAGGGCAGTCCCTGGTGAGCGGGTCAGGCGGACCGTATGTTCCGCCCTGGCAGAGGCGCACATCGACAGCCTCCTGTCCTCCTTCCTCCGGGCCCACGTCCAGGAACTACTCTGAGGGTGAGGAAGACAAGTCCAGGGGAAGGCCTGCCCAGGACAATTCCTCGGGGGAGCTGCTCTCGTGGGGAACAGGGGGCAGGGCGTGCACAAGGGAAAGCAGCTGGGAGAGGGTTAGTCTGGAAGCCGTACTGGGCAGAGGGGCTGCGGTCCTCTAGGATGCGCGGCAGCCAAGTCATCATGTCTAAGGAGGTGGTGAACTTGGACATGGACCTTCCTGCGGTCCACAGTCAAGGGAATGACTTCCAGGACAGGACAGAAGCTATGTGCACGTGGGGACCACTCGGGCCATCCGCTTACGGGAGGATCAGGGGATCACCACTAGAGGTGGTCTCTCTCCCCACCCCCAGGCAGAGCAAGCTCCCCGAGACTAATATCCTGGCCTCCCTTTGCATCCTCACCCCTGGTTCCCCAGGAGAATCTGACTGGCAAGTGTGAGAAGAGAAAACAGACTTGGACAGCCGGCCTCTTTTTCCTTCCCCTCTCCTGGAAGCGGGTTGCCTGCAGGAAGCAGACAATCCGCTCTGTTCCTCCCTGCTGCTTCCGGGAGCCGGCTCTGACCCTGCAGCAGGAGCCTGACCCAGGCTGGCCTGATTCTGGAGCGCAGTGCTGGGGGCTCAGCACTGCCCGATAAAGACCACATTCCACAAGGCAGGCTTGATCAGTATTAGCAGTGAAGGTCTGACTTTGATATGCCTTGTTCTTTTTGTTGTTTTTTCCTGTATTTCTCAACTAGGGAGAAAACTATTATTAAGTGTGTAAGATTAATTTTCAGCCTGTTGTTTCTTTAATTTTGAGAGAGAAAGGAGACTGGAAACCCATCATGGTTTGCGCATTGACAAAAACCGCCTATATGGTAAAAACTTGCTGTTTTTTTCCTAGCTGTTCCTAAATATATCTACTCTCCCCTTTTTCTTTGGTCATAAGTATTTCAGGTGGGCTTACGACGACCTCGTTTCTGGGGGAAGGGGAGGTAGGCTCATTTTTTTCTACAACGTGCAAGATAATCAGCATTTTAGACTGTGGGCCACATGGTCTCTGTGGCAACTACTCAAGTCTCCTTGAAAGTAGCCACAGAAAGTACATAAATGAATGGGTATGGCCGTATTTCAGGTTATTTTATTTACCAAAACAGGTAATGGGCCATTGTTTGCTGACTGCTGATCTAGTTAAAGACCACATTTCCCAGCTTCTATGTGAGGTGGGGTCTTGTTAGACATGGCTGGATTTGTTCCACAGCAATAAATGGAGGCAAAAGCCCATCCACTTCCCACAGGGGGCCGAGACAGATGTGAGCCAGGAGGGCCAGGCTCTTACGGCCCCCTTAGGATGGGCCCAAAGCCACAAAACCCGGGCGCATGGAGACCAGAACCATCCACTCTTCTCTGCAGATGGAATAACCATGTCTGCCCAGCGCTGTGGCTGGAAGTAAGTTGTAGATAACGGGATAAGAGCTGTCACCCTCTGAAGATCAGACGTGCCCTGCACTGAGACTGTTGTCCTGTGCCAGCCACACTGGTGACGGCACTGGGCCGAGCCACTGCAAAGAATACAGTTAGAGCTATAGCCCTCAGGAGCACAGAGCCGGAGAGAACTCCCCATGAAAAGGACTCTGCCAGTGAGATTTTGAGAAGACAAAAGGAAAGCCGGCACTGGGAAGACAGGTGCCAGACTCAGCAAAAAGGAGAATGAATAATCAAATAACGAGAAATAATAAAGTGATCTGAAGAGAAAATTATAGAGAAATCACTTAAAAATCCTCCAAGAAATGAAGGAGATGGGGTGAGGAAGAGGATCCGTAAGACATTAGGCAGGCAGTGGTGAGAAAGAATGAACTGCAAATACCAGAAATTTAAAAATTCAGACATTAAAATAAAAAAAAAAAAGAAACTTGGTAGGTTAAAAAGAAGACTGATAAAGAGAAAATAAATTAAAAGACAGATTTGATAGTCAAAATATATATAAAACACTACTCAACCAAAAACCCCAAACAACCCAATAAAAAATGGGCAAAGGACCTAAATAGACCTTTTTTTTCCCCAAGAAGATACACAAATGGCCAATAAGCAATTGAAAAGATGCTCAACATCATTAGGGAAATGCAAATCAAAACCATAATGAGATAGCACTTTACACTCACCAGGATGACTATTATTAAAAAAAAAAAAAAAAGAAAGAAAGAGAGTTCTAGTCGTGGCTCAGCAGAAACAAATTTGACTGGCATCCTCATAGATGCAAGTTCGATCTCTGGCCTGGCTCAGTGGGTTAAGGCTGGCACTGCCGTGAGCTGTGGTGTAGGTCGCAGACACAGCTGGGATCCTGTGTTGCTGTGGCTGGGGTGTAGGCCGGCGGATGTAGCTCCAATTAGACCCCTAGCCTGGGAACCTTCATATGCAGCAGGTGCAGCCCTAAAAAGACAAAAAAAAAAAGGGGGTTGGTGAGGATCTGAAGAAATTGTTGGAAGCCTCATGCATTGCTGATAAGAACATAAAATGTTAGCGTCACTGTGGAAAGGGTTTCAGAAGAGTCCAATCTTGCCTCAGCCCTCAGCAGGTACTTCCCTTCCGAGGTTGGCTCAGTGTGTTTCCCTCGACTCCAGGACCGCTTTCTGCACTCACCTCCAGCTGCCCAAGGGACTCCTTGGGAGGCTGGCTCTGGGCCACCTCCCCCGTGGGCCCGGCAGCCCGCATCTCCTCTGTCCAGCACAGACAGGTGCTCTCTTTCTATTTCTACTCCTCCTACGTATCCGTGTGGACGTCTGAAGGCCTCGTGCCTCAACACATCAAACAAACTCTCAGAAAAGCGGAGACAGAGTACACTTGGCCAGGAAGTGACTTGTGTGGTCCTCCCCTGACGGTGTCAGGCTCATTCTGAGTTTTCTCGGTGGGGCAATGGCGAGGCAACCCTGAAGTCTGTCCAGGTGCTGCTCTGCAGAAAGGCACCCTTGAGGCCACAGAGCAGAGCCTGCTCTCAGTTTGGAAGAAAAGGTGGCTCACCCAGAAATCATGTGCTCACAGTGGGAATGGTTTTTGCAATTCCTCAGCCTAAAAAGGATGCCATTTTCTTTTTTCTTCTTTTTTTTTGTCTTTCAAGGGCCGCACCTTCGGCATATGGAGGTTCCCAGGCTAGGGGTCAAATTGGAGTGACAGCTGCCCGCCGACACCACAGCCACAGCTGCGCAGGATCCGAGCTGCATCTGCCACCTACACCACAGCTCATGGCATCACCGGATCCTTAACCCCCTGAGCGAGGCCAGGGATCAAACCCGTAAGCTCATAGTTCCTAGTTGGATTCATTAACCACTGAGTCACGACGGGAATTCCAGGATTCCATTTTCTAACTCACAGGAACAAAGGCACCCAAGTGCCAGCTGTTGCCCGGAGGAGGAAGAGGAAGAGAAGGAGGAAGAAGAAAGGGAGGAAGAAGAGGAAGAAAAAGAAGACGGAGGAGGAAAAGAAGAAAAAAAAAGAAGAAGAAGAGGAAGTAGCAGTAGCTGCAGTCGTCGCCTAGAAGAAAAAAATCTTTGGGAGCTCTATTTCAGATTTTTGTCCAGTTTTCACTATGATTGTGGCTGGCAAGTGGGAAACACCATGTCCAAAATACCCTTCTCCTGTGCTCCTGTATCACTTCTTCCTTACCCTGTGTGACCTGTAGCCCACTGCTCAGGGTCATCTCAATATGAAATGGTGAATCTTGAGGTTACGCTGACATGTGTGTGGAACAGCACTGGTTGGTAATATTTTTCTTTTTGTGCCTGTTATTAGCTCCTTTTCTTTCTTTTTCATAGATGGGTAAAACATAGAAAGAGAAATTATGAGATTGCTGACTTCAAAGGTTTCCTCATGGAAAATGCCTGTAATTTTATTTTCTCTATTTTTTGAAGCACTTTCTCTCAAAAGCTCTTGATTGTAAATTACATGGTGCGGTAGAATACAAATGAAAAAAAGTGCCTTGGAGTGAGAAAAGCCAGATCTCAACAACTGTGTTATTTCTAAACCTAACTATGGGGGAAAACTGAGACAGCCAGAAAATAAGATCAATGACATTTAATTATAATGTAGTTTTCAAGACTTTCAAAGATTTGAAGCTTTTGGGAAAAGGACCGTGAC
Organism: Phacochoerus africanus; assembly: GCF_016906955.1. NCBI lineage: Eukaryota > Metazoa > Chordata > Mammalia > Artiodactyla > Suidae > Phacochoerus > Phacochoerus africanus. The sequence continues at coordinate 51,955,608 of NC_062552.1, forward strand.
AGGTGGCAAAGGGATGACAGAAGGATGGTACAAAACTGGAACAAACTTCACTACATATTCCTCTGAAGTTATTTATTAAGGGACTGATCTTTAATAACAAGCTTAACTAAGCTAAAAACTAATATATACATATTTAAAAAACAACAACAACAACAAAAAAAACTACTGGTGTTCCCATCATGGCACAGCAGAAATGAATCCAACTAGGAACCATGAGGTTGTGGGTTCGATCCCTGGCCTTGCTCAGTGGGTTAAGGATCCGGCGTTGCCGTGACCTGTGGTCACAGATGTGGCTCAGGTCTGGCATTGCTGTGGCTGTGGAGTGTAACACAGCCAGCAGCTGCAGATCCGATTCGACCCCTAGCCTGGGAACCTCCATAATGTCGCGGGCGCGGTCCTAAAAAGACAAAAAAACAAAAACCAAAAAAAGACCCCCCAAACCAAACTACTATTAAGTATGTAAGATTAATTTTCAGCCTTTTGTTTTTTTAAATTTTGAGAGAGAGAGATTAAAAAACCCATGATGGTTTGCATGTTGACAAAAATTGCCTATTTTGTAAAACTTTGCTGTTTTTATCCTAGCTATTCCGAAATATGTAACTCCCCCTTTTTCTTTGGTCATAAGTATTTCAGGTGGGCATATGGACGACCTTGTTTCTGGGGAGAAGGGGAGGCAGGCACATTTTTTCTACAATGTGCAAGATAATCAACATTCAGACTGTGGGCCACATGGTCTCTGTGGCAACTGCTCAAGTCTCCTTGAAAGTAGCCACAGAAAGTACATAAATGAATGGGTATGGCCATATTTCAGAATATTTTATTTACCAAAACAGGTAATGGGCCATTGTTTGCTGACCGCTGATCTAGTTAAAGACCACATTTCCCAGCTTCCATGTGAGGTGGGGTCTTATTAGATTGTGGCTGGATTTGTTCTGGACAACAGGATGAAGTGAAGTGAAGAACATCCCTTTAAAGGGATGCAGTATGTCCTCTTTCTGCTCCCCGTTCTTAACGGCTGGAATGCAGATGTGATGGTTGGAGGTGAACAGCCACTTTGGACAGCAGTGGAAGCCAAATGGTGAGAAAGGCAGCAAAACCAGATGGCTCCTTCCAGTAAACTGCAACTGGCCCTCACTGACTGCCTCCTTAGACTCAGAGAGAACCTTCCGCCTTATGTGACACACTCTGCTTTGAGATTCTCTTGTTAGAGCAGCCTTGTCTGTTTCATAAATAACATTTTTTTTTTTTTTTGGGGCTTTTCTAGGGCCGTTCCCGCGGCATATGGAGGTTCCCAGGCTAGGGGTCCAATCGGAGCTGTAGCCGCCGGCCCACACCACAGCCACAGCAACGTCAGATCCGAGCTGTGACTGTGACCTACACCACAGCTCATGGCAACGCTGGATCCTTAACCCACTGAGCGAGGCCAGGGATTGAACCTGCAACCTCATGGTTCCTAGTCGGATTCGTTTCTGCTGCACCATGATGGGAACTCCATAAACAGCATATTTGCAAACTTTACAGATTTTTCTTAAAAAACATGTCTTATAAAATCATTTTTCAAGGATAAGAATGACTATTAAATGATGAGGTATTTTAAACAAATAACAGAATAAATGAATTCAAATGTACAATTCTTCCAATAAGGATGCCATTCCAAGAGCTCTGAATTTCTATTTTCGACCTGTATCTACAGAGAATCCCATGGATTACTTAACCTACACTCTCTCAGAATCGACTAAGCATACTAGATCACAGTTTCTTGCTCGAGCATTGATCAAGGCCATTTTCATGAGATGGGTGACTTGTCATCTTAAGATATGCAGAAGCATGAGCTGCAAGTTCTAAAGGCAGTTTTCAGCAACGGCAGCACAAATGAAGAAAGTGTTTCACTTCTCAAGGTCATTACTGTGAAGTGGAATAAGTCTCTCTTCAGTTCTAAGTATCATTTAGCTGCATTGTCCTGTAATCACACATCTGGTCACTAAAACATGTGGGAGAGAACTCATGCTTTTCATTAGGAACATCAATAATATATTTACATTGCAGACTTCTTCAGAAGTCGCCTTTATAAATCCATTCCTTCTATTTCTTATCGGTTTGCGTTCTTATGTCTTTTTTTTTTTTTTTTTGGCTTTTTAGGGCCGCATTAGCGGCATATGGAGGTACCCAGGCTAGGGGGCTAATTGGAGCTGTTGCTGTGGGCCTACGCCGCATCTTCGGCTTACACCACAGCTCACAGCAATGCCGGATCCTTAACCCACTGAGCGAGGTCAGGAATCAAACCTGCAACCTCGTGGTTCCCAGATGGATTTGTTTCTGTTGCGCCACGATGGGAACTCCTGTTTGCATTCTTATGTAAAAGCTGAGTGGCCAAAAACCGAAATCAAAAAGCTGTAAGTTTGAATAAGTGGGAAATTACCACCCCATAAGTGTTGGGATTAACAAATACCTTTAATGTTTTGTGCTACTGTTGTCTACATAATGAAGTATGGCAATGGTACCTATTCAGACACCGGCCAATAAAACCATCAAGACATCATTTAGTTTCCATCAAGACAAAGATGCAAAGAAAACATCACTGAAAGTTACTGTTGAAAGTGTAGTTTGTACTAACAACGACAACAAAAAAACATAGCCTGAATTGGAACAATATTAACTTCAGTGCTAGCAAGCACTAAGAATGGAACGCCCTCTCTCTTTCAAGGAGAAACAGACAAAACTGTGTTGTGGACTAGCAGCTTCCCTCACATCAATTTAGACCATATGAACTGGTCTAATTAAGATTAAGTTTGCCCTGTCCAAAGTCAATATCTCTGAAGTGTCACCTTTCTTTACTTTGCCAGATTCACTTGACTACAGAATTCATGTTAAAGAGAAAGTTCTCCTTAATTACCCCCATTCCCTTGTTTTGTTTAAATTTAAACTGTTCATTTAAAGCGTTCAAGAGAAAGGGACCCAGCTGGCTAAAGAAAATGAAAGAAATAACAAGAGCTAAGCACTGAATCTAAACCATGAATTTTGTTTAAATAGAGTTTAAGGGAAAAAAACCCTATATTATTTCTGTGAAGTCTAGTGCAATGGCATACTGCCGAGAGGGGGACAAAATGAACATGTCACAGACCCTAAGAATGTTGACAAGAAAACCATCTTTGTGCCAGGAAGGGTCTACCAGGTAGTGCCAGGCACTGAGCTAGATATTCCATATACCTTACACCTCATGGCCCAAACAAACCCAGAGAGGCTCCATAATTTGTCCGAGCAAGTGCCAGATTTAACATCTGAAACTAGGACTCCCTGACACCAAAGTCAATGCTCCTTTCACCAAACCACATACCTCTATGGTATGTGTGGATCATGTGAAGTTGTCTGGGTCCCCTGTAAATAGTGACAATAAAACTGCATTCTTTTTCTTCTTTTTTTTTTCGCTTTTTCGGGCCACACCCGAGGCATATGGAGGTTCCCAGGCTAGGGGTCAAATTGGAGCTGTAGCCGATGGTCACAGCCACAGCAACGCAGGATCTGAGCTGCATCTGCGACCTACACCCACAGGTCACAGCAACACTGGATCCTTAACTCACTGAGCGAGGCCAGGGATCGAACCCGAGTCCTCGTGGATACTGGTAGGGTTCGTTAACCACTGAGCCACGACAGGAACTCTCGAAACTGTTTTCTTGAAACCACTTTTCTACTTAACATTCTATAGTTTAAAAACGTTATTCCTGACTTTAAGGCTTTGCCTTGAAACACAACATGCTGTTTTCTGCTCAAGCCCTACAGCTTTCTTTGGCCTGCCTTCTCTCATGGGCTACCCTCCAACCCAATGTCCTTCTCCCCTTTGGCTGCCAACGTCTACTTTCCCTTTAAGGATTTGTTTGGGAAGGCCAGTCTGACCTCCTCCTTCTTTCTTGCTGTTATTTCCTCGCCCTAAGGTAAAAGACGATGTGTTCACAATCTCTCCTCTCCAGAGCAATGTGGATCTGTCAGGTTTGCATTTCTAATTACACGTAAGGTTTGCCTTTTCACTGGCCTTTACCTGCACTGACAACCCAGTGTTCTGATGAGCCATTTCATTCCACCCCACTTGAAAGCTACGGAGCCTCCAATCTCCATAATGGGGACTGGAGACTTTGCAACATGGAATAATTTAAAGCTGTCCCTAGTAAGAGGCATAACAGTTTGCCTCTAAATGCTAAAAATACTTTCTCCCCAGAAGAAATGTCACCTAAAGTTTCACCTTCAAAATGTCTGTGGTTTTCTTATCTACAAGATGTCTTTGGGTGGAAAAAAAAATATTAGATGTTCTGTGTCTTAAATGTTACATCAAATGAAAAAAATAATGTGTGTGTATGTATGACAAAGCGCATATCGTCTATGGCTCATTCAGTCTGGATGAAAAAATGCCAACTGCTTTTTTCCCATCCCTTTGATGGAACAGAGCCAGAGCAAGGCCAAACAGCCTGGGAGGTGGTCTGCCCCTCTTGGCCCCATATAAGGATAAGGAAGCACCTCCGTAGAGGAAAAGGAAGGAACATGGGTTTGGACTTTTACCTCCCAATGGCTGAACACCAGCTGCGGGCTGGCCAGGCCACTTGTCCTCTTCCGGATTTCATCAGCAAAGCCAAAGCTTTCGGCCACAGGCAGCACGGCCTTGATGATGAACATGTCCGTCCCTTCTTTCATTTCTTCTTGGAGCACTCGACCCTCTCTCTTGGACAAGACAGCATAGACCCGACCTGCAAAGCCAGACATCTTTTAAATTCATGGACCCATTACGTGTCTGGAGCGACACAAAGATGTGACTACTCGTATACCCTGGAACAATCTACCAATGAGGAACTCTGTTCCCCCCAATTTTTGTTTGCAAAAGCATGGGAAATTTCAAGTGTTTATTTAAAAAGTAAAACATGACAGGAGTTCCAGTCATGGCTCAGTGGTTAACAAACCTGACTAGCATCCAGGAGGACGCAGGTTCGATCCCTGGCCTCACTCAGGGGATTAAGAATCCAGCATTACCGTGAGCTGCGGTGTAGGTTGCAGATGTGTGGCTGTGGTTGTGGCTATGCCCAGCAGCTGTAGCTCTGTAGCCTGGGAACCTCCATATGTCACAGGTGTGGCCCTAAAAAGACCAAAAAAAAAAAAAAAAAGTGGAACATGACAACTATAGAAAAATTAGAAACAAAAGACAACAGGTGAAATAACCCCAAATTGCATTTCCCAAAGACAACAATCCCCTTCAACACAGCGTGAGGAGCAGGAGACTTTTAAAAGGACCTTTTGATACAATTTCACTATGAACTGTCTTTGGGTATGAAATCCAATGAGATGACTGTGACTAGGCTTTGAAATATTAACATTTCTTTTTTTGTCTTTTTGTCTTTTCTAGGGCCGCACCTGTGTCATATGGAGGTTCCCAGGCTAGGGGTCTAATTGGAGCTGTAGCCGCTGGCCTACGCCACAGCCATAGTAACACAGGATCTGAGCTGCATCTTCGACCTACACCACAGCTCACGGCAATGCCAGATCCTTAACCCACTGAGTGAGGCCAAGGATTGAACCCACAACCTCGTGGTTCCTAGTCGGATTTGTTAACCACTGAGCCACGACGGGAACTCCAAAAGATTAAAATGTTTTAATAACTACAAGATATTATCAATGTGATGATGATAATTACAGTGACGACAGGCTATTTGGGCCTAGTAAGTAAGCCACTGGCACAAGGACATTTTTATACTAAAAATTAAAACCACACATATATAAATGCTTGCTCATAGTTGTTTTAAAATGATAGTATTTCAGTGGTATGAGAATAAGAGGTTTATTCCCTGAAAACTGATAGCCTTTGGAATCTTTAATGTCTGGCAACAATTTTTTTTGTCTTTTGTCTTTTTAGGTCCACACCCATGGCATATGGAAGCTCCCTGGCTAGGGGTTGAATCGGAGTTGTAGCTGCTGGCCTACATAATAGCCACAGCAATGCCAGATCCTTAACCCACTAAGAGAGGGCAGGGATCGAACCCACATCCTCATGGATACTAGTCAGGTTCACTAACCACTGAGCAACAATGGGAACTTCTGCCAACAATTTTTACAGCCATATCACAAGAAGTCTAGCAAGTCCTCTCGGCTGACACTTTTATTCTGTATTTAGGCACGATGCTGCCTGACACTCACTCAGGACAGAGACACCTTTCCTTCTAACCAGCCTCTGCATGAGTGCCTCTAGGCTCAAAGCACTCCTCTGATTAGTAAAGCAGAGCAGCCTGCAGAGAACGCAGGGAAACTGAAAACCACAAACAGTTGTAGGGATCTTGCTCCAGCTAGTGGGTACCCTCAGTGAAGCCTTCTCTTTTGGAGCTCCTCCTGTGGCATGACGACCTTGGCGGCCTCTTGGGAGCAATGGGATGCAGGTTTGATTCCTGGCCGGGCTCTGTGGGTTAAGGATCCGGTGTTGCCCCAGCTGTGTCATAGGTCACAACTATGGCTCAGATCTGATCACTGTCCTGGGAACCCCACAGGCCAGAGGCGGCCAAAGAAGAAGAAGAAGAAGAAGAAGAAAAAGAAAGTCTCCTCTTTCAGCTACCACTTAGAAAAAATAACTTTAACTATGTAAGTGATCTACAGATATAGTATCCTTAAACTTCTATGCAGTGCGGTAAGCAGAGCGCATGTCTCCCCTGCCCACAGCACTGCATCCTGAACCCTGCCCTTCTAAGGAACGGGGTGGTAATCTGCCACGTACGCCACCCGCCTTCATTTGTTTCTTTTTCAGACTAGGAACCGAGGACACACAGCAAAACTGTCTGATTGGCAAACTTTCTGACTCAGATTTCCCCCTGGTGGTGGTGATTAGGAAGGATAAAGGAAAACAAATGGCAGGAAACCCACTGTGTTGCAAGGTCTTAAGAACAACGAGAACAAAAAAATCCTAAAAACTCTGCTGGGCCTTCTGCATCCCTAGGCTTAGCATGAAGACAAAACAAAAGTTCCACTCGTGATGACAGGTGCACTGTCCCCTTCTCTGCTGCAGCCCTGGCCTCCGTCTGCCACCCCCCACCCCCATCCCTAGCGGGCTCCGGCTTCCCTGTGCACACTGCTCCTTCTTCACCACTCAGGTCCTACTGTGGCCCTGGGCTCTATTCAAACTGCCTCTTTGAAATTTCACAAAAATCTTCAGACTCCTAACCTAGATGTCCTCATCTCGGTCGTCATCCTCCATGATTTCTCTGTGGTCTCTGAAGCTACTAAAGCCCCTCTGACAACTCTCTCCAGTCTTGGTACTAACCTTCCTTTGACCTCTGGCCCTCGGACCAACATTCCACTGTTGACTACAGTAATTCCTAAGGGTGCAGCTTCTTCCTAAGAGCATTCTTTCAGGCTCCGCACTCTTCTTTGAACAAAGTCTCCCCTCAGAGAGCCCATTCATTTCTCAATTGTGTTGCTAACAGGTGTGAGGCAGAAATCTTCATTTATTCTGCTGCTGCATTCTGGAGAAAGTTTTAAGATGGTTTATGGAAGTAACTCCAGGACAATGGGGTGAGGAGGGAGAAAGAATGAGCAAAGTGGGGCAATCAGACCATGAAGTGATAGGCCAGTGGGGACAAGCCGCCTGACTGCTGCTGCAGAGGCTGGCAGTATCTCTCTTTCCGTCATGGGTCATGCCAGCATGCTTGGATCAATAACTGTAATTGAAACCGAATGTAATTAATTTTGAGCCATTCATGTAATTTTGAGCCATTCAATTTTAATTCCACAAAAACTAAATCCTGAAACTGGGGCACAGTGGTGTATCACTGACCAAAGGAAAACAGCTATAACAAAGCCTTCCAAATACACTTGGCACTCATGACAGGTGTGTTAAACACTTGGGTGCACTCAGGGACACTCTACACCTGCCACGGTTACACTGAGAAATTAACACAGCCATATCAATGAGGGGTTTTGATCACGTGGCCCCCTGTGAATATTCTGATACCCCTTCAACCGGGTGTCTGTTCCATCCTACTTCAGTCATTGGTTTGCTCGCTCAAAGGAAGATCACTGCGCCTTACTGTGTGAGCAAGGCCCCAGCAAAGAGGCATCCTTCAGGAAAAAGCCGGCAACAGAGAGGTTAATGGACTGAAATGGTTTTGATCAGGGCTCCACTTTTAATGACTACACTATAAATGTCTCAGCCTGTACTCCAGGCCCTTTATGACCTGGCAGGAACCCACTACTCCAGCTCCTGCAACTGCCAGACCCTAGAGAACAGGGCACAGACGCTACACTCCAAGCCAAGGTAAATCACTCGCTGCCCACAGGACACATTTGAGGTTTTTCCATTCTGAGCTCACAGCTTCTCCAACTTAGAACACTTCTAGTCCAACTCCATAGTCAAATCCTTTTCATCATTTAAAGCTCATTAAAAACAACTTGATCCACGAAGTGTTCTGTGAGATTCCCAAGATCAAAATAATCTCTTTACCATGTGGGCTTCATGAACCTAATCTGTTCTTTTGCAGCATTATAGATTTTTTTTTCTTTTCTTTTTTCTTTTGGTCTTTTTAGGGCCGCACCTGCAGCATATGGAAGGTCCCAGGCTAGAGGGTGAATCAGAGCTGTAGCTGCTGACCCACACCACAGCCACACCAGATCCAAGCCTCATCTGTGACCACAGCTTGCAGCAACCCGGATCCTTAACCCACTGAGTGAGGCCAGGGATCGAACCTGTGCCCTTATGGATACTAGTCGGGTTCGTTACCACTGAGGCACAATGGGAACTCAGGCATTATATATTCTTGTATACAAATTTTCTTCTTCCATAATAGACTGTTAGATTGGTCTGCAGATTCCACAATCTTTAGAGCTGAAAGTCTGGCAATTTAAGGGTTCCCTCCCTCCGAGAATTTAGGAAAGGAAACAGCATGCACAGAAATATTTCCTCTAATAGTAGACAAACAGGAAGCAATGTGAACTTCCAATTTGGGAATATGGGAAGTAAACTACAGCGTATCGAATTGATAGGCTATTATTATGCAGAGGTTCAAATGAAAATTATGAATACTAAGTAGCCAAATGGAAGCATATTTATAAAATTAATAATAAATTCAAAAAGCAAAACAGTAAATTGCTTCTGCCATAATGCACAATGGCTATGCAAAATGCACTATTACGGATAAAGACTGTGAAAGAAAATGAAAAATGAGAGGTTGATGTCCAGGGAGGAGGATTTTCCTTTCATCTTGTGGTTTCTGTTACTGTTAGTAACACTGTGGTATAACTTCAATTAACACACACCACACACACAGGAATTGGTGGGCACGTCTTATTCTTGTAAACGGGGTCTCACTAACCTCTTCTTTTGTCACAGAATGCCCAGACTGCTAAATCAAGCAAATGTGGTGGACAGGATACAGATGGCCTTCAACCGAATATGAGATAAAAAGTATGCTGTGGACATAAAGGGGAACGTGGGCTCCTATTATATAGATGAATTCAGCAAAAAGTCTACAGGGAACGGATGTGAACAAGTCCCCCCTACCCTGGAGGGATGTGCTTAGTGACATGTCAGTGCTTTGCTCACAGCTCTTATCTTTACTGTGATAATCATACACTTAAAAATTCAGAAGGCACGGTGATCGAGTCCAAAGTTGACAGGAAGCTGGTAAGGGTAATTAATACTTTGACAGAATCAGAAAGAACTAGGTAAGAATCTAAATTTAACAAGACGTGGCTAGTGCAGGTAAAGGCAAGGTTTTTACCGATGGGTTCAGCCAATCAAGTGTCCAGGGTGAGAGAGGGAATGCTGAATAGCAGTTCCTATAAGACCAACTAGGGGAGTTCCTGTTGTGGCTCAGCAGTTAATGAACCCGACTAGCATCCATGAGGAAGTGGGTTTGATCCCTGATCAGTGGCTTAAGGATCCAGCATTGCTGTGAGCTGTGGGGTAGGTCCCAGAGGTGGCTCGGATCCTGCATTACTGTGGCTCTGGCGTAGGCCTGTGGCTACACCTCAGATTCAACCCCTAACCTGGGAACCTCCACATGCTGCAGGTGCAGCCCTAAAAAGACAAAAAAAAAAAAAAAAAGGACAAAAAATAAAACCAACTAGGAAGGAAATTACTCGAAGTTCAACAGAAGTCTTTAGGGTTGTCATACAAAGAAAGCCAATTTAATACCTAGTTGAGGAACTCAAAATTATTCCATCCATCAAAGGCCATTTTAGAGTACATTAACTTTCAAACGATGTATCCTGCTTTGAATTTTGCTAAATTCCTCATAAAATTTCACCAAAACCCCATATTTATTCACTAAATTCACCTGTATTTTACTATTGTTTTATTTTACATAATTAGGTTCTGTAGCCTTAACTCATTTCTCAAAGTAGAAGCCGTGCTTAACAGTGTTGGCATATACAGCTCAATAAATTTTTGTTGAACTATGAAATGCAAGTGAAATGTAAAAAGAACCTCAAGTGTGAAGAACTGGTTTTTAAAAATAAACAGTGATAAATGTTTCTGATACATGCTCTAACAATTTATAACTTATCCTTATAAATAAAATAGAACCACATAATTGTAGATGTGATTAAAACTAATACTATCTAACAGTTACATTTATATGACATTATTGCCAAAGATAAAATCAGTGCGGAGCAAGAAGGAAGGACATTAACAGATTAGAAGAAACAAACAATTGTTAACATGACAATCAATTAAAAACACAAACCAATTGTGATGTCCCTTCAAGTCCATTAGAGGCAATTTTCATGAGTAAAACATGATCATAGAACCACACGCAGATTTTACAAGTAAAGAAAGTCATTTTCTTGGGATTATTTCCCCAGATAATTTTTTTTTCTTCTTTTCAGGGCCACACTTGTGGCATACAGAAGTACCCAGGCTAGGAGTCAAATTGGAGCTGCAGCCACCAGCCTAAACCACAGCTATAGCAATGCAGGATCTGAGCCATGTCTGAGACCTACACCACAGCTCATGGCAACACCGAATACTTAATCCACTGAGCAATGCGAGGGACCGAATTTGCATCCTCATGGACCCTAGTTGGTTTGTTATCACTGAGCCACAGTAGGAAATCTCTAAGATAATTTTAAGATGATTATTTTTCTACAAAATTTCCCATTTTGACCATAAGCAATTTTATACATTTACGAATATACTTCTTGTTTTAACAATCTGTAAAAAAAGGAAAAAAAAGTTTTTAAAAGAGACTAATTTTACTAAATAAAAAAGACCTGAAGTTGTCTTTTTAATTGTCTTGTGCCAATTTTTGGAGAATTAAAGGAACTGTCAGTGACTTCTTGGAAGATTTCTGAATATCCAGGCAGGAAGTAAGAGGCCTCAGGAACACAGAGGTCTTCTAATTTCTTTTTTCCACTTGAAGGTGGTAATTTGGAAAGAAAAAGGAAAACACAAGAAGTGAAGAGCTGATTATCCTGACAGACCTTGGATCTTAGAGACTGGCTATCATTACCAAAGAATTTCTCAAAACAAGGGAAAACAAGCTTAGGAGGAGATTACTAGTCTAAGCAAGAGGACTTCAAACCAATTCAGGAAAATAAAAACAGATCAAATATAAACACAACTTCTTTGTAAAGCAGTAGATGTGACAGCCAGCTAGTCTCTGAGAAATGCATTAAGAAGGCTGACCAGCACCACTGGTATAGACTATATATGTGGACCCTTGAACACAGGTCTGAACTGCATAGGTCCACTTATACACGGATTTTTCTAAGAACATACTACATAGTACTACACAATTCACAGTGGGCTGACCCACTGATACGGAGCCATGTACAGGGGGACTGACTATAAAGGAACATTGGGATTTTCAATTGCACAGATGGTCAGCATCCCGAAGCCCTCTGCTGTTCAAGGGTCAATTAATTGTACTAACCAATCCATATACTCACGGCTGCCACTGCAGAAGGACTAGCATAGTGAGGTTTGTCCTTGGACAAGACAAAGCAAAGATATATATTTCTCCTAAGAGAGAAGAAGGCAAATAACCCCGAGGGCTAAGATAACCACCTCTTCCTAGAAAGTGCCAGAAAGAGTCTACTGGATAGGTGAAAAGTGCCAGGACGAAGATAAAAGGATAGGATGGCAAGAGCTATTTCAAGGGACTGGCTGGTCACATGCAGGGTTCTGGTGGTGATTTCCTAACAGAAACGAAAAAAATGGGCATGGAGGATTGACTCAAGAAAGGTGACTCAACAGTCTGCTGAGAATGTCAGTCTGATAAATGCCAACAGCTGATCTTGGCTTCATGCGTTGTGCTGAAAAATCTGTCTTCTCAGAGAGTAAAGTACAAATGCTCTTCCAAATGGATGATGTAGGAAAGACGGCAGTCTGGTAGGAAATATGTACTCTCATCATGCGGGGTTCAAAAGGGAGGGAAAGGATAGGCAGAGACCCACATGGACCCTAGACTTTAGGAAGGATCATTTCAAACACAGAAAAGAAAAGAAAAGAAAAGAAAAGAAAAGAAAAGAAAAGAAAAGAAAAGAAAACAGGTTTTAGGGGAGTTCCCGTCGTGGCTCAGCGGTTAATGAATCTGACTAGCATCCATGAGGACGCAGGTTTGATCCCTGGCCTTGCTCGGTGTGTTAAGGATTCAGCATTGCCAAGAGCTGTGGTGTACATCACAGACGTGGCTCAGATCCCACATTGCTACTGCTGTGGCTGTGGTGTAGGCCAGCAGCTACAGCTCAGATTCAACCCCTAGCTTGGGAACCTCTATATGCTGCAGGCACAGCCCTAAAACAAATATATATATATATATATATATATATATATATATATATATATATATAAAATGAATGATCCCAATGAGGAAAGAAAAGGAGATCCTTCCATCCACTCAAAATAAACAGCTCCAAAATAAAGTTGGGTAATGGAAGGTACCCTGCTGTGCCTTCTAACTCCTGTTTTAAGAGGACAGCCACAGTAGACAGAAGATACTAACTAAGGGGGAACCACAGTGTGTCCTGGATGTTGAAAACAAGAACAAGGTGGGCCTATCAAAATAATCAAAGTAAAGGCAACAAGAAGGGTCTTTCCACTACTTTGAAGGTAAAGAAGAGATACCTACACAACTTGAGAAAACTGGTGTGACGTTACTAGAGAATAGCAAGAAAGCAGGGTTGGTTCTCCACACGCACGTAACTTACATCCATCTCTTCAGTAAGGAGAATGGTGACGAAACTCTAGTGAGCAGAAGAAATACCACAGAGAGAACACTCAAGTTCAGGATGGCTGAGAAGTTGATAAGCAAGTATCTGGCCTTCTTAAACAATTTCAAGTCTTCAAGACCAGAATCATATCTCATAGACCTAAAGGAATCTGCCCTTTTGAGAACATGTGGACAGCAGGGTGTGTGCCAGACCATAGGTGGAAGGTAAATGAATGAACTTTTAAAGGAAAAGTACTGGATTCTATGCACTACAGACCAGAAAGCCATTTGCCAATTTCCCAAGGAATTTCAAGAACACATTGTAAAGATTTATATATAGCAATATAAGCATGAGGTAAACCTTTGGAGATGGCATGGCCTTTCTAACAGCAAAATCCTATCAATCTGAGCTTATTTCTTCTCCTAAGATGGTTGGTAAGTTGATCATGAGGGGAGTGCTATACAGACAAAGGAGCTCGAACCACTACATTTAATTCACTACTTACTGAGTTTCATTTCTCACCAGACAAGAAAAAGAACACATGAGAAAACTTTAAAAGGAATTAATGTGTTAAGATTATGGTGTCAAGACTTCTTTTTCTTGGCATTAAAAAACCCCAAAACTCTGTTCTCTGGTGACCTAGCAGTTAATGATTCAGTATTGTCACTGCTGTGGCCTGGGTTCAATCTCTGGCCCAGGAACTTCTGCATGCCTTGGATACAGCCAAAACAAAACCAAACAAAAAACCCCCCAAGAAACCACCAACCCCCAAAGTTTCTTCACTATTATTGTAATGTTTTTTATATATTTTAAACACACACATACCCCCCCCAAGGAAAAAAGTTAATTGTATAGATTTAGTTTACTCATATGTAAACTACAGGAGTTCTGGTGGGACTATAGAATTTCAGTCACTGAAATTTAAATCCAGAGTTTTGGGGCACAAAATAGGAAGACAAAACTTATTTTAAAACAACAACAACAAAAAACGAGGTTGATGTGGACTTCTTACAAATTAATGACAAACTGCATTAAAGAATGCTGTACCAGGAGATCCCGTCGTGGCACAGCAGAAACAAATCCGACGAGGAACCATGAGGTTGTGGGTTTGATCCCTGGCCTCACTCAGTGGGTGAAGGATCCGGTGTTGCCGGGAGCTGTTTTGTAGGTGGCAGACACAGCTCAGATCGGGTGTTGCTGTGGCTGTGGTATAGGCCGGCAGCTGTAGCTCTGATTCGACCCCTAGCCTGGGAATCTATATACGCCGCAGGTGTGACCCTAAAAAGACAAAAAAAAGAAAAAGAAAAGAAAAAAAGAATGCTGTACCCAATGTGGGAGGTAGCAGGGAGTCTGTGTTCTGAACAGGTTAGAGGATGTCTGAGCTGCTGTTCCTGGCTGCTCTGTTTAAGAGGGAGGCTGACCAAATAAAGGACATCTGTCCAAAGGACAGCAACGGGAATGATGACAGGACACAAGAAAAAGGTATCAGGAAAAAGAGCTGAAGGATCTGGAGAGTGTTCCCCTTGATATAAAACCAGAAAACAAATGCTCCCCTCAAACATATGAACTGCTACTGCATGTAAGAGGTATGATGCATGGTGGGAAACTAGCTGGAGACAAGAACTTTTGCTCAGTATTAGAAAGACACTGTTAGTCCTAGAACTGGCTGTGAGCTGCATGTCAACAGAAGTATTCAGAGGTGGTATATGCATCGGTCAGGGTGGGAGAACCTGGAGGAGAACGCTGAGGTCTTCTTCAAGGGTTTGAAAGAATCAAGACTGACTGATTCTAATTCTAGCTTTGCCTCCATGAATTAAGATTCTCAACAGAAATGTGAAGAACATTTGGGAATGGTCTAGACAGATCTTCCTCAAACTAATTTATGATTTCATTCGATGTTAATATGTTGCTGTATTCAAGTAAGGTTGGGAAACACCGCATATTCCATGTTCGCTGGTTTGACTCAGAGCACACCCTGGCTTTAAGCCGTCCTGGAGTAACCAGATCTATGTAGTTCTATTGAACCCAACTGTTTGAAATGCTGCTATGGATGCTTAATTCCTCTCACAGAAATCTTACTATGACGCAAGCCTAAATTTCTTTTGGGAGGACAAAATCCCCCAACAATTTAGATTTATGCTTTTAGGAGTTAATCAGCAAAAGAACCTTAGTAAGAAGGACTGTCAAGTAACCACATATCGCCTTGACCTCAGAGCTAGAGAAAACCTAACAATGGGGTCCACCCTCTCAACCAGTGCTCAGTTCTTCCGTAGATCCTCCTCATCACTGGAGCAGTTCCACGATCTCAAGACGGTAAGAGAATTACTGGATGCCCGGCAGGGTTCTAGGTCCCATATTTGCATTCCCATGTTACTGTTCACAACCTCCAATAAATGACTATAGTCTTTTTCACAGGTGAAGAAAATAAGTCTCAGTGATGTAAGATCTGTCAAGAGTCAAGATAGCTACTAAGCATCAGGACGCAACGTCTCCAAAGAGAGAAAAACTGGAAGTAGGATTTGATATAATGGTCAGCAGAGAACAAAATGGCAAATAAATTTTCTTATTCAGGAGAGACCCAGACTTCACAAAGGCCTTCTGCGTTAGGCGTACAAGACTGTCACCTTACTCTGATCATTTTCAGAGTGACTTTGGTTACCCTGACTGATATGGTTATTCCCTTGCAAAAAACTGCTGCCCAAGCTTGGATGGCAGCACATATGAACCGTTTAAACCTCACTTACCAGACCTTTTATTATAGACAAGAATCTTCCTGTTTGCTGCAGAAAAAAAAAACTTTAGCTGTCAAACTTCTGCTCCCACAACTGCAAGATTGTAATATTTAAGACCTCTGGCTTTCTTAGTTCCCTGGTAAATCAAATGACAATGTAGCTTTTGAAAAAATATATATATCTCTATGTGTTACATGTATTTTAAGTTTTCCGATGAGTTTCCCTTCCTTTTCAGGGCATTTCTCACTGTCTTTACCTTTCCTTCCTTACCGAGAACATCACTGGTCGCCATGATGTCACACGTGTACATTGCTGCCATCAGACGCTGAGGTTTCACCTGCAGTGCATAGCGACATGCTTCTTTCATGGTAGCAATCAGCTGCCCCGAGAAGGGTCCATAGCAGTCAGTGAGTGAAGACTCTCCTTTCTGGGAAGGCCTCTTCTCAAACGGCTCAGAGCAGCCATTGTGCACCTCTTGGTTTTCATCTCCAGCAGAAGAGGTTTCACCTTCCCCCTGCCCCGCGTCTACCAGATCACTTTGTTCTTGATTCTGCTTATCACTTGCTGTTTGCTCTTCAAATTTACTTAAGTCCCATTTTTCCAGAACAAAACAGACACCCATGAGAGGCTCTTCGCACATGGGGCCCGAGAGGGTTGCTAGCTGGAAGCCACTCACGATGCTGTTGCCCAAATCTCGGTATCTGTTGGCTTCCTGGGAGGCTTTGCCATCTGGACCTGTCCACACTGAGTTCTGGAAATCTTCACTTTTATTCACTAATATGTTGGGCCCACATTTTCTTGGGCCAAAGGACCAGATCTGGTCAACAGTGTTCCTCCATTTTCTCCCTGTTAGGTGTTGCTCTAGTCTTCCTTTGAATTCTCCAATTTTCTCTTGGGTCTTCTGGTGAATCACTTGAGTATTTTTGCCTTCATTCAAAGAGGAGGTCAGCTGTTCCATAGAACGAATCAAATCACTATTTTCTTCCAGAATCTGAGTGACTTCTTCTGGAAGGGGCATGGCTCGGACACAGAGCGTGGCAAGTTTATTGGGAGTTGTTATGGTGACGAGCCCATCAGAGTCAACCTGGATTCCTTCAGGGATTTTACTTTGATCCTCTTTTGTTTGGTGTATGACTGCAACTTTTTGTTGCTTGCCTATTTCTTCGTTGACCATGTCAACTTTGGGCGGTTTTGTGATTGTTTCTCTGAATGGAATAATGGGTTCAGATACGCTGATTTGAATCTTTGCAAATCTACAAATTCAAGAGAAATAACACAAAGTTAATAGCCAAAATGGCATCAAAATTCCCATGCAGAAATATTACATAATGAAGATTCTGCAAAAACACAGAAATATAAACATTATTTTACCAAGAAATATTGGTAATTTACAGCATACCAGAATTCAAAAAACCACTCTCATTTCAGATTGAAAAGACTACCTCTAATGGAAACAGACCTTTAGAGAGTTCTTTGCATGTACCAGAATTTCTAGAGTTAAAATGCGCTTTTTCTTTTCCAGATTCTTAAAGTAGCAGATATTATTTTAGATAATTAATGTTAAATCCTACTAAAATACTTATTTTCCACTCAAAACATTCTTATCTAAATACATTTACTTATAAATAATTTTAAATACATACATCATGTATTTAGATAAGAATGTTTTGAGTGGAAAATAAGCATTTTAATAAGATTTGACATATTAAGTATCCAAAATAATATCTGCTACTTTAAGAATAGGAAAAGAAAAAGCGCATTTTAACTCTAAATAAACAAAACAAACCAAAAAATCACAGAAATTCAGGATATCCAATTTCTGGATGGATATCTACCTGACATTGTATTATTTAAAATTACTGATTCTTGGGAGTTCCCATCATGGCTCTGAGGAAATGAATCTGGGTAGTATCCATGAGGACACAGGTTCGATCCCTGGCCTTGCTCAGTGGGTTGAGGACTGGTGTTGCTGCGAGCTGTGGTGTAGGTCACAGACATGGCTTGGATCTGGCATTTCTGTGGCTGTGGCACAGGCCCACAGCTGTAGCTCTGATTTGGCCCCTAGCCTGGGAACTTCCATATGCCATGGGTATGGCCCTAAAAAGAGAGAAAATAAATAAATACAATTACTGATTCTTGAACTTAACAAAGACAATAGACAAAGACAAAGTTGCAGTTCAATTTATCTAAGAATTGAGATATAAAATCTGATTTTAAAATAACAATGAAAAAAATGGATATATCTGCGTTTCTTTTTTTCTTTTTTTTTTTGTCTTTTTGTTATTTCTTTGGGCAGCTCCCGCGCCCAAGCTAGGGGTCGAATCGGAGCTGTAGCCACTGGCCTACGCCAGAGCCACAGCAACGCGGGATCCGAGCCACGTCTGCAACCTACACCACAGCTCACGGCAACGCCGGATCGTTAACCCACTGAGCAAGGGCAGGGACCGAACCCGCAACCTCATGGTTCCCAGTCGGATTCGTTAACCACTGCACCATGATGGGAACTCCTATCTGCGTTTCTTAAAAATAATCACCTATTATGTATGAGGACTGTGCTAAGCGGTTTACATGTGCTATTTCTTTAGTGTTATATTATTATCCTCATTTTGTAGAGGACAAAATCAAGCAAGAAAGATCAAGTAACTTCTCCAAAGTCACAAAGATAGCAAGTAGAGAAGCTGGGATTCAAATTTAGGTCTGACCTCAGAATCCATGCTCTTAGCCATTATGCTGTACTGAACAATCCAATTAAACAGCATATTAAAGAAATAATTCACTGCAACACTAAGTAGTTTTTATTATAGGTTATAAAAATTGATTTGTATTTGGACATCTGCTAAAATATCACACTAAAAGTGTCTAATAAACTATGTAACCATCTTTAAAAATGCTAAATTGGCATTCAATAAAATTTAATATCCGCTCCTGTTTTTTCAAAAAGAGAAACACTTAGAAATCTTAGAAATACGAAAATATTTTTTAAAATTATCATTAAAGAAAATATGTTCATATACTTACAACATTCAAGAAGACCAAGTGCAAAGCTATTGAAACTGCGAGTGAGTGCCTTTATGACACTGTCCTATTTTCTTTGTATTATAAGGTCAAAAGGACTGTGAGTTATATTAGTCCCTCCAATTTCTGAGGTTCCTAACAAGTCTCCCATAGGAGTCACTTATAAGATGAATTAAAATCACTCCATGCCATGGAAGTGAAGGTGTGTGTATGGTTGTCACACCTGCAAAGTGCCTCAGGGCTAAGGGTTCTTTATATCCTGGCAGTGCGGAGCCTGACATTATTACTTCAAAAGAAGTGCAGTAGGCTCAGACTACATCAGCAATTTCCTGTGGCTTCCTGTCACATCTGATCATTACTACCTTGAGAGGTAAATGAGCAGAACTCTGACAGTTTCTCTGACCTGGAGACCACAAGTGGCCTCGTCTCCCAGGCCTGTTCAAAATGCCTTCCTGAACACGTGTGTCAAAGCTGAAAAAGCAGCTTATATGTCAGAAAGCGGGTTCTGTCCTATGAGAGCTAAAAATAAATCTGGAATTTTCTACACATTCTTTACCATAAGTCTAATTGTAAAATTTAATAGTCATATAGCACAGTACAAAAAACAACACTCTACCGAGGAGTTCCTGCTGTGGCACATCGGGATTGGCAGTATCTTGGGAGTGCTGGGTTGCAAGTTCAATTCCCAGTCCCACACAGTGGGTTAAGGATCTGGCTTTGCTGCAGCTGTGGCTTAGGTTGCTACCACAGCTCGGATCTCATCACTGGCCCAGAACTCCATATGCTGAGGGGCAGCCCCAAATAGGAAAAAACAAAACAAAACTCTACTATCTATGACTTATCACAACATGAATATCCATGTAAACCACTACCCAAGGCTCCCTCATGCCTTCTCCCAAACCCACAAAGATAAGCACTATTTTGATTTTCACTGTCATCTGTTTTAAATTATTTTTAACATCTAAGTATGGAATCCCTATACTCTATACAGTTCAGTCTGGCCTGCTTTTTGGACTTTTTTGTTGCGAAGAATATTCTTGATGCAGCTTTGTATTAAGTACATAAGGAGTAGAAATGGGAGTAGATTTGCTAAGCCATAGGAAATAACTATCTCCCACCTCAGCAGAGAACACCAAACTATATTCCAATGTAGTTGTAACCAATTCACATTTCCACTAGTTGTGGAGGTAAATTCCTATTGTCCATATCTTTGCTACATTTGATGCTGTCATTTAAAAAAAATTCAGCAACTCTGCTGGGTATGTAAAAGTATCTCACTTTGGTTTTAATTTGCATTTCATTAATTACTAATAAGTTGAATTTATTTTCAAATGCTTATTTGGTCTTGAGACTTCTCTTTTGTGGAGTCCTAGTTCAAGTATTTCTCCCATTTTCTATTAGATTGTTGTTTTTCTCATTTACTTGTAGGAATTCTTTATATATTGATGAACTAGTCCCTCATCTACTGTATGGATCACAATGTCTTCCCTAACCCTGCGGCTTGTCTTCTTACTCTCTTGACAGCAACTTTCGATGATCAAACCTTTTACCTTGTCATTAGGGCTTTGGATGCTGTGACTCTTTCCCTACCCTGAGGTCTTGAAGACACTCTCCAGTATTATCTTCTAAGCACTTTAGGGTTTTGCCTTTCACATTTTAATCTACAAGACACCTGGAATCTAAGTACAGTGTGAATGAAAGAGAGGTCAAGTTTCTTTTCTTTCTTTGTCTTTTTAGGGCCGTGGCATATGGAAGTTCCCAGGCTAGGGGTTGAATTGGAGTTACAGGTGCTGGCCTACACCACAGCCACCTCATGGAGACTAGTCGGATTCACTTCTGCTGCACCACCATAGAACTCTCCCTCTCCCCCTTTTTTCTATATGGATATTCACTCACCAGCATCATTAATTGAAAAAAGTCTGTCCTTTCCTCATTGCTCTCCAGGACCACTTGCTTCTGCACTTTCTAATCCAGTCCATTAATCTATTTGTTTATCTTTGTGTCAACATCACATAGTTGATAATGGTCACTGAAAT
Source organism: Phacochoerus africanus (assembly GCF_016906955.1). NCBI lineage: Eukaryota > Metazoa > Chordata > Mammalia > Artiodactyla > Suidae > Phacochoerus > Phacochoerus africanus. The sequence goes on from NC_062552.1 coordinate 51,976,561, forward strand.
AAGTTTTGCTATCCAACATGGTAAGAACTTCTCACCCTACTTCCTAAAAGACTTTGGCTTGAACTAGCCCTTGCACTTCCACACAAATTTTTTACTACCAACTTGTTAAGTTCCACAAACACATACACAATAAAGTTATGGAATTTTGGCTGGGATTGCTTTGAATATATAATCAGTTTAAGGAAAACTGACATCATTATAACAATGAAATTTTCAAACTGTGAAGATGGTATATACCTTCTTTTGTGTTTTACAGTTTTTGCATAGAGGGCCTATAAATACAAATACTTTTATTCCCAGGAAGTTTATATTTTTGTTGCTACCATGAATTGTAACCTTCAAATACTTTTCATTTTCTGCTTATTAATGGTATTATAGAAAAACAATAGCTTTTGCATACTTACTTTAAGCCACCTTGCTGAATTTACTAATTTTAATCATTTCTAAAGATTCTTTTGGATTATTAGTACACAATCATATCATTTGCAAACAATGACAGTCTCAACTCCTCCTTTTCAATTTCCATGTCTTTTAGTTTTTATTCTGATGATGCTGCCTGAAATCTACAGTACAATAGTAAAAAGAAGTTATAATGGGAGGTACTCTTGTCTTATTTTAGATCACAAAAGGAAAGCTTTTAAAAATTTCACCAGTAAGTACAGGTTTGCTATAGTTATCCTGAAGATAATCTTTATCAGTTTAAGGAAATTCCCCTCTATTTCTAGCTTGCTAAGAGTTATGAGCATGAGTGGATGTTGACCCTTATCAAATGCTTTTTTTGTCTGTTGAGATGATTTCCTTCCCTTTCTCTATTAATCTGGTAAATTTAATTGATTGAATTTTTAACGTTTTTCCAACTTTGGATTTCTTTGTACTTACAGGACTATCAGGTTTTCTATTTCTTTTCAGGACAGATTTTTCTAGGAATTTGTCCATTTCCTTTAAAATTGATTAGTATACAACCATTCATAATATTTTCTTACATTTCTTGGCCCAGAACAAGCTATCTAGTACTCAATTCATTAAGACACCCTAAACGTTTACGCGACGCTGGATGGCATTGAGGATGGCAATGGTGTCAACACTGCCTGACTCAGCTTCTCAGGGTTCCAAAACAGCACTTAACAGAAAGCACTGCCTGACTGGGTCCCCTGTGGATCTGTCCACTATCACATCCCACATCTGGTCTGGCTGACTTCACTGTTGCCCACCCGTATAAGTGGGATAGGAGCTTCCTCCCTACCTGGGCTCCAGGTTAGCTCTCCCAGTTCTGACAAAGAACACATGAGAGCTTGAGCTTATGCACAAGGATCTGTCACAATGCAAAGGAAACTTCTATTTTTTTTTTTTTTAAGTGAGGAGGTGTCACCACTTTCAGAATTAGAGATTTTAGGAAAAGCAGTTAACAGATGTATCTTATTAAAGCAATATATACATATATATTTGAAAAGTAGATATGTTATTGCTTTTATTATCCTAATTCGATGAAAGTATAAATTATTTTTAGGTATTTGGATATGGATATTTTCTTTAAAAGGTTTACATAGAGTGGTTTACAGAATGAACTTATTTATTAAGATATTTTAATGCCACATTGAAATATTTGTAGAAAACTAATTTCTTTTATTATAAAGTATAGTCCCCCCCCGAGATTAAAAAGTACCCATAATGAAAACCATGAGATAAAAATGAAAAGACTAAACAAAGATACAAATAAGTAATTCAATTAAAATCAGCTTTAGGTATAAAGGGGGAATTTTACATGAAATATAATTCTAAGTACCAGAAAGCATTATTTTAAAATAGAAGTTAATGTCCTGAGAAACGTCAGGTTAGTTAACATGGATTTTAATTTGGTAGCAGAGTGTGAATAGAGAGAAAATAAGTTAGTTTAAAGATTGCCCCATGGAGTTCCCATCGTGGCTCAGCGGAAACGAATCTGACTAGCATCCAGGAGGACGCAGGTTTGATCCCTGGCCTTACTCAGTGGGTTAAGGATCCAGCATTGCCGTGAACTGTGGTGTAGGTCTCAGTCACGGCTGGGATCTGACGTTGCTGTGGCTCTGGCATAGGCCAGTGGCTACAGCTCCAATTTGACCCCTAGCCTGGGAACCTCCATAAGCTGCAGGGGTGGCCCTAAAAGGCAAAAACAAACAAGAAAAAGATTCCCCCAAGATAACGTAACATTTCAATACCTGAAAAAAAAAAACCTTCTGAGAAAATCATTTTGATATCGTTATGATTAATCCAATTAGTATTATTCTCTAACAAATAACCCTCAGAAATTCCAAGAAAATTGTGACAACATGAAAGAGATGGAAAAATCTACCTTTCAATTTTGTACTAATTATGGCTATAAAAATATTTTAAGGGAAAGGCCATGAGGCCATTTTAAACTGATGAAGAGAGATTCCCAATCTGGCAGGAATTGCTACAAAATCCCAAACGGATGTTGCTGCAGGAGCAGCTCTTCTTATTCCATGGTATGGTGGTGAAGTGGTATTGCAGCAATGGCCGCCACCACCACCACAAGCAATTGTACTACTAGGTTGTGTTAAGGATTAGATGAGACACACACAGTTTAGCACAGTAACTGACATGTACTATTTAGTATATACTTATATTGATTATTCATAACTATTATTTAGCTATAATTACTATGATCACTAAAGTCCTAGAAAATTTAAAAACAAAAGGACGGAAGGCCATTACAGGGTGATTTCATCAAAGAAAAACAAATGGCCAATAGACACATTAAAAAATGTTTCAGGAGTAGCCGTTGTGGCCGAGCGGAAATGAATCTGACTAGCATCCATGAGGACGCAGGTTCAATCCTGACCTTGCTCAGTAGGTTAAGGATCTGGCATTGCTGTGGCTGTGGTGTAGGCTGGCGGCTACAGCTCCGATTCGACTCCTAGCCTGGGAACCTCCATATGTCGTGGATGTGGCCCTAAAAAGACAAAAAAAAAAAAATTTTCAGTTATCATTAGTAAGCAAAGAAAACATATTTAAGCAATGAACACCTTTCATTTGTTTTCCAGATTGGTGAAATTTTCATATATGTTTTGCTAGTTACAGTGTAAATTGCAACAGCCTTTCTCAGGGATAATATGGATCATAAGCCTAAAAAATATAATATGCTCCCTTTTGAGTCAGCAATTATACTTCCAAAAGTTTCTCTTAACCAAATAATCAGAGCTATGTATATAGATACCTGTAGATATGTGAATACGCAGAGAGCAGACGAGGGATTTATGAACCCAAATGTAATGGTCATAATCATCTCCGCATAGTACTTGAATGATTCTTTTTATTCTTCTGTGTTTTCCTAATTGCTACAATAAACATATACTACCTTTGGAATAACGAGGAAAAACATAATTTACAAAAAGTGACCTGGGATGCCTCCTTTGTGACGCTCATGTATCACCGTGATAGGGAAATGCAAAGATTTACTGAAGGGTTACACTGCAGAGAGCACATCAATAAGGAAAGGACGTCTGTCCTGACCACAGCCTAATTTCACAGAATGAGATTTTGTTTGGTTGCCCTGATATGCTATGGGTATAGTTTAAAGTAAAAAATATATATGAAAGTATTTTATGACTCAGACTAAAACATGCAAAATTATTCAAGTACAGCAATAAATACTATTTGTCAGTTATTAAAAATTAAATCTATGCTCCAATAACAGTTCATGTTTAGGTTGAGGCACTTAATTTTTTCTCCACGACAAATCACAGTGTAAGTTCAGTGGGTTTAGGAAACACTAAAACATCCCATCGATTCTGAGATGTTTATCATTTCTCCATCTCTATCATCGCCTAACCTTTCTTTTAAGTCATCCAGGCATCGCTGAAGGTGGACTTCCCCTGCTGTGACTAAAACGTGCTCTCCCGTTTCCTGAATTAAAATCTGGACACAGGGATCAGCTTGGTTTAACAGTTTCATTCCTTTGACGAGCTGAGGCATTTCACCTAGATTAACGAAATGAAACACTGGTTAAATGCAAGATAAGGACTAATATAATCTAAACACAATGTCCATGGGAAAACGGAAGGGAAAAGTATAATGAAATAAACTCTTAAAATAATGGTTTATTTTTCTTCCAATAATATAGCAATGTGAAGAAAACCATCTTCGAGTAATTTATTTGTACAGATGGCTAACATGAGACACTTGTTACAAACTTACAGAGAATCCCAAAGCTGATCATACCACTTCTTCAAATACTCAGCAAATATAAACTACAAGTCATTATACTTGTGAAGCTACCTCAATCTATTACAAATGTGTATTTTATACTAGAGATGTAAGAGAACTTTATCCCCCAAACAGCACCTATAAAACTATAACATCAACAAATAAGCAAAAGAAACATTTGATGTGACATTTGAGAAGCTGCACCAGAGCCTTATATTTAGAATAATTATTTATGAAGCTGCTTGAAAGAACTGTGGTTTTCAGAATATAGCTGCCCTTTGGGTTAGAGCTGTAATACATGAAGCAGCCACTTTACCCAGTGAGCCTCTCAAGGCGCCTTCTGAATCCTAGTCTGCTTGTGCTTTTGGTATTTAATTGCTTGTCACCTAGGGTTCAGGGGAGTTACGGGTACAAGGCAGGGATTCTGATCTCTATCCTGAGTGTCTCACCCCTTTCACAAGTGCAGTGGCCACTGTGCACTCAAGGCAGGTCGGAGGAATTCTCCTGTTACTATTTTAGCAGAGATCTTGGCTTGGAAGGCATTTTTATGCAGCTTTGTTTCACTTCTGCATCTGAGGGAAGGACTTATAATTCCTCGATGCTTGGTGTTCAACATGCCAAACAAATCAAACTACAGGAGCTTTCTGCAATCAGTGGTTTTTTTCAATATGTGCTACCGAAGTTGATTATCCATATCTAGTCCATATCTATTTATTTTTCCATTATCTATTTATCCTTTAAATAACCCTTTTAAATGATAACACTTTCTGGTGCTAAGTGTGCCACGCAAGCATTTCACATATTATCAACTCATTTAACTATGAGGCAGGGATGATTATTCTCATTTTATAAATGAGGAAACAGATACAGAGAAGCTAAGGAACTTGTACTCAAGGTCACAGACGGGCTGGTTTTGAAGCCAGGCAGACAGCCATGGGGCATATACTCCACAAGGGGTGCCAGCATCCGCAGAAGTCGTGGTCATGAGCCACAGAAGATGCACAAAATGCTGAGAAAGACAGGGAGTGGGATTTCACCGCATGTGAGGTTGACAGAGGCACCCTCAAGCGCTGCTCTTTAGCATGTTGTCTTTGCCTCAGTCAGTGGATTTGTAGATATTACCTAGTGTTAAGTTAACCTTCATAGAATTTGAACCATGTCTTAAAAAGAGTCCTGTAAAAGACCACTGATAACACATATCACAGGAGCCAAGAAGAGAATAATAATGATAAAAAAAAGGACAAAGCTTGTTGTCAGTTATCTCCATCAGCCAAATTACAAAGTAAAAACGGCTGTCACCAGTATGAGAACCTAACAAATCCTTGAAAAAGAAAAACAAACAAAACAAACAAACAAACAAAAAACTCCCACACATTGAAATCTGTCTCCTCATGGCAAAGGTGACAGTTTAATAATAAATGAAGAAGAAACTTTTCCAAAAGAAATGTGGAATATGGTGACAACATTTTGAAATCAGACAGTTGAAAACATTTACATTGATAGTCATTCTGATGCCAGAAACAACACAAACATCTCATTTATAAAACCTCTTAAAATCTAGAAGCTGATTTCCTTAGCCTGCTTAAAAATCTCCCATATAGTTTGTTAAAGATATAAAACTCGACATCTTCTCATTAGTAGAGGAAAAACTGAGTTCAGAAAAAAAATAATCACTGTCTGTATTTCATTACACCCTTTGTCTAACTGGTAGAGGGGATTTTAAAATGGATATTATGACTCAGTAAAGGCAGCCAATGATGCGTTTCCCCCATATGGACTATGTAACTTTGCAAAGTGTCTTTTTCAGTAAAAACTGCATTTAAAACCAAGTGTTGCAATAAATGGAACCCAGAAGCAGACCTCTGCATAGTGTTATTACTAAGTGGTAAGGTAAGATTTTCAAAAACAATGAAGCATCATTGAGGTAGGCACCTCCAAGATGGCCCCAATCATCTTTGTCTTCTGCTAGTCATACCCCTCCCACAAGCGGATCAGGGCTGGCCTATCTGACCAACAGAATATAGCAGAAACGATGTGTGATTCCTCAGGCTAGACCACAAAAGGCACTGTGGCTTCGGCTTTGGTATCTTAGACTGCTGCTAAAACCAGTCACTCTACCATGCTCTAGAATAATCAAACAGCCATGAGGAGAGGTCTCTGGAGAAGCACTGAGGTCCCCAGTAAGCACCAACTTTCTGAGCCCATGCGAGTGAACCACCTTGAAGTCCAGTTAAACCTTCCAATGGCTGAAGCCCAAGGTGATATATGACTACCACTGCATGAGAGGTCCCCAAACCGAACCCTTCCAAATTTCCTGAGCAAAGGAGTGGTGGGAAAAAAATTATTATTATTCTTTCAAGCCACTAAATTTTGGAGTAATAAGTTAGGCAGTATTCAATAACTAATACAATTATAAACCATAATCATAAATATAATACTATATATACACTTATTTATATATACTGCGTATATCCTCATCAAATACAAATACATCTCCATTTTCACCTCAATTTTAAAAATAACTTCTACATTTGTATATATTTCATGATATACATGAAATATTAGCACAAAGGTTCATGTATCTACATGGATATCTGTACAGAGGGCTTTTTTAATTTTACCTAATACAGATAAAGGATAAAAAAAACTCTGGAAACTAGTAACTCTGCTCTCAGATAAATACAATTTTTTGGATTCCTAAAAATACAGATACGTAGTAGTCCCTGAGGTGGGAGTTAAATTCTGACTCAACCACTTACTACCTGCTAACTCTAAGGCTTTTGGCAAATTAATTAACTTCTCTAAGCTTCAGTTTACCTCATGTGAAGATGAGAATAAAAAATAGCACAGGGCTGTTGAGAGGATTAAATGAGATGGTCAATGTTAAAGCTTTAGACTATATGTAGCATACAATAAGGATCAATGATGCTGAAAATAATAATGGCTTTGGGCACCTGGCGTTCTCTGTGTTTGGGTGCTGGATTTTGAGTAGACCCTGTGGGCATGGAGCCAGAGGGGTGGCCACCATGACATCTGGACCTCAACTTGGGCAATCGGGGAAAGCAAAGTGGAAGAGCAAGTGCTCACAATTACTTCATGCTGAAAGAAGAGCAAAAGACTGTCATCTAGTTAGTCGACTCAGTCTGTCAGCATGAAAAAGAAAAGAGGGCCTAGGGACACATGTTCAGAAGTCCCGCATCAGCCCAGTGCCTCTCAGGGAAGTATAGGTTGAGGTATAGGGGGTGACATCCCAACAGTCTCTAGGCATGTGGTCCTCAGAGAGAGGAGCTACTGCCCCCAGGTAAGGATGGGCATAAGAAACTATGGCAAAGAGTAAATGGACAATAAACATCCTCTGAGGGCTCAGAGGACGGAGGCCAGCATGACGAGAAGTATCTCCAGACATTCTAAATGTAAGACAAGATGTTGACAATGTCATGACACCAAGGAGACAGAACAATGAGAATAAAATTAAGACATGGAAGCATGGAATGAGGTACTTCAATAACACAACCAAGAATATTCAGGGTGGAGGTTCCCGTCGTGGCTCAGCAGTTAACGAACCCGGCTAGGATCCATGAGGATGTGAGTTCGATCCCTGGCCTCGCTTGGTGGGTTGGGGACCTGGCGTTGCCGTGAGCTGAGGTGTAGGCCAGCGGCTAGGAACCTGTATATGCCACAAGTGCGGCCCTAAAAAGACAATTAAAAAAAAAAAAAAAGAATATGCATGGAAGAACATGCACGGCAATCTAGCAAAAACAAAGTAGCAACACTCCTTTCAAAACCATGAAGAAAACTGGGTGCCCCTTCTATCATTTTAGGTTTTACAAAGTTGAGAAAAAAAATCTAATAAAATATATGAGGGCATAAACTTTGGCACCCAAATGGATAATCTTAGGTAATTCTATTTATTAGGTTACCTGTGTTTTGAAAAGGAAATTAATCTTACTGAGAGTTTGCTATGGGACAGGAAGTCAGCTAGGGGCTAGGATCCCTCACCCCATCTACCAAAGCTGTACAGAAGCCGTCCCGCTGCCCGAGGACTGGGCGTTCATGCAGCTTGGGTAACAGCACAGAGAAACACGCAACTGTTAAACAGACTCCAAAACAATTCCACATTTCTATTAAAACATTATAGTTTAAATTTCTTTAATTCCTATTTTAAAAATTTAAGATCCAAATGGAATAGAGAAAAATCAAATAAAAATAAGATATAAATAAATACTGGAAACACTTAACAATAAACCATGGTTGCTGGACTCAAATGTTACAACTTAAATAAAACTGAGCTTTCTTATATTAGGGTTGGAGGCAGTTAGCAAGCAGAATAAAAGAACAAACCATGAGGAGTTCCCGTTGTGGCTCAGCAGTTAGTGAACCCAACTAGCATCCATGAGGAGAGGGTTCGATCAGTGGGTTAAGTAAGGATCCTGTGTTGCTGTGAGCTGTGGTGCTGGTGGCAGATGCGGCTCAGATCTGGCATTCCTGTGGCTGTGGCATTAGGCTGGCAGCTATATCTCCGATTCAACCCCTGCATATGCTGCAGGTGCGGCCTTAAAAAGCCCCCCCCCAAAAAGAAGGACAAACCATGATGGGCCAAGATCTGGACAAGCCCACAAAAAGGAAGCAGGCATTGCACAGAATGGGGCAAATCCATGCAGCAACCAGGGCTCCATCAGTCTGCGATGACTGCCCAGAAAGCATGCCTGTCTCTGAGGCCTGGGGCAGACAGCTATTTACCAAGACTGAGCCCAAAGATCAGAGATGTATCTGCCCCAGGGCCCCAGGGCTCCTCAGTGGTTAGGTTATGTCTTACAAACTGAGGCGGAGACAAGCTTCCAGAAGGCCCCAGGTCTGGGAGAGGAGGGATATATAGATGCAGGGGCAGTGAGGCCACCACATACCCCAACAGAAAATTGTCCTTTTACACACTTGTTCTCTGGTTCCCTTAAAGCAGACCGGAGATTCTCCCCTGCCTACCACTAAGCAATGGGACAGCAAAGTCACAGGGAATAGGGGGCGAGTGACAGCCACGGGATGTAATATACAAGAGTCACTGAGGATTGGCCAGGCAAACGGTATAATCCAAAGACTAAGTATTAGTTATTACAGGGACCGGCATATGTGGGCGTCACACAGCCAGGCAGAAAGGGGCACGAAGTACTTTCTAAACAGACAAGAAATACTCAAGTGTCCAGGTAATCTAGCAAACCTAGAGGGAAGAGGTACATATGAATTTTGAACCAAGAAGCTTAAGATAAGATTCTGAGAACCAGTCACATAAAACATGAGCTTTCTGAGATGCCACCCTATGCTGGGGGATGCAGAGGTGATTCTGTTTCTGCCATAAAGAAGAATACAGGCTCCCTGGAAGGCAAAAGTGTCTAAATACCCCCAGGTTCCTAAGACAGATGTTAGACTCCCCTTGACATGACAATGGTCTGTATGGCCTCCTGGCTGGGCATGCTACTCCTATTACACACGTCCATGAAAATTCGCAGCATACTGCTGAAACGAATCATGAGGAACCGAGCATTAAACGTACACATTTAAAAAATATAAGGACCATCCTATGCTTTTAAAAACAAGGTCATCTTACTTGGGTGTTTTGGTTCAACGGCAACCCTCACAATAGGGGTGGCTTCAAAGTTGAGGGGTATGAATGGCGGGCAGGATGGCAAGGTACACAGTGTTGCTGATTTTAGCACAAAGTCTTGAAGGCCTCCTATACCTGTAGGGAGGAAAAGACCCATGAAGTCAATAAACGATGACAAATTCTGAATTTACATTAGAAAAATAATACCAGTCCAGTATATATGCCACAGAGGAAAACTGCTTAACACATTGGGCTAAAACATACCTACTTTGAGCACAGAAATGATCATGTCTAGATACGCATGTCTGAAAATACCAACTACTTCTAATTGTAACTCTTAGTTCTAAAAATATATTAATTTGGAGTTCCTGTCGTGGCTCAGCGGTTAATGAACCTGACTGGCATCCATGAGGATGCGGGTTTGATCCCTGGCCTCACTCAGTGGGTTAAGGATCCAGCGTTGCCATGAGCTGTGGTGTAGGTCGCAGACATGGCTCAGATCCTGTGTGGCTGTGGCTGTGGCTGTGGCTGGCAGCTGCAGCTCAGATTTGACCCCCTAGCCTGGAAACGTCATATGTTGTGGGTGTGGCCCTAAAAAGAAAAAAAAAAAATGGGGGGAGGGCATGATGTGTTTTAGGGGAAGGTGACAGGAGAAAGGGGCAGGGATATTTAATCAGCATTCGCTTTTTGCATCTTGAACCTAGAGACAGTTATGAAAAGGAAACAACTTTGCTGCCTCCACCTGACAAGTGGGTGTAACACTACAGGACACAGGGTGGAGCATGCAGGCTCCGGGAGGGGAACTGAAGCAGAGGTTTCTGACATGCAGACTTGGACGGAGGTTTAGAGGTTTCTTGAGTCTGACCACAGAATTGGAAGCCACCCCCCCCACCTGAGTGCATCCAGAAATCACCACCCTGCCACGTGAAAGGATGGCTCCAATTGCAAGAACACCGTCCTTACATTGTGCGGAAAACCTTTCTCCTCTGATCTCTGCACACCGTGTAGTTCAGTTTTCCCAAAGGTCCACAGGAAAAAAACTTACTTCTAGTTTTCACCTACTACCCTGTGGTTCTCAAAGGCATCTGTCACATCCTTTTAATCCTTTTCTGCCTCACACTAAACATCATTAGCTGATTTCTAGACCTTTCCTGGACAGGGAATCCTCTTTAGACTAAAGTTTCAAGGCGCTAAAGTTTCCCTGTGCCTCCTGTTTATTTATTTGGTTAAGGTCTCAATTTCTGACTGTTGTCCTTCTTGGCCCAGCACACAGAGAGAGCCACACCTGGCCACAGCTTCTTGTGAACGTCCCCAAGTACCATGATGTCACAGGTCTGGGTCTCTCCAGGTCTCTGCCAAGTCAGCTAGAAATAACGTCTCCCACGAGGCCTAGGGCTTAGGAAAACCCCACGGCAAATATTCCCTTTCAAACTTCATCTATCCTGCGTCTGACCTCTGACTAGCATGCATTTCCTTCCTGCACACCCAGCACATGGTTTCAATGAAAAGATAAAATGCTGGTTTCTCCTCTCTATCACCTGTCATGCAGGCTGCAGATGGCCAGTATATTTTGAACACCCTCCCTTGAAACTTCTGGTTTACCATTTGCTGTTCAAATCTCCAAATCTATTCCTGCTACTTAGATATGCCCAGGTTTGTGAACAGGATTGTAATCACCCCCAAAAAAGAAAAGAAAAAAGTCAATACTACAGCACTCCTAGTCAAGATTAAGGTTTTATGGAAAAACTATGCTTCAAAAAATAGTAAAAAACTCATTACCTGTACTATGCCACTATTTTAACTGATTTTATTGATTTTTTTTTTTTTTTTAGGGGTGAACTTGCAGCATGTGGAGGTTCCCAGACTAGGGGTCAGATCAGAGCTACAGCTGTAGCCCCCCACCACAGCCACAGCAACGCAGGATCCGAGCCTCATCTGCGACCTACACCACAGCTCATGGCAACACCGGATATTTGACCCACTGAATAAGGCCAGGGATTGAACATGGTTCCTAGTCAAATTCGTTTCTGCTGCGTCAACGGGAACTCCCTAGATTTTTAAATTATATTAAAAAATCAGGAGTTTCTGTCATGGCTCAGTGGTTAACGAATTCGACTGGAACCATGAGGTTTCGGGTTCAATCCCTAGCCTAGGAACTTCCATATGCCACAAGTGCAGACCTAAAAAGCCAAATAAATAAGTAAATAAACCTAGGAAAGGAACTGTTATTTGGCTGCATCACAATAAAATCATTTAAAAATTATCTTGAGGATTTTTTGATGTACTATCAAATAATAAATATATTAAGTGTGCAACTTGGTATTTACGCTAAATACACTTTAAAACAAACTTTGTTTTAAAAACAATGCCATGAAGTAAATTCTAAAAACAAAACAAAAAACGCAGTATACCTATAACCACACCCTTCTAACCCAGTCACTACCTTCATTTGATGTACTGTTTCATTTTTCATTCCCACGTCTATTGGAACACACAACTTAAGTTGCTATAATGTCCATATGCATTTGTGTCATTTTATCCTATTTAAATCGTGATTTTCACTTCAGTTGTTTAAATCACAACTGTAACAGTTAAGGAGGAATAATTCCTTCACATAAAGTACACCTGCTAAAGCATTTCTCAACTGAGGTTGGGGTTGAAGAACATGTTCCCTTCAGGGAATCATTTTAGAATTTCTGGGATGGAAGTGATAGGTTAAAAAAAAAAAAAATCCAAAATTAGCATCGCATGAATTTGTTTCAAGAATTAAAAAGGGTGAGATTATTTTCCCCATGTATGTACGTGTGTGTGTGTGTGTGTGTGTGTGTGTGTGTATGTGTATAAATAAAGGCATGTGATTAAATGAGAGAAAAAATAGACTGAAGAATATGGAGCAAAAGGAATTTATTAAACACCAAGAGTTCTAGCTTGTTTTTATACAAACACCAGCAACTTTTGTCTGACTGAAGATGAAGGATCCAAGTCCTCTCTGGTCTCAATTCTTCTCTATAGAACAAAGAATATCAGGTATTTTGAGTGAGCGAACTCTGACTCACAGACAGGGGTGACATGTGAGTAAACACTGAGCTCTTCCACTGGGTACTCAGGCCATTACCAGAAGTTTCCCATACCATTCAAATCCTTCTTAATAAAAAAAAAAAAATCAGCATTTTGCAAACACTTGTCAGGCCAAAATTATTTCCAAGCTCTTGCTAATGTTTCCTTTTAAGAAGTTTTCCATTTTTAGTTTTTTAAGGAACGTTCATACTGTTTTTCCAGCAGTGGCAGCACCAATTTACATTCCCACCAACAGTGAATGAGGGTTCACTTTTCTCTGTATCCTCACCAACATTTATCTGTGTCCTTTTGATGGTAGCTACTCTGACAGGTGAGAGGTGATAGCTAACTGTGGTTTAGTTTGCATTTCCCTGATGATTAGCGATATTGAACACCTAGGCCATCTGTAGTTCCTTTTTGGAAAGATGTCCATTCCGTCCTTCTGCTCATTTATTTTTTCTCCCTTTTTGGCCACATCTGCGGCATATGGAAGTCCCTGAGCCAGAGATCGAACCTGAAGCAGGAGCTGTGACTTACACCATAGCTGCAGCAATCCTTAACACACTGTGCCAAGCCCAGGACTGAACCAGCGTCTCCACACAGAGAAGCCGATCACCAGCCCACTGTGCCACAGCAGGAACAACTTTGCTCATTTTTTAATTGGGTTGTTTGGTTTTTTTGATGTTGAATTGTATGAGCAGTTTATATATATTGGATAATTAAGCCCTTATCAGTCATATATCATAAGCATATGCAAATGATATGACCCAGCAATTCCCCTCTTAGGTATATAACCAAAAACACATAAAAACACTAATTTGAAAAGATACATACACCCCAATTCATAGCAGCATTATTTTTTAAAATGATTTTTATTTTTTCCATCATAGCCAGTTTACAGTGTTCTGTCAATTTTCTACTGTACAGCAAAGTGACCCAGTCACACATACATATATACATTCTTTTTCTCACATTATTCTTCATCACGCCCCATCATAAGTGACTAGATATAGTTCCCAGTGCTATACAGCAAGATCTCACTTCTTAGTCATTCTAAATGCAAGTTTGCATCTATTAACCCCCGATTCCCAGTCCATCCCATTCCCTCCGACCCCCTTGGCAACCACAAGTCTATTCTCCAAGTCCCTGAGTTTCTTTTCTGTAGAAAGGTTCATTTGTGCCATATATTAGAGTCCAGATATGTTATATCATATGGTATTTGTCTTTTTCTGACTTATTTCACTTAGCACAAGAGTCTCTAGTTCCACCCATGTTGTTGCAAATGGCATTATTTTGTTCTTTTTTATGGCTGAGTAGTATTGACTATATATACCACATCTTCTTAATCCATTCATCTATTGATGGACCTTTAGGTTGTTTCCATGCCTTGGCTATTGTGAATAGTGCATAGCAGCATTATTTATAATTGCCAAGACATGGAAGTAACTTAAGTGTTCATCAACAGATGGATGGATAAAGAAGATGTGTATGTAAATGTGTGTATATATATATATATGAATATGAATACTGCTCAGCCATAAAAAAGAATAAAATTTTGCCATTTGCAGCAAACTGTATGGACTTGGAAGGCATTATACCAGGTGAAATATTTCGGACAAAAACAGGAGTTCCCGTCACGGCTCAGAGGTTAGTGAACCTGACTAGCATCCATGAGGATGCATGTTTGATCCCTGGCTTCACTCAGTGGGTTAAGGATCCGGCGTTATTGTGGTGAGCTGTGGTGTAGGTTGCAGACGCGGCTCGGATCCCACGTTGCTGTGGCTCTGGCATAGGCCAGCAGCTGCAGCTCTGATTCGACCCCTAGCCTGGGAACTTCCATACGCCGTGGTTGCAGCCCTAAAAAACCAAACAAACAAAAAAAACAGACAAATACTGTACAATATCATATGCGGAATCTAAAAAATAAAACAAATGAGTGAATAACAAAAAAGAAGCAGACTCAGATATAGAGAACAGACTAGTGGTTACCAGTGAGGAGAGGCAAGGAAAGGGTGGGGAGTGGAAGGTACAAAATGACTGGGTTTAAGATAGATTCGAGGGTGTACTGTACAAGATTGGAATACAGCCAATATTTTGCAATAACTGTAAATGGAAAGCAGTCTTTAAGATTGCATAAAAAATCTAGAAATTAAAAATTCCAGAAACAAGCAACATGAAGGAGTACAGCTTTTATGAGACGGAAAACACTATGTAGGGCCCGAGAGATGGACTGGCCTTCTGTCAACAACTTTTTTTTCTTTAATAAGCCCCTGCTGAGCAGGTGAAATCAATCTAGGATGAGGTCACACTGGCAGCAGGAAGATGGTGGAATCCTTACTGAATTCTAACACTGCTTCCTGGGACAAGCCTGTAGGCTGTCTGGACAAAGAAGAGCATTACTATCTTCAGGAAAGTCTGCATTCGTAAAGTGCTCTTTCATTGCTGGTATAAAAATATTATTGGAATTGGAAAGAAAAAAAAAACTTTGTGGGAAAACATGTTAATGCTCTAGCTAGAACACGGTCTCCTAATCTCCGAAGTTTTATTTCAAGCCGACTTTAACATAACTACACCCAGAACCATCAACCTGCTCCTCTTAAACTGTTTAATAAGCCTGAGATAATGGATTCCTTTAAATCTTCACAGTAAATGCAAGTTATATATCATGGATGTCTACGGAGCCTCAGACCTATAAGAGCAATAAACATTACTTTATAAGACATGAGGATTCAGAAGAGTATTAAAAAAAAAACTTTTTTTTTTTTTTTTTCACTATAGGTTTCCAGGGTGGTTGGTGGGGAGTTTCCAGGGTGGTTGGTGGAGAACCTAGAAAACTCTTGGTTTCAGAAGACTACCTTCAGCTCTAGGTCCTTCTGTCTTTGAACCCTACAGAAGCCCATATCTTCTGCCTCGAATTTTATGCCCTTATTCTGTACCTTTCATGGAAACCCAGATTCTGCCAGATTCTGAGTCAACTACAAAGGGTATCAGGAGATCCATGCACTTTACAAGTCTTGCCATGGAGGTATGGAGGCAGGCAGGTACAAAAAATATTAAATGGGCCTTTTCCAAGCCTGCTTGTCTGGCATCTCCAAAGCAGACCCGTATTGCTAAGGTTTTCAGAGGACTGGTCAAGTCTGTCCATTATGCTATAAAAAAAGTTCCTTAAATCAACTGCCCTTTAGCTTTTTGGTGTTACAGAGCCCCTAGGGGAAAATCTTGCTACAATGACATCACCATCAGATTTTTTTCTTCTTCTTCCTCTTGTATAGACAGATGGAGCTCATAACAAGCTAATAATAGTTCTTGAGCAAGTTACATCAAGATCTGGGGCCCTTTTCTCAGAAGTGAGACTACAGTAAATGGAAAAAGTAACACCTTAAGAATCAAAACTTTCTTCTTTCTTTTTTTAAAGAGATGTCTAGGCTTGCTATCTTTGTCTACATGCGAGAACAAGTGTAAACTTGGCCCTCGGGGTCCTGAACCAGGTGTCACTATGGAGTCTCAATTTATGGCCCAAGACCACTTCCATTTATGCCAGACCACATTACTGGGAAGTAGGCTGACTCGGTGGAGCTGGCTGTCACCAAGGGAATTACAAATTTGGAAGGGTCTACAATTAAAATAGGGCAAGAAATTTCATCTTGGCCTGGAGGCAGAGCAGATATTATTATTTCAAAGTGAAGAAAAGTAATTGTCTAATACTGTATCTCAAAGTGAATAAAAGGGCAGTCAGTAAAAACAAACAATCCCCCCTCTCCCAAAACCCGTCTCCTGGTGGTCTCTTGCTGTGTTATACCATGAGAAAGGATGTACTGAGGCAAGCCTAGGAGAAAGATCGAAGTACATAATTAATGAAGATGTTTGAAAACAGTGTTTTCTATTAGAACAGAAGCAGCTGTGAAGGACTGAGAAGAATGAATCGTGTAAAGGTGGAGAAGGGAATGCCAGACCAGGGACACAACACACACAAAGAGTTAGGGTGTTGTGGGAACCCAAAGGAGCTCGGAATACCTGGGACACAGAGTACATAGAGGGGCTGGGGAAAAAGGAGGCTAGAGGAAAGAGATTATCAAGCAATGTGAACAGCATGCCAAGTGTAGCCTTTACTCTGAAGGCTGTGGATATGCTGAGGTGTCGATGAATTAGAGAGAGAGGTGAGGTAAGCCATTAAGTCTTGGTGGTTACTTAGAGGCTAGAAGGAAGGGACAAGGAGGAAACAAGGACAAAACCCAGATTTCTGACTTGGAAATCTAAGCAGATGATTACTTAGAGCATTTCTCTCTTCTTCTTACAGGCTAACTGTTTTCCTTACCATTTGTATTAGTTCTTTATGTAGTAAAAATTTTAATGCTTATTATACTTCTTCTCCAGATTACACTTTCCCTTTTTATTTTGCTTCTATTTTTTTTTCTCTACTACTTTTTTGAGGCTTTTCTCTTTGGTGTCTAAACATCAGAGCTTAAAAAGTTATGCTTTCAAATAACTGATTATTCAATTTTTTGTTAGCTTTTCAAGAATTTGTTTTAAGGGCATAAAGTTTCTTCAAATGAACAAGTGAACCTGAACACAGTTCTTGTCCTCAGAGCTGAAAATCTGGAGGGGGACAAAGGCAGATAAATAGGCAATTACAATATAATGTGAGAAGTGTCCTAATGGGCAAAGGAGAAGATTTGTTTACGTGGATAGAGAAACTGAGAGGTTATAGACTTCCGAGAGAAGCTGACATCCAGGAGTAGTTGAGACAACTCTATGGATGCTGTGGGAACAGAGCGTTGAGGTGGGGAAATGGCACCACTAGAGGCTCCAGTGAGAGCCCAAGGTCATTACCTATAGCTGCAGCACGGAGGAGATAGCAGGACTGAACGGACACTGCCATCTCATTCATTTCCCCTCCTCTGAGATCCTGCAACTGCCATTCATTTTTTTTCCTTAGTCAATAGACATTCTTGTTATGTTTGATGTGGAATCAGAGGGACCTGAATTTAATTAAAACTTTAACCCTATGCCAGGTGCCTAATCTCTCCAGAGTTTTAGTTTCCATATATACCTAACACATGATACTTTCACAGGGTTACTGTGCACCTTAAATAAGATAATTATATAGAGAGTTAGAGTCCCTGGCACAGGGTAAGCATTCAATAAATGGAGGTGGTGGCAGTGGTGGTTTATAAGGTCCTAATAATAACAGTAGTTGTCTTCTTAGTAGTTTCATGAATCAATTAAGGGCTTTTGGTGTATGGTATAAAGTATATATCTAGTTTTTTATATACACTGTTAACCAGTTACTAGTTAAAGAAGGTTATAATAACTTCTCTATAGGTGCAGATTCATAACCAGATCCATTTATAAGCTTTGAATCCTGTCCCACTAACCTAAATTTGTACTTTGCATAGTAACACATAATTTTAAGTGATGTTCCTTCAAAGAAGTAATTCCAATTCAAATGATTCCAATGAAATGGAGGAAATGCACAATGTTTAGCACAAAAGAATAAAATGCTTTTATAGTTTAAAATAATGCTAGCAATTTAAGATTAAAACAAAAAGAGATATGGCTTTACATAACCAGGAAACTTTCACCAGATTTCCTCCACCTTTAAATTCAAAATATTTCTTTTCTTTTTTCTTTTTTTTTTTTTTGTCTTTTCTAGGGCCGTTTCCCATGGCATATGGAGGTTCCCAGGCTAGGGGTCTAATCAGAGCTGTAGCCACTGGCCTACACCAGAGCCACAGCAACGCGGGATCTGAGCCACGTCTTCGACCTACACCACAGCTCAAGGCAACGCTGGATCCTTAACCCACTGATCAAGGCCAGGGATTGAACCTGCAACCTCATGGTTCCTAGTTGGATTCGGATTCATTAACCACTGCGCCATGATGGGAACTCCAAATTCAAAATATTTCTAATTAAAAACAGGAAGCAGAGTCACTCCTGGATGAAATGACAACTTCATCACAAGTACACAAAAGATCATAGTTGAAATGATCAAAGGAAGAAAACTAAGGAAAAAGTGAATGAATAGTGAAACTAGAGAGGGCTGATTTCAAACTGTGATCTATTTTTGTTAAATGTAGATCAAAGAAAAAATAGCAGTGTCAGTTCAAAATTTCTTTTTTAAAAAATTTTAAAATTCTTTTGCTTTCTAGGGCCGCACCTGCAGCATATGGAAGTTTCCAGGCTAGGGGTCGAATCGGAGCCGCAGCCGCCGGCCTATGCCACAGCCACAGCAACGTGGGATCTGAGCCTTGTCTGCGACCTTCACCACAGCTCACGGCAACGCCGGATCCTTAACCTGCTGAGGGAGGCCAGGGATTGAATCTACGTCCTCATGGATGCTAGTCAGGTTTGTTAACCACTGAGCCACGACAGGAACTACCAAAATTTCTTTCTTGAGAAATTAACACAATCTAAGAAAAACACCTGTACACATAGGGTGCTAATGGGGGTTTGTCTGATAAATAAATAAATAAATGAAGAGCCCAGAAACATCTATGTGCAAAGTGGAAATGACAAAGGGGCAACAGTGGCAGAAAGGAGGGGCTATTCAGTAAATGGTATGGAAACAATTAGCTAATGAAATGGAAAAAATAATATAACAGCATCTCTACAATACACCACCTAGAAAAATAAATTTCACAGGGAATTGAAAGCATACCTCATAAGATAATGTTATAAGACTAAAGAATGGTAAGTCCTACTATGTTATAAAATCTATCTGCTGCATAGCACAGGAACTATACCTAGCCACTTGTGATGGAATATGATGGAGGATAATGTGAGAGAAAGAATGTAGATAGATAGATAGGTAGATAGATAGATAGATAGATAGATAGATAGTTGTGGTACAGCAGAAAGTGACAGAACATTGTACTGACTATAATAAAATTTTAAAAAGTAAAATAAAATCTATAAAGCAAAAATACCTCAAAGTAAGTTGTAAAATAGATGTTTTCCATGTTTACATGGGACTAAGTATTAGCAAACACAATATATAAAGAACTAGTACGAATCAATGAAAAAGATAGGCAAAGAATATAAATAATTCCAAGAAAAGACACTAAAAGGAAAGGAAGCTCTAAACATTCAAAAAACAAAAAAATCTTAATCTCAATAATAAGGTAAATGTAAATTAAAACAAGATACTATTTCACACTAGTACAACTGGTCTAAGTCTGAAGAAACCCTGTGTTGGCAAATAGGTATAGAAAAGGTAGGTCTTACAGATGCAGACAGACTATTGCCTTTGGAATGGATGAGCAATGAGATCCTGCTGTTGTAGCACCGGGAACTATGTCTAGTCATTTATGACGGAGCATGGTAATGTGAGAAAAAAGAATGTATATGTGTTATGTGTAACTGGGTCACCATGCTGTACAGTAGAAAATTGACAGAACACTATAAACCAGCAGCTCCAATGAAAAAAAAATTAAAAATCATTATATTAAAAAAAAAAATAGCCAAAGCAATTCTGAGTAACAAAAACCAACCAGGAGGCATAATTCTCCCAGACTTCAGGCCCTATTACAAAGCCACAGTCATTAAGACAGGGTGGTACTGGTACCAAAACAGACAGACAGACCAATGGAACAGAATAGAGAACCCAGAAATAAACCCAGACACCTATAGTCAATTAATCTTTGACAAAGGAGGCAAGAATATAAAAATGGAGAAAAGACAGTCTTTTCAGCAAGTGGTGCTAGCAAAATTGGACAGCTGCATGTAACTATAAAACTAAAACACAGCTTCAACCCATACACAAAAATAAACTCAAAATGGCTGAAAGACTTAAATATAAGACAAGACACCATCAAACTCCTAGAAGAGAACACAGGTAAAACATTCTCTGACATCAACCTTACAAAGGTTTTCTCAGGTCAGTCTCCCAGAACAACAGAAATAAAAGCAAAAATAAACCTTAGAAATCTATACATAGAACTACCATACGACCCAGCAACCCCACTCTTGGGCATATATCTGGACAAAACTTTCCTTAAAAAAGACACATGCACCCACATGTTCATTGCAGCACAATTCCAAGACATAGAAACAACCCGAATGTCCATCGGCAGATGATTGGATTAGGAAGATGTTGTATATATACACAATGGAATATTACTCAGCCATAAAAAGAACAAAATAATGTCCTTTGCAGCAACATGGATGGAACTAGAGACTCTCATCCTGAGTGAAGTAAGCCAGAAAGAGAAAGACAAATACCATATGACATCTCATATCTGGAATCTAATATACAGCACAGATGAACCTTTCCACAGAAAAGAAAATCATGGAGTTGGAGAATAGACTTTTGGTTGCCAAGGGGTAGGGGAGGGAGTGGGGTGGATGGGGAACTTGGTGTTAATAGATGCAGTCTATTGCCTTTGGAATGGATTAGCAATGAGATCCTGCTGTGTAGCACTGGGGACTCTATCTAGTCACTTATGATGGAGCATGATAAAGTGAGAAAAAAGAATGTATACTTGTATGAGTGACTGGGTCACCATGCTGTACAGTAGAAAAAAAAAATAAAAGGTAAAATAAAATGGAAATGACAAAAAAAAAAAAACACCCCAAAACAAGTGTGTTCCTGATTAAAAAGCACTCTTTTCTTAAACTCAATAAATATCCAATTTCTTTTTACATGAAAAAAAAGAAAAAGAAAAGGTAGGTCTTATAAACTAGAGATGGGAACAAAAGTTGTTACAACTATGTGGCCAAACATGCCCAGACTACGGAACTCACAAATTTGATTTCTACTTACATATTCCAAATCAGTGTGGGTGGCATGCACAACAGTGTATCAGTAACATATCACAAACAATGGTACAACTCCAGGGGTACAAATCAAGGTGATCTGGTAAACAGTGGGGACATTTTTGGCATTAGTGGGCAGGGCCAAGGACCAGGGCCTTGGAATGTGTGGAAGTGTCCCATCCAGAGAATTTTCCCCAGCTGCTCGGCTTTTGAGTAACTTTGTGGACAAACCTATTTAGAATGAACTTAGCTTAAATTCAATGCCACTTTTAATAATGAAGTATATTTTGCCCAGTTTAATACACAGTGAATGTTCAGGAAGTTTGTTCTGAAAATGAGCTATCCACCATTTTACCAACAGTCACTCATGGTACCTGCATCATCAGCACCATGCATCTGCATCAAACCGCAGCTGTATCTGTCACACTCATGGTGCCAACAAGTATGTGACTTGATTTTGCCATCCGTCTAGTATAGTCAAGTTGTAACATTTACACGTACTTTATTTTATTTAAAAAAAAAATTTGTAACCCTGAGGTTAAAAAAAAAAAAAAAAACTGCCTTTTTGTCCTGTGCTTTGAATGCTTGCACTGTTTGAATTATCACACAGCAATAAACCCTGGGATTATGCTATAATGTGTTACATTTGCATCAATCAATTTAGGTCCTAGAAATTGGAACTGTGCTCGTACGTCTAGACTGATGAACTTGGATTTCCCCGGTGCCTGGTGTCCGCAAAGGGAGTCCTGGATTCCTATCTGATAGGGAGCTGGAATGTTTCTTGAGGTTAATCAGGGTCCTGAAAGTGAGGAGTCTGATAGCCTTCGACTGAAGGCCCTGTTAATTCTACAGAGAAACTCTAATCTCCAGGTCCACTCACAGGCCACCCTGGCATTAGATGTGAGCCTGTGTCACCTGATGTCACCCTCGTGTTCTTTACCATTTCTCATGATCACTTTTCCAATGGTAAGTATTTTCCTCAAAGTCAATTCAGGAATGATGGACTTTAGAGGGTCCTATTAAACCTTATATCTAATATATTGTAATTTACTTGAGAGGAGGGCTCAAAACAGTTAGTGAAGGAGTATTTCATGTAATTCCTGTGCTTTTTCAGTCCATCTCAACAATTATCTACTGGCACTTAGGTTTACAGGTCTGTGCTGAGCATCACGGAGGAGATGGATGAAGAAGACCAAGTTCCCAAAACTTTCTCTCATTTTAACATTCTCAGTGCTCCTAAAGCATTTTTAAAACTCAGTCCCACTATTGCTGATAGTCTATTCCAATGCCTGAACCTTGGAGCTTGAGATTTTTGTGACTATTGCCATATGTCTGCAACTTTATATGGCACAGCTACTATGGCATGTCATAGACACAACTTACATGATATTAGAACCTACCAAAGAAATATAATTCCTAAGGGGGAAAAAGAAACAGTACTAGAATGTTAGTGAAATTTTAAGCAAATATAGGCTCTTATAATTCAAGCCAATATTTTTTTCCAGTGCATGCATTACCTCCTTGTGAGAAGCAGCTTTCAAAGCAGTTCTGTTATTGTGGGCTGATAACTTCACAGATCCATGAACTAAGAATAAGCACTACAGGCTAAAATTTTTAATGTTAATATCACTTTAAACATTAGCAAGGTTTTACATTATAGTAGTAATGGGTTTAATTTTATAACATTACAAAAGTACAATTGATTAGTACTGGTATTGTGAAACAACCCTTTATAAAACACGATGGAGTCTATATTAGACAGTTGGATTAGACTCAGTTAAAAAAAAGAAGTGAAAATAGTTAAAGTGGGGCCCCAGGTGGATACGTTCATTCTCATCTAATACCCTACCGAAAAATGACAGATAATAAATTTCTACAAGGTAGCAGTTTTCATCACCATCTAAGAACACTTTAAATGCCTGTCAGTACAGGACTACCTAACTAAATATGCCATACCTGTCAATAAAACACCATACAGCCACTAATAAACTGAATTTTAAAGATTACCTAGGCACAGACAAAACAAAAAA
The DNA here is from genome assembly GCF_016906955.1 of Phacochoerus africanus. Taxonomy (NCBI): domain Eukaryota; kingdom Metazoa; phylum Chordata; class Mammalia; order Artiodactyla; family Suidae; genus Phacochoerus; species Phacochoerus africanus. The sequence continues at coordinate 52,000,201 of NC_062552.1, forward strand.
TAAAATTCTATGTAGACAGGAATTATAAATAAAATAAAGAGAAATAAAACTATAAATGAAAATTATAATAGTGCTAGTGTGGAGATTAAAAACGGTCATTTTCAAATTAGAAAATATTTTAACTTTTGCCATGAAGTCATTAGACACAAGCTATAAGAACTTTTAAGCGCTTTTAAAGAGCTGCCATTAACAGAATCAAATGGATGTAAACTATATAAACTGATAGATGGCAAAGGCGACACTGTAATACAGTGAGGATTTAATAATAATTTAAAGTCAATGGCAGGGGTTCCTGCTGTGGCTTAGCAGGTTACAAACTCAACTAGTATCCATAAGGGTGCAATTTGATCCCATCCCTGGCCTCGATAGTGGGTTAAGGATCTGGCATTGCTGTGTGCTGTGGCATAGGTCACAGACATGGCTTGGATCCCATGTTGCTGTGGCTATGGCATAGGCTGACAGTTGCAGCTCTGATTCGACCCCTAGCCTGGGAACTTCCATATGCTGCAGGTGAAGCCCTGAAAAAAGCAAAGAAAAATAAATAAATAAATAAATAAAGTCAAGGGCATGGAGTTCCCACTGTGACTCAGCAGGTTAAGAACCCGACTAGTATCCATGAGGATGCAGGTTCAATCCCTGGCATTGCTCAGTGGGTTAAGGATCTGGCGTTGTATGGGTGTATGCTTCAGATGTGGCTCATCTGATATGTCTTGTGGCTATGGCATAGGCCGGCAGCTGTAGCTCTGGTTCAACCCCTAGCCTGGGAACTTCCATATGCTGCAGCTGTGGCCCTAAAAAGAAAAAATAAATAGATAAAGTCAATGGCACATCCACACTGGCAGAAACAATCAATCTGACTTCTACTCCACAACATGTACAAAAACCATTTCAGATAGATTACAGGTATAAATCTTATAATAAGTTCTATATATGTATATATATGTGTGTGTGTGTATGTATATATGTGTGTATGTATATGTGTGTGTGTGTGTGTGTGTGTGTATAAAGCTTATGGAGGAATAACATATGGCTTCTTCATGACTTTGGACTAAGCAGATTTCTTAAATGGGACACAAAAAGCACTAATCATAAAAAAACTGATAAATATTAGACTATATTAAAATGAACTGCTGTTCATCAAGACACAATTAGAGAACAGAAAGGTAACTCTCAGAGTAGGAGAAAATATCTGCAATAAGTATACACAGAAAGGGACTTCTATGCAGAATATATAAAGAATGCCTACAAATCAATACAAAAAAGGCAGAGAATCTAAAAAAAAAAGACAAAGACATAACAACAATTCATAAATGAGTAAAAGTCAATAGTTAATACGTAATAATCCTGTGATAAACCAAAATGGAAAAGAATATGAAAAAGAATATATATATCTGGGTCATACTGTTGTATAGCAGAAATTAACATCACATTGTAAATAACTATATACTTCAATAAAATTTATTTTTTAAAAAAACAAAGTTTAACTTCACTAGTCATCAGGAATACTGACTACTACTCCATACACACCGGAATGGCTCAAATGAGAACGAAAAGAAGTGTTGGCAAAGATACAGAGCAAGCGAAACTTTCAGGTATTCCTGGTGGAAGCATAAATTGGTACACTAACTAAGCTTGACAAAAACCTACTCTAAAATACAGCACCTCCAACCGAAGTGTGTACAGAGTCTCAGCAAAAGGCATGTACAAGGATATTCAAAGCAATAATAGTCATAATGGCCAAATATTAGAAATAAACTGAATGCCTTGCAATACAAGAGCAGATAAACTGCAGTGGCCACACAAGGAGAATGAACAAATGACAACCATGTGCAGTGATATGGATGAATCTTACAACCAGAACGATGAATGAAAGAAGCCCGGGTACATTCTCTATGACTCCTTTTGCACAAAGCTTAAAAGCAGGTAAGATTAATCTATGATGTCAGAAGCCAGGAGAGTCACTACCCTTAGGGACAGAGGGTGCAGGTGGCAGTAACTGGAAAGGCACTTGGCTTCTGGCGTGCTGGTAGTGTTCTGTTCCCCAATCTGGATTTTAGTAACACTGACATATGTTCAGTTTATAAAAATCTATCAAGCTGTGCTTTCAGATTTGCATACTTTTCTACATGACTATTATGCATCAATAAAAGTTACTTAAAAGTGTGATTTGGCACAAATGACATGGGTATTTAAAGTGCTTCTGAGTCTTTTAGAGATGCCATTAGCTGCACCTAGTAAAGATAAAACATTTATAGCCTTTGTAAAAGAACTGGCAGCAAAAGAGTAAGCATACATGGTCTATCTCCTGTATCTTTTCCTTCCACGTTATCCAAGGACTAATGAAAAGTATCTTTCACTTCAATGTCCTGACACAGATTCTTCTGAACATGTCAGTCCTTGAGCAAATCACTTCTTTATTCAAATAAGTGCAGCCAGCCTCCTCCTAGCTGCATCCTTCCAACTGCTCTCTAGTTCCTGATACTCTGCAGTGCATTCGGAGGTTGGTCCTTTTAAATATCCATTGGAAGATACTCTAATGGTTTAGAAAACTATTCTTTGGGTCTTGATCTCTTTTATTGTGGGGAAAAACAAAACATTCCCCAGTAAACATCACAGAATTCTCTAAAACTATATTTATGTATAAAAAACATCCAACACATTACTCAAGAATTTCTAAGAGTCTTGTTCCATTCTTACCAGCTACCACTGCTGAAATCTAACCACCATTAGAGTAAAAACAATCTCAGCTCACATCATGGGAAACGTTCTTTTGGCTCTAAGAAAAATGAGAATGAGTGCTGTGAAAAATAGGTCAGCAAAATAACGTGAAAGTCACTTCCAGTTGATTATTTCCCTAATATGGTCCATGGGGGCCTTGTGTATGTGAGTCTCTTTGACAAACACTCCAGAAACACTGTGAGGTAAGATAATCATTTCTAAATGACCCCAAATAGGAAAACCACAAACAGGCTATGTCGAGAGACCCTCCTTACTCTACCCAGGCATTGGGTATGTTTTTTCAAACAGCCAAAGGTGTCCTGATTTATTAACAAACTTTGTCCCTAGTGAAACCTGTTGCAAACTAAAGAATTCCACCATAACAAAATGTAGAAATGCTAACAGAGCATCCATAAAGAAGCTTTCATCAAACAGACTAATGCAAATCATTTACTCAAGACTTCTACTCTGTACCTACAAAGTGGAATTGTATGAGCAATAACCTAATCCCACTGGCTCTGTTCCCACTGGTTCATACAGGGCCTCCATCTTTCTGTCCATCATCTTCTCTGGGAATCCCAGGGGTTCTTCCTCATGCGCTCATGAGCTCACACTTGCCACAGATCTTAGGCACTGGTGACCTTATGGTGCCAAAACTCTGCCAGGGTTTCTGATGTAGAGGAAATGCTTCTTCTATATACTATACCCTGTTAGAGGGTAGATAGTGCTTGGGATCTAAGCTCTTAAAGAGGTCAACTCTTCCAGGCTTTATTCTTTCCTTCCAAAAGTCTGGTTATGGGAGCAAAAAGGCTGAGCTGAAAGGCAAATTAAGTAACAGGTATCATGCCATTCCTCCTGTGGAACATAAGTAAGGCTTAGTCTACTTACTGGATTACCATGTCATGCCTGGTTTCTTGTTCCTTAGGAGATGATGCCACCTAGGAGATATCTCAATCATCTGTAAGGGCCCATTCTACCAATATCTGGATATGCTCCACATCTGGACCCCAGAAGGTAACATAGTCCATGCTGAAGCTGGTTCTTGGTACTCAAATGTTTGAGTTTATTCTACATTAAGAAAATGGTTCATGGTTTTTGGCTCAGGTGGCAGAAGAGAAGGGGCAGCAACACTGCTGAATATACTCAGGTAGTGGAAGCAGCAGGTGTCCAGATCCAAGGCCAGAGCAGATTGGAAAATGCCTCCATCATCATTTGGAAACCAAAATCATCTTTAGAAAAGTTTATGTTTTTAGTAAACATCAAGGGATTTCTTTAAAGCTTTACACACAACTTTTACAGCTAGCATGTAAAACAGCACTGTCCCTGATTTAAAGACAGAAAACATAAAATGTAAACTTTAGCGAGTCCTTAAAGCTCATCCATTTCACAGTGAGGAAAGGTTGATCCCCGATCACAGTCGCTGGCAGTTCTGGAAAGGGGCCAGTTTTCCTAACTCCCAGGACAGGGCTTTTTCCTCTATGCCATGCTTCTCAATGTATTCCAGAAAAGAGGAATTACATTTTTCCAGCACCAATAAATAGTTATGATATTTCTGCTCCTTTCCAAAATCACTGGAATCTCATTCACATGCCTTTCCTCCACTGAAGGAAAAGTGAAAATGTTAAATCTGGTAACGAAGGCGGAGCAAGGAGGAAGAACTGGTAGGAACAAAGAGGCAGTGGGTCACCCTATCCCCCGTAAAGCTGGTTGGGACACAGAAACAGAGTGTACCACGGTGGAGAGGATGTGGCAGTTAAGTCCCAAAGACTCCAGTGCCTATGCCCAGGATCAGCCTTATAAGGGGCAGAGGGCTGAGCAAGTAAGTATCCATGCCTTGTCTACAAATATCTTCATACCAGGTAACTGGGTTACAATGAATATCAACAGAAACCTTCAAGAATATACAAGAGGAAAGTGCCTTGCAAATAAAGTAGGGTGACAGGGAGAGAGCATGTGTTTTTTTTTTTACCCCCGCTCTCACCCCTCCACTGGCAACACTTAGAATCTCAGGTATTCATTAATACCAGGAGGCTGTGTTCTCTTCTCTAAAATCATCTCCTCCCCATCCTGCTACGCCCTTACTGCCTCTCCACTCAGATAATCACCAAAACAGCTATTCCTGGCATCTGGTAGGCACTCAATAGATATTTGCTGAATGAATGAGTGAACCTCATCCATGTCAAATGTTGCTTAAAATGAAACAATAGCTGTGATTAGACTGGAGAAAAACTGAGCCACCACAACATAAATACAATGATGGCCAGCACGGCACTGTCCGAAACAGGAAACCCACCATAACAATCAACTAATTATTCATTAGAAAGGAACTAGTTTTAAAATACTTGTGATACAAAAATAACAATAAAAAATTTTTGTGATACAATCATTACATTTATTTTGCCATGAAAAAGAATATGGTATACGGGTGAACTTGATCAATTGTCAAGAATAGCAGAAGATTATTAAAGTAGGCCCTTCCCAAAGAATATGGAATGGATAAAATATTAACTCAAGTTCCCTTAAGCTCTGGACATCTAGGGTCCTATGATTCATCAGCAAGTTTCCCTTCCACACATATACAGCACACGCCATAAAAACTCAATATATGACTTGGACCTGAATTTAACTCACTGTGATAATATGATCCCCAGACGACAAATAAAACCTAAGTTAATTTGTATTTCTGCATTTTGCATACAAGTCCAGGAAAACAATTTTTAAAGCCTCTGAATATCATTTAAAATACACTTTCCTTGTGACTATTCTTGAACATGGAAAGGGAAAAAAAAAATCAGTTACTTGATACATATCAGATTTATTCTCCAACACACACACACACAAATCACAATTAATCATGCAAAGAGAGCTGCAGGAAGGGGAAGAACCTTGAGAGCCTATTTGCTTTATAACAGCCTCCTGCCATGTGAAATCACCTCCATAATATCCCTAAGAGGAGATGGTTACAGCAGCCACTTTCCTGATGGAGAAGCACACATTTTAATTCTCACGTGTGTGTATGAATTCACTTACCATTACAAACATCCACGGAATGACAAGTCTCTGGAAGGCAAATGAATATGGTACTACCTCTACCCAGCAGGCTCTTCTTGGCTTTCTTGTGTGGTATTCAAATTATATTCCTTGTTATAACACCACTGCCTCTAGTTTTACTCTCTTGGAATAATGCAAGCCTTTAAATATTTGAAAGCTAGCTATCCCAACTTTCCCAACACCTCTGTCTTCATAACCCCTGCGAAAAACTTCTAATTCCCTCTATGCTCCGTGTATAAATTTAAGAGTCGCGTACAACATTTAGGTCAAAAAAGCATTGCCCACACAGGTCCATTTTCAGGCTGTCATCTGTGTGAAAAGAGTCTTCAGTTTCTGGTCAACAATAGGTTTGTTGTGAGCGAACAGTCTGAGGGAGCTGCTAAGTCTGAACCTTCGGTTTCCTTCATGAAGCAAAGGAACCAGTTCATGAGGTACAAGGTGCCAGCAATGGCCACCTCTATTTGAAGTATTTTTCTGACAGGAAAGGCAAGGACAAACCTGAGTCTACCTAGAAGGGGCAGAAGAGAATGGCAAGATGTCTGTAAACCGTATTTTACAGTCATGAACGATGAGGGGCCACAATGCGGTATAAAGTCAGGTTTAATAGTGGCCAGAGCAGTCAGCCTGTGAAGACACCAGCAGACAGGTATGTGGGAGAAAAAACGGGGCAACCGACCTGATGTCAAGGCGGAAGCCTCTCTGGCACGGGGCATCTTCAACGGGGACAGGGTGGAAAGACAACCATGAGGTCTGCAGGTAAAAAGGATCGCCCGGCACGAAAGGGACCAGCCCACTTACAACCCAGCTTTTTGGGGGAGATGGCCAAACTAAGGCAGGAACTTGTTCAGGGGATATTTTACTATAGCAGTCCTTTGGCTGTATATTAGGCACAAAAAATATCAATGTCTCCAGTGTGGGGAGAATGAAAAGTTGATCACCATATTTTAGAATAACTTTGTCCTTAATAGAAACTTTGTTTTCTTTAGTAACTCAAATAAAGCTTTACATATGCCAGGGTATATCTGCCTAATTCTTTAAGCACACACGATAAAAATAAATTTGGCAGTGAAGTCTGCTTTTTTTTTTTTTTTTTAAAGCAAGCAGCTCTCGCTTGCTTCTTTGGTAAGTTATTCTCATTACTTTGGGAAGGGGAATACTTGCCTCCTTAGGATGTGGTGTCAAATCACCACTCAGGGCCCCTTTTATTATGAGTCACTGCTGGTCACTGGCCCTTTAGTCTCTGCTCTACTGAGTTTGTCACAGCCGAAGCCAGCTGAGGGGGACAGGATCGGTGATAAAGTGCACCCATGTCCCAAATCTGATGGAAGGAGCTGCAAGAGATGTAATAACAAAGGTTCTAAGGATGGACCAGCAAAATTTACTTTGCAGCTCTGAAGCGCTGCCTTTTTAGCCATTTTGAATATTATCACTGGCTTTACAATAGGACCTTGTGTTCTCTGTTTGTGAATAGGGTCAGCTGGCAGCTGGTTAAATTTCTTAGGGAGTTACTGAAGCCAACACTAAAACAAAACCAAGTGCAGGATTCCCTAAAAAGTGCAAAGCACTGGGAAGTCTGCCCAGAAGAACAATGTCAGGTTATCTTATGGGTCTAAGAGCAGGATACTCAAGCAGTACGTATTATTGATGAACGGCTCGCCTTTCCAGGGTAGCTGGAGCCAGTCATGCTTTCCTCCTCGTGGTTTTGGTTTACATGCACTCCAGAGCCTCAGAGGTGAGGAGAGTAAGAAGTGGGCTAGAAAAGGGACTAAGAAAAGTGACCCAATCTCATAGCTATCATTACAATCAGGGGTTAGTAACTGTTTTCAATCTAAATACTTTGTCTTTGATATTGTTAGGGAAGTCATCATTATAATTTATCTATCTTGGCAAGCACCAATGGCTGTATTACTATGCAAAAGACCTGTAGTGGAGATAAACAGGATTTAATGGTAAATACTTCTGGTACCCAGAGGAAAGAGAATTGTAAAGAAAGTTCAAATCATGACTGTAACACATTCACAACAATCTCAAAGAGTGATTGAGAAGCATTAATTAGCTTTAAAAGAGTTATTCTGGCAATGGAGAAGACAGAACCCTGCAATGAGGTTAGCTTGTGAAGCGGTGAGCTCAGCTTCTTGATGCAGGTAGGGGTTAGGTCCTGCATATATATATATGCAGAAGACATGCAGTTCTCATTAATGCTGTGTGTGTGTGTGTGTGTGTGTGTGTGTGTGCGTGTGTGTGTGTGTGTGTGTGTACACACACCCCTCCACCCCCAGAGTTAGGATACTAGGTCGTCTCTTGTTCTAACTTTAGGTCACCTATTTTCAAAAATAAAACACTGCAATTACATGTCTACCCCACATGGCAGGCCAAGATAAAAATCCAGAAGGATTTAAAAATGGCATATGCATGTATTTTTCTTTGTGTAAGCAATATATACTCAATACTCAGGGGCGCTTATCAGGAGAGAGGGCAAGACTATTAACTTTTTTCTTTATGCCACTGTTTTGCTTAGTTCATTATACTGCTTATCTTCCTAAACAAAAAGAGAAAAAAAGTAAAAAAAAGCTAAAGAACAACAACAAAAAACCCACCTAAATTTCAACTTCTATATATCTAAGCAAATTAGGGGGGGAAAAGGGAAAATTACATATTTGCCTACATATTTTTTTAAACTTCTTTATGATGAAAATCATAATAAAACCAAAGAGCAAATACAATATGAATAAAAACTATTTAAAGTATTAGAACAGAGATGAATAGCCTCAAGATATAGAAAGCTTTTACTGGAGTTCCCTTGGTGGCACAGTGGTTAATGAATCCATCCAGGAACCATGAGGTTGCGGGTTCGATCCCTGGCCTCGATCAGTGGGTTAAGGATCCTGCATTGCTGTGAGCTGTGGTGTGGGTCGCAGACGCGGCTTGGATCCCGAGTTGCTGTGGCTCTGGTGTAGGGCAGTGGCTACAGCTCTGATTAGACCCCTATCCTGGAAACATCCATATGCCACAGGTGCAGCCCTAGAAAAGACAAAAAAAAAAAAGCTTTTACCAATAAACGACAAAATGAAGAAAATATAGCCAGACATAAACAAACTCAAAAGAAATTGAAATTGCCAACTTACACACAGTGTTCAACCTCATTAATAATAAAGGCAAATTTAAATCAAAATTTTGATACCAACAGTTATTGACATATTCAGGACTTTTTTTTTGTTTGTTTTTTTAGGGCCGCACCTGCAGCATGAGGCTCCCAGGCTAGGGGTTGAATTGGAGCTGCAGCTGCCGGCCTACACCACAGCCACAGCAAGGCCAGATCTGAGCGTCATCTCTGACCTACACCACAGCTCACAGCAATGCTGAGATCCACTGAGTGAAGCCAGGGATCAAACCTGCATCCTCATGGATGCTAGTCAGATTCATTTCCACTGAGCCATGGTGGGAACTCCAGCAGTAACTATTCTTGAAACAATTTTGTGACATTTTTTCCCTAGAGGATCAAGGAGTATATTCACACCTAGAGACTAACTTTAAAAGATATAGTATTGCCTTACAATTTTAAAAACTCTGTGTATTATTTTACTCCCACTCATTTCCTATAAATGTTTATTTTCCCCTATCCCCAATGAGAAAATTCATCTATTATACTGATTTTTTCAAACATATCTGCTATGTATTTATTTATCAATTACAGTGTATAATATCTTATCTCCTGTTTGGAGGGTTTTTTTTTTTTTGGATGGGTTTTTCTCTCTGATTTCCTTAGAGGAGTAATTCATTGATTTTTTTTTTTTTATTTAATAATAACAGCAAAAGCTAGTTCTGTTGTTTTGTTTTGTTTTCTGGCTGCATCCATGGCATGAGGAAATTCCCAGCCCAGGGATCGAACCTGCACCCCAGCAGGTGGTGAATCCTTAACTGGTAGGCCCCAAGGAGACTCCAAACTTTACATTCAGAGTCCTGGAACCACACTGACAGGCCTTGGTATACAGAATCTTAATCCTGTCAATTTTAAAATCCATGTAAGTACCCCCCTCCTTTCCATCTTTAACTATTTTTTTTATTGAAACAAAAGATATTTTTATTGAAGTACAGTTGATTGACAATGTTGTGTTAACTTCTGCTGTACAGCAAAGTGATTCGGCTTATACATACACACACACACCCATACATACACACATACACCCTTTTTAAAATATTATTTTCCATTATGGCTTTCATAGGACACTGAATATAATTCTCTGTTCTCTGCAGTGGGATTTTGTTGATTACCCCCTCCATGTATCACAGCTTACAGCTGCTTACCCCATCCATCTTTAATTAATATGCATAAAACGTAGGGCACCAGGCAAAATGACCATTAACATAACACAAATATTCTAGCCGAAAGGGCCATATTGTCTGGTTCTCTAGTAAGGCCCATCCTAAAAGTACACTCTTTTTAACTATATAAAAAGCCAACAGAAGGGGATGCCTTGGCAGCTGAATACTCTCTCAGCATTAAATGAACCATTTCCAAATATTAGGTGTTCCAGTTTCACTGGGTTTTGCTACTGCCAGAAGCACCAGCCACTTATTCTTGAGGATTTATTATTTTTATTTTTGATATAATTAGCTAAATTATACAATTTAATCTTTAATGATGGTTGAGTTTAGCAATCTGTTAGCAAAATTCCTGAAAATTTAATAGTTGGCTTTTATAAGCTGAGGGCTATATGTCCTATAGGGCCTATTACAGATTTTCCAGAACTGAGCTAGAAATAACTTTCTGGAGGTTCTGGTTCACATGAGTTGGTTTTACTTTTCTGGATACTTTTACTTGAATCTTTGATGACCAAGGCTCCCTCTGCTCTTATTTGCCGACCCCAACACCCCTCCACCCCCGCCCCACAACTGACACCTCATGATGATGTGCAACTAATTAATTACTGAAAGGCAGGGCTGACCAAGTCTTTTGAGCACCCTGCCCCACTGGACTCTCAGCTTATAGTGATTTTAGTTAACTTCTTGAGCTATGTTGTTTATCGTTTCCTTGAACTCTGAATAGAGGTCACCGTGTTGCTTAGGTATTGTTTCACCTTCTTATGTAAGCTATTTTTGATTTATTTTTAAAAGTGATTTCACAAAAGTTCTCTGTTAAATACCGCCTTATAAAACAAGTTAGCAGGGAGATGATAAGCACCAGTGCTACTGTAGTGCTTTTCTACAAAGGAGGCACTTATCAATGAGCAAAGGAGCAAACACCATGACATATATTTAGAGTTTGAGTCTCATTTTTTATTTCTAATAGTGAAAAAAAAATTACTATGAAATGGGCATAACTTCCACTAAGGTATAAAGTGCAAATGTTTTAAATTAAGGGATTATTGTATCCTGTAGTTGCAAACTGAATTTCTACTTTGCTCCAAAAGTAGCTTTAGAGATTGGGTATTTTAATATCTAACTGGTGAGAATTATTTTGAGCAACTTATTACTAATGTCAAGTTTTAGTTTATTTTATAACAGCATGTGCAATTTATATTTGAGGGGCTTTATTGAGATTTTACCTGTGACCTAGGATCTAATTTTTAAATTGAACTTACACACCGAGTATGGTATTTTATGTATAACCAGTAAATCCAGCTTACATTCTAATGGGGGAAATAAATGAGCCCAGAAGATTAGACAAGTCATGAATCACATTTTTCTCCCTTTCAAAGCTCTGAAAACAGAAAGAAAAGCTTGACGCTGACTTTATTTTCTTTTCTTAGTGGGTATTCTGCTTAAAACTAACGGATTTTCTGGAATATTTTCTTTATTCTTGGAATTCTGATTTTTGTTCTGAAATATTTCTAGGGGTCTTCTCTTTCCTGTCTGGCCCCGCACCCACAACCGTACCTACTACCTAGAATGCCCTTTCACTATGAAAACCCAAGTCCATGGGAAATTTTATCCCATTCTTTCTTTCTAGTGTAAACATATATATACACACATTAGTATACACATTTATTTATACTGAATTTTCTGCTTCCTTTCCATGTATCTGATCTTTTCACTCAGAATTTTAACCTTTTTTCTTTGCAGTTCTATTAGAATTTCTTTAGCTTTCCTTTCATTCGCTGATTCAGGTTCCTTCATTATTAAATCTGTTCTTGACCACTTTTGTTTGAAAATCCTATGACTATGTTTTTAATTTTCAGTAATTTTTTTCCCTCTTAGATTATTTACTTTTCTTGACTATCATCTCCGGTTTTAGCAAAGCAGTACCCTCCGAATACTGCTTTGGATGGTAGTTTATTTTTCTAAGTTTTCTCCAGGTCAAACAGTCCTATTCACTCTTGTTGGTCAAACTGGTCTTTTTCTTTTGAAACGTGTCTCTTTCTTATATGTCCATTGGTATCTTCTATGTTCACTCCAAGAGAGGAAGTATCCACATTTATTTTGTGAGTGGTGAGCTGTAATAGAGAATACACAGGTTTCTGTCCTAATTCTTTTTAGAAGATTTTATCATAGTTGATTTACATTGTTCTGTCAATTTCTGCTATACAGCAAAGGGACCCAATCATACATCTATACACACTCTCTTTCTCATATTATTCTTTGTCACGTTCCATCACAAGGGACTGCGCATAGTTCCCTGCGCTATCCAGCAGGTTCTGTCCTAATTATCAGTCTTCACAAAATGAGAAGGGACGAGTTCAGAATTACTGGAAATTTCTTTGCCACTTGGTGACGCAATCATCTCTGTGGTATAAAAAATAAGGGCCAGCAAGTAGAATCAAAGAAGAGGGCTTAATTTTTGTCTCAAACAATATCTTTTTCAGAGTTCCCACTGTGGCTCAGCGGAAACAAATCTGACTAGCATCCATGAGGATGCAGGTTTGATCCCTGGCCTTGCTCAGAGGGTTAAGAACCAGGCATTGCTGTGAGCTGTGGTATAGGTCGCAGACACAGCTCTGATCCTCCACGGCTGTGGCTGTGGTATAGACCAGCAGCTACAGCTCTGATTTGACCCCTAGCCTGGGAACCTCCATATGCCTAGGTGTGGCCCTAAAAAGCAAAAATAAATAAATAATAATATCTTTTCATGTCCCGAATAATGAAGCAATAATACTGACTTGATAGGGGTGTGTGTGTGTGTGTGTGTGTGTATGTGTGTGTATGTGTGTGCATGTGTGTGCATGTGTGTGTGCACATGCACAGGTTATCTTTAATGTTTGTAGAACATTTTAAAAATGGATACTAGGACTTGGAGAACAGACTTGTGGTTGCCAAGGCGGAGGGGAAGGGAGTGAGATGGACTGGGAATCTGAGGTTAACAGATGCAAACTATTGCATTTGGAATGGATAAGCAGTGAGATCCTGCTGTATAGCACTGGGAACTATGCCTAGTCACTTGTGATGGAGCCTGATGGAGGATGACGTAAGAAAAGGAATGTACATATGTATGTGTGACTGGGTCACTTTGCTGTATAGTAGAAAATTGACAGAACACTGTAAACCAACTATACTGGAAAAAATAAAAATCATTTAAAAAAATTAAAATCTCAATAAAAATCCTGAAAACATACATTGCACAGCTATTATTTTATTCTCTGAGTCTTCTTGATTTTTTCCATTCAATTTATAAGCCTACTGTGATTTTTTTAAAAAAGGATTTCCTATCATGAAACTTATTTACAATTTATTTCTACCACCTTAGGTATTTAAGGAAAACTGACAGTTTTCTTTGCCCCTTCTTTTTTCCTTGGTTGTATCCGCAGCTTTCCCTAAGCACATTATTACCCCCATCTCGGTAAATTATAAATATATATATTCATTACGAAAAAGAACAACAACAGCAAAAGAATTGAGCTGCTAATTTCTAAGATTGCTTCAAGCAGTAAAGCTTTCTTTCATATAAAAGAAAGTTTAAGTTTCATCATTCGAATGTAGCCTATCTATAACACCTGGAAATGATTTCCAAGTTTTCAAAGTCACTATTCTAATAGGTATTACTTCCAACCTTACCATTACTGGCCTTTGAAATATAGTAGCTGAAAGCAGACTGGACAGATCAAATACTACAGATAAAAGCCTTTTGAAAAGCATACAGTTGCTATAAAAACATAAGATGGTAGTATTAAAAATGGATTTGGACATGAAATCCCAAACTCATTCATTTCAATGATTCCCTTAAATCTTGGACAAAGGCAGAAAAGAGTGTGACTTTAATCCAGATCCAGTTCTGCCTCTTACTGGGATCCTTTCGGGCCAGTCAACTTTAATCAAATTACACTCCTTCCATACGTGATTAGAAACAAACTGAGAGGTCTTGGTCAAGTGCTACGTTTTTCCCCTCAAAGCCATCATGCTCACTTTCTTGGAGGACACTTAGAAATTATGTGATCAAATTTGAAAAGTAACTTTTCAAGAGTTGCACTCGGTCTTTCTGACAAAGAAGTGCATTTATACCTACGGCAAAGTGAGAATCTCTGGCAATAACTAATTATTTGGTGATAAAATAATCACAATGATAATGGACACAGAATGCAAACCACAAAACATCTTAGACTCTAACATGTATGTGTTAACTGAATGAAACAGAATCACTCTCATCTGTCCAGCAACATATGGCCAAGAACAGCCAAGAACAATGGAAGAAAAGGACTGCTGAAAATACAACTAATGGGATTTTTTTTATTTTGTTGAGGCAAAGAAGACTAGGGACACTGCTTAAAGTAAAAAATACAGTTAAGTAAAGCCAGGTGCAGAAATGTATGAAAACCTACTAAAATAACTTAAATATAAGCAGATGTACCACCTTTTCCATTAGGAATTACCAAAACTAGAATTATTCATACATACTTATTAGTAATCAGCATGCTTATTTAGATAAGTGCTTATTTAGATAAGTGCTTTACGCTTAACTAACTGCTTTAATAAACAGTACCTTACCTAGTTTTACACCACTTTGGGGTGGAAAGCCCTCATGTGAACCGACAGGGGATTAACAACAGCAATGAATTTGAAAATGTGTCAGAAGAGATTTTCCACACTCATAGTGCAGGGGTTCCTGACACTGTGTGAGCAAGAGCCTGATACACATTTCCTGAAGTGTACTAAACTAATAACATATTCAGAAACAATTTTATAAGACCAAGGAAAGAGGCAAAAAAATGCGCGCACGCGCGCGTGTGTGTGTGTGTGTGTGTGTGTGTGTGTGTGTACGTGCACGAGCATGCTCTGTATAGAAAACCTGTGCCAGGTTACATGCAGATTTGTTATCAATGCTTCTACCACCAGAGAAGTGGTTGCAGAGATGAAAATATTGATTTTTGACATTTCTACACTATTTGGATTTTTACTGTAAGCATTTATTACTTTTGAAACCCAAACGAGTGAAATAAAAATAAAAAGGTACCAGCTAAATTTGTCAACAAATGGTATAACTTTTAAAATAGAAAACAATTCAAATTGCACACATGTGCGCGCGCGCGCGCGCGCACACACACACACACTAAGAAAAAACACCCTAGGATTATGCTGTGGTTTATGATTATTGGATCCCAAAAATTGAATAGTGAACTTTATGATAAAATATACTTGCTAGAGGAGAGAAAACAGATTCACCAGTATTTAATGAACATTAACCACTTAAGCAATTATTTTATAACTCAGAGAATATTTGTACTCAGTTTATTCACAGCCTTTTTTATTTACACCCAATTAGATCCCCCCCTCCCCAGGTTTGCAGATTAGCTACCTTTATACTCCGAACATAAACTCAAAGATCACTACACTTTCTAAATATCAAAGGTTTTTAGTCATGAGAGTCTACAGCATTATTACATGTAAACACAGTTAAGTTGTCCATATTTTGCCTAAATTTGGAGGCACTTAACTAAAGCAAAATTTGGCAAAGCCTTTAAAAAGACCAATCTTTTTCTGGTGTTGTAAACTGCCTATCATGATAAAGTACAAGGCATATTTTGTAACTTAAATACTAAAAAAGGACATTCTTCTCTCTTCTGGCTCCTAAATGATTAACTGTTACTGAATACACCTCGCTGTCAAATTAAGAGGCCAAACTTACTCTTTAGAAGTACATATGGCTCGATCAACTGAATATGCTCATGAAAATCTCTTCCATGAACTCCTTGCCTGGGTCTCCAACTATTGTCCCACTTGGTCTTTCCCTGTGAACTTGGGGACCCTCACTCTTCTAACTCGAAACACAGTTTTGGCACCAATACTGCTGGTGGCCACGGTGGCTGAATCATGCTACTCTCTGCTTCAGCACTGGAAAACTCCTTTGTCTTTATATTTAGCAGGAGGGTAATTTTCCAAAAAGGACTTTAATTGAAATGGAGTCTTTGGGAGTGCTTCATCTTCAACAACCTTTTGGAAAAGTTTAAGAGGACATGGAAATAACCTAAATGTCCATCGACGGATAAATGGATTAAGAAGATGTGGTATTTATACACAATGGAATACTGTTCAGCCCTAAAAAAGAACAAAATAATGCCATTTGCAGAAACATGGATGGAACTAGAGACGCATACTAAGTGAAGTCAGAAAGAGAAAGACAAATACCACTTATATCTGGAATCTAATACATGGCACAAATGAACCTTTCCACAGAAAAGAAACTCATCGACTTAAGCAATGAGATCCTGCTGTATAGCACCAGGACCTATATCTAGTCACTTGCGATGGAGCATGTTGGAGGATTGTGCAAGAAAAAGAATGTATATGTGTATGTGTGACTGGGTCACTTTGCTGTACAGTAGAAAACTGACAGAACATTGTAAAACAAGTATAATAGAAAAAATAAAAATCATTATTAAAAAAAAAGAAAAGGAGTTTGCTGAAAACTTATTTGAGAGTCTTCAGATAACAAAACAAGATAAATGGAACCTCTTGCCAAATTGGGTTTGGTCAGTGGCACTGTGGGGTTGGGGGGAGCCTCAGCCCCAGCTCAACCCAAGCTCCTCTATCTGAAGGGCACTATTCAATTCTGAGGTTAGATCGAAATTCACCCTTTCTGCCATGAGGCCAAATCATTCCCTAAGAGTCATTCTATAAGGTACTTAGTTCAAAGCATACTGCTGGATACTGACAGAGATACAAAGATCAGGTGCCATTCAGAAAGAATTTGTCGTCTGTTTTAAATTGATGGGACACACGGATAACATCTCAATGTTGACCCTTATGTTTAAAGAATGATTTGAAAAACATAAAGGACAGACAGTAATAGATTTGAAAGCAGGGTATGCCTTCTAAAATATTAGGGAATCGAAAAATACGGGAAAACATAATAAAATATGCAGTAAAAAAGCATTCAAACCAAGCATAAAATAAAATAATCAAGGACAAAGGATAAAGTATATCTGTCGTAACTACAGAGACAATAGAATTCATCATCCAACCTTGTATGTTCAAGAGTGAAAGTGGGCACTATTAACAGCAGCTCTAAGGCAATGGACATAAACCAGGATGCCCTGAGCAAGGCAGGCTGTGAAGTCTCCCTCATTATAAAAACAAATAGTTTGCTTTACGGAGAAAGGGAGATGGAGTTAATGACTTCAAACAATCATCTGATCATCTTCCTTTCCACTTCCCTGTAGTCCTGCTTTCAGAATCTGAAAATCAATGAGGCACAAAATATGGAAACAAAATAGGATGCACAAAAGAGTCTTTCTACAATTTTTACAAAGAACAAAGCTACAGACTCGGTACATTTTAAAATAAATTTAAACTTGGTCATGATGTTGTGAGTTTTGGAAATATTTCTGTATCATTTAGCATTAAAAATCAATATATCCAAATTATACCAGTTAATACCTTCTATTTGTTTGGGCTTTTTGTTTTTTAAAGACAATTTTTCATTTTAACATAGGTTTAACATGCTGGCTTCAGGTATAAACTTGTCTGACCTCATAAAGGGAACTGTTTCTCAAATTTATTATCAAAAACCCTTTGGTTATATTAGACTTATGTAAAAAATTATACTTTTATGGGCCAAACAAATCCAGAAAATGCTCAAAGTTACTCAAAAACTGAAGCTCTTCTGAAAGACCTGAGAAGACCAATGTTAATTACTTAGAAACTTTTTTTTTTTTTTTTTTTTGCTTTTTAAGGCCACACCTGCAGCATACGGAAGCTCCCAGGCTAGGGGTCGAATTGGAGCTACAGCTGCCAGCCTACACCACAGCCACAGCAACTCGGGATCTGAGCCTTTTCTGCAACCTACACCACAGCTCACGGCAACGACAGAGCCTTAACCCACTGTGCAAGGCCAGTGAGCAAACCTGTGTCCTCATGGATCCTAGCTGGATTCGCTAACCTCTGAGGCACGGAAAGAACTCCCACATTATTTAGAAACTCTTATAGCTATGAGATTTAAGGCTATGAACAGCCCTAAGGTATCTCACATGTGGGCAGATTAATGTATGTACATATGGGAGTACCTGTCATGGCTCAGTGGTTAACGAATCCAACTAGGAACTATAAGGTTTCGGGTTCGATCCCTGGCCTTGCTCAGTGGGTTAAGGATCCGGCGTTGCCGTGAGCTGTGGTGTAGGTCGCAGACGCGGCTCGGATCCTGCATTGCTGTGGCCCTGGTGTTGGCCAGCTGCTAAGCTCCAATTAGACCCCTATCCTGGGAACCTCCATATGTCGAGGGTGCGGCCCTAGAAAAGACAAAAAAAAAAAAAAAAATATATATATATATATGTGTGTGTGTGTGTGTGTGTGTATATACACACACACACATATGAAAGAGAGACAAATAGCCACACTTAAGCACATGGTACCCAGCCTTAGCCTTGGGAGAAATTAATTCCTGGTGAACACACTGAACGGAAGCAACAAAGAAGGAAACCGGAAGCATGACTGGTGGTCACAGGCTGGAAATTCAAGTTCCTAGTACTCTGCGCTTCCCTCCTCTTCAGATCTGTGGTCCTTTAATTTCCCCATATGTAATCTAAAAGCCAAACTGCCAGCAAACTAATGAATCATTATATAGTATCTCCTAGAACTTCCAAAGACTCTCCTTTCCTCTTGTTCAAAGCTCTATTCCATCTCTGTGCTCAGAAGGTTCAATGGGGAGGGTGGGACAGTTGTCTGTCTATTCACTCACACACTCACTGGAACACGTGTCCTGGTATAGTGCACCCCTTGTGCAACAGGCCTGAGCTCAACGTCCAAACAATGAAATTCTTGGCCCAGAAGCTGAGAGACATCAACTGAAAACACAAACAATATAATGGAATAAAGATTCTAGGAGAAATGTATTGAAAGAGACATAAGGGAGTTCTCCTGTGATGCAGTGGGTTACAGGTCTGGTGTGGTCACTGTAGCAGCTTGGTTTGCTGCTATGGCACAGGTTTGATCCCTGGCCTGGGAACTTCCACATGCCTCAGGTGCAGCCAAAAAAAATAAAAACTAAAAAAATTTAAATAAAATAAAAGAGGTATAGAAACTCAAAGGAAGGACTGAGATATAGCTGCCCAGGGCAGTCGGGGAAGGCTTCAGAGAGGTTGGCAGTTGAGCTGAGTCTTGAATCTGAGTCTACCAGGCAAAAAAGGGAAAAAGAACACTTGAGAAGAGACACCAAGTGCTGAAGGAGAGAGGTATAAAAAAAATCCCGATGTACTCACTGTTGGTAGGAATGTAAATTGGGTAAAGTGGTTCAGCCACTATGGATGTTCCTCAAAAAATTAAAAATAGAACTACCGTATGATCCAACAATCCCACTTCTGAGTATATATTCAACAGAAATGAAAACAGGATATCAAAATCTGCACTCCCATGTTTATGGCAGCATCATTCACAATAGCCAAAATAAGGAAACAACCTATGCGTCTGTCAACAGATGAATGGATAGGAAAGCTGCCCCCCGCCCCCACAAATATTATACAGCCAAGAGAAAGAAGGAAATCCTGCCTCTTGTAACAACATGAATGAACCTTAAGAGCAACAGGCTTAGTGAGATGTCAAAGACAGACAAATACGGTCTGATAGCACTTATGTGTGGACTATAAAAGGCCAAACGTAGAGAAACAGATAGTAGAATGACGGATCCTAGGGGAAACTGGAGAAGATGGTATTTAAGGGTATTTAACTTACAACTGGTAGATAAAGTCCTAGAGCTCTAAACCACAGCCCAGTGATTACAGACAGCAAGACTGTATTACAGTTAAACGTTGCTAAGAGACTCGATCTTTATTCTTCCCACCACAAAAAAGAAAGGATAATTAGGTGACATGATAGGGTAGTGTCAGCAACACTCCTGTGGGAATCATATTGCAACACAGAAATGTATTAAATCTACAGTTATATACCTTAAACATAAATAACGGTACCTGCCCATTATATCTGAAAATAAAGTTTTTAACATCCCGATGTATTCAGCGTGGTGAGAACTGAAGGACAGAGTGTAAGGTAGGGAGCAGCACAGGCAGTGAAGGGTCGACAAGGTGGGTCTCGGCTCCCCGGTGTGTGACACTGGCGGAGAAGAAGTACAGGGGCCAATGGCAAATATTTCCCCTTGGGGATGGGGAAGGGGGATGTCTCACTATCTCACTTCTATATAGTCTCTCTTTCCAAACTGGGTAAAACTGACAAATTCTCATTTTTCAGCTTCTCCCTTTTCCCTTTTCAGAGGAGCCAAACTACTTCTCCTGTCCTTCCACACGGTTTTTCCTCTATAAAAGCAAAGACCTGGATGCTAGTTTCAACTCCCATTACTCAGGCTTAAAGAAGACCCAGTCTGTCTCTGAGTCTCTCCCTTTCTATAGGAAGAAGAACTAGACTACATGAACCAGGAAATTCAAGGAAGCTGCATGTCAAAAATCACTACAGCATCTTTTCATTTAACGATCACAGAAAAGAGGAGAGTCGGTAACAGAAATATCCTAAATAATCTCAGCCACACAACTGTACGGAACATAAAAACCTGTCTACTAAGGGATGGCGAGGACAGTGTCATTTGTTGCACAAGTCAAAACCACCTCAATCTCAGCTTTCCCATCTGCCAAATAAAGATAATAAGTTCACCACTTAAGTTTGCTGTGAGACTTAAATAAGAAAACATAAGCAAAACTGAGTCACTGAACACCTGGCATGGCATGCAACAGGTACTAAGTAAATGGTGGTTAAATCCCTCCATATATCGTTCAAGTACATTTACACGTGTGCCATCTCTATTAGTATCGGTTAATGAAAAATATGCAAATATAATGACATTGATTACGTAAACTGTTTCGAAAATGAAACTTTACAATTATCATTTTAGAAAAATTGAAGGTTTGTGGCACTGAAGAAAAACAACCATTATACAATAAATCTAATTGCTGCCCCTGTCGAGATCTAAAAGAAAATGTTCCTCTCTCTACCCTGCTCTCACCCCCAGGGGAGAGGGGCTTTGCCTTTGATTTTTCAAAGCATATCTGATTTCTTCCAGCCATTACAGAGTCAAATAAGATGGATTTAGATACAACGGCGAAGGAATAACAACACTTACTTCTATTCTGCACTTGAACCAACAGACTCAAATCCTTTGAAATATGATCATCAATGCAATTACATGCTGAACTGCTGTAAATTAACAAACAGTCATCTGGGAAACATAAAGCAAAACTAGTGACAATGTGCTTCTAATTGCATGGGAGATCAAGATATTAGTGATATTTTATATGCTGCTTCACTGCCCACGAAACAGCATACATTTTCATTAACCACGACTTTTTTCAACCAGAAACAACCCATGGAGTCAAAACTCAATTTACAAGGTGAAGAGGAAACCGAAGGGAAAAAAATACACAACTGAAACAATGCCTTTAGTATCTGGAAGAGAGGTGGGACAGGCAGGAGCAAGAAAGAAAAAAAGAGTGATCGAGCCAAAATACATTTATATTACTGCTTTGAAATCACTCTTTAGATTCAAACAGCAAGCTAAACTAATTTTTTTTTTGTCTTAATGATTCAGACATCTCAACCTCCAATGATAAAAATAGCTTCTCTGCAGTTTGCAAGACTCTGAGCTGGGCAAGGGGGTATATAGTCATAGTGACTACACATAGGAATCCTCATTGCGTTAACAAACTTCAGTCTAGCAAAGCACAAAACCTACTTGGCACTCATATGTCCTCACCCAACAGCTTAATACTCTTTATATATACAGAGGTAGAGGCTACAAAATTTACACAGGGGCTCTGGCGCGGGGGGCATAGGCTCACACACATGCTCTCACATGCGTCTTTGTTCCTGTTTGCCAATATGATGAAAATCTGTGGGAAAGGCTGCCCCCTTGTGTTCATTTCAGGGCAGCCGTGGTCCTTGCTATAGCTGGAACAACCATGATGGCTTCAGAGAGCAGACTTAGCCCACTCAAGCTCTACTCAGAAATCTGGGCTGGTATAAGTGATGATCATTGTTTGGGCTTTTAGAAAAAGTGGCAATGCTTCTTTCATGCCCAAGAAAACCACTCTGGACCTCTACTGAGGCACAGCCACGTGCAGCTGGTTCTTATGCGTACAATCAGGATGAGAACCACCTTTTTAAAGCTCCTAGTTGTGAGAAGAGATCTTTAGAGGGATGTAATTCCTATCTGTCAAATGGCCTCCGGAGCTCTGGCTTCCCAAATGTCACCTAAAGAAACCCACTGGAAGAAGGGCCAAGGGGATACTGAGAACACCAAAGTAACTAAAACAGGGAGGAAACCCCATGATATGGTTAATTAGTAAGGTTCTTAGAAAAGCAATTAAGAGAGAAAGAAAGGCTTATCATGAGAGATCATCTGACTCAACCTTCTTTTACATGGATATACTTTCAGGTCTGGAAGTTCCCACAGAAGGAGCCAACTTACCAGAGGTCTCAGCTGGCAGTCCCAGGGCTGTTTCTCATTTATGAGGCTACCTCATTGGCTAGCGTGGGATCAAAAACTGTGGCAGGCCTATAAATAATTTGGAAACTTAACATTAAACACCCCAGTAGGAGAAATCTAACCTCCTGGGTAAGACATACAGTAAGCATGAAATAGGAGTTCCCGTCGTGGCGCAGTGGTTAACGAATCCGACTAGGAACCAGGAGGTTGCGGGTTCGGTCCCTGCCCTTGCTCAGTGGGTTGAGGATCCGGCGTTGCCGTGAGCTGTGGTGTAGGTTGCAGACGCGGCTCGGATCCCACGTTGCTGTGGCTCTGGCGTAGGCCGGTGGCTCCAGCTCCGATTGGACCCCTAGCCTGGGAATCTCCATATGCCCTGGGAGCGGCCCAAAGAAATAGCAAAGACAAAAAAAAAAAAAAAGAAATACATGTATGTTAGAGAATGACTAGGCTATAAAATCAAGCAAACAAAGGTTTGCCTTTTCAGAGCAAACGATAGCTCACTACATGTTAAAAAACAATAACAACAACAACAACAAAAAAGCCCTCCATCTTTTCTTTCCCCCCTTTTGGAGACTCTGGATCCTGAGAAAGGAAGGCCTGTTAAAGACAATGATATCCCTTCATTCCCCCCAAATCTCAAGTCAAATGTCCAAAGAAAGGTAAGAATTAGGGAAAGACTATGTCAGCACAGGAGCAGGTCTCATCCAAATGCCAGAAAATCTGAAAAAGAGAGTGAGATCAAAGGTCACCCAGGCATCCTGGAATTAATTTATGCCACTAAGAGAGCAACTGGTCTTTCCACAAGTTAAAAATAAGAGATCTTGGACCTCACATAAATACCCTCAAGTAAGAAGGTGCAGGGCAGATATCTTCATGTCTTCAGTGAAAATCCTGGGACAGAAGTAGTAATTTTGGCTACTTGCCAGCCAGCTCAATTGGAGTCAGCCAGGCCTGGGGCCCACGACAAAAGAGCTGATATGAACCTGGAAAGGGCTTCTCCCCAAAACAGACTAGTTCTGCTACAATAGAATGGCCTAAAATAACCTGGTAATAAGAAAGTTAGGAGGCCAGAACAACCCAGGGCGGAGTTTAAGTCACAGTCCCTTCCTAAGCTCCTCGTCACTACAAAGGGCTCAGTATGGTAAGGATGTCAATTCTTCCCAAATGAACTTAGAAATTCACATATATAAAACGATTTCTTACTATAAGAACATGCACATGTAGGAATGTATGTTTATGCATGGACAGAAGTTTGGAAAAACACACATTAGACTATACATTCTAAACTCTGCAGTGATTGCCCCTAGGAAGGTAACTCCCCTAGTTTATATTATTGAGCTTTACAATAAAAGAAGGTGACCACAACTTACTTCTGTAAATAAAACAAAACATCTCAATGTAGATATTTAATTTACTTGAATGAAATAAAATGATCTCAAGTTCGTATGGAGAAATAAATGTCTAAGAACAGCCCCAAAATTATGAAAAATAGTCATAAAATTAGATCAAGAAAGAATGACTGCAGTTCCCACTGTGCAACAGTGGAAATGAATCTGACTAGTTATCTATGAGGATGCAGGTTTGATCCCTGGCCTCACTAAGGGGTCTGGGGAGCCGGTGCTTGATGTGAGCTGTGGTGTAGGTTGCAGACGTGGCTTGGATCTTATGTGGCTGTGGTATAGGCCGGCAGCTGTAGCTCCGATTTGACCCCTAGCCTGGGGACCTCTATGTGCCGCAAGTGAGGCCCTAAAAAGCAAAAAAAAAAAAAAAAAAAGATTGAAACCATGAAAACCAAACAATATAGATGACCAAACACATCAGAATAGAAAACAGAGCCCAGCATCAAACTACTATAGCATATGCAGCAATTTAATGGTGACAGAAGTGGTAGTAAAACTTGATGGTGGAGGAAGGTTTATTTGATAAACTATGATGGCACAACAGCTATGCATCTGGAAAAAAAAATAAACTGGAATATTTGGCCTCCAGGCAACCTGGTCCATGCCTAAGCTTAGCTGGGCCCATGAGAATCACTTAACATAAAACAGTTGAAGGACAATGCAAGAAAGAGTGCAACTGCCAAGGTATGTGGTAGAGAATAAGAGAATTAAAAAAAAGGGGGGGGGAGCATCAGTGGAGCTTACGTCCCTACACATCACACCTCTGAGAATATGATGCACAAAAACAAGTGGGCACAGACAGCTCTCTGGGCTATGAGGCAACTGAGTTCTGTCTTCCCTGGGGAACTCACTCCCTCAGCTCAGGAGGAGGCAAAGGGGCCACAAATGGGGGCAACAGAACAAAGCCCACAACAATGCTCTTCTCTTGACTGGACAAAGGCACACAGAAAAGAGCCGAAAAAGACTCTGTTTCTCCAACATCAAATAGGTTTTTTTCAGCCCAGAATGTACCCCTGAACCTCCCGGAACACGTGGGACACGCCGAGTGGAGGAAGAAGCAATTCTTTTCAGTGTACTACACAAGCCAAATGAAGAATTTCCAGTGATAACACTGCCTTGGCCCTGGGGCCCCAGATAGTCTTATCACAGGGGACCATCACTCTCCTGATATCCTTAAATGAGAAGCGCTCAGACCAAGCAAGAATTTTGCTCTCACTTACAAAATTCCCTAATATTCATAATGAAAAGCAAATGTGTTCACTTCTAAAGAAACATCTTCCACAATCTTCCTTTTGTACCTGAGAATATTTTAAACTTGGAAGAGAGAAATGATGAACACTAAGTAGCTCTGGCTGCTCACGTGCTGTCTCGCCTAAGCTCAGCGAGATTATTTCATTCATTCATTCATTCATTCAACCAATATTTACTGAACAAGCCAGGAGGCAATGAAGGGTAGAGACTTATGATGGGGACTAGTCCTCATGGTATCTGCAGCCAGTCAGTCCCTTGCCCCCAAATTAGCTTGTGTGCCGTGCTAGGATAAACTAGGTGTCCACTAGTGAAGGGGAAAAGGGGGTTTCTTCCCCAGTAAAGGTGAATTGACTCTCCCCTACCCTGTAACACTGGAAAAAAAGCCAAGTGCTTTTGAAAGGACCACAACATATTTTATTCCAGGGCAGACCCTAGCTGCTTTCAGCTTCCACTGCTCTTAATACATTTCTGGAGGTCCACCTAAGGATTTACCTTACAAAGGACAGCTTAAAAAATTAATTTCCATCATGGCTCATTGGAAACAAATCTGACTAGTATCCATGAGGACGTGGTTTCGAGCCCTGGCCTTGCTCAGTGGACCGGGGATCCCGTGTTGCTGTGGCTGTGGCCTAGGCTGGCAGCTGCAGCTCTGATTTGACCCCTAGCCTGGGAATCTCCATGTGCCACAAGTGTGGCCCTAAAAAGCAAAATAATAACAATATCAATATATTTCTTTTGAAGAAAGCAAAATATACTGGTCTGTGGTGTGCTCTATATTTATGAATCACTGTATTTTTCATAATAACATTTCAGAAGAATATTCATTTTTTATAATTAATATTTTCTTGTTAAAAAAAAAATTCAAACTTTACCCCTGAATTTACCTCACAGGGCTCATGACTGTGTTGACCACACACGTGGTGTGGCCTCTCACGGAAGAATCTGGGACAATACCATGGTCTGCTTACATCCTCACTTTTGTGTTCACGCTTGGTTTCTCAGCAGAAAATTCCCACCTCCTCCAACTTACAAGCCACAACCTTCTGCCTCAGCCACTCCTTCTCTAAAATGCCCGCTTCTGAAGTTAGGCTCCAAACCAGATGGAGCAGAGCTTTAACGTCAATGCTGGCAATTCAGAAATTTCAAGGATTCACCCTGCCTTGTTCCTCCCAGAAACGAATTCTACCATTACCACTTGCCTCAAGCTTTTTCTTGAAGTCACAAAAAGTTTTGATTTTTTGTAACTGAAAAACCAAGAATGAGAGAGAGAGTCAGAGAAATATTAAGAGCTAAAGTATTTGATTTCTTTTCTACATACATTTTTGGGGGACAGGTTTTTGTTTGTTTGTTTGTTTGTTTTGGCCTTTTAGGGCCGCACCCCACTGCAGAGTATAGGAGTTCCCAGGCTAGGGGTCCATTTGGAGATGTAGCTGCCAGTCTACACCACAGCCACAGCAACTCGGGATCCGAGCCACCTCTGTGACCTAAACCACAGCTCAGGCAACATTGGATCCTTAACCCACTGAGGGAGGCCAGGGATCGAACCCGTGTCTTCACAGATGCTAGTCAGGTTTGTTAACCACTGAGCCACGACAGGAACTCCTGGAGGACATTTTTTGAGACAGATGTCCTAATACCAAGAGAATGCTTTTTCCAGAATGTTTATGGTGGCCAACTTGAATTTTTTCATTTAGATCAAAAGCGTTACATTTAAATAAGTGACATGCTAAATTAGAAAAGTGTTCTTTAATCTTCATAATTATGTGCTTCACTTAGAGATTTATTTTCTTTATATTTGTGACTAGTGGCAGTCAATTAATTAATGATAATATTTCCCATGGAAATAGATGGTAATAACCATGTTATTTAATTAACATTTTGCCTTTTGATATTTTTGGAGACAAAGTAAGAGGCATCATCCTGCTGCTTTCCATTATCCTCATCTGCAAGATGAAATTAAGGATCAGAGAGGTTAAGTACCTTGCCTAAGGCTACAATGCTGAAGTTGATTAGCTGGTGTCAAGGAAAGATAGTAATACTGTCTTCCCTTCCAGGTTTTTTTTTTTTTTGGTCTTTTTAGGGCTGTACCCGAAACATATGGAGGTTCCCAGGCTAGGGGTCCAATTGTAGCTGTAGCCACCAGCCTACACCACAGCCACAGCAATGCAGGATCCGAACCATGTCTGCGACCTACACCACAGCTCACAGCAATGCTGGATCCTCAACCCACTTAGTGAGGCCAGGGATTGAACCTGTGTCCTTATGGATACTACCCAGGTTTGTTAACTGCTAAGCCATAACAGGAACTGCTCCTTTCATGTATTTTAATTATAATTATAATTTAAATTATGGATGCATTTGTTTCTAAACAATTTACAATATTTACATGTTTTTAACCTTTACGTAAATGGCTGGCAGTGTGCGCTTTCTTTCTTCTTTTTCTTTTTTGGCTGCACTCATGGCATTTGGAAGTTCCTGGGCCAAGGATCAAATCTGGGCCAGCTGCAGCAATGCCAGATCCTTAACCCGCTGCGCTGGGCCAGTGACTGAACCCACTCCACCAGAGAGACAATGCTGGATCTCTAACCTGCTGCATCACAGAAGAAACTCCTTGCTTGGCTTTTAAATGTATTGGATCTGTGAGACTTACCCAAGGTAATATTTATATGAACTACCAAGTAGATCATTCTCATACATGTATAATCCACTTTATAACTGCACCATAATCTATCCATTCTTCTGGCAAAGGATATTTAGGTTGTTTCCTTTTTTTTTTTTTTTGCTATCATAAATTGTGCTACTATAAACATTCCTGCACACATGTCCTTATTTACAAGTAGATTTAAAAATGTCTCTAAGGAGTTCCTGTTGTGGCTCAGCGGTTAATGAAACTGACTAGTATCCATGAGGACGAGGGTTCAATTTCTGGCCTCGCTCAGTGGGTTAGAATCTGGTGTTGCCCTGAGCTGCGGTATAGGTCGCAGACGTGGCTCGGATCTGGTGTTGCTGTGGCTGTGGTGTAGGCCGGTGGCTACAGCTCCGATTGGACCCCTAGCCTGGGAACCTCCATATGCCACGAGTGCGGCCCTAAAAGACAAAAAAAAAAAAAAAGAAAGAAAGAAAGACAAAATAAATAAATAAGTAAAAATGTCTCTAAGATTCATACCTAAAAGTGGAACTGCTGTGTCTCAAGTTACCTATTCTTCAAAGTGGTCACATCAACTTAAAATTTACATCAACAGTTGATAAACATTTCCCCTGCTCCATAACTGCAACACAGGGTATTGCCAGATTTTAAGAATTTCATCAGGAGTTCCTGTCGTGGCGCAGTGGTTAACGAATCCAACTAGGAACCATGAGGTTTCGGGTTCGGTCCCTGCCCTTGCTCAGTGGGTTAACGATCCGGCATTGCCGTGAGCTGTGGTGTAGGTTGCAGACGCGGCTCGGATCCCGCGTTGCTGTGGCTCTGGCGTAGGCCGGTGGCTACAGCTCCGATTGGACCCCTAGCCTGGGAACCTCCATATGCCATAGGAGCGGCCCAAAGAAAAAAAAAAAAAAAAGAATTTCATCATTCTAGAGTTCCCTGATGGCCTAGCTTGTTAAACATCTGATGTCACTGCTGTGGCCCAGTTTTGATCCCTTGTCTAGGAACTTCCGCATACCACAGGCCAAAAAAAAAAAAAAATTAATCATTGTGAAATGATATTATACGATTTTAAAATAAATGCATTTCCTTAATTATTCTCACAGCTAATGGGTCTGCCACATTTTAGGGAGGTCATACACATTTCTTCCTCCAACACCCCCTTCCTTTAAATCACATACTTCATCTTTTCTGAAAAGACCAAAAGATATGTCAAGCCTTCATAATTAGTGCCACTACTCAAAATCCATAGTTACTGTTACCACGCAGTATCAGCTTCTCTCTATCATCATAGCCTTTGCAGAAATACTTTTTATTTTTGGAAAAAAAAATTTTTAATCCTATTTAACCATTTACTCTGTCCCTCGAAACTACAATAAAAATCTTCATAGCCAAATCTCTGGGTACAATATTAATTATTACCCTCTGAATCAATTCCTGAAGGTAGCACTTTGGGGACAAAGTATATGATTATTTCTCAAGGTATAAATGACACTATCCACTGGACTGCCAAGTTGCAGTCCAATGGATAGTATCAACTTAGGGATACACGAGAGTGTATTTCTTGAGCTCCTTGACAATCAGTCAGTTGTCAGCTGGATAAAACCAATGTGACTTTGTCAATATGACAGTATACTATATGATTCATCAAGGATATATCCCCAACCTTAATGAATCCATTTACTAAAGTCAAATTATCTTCCCATTCTGTCATGCATCAGAAACACTACGAAAAGAGGTAAAATGTTTCACTACCAGTTTCTTGAACCTGACCTCTGCTCCCTATATCTGACATTTGACCTGTTAGTGCCTTATCAGCTTAGCTAAATTCAAGGCTCTGCATTTCCTGGCTCCCCCCATGTTGACCTGATAACTATGCAGATCGTGACTCCACTCACATGTGTATTTCCAATATCACTTGAAATGGAATATGACCTGTAGTAAATTTATTATTACGTGTAAGTTCTAAACACACTTGTTCCTCTTTTCAGCTACTGTATCTGAAACAGGCTTGGTAGGGCCAAAAACACAAATGGAAATGAGGGAACTGTGGTAAGTCTATTAGCTAAATTTAAGGGAGGTGGCTCCCTGCCAACCAGGTCTCAGTGGCATTTCCTCCAAGTTTACACCTGGGGCAGCCCCCAAATGTCTAAGAATTGCTTGTAGTCCCTGACTGGCACTCTACTCAGGCCAATCTTATGTTTCCATGTCTGAGCCATACTTACTAGGCTCCCAAAGCCTCACTGCAATCCCATTTAGTCAAGGCACAATCTTATGATCTTCTAACGAATGCTCAGTATGGTTTCCCCACGTACTAGTCACATCTTTCAAAATCTTATTCCCTCCCAAACCTTCCTTACTCGCACCAGACGACCATGAATTTTTACACTGTTGAGTAGGAAGAGGCTATATTCTAAAGACCTCTAATCATCTGAACGTTTCACCACATCCTTCATTGTTCTTTTACTACCTCTTTTTCACTCTGAAAAACAACTATTATCAAAATCTATTATACACACATTTTCCCATTCTCTTTGCTTTGACCGAACCAACTCCTTCAAACTATTAATCCATTTCACTCCTTTCTTTAACTGAAAAACTTCACAGAAACTGTTTCAACAATCTCTTCCTCTATCTCCTCTGACGAGTTGGTCTCTGTAAGTGCCATTTAAGAGGAAAAGAGGAATACTGTATTAGGAAATGAAAGGGAAGAAAATTCCCATCAGGCAATCTTTATTTTCCTAAAATGTCTAGAGTGGCAATAAGTTTATTAATAGTCAATTCTTAGGTTATGCAACTG
This sequence comes from Phacochoerus africanus, assembly GCF_016906955.1. NCBI lineage: Eukaryota > Metazoa > Chordata > Mammalia > Artiodactyla > Suidae > Phacochoerus > Phacochoerus africanus. The sequence continues at coordinate 52,030,914 of NC_062552.1, forward strand.
GATCAATCTATCTACTCAAGAGATTATGCAGTTATAATCAGTTAGTCCAGTCAATGAAAATGAGGATTCCACAGATACATCTTAAAATAAGCATTTTACTAAACCATATGGTAACAATTCCATCTGAGGGAACAGACAATAGGGCTCCAGCTATCCCATAACCTGCTCAGCTGCTTTAAGGGCTAAATGGATCAATAGCTTGTTGTATTTGTAGAGTGCAACTGCAGTACACTGGTTGAAAAGTTTGAATTAGAGTATACATAAAAATGTAACGATAAAAAGAATTAACACATACAAAACAAAGAAATTCAGCCATAAATAAGCTATATATACAATTTCATTTAAAAAAAAAAGGAAAAAATGAACCAACTCTTCTAAATAAAAAAGGGAGAAAGAAAGAAAGGAGACAGAAGAAGGAAGGGAGGGAGGGAAGGAGGGAGGGGCAGTAACAACTGATGATAACATTATCAAATCAGAGCCTAACAACCAACCAGGTATAGTTGCTTTTATGGGTGTTCATCAAATTTTTTAAGGACCAGAAAATTCTTGTCATTTAAACTGTTCTACAAAACAACAACAACAAAAAACAACAATTAAAACATCCCCTAATTTGTTATTTCATCATGCATCTGGTATAAAGCTGACACCCACAAATACAAAATGCATAGAAAACTACAGATCAGGCAAACTTACAAACACACTTAACACATACACTTTTAACAAACACACTTCCCAGAAAAAAACTACCAACAAACTGAATTCACTGCTCTATTAACATACTGAAATACGCTCATCAAAAAGTCTACTCTAGGAATACAAAACTGGTTTGAGGTTAGCAAACATGGTCCTATGATTCATGGCATGAATGAGTCAGAAGAGAAAAACATTTATCACCTGAAAGATGTGGAGAAGACCATTTGATAAATCGCAACATCTACTCATATTTTAAAAATTAATCTAGTAAACAGAAACAGGAGGATATTTTATTTTCACCATAAGGACTATCAAATCTCACGGTAACACTGTTTACAGGAATTCCTGTATTACAAGGAATAAGATACTACTATTGCACCACTCTTTAACACTGTTCTGAGTTACAGCAAACACACTTAAACACTAGGAAAAGTCATAAATACTGTGAGAAGAGATTTCCTCTAAGAGAAAAAATAAAGCATGATTTTTTGTATTAAAAATATACTACTGAACTGCACATCTACAAATTATTAAGAAAGTAGATTTTGTGTTATTCTATTTGTATCACGATTTAATTATCTGTGTATGTATATATTTTTTAAATATGTATATATAAAAATGTGGAGAGTTCCCGCTGTGGTGCAGTGGGTTAAGAATCTGACTGCAGTGGCTCAGATCACTGCAGAGATATGGGTTCAATCCCAGGTCCGGCAGAGTGGGTTAAAGGATCCAGTGTTGCCGTAGGTGTGGTGTAAGGCTGCAGCTGCAGATCAGATTCAATCCCTGGCCTGGAAACTTTCACTTGCCACAGGTATGCCCATTTAAAAAAAAAGAAAAATACTGGTGTTTGTCCCTGTGGTAAGAGATAACTCTTATCTAGCTTATCTGCACTTTTCAAGTGGATCCATATTAGAGCCCACACTATATTAAAAGCTATCTTTGAAAAAGAACTTAAAAACATAACATTTAAAATTCACATATGAGCCTCATCACCTCCAAATAAAATAAACTCCTACAGTGAAGAAATAAAGCAAGGAAACACACAAACACAGAATTGGTTATGAGAAAGTCTATCAGATTAAAAAGAATCAAACTTTTTATGTACCCAGCCAAAATGATTTACAGGTGAACTATTTCAAAACTTTCAAAGGAAAATGATTACCACAGTCAACAGAAATTTCTCTAGAATAGCACTGTCCAACTTGGTAGCCACTAGCAACATGTGGTTACAGAGCATTTGAAATGTGACTAGTGTATCTGATGAAGTGAACTTTTTTAATGTTAGTGACTCTAAACTATTTAAAACTCTTTTTCTTTTTTCTTTTCTTTTTCTAGGGCTGAACCTGAGGCATATGTAAGTGCCAGGCTAGAGGCTGAACTGGAGCTGCAGCTGTCAGCCTACACCACAGCCACAGCAAAGCAGGATCTGAGCTGCATCTGCAACCTACGTCACAGCTCATGGCAACACCAGCTCCTTAAGCTACTGAATGAGGCCAGGGATCAAACCTGCATCCTCATGGATACTAGTCAGGTTTGTAACCTGCTGAGCCACAATGGGAACTTCCATAATCTATTTAAATTGAAATAATGGCATACAGCTGGTGGCTACAAATTAGACAGTGCAGTTCTAGAGGGCAGAAAAAATGGAAGCTTTCCATTTTGGAATTACCATGACATCAGGAAAATAATGGCAATTTTATTTATAATAAAAAAAAGTCAGAATGAAATACTAGTAAACTGAAATGTAACACTGTATGAATAAAATACACAAAGTTCAAGTATTATTTTTTCCAGAAACACAAGGTCATCTTAATAATCAGGAAATAATTAAATATAATTCAGGACATCAATTTTAACTAGTAGAAAAACTCTACAACCCTGTCTTCAAATGCCACAAACACATCAACAAAAATTAAGTATTTATTCCTGATTTTAAAAAAAAAAACACCACCAACCTTTCCTAGCATGATTAAGAGCTACGAATCAAGAGGCATCAGCAAACTGCAAACTAAGATACTAGGAATACTTTCATTAAAGTCAGGAAGGAACAAGACAGAACAGCAACTATAACTATTATTATTTATCATACTTTAATAGGAAATATAAAAATAAAAAGAAATAATACACGTAATTATTGGGAATTGAGAGAATAAAATCATCACCATCTGAAAAAGAAAAGTTATTAAAATCAGGTGAAATTATTAACATTAAAATGACTAGTAAGGCTGCTGGTTATTTACTGATTAAAACAGATTCCTTCCAAGTGGAAATGTTGATAATAAAGTATATTTAAAAGAAATTCACTGGTAAGTAAATTTAAAGTATTACGAAAGTACCACAAAGGCTTAAGAGTCATAAACTGTTGAAATTTCCCTTGAATTAATCAAATCAAATATGTTAGGAAAACCCCTCAAAAGCTTCTGACTCCTCAGTCCCCCCACATGACTAAGGATTCTCTCTCTCTCTTCATTCAACCCACACAGATATCCTATCAACCCAGCAACTAACCATGGCGAAACTAAAGCCATTTCAGAAAAAGGCTAATTAATATTTCTTATTTTCCTCATGCTGTAAAAAGAGGAATATGGTGTTTCCTCTTAGAATATGCCTCTGAAATTTTAAAGATTTAACCATATGGAAGAGATCTGAACATGTAGACAAAAAGGCTAAAGAGTTGGAATCCTAATTCAATTTCCCTCCACAGTTTAATAGAAGCCTGTAGCAAACACTTATTTTTAGAAATATTCTCCACGGAGAACTGAACAAAAGGCTATTGTGTGTCTGTTCCACATGGTAGGGGCTCTCTGGTCCCATCCATACCAACTTTTCAAACATCAGGTTGGAATTAAATGATTTTGAACTTTAAATCGACTCTTTCCAGACCATAAACTCTAACCACACTTATCAGTGGTGTAAGTATTCCAAGTGAGTTATAGCTGAGTTCAAATGTGAAATTGGCATTTTTCAAGTGCCAATAAAAGAGCTTTCCTTTAGACTTTGACTATATACACTGACTTGTTCAAGAATGCCATATAATGTTTTCATTTCCTTCTCCAACAAAAATTTTCATCTGCAGCTGATAAATCTGACTCAGTATTATTTCTGATGAGAAGCATATGGGTATCAGTCATATCACTCTCTACTATTTTCTTATTAAAACAAGAATTACAACTTATTTTCAACAAGAGTAAAAAAGATGGAGTTTATAGGCCTGCCTGATCACTATAAACATCACTATGTCTTAATTTATAATATGTGTACTGCTAAAATATAATAGGAAATAAATTATCTATGATTAGTGGTGTGGTCATCCTAAAACACGTCCACAAATTCTTTGACATATCTTGCAAAAAAAGATGGAATGAGGGAGTTCCATTGTGGCTCAGCAGTAATGAACCTGACTAGTATCCATGAGGATGCAGGTTCGATCTCTGGCCTTACACAGTGGGTTAAGGATCCTGCGTTGCCGTGAGCTGTGGAGTAGGTCACAGAGGCGGCTCGGGTCTGGCATTGCTGTGGCTGTGGGGTAGGCCAGCAGCTGCAGCTCCGATTCGACCCCTAGCCTGGGAACTTCCATATGCCACAGGTGCAGCCCTAAAAAAGAAAAAAAAAAAGGTGGAATGAGTTCTCTCCCTTTGAATATTTTGAATATGGGCCAATCTTAGTGACTCCCACTTTTAATGAAAAAGATGTAGCAAAAATGAGGCTGACGGCTTTAGAGGCTCGGTCATAAGAGCTGACACAGCTTCCTCCTGGCTGTTCTTATTGGGATGCTCACCTGCAGAACCAGCCGCCACGCTGTGAGGAAGTCAAGCAGCCATATCTAAAGGCCACATGTTCCAGCCTCAGTTCCACTTCCAGCCACGGTCCCAGCTGATCAGCATCAACCTCCAGACATATAAGTGAAAAGAATCTTCACCATAATTCTAGTGCCCAGGCTTTGAGCACTTCAACTGACCCCATGTGGAACAGAGACAAGCTGTCCCTCTGAAGCATGTCCAAATTGCAAATTCATGAAAAATGAAAAACTGCCTTTGTTTTAAGCCACTGGGCACTGGGTGGTTTACTATGCTGCGCTAGATACTCAGTACATGCAGATTAGTTCAGCCACATTCAGCCACCCAACTTACTCTTTTCATTCCACGCCCCCTCCCCAAACAGGAGGACAAACTGGTTTGAAGTAAACAATAACAACAACAACTAGGCTGACACCTGGCCTCAGTGAGCTCACACTAGAAACTTGGTAGCCAGACTTCCAGCATTCATTACCCTTGCTGGCAATTAGCCTTCTCTTGTTCTAGTTGCTTCTCTCACCTCTTAACATTCCAGAACTCTTGGCCTTCTCCTCTGTCCTGCCTTAAGCTTAACTCCTAGCTTTATTAAGCACCTGGTTGACGAAACTGCTGCTACTGCTACATAAGCTCCAGTTTTTGACTCAATGAACAAATGAAATCTGGCGAAAAAAGATAATTCTGACTCTAAGGTTTGGTAACTGGTTCAAGATGTTTGATAACTAGTTCTGATGGAGCAACTGAAATGGGTTATCAACCCAACCAAGTAGCCATATAAAAAATTTACTGTTCCTTCTAAAGAATACTAGGAAAGGAAATATCCTAATTACTGAAATAAGATTTTTCCCTAAAAAACACCAGACTGAAAAGACAAAGCTAGAAGGCATCTTGTAGATAATCTAATTTAGGACTTTTTTCAACCAGTGGTGTACTAATCCAGGAAGATCTACAAAACAAAAGTACGAAGAATTTTTACCTCACTCCATCCTCACTGAAACCTCAACCTGCCATAATGGCAATTTTAAACTCCAATTGTGTTTGTATCTTATTTTTACATTTGCTTGTATTCTATCTTACAAACAAGATGTAAAAAATATAATTTTATTTATATTTTATAGCTACAGCAATAAAATGTATCTATACAATGCTATTTAATATTCTGTCCTAAAGTTTAGGATATATGATTAAGTATAATAAAAACAGCCTTGGGAATCCATAAATATAGTCTTCTTAGAAAAAAATTTAAGTAGCTATTCTATTTTTACTCTACGAAATATTAGTAATCATTACTCTAGTCCAAATTCTTTGGGGAAATTGAGGACCAGAAAGGTTATACAACTGGCCTGAGGCCATATAACTTGTTAGTAGCAAAACTATGACCAGAATTTTGGTATACTCATGTTTTCTAGTTAGGCCTCGAGTTTGATTATATTTGGACTAACAGAAGGAAAACTATTACTGTATATGCTTCAGTTCAGAAGGTTGAGTCAAAGTGGTTGGCTGGATTCCAACACCTTCAATGTTACATTTACAATCATTCGGGCAGACCATCTTCCTCCTTAATGTAAAGAAACAGGACCTTTGTGAAGGGGCCTCAGGCACCACCAGGCAATGTCCCGGAAACATAGCTGACAGTGTGGGCTGGCTATTCAAAAGCCAATCACAGCCCCAACATTCCTTGTCTTAATTGTAGAAACCCTAAGAGACTCAATCCTTGGCCTCAACTGCAGCTAGGGTGCTCATATGACAAAAGCACAAAGAGATGTGGATACAGATGAGTTACCCAGAGGCCATTTCCTCCCTAATTTCTTCACATCAGTGCTGTGAGAAAGTCTTTGGTCCTCGTGCACTCTTCCTGCCAGGAATTTGAGTGTGATTCCAAGAGATGCAGGAGGCATCTTCGTTCCATGGGGACAAAAGCCACATGTGGAGGATTGCAAACAGACAAAGAGAAGGAACCTGGCTTCCTGAGGACATAAGAGGGCCATCCCACCAGCCCTCGACTGTCTACCCTCTATGCAAAGTTACCGAGTGAGGAGTTCCAGTCGTGGCTAGGCGGTTAACGAACCGACTAGGATCATGAGGATGCGGGTTCGATCCCTGGCCTTGATCAGTGGGTTAAGGATCCCACGTTGCTGTAAGCTGTGTTGTAGGTCGCAGACGCAGCTCAGATTTTTGCATTGCTATAGCTGTGGTGCAGGGTGGCGGCTACAGTTCCGATTTGACCCCTAGCCTGGGAACTTCCATATGCTGCAGGTGTGGCCCTAAAAAGCAAAAAAATAAAAATAAAAATAACCGAGTGAGGTTTAAGATTATGCAGTTGGTTTTCGGTGTTTTGACTACCTGCAGCTAAATAAAATCCTAATTCTTATACGAAACAAATCTGGCTTTTCTCCTTAACCCATTTTGTCCCAGAGTTGTGTCTCCATCTGTCTTTTTTTTTTTTTAATAACTGAACCTCATAAACAGATGTTAAGTCACCTTTACCATCATCCTAGCTCCTACTACCACCTCAAAATAAAGAGAATAAGGCATAGCTCTTTTCTTCACAAGCAAAAAAGTTCAAACTTATAGTATATCTCCTGCAGTAGATGGCAGAAGTAAACCTGCATTAGGAGGCAGATGACAGAGAGATGGTTTCCCTACTTATACCTTACTTAATCTCAGTCCTGGACAGCATATGGAAATCTACAGGCAGAAAGAAGGAAACCAGAACTACTGCAGGTCAAGTTCCCAACCTCTACACCAGGGAAAGAGCACAATGAGCCTTAATTGGAGCAGATACTATAAAAACTATTCACTAAATCTTTTATTCATTCAATCCAATACCTTTTCTTTCACTTGAACATTGTGTTGGAGATCTTCCACCTTACCTTCCGTTAGGAAACAAAATGAAATGAGCTGAATTTGAGCAATACAGTAATCCCAAGAAAGGCTTCTAAACAAAAACACTATGTTTTCCATTCATCTTCCAGTGTCTTTCTTGGTAAAATATTTTACTGGCTATGGAAACTCATAAATTATATCAACTGTTAAGGTTCAAAAGCATTTTCCAAAGGGATGAAAAAGAATGGGTAACACTGATGAAAAACTAGGAATTCTACTTATTTCATGCCAAAAAAAGAAAAAAAAAAAGAAGAGGAAGAAGAAGAAAAGAATTTAAAAATTAAAAAAAATATCTGTGGGGAAATATCAAAGTGCTTTGGCAGGAGTTCCCTGGTGGCCTAGCGGTTAAGGGTCCAGCATTGTTATCACTATGGCTCGGCAAATTTCTCAAACTAAAGTTGATAAAATCCAGCTGCTCTGGACCAGTAGTCTGGATCATTTCTCTAAAACACAAATACATGGAGTTCCCGTCGTGGCGCAGTGGTTAACGAATCCGACTAGGAACCATGAGGTTGCGGGTTCGGTCCCTGCCCTTGCTCAATGGGTTAACGATCCGGCGTTGCCGTGAGCTGTGGTGTAGGTTGCAGATGCGGCTCGGATCCCGAGTTGCCGTGGCCCTGGCGTAGGCCGGTGGCTACAGCTCCAATTCGACCCCTAGCCTGGGAACCTCCATATGCCATGGGAGCGGCCCAAGAAATAGCTAAAAAAATAAAAAAATAAAAATAAATAAAAAATAAAACATAAATACAATTCCCAGCCCAAGCAATCATCCAATAAACAGCTCTGTAGCTGACCAGGGCCCTAAGGGTTCAGAACAGGATATAGAATTCCACAGCACACTCAGGTTCTTGTGAAGATCCAAGGGAAATTCCTTAATCTGAGTCTTGGGGGGTGGCACTAAGGACCTTAAAAAGTGAATGTCACACACAAAAAGCGGAAGCCAGCAAGCAATAAATATTATGGAAATAAGAAACAATATTTACAGATATACAATATTAAGCAACATTCAATGGATAAAATATATTGGAAGAAAACAGACTTTTACATCAGAATAATTTCCAATACTTCAGAACTGGAAGTGTCTTCATCTAGACTGACTGTAATGTGAGCAAGAATTCTCCTTCCCTTCTCTCAAACAAATGGAACCTCGGCTTAGAGCATTCACACACTACTTAAGCAGTACTTTTGGGGATTTTTGCTTCTTTTTTAGGGCTGCACTTGCAGCATATGGAGCTTCCCAGGCTAGGGGTTGAATCGGAGCTGCAGGTGCCAGCCACAGCAATATCAAGGCGGAAGCTAAGCCATGTCTGTGACCTGCACCACAGCTCATGGCAACGCCGGATCCTTAACCCACTGAGTGAGGCCGGGGATTGTACCCGCATCCTCATGGATCCTAGCAGGATTGGTTACCATCGAGTCACAATGGGAACTCCATTTTCTTTTTATTAATACAACTACCATAGTTTATACCAAGTCATTGCTATACATGCTACTTACTCAAATATACTAAATTAAAGGCTGAGGACACCAGAAAAAGAGACCAATGTCATTTCCTTCAAAGATTTCACTCAGTCTGTGAGACATGTCAGGTATTCTTTCAGAGTGGAGTCTAGACATAACCCACGGCACCATCCTACCTAGCACATTCCCTGGAGGGACCTCCTCTAGATCTTCCAGTTCCCTTCCCATCAGAAGGTACAGGTTTTCCAGAGTACAGCATGCCATGTGGGGGACCGGAGGGAGGCCATCCAGTGGGGCTGAGAAGCCTAATGGCACCTGGGCAAAGAAAAATGACAGAAGCGAAGACAGAAGGTTAGCAAATGAAAAATTAATCTCTACAAAGTTATCTTTTATTCATAAGAAAGGTATAGCACAGTCACATTTCATGTAAACCTGAAACGGCGTGATATAAGTCCCACTTTATGAATAAATTATGAACTAGGTGAAGCCTCGCAAAGACTTAAAAACCGTCAAGAGTTCTACATAGTCAAAAGCTTAATGGCTAAGTAATACAAATTCTATTGTGACAAAACAAAAACAAAATAAACAAAAACCCCCCACAGCACTTTGTTAGTATTTATATGAACCATGTCATACACCAGTTCTGGTGACCATGATGCTATTATTTCAACACTCATTATTACTTTTATCACTTAAAATTGTTTTAATCTTATTATAACGTCCTTTAAGCATTCAGCAAGGGCTTGTGCTAGTGCTGAGTAACACATGAAAATGAGGAACTCTGGAAGAGTAGGAAAATGGAATAAAAATGCCATGAAATGGGAGTTCCCATAGTGGCTCAGTGGTTAACAAACCCGACTAATTATCACGAGGTTGTGGGTTCGATCCCTGGCCTTGCTCAGTGGGTTAAGGATCTGACATTGCCAGGAACTGTGGTGTAGGTCGCAGACACAGCTCGGATCCCGAGTTGCTGTGGCTGTGGTGTAGGCTGGTGGCTACAGCTCCGATTAGACTCCTAGCCTGGGAACCTCCATATGCCGAGGGAGCAGCCCTAAAAAAGACAAAAAGACAAAAAGACAAAAAAAAAAGCCATTAAATGGCCAAACACTGCCATTATATGCTATCCTGTTAATCTGGAAGCGGGCATGCTGTGAAATACCAAGAACTCTGATGAGAAGACACTGCACGCACGCACGCGTACACACACACACACACACACACACACACACACACACAGAGCAAAGATATGCTACAGGGATTACAGATTTATGAACTCTCCATACATCATATTTATTCTTATGGAGATACTGTCTCAAATTAGTCAAGATATTGTCTTGAATTATTCAACATCTCCATACAAATGCAAGTGTCCTGAAAGTATTTCAACCAAGTAACCAACTTCTCTTGGGTTCCCTCAGGCCCAAGGCACTGTGTTAGTGGAGTGAAGAGAAAAAAAATGTCTGGAACACAAAAAATACAAAGACAACAAACAGAGAGTGAGTGACAAAAAGGCAGTACAAGCAAGTAAATTCATAAAATCTCAGAGGAGGGAGCAGCTACAGTGTTCGCGTAGGTTTGGAAACATCATGAAAATGATGACTTCTTAGACACATGCTACATTTAAACATACATGTTCTGATTCAGTGACAACTCTGCAGAGTAGCTGTAAAGACAGGTTGGAAAAAAATTTGAAATAGTAAGGATTAACGTGGAAGAAATAGACTTGTGCACGGATAGTATGATTGTCCACTTAAAACAAGTTCCAGATAAATTAGTAAGAGAATTTAGCAAGGTGGGCACACACAGAGTTAACTGAATGGTCCTAGATCAGCAATTAAAAAAAAAAATATATATATATATATATGTAATATATATCTAAACAGTAACTCTTAGAGTAACAACAAAATATAAGAGAGCTTGGAGTAAGTAACAAAAGTGATTAAAGATTTTTTTTTTTTTTAGTGGTGGGCTAGTGACTGAATTTGAGCTGTAGCTTTGACCTATGCCACAGCTGTGGCAACACTGGATCCTTTAACCCACTGCACCAGCCTAGGGATCAAACCCATTACCTCTGCAGCAAACCAAGCCACCTACAGTCAAATTCTCAACCCACTGCACCATGGTAGGAACTCCATGGTTAAAGATCTTTATGGAGAAAACGATAAAAATTTAATGAAACACATTTTAAATGGCCTGAATAAATGAAGAACCATACCTAATACATCCATGGATAGAAAGATTCTGTACTGCAAGTGTTTATTCATGCCAAATACATGCACTGATTTAAATCAATACCAAAGTCTCAATGGGGCTTTTCATGGAACTTGGCAGGCTGACTGTAAACTTCAGAGAGAAGAGTAGAGAGTTAGGAACAAAGAAAAACAGAGTAGAGGAAGCTGGCCTTTTGGATGTCAAATATATAGGAAAAAAGACGAGTTGAACAGAAACAACGATAAACAAAAATGAAGTCTGATAGTTCAAAAACAGACCAATGTACATGTAAAATTGGTTTATTACAGAACTGACAAAGAAGATGATTAGTGGGTAAGGATAGGACTATTCAATTAATAATGTTGGAACAATTGGTTATCTGTATAGGGAAAAAAATGAAATTGGATCTCTTCTTCATAACATATATAAATATTGAAACAAACATTTAAACAAGAAAGGCAAAACATTAAATTTTAGTACAAAAAACAAAAACTCTGGGTCTGCAGTGTAGTCATAACTTTATCTTCTTAAACAAGATACAAAAAAGTAAAACCCATGATGGAAAAGACTGATAAATTCAACTACATTAAAATTAAGAACTACTGTCCATTGAAAGATACTAAATAAGAATGACAAGTCCCCAACTGAACAAAGAATTTGCAAAACTTAAAACTGACAGAGGGATTTCCATCATGGCTCAGAGGAAATGAATCTGACTAGTATCCATGGGGATGCAGGTTCAATCTCTGGCCTCGCTCAGTGGGTTAAGGATCCGGTGTTGCCGTGAGCTGTGGTATAGGTTACAGACGCAGCTCGGGTCTGGCGTTGCTGTGGCTGTGGTATAGGCCGGCAGCTGTAGCTCTGATTGGACTCCTAGCCTGGGAACTTCCATATGCCGTGGGTGTAGCCCTAGAAAGAACAACAAAAAAAAAACCCTGACAGAGAATTAGTATCCAGAATATACAAAGAATATATAAAAAACAATATTAAAAAGTATGTATCGCACAATAGAAAACCAGGCAAATGACCCAAAGAGATATCTTCACAGGAGAAAACAAGACTGACCAATAAACATGTTAAGTGGGTAGTAAGGAAAATGTAAATTAAGACTGTAAGAAAACACCACATCATACCTATCTGATTACCAAAAATTAAAAAGCCTGACAATATCAAATTTTGGTGAGGATGTAGAATAAGTGGAACTGTTAAATACTGCTACTGGGAGTATAAGTCATAACTATTTTGGAGGACAATTTGAAATTATCCAGTTAAGCTAAAGTATACACAGGCAATTCCATTATGGGTATATTACCTAAAACTTTTTGCAAATGTGCACAAGGAGATATGAGCAAAAACATTCAAAATAGCATTGTTTAGATTAGCACAAAATGAAAGCAGCCCAAATATATACTGACAGGAAAATGGATAAATAAAATGTTTATTTCTATAATGAAATACTACACAGCAGTGAACAATGAATGGACTACAGGAATAAGTGTAAACTTAAATTTACCTCACCATGTTAAATCAAAAAGCAAATTGGAAAAGAATAACTACAGTAAGATTCCATTCAAAGTCCACAAACAGGAGTTCCCATCATGGCACAGCAGAAATGAATCCGACTAGGAAGCACAAGGTTGCAGGTTCGATCCCTGGCCTCACTCAGGGGGTTAAGGATCCAGCATTGCCGTGAGCTGTGGTGTAGGTCACAGATGTGGCTCAGGTCTGGCATTGCTGTGGCTCTGGTGTAGGCCGGCAGCTGTAGCTTCGATTGGACCCCTAGCCTGGGAACCTCCATATGCCGCGGGTGTGGCCCTAAAAAAAACAAAAATGAAAAACAAAACAAAACAAAGTCTCACAAACAGTATATTCTTCGGTAATACACACAGGTTGCAAAGCTACAGAGAGAAGCAAGGGAAGGAGGTAGCAGACAGACTGAAGTTAGTCCCCTACCATGATCCCTGCTTCCTGTCGTTCACCCCCTGGTGAAATTCCCTCTCCCTAAGTGCGAGTGGGGCCTGTGACTTGCTTTTGGCAATGGAAAATGGCAAAGGTGTTGGGATGTCCTGTGATGACACAAGATCATCATACAAGACTCTGTCTTGCAGTAAATTGCTTCTATAGTCTCCTCTCTGGCTTGATGAAGTCAGCAGTTGAACTGGGAAAGTCCATGTGACAAAAAAACTGCACGCAGCCTCGAAGAGCTGAGGGCAGCCAATAGCCACAAAAAGTGTGGGGTCCTGAGTGACATAGGTGCGAGGATTTGAATTCTGCCAACAAACTAAGTCAGCCCAGAAGCATATCCTCCCCCATTTGAGCCTCCAGAGGAGCATGCAACTCAGTCAACATTCTCACTGAAGTTTTGTGAGATCCTAAGCAGGACTAGCTAAGCTGTGCTCATACTCCTAAGCCACAGAAAATGTAGAACAGTAAAACGCGTATTGTTTTAAGCTGCTAAATTTGTGGTAATCTGTAACATACAGCAATTGAAAAAGATAATACAAAGGATAAACACAAAATTCCAGGTAGGGTTATGTTTGAAATACTTCAGTCTTTTTTAAGTAGCTGAAGTTAGGCTTTATGGGACTCCAGTGACCGACATAAGGAGTCATCTGTGCTATCAATTCATTTTATCATTCCTGCTTGAGTCATTGGACACATATGCAGTTGATTTCAACCTCGAGCCCCACAAGAGCAAAGATACACTATGTACCGAAGATAATAAACTGGAGTGCTCCTGGAATTTCTAATGCCCAATAAATCAATGTTTCAGTAAATCACAATTTCTTACTCATCTTGACAGTTCAGAGCAAAGAAAAAAAATTAGCCAAGACTTCACCCGTTCTGATAAAACCATCCAATTATGTCTAAATCAAGATTGTAATGGATTTTTACACATGCCATACAGCACCTTCACCCTCCCATAAAAATCTAACCCTATTCCCACCAACTGCTATGCTCCTTCTTGGTAAATGAGAACATGTCACAGACGAGCACAAACTGCTTAGCCACTACTCAGCACTGCAAGCTCCAAGGATTAAACTGTGAGCCTGATAGAATAAGCATTCAAGGCAAGGAAAGCTGATGGCACAGACTTTCTTCAACTGCCATCTCGCTCTCTTTCGCTCAGAGCGAAGTACGGTAGCTTCCCCAATTTACCTGCAAAGAGAGGAGCATGTACTCTTCTGCTGGTGATGTTGCAGGGCTTATAAGCTTCTAAACTTGCTGCTCCTTGATGATCCTGACTGGCTCCCTAGACCTCTGGCATTATCATCTCACGACCTTTATCACTTAGTCACTACATATACAGCTTGCTTATGTCCAAAAATGTTCTGAGACCGCTCTAGCCTGTGGTTTCTTACTTGCCCTTTGGCTCAGACACATTCAGATGCTGGCTGTTCACCGACTTTCAGACCCTCCTGATCAGTTTCTAGGATCTGCCTGCCCAGAAACTGGTACCTATCACCTGCCCACTGCCTGTAATTGTGGCTTGTGCCACTTAGTTTTTGGATTTTCCTATTTCTTGAATATCTGCCAAGCCCAGGTTCTGCATGACATCTGTTCTAACCAGGTCTTTCCTTTAGCCTTGAAGAGAAAAGCCTTATAATTAAATAAAGTTTGAAAACTTGGTTCATATACTAGTTTAATTTCCCAAATACTTCTAAGCAAGACAAGTTTATCTAATGTTACCAAAGTAACATAAGAGGAAGTACATGGATTTACCTGAGTGTGCCTTTCTAGAGATAAAACAAATCTACCAATAAGGCAATCACCAATCTCAATGATTTTGACAAGAGAGCAGAACCTTGAAACAAGATACTAATGTTTTATTTCCAATTCTTACCCGCTGCAAAAACTCAAGAGGGCTGTATTTGGGCCCCAAGACAAAAATTTTCTTTCCTCTTCGAGCCACACCACTGAATACTCGGGCAAAGGCAATAAAAGACTCTTGGTCGTTTCCTTCCTGGAGCACCTGTTGCTCATTACCTGCCAGAAACAAATGGATAGTGAGTGCCAAGAATGCTCTCTGCAGTCCAGGAACTGCTGGGAAACACAGCGAGAACAAGGAATGTGCTATATCGGCCCAGTTTCAGGAAGGAAACACCAAGAATGAAAAGAATACTGATAAAAGCTACCTGTAAGGCTAAGAGCCCACGAGCTTAAGGAGGAGGGTCCCATGTCAAAACCCCAGCCCGCCAAGGCCTATTTAGGAAAGCTATACCTTTCAGCTCTTCTTCCTTTGGACTCGCCTCAAGGGCACTCCCATCCTGGGTGGGCTCCATGGGTGCCTGCCCCTGCGCCGCTGCCAGCTTCTCCGCGTGCCTTCGTCTGGCACGCTCACGCCTCTCAGCGATCTCTTCTGGAGTGAGAGGTCTACAGAATATTGTGAATATGTTAACACCTGGCAACATCGAGTTCTCTCTCGGTCTGTCTAAGCAGGACACAGAACGTAGAAGGAAGAGAAGAAAGAGACGATGATGGCTGGTCTCCGGTCCCTTCCAGGTGGAAGGTTTCTCCAAGGTCTCTCCCTAGCTGCAGCAACAGGCTATCAGGCTTTCTGAGAATGAGTGTCAGCTTATGAACTGACATGCAAGAGCTAGTGTCCACCCAGAGCCACACATGGCAGCACAGAACCCTTCTTGGGCACCCACATTCTTCCTCACTGAGGCAAAGGACAGGGAAAGAAAGGGGATGAGTAACAGTTCCCAGGGCTCAGAACACCCCTGCAGAGCGACAAGCTTAAGACCCCAAGAAGAAACTGAGGTCTTCTCTGCAGGTACAAAAATATATCTTCATAGAAAACGGGTCCAAAAAGGACAGACTGAACTTCTTTGCAGAACAGATGCTGACTCACAGACATTGAAAAACCTGTGGTCTCCAGAGGAGACAGTTTGGGGGGTGGGGGGATGTGCTTGGGCTGTGGGATGGAAATGCCGTGAGATCAGATTATTATGATCATTATACAACTACAGATGTGATTTAAAAAAAAAAAAGAAAAAAAGAAAGAAAGCAGGTCCGAGAAGATGGGTTTAACGTCAGGCTGCGCATGGGCAATGCAGAAGGACCGACAAGTCAAATGGTGATTCTCAGCCACTGTGTCAGTTAGACCCAAGTACCATCAGAGCAAAGGCAGTGTGTGGGTGTGTCTCGCATTCGCTAGGAGGGACTGTGAAGAAGAGGGTGTCAGTCTGAGGAACAGGGGGCTAATTAAACTGTTTTTTCTTTTCTAAAGATCATCCTCATGTCTGTCAGGTCACAGAGAAGGAACACGGCGTCTTAATAACAAAAAGTCTTTATGAAAGGGGAGACTAAGTTGAACAAAAATGGATATTCTGCTTCAGAGTTTAGGTTTGGAAGGCAGAAACCAAGCAGGGACACTAGTTCCCATGACCTGGCTCTTTTCCACGTGTGGGTCTTCGTGCACCTGCTTGCATGCTCGACCAACTCCAGCCAAGAGACCACTACGGCCCCAAGGTTGGTAGAATCCTGAACTCTGGGACTCAGCATCAAGACACTCAAGCTAACGCTCTGGTCCTAATTTTATGCTCTGGCTCTGAAAGCTGGGCCATGGTGCCTGATGCTGTCACTTAGTGCCTGCCCCTCCTGCTGCCCCTCCCCTTTGGCACGATGATTCCTGTGTACCCCCCGATCTCTAACTGACACTTGACTGACAACCTCATCTCCCACCCGCCATGCCCCTTCCCTTCTCTCTCATTAAGCACTGGAATCCATTCATGTACTGTTCAAGTGCTTTCTAAATGGCTCCATGCTCTTGGGAATCCTGGTGTCACATACCCTAACCCCCCTTTTTACTTTGTGTGGGCTATCCTGGAAGGTGACAGCTTACATCACCGGCTGTCCATCATCAGCCCCTTCAGATACCTACTTGCTGGGCATGACCTCCCGCCAGGCATGGACACCAGTTCCACTCCTTTAGCACCTGCCCCTCAAAGTGGAGGAGCTTGGTCCTAGGAGTCGGCCCCTCCTACAGACCGTCCCACTGCAGGTGGCAGGGCTGTGCCATAAGACACAAAAAAAATGAGAGGATGGATCTTTGAGGATGACTTGCTCAGGTGTCCTGAGGCAACCACACCTGCTGGCAGCGGAGGCACTGACTCTCACTGGAAGGATGAGCTCTGCCCTGCTGGATGCTCCAGATGTCACAAGGCCTTTCAAGCACAACATGAAAGGTGCGTCCCCGTAATTTCTAGCTACGGATGTTGTTCCGTCCTCTTGTTGGAGCAATACCCAACAAATGTACTTCCCTCCCCTTTCCTTTCAATTATCTGCATTCATGCCTTTCTCCTCACCCTTCTCTTCTGCAGGCCACACATGCCAGAGCTCCTTCGGTCAATCTTTAGATAACGTCCCTTGTTCCTAGACTTTTGCTAAAACCTTTTATAAGAGTATCTAAAAAGTATGAATTAAAATACAAACATAGAACACGTTATTATTATTACAACAGGGAAGAAAAAAGCCCCAAGGCACCTGTTAGTATATGGAGAGAAACAGTCTCTTCCAACAGGCTCATCACTGATCCAGACATTGTGTTAATCATTTTACATACACTACAGCGCATATTTATCACAACAATTAAATGGCACAGATATTATTACTCCTATTTTACAGATAAGCAAGTGGAGGCTTAGGAAACTTACATGACTTGACCCAAAGTCACATAGATGATAAATGGAGGAGTGATAATTCAAATCCAGATCTGACTCCAAACTCTATACTTGTTATCATCAGGCTTTGTCTCCCACTCAGAAGGAATTAAAGATGATAAAACATCATCTCATTAAGTTAAGTGTGGTTTTATTTTAACTGGTTAAGAAAGAAGCATATTCGTTTCACATATCTTTTTCCTACGCCGCAGCCACAGCAACGCAGGATCCGAGCAGCATCTGCGACCTACACCACAGCTCACGGCAATGCTGGATCCTTAACCCACTCACTGAGCGAGGCCAGGGATTGAATCTGTATCCTCATGGATGCTAGTTGGGTTCATTAACCACTGAGCCACCACGGGAACTCCCTGCTCACATATCTTAAATCATCACTTTGCCTGAGTTCCTAGCAAGAAGCAAGGCTTCTGTCTGAAGATCCCCTCTTGTTACTAAAAGAAGTTGGTTCTCAATAAGAAAACAAAAGAAATACACAGACTCAGGGATTCGGGGCAGGGAAGGAACTGCCTGAGAAACTCCTAAGAGAATGTTCTTAACAGGTACTTAGCTGCATGTTCCCACCCACACCCTCCCCGCACCTCCACCAAACACGCACCATTTCCCCAGCCCAGCCCTACCTCCCTTTTATCCTTACCTTGGCTTATTCTGAGGCAAAGCCTTAGCATCAACTGCAAACATTTTGGAAACAAAGATAATAACCGGAGCAGTGTCTTCACTTCCACATTTCATAAAAGCTAAACAGGAAGTCGAAATGTCACGATTTTTTTCCCCATTATTACACAGATTTTTCTAAAAACAATTAAGAAGTTTAGAACATAGCATCATCTAAATACATAAGCAACCTATAATCTTCTACAACTATAATACAAATTCCATTTTGAAAAGTATAAAGTTGCTGGAAAAACAGTACAGCAAGAGCAAGAGAACTGGTAGAAATGAGGAGAGAAAAGCAAAACTGATGGGGTGGGAGAAGGGCTGCAGAAATTCCTACAGAGAACTGAAGCTAAGAAATGGGCTGAATCACCCACCATAAACCCAAATAAATGTTTCAGTGGAGAAGGGAGAGACTAGAGAAATGTCATGGAAGATCAACCGCCAACAAGGTAGCTTGTTATTAAAATACAAAAAAATCAATAGCTTTCCCAATCCCTCACCAAAAAAAATGTTAGAAAATAGACAAAAATATCTTATGATAGTAGCAAAAAAATCTTAGAAATAAGTTAAGATTCAATATTATAGAGATGTCAATTTTCCCTAAATCTATTAATTTTAACATAATTTCCTGTCAACATATTGACATTTTTCTTAACCTACGCTGGAGGTATAAAACCACGTGGTTAGTTAGGTAAGTTTTTTTTAAAAAATCACCCACGTCAAAATAATTTACACATTAAAAATTCAGCAATAAAATTCAAAAAAGAAAAATACTCCAGGAAGTAAGAATTAAATCTATCTATCAGAAACAAAGTGACATGCCCTGACTTATATTTTAACAGTGTCACTCTTGCTGCAGTGTTGCGAGTTCCCATTGTGGCTCCGTGGTAAGGAATCCAACTAGCATCCTTGAGGACATGGGTATGACCCCTGGCCACAATCAGTGAGTTAAAGATCCTAAGTTGCTGTGGCTGTGGTGTTGGCTGGCAGCTGAAGCTCCGATCTGACCCCTAGCCTGGAACTTCATTTGCTGCAGGTGCAGCCCTAAAAAAACCAAAACAAAACAAACAATCTAACAAAACCTTTGGCTGCAGTGTTGAGAAAGCACTAAAGACAATCAAAAACAGAAACAGGAGTATCAGTTGAAAAGCTATTATTATAACCAGATAAGAGATCATGGTTGCTTGGCCCAGGGAGGCAGAAGTAGAAATGTTGGAATTCATTCTGGATATATTTCAGAGACAGCAAAGAGGATTTGCAGGTGGATGGATGCAGGGGTGTGAGATAAATGTGGGAATTGGGAGCATGTCGTTGTTGCGTAAAGCCTTGCAATCAGACTAGGTCACCGAGAGAGTGACTACAGGTAGAAAAGAAGATTAAGTCCAAAAACTAAGCCTTGCTTGAGACATCCCACAGCCAAAACATCAGGGAGATGGAGAGAAACTGTAAAAAGAGGTAAGAATAAACAGCCAGCTCTGATGGCAAATATCTGGCTTGGCTTCTTGGCCTCAAGAGACTATTAGTAGTTCAATCTGGAGATTGCTTATGACAAGTTCTAGCAAAGAAGATTTAAAAGAGCCTATATGGTCAATTGCTATTCTTGCTGGACCTATATAAATTATCAGGCCAAGTTTAAAGAAACTAAACTTATTTTGCAAACAAATTAGTCGTAACTTGGCTAACCTGGATAGCAATGAAGGTGATTTTTTTTATTTTAAAGTTTTACTGAAGTATAATTGATTTAAAATGTTGTGATAGGTGATTTTATAGAGGAAAAATTACGTTTCAATAAAAACTACGATACATACTTGTGGAAAATAGATTCTAGTTCTGTTTACCATCTTTTGAGGTTTTGTTTTCCTACCTATAAACTAGACTGGATCCTGAATTTTTCTAGTTTCCTCAAATATTTGGCTACAACTCTCCAAACTAACATTTCCAATTTTTCTCCCACTCTGGTTTGGAATCATTGAGAACCACAGCTGCCCCTTTCCTGAAGCCCTGCAAACTAAAGCTAAACAACTTGACATAAACTTGAAAGATCACACAACAGCCCATGCAGACAATCTTCAGGCCAGTATAAGCCACTCAGAAAGTTTACCTAGGAGTTCCCATTGTGGCTCAGCAGTTAATGAATCTGACTAGGATCCATGAAGACACAGGTTCGATCCCTGGCCTTGCTCAGTGGGTTAAGGATCCAGCGTTGTCGTGAGGTATGGCGTAGGTAGCAGACGTGGCTGGGATCCCGAGTGGCTGTGGCTGAAGGGTAGGCCAGCAGCTGTAGCTCTGATTGGACCCCTAGCCTGGGAACTTCCATATGCCGCAAGTCTGGCCCCCAAAAGACAAAAAAAAAAAAAAAAAGAAAGAAAGTTTACCTAAACCCTCACTTGACATCATCAAAGACATTTCAAACTTGACTTGTCAAGAGGCAAAAGATGCTTGACTCTGACATCTAGAAATATGTCTTTTTTGGGCCGCACCTGCAGCATATGGAAGTTCCCAGGCTAGGGGTCAAGTCGGAGCTGCTGCTGCCAGCCTACACCACAGCCACAGCAACGCCAGATCCGACTGTGTGTCTGCAACCTACACCACAGCTCATGGCAATGCAGGATTCTTAACCCACTGAGTAAGGCCAGGGATTGAACCCGCATCCTCATGGATACTAGTCAGGTTCATTACTGCTGAGCCACAACAGAACTTCTGACATCTAGAAATCTTGAGTGGCTGCCCTCTAGGCTCAGACATTGGTTTATAATTTGCTCCAACCATTAACCTTTTTCTTTTGTCTCAATAGAAATGCCTCTTATAAATATGTAATATCTAACTGTGAGCTCCTTATAAGCCTACCTGCATCACTGCCTCCACTCTGTCAATAGACACACCAGTTGTCAGGACTAAGACACCAGTTTAATGAGATGGAAGAATCTACCAACTCAGCTTCTGGACTGTGAAACTTCTTGAAGTTTCAAAGGCAGAACTATAGAAAAGCAAAATATGCCAACTCAACATGCGTTTCTTTGGCATGAGGATTAATTTAGGCTGATTACTTTTAAGAAACAGAGACTCAGGAAGTCCTTTCATGTTCCACTTAGCTTTCTAGATAATTCCGATAAAGGGTCTGTTCCCGGAACAGAGCTACCACCAGAAATACCTGCAAAGAATATGGAGACGTGGGGGAGAACACCTGGCAGGGCCTAGAGATCAGAGTCCACTCTGTGTCCCAGAAAACACTTTTTTTTTTAACCAATCTTTTCTTTTTTCATCTTCATGTGAGTGAGTTGCTTTCCTCCCCTCTGACATCCCAAACCACTAAGAGTATTTAAGGTGCCATCTCGCACGTTGCTCAGTTTTCCTGGGTCTCTACCTGCATATACATTATTAAACTCTTGTTTGGTTTCCTCTTGTTTAAATATAAAGAAAAGGGGGGGGGGGATAAATAGCTAGGGAGACAGGAAGAAAAGCAGAAGCATGTGGAAGCCTAGAATCCAGGAAAAAAAGGGTCTCAAGGAGGAAGGAGTGACAGATCTAGTCAGATGAGGACTGAAAACTGGCTGTTAGATTTAACACAGGAGAGTCAACAGTGGCCCTGAGAACAGCCATGACTTGACAGACAGGGGCTGCAAACTCAAGAGAACGGGAGAGGGTGAGCACATACAGATGAATTCCACAGAGCCTCCCAGAGCCTGCAAGGGAGCTCCCTGTCACAGGGAGCGCATACAGAGGGCTGGCTAACAGCACAGACACCGGAATCACTTTTCCACCATCCCTAGGGACAAGGTCATGGGGGTGATGCAGCACTTCAGGAACACATCCCTGGCTCTTTAGGAGGATGGAATAGAGCATGCTTATAAGACTATGAACTGCGATCAAGGCAAAAGAGAGGGGTCTCAGAGTCTGCGGTCTCCCCATTCCCCTGGCGGAGCAAAATGGCTACAGCAAAACTGAAACGTCAGAAAACAAACAGCAACTGGTGAAATGTCACTTGTGAAATTGTTTATCTACAGAACTGATCATTTGGCCATTTAACATACTAGCATTCAGCAAACTGGTCTAGAAGAGCCTTGACTTAGGACGATCAAAAATATGCTACGTGCCATGTTCATCTTTACCTCACCTGCTTTCAGGGCCTGGGTTTCCGGAGGAAGGGAATCGAATGTTTGTGATCCTGCGCACATCAGCTTCTCCACTCTCTCGGCCGTAATATCAAGAGGACTAGGAAGCTTCTGACACACCATAGCTGAAGTCTGCTGTTAAGAACTCAAAACCTTGAGCAAGTGCCCTCCACCTTGGCAGAGATTCACAGTACACCCTAAATGCTGAGGTTAATGTATGTCTATACAATGCCTGCGCTGTAGGGTAATAATACTCTATGCATCACATCTCAAAATACGGCTACAACCTCAGGGAGTTCATGGACTCGCTAGAGCCCAGAAGAGGTCCTCACGATAGACATTCTAATACCAACATCCTATGGAACAAATGAGGACAACAAAGCTTACCAGCTTGACTACCTGTGACCTTTAAGTCCTCAACATTTTTTCATATGGTTTCCGTCTCTATAAACTCTTATAAAACAGCCATTAGCCATGAGGGTGGTACAAGAAGATCCCCCACCAAAGCCAGTGTCACTGCAGGGGTGTATGTCTATCACAGCTCTGAGATCCACCGCTGGTCCACGCCCACGAAATGGCACCCTCCAGCCCACCTCATGGGTACTGCTGAGGACACACACATCAATGAAAAGAAGATAGTCTAAGCTAATCTATAAAATTACTTTAGTTAATGTAAACCATTTAAAATCCAGTCTTTTTGGAGTCACTAAAGGGATAGGAACTATCAAAAGCTAAAGAAAATACGGGTCTAAAATGAACTGGTTTTAGACACTGGGTTTTTTTTTTTTCTTGTTTCGTCAAATCTGTGATTCCATTAAAAACCATTAAAATAAAGGATACCAAGAACAGCTTGAGATATGGGTAGCCACTGGCTGCAAATAGCATTGATCTGAACTTTAGGATCTGAATGTCGTGCCTCCCGGGCTCCAATCTTTAATCCTAAAGAAGTCACTATTTTATCAATTTTTTCTTTGTCCCTGTAGTAAACAAGAGATGGACAGGGATGGGGGAGAGGGGGAGAAAGATCACATAAAGATGCCAAGGAACAGTGAAGAAAAGGAAATCATCCTTATTGAACACATTCATTCCTAATGCATTATTTTACTACAAAAAAAGTAAAAATGCTTAAAGGGGCTCGAGCCACAGGAGGAAAGTACTCAACCTCTGCTTGTGCACTTCCAAACGAACTTCTCTTTAAAACTGCCCATGAAGCACTATTCCACAAGCTCCTTAAACAAGCTGTGTTTATTGGTAAAGCAATTTTATAAATAAATTCTAAAAAAAATAATTGTTCCACCTCTGGCACAATTTAGAAAATAAATGTACTAAAGCAAACTTTCCTTTCCCCTTGAATTGGGCAAGTTTTTCCCCAAGTTCCCCATTAATGATCCTTGATATCAAGCACCTTTTCAATTATAATTACTATTTTACTTTAAACTGGGTTTGTAAAAACAAAGGTCTAATATTTCTTTCCATTCCTTTATCTCTTCACCTGATCACTCTATGAAATATCACTGTTCTGTCCCTCCTGTCATTCTTTATTTGGGTTACACAAACCCCTTTAATTTGTTTCCAAGCCCTGTAATCAACTCCTCTGTAAAGGCTCTGTTCACTTTCTCAGTCTGTCTGAGCTTTCTGAAGTATAACCTATCGAACTGAAAAGGGAGGCAAATTATACCACCCCCAGATAAACAATTTATAACAGTCTTACTTTTTCAAGACAGCATCATACAAACTCCATATATTTTCCAGGATCAACTGTACAAATAAAGGCTTCTTTCCTTTTGCCTGTAAAAAAGGATGTATGGGCTTAAATTTCTGAATATGTAATAGGTATCTTACATATGCATTCTTGACATGTTTTATTATCAATATGTTTCATTTCTACTCGAAAATGTTTACTCAGTAGTAAAGTGGAGGAAAGTAGCTATAAGAATGCTTTATTTTATTTTTATTTTTTTATATTATAGTTTTTTTAATTTTTTTATATTTATTTATTTACTTTTTTGTTTTTTGTCTTTTTGCCTTTTCTAGGGCCCCTCCCGCTGCATATGGAGGTTCCCAGGCTAGGGGTCAAATCGGAGCCGTAGCCGCCAGCCTACGCCAGAGCCACAGCAACTCGGGATCCGAGCCGAGTCTGCAACCTACACCACAGTTCACAGGAACGCCGGATCCTTAACCCACTGAGCAAGGCCAGGGATCAAACCCACAACCTCATGGTTCCTAGTCGGATTCGTTAACCACTGAGCCACGAAGGGAACTCCTATAAGAATTCTTTAAATAGCCAATGATCCACAATCAATAAGAATGCACTGTTCTCTTCCTCCAGGACCTTAGACTTCACAAATGAGACCATTTGGGGGATACATCACTGCAGCTGCCCTTCCACTGCGATCAAAGGAAAACATGGTGCCCAAGCTGAGAGCTAAAACTTCATGCTAAAATTTCCATGAGCTTCATTCTAAAGAGTGTTCTTAAACACGAAAAATGTTTAACTTAAGGAAGAGGATATTAAAAAAAAATTGTTACTATTTCTCCTACCAAACTATGTGAAATAATAGTTAGGGCACTTTGAGATGGATACTCTCACATATACAAGAGATGAAAGAGAAACTGATACCAATCTTTCGGAAGAGCTATGGCAAGGTATTAGGAAATTAAGCCATTACCTCTGAATGCCCAGTTTAAAAAAAAAAAAGGTCATTAGGAAGACATAAAAATGTATGCATAAAGATGCCCATCACAGCTGACTTAAAATATCAAGATGTTTGAGGAAAAAGAAATAAAAACTATGTCCAATTCTATGATAATGAGTACATAAATGATGACGTACTCACAAAATAAAATACTAACAAGGTACTCATTATGTGAGAGGAACTGATCTAAAGACTTTTTTGGGATATTTCATATGATTATAATAACCACCCTATAAGATAAGTACTATCATGTCCAATCTGCAGGTGAAAAAACTGAGACAAATGTCACAGAGCTAGTAAGTGGTAAAGCTGAGACTCAAATACAGAGTCAGATTCTAAATCTATGCTCTTTTCTACCTTGCTACACTGGCTCCTCTTAAATATACCGTTTAGGAAGTTCCCTTGTGGTGCAGTGGGTTAAGGATCCAGCATTGCCACAGCTGCAGATCAGGTTTAATCCCTGGCTCAGGAGCTTCTACATGCCACTAGTGCAGCCAAAATATAGATATTATTTATGAAAAGCTTTTAATGGCAAGGGAATATGTCCACAATATAATGTCAAGCAAAAAAGCAGCTTGAAAAAATTTTTAAAAAGCAGCTATGCTATATCAAGAGTATAATCTCAACCAAGGGATGTATGTATCTATCCAGCATGAAAGAAATGAAAACCATAGCATCAGCAGCGCTGGTTTCTGAATTTTTTCTTTCCTATAGCCTTTATACTTATGAGAACTTTCTAAAAGGAATATATATATACTCTTAAGTGAGAATAAATTTAGAAACTCCTGAATTTCATATTTAAAAATAAGCTTCAAGAAAAGCATCCTTTGAAGCTATGTGACTTGGTAGCCCTTCATCACCTCTATCTATAGAATGAAGTGTCCTGGGGAGCACCTGCCTCTCTCCCTCAGCACTGCATGGGGACCAGCATCCAATGAGAGAAGGCTAAGACTAGGAACGCAGTGTGAGCGGCACAGTGATATCTAAAATCGATGTCTCTTGGAGTTCCCGTGAGGCTCAGTAGGTTAAGAACCTGCCATAGTGTCCATGAGGATGTGGGTTCAACCCTGGCCATGCTCATTGGGTTAAGGATCCAGCATTGCCACAAGCGGCAGCAGAGGTCACAGATGCAGCCCAGATCCTGCATGGCTGTGACTGTGGCATAGGCCATCAGCTGCAACTTCGATTCAAACCGTGGCCTGGGAACTTCCATATGCCACAGTTGAAAAAAAAAAAAAGAATAAAAGAGCTGTCTCTTTATGAAGGGGACACACAAATGCATGATGCAAAATACTGTAAGTTCACGAGCCCAGGATCTGAGCTTTTTGTTCCTCTTGAGAAGGAAAAAAAAAAAAAAAAAATGAAGGCAGTCCTTTGTTCCTTATATTTACAGAACTCTATTTAAGCAATACTTGAAAATAAGACACATGAGCTTTAACCAAATAGAGTAAAAAAATCCCTCATAAACTGACTTGCATTAACAAGGCCATATTATGGGTGTGTTACAGTTCAGGTTTTCAAAGGGCAAGAATGTGACCAAGGATCAGCAGGGACATACGCCACATTACCTGATCAACCTTCATAATCTTCTTAGCCTTCATATTTATATAATAATCTCCCCACAAGGTTTTCAAAAGAACTTCTTTTCTGATGCCAGTTTTTTGACTGTAGATTTTGGCAAAGTGCTCGATTCTGAAAGAAAAGCAAGTGTTCCTGTTATTAACAACAACAGGAAGAAGTCTGAGGAGAGCTAGCACGTGACTGTTCCTGTGCCAGGTACTGTTCAATGTGCTTTCAACATTACTAAACATAATCATTTCAACTCTCTGACAAGGAAGGTACTAATTATCTCCCCCAGTTTACAGAAAAGGATAATGAAGCACGAGATATCACATAATGAAGTTGGGATTCAAACCCAAGCAGTCTGGCTCCAGAGCCCACGGTCCTGTCCAACTTTCCCTATATTCATACAGATTAGAATGCATGCCACAGCTCCCTTTTACTTAATTTTGCATGTGTATAAAAGTAAGAAGAACAATGCCCAAGGAAACAGAGGCTCCAGCTGCCCACCACACCTACGCCAACAATAGACTTGGCTTTAGCCCTCCACAACTAAAGATGCCCGTGGCTCACAAAGAAAACAAATTCTAGACCCAGAACCTGCCAAAAAAAAAGGCTTTTTAGCATCGTGGATTAAGTAGGAAACAGATATATACTAACTTAACTCTCTCCAGCCCTTAGAGAAACCAGTTAGCACCAGGTCTGCTCTGCTGCAAACCCAGCCACATGAGAGCAGTCACTAGACAAATAAGGATACTATATGTTACAGTGTCTGCACTGTCTGGATAAAGGACCTAGGAAAAATACCTTTTCTGCAGGAAATGGTATATTCCTACATAATCTAAGGTTTGAGTCCAACTCTCAAAACACCAGCATCTTAAAAGATGCCTGTTACTATATTCTGCAACGCAAAAGGAATCCAAAGTTAACAGACTCTAGGCAATTTCTTTACCTGTCAGTCAGCAATGTGGAACGCAGGTGTTAACTACAACCAAGTACAGTTAGTTGATATTCTCTTATGATAATGGAAGCCTGGTGGGAGCAGTAAGAAGCTAGAGGAATGGAAGTTTATTAACTTACAGTTGGAACCAGAAGTATAAAGAGCATCAGGCAGTACCTTAGAAGCAAAAAGTAGACACTAGAGAAACTGCTGGAGATAAATATCCTGTGCCCCCTCTCACTAAGGGCCCAAGAAGAAAAAAATACCCAATCAGGAATCAAAATTCAAATTTGACAACTATAAGCTACTGATATTCTGAAAGAGCTGCCTCAAGAGTCCATTACTTTCAAAGTAATCCACTATTGTAAGTTTTATTTCCCATTTGATTCAACACTGATTTATTTTTGGTAGAGGGTTTTTCTAATTTTCCAAAATGTTAGTTTCTATTAATTATGATTGACACATCATATAAAAACTTATTTATAAATTATGTATATAACGTATATAATTAAAGAATTTACATTATTTATATGTTATATCACTATATTGTTAATTTATACTTTCTTTTGTCTGAAGGACGGAATCTTTTTTCTCTTTATAAATTCTTTTTTATGTTTTTATTTTTTATATAATGATTTTTATTTTTTCTATTATAGTTAGCTTACAGTGTTCTGTTAATTTTCTACTGTATAGCAACGTGACCCAGTCACACACACACACACTCTTTTTCTCACGTTATCCTCCGTCTTGCTCCATCACAAGTGTTCTTGCCTTACTCCACAGACCTACAGCTTTCATGCTATGGATGGCTGAAAGGAGCACTCTTGGTCTCTCAACCACTTCTCCACAAGTGAGAAGGCGGCCAAGAGCCAACATTTATTGGGCAGAGTTCCTATGTCTCAAAAATACTAGCTCTGTCTTGCAGCCTGCTCCAGGGATTAGCAGAAAGAGCCAAGCCTCTTCCTGGACTTCTTATAAAGTTCACTAGAGCAAGGCAGAGAACCTTCTTTCCAGGTGCAAGTCAGTAGACCGTCCTCTCACCCTGGGCTTCCCATTTGTCAACACCGGATTTTGCCAGGTAGCCTGCAATCCTCCATGCAGATCTGCAGATCCATTATAGAACCCATAGCAGGGAAACAACAGAAGGCAACTACTGTGGCCTGAAGTCCCAAGCGCATTCTCCAACGTAACTTTACCAAGGAGCCCTGTTCTTTACAGTAGTGCTTGCTGGGGCCTCCATGAATACAGCCAACATTTTGATCACCATATTGGCAACCTGGGTTTATTCTTAGTTAAAAACTGGAGATAACGACTGAGTCATTAGTGTATCCCCTTTCAACATACTTTATGCTCTTTGAACTTGAATTAGCTTTTTGCCTGATACAGGACCAATTTTTATATATATCCTTCACTGACACTTTTTAAATTGTGAAAGCTGGGCCACACACTCTTTTGTGTTCAAGGTACACAACAGATTAATGTTAATTGTACCTTTCTAAGACATTACTGCACAAGGACAAAACCCTTAGGAAGGGCTTTTGGTAGTCCCTTCTATTTTTCTTTTTTCTTTTTAGGGCCAAATCTGTGGCATATGGGAGTTCCCAGGCTAGGGGCTGTAGGGGTCGAATCAGAGCTGCAGCTGCCAGCCTAACCAAAGCTACAGCAACGCAGGATTTGAGCCCCATCTGCAACCTGCGGCAACGCCAGATCTTTAACCCACTGAGCAAGGCCAGGGATTGAAAGCCACATCCTCATGGATACTGATCCTTAACTGGCTAAGCCACAACAGGAACTCCCCCACTGTCTCTTCTTTTCCCGTCCCTGTTTTACAGAGTTGGAACTAGATTGTTGCTGCCACCTACCCAAGTCAATGTGTTTCTGCTTTTTCAGAGTAGATTCTCCTGGAGTAACAACTATTAAGAGGACAGATTTAGGCGGTATAGCCACTAGTCAAACTTCTTATTCCTGTTCCTTTCTTTACGTGAGAGTTTATAGACCCATCTTCCAAATTCTAAAATGTGTTCATTTCCCACATTTTTGTGACACATGAAGTTGCCAACCTTCCCTGTACACTAACATTTTAGAGGAAAATTGGGAAGGGTCTCCAGTGCTTTCATTTCTACCACCCTCTTCTCATAAATTAACTCTTTAACTTGTTGAGAACAGGCACTAACAAATCCCCAAAGATGACCTGGTCTAATACAGAGGAATTCATTTATTGACTGAATGCAAAAATGTCCAAAGTTGTGAGGGATACCGAAGCTACCCTCATTCTAATCATGCAAGCCTTTCTCCATTCCTTCTTTCACTATAAACTTTCCCCAATTTGTGAGATTTAAATTAAAATTCTCATAATTCAGTTATTTAAGAAAATCATTACAAGAAAAGGACAAGCCCCCCACCTTGTGGCGCACTAGCAAAACGCTTACAAATTAGGGTATCAATAGGTCTGACCCTGTCATTAAGACTGAATGAATCACTGTACTTCTTAGCTCAAAAAGGAGTTGTGACTCAGTAGGTTAAGAACCCAACACAGTGTCTGTGATGATGCAGGTTCAATCCCTGGCTTCACGCATGGGTTAAGGATCTATCATTACTATAAGCTGCAGAGTAGATCATAGATGCAGCTCGGATCTGTTGTTGCTATGGCTGTGAAGGAGACTCCAGCTGCAGCTCTGATTCAACCCCTAGCCCAGGAACTTTCATATGCTGCTTAGAAATCATCATAGTCCAATATTATTATTTTTCAGATGAGGAAACTGAGGCCCAGCAAGGTGATATTAGTAAGTCATCAACCACACATGAAAATGAAAAGTTCACATTTTCAGCAGGTTTGTAATGTCCATTTTCATTATATATCCATCATCTGAATTTAATTAAGTCCAATATGAACTTTATAGGCATCAAGTAAACCAAAATATCTATAATTTATTACAAACTAACACAGAGGAATTATAGCACTATACTGCCCAAGGCAAAATGTGCTCAGTCAAAAGGAAGTGGAAGAGCAAGTTCCTGTAAAAAGGAGTACAAGGAACAGCCAAGGTTGGTTTCACCTGGTGCATTACTTCTGTTGCGATCATCCCTGTAAATTATATATAAGGTTAAATAAGCCCACAACTAAAGTCAATTTCATTATATGCCCACAACTGTTTATCCAAGCTGAAGACATTTTTCTCAAAGTAAAACTCCTTTGAATTTTGTGATTCCACAAGTCAGTAATGACTGTGGTTAGAAATGTAATTAATTACCAACCACATTCGAAAACTGGGATCACTATTACTTGCTCTGAGCATGTACATATCCAGAGGGGGAATTAGAAAAAACAAGAGTCCCTATCCTCATAGTAAGGATCCCACAGAAGCACTTGGTAAGAAAGCATGAACTTCAGTGTCAGGCAGACTTTATCAGCTCTGCCACTCAGTGGCTGAGTGACTGTTTAACAAATTGATCAATGTCTTTGAACCTGGGATAATAAATACTAATATCTATTTAAAAGGACTATTCCAGAAATTCAATGAAATAATTTAGAGTGACTAGCTCAATGGCTAGCATATGTACATCCTCAATAAAATTAGTTTCTTTGCATATTAACTTCTGCTAGTGTAGATGATAAAATTTGATGATGTATCTGCTCATATATGCATAAATAACCTATGGATGACACATTAAAAAACTGCCCGGACAAACTAGTTTCCTATGGGGAAATGAACTAAAAAAGCTAAGGGGTGGGGTGGGAGACTTTTCATGGTATTCATTTTCGTACCTTCTGAATTTTGTAATTTATTGAAAGAATAAGGTTTAAAAATATAGAGGACTTCCCACTATGGCTCAGTGGAAATGACCCCGATTAGTATCCATGAGGATGTGGGTTCAATCCCTGGCCTCGCTCAGTGGGTTAAGGCTCCAGTGTTGCCTCGAGCTGCAGTGAAGGTTGCAGATGTGACTTGGATCCCGTGTTGCTGTGGCTATGATGCAGGCTAGCAGCTATAGCTCCTATTCAACCCCTAACCTGGGAACTTCCAGAGACCACAGGTGTGGTCCTAAAAAGCAAAATAAAACAAAAAAAAATTATATGTAAAATTTACAAAAAGATGCAAGACTGGCTGAATATTCAAAAATCAATCAGTGTAATCTATACTAATAGAGGAGAAAAATCACTAGATTATATTCATTGATACATTTGAATGTATTCATTGATACATATATTCACTGAAAAAGCATTTGACAAAATTTGACATCCATCCATAGCAGTAACTCTCAGAAAAAAAGGGATGCAGGGGAACTTCCTCAACTTGACAAAGAACATTTAAAAATAACTTAGAGCCATTATTACATCTCTTGGTGAAAGACTGAATGCTTTTCTCCAAAGATCAGGAACAAGCCAAGGAGGTCTACTTTTCCCACTCTTACTCAAGTAGTGCTGGAAGTTCTTGTCAGTGCAATAAGACAAGGGAAAAAAATGGCAAAGGAAAGGAAGAAATAAAACAATCCCTATTTGCAAGTGACATGACTGTCTTGTAGAAAATCCCAAGACATCTACAAAAAACTCTGAGAACTATTAAGTGGGTTTAGGAAGGTCACAGTACACGAGATCAACACATGAAAATCAATTAACTGTATTTCTATCTAGTAGAAATGAATACATGAACACCAAAATAAAAAATACAATACCATTTATAACTGTTAAAAAAAAAAGAAAAATTAGGTGCAAACCTAATACAATATGTACAGGACTTAAATGCTGAAAACTATGAAATGCTGCTGAAAGAAATCAAGGAAAATCTAAATAAATGGAGACACATAGAGTGTCCATGGATTAGAACATTCAACATAGTAAAGACATCAATTCTCCTCAAATTGGTATACAAGTTTACCATGCATCTTCTATGAAAATCCTAGCAAAATTTTTTTGCATATACGAAGATTACTATAAAATGTATATGGAAAGGCACAGGCCCTTGAACAGCTAAAACGACTTTGAAACAATCCACCTAATTTCAAGATTTACAAAGAGTAATCAAGACTATGTGGTACTGATGGAAAGATACAGAGATCAATGAAACAGACCACAATACACAGAAATAGACCCACATAAAGATGCCCAACTGGGAGTTCCCACTGTAGCACAAAGGGATGGTCAGTGTCTCTGCAGCACTGGGACACAAGTTTCCTGGCCCAGCGCAGTGGGTTAAAGATCTTGCATTTCCACAGCTATGGCACAGGTTGCAACTGTGGCTTGGATCTGATCCCTGATCCAGGAACTCCATATGCTGTGGTGCAGATGAAAAAGAAAAAAAAAAGAAAAGAAAAAAAGAAAAAAAAGATGTCCAACTGATTCAAACAAAGGTACAAAAACAATTCAATAGAGGAAATATAGCCTTTTCAATAAACGGTGATGAAATAAATGTCAGCCACGGCCCAAACATATGAAACTTGACCCAAGCCTTACATCATATGTATAAAACTCAAGATGGATTGCAGACTTAAAAGGAAAACCGTAAAACTTCTGGAAAAAACATGAAAGAAAATCTTCAGGATCTAGAGCTAATGCAAAGTTCTTAAACTTAACCACAAAAGTATAATTCATAAAGGAAAAATTAAACTGGACCTCCACTCAAAAACTTTGCTCTGTGAAAGATACTTAATAAAGATGAAAAACCAAACTTTAGACTGGGAAAAAAATACTTATACATATGAGACAAAGACTAATATCTAGACTATACAAAAAGTTCTCAAAGCTCAAACAGTAACAAAAATAAAAAATAAAATCAGAAAATGGGCAAAAGACTATATAGCAAAGGAGATAATTAACAAAATGAAACGGCAATCTAAAGAACTGGAGAAAATATCTGCCAATTACATATCTGATAAGGGGTTAATATCCAAAATATGCCAAAAACTCATACAACTCAACAGCCAAACCCCCAAACAACCCAATTTAAAAAAGGGCAGAGGCTCTGAATAGAATTTATCTAAGGAACACATATAGATGGCCAACAGGTTTATGAAAAGATACTCAACATCACTAATTATCGGGGAAATGTAAGTCAAATGACAACAAGTTACTACCTCACACCTGTTAGAATGACTATCATCAAAAAGACAAATAAGCGTTGGCTAGGATGGGAAGGAAAGGAAACCCCTGTGCACTGTTCATGGAAATGTAAACTGGGTACAACCACTATGGAAAATATGATGGAGGGTCTTCAAAAAATTAAAAATTGAATTACAACATGATTCAGTGAGCCCACTTCTGGCTGTTTATGCAACAAACCCTAAAACACTAATTTGAAAAGATATAGACACATCATCTTCACTGCAGCATTATTTATAATAGCCAAGGGATGAAAACAACTGAAGTGTCCACTGACAGATGAATGGATAAAGATGATGTAGTATATATACACACAATGGACTACTACTCAGCCATAAAAAAGAATGCAAACTTGCCATTTGCAACAACATGGTGTTGGACAGAGAAAGATAAAGGTAAATACTGTAAAATCTTGCTCGTGTGGAGACTCTTTAAAAAGCAAAACAAAACCAAAAAAACCAAGCAACTTACAGATACAAAGGGAGTGAGCAGAGGACTGGCAAAATGCGTGACCAAACTCAAAAGGCACAAACTTGCAGTTATTGAAAAAAAAGTCATGGAGTATAATGCATAGCATAGTGACTAAAGTTAATAACACCATAATGTATAAATGAAAGTTCCTAAGAGTCAATCCTAAAAGTCTTCATCACACATATATATAGGTTGTGTAACTAGGTATTGTGATGAAATTATCTAGATTTATTGTGGTGATCACTTCACAACATATGCAAATATCAAATCATTATGTTGTACACTGCAAACCAATATGTTATATGTCAATTATACCTGAATAAAAACAAAACAAAAACAAAATGGATAAAGGACATGAAGAGACATTTCATCCAAGAGGATATACAGATGACAAATCAGCTCATGAAAAGATGTTCAACATCACAAGCTGTTAGGAAAATGCAAATTCAAACCGTAATAACATATCAGTACTCACCTATCAGAATGGCTAAAAAAAGAAAAGAAAAAAAATAATGACAACACCAAATGATGGTGAGGATGTGAAAAAACTGGATCACTCCTACACTGCTGGTGGGGATATAAAATGGTATACACACTCTGGAAAAGGTTGACAGTTTCTTTAAAACCTAAACATACAAGCACCCAATGACTTAGCAAATGCACTCCCGGGTATTCATCCCAAAGAAATAAAAACTTACATTCACATAAAAACCTACACACGAATGCTTATAGCAGCTTTACTCATAATAGTCCCAAACTAGGGAAAAAAAAAAAAAAAAACCCAGAGGTCCTTCAATGAGTAAATGGTTAAGCTGGTTTAACCAGGGTATGGAACACTACTAGGCAATAAAAAGGAACCAACCCACGATACATGCGACAACTTAAGATAGGTCTCTAGAGAGTTACGCTGAAAATTCAATCACAAAAAGGTTACATATTGTTCAATTACATTTCCATAACATTCTTTTTTTTTTTTTGTCTTTTTAGGGCTGCACCTGCAGCATATGGAAGTTCCCAGGCTAGGGGTTGAATAAGAGCTGCAGCTGCAGGCCTACGCCAGAGCCACAGCAATACCAGGTCCAAGCCACGTCTTTGACCTATACCAAGCCAAGAGCAATGCCGGATCCTTAACCCACTGAGTGAGGCCTGGGATTGAACCCGAGTCCTCGTGAATACTAGCTGGATTCGTTTCCACTGTGCCACAATGGGAACTCCTCCTATAACATTCGTGAAATGACATTATGGAAACGGAGAACAGTTAGTCTAGCCGTTAAGGAGGGGTCGGGAATGGGAGAGAAATGGGTGTGACTGTACTAGCATAACGTGAAAGTTCTCTGTGATGATGGACTATACCAATGTTAACTTCCTGGCTGTGCCATTACAGTTCCGGAAGATGTTCCCCTTGGAGGGTCACTGGGTAAAGGAACAAGACAACTCTACGTGTTCTTTCTTACAACTGTATGTGAATCTTTAAAGACCTCAAAATCAAAAGCTTAATTTAAAAAAAGCCAATTGCATATAAAACCCACAAAGAGATTTAACCAGATTCGAACAGACTTACCCAAAGCCCCACCCATCTATTGCACTTGTAAACACCACGTTTCCCTGATCTGGGGAGAAGTAGAGGTGAGAATCATCTGTGTCTTCCAGGCCAGTGCTCCAGTCATACACCTGCTCTCCTTGCTCAGAATGTGGATTCGCTTGGGAGTCAGTCTCTCTCTCTGCTCTTTCTTCTAGGACTTTAGAAGTAAAAAGAGTTCCTGTGAGTGCATTAATCTAGGAGAGATGGTAAAATGGCAGAATGTCATTCGTATGCTTAGCACGTCCGTGACAGGAGACACACTGTCTAAGCCTTGATAAACCTGGTGTCATTGGTCACCCTCTGGGCTCGCGTTAGGCACCCATGGATGGAGCTGACATTTATAGCAATCTTTAACTTACAGGTTATCAACCTATTCTTTCTAAACCCAGGAAAACTAAACCACAGATTTTTGAAAGGTCATTTTTGTGAGTGATGCAAACGCTTGTGTTTTCAGTACCAGGGCCTTAGGGTCACCAGAACTCATGGTTTTCAACCTCCACAATCCTAGTTTGTAACCTTCGTCCACTCCCTCCCCATTTCTCAAATCAGCGGTTTGGGCTGTTCACCACTCTCTTCAGACCCTCTTCCTGACCTCTAACCCCCAACTGTTTTCACTCCCAAGTGAG
The DNA here is from genome assembly GCF_016906955.1 of Phacochoerus africanus. NCBI lineage: Eukaryota > Metazoa > Chordata > Mammalia > Artiodactyla > Suidae > Phacochoerus > Phacochoerus africanus. The sequence goes on from NC_062552.1 coordinate 52,067,380, forward strand.
TGATCTTATTTTCTACCTCAGAGCCTATTCTTCAGAAAGCGTGCGAGCTCCCCATAATCCACCTACAAGCCCACCTCTGTCTACAAATATTGCTGGCCCTACTTCTTCTGCAGCAGGGCTGGAGTGTTTCCCCTGCTCTACCTTTATCATCTCCATCCATTAGCAAATAAATATTCTCAAGTTGGTCTCATCAACGGTACTCCATTGTTTTGAAGAAGACAGTTCAAACCTCCAGGCATGGCACACAAGGTTCCCCACAATCTAGATCCTAGACTCCTTTCTACGCCCACCTCTTGTCACTGCTTAACACAATCTAAATCTTTTTATTTTTTTTCCTTTTTTTTTTTTTTTTTTAGGGCCACATCCATGACATATGGAAGTTTCCAGGCTAGGCATAAAACTGGAGCTGCAGCTGCCGGCCTACACTACAGCCATAGCAGCGCCAGATTCAAGACACATTTGCAACCTATGCCGCGGCTTGTGGCAACGCCAGATTCATAACCCAGAGAGCGAGGCCAGGGATAGAACCTCACAGACACTATGTCAGGTTCTTAACCCACTGAACCGCAACGGGGACTCTTAATTCTTTAACTATAACAAATGGTTGGCACTTCTTTGAATCAAACAGTGTACTATGCCTTTTTTCCCTGATGTCTTTGTATATCTCATCCTTTCCTATCTTGAAGGCCTTTGCCATAATTCTTTACCTGGCAAATGCTACCTCAGTTCCATCTCAAGGCTTCTATTGTGAGACTGTTCCTAATTCTCCCTTCCCTTGACCCAGGCCAGGTGAGGTGGCTCTCATGTATGCTCTCAAATCACACCAGAGTTTATCTCATTGTTCTCCAAATATCTCTTCTAAGTATCTGTCTCCCCTACCACACTGTGAGATCTTTGAAAATAGGCACTCTGACCTGTCTTTATGTTCACAATGCTTAGCACAAAGCAAACATTCAAGAACTCATTTATTCAATATGCAGCTTTGTCAATGTCTACTGAATAAATAAATGGTGACTATTTGGGTAACATTTTATCTAAAGACAGGTAATTAAAAAAAAGCCAGGGTTTCCTAACATTGCTCCACTCTGAAACCAAACTACAAGACTATAAACAAGACATCGTTAAAACCTATTGTCCGAGCTTTATACTCAAGGATGCCTCCTAGAGATGGAGAGGACTCCTGACGTAACACTTATCCTACTGCCTCTGCTGTGGTATGATGACTGCAACACATATGAATCTAAAGAAGTGACTTTTTTAAAACAATGCCTCCTACTCAATTTAGCAACTTGCTTATGACTCTCCTTTGAGCCACAATTTTTAAAATACTCAAATGGAAGATAAAATACCTGTTCTAAAATATTCTTGAGGTGAGAATAGGCCTCTTGCGGGGTGAATTTCAGTTCCACTATCAAGCGATCTATCTTATTAATCACCAAAACCGGACGGATGTTTTCCAGCCAGGCTTGTCGCAGAACGGCCTGTGTCTGATTAAACAGAAAGGAAAATGTAAAGCTCATCATTTGAAATAATTAAAGCATGTTAGAAAATCCTGATTAATAATCAGCTCATTTCCATACTCCTCTATCGCAACTCAGAGCATGCCAGTCAGACAAAGGTGTTCGCCAGACATTCACGAAGTAGTTATTTACAAAGAAAAAACTACAGATAAGAAAAATCATCCTTGTCTTTCTGGAACTGACAATGTATTTAAGAAGGATGAATAAAATTGGGTAAAAGACAGTGAAGAGTTTTGTGGAATTATACACACACACTAACTCACACAAACACAAACAGGCATACATGTCTACTGAATGATTAGAAAACACTCATGTTGCCCAACAGACAGGTCAAAAGACAGAATATTCCCCAGATGTCCTCTGTGTACACCTTCTTGATCCTAAACCCATCTCTCAGAGTTAACTACTATTCTATTCTAAAGTCAGAGCTGTGCATTTTACTTATTTTGTCAGGATACCTAAGACACTATACATGCTAAGGCTGTGCTCTCTAGTTAGGGTACCTGTGCCCTTAGGGGAAATCAGAGCAGAAGCTACAGAATAATTACTACTTATCTTCTTGGGAATATCAAGTTTTCTCCATTTCTACAAGCAAACCTCATTTTAATGCACTCTGCTTTACTGTGCTTCACAGATGGTACATTTTTTTTTTTTACAAACCAAAGGTTTCTGCAACCCTGCATCAAGCAAATCTATCAGTACCTATTTTCCAACAGAATTTGCTTACTTCCTGTCACTATGTTAGATTTTGGCAGTTCCCTCAATACTTCACATTTCTCATTATTAATATATCTGTCATGATCATCTGTGATCTCTGATCTTGATATGATCATCTTGATCAGTTGATGTTGCTACAATTCAGAAATGGTAAGTATTTTTTAAGCAATAGAGTTTTTGTTTTTTTTTTTTTTTTGCTTTGCTTTTTAGGGCCACACCTACTGCATATGGAGGTTCCCAGGTCAGGGGTCCAATTAGAGCTATAGCTGCTGGCCTACACCACAGCCACAGCAACATAAGATTGGAGATGTGTCTGCGAACTGTACCACAGCTCACGGCAAGGCCAGATCCTTAACCCACGGAGCAAGGCCAGGGACCGAACCCACAACCTCATGGTTCCTAGTTGGATTTGTTTCTGCTGAGTCACAATGGGAACTCCCCGAAATAGAGTATTTTTAAATTAAGGTATGTCCAGTGTTTTTTTAGACATAATGCTATCACACACTTAACAGACTATAGTGTAAACATAACTTTTATATGCACTGGGAAACCAAAACAATTCACATGACTCACTTCACTGCAATATTCACTTTTTTGCCATGGTCCAGAACCAAACCTGGGCTATCTCCAAAGTATGCCTGTAATTTAAGCCTTTTATCATTCTTTTTAAAAAACAATGTAAAAAACCCACAAGGTATATTAAGAAGTAGGACACAAAGGTGACAACATTCTTAAAGACAAAACAAAGAAAAATTATTTTAAAAACTGAGCTTAGAGATCCACTCTGAGTTTCATGTTGACCAGAGTTTTATGTTTACTCTGGCCTTAGGGACGGACTTTCTGAACTCTGGTGAGAAAGATAAGAAAGTCTAGATTAAGGATGTGAAGAGTAAGAGAGGGAAGGAAGAAGGTGGAGAGAGTATGTGTGGGTAGGAGGAGGCCTAAGTGTAGACTGAGAAGCCAACAGAAGATAATTTCTCATTTAGGGGGAATTAGCTCAGTATCTTGTTATCAATAACCTCTCACAGTTCAGAAACTTTTCCACTAAAGTAAAACCTCCAGCTCCTCCTAAACATTTCTCCCATTTTTCCCAAGTCCCTCTCCTGGGGAGTATCCCAGACATGTCAACGTATCTTAACAGTCATTCCAATATCCCTTCAAAACTCAGGTGGTTTAACTCCATGACAGACGGGAACACTACTGAATGTGAAACCTAACACCAGCTTTCCGATCGTCAGTACACGTCTAAAGTGGCATAGAGTCATTGACGGCACAGCAGGTTCCTCCTCTTTCCCCACCTTCTTTAACCAGTTAAATATTTCCCTGTTACAATCCACTACCTGCGGACAGACCCCTTCCACAGCATCCACCACAATGATGCACCCATCGCAAATGCGAACGGCCGTCGATACTTCCGAGGAAAAATCCACGTGTCCTGGAGAGTCTATCAGATTAATCAGGTACTCCTCATCATCTGAAAGGAAATGGGAAAAGACATTTTCAGTTGTGCAGGTATACAGAAACTCTTTCTCAGGCAAAAAGAAAAAAGTTAAAAAAAGTTAAAAAAAAAAGGCAAAAGCTCAATCAAGAGCTACCATTTTGATTTAGGAATTCCCAGTGATGGAACTATTGATTCTAAGTAACATCTGTAAAAAACGTTAAGTAGTCTTAATTATTCAAATAATTACCACTTATTAAGAGCTTACTGTGAGCCAGGCACTGTGCTAAACACCTTGAATGTGCTAATCCACACATCTAATGCCTAAGAGTGAAAGCTGTTCAAAGGGGCCGTGGCAGGAAAAGACACAAAGCAGTTGGCCAACTCCTTCCCTACAACTTCCAAAAAAGCAGTGTGTGAATATACTCTCGGTCAAGATTTAGACTCAATCCTACAAAGATTTAAAGAGCAGTCAGTCACTATGTGCCAAGCAGTGTGCTACGCGCTCTCACAAATACTGTCTCCTTTAATCCTAAGGACAAACAAAAGTTTTAAACTTATAGCAGGGTAATAACTCACGCCTACCTGTCCTATTTTAGCACTGAAAGTCTCACATCCCATCAAACGCCAAAGTCAGTCCCAAGCAAACCAGAACTGTCCACCCTTGGTTACACAGATGTCACATTAAATACAATAAGTAAACCCGGCAGAAAGGCAATAATTCGTTAGAATTCTATACTCATTACCCATTTACTACTCAATTTGGTATAATTCTCCTTTAACAGTAAAATAACTATTTAAATGATCAAACACCTCAACACATACACACGCAAGTCTACTTTTGCTCCTCCTAACTTGGTGATTTTCAACTTCTTTGAGCTCCAGAACTACTACAGGGCTCAACAGTATAACTTACGGGCCATTTAAAGGATTTTCGGTGTCGTTTTAACAACCCGATGACCTGACTAGTGCCCTACATGATACTGATAAAGATAAAACAACACTACAATAACCACAGCTAGAGCTCACATTTGTAGACTGCCTCTACAGCACTGTTCTAAGTATTTTGCAGACATTATCTAGTGTTTATTTACAACAACCTTGTGCAGTACTTACAGCCCAATTTTACAGAGCAAAAAACTAAGGCATAGGAAAGTTAAATCTCTTCTAAAGGACATCCAGCCAGCATCCAATTCCAAGGTAAATTGCCTACAATCAAAGAACTCAAAAGAGTAGAGCAGAAGTTCAAACCCATCTACTCTGAAGTCATACCTTTAACCACTATACTCGATATGACATACCTTACATCTCATATGCCAAGATCCCAGGAGTAGTGAAATCCTAAGCACCAGGTTAGGGATTCCAAAATGCAATGGGTTCAGTGGGAAAGACTGACATCAATTCGTAACAGACTCCTTAAATACCACTCTTGCCTGCTTCTCAGTCTTTTCAGTGCAAATTGCTTTACAAGGAATTCTGGTTCTGATGCACCCACAGGGGAAAACCCCAGTCAGAGAGGACTGCGGACACCTCTCAGGAAAGTCAAAGAACCAGTACCCTGAACAAGGTGCACTGTGCCTCCTTAACTGAGCCTTTTAATGTCAGGTCTCCCAGAGGCAGCACTGTCTCATGGCCACCCTTCTGGATAAGCACCACAGCCCCGACCCAGTAAACCTTCTAGAGAAAAATGAGCAATGCTAGCAAAGTCCAAAGTTCTACCTGTTCCCATCACATAAAACAAAAGCTGTGAGATTCTTGAAATCACTCAACATTCTCGTAGCCCTACCCCCCTCATTTCATAGACAAACATGCCAAAGCTCCGTTAAGAGGAGACATTTACTCCAGGCCATAAAGGCAGCAGCAAGCCAGAAACACACCCAGGTCTCCCTAGCACCCTAGTCACTTCCTATAAAGGTGTTAGATGTCTTTATACTTTGCAGCTGGGAGGACAACATTTGCTTGCTCATCTGGCTAAACTGCAGACTTCGGGATGGAAATTACAAGCATGCTCCCACACCACGCCTGACATACTTGGACCTGATATAGAAGTATCACAGACTGGGTTTGCTGCCGGGTTCTTTACAAAATATACGAATGTGCTCATACAGAAACCTGAGGCTTCCTACATGCCAGCAGTCTTGTCTTGTGCTGGAGTTATAGCCCTTTTAGAGAATAGCCAGAAAAACTGACATCCATACATATCCATCTGTCTAGCTATTCATCCATCTACCCCTTTCTAATTATTCATCCAGACCCCTTGAAATTCCTTCAGGGATGGCAGGGTCAGATCTAGAAGAGAAGAGAAAGATATATCAAGTGCTTCCACCTGAAAATACACAAAATAGGAGCTCCCGTCCTGACTTCATGGTTATCGAACCCGACTAGCATCCATGAGGATGCCGGGTTCCATCCTTGGCCTCACTCAGCGGGTTAAGGATCAGGCACTGCTGTGAGCTGTGGTGTAGGTCGTGGATGTGGCTTGGATCTGGTGTTCCTGTGGCTGTGGTGTAGTGGCTCCCATTTGACCCCTAGCCTGGGAACCTCCATATGCCACTGGTGCGGCCTAAAAAGACAAAACACAAAAAAAAAAAGAGAGAGAAGAGAGAACTTGTAAAATACAATAAATGCATAAATACATAAAATAAAAAGTAAGACTGTGTGATCACATAAATCTGAGAAATGCAGTGTTGGGGGTGAGGATCACCATACACATACACATTAAAGACTCAGAGAAGCTCTGTAACAAAGAAGCCTGTCCAGCTTTGTTTAACCTGGTTTCCCAACGGTATCTGATGGTGAGAGAAGAGAAACTGCTGTGGTCAGTCACCCAGCTGATAAACACAGAGCTCAGCACACAGCCAGGTGCCCCAAACTCCTCCTCAAGGCCGTCTTCATCATAATTCTTTCCAAATAGCTTAAAACTTCAAAGGGAGGGAAAAAGAAGTCCTATATCCAATAGAGAGAAGGAAAAAAAAAAAAAAACCCACAACTCTTCTACTATGATTTACATTATTCCTGTTTAAGACTTGTTTCCTCAAATGCCATCTACCACTTGCGCGAGGAGCAAACAAAAACAAATATACTCGTGGGGTTTATCATGTTAGATGTTAGTATTACTGCTGGTAAAAATTACCATTTTTTAGGCAGGCTAGACGACCTTTCTGATTTTAGCACAGTCCTAAAATATGCTGCCAGATATTCTAAATAAATAAATCGATCCCTTAATTTTAGAGAACTGATTAAATCAGCAGAGCCTCAATCAAAGGCATGTTCCAGGCAACTGGGGGGAAAAACAGCTGGAGGTTCTGAAGTTAATTCTGCAAAATATCTTCCAGACAACTTCTGCCACTAATAAGAGTTAAGAAGACAACTCTCTTCCTTACCTACAGAGTCCTGCCTTTTTTTTTTTTTTTTTTTTTTTAAGGGCCTCACCCACTGCATATGGAGGTTCCTAGGCCAGGGGTCGAATTGGCCTATACCACAGCCACAGCAACACTGGATGGAAGCCACATCTACGACCTACGCCAGATCCTTGACACACTGAGTGAGACCAAGGCATCAAATCTGCATCCTCAAGGATACCAGTCAGATTCATTTCCGCTGAGCCACCTCGGGAACTCCCAGAGTTCTGCTTTCCAAGTGTCATGGATGATCATTTCACTAAAGGTGCACATTTGTCACAGGTGGCTGCCAAAATATTTCCTCTGTGAACAATAAAACTTCATATAAGGAGATCAGTGTTCAATCTCTAGAACACTGGAGATGTTCACTAAAGGACACATAGAAAGTTGATGATGGAAAACTTTCCTTAACACAAAAGAAGACAGGACCATTCGAGCCACAGATGAAGAGCTGCACTTCACACAAGTGTTGTCTATGTTTCAGTGCATTAGTAGAAGAATATTCTATCTGATGACAAAAACATTAGGAATACAGGTAGAAGCCAAGCTGTCTGAGGACTTATTCCTGAGAACATTATTTATAGAACACCTAACACTTATGGACATAAATTATACCCCAACTATAGAATAACCGCAAGTTTCCATAAGAAATTACCACTACTATTCCTTTATATTTTCTTTTCTTTTTTTCTTTTTTTGTTTTTTTAGGGCCACGCCCACAGCACATGGAGGTTCCCAGGCTAGGGTTTGAATCGGAGCTATAGCCGCTGGTCTACACGACAGCCACAACAATGCCAGATCCAAGTCACGTCTGCAACCTACACCACAGCTCACAGCAATATCAGGTCCTTAACCCACTAAACAGGTCTGGGATGGAACCTGCATCCTCATGGATACTAGTCAGATTCCTTTCTGTGAGCCATGACGGGAACTCCTATTCCTTGACATTTTAAATGAGTACATACGATTATAAATTGTAAATCAACCAATATGGTTTATTTTTTAAGAGAACTGTGCAGCACGTTTCTATACACTGACACAGGTAAGAGGGCATGGTAGGGTATACCAGCTCTGTCTGCACGAGAAGACATTCAAAACAAGGAGTTGTGGATGTCTGACTCTGATGGTATTAAGTGTCAAAAATGAAGTGATTTGGGGAGGAAGGAGGGAACAATGATCTAGAAACAACTATGAACAGCAAAAAATTTAAGTTTTATTTCTATATACACTCATCCCAAAGTCCTCTCCAGTCCATCCTCCACCAAGAAACAAACCAGGCCAGGTATGGTTTACCTCACTCACTCTAGGCTTTCCTCAGTATCATGCCAATCTAAGCCAGACACTCAGTGCTGTGGCTACACCTTGAACTCACATCACGGAGAACCTCTCCACCTTTGAAATCCTGCTGTGTAGGTAGTCAACCTAGTAATTACATGGCGACATTGTCTTCTACTCATTGGCACTTTTGCATAGAGGCATGGTAGAATAAGACCCAGAATAAGAAACACTGGAGTGAAAAAAAGATTGACGTTCACTTCCTAAAATCCATATAAGGCTTCTAAACCTTTGCAGCGCACTTGGAACTTCTCTAGGCTCACATCACCGTGGAGGGAGGGAATGCCAGAGATGGAAACTCAACTATGTTTCACTCAACATCACAGAGCTAATATGCACCATTATCATGAGGCACAGGCCCTACTGTCAGAGTACCTGAGAGTGACAGCAGCACACCTTGGACTGAGTTGTGGAAATAAATACACACACACACACAAAGATGAGATCGATTTGAGCAGGCTTCAAAGTGAGTTAGGCACCAGGACAAGGGTGATAACTCCAGAACACAAGTCACCATGACAGCAGGCAAGCAGAGATACTAGTAACATTACATTTGGAGGTGCAGTGGCAAGCAGCTGAGAGAATTCTTTCATTTTCTGTGAAGCAGAAGGTAAAAGTGTCTGCTGAGATGGTGGCAGAGGGCACGAGAGGCGGACTGGAAGAGACGTGAAGGTTTAAGAGAGCTGCTGGGGAGGATGTGCAAGACCCAGAGGAGGACATACGGCAAGTCTGCCAGCAGTGCTGAGGACCAGCTGAGATCCTAGTTCAAATATAAGGAGAAAAAAGTGCAGAGTTAACTCTGTCAAAGGTTAAGAGTTTTGCTAGGAGGACAGAAGGCCAAAAAAAACAAAGAAACTGAGGACGGTGGAAGAGTGTCAGCAAAAAGACAAATCTGGGTTGTCTGAGGCAGGGCGTGAATGAAGGATGCTGGTGAGAGACAAGAGACTGGAGAGCTTTATTTATCAAGTCAAAGAATGGGTACATCACTATACAGGTGAGAGAGCTGGGAAACTGAAGACCATGGAGAAAGGAGTGCCTCAAATTTGAAATGTCAAAGATGAACAGTTCTGAAAGACACTAAAATCCAGAAAGTAGCCTTGACAGTGGGTGGGTAAAGCAAAGATCTACACATCACTACTGCTGAGAGGCCATGTTTTGGAAGGGTCATCTTCAGAAATGGTAAAAGCTACCTTAGTGGATTTGGGTAAAAAGGAAAAGGATGAGCCAGGTGCCAAAGGCACTAATGAATGGGGTCTGTAGCCAGGAGCTGACAGGGGTAAGAAAGGGTCAAGAATAACTGGACAGGAGTTCCTGTTGTGGTGCAGTGGAAACGAATCCGACTAGGAACCACGAGGTTGTAGATTGGATCCCTGGCCTCACTCAGTGGGTTAAGGATCTGGCATTGCCATGAGCTGTGCTGTAGGTCACAGGCGTGGCTTGGAACCTGCATTGCTGTGGGCTGCGGTGTAGGCCAGCAGCTATAGCTCTGGTGGGAGCCCTAGCCTCAGAATCTCCATATGCTTCAGGTGTGGCCCTAAAAAGCAAAAAAAAAAAAAAAAACCAACAAAAAAAAGAATAACTGGACAGATGGTAGGAGTCTCAAAGGAGGTGGAATTTTAAAACAAGGGTGGAAGAATTAAGCTTTGAACCAGAACGAGAGAACAAGGAGAAGGGCAACCCCGTGTCCTTATCCAGAGAGAGATGGAGCATGAGAGAATTAGTAGCACTCACTAGAAAGAGGTATGAGGAGAACAGTGTCCTCAGAAAACAGTCAGGCAGGAGGAGGAGGGGACACCAACAAAAAGAGTTTGAGGATGTAGAGGTGGCTGCCTACCTTGGAATGTTTTCAGAGAAATGTTTTGGGAAGGAAGGGAATAGTGAGAGGTTTTAGGAGGGTATTAGAGAAACCTGGGGGAGAGACTGCTGAGAGGCCAGGTCATGTGACCTCCATCCTGGGCAGTGACCAAAGACAACAGGGATAGGGTAACACTGGCCACGGGAAGATGTCCCTAGGTGGTCCCAGCAATCCCTGGTGGACGGGAGATATACGCTTCTGGAGAAATCAGCCATGGCCTGGACTGACTCATTTCCAAGAGACTCCTGGTCCAAATGAACAGACTGGAAAGGTAATTACTTGGTTCCCAGGACCACTACCACATGGGAACTACTCTGTCTTTGGGAAAGTTTCTTAACCTCTGAACTCTATTTTGCACATGTGTAAAATGAGGATAATATCCATCTCACAGGATTGCTGTGAGGACTAAACACAATCACACATAGGAGACATCTGGTTCAAAATCAAACTACTGGGCACCCATTTTCTTAGACCTGGTGTCAACTGAAGGCCTCACAAAATAAAGCATTCATGTCTCTTAGAGGAAAAAAAATCTGATCCTTAGTCAAACAAGGGACGATGGAAACCCTCCCTCCTAGCCCTGGTCCCAAAGGAAGAGAACAGTAATCAGACCACAGGTTCGCATTCACCTCTCTGGAAGGTAAAGGATGCTACTGACACATGCTGCAATTGTGTGAATCTGGATGGCATGAGTCAGTTTCTCCAGGGCCTCATCTTAGAGATTAAGACCAGAGCCACAGCGCTGAAACCAACATGGGTATAAATTCTCCACGTGCCACCATAAACCACAAACCCCTGTAGAGGTGTTTACAAAGAGAAGAACTCGCACTTGGATCTCTTTGCAGAAAGCCCTGCCATACCCTTGGTCTCCACATTTAGAATACATCCAAGCTATGCGTGGTTGCCACTCAAATAAATCCTGAGCGCCTGAGCCAGGATTGTTAGCTAGCACATATAATGGAAGTTACAAACTGAAAGCCTTTAAGTTCAAGCCCACTGCAATTTTTTTTTTAACCTTTTAAAAATTATAGTTGATTTACAATATTCTATCAATTTCTGCTGTACAGCAAAGTGACCCAGTCATACAGGTATGTATATTCTTTTTCTCAGATGATCTTCCATCATGTTCTAATGCAAAGATTAGATACAGCTTCCTGTGCCAGAAATCTGTAACTGGCTGTGATCAATTCGTTGTAATCAAGACTGCACTCAGACTAGCCCCACTGCAATTTGTTCTACATAGGGTTTTGCAATTTTTAAATAAGTTGTCAGTATTTTAAAAATTGGAGGACTGGGAGTTCCCGTCGTGGCTGAGTGGTTAACGAATCCGACTAGGAACCATGAGGTTGCAGGTTCGATCCTTGGCTTCGCTCAGTGGGTTAAGGATCCAGAGTTGCTGTGAGCTGTGGTGTAGACTGCAGACTCGGCTTGGATCCCGCGTTGCCGTGGCTCTGGCGTAGGCCAGTGGCTACAGCTCCGATTAGACCCCTAGCCTGGGAACCTCCATATGCCACGGGAGCAGCCCTAGAAAAGGCAAAAAGACAAAAATTGGAGGACTATACCAAAATCCTTGTGATGCCAACTTTTCTTGCGGGGGGTGGGGAACAGAAAAATACAGGGCAGCAATCACTAGAGCTGAATGACACTAGCCCCCACCCAGGTGGGGGGGTGTTTCATGGGTGGGCAGAGCCCACTCTAGCTCATTAACAGTTTCACCCAGGCTGCCTCTTTCATATACATGCATTGTCCTCAGCACCACATTGAGAATGAACAATACATATTTAATGATCAAGTTTGGTGTTAGAACAGGCAGTTAACTATTTGGGGGGAAATTCAAGTTAGATACCTACTTGCATGTGTGATTATACACACGCACAATTGTGGTAGGATTAAACACAAAGACTGAAAATGTAAAATAAGCAGAGGTAAAACTAGAAGTAGTTTTTATTTCCATCTTGTGTTTTACTGCAACATCCATTCTATAACATATTGAACTTTCTATAATACCTATACACTTGTAAATTTATTTAAAAATCTTGAAAAGATGAATGAGAATGTAAACTTCATTTCAAAAGTTCTGCGGTGGCAATATCTGCTCATAGGTATAAAGAACGGCTACAGAGTAGAAATGACAAACTAGGCCTTTTGAGAGCCTTCCAATCATCCATGCATTTCTAATTATTTCACCTATCTTAACACACTTCCCCTGATTTATATTTGCACCCTAGGAGAAAGGATTCAAAGGTATTACATCCCCTTAGGATTTTTTTTTTTTTAATAGAATGTATATTGTTGGGATTATTTCCTAACTCTTGAAACGACCAGGTGAATGTATGGTATCCTTGCGAGAAGAGCACAAAGAGAGGTGGTAAGAAAAACGAAAGTAACAAGGTGTAACAACATGCTCACAAATGTAAAGATGAGAGAGGCTCCATTTTCTCAAGGAAGAACTGGGACCCTGGAAAATGCTAAGACAGAGTATCACCTTGATGGTTTTCAACATCATTTCTAGAATATGCATAGTTTGGGTAAGCTGACTTGTTTACATTAAACCGGAAAAATACTGTATCTTTCAATCCAAGTAAGGGTTTGGAAAAAAAAAAATCTGAAAGCTAGTTAAATTAAAAGTCAAAACCAAATTGACAGAACATTGTAAAGCAACTACAATGAAAAAAAAATTTTTTTAAAGAACTAGGAAGTACTTTATTAACATTTAGTATGGAGATACTCAATTAAGAGGGCTTCTGGAAGGGGAATGGGAAAGTAAATTAAAAAAAAAAAAATCATTTGTGGAGTTTCTTCAACCCTCAGGTATCCTCCCTCCAGAAGGGAGTTCGCCTTCACACTGTCCCAACTTCATGGCAGGAAATGCCACGTTGCAGACAGTCAGTACTGGAGAACAGATGAGAATGCATCTCATCTCTTAAAAGTTCTGAGGGCATCTGTCTCAGTCAACACCTCTGACTTTCATTCCCATTTTGCAGATGTGGAAAGCCAGCCTCTGACAATTGTGGTGACTGCCTAACCCAAAGCTTCTCTAGGCCATCAGACTGACAAAGAAAAGGTTGAATACTTTATGACTGTACTCCAATCACCACTGATTAGATTAGGAGGTAACCATGCAACCCAAGACTAGCCAGTCCTTAGGGGCAACCTCTTCTTCTGATGTCAGGCCATGGCAGAGATTGCCATGGCCTGGCTCTGGCATCAAAAGATAAACTGAGCAACACCCTGCTCTTAAAAACATGTGTGAAGAAGCAGTAAGTGACAGAAGGTGAAAAAATAGGAGTTGAGATGAGGGATCAAGGCAAGGTGAGTTTATGAAGATGGAGACACTAAGGGTAGGCAAAAGCCTTATTATAAAATAGAGAATAGACTTACAGGATAAAAACAGAGAACTAAACCCAAGGATAACAGTGGAGTTTCAGAGGGATGATCCATTAACTTTTACTGATGGCCTCAAGAGTCACCCTGGATCCAGAATCAATATCTGGCTTCGATTTCTTTGAGATGCCACTTCAATAATGTTCCTGCTTTTTGATTTTCATGAATATTGTTTCCAAGATAATTTCACACACATTCTTTCAATAGGCCATCACACCCCTAGCAGCCTTAAGCCTCTGTTCTTTGCAATCAAGAAAGTATATCTAAAACAATCTGAGAGCAAGTTGCCCAAGGTCACACAGTTCGACAAAATAAAGGTCAGACCACTCAGTTCCCAGAATGCTGAAGCCATTTTCCTACAATACTATACCACAAAGACAAAAGTGAATTGGCATGGGTGTAGGTCACAGTATATAAAGAAAATCTTAATAAAATGGTTAAAAAGAGGGGTGGAGAAAGTGGAGACAAAGTCCAAGGAGCAATTAAAATTAACACTAAAATAGTAATCTTCAAACAAAAACAGACTAATAACATGAGTGTGGAAGAAGGGAGACTACGAATCTCTTGAAATCGGTAATAAAGAGAGAGAAAAAATAAACTGACCACTGACCCATTTGCTGGATCACAAAATGAGGACAAACCCTTTAAAATGTGAGAGGCAGTTTTTTCTTCTTGTTTGTTTTTTTAAATAGGGTATTATTTTAAACATTGAACACTGGGAATTTCTGTCAGATAAATTCCTAGAAGTGTTACTGTCAAAATGGCATCCTGATTTCGGGGCCAGGAGAGCAAGCTATAATGATCCTACCAGTGCACTGTCAAGTAAATAAGACTCTAAATCCACAAGCAAGGCCCAAAGACTCCAGATCTTCCCAGTGAAGAAATCTGTACAATCAACTGGGTACAGATTGGGGGGGTAGGTGTGATTTGCTAGCTCTTCTGCCCTCAAGCCAGCCAGAGGTCCCCAACTGTACCCACGACCGGGCAGTCTGACTTGGAGCTAAAAGAGATCATTGGTAGAGGCCAGAATGAAAGTTGTGGCATCTAAAGCAGAAAACCTAGACATGAAATTAATTCAGGAAGAGAAAGAAGGACACAAAGGATACAAAACCACTATTCTTTTAAAACACAGATTGACTTACCTTTTGCATAATGCAGTGAAATGGCGCTCGATTTCATAGTGATCCCTCGGATCTGCTCATCTTCTCTGCTGTCCATGTACCTTAACTATAAAAATGCAAAATATGCACCCTTATTTCCCAGTGAATTAAATTAATATTAGGAGTTCCCATCGTGGCACAGTGGTTAACAAATCTGACTAGGAACCATGAGGTTGCAGGTTCGATCCCTGACCTTGCTCAGTGGGTTAAGGATCTGGCGTTGCCGTGAGCTGTGGTGTAGGTCGCAGACGCGGCTCGGATCCCACGATGTTGTGGCTCTGGCATAGGCTGGCGGCTACAGCTCCGATTAGACCCCTAGCCTGGGAACCTCCATATGCCGTGGGAGCGGCCCTAGAAAAGGTGAAAAGACAAAGAATAAATAAATAAACAAAATAAAATAAAATGTAATACTACAATGGACTGATTTGGACTTTTGTTTTAAATACTTAAATTTTTTTATTTTTTTATTTTTTTCGTCTTTTTGCCATTTCTTGGGCCGCTCCCGCGGCATATGGAGGTTCCCAGGCTAGGGGTCGAATCGGAGCCGCAGCCACTGGCCTACGCCAGAGCCACAGCAACGCGGGATCCGAGCCGCGTCTGCAACCTACACCACAGCTCATGGCAACGCCAGATCGTTAACCCGCTAAGCAAGGGCAGGGATCGAACCCGCAACCTCACAGTTCCTAGTCGGATTCGTTAACCACTGCGCCACGACGGGAACTCCCTAAATACTTAAATTTTTAAGCTTACTGTCATGAAGGTCTGTCCCATTATTATCTTTTTAATCTCTGCAGCATTTTTCTTTCCTTGTATAACTTATTTCACCCTCCTTCTTTCTCCTTGGTCCACTTCTAGATATTTATCAGTTGTAATACGAGATAATCATAAACTATCTATATTGCTAGTAACTTTTTTAAAATAGACTATCTTTTTAGAGCAATTTTAGGTTACAGAAAAATTGACTGGAACGTGCGGAGGATCCCAAGTACCCCCTCCTCTCCTACAAACACAGTTTCCCCATTACTATTATTATTTTTGTCTTTTTAGGGCTGCACCCACAGCATATATAAGTTCCCAGGCTAGGGGTCGAGTCAGAGCTACAGCTGTCAGCCCACACCAGAGCCATAGCAACGTGGGCTCCGAGCCACATCTATGCCATGCATGGCAATGCCAGATCCTTAACCCACTGCGTAAGGCGAGGGATCGAACCCACAACCTCATGGATCCTAGTCGGGTTCATTTCTGCTAAGCCACAACGGGAACTCCAGTTTCCCCTATTATTTACTTCTTATGTTAGCATGTAGTGTGGTACATGGTATAATTAATGTGGCAATATCAATACATTCTTATTAATTAATTGAAGTCCAATTTACATTAGCATTTACACTTTAAATGTGTTCCCCATTCCTGTATCATATTTGTTAGTTGTATTAATCTTTTTGAAGAACAAATTTTGGTCTTCATTGATCTTTTCTATTTCATTAATTTACACTTTATTCCTTTCAT
This sequence comes from Phacochoerus africanus, assembly GCF_016906955.1. Classification (NCBI taxonomy): domain Eukaryota; kingdom Metazoa; phylum Chordata; class Mammalia; order Artiodactyla; family Suidae; genus Phacochoerus; species Phacochoerus africanus. Next base: position 52,083,696 of record NC_062552.1, read on the forward strand.
CTACTTACCTTAGAATTATTGTACTTTTTCTGGCTTCTCAATGGGACAAATAAAAGCACTTTATTATTTCATTCAACCCAGTTTTTCAGCCTCCTATAGACAGTATCTTGGGCTAGTTCCCCAACCCACCTTCCTCAAATGCCCAATTCTTCCTTCAGCCCCAGAGGTCTACTTCTCTGATTCAATTCTGTTTCTCCATCTCCTCTTCTCTGAATTCCCAATCACCTGATAAATCCTGCTTGACAATAAATTTACTGAGGGGAGGAATATCTCTATTTTTGTTGTTTTTTTTTTGTTTTTTTACTACAAATAAATTATTTCAAGTCCTTTCAATTCACAGCTAGAAACAAAGATCTCTTTCATTTCATTTCATTTCCTCTTTCATCATGACCCTCAGGCTTCAGAAGCCTTCCTTCGGTATTCAGGTTAGTCTTCAAGGCCCTCTCAATCTGATAATGTTTTTCCCTACCAGTACAGTTTCTCTCTCAGTAGTCTCTAGGCAAATATTTCAATCACATCAGCCTTTATCTGTTTTAGCTGTTATTTCCTGCTGTGAAGAATCTCTTCTGCCTGTGAAATTTTCCAAACGCATGCCAGGCTATCATTTGACTTGCTGCAAAAAAATCATTCTTGCACCTTTAAAATATTAACATAAAGTAATATAAAGCAGTATAGAAATAACTTTTTCTTAACATCTATTTTGTCTTGCTAAATGGCAGCTTCTTAGATGCACAAACTCTGCTTTATACTTTTTGGATCTTTAAGATCATGACAAATGTTCATCACTCTGCAGATTAGCTAATACTTAGTGAAATGCAAGCGTTTAACAAATATAACAACATACCTTGCCTGCCAGGCGACTGGAGATGATTCCATTGCTAGATATAAGACAGTCAGCCAGAGTAGTTTTTCCTAATAAAATTAACAATATTAATTCAAATCTCTTTTTTTAAAGGAGGTGGATACACTGTACAAATTTAACATTTACCCATAAGAACTGGCTTAGCAATTATTTCTTATTTATCTACACTAAGTAAAACAAGACACAACAGGCAGTTTCATTAGACTTTTGAACAAAACATCATCTGGAAGGACACAGATTCTGGCACGCCATAGTGCTGTAATCTCTATCTCCAACCCTGTGGATTTCATCAACCTCTTTTTAAAAGCTGTCAAGTAACATTTTTTTTTAAGGGTAGAAAAACTTTTTCAACTGAGGCATAATTTACACACAGAGCAAAATGCACAGACTCTTAAATGATGAGACAACCACTGTGTCAATCAAAATATAAAACATCCAACAAACAACTTTTACAAAGTTACTAAGATCAAGTTGATTGAAATCATTATATCAGTCATTCCTCATCCCTAACAGTGACCAGGCCTATAAAAATAAACTCTTAATAGCTCACAATGACAAAAGGATAGAGAGCACAACTTTTTGTCCTCTGAACGGCATCCTGGGTAAAACAACACCAAAAAACAATAGAACATAATCTTCTGCTATATTTCCCCATGTATGGCTTTAGCTGGCTTTTGCCAGTAAAATTATCTGAATACTTGCTTGGCAAAGAAATTCAGGAAAGTTACCCCATCTCCTATTGTCTGCAAGCCAGTGCAGGGTACCTGCTACAGGTACTGACCAGTGCTACCTAGTATCCAAAACTAAACCCAGGAATCTACTTTATAACAAAAGAAATTCTTTGTTTACTCAAGTATCCATTTAGGCCTCTAATACTATGTTATGTGTTTGCCAGGTGAATATTATGTGTTAGCACATAATTCCAGAGCATCCTTTCCTGCTATCCCGTGGAGGAGAACTCATTCTAGGTGTGGCAAACATATATCCCCTAGAATGTAAGTGTCAAGAAGGCAGGAACTTTGCTTTATTCATGGCTGTATCCCTAGGCTTGGCCTATAAGTAGCATTCAATGAATAGCTGTTGAATAAATAAATGATTCACAGGTTTTCTAGGAGAGAACTATCTTAATCTAATTTCAAATAGTAAATTTAAAGTAATTTGTTAGAGACACACACATATACACACACACCACTGACTTACGACATGATTTAATTCACAAAGAAAAAACTTTTGTCAAACCTCATGCACTCAAAACATGAGCAGCATAATTATCAAACACATGGGAGAGGGTCAGTCACTAGATTCAGACATCAAATGCATTCTCAGTTGGCTCTGCCTACAAAGTAAGCCATTGCTTCTCCTTTTAGTTCCCATACTGCTTCACTTCAGGTATTGCACCAATGGCAATAGCCGCCTAACCTCTTTTTTGCCTTTAAACTCATCCAAAACACCTCCACCAGACTAATTTTCCTAATGTACTATTTGACTACAATATCCCAGCTTTACTCTGTTCTCCTGATGGCTCGCTATCACCTGATAACAAATGTCAATGACATCACATTTAATCCTCACAGGCTAGAGGACAGGTAGTTTTCATCCCAGTACACAGATGCTGTGTCCTGACGCTCAAAAAGGAGTTTCGAACTCAGGTTGTCTACTCCCAGAACTGGAGCACTTAACCCTTAGCCTCGTGCCTAGCAGGCATGAAGAGCCCTTTGAGGTATGGTCTAGACCACTTCTTCGCTTTTACCTCCTACTCCTTCACCTTCAGGATAGTGTACAGGTTTTATTTCACACTCCCATTCCTATCACCTTGCTGTGGCTACCAGAACTAAGAAGGGGTCGGAAACCAAGAGCAGGCTTAGCAGCAGGCAATGCTGTGGTGTGAATCGATGTCTGCCAGAAGCTAAGCATCACACCTTAGCTATCCCGGTCCCTCTCACGCCCCGTGCTTTGGTCACTTAACATTTCTTTCTCCCCTCATAGACCCTATTCTCAGTGGAATGTGGGTCCCACAATACCTGCCATTTTCAGTGGTCACCTCTAACACTAATTATGTTATGAAGCCTTTTCAGAACCCATTCCGACCTTCCCAACCTTCCAGTCTACTTTTTGCCGGTCTCATGTTGTGCTGCCTCAACCCCCAAATCACTTCTACAGCTGGGCTGGTGCCCTGTTCATAAATCTCTACCTTCCGACATACCTAGCAAAATACTCTGAACTTAGCAGAGGCTCAATAAATACCCGATGAGTTCAAGAGAATCGCATAACTCAGGTTCTGAGGTTATTATGTCAAGACTATGGACATTTTATATTTCAAGGCCATTTCAAAAATACTTCACAGTTTAACAAAAACTCAACTTGTTTATAAACACAATACACTATATAGAAGGATGCCAATCACTAGTTAGCTGTGTTCATTTCAAATATTTACAGCATGTTCCTCCCACATCAACTTTTTTGAGAAAATATGACTTGCAGTTTAGCAAGCATCACTCTCAACTGCCCACAGCTGCCTTGCTGCTGACACAGGTGGTGACACACCCCCTTAATTACTGAAAAGAAGCCATTTAAAAAGGATTCTTACCATGGTCAACATGAGCCAAAACACAGATATTCCTGATGTTAGCAGTGTTTTTCTGGAGTTGAATCATCTTATCCAAACTATTGAGCACCATGATCACTTATTTCCTGTGACTAAAAATTAAACACGTATTATGAATGGCTGAAGGCCGGGGTATACTTAGGTTTTAATGCTGGCAGCTGATAAGACTTTTCAGGTGTCTTAAAGAACCCAATGAACGTTTATTAAAGGGATATACCACCCAGGCCCAAGTCCACTTTGAGCACTTCAGCAAAAATCTTATCATGTCTGTACTTGTGGAGTTTACTTACCCTTCCGGATCTGGTGGCTGCGATGAATCACAAAGCTCGTGGGGGCTGGGTGCACAGTGGCACCAGTAACTCTACCCAGTATTCTGTACCCGGGTAAATTTCTCCAGGTCAGATATTATGTATTGGAAGGGTCGAATGCAGGAGGGAGCGAAGATGCTGACATCTCTCCCTTCCCAACCTCGATCTTTTTCCAAGCCCCTCCCTCCATCACTTCCAATTGCTTTCACTGGAGGAGAAACACCCAGCTTTACTACTGCTACACAACCCGAATAAAGTTTTGGGTCACGTGCTTATTTACTAAGCAGGTGCACTGAAGGTTTTGCATTACTTTCCACATGGGAAGGAGAAAACCTTCGACTCCACATTCCCTTCATCATCACTCCCGTTTTCTTTGAGGATGGCAGGTCGGTACTGAGAAGCGGCCCGCCGGGCCAGGGTGAACACTACGGTCGGGCGGCGCCCGCTCTCAGCCCAGGCTTGCCTGGAGCCTCGTCCCAGCCCCGCTGCCGCGGCGAACCGGGTACCCCCACCGCCCGGACCTGGCGAAGGAGGACGTCCGCACCCCTGCGGGCCAGCACTCACCGGCACCCGCCACCCCGCCGGCTCCGATCGGATTCTCGCACCCGGCCACAACACGCGCGTCGCTGGCACCCAGACCTCTGTGCCTCCCGAACGCCCGCGCGCCGGGGGCGGGGCTGGCGGCGCACGACCTTTGACCTGCGCGCGTCTCTGACGCCACCGGAAAACGGCGCCGCGTCCGTCTCCCGGACGCCCAGCGGTTGCCTTGACTACGGTAGGCGCGGTGGACACTCAGAAGCCTCAGGTGCAGAGGAGCTGCTGAGCGAATCCGCTAGCTTTGAGCATGAGGAGCTGGTGTCTGTGTCAGATTTGTACCTGTGGGTAAGAAACGGTCAGGGCTTTGGAGCGAGCTGGGGCCTCGGGGGACGGAGCTCTCAGGGTGGCCGCCCCACGGGGGTGCAGGGACGCGGGCGCAGCGACGTCCCCTCTTACCTGGGTCAGCGAATGCCGGCTTCACACCCGCCAGCTATCTTGGGTTAAACGGTTCCTTTACCCTTCTCCCTATCCAGGGTCGCAAACTGAAATGCCATCCGGCCAAGTGAATAATATACGCCTGTGTAGCAGCGGCTGGATATATCAGGCTAGTAAGTTAAGTGATGCGATCTGATCCGACTGCGAGAGTGTATGCCCCACACAAACAAACAAACAAAACTAACTAAATAAAGGAAATGGAAGAAGAATAGCGTGGTGTGCAAGTCTACGAATTTTGGCCCGTGTTATGCTTCCTTCTATCCCTAGCTTTATGTCCAAGCCGAAGCTTATTCACATTCCCACCCAGGTTGCGCTCCTTTGGAATCTGACTGATTGAAACGGTAGCGCGTAGTCTCCACCCTGAAAGCCGGAATTGGTCAGTGAGTCCTGCCCAACAACGTCCCGCCATCTATCCTTCCGCAGCTTCGCTGTTGACCCAAGGATTAGGTCACTATTTGCTAAATAAATACTATGAATATGTCATTCCCGTTGCGTTGTAATCCCCTTAAAAGGAAAAACACTTTGCACGTTGATAGAAAGCAGTTTCCCCCTTAGTTTTATGATGTATTCTTTATAATTAATAATCAAAGCTAGATTAAAAAACAAATTGACATTTGAAGGTTTGATTCATATCTGAAAGCCCTGATGTGCAAGAAAAATGATTACTTTTCTTTCTTATCTTTAAATTAATTTCTGCCTAACCCAAGTTCCTTTCCCATACAACTGTCGGAAATTTCAGTCTTGATTATGTTGGAGGATTCCTTTTCTTCAAGGGGTAAAGTGATCCAGGGAGCTGAGGCATTGCCAATGCAAGAAGAGTCCCCTCTGGGCTTTAAACGTTGGTAATGCTTCCCCCTGAAATGTCTCTTGCTGAAGTTCACGTAATCCCTTCAAGAGTGGTGCCACCCCTGCTTTCAGGTTTATGAGGTACAAAGATCTTGGTAAAGCCATGAGCCACTATTGTAGGGGTCCATGTAGCCAATACTTGAGAGCTGCTGCTTCCTGGAACACTGATAGGGAGGGGCAAAGACACACACTCCCCTTTCTAAGAGCCCTTTTCCCTTCATCATTTACCTCCTTCCTCTTTCTGGGAAAGTCATCCAGCTTCCCCCCTTTTGCAGGACAAGACAGTCTGTTTCCTCTTAGACCTATCTCCAGAAGGACACCTGATTTTATTTCTTCTATGCATTGTTTTAAAAAAGACAGGTAAATGAGTTGACTAAAGGCACCTCTGCCCTCTGCCCCTCCCAAAGCCCTGCAACAGGGAAAATCAAGGTGCTAAGTACTGGCTTGAAATAAAGGAAGAGGGTGAGGAGGAGAAAAACTTCATTAACATTTCAATAGTTGCCCATCTCTAGGAGGATCAAGATTGTCAACAGACTTCTGGAGGGAAATTTGACCTGCATCTGCTACATCTTGCTACATGTGGCTGTTTGAATCTTTTTTTACATACTATGTAACTAAATCTTTTCAAATGTCTATTTCTTTCACTACAGCAGCCAAGCAACCATCTATCCATTATTTTTCTCTGCCCTATGTAAATATAATTGATCATGTGTGAGTTAAACTCTGATGAGTTATTTGTCTTTGCACAGGCGACATCATTGCCCACATGGAACCACCAAGATTTATGAAAATTCTGGTGTGTCTTATCCCACAACTGAGTACCTGGAAAAATATCCTATGTATGGCAATGTTCTTCCACCTCAGAGTCTGAAACCCAAGGAAGAAGTTCGAGCATATCGTGGTAAAATGGAAGGAATAACAACATTTAAGTAAATATCAAGAAACTATTTGCTTTCTATTTTTCTCCCACCTCTTCTGGTTTTAATAAAGTTTTTTTTTAACTCTTTAAATTAAAATCTTTAGTCGATTTAAGATGAAGCAAAATAAAAACATTTGAGTCACAACTTGAGAAAATCAGAGAGAATTAAGTTAGAATGTCAAAAAGAAAAAGAGGGAGGAAATTGTGTGTGTGTGTGTGTGTGTGTGTGTGTGTGTGTGTGTATATATATTTTTTTTTTTGCTTTTTTAGGACTGCACCTGTTGGCATATGGGAGTTCCCAGACTAGGGGCTGAATTGGAGCTACAGCAGCCAGCCTACACCACCGCCACAGCAATGTGGGATCCAAACTGCATCCAGCTCACAGCAACACTGGATCCCCAGCCTACTGAGAGCAGCCAGGGATGGAACCTCATCCTCATGGATACTAGTTGGATTTGTTTCTGCTGCACCACCGTGAAACTCCCTTTTTTTTTTTTAATTTTAAAGATTTTTATTTTTTTCCCATTATAGCCGATTTACACTGTTCTGTCAGTTTTCTACTGTATAGCAAGGTGACCCATTCACACATACATATATACATTCTTTTTTCTCACATTATCATGCTCCATCATCAGTGACCAGATATAATTCCCAGTGCTACACAGCAGGATCTCATTGCTTATCTATCCCAAAGGCAATAGTCTGCATCTATTAACTTCAAATTCCCTGTCCATCCCACTCCCTCCCACTGCACCTTGGCAACCACAAGTCCATTCTCCAAGTCCATGATTTTCTTTTCTGTGGAAAGGTGCATTTGTGCTGTATATTAGATTCCAGATATAAGTGATGTTATATGGTATGTCTTTCTCTTTCTGACTTACTTCACTTAGTAAGTCTCTAGTTCCATCCATTTTGCTGCAACTGGCATTATTTTGTCCTTTTTTATGGCTGAGTAGTATTCCATTGTGTATATATATACACCACATCTTAATCCAGTCATTTGTTGATGGACATTTGGGTTGTTTCCATGTCTTGGCTATTATGAGTAGTGCTGCAATGAACATGCGGGTGCATGTGTCTTTCTCAAGGAAAGTTTTTTCCAGATACATGCCCAAGAGTGGCATTGCTGGGTCATATGTAGTTTTATATATAGCTCTATATATAGTTTTCTAAGGTACCTCCATACTGTTTTCCATAGTGGTTGTACCAGCTTACATTCCCACCAACAGTGCAGGAGGGTTCCCTTTTCTCCACACCCTCTCCAGCATTTATTATTTGTGGATTAATGATGGCCATTCTGACAGGTGGTACCTCATAGTAGTTTTGATTTGTATTTCTCTAATAATCAGTGATGCTGAGCATTTTTTCATGTGCTTGTTGGCCATCTATATATATTCTATGGAGAAATCTCTATTCAGGTCTTTTGCCCATTTTTCCCCTAGGTTGCTGGCTTTTTTGCTGTTGAGTTGTATAAGTTGTTTGTAAATTTTAGAGATTAAGCCCTTGCCAGTTGCATCACTTGAAACTATTTTCTCCCATTCTGTAAGTTGTCTTTTTGCTGTCTTTTTGGTTTCCTTTGCTGTGCAAAAGCTTGTCAATTTGATTAGGTCCCATTGGTTTATTTTTGCTTTTATTTCTGTTGCCTTCAGAGACTGACCTGAGAAAACATTTGTAATGCTGATGTCAGAGAATGTTTTGCCTATGTTCTCTTCTAGGAGTTTGATGGTGTCTTGTCTTACATTTAAGTCATTAAGCCATTTTGAATTTATTTTTGTGCATGGTGTGAGAGTGTGTTTCAGTTTCATTGATTTACATGTGGCTGTCCAGTTTTCCCAGCAATAATTGCTGAAAAGACTGTCTTTTTCCCATTTTATATTCTTGTCTCCTTTGTCAAAGATTAATTGACCATAGGTGTCTGGGTTTATTTCTGGGTTCTCTATTCTGTTCTATTGGTCTGTCTATTTTGGTACCAGTACCACACTGTCTTGATGACTGTGGCTTTGTAGTATTGCTTGAAGTCTGGGAGAGTTATGCCTCCTGCTTGGTTTTTGTTCCTCAGAATTGCTTGGGCAATTCTGGGTCTTCTGTGGTTCCATATAAATTTTTGGATTATTTGCTCTAGTTCTGTGAAAAATGTCATGGGTAATTTGATAGGGATTGCACTGAATCTGTAGATTGCTTTGGGTAGTATGGCCATCTTTACAATATTAATTCTTCCAACCCAGGAGCATGGAATATCTTTGCATTTCTTTGAGTCCTCTTTCATTTCCTTGATTAATGTTTTATGGTCCTCAGCATATAAGTCTTTCCCCTCCTTGGTCAGGTTTATTCCCAGGTATTTGATTTTTTGGGGTGCAATTTTAAAAAGTATTTTTGTTTTCCTTTTCTAATATTTCATTGTTAGTATACAAAAATGTGACCAATTTCTGAATGTTAATCTTATATCCTGCTACTTCGCTGAATTTACTGATCAGTTCGAGTAGTTTTTGGGCCGAGTCCTTAGGGTTTTCTATATATAGTATCATGTCATCTGCATACAGTGACAGTTTTACCTCCTCTCTTCCAATTTGAATACCTTTTATTTTTTTCGTTTGTCTGATTGCTGTGGCTAGTACTTCCAATACAGTGGTGAATAAAAGTGGTGAGAGTGGGCATCTTTGTCTTGTTCCAGATTTTAGTGGGAAGGCTTTCAGCTTTTCTCGATTGAGTATTATATTGGCTGTGGGTTTGTCATAAATGGCTTTTATTACGTTAAGGTACATTCCCTCTATACCCACTTTTGTAAGAGTTTTTTTTTTATCATGAATGGATGTTGAACTTTGTCAAATGCTTTTTCTGCATCTATTGAGATGATCCTGTGGCTTTTGACTTCTTCTGTTAATGTGGTGTATAGCATTGGTTGATTTGCATGTGTTGAACCATCGTTTTGAACCTGGGATGAATCCCACTTGGTCATGGTGTATGCCCGTGGTTTTTTGTTTGTTTGTTTTTGTTTTTTCAAACCTCGTAAAATCTCTGTGTTTATCTGCTTTCCACTGTGACCAACACTTAGAGGGATGCAGTAGCTTCCTAATGGTTATGTTTGTATCTACTCTAGTTTTTGCATCTCTGCTCTATTTTCTAACTTTAACTGACCAAGATGCCCTTTTCAAAATGCAGATCTAATCCTATCACCTCTCTGCTAAACTGCTCTTATATGTTCCCATTATATTTACCATACACCAAAATCCCTTCATTGTTTGGTTCCTACTTTCTTCATGGATTTATTTTCACTCTAATGCCCTTTGCAGCCTTATGGTTATGTGCCATAGGACATTTTTCATTTCTTGAAAGTTTGAAAGACCAGGTTTTCCTTGTTACAGGGCCTTCCAAGATACTATTTTACCTACCAGGAACTTTTGCTGTCTCTTACCCTAGTTAATGTCCATTCAACCTATAGCTCTCAACACAGTTATCACTCTGAAAAGCCTTCTCTAACATTCTCCCAGTTTTCAAGCTAGGTAAAAGTCCTCTCTGTAAGTTCTCAAAGCATCTGCGTATTATTTATGATTAGATTTGTTTCAGTGTTCCATGAAAGCAGGAACTATGTCTGTTCTTCTCTCAGCATTCTATTAACCTATTACAATCCTACTAGCTCATTATTATTCAGGCACTCAATATTTATTCAGTGTGTGAAAGACAAAAAAGTCCTTTAAACCTAAACTTTTATTTGACTCACCTTTTTTGATCACTTTGTATCTTTGTCAGTTCAATGGATTAATTCTTTCTTTCTTCTGTTTATGTGCACACTATATTCAAAGTACAATATTAGGCATTAAGTATAAAAATATCAGTAAGTTGGAGTTCCTGTTGTGGCTCAGTGTGTTAAGGACAAAATGCTGTCGCTGTGAGGATGCGGGTTCAAACCCTGGCCTGGTTCAGTGCTTTCCAGATCTTCTATTGCTGCAAGCTGAGGTGTAGGTTGCAGATGTAGCTTGAATCCTGTATTGCTATGGCTGTGGTGTAGGCCTGCAGCTGCAGCTGATTCAACCTTAGCCTGGGAACTTCCATATGCTGCAGGTGTGGCCTTAAAAAAAAAAATCAAATAGAAGTTCTTGCTTTCAAGGAACTCATATATCAGATTTCTATAATTTAGCATTTTTAAAATGCTATAACAACTTTAATTTTTAATGCTATCCATTTTCTTTTCAGGGAGAGCTCATTATACTTACATAGCAAAGGTAGAGACTTTCAAACTTTTAGCCCAATACTTATACCTCTGGCATTTTGGGCAACTCTTGCAGTGCTTCTGTAGGTGTGTGGCTTTTCCAGAAATTTGAAAGTTTTTCCATAGTACTCAGACTGGTGTGATTTGGAATCATCTAAAAGGGTTAAAATTCCAGATTCCAGAGCTCCACCTAAAACAGTCTTTGTATTTTGTTTGTAATGGAGTGGCTCCCAGGAATATGCATTTTTAAGTAGCATTGCTGGTGATTCTGTGGCTACAGACTCAATGCAATGGGCACATACTGGACTGTTCACCATGTATGACATGGAACAGAAAGAAGGACTTTCCCACTCTTGTTTATAGTCCTGATAAACAAGGTAGTGTCAGATTATGGTAAATGAGATGAAGGAATTGAACAGTTGATTGGGATAGAGCAAGTGGGAATGGCTGCTCTTTTTTTTTCACCTTTACTCCTTTCTTCCTTGATAGGATAATGATTCATAATGGATATGTGAAATAAATTTCACAATATTCATTTTTATTGAGTACATATTTTGCATTTAACCAACTGTACATGTTAAAATCAGGAAAGTTTAACCTGCCATATCTTTTTTTGTTTTTTTTTTTAAGCAATTGCTTTCAATTCTGGGTTTTCTGTTACCCTATTCAAGTAGCCCTTAATAGGAGTTCTCATTGTGGCTCAGTGGAAACGAATCTGACTAGGAAATATGAGGTTGCGGGTTCAATCCCTGGCCTTGCTCAGTGGGTTAAGGATCCGGTGTTGCCATGAGCTGTGGTGTAGGTCACAGACGCGGCTCAGCTCTGGCGTTGCAATGGCTGTGGGGTAGGCCGTCAGCAACAGCTCCAATTACACCCCTAGCCTGGGAACCTCCACATGCTGCAGGTGTGGCCCTAAAAAGACAAAAGACAAAAAAAAAAGCCTTTAATAGTGAAAATAAATAAATAAAAATTCTTTAAAAAGAAATGTCCCAACTCCCTAAAGGTTCAAATATGCCAACAAAATGAAAACTTCTACTTCTTAAATCATCCTCTTTCCACTTAGTAAAACACTAGATCTTTTCTTTGTATTTTGACTAGGAACTCGCAGTCTTTCCAAGAGCCCTATTCTAGGGCTTTATAACACTTGCTTGACTCCCTTATGTTGACCATGTTGACTAGGCAGCAAAAAGCAGCTGATTCATCTGTGCAAACAAAGAATAAGTTGTCATTACTGTTCTATATTTTTCTATAATATAGGACGAGACTGTATAAAGAGCAGATGTCCGGACTTGTACAGGACTTTTGGTCCTCTGATGCATTACAGTTGTGGAAATAGATGCCTGCTGCGGGGCAGGGGGGAGAGGGCAGTCTGCCCTTAAAACTATGATTCCAGACATGGCAGGTGTTTGGGGACGTATGAGATGAGTAAGAGTGCATTTACCCTTTATAACTTCTCCGTGGAAAGTTGCTTTAGGTTTAGAAGTATACTTTCTAACACTTAACTAATCTAACTAGAGAAACTAAGACCTCTAAGCTTTCTCTGTCCTCTCCCTGATTCTTACACTTCCTGAGTGCATTTTAGCCCATTCCTCTCTAGCTGGTATTTGAGAAGAGCAAAGAATAACTCAGGTGTCTTGAGAAGCAGAGGTATGTGATTTCTACTGTTATGTGTCCGTTAAATAATATTTGTTAAGCATTTATTAGGTGTCAGGCACTATGCTAGGCATCTGGGATACAGCAGTGAGCAGAAACGGCCATGATCTCTGAGCTCAACGACACTGAACTCTAGTGAAGGTGGCAAAAACATTCAAATAATTATGAAATTGCATTGCAGCAGTGGTCAGATTTATGACGTATAGGCGCAAAGGAACTTGAGAGCCAGAATAAGAAGTTTGACTTTGTCAGAGAAATGAGAAGAATGAGTGAAAATCTGAAAGGATGGAAAGCAATTAACTAGATTACAAGGGTAAGAAAGTGCATTTCAGGCAGAGAGCAGAGTGGAAGACATGGAAAGAAGGCCACCAGGAGCAGAGAAAGCACGACAAAGCACAGTATGAGTGGAGGCTAGTGAAAGAGGCCATATTCAGTGTTTTCTATATCCTTAGAGCAATAAGAAGCCACTGGAGCGTTCTTCTCTTTCTTGTTTTTGGTTTGTTGAGGTGAATACTAAAAGGGGTAAGGAAGAAGCTAAGGAGAATGTCCCGATCAAATTTCCACATGAAAGGACTACTTTGGGTGCCTTGTGGAAAAAAGATTAGAGACAGAACTCGTAAATGAGTTTAGGAAGCTATTGCATCCATTTGAATGAGTCTGGACTATTCGGTTGTTGATGAGATACAGAAAAGCAGTTAGGTTTAAGAGACATTTAGGAGGCAAAGCTGACAGGAGTTGATGAGGAAATAAATACAGGAGAGAGGTGAGGCATGAAGGGTTAGTCCTAGGTTTCTGACTGCAGCTGAGGAGAAGATGCCATTCACTAAAATAAGGAACAGGCAAAAAAGACCAGATTTGTTGGACGAAAATAGTTTGATTAGGGGTATACTAAATTTTGAGGTGCCCTTGACTATCCAAGAGGCCATTGTAAATACTGGTATCGAGCTGAGAAAGGAGGTCTGAGCTGAGATTAGGCTTGAGAGGCATTTCTCCATAGCTAGTGACTGAAGAGAACATTGGATGAGAAGAGGAGAGTGTGTAGGTCCGCTTCATGCCTGAGGGGAGGAGGATGAAGCTGCAGAGGAGACTTGAGAAGCAATAACGAGGCAGGCAGGGAGAGAGAGGTTCCCAGAGACAGGGAAACATAAATTACTGTTTGAGAGGTCAAGAAAGATGAGGACTTGGAGTTTCCGTCATGGCGCAGCAGAAACCAATCCGCCTAGGAACCATGAGGTTGCAGGTTCGATCCCTGCCTTGCTCAGTGGGCTAAGGATCTGGCATTGGGTGAGCTGTGGTGTAGTTTGCAGACGTGGCTCGGATCTGGTGTTGCTGTGGCTGTGGTGTAGGCCGGCAGCTACAGTTTTGATTCGATCCCTAGCCTGGGAACCTCCACGTGCCACTGGTGCGGCCCGAAAAGGACAAAAGACAGAAGACAAAAAGAAAAAAAAGGAAAAGAAAGAAAGATGAGGACTAAAAAAGTCTAATGGATTTAGGCACATAGAAGTTGCTGTGAAACTTCAAGCTGTGTTAGAGAAGTGACAGTGCTGGAAACCAGGTCGAAGTGGGTTGAGGAAATGGAGTCAGCAAGTCTAAGAAGTCACATCACGAACAGAGAAGGGATTGGGTGAGTTCTGGCTTTTTGGAGTTTATGGACATATTCAGAAAGCATTGATTAATACAAGATGGTTTAAATAAATCCTAAAAGGAGTAAAGCAGTCAATAGAGTCCCAAAGAGAGGGGGAAAGGGCAATTTTGAAGACTTGTGGTAATAATAGCAGTAGCTAACATACTATCCTTACATTTGCCTAAACACTCATGTATGGTGTACATGGCATGTATGTGTCAATCCTTAAAACAAACCTATGATGTAGATGACATTATTGTCCTATTTTTATATAAGGAAACTGGAGCATAGACAAGTGAACTAAGCTGTCCAACATCTATCTAGTGAGTGACAGAGCCAGGATTTGGACCCAGGTGGTCTGATGGGTCTGCATCTGCCTCCGCCACATAATGTTACATGATGCCCAGGGTGACGGGGGTACCGTATAACTACCATGCCTGGCGAGGGCTCCCAGGGGACCTAAACATCTGTTAGACTGACGTGCATACTACGGACATGATTTATGTCTAAAGGCCAGAATTTAGGCATACATTATTTTTTAAAAAATGATTATTTAGCAATGAACAGAAAGACAGCAAAACTTCAACTAGAAGAGAATGTGCCCAAATGTTTATTAGAGTCTTTAACAGGATGAATAAGGATTTTGACAAAGTGGACCCAGGGGATGTGTTTAACTTTTTTTTCTCAGACTCATTAAATCTTTCACCTAAGATTTCCTTCCAGATTAGAAAAAAAAAATTTGATTATTTGAAGATTTTATTTATGTAAGATCCAGTTAACTGAAGAGCCATTGTAAAGATGTTTTAAAGAGTAGGAGTTTTGACACTTATTTTTCTTAAGATATTTAGTCATTGGGTAAGACATAAAGGAATTCAATAATCTCTTTCAAGTAGATTATCAACCATCACCATTTTAATATCTTCTTAGACTTTTCAAGTAAAAAAAAAGTCTTGAAAATTTCAGTACTGCATTGAAATAATAAGTTTTTTAAAATCTATGAGGCTATGTTTCAAATTTATATATTTCAGGTCGGATTATCGTCCTTATGAAATAGTCAAACAGCCTCGCCATGCACCAGAAGAGTATAAACCAAAACAGGGGGAGATTGACCTTGGTACTACCTACAAACGGGATTTTAATTCTTATAAAGTGCAGCCTGTGGCAATAGTCCGGCCTTTGGAGAGACAACAAGTTAAAAAAGGAAAGTTGGACACTGTCCCAACCTATAAAGGTAACTTGCCATTTCAAAAATTAAAGAGCCAGAGTTTCCGTCATGGCACAGTGGAAACGAATCTGACTAAGAGCCATGAGGTTGCAGGTTCCATCCCTGGCCTCACTCAGTGGGTTAAGGATCCAGCGTTACCATGAGCTGTGGTGTGGGTCACAGACACAGCTCAGATATGGTGTTGCTGTGGCTGTGGTGTAGGCCGACAGCTGAGTTCCAATTCGACCCCTGGCCTGGTAACTTCCATTGCCCCAGGTGCAGGCCTAAAAAGACAATAATAAAAAAAAAAAAATTAAAGAGCCAAAAAATAAAACTCACTTCCAGCTTTGACATCTAACACCAAATCATAATTTTGGTGTGTTGCCAAACTTGGTCTCCATGGCTTAGGAAAAAAAACTTTTTCTCTTTGGTCAAGATAGTATTGCACGGTGAAAAAAAAAAAAAAAAAAAAAGACTATTTACTTGATTGAGAGTCAAGAGACCTAGATTCCTGTCCAAATTCAGCCACTTAATTAGTTTTCTCTACCTCAAACCATAAAAACAAAGGATACCATTGAGCAAGCATAATGTCATATATGTCACATTATGCCATATGTAGTTCTCACTGTTCCTTTCCTTCCACCCCAGAATGAGTTGGAACACTACCAAGCATACTGGAGCCTTTGACAAAGTCAAATAAATAGCAACCCTCTTCACCATTCAAGGTCTGACCCAGTTGATAAAGTAAAAGGGTTAGCAGAGAACCAAAATATTCCCTTTATACTGATAAAGGCTGGAATAGAGGATAAAGCTTACATCTCTTAGCAGGTGACCCCTGATACTGAACCTTGCAATGAAATAGGCTTGTCTACCCACTGACATATGAGGTTGGGCCACCACACAGGGAATCTGCTCCTCTAAGACCTCCAGCATGGAATGCCTTCTCCCTGCTGGCAACTGGCTCCCTGCTGGAAGAGTATGACCAGTTTCCTTCTAAAAATTGATCTGATCTTATAATATTGAGGATTCCTGGCTTCCTTCTGGCCTTCTCTCTACTGATCTTCTCTAATGGGGAAAAGATATTCTTGTATTTCCATGTTTGGGGGCATGAGAAAACAAATACTAAGGACCAAGGGAATATTTCATGGTTCTGTGTGACGACTGTAGCTCAGGTTTTGTAGATACTTATTTATTTCGTAGATACGTAGGAGAAATCACGAAAGGAGACTCTCACCATAACCTAAGAATCAGAGAACAGAGGAAAGGCAGAAATGGAATATAATTAAAAACAAAAACAAAACTCTACAAGACTGTAAGAAGTATGCTATCTCGATTCTGTAGATGTGGTTCTATGAAACTGATGACACAGAAATGTATCTGCTCCCAGCAGCCCTGATTTTGAAATTCATTCAGATTGAAATGCAGATAATGAAAATAGCTCAGTATTTGATTTGATAAGTACTTTTTAGGGATTACTCTTCTGTATGCTAGGCACTATTAGGAATACAGAGGTCTGAATTAAGCATGGTTGTTGACATTTACAAACTTTATAGTTAAGAAAAAGCAGTAATAGCATGAAAAATTAAACAGTCACATTAGAAATAAATAATAGGGAGTTCCCGTCGTGGAGCAGTGGTTAACGAATCCGACTAGGAACCATGAGGTTGCGGGTTCGGTCCCTGCCCTTGCTCAGTGGGTTAACGATCCTGCATTGCCGTGAGCTGTGGTGTAGGTTGCAGACGTGGCTCGGATCCCACGTTGCTGTGGCTCTGGCGTAGGCCGGTAGCTACAGCTCCGATTCAACCCCTAGCCTGGGAACCTCCATATGCCGCGGGAGCGGCCCAAGAAATAGCAACAACAAACAACAACAACAACAACAACAAAAAGACAAAAAGACAAAAAAAAAGAAAGAAATAATAGGAGATATCACAAGAAGGAGGGGAAAATTCACTAGCAAATCAATGGAACAGTTCTTCAAAAATTTATACTGAGCAAGATATCACTCCAGACTAGTCTGAGAATGCATCAGAGACTAGTAAGTATTGATATATAGAAAGAGAAGAGACCTCCTAGAAGCTGGGATGAAATGAGCAAAAAATAAAGTTGGAAAAATAAAAGTGTTAATTCAGTGAACATGATCAGGACCAGTGAATTTCAGGATCTGAGAGACTGGTGTATAATTCTAAAAAAATGTGGGTTGGTTGAGATCAGATTGTGAAGCCTTGGCTGTCAGACTGAGTAGCTTAATATTTTTTAGTAGCCCCTAAATTTTTTTTTTTTTTTTTTTAGTTCTACTACCATGTAGGATATAGTAGATGGCAGAAAGCCACTGCTTCCTCCAAAACAAGTAAAAAAGTATAGATTTTTTAAAAATCTATTTTTAATGGTATCAGACAGCTGTGGAAGCAAAGGGCTGAAATTCCAGAGATGAAGGGGCTCTTCCTAGAAGACCTGAGATAGCCAACTGTTTATTTCTTTGGGAGCATTTCTCAAGTCTAGGCCCAGGCTGAAGACTGGGGTAGCATAAGTTCAAGGACTCTACTAGGGGGAAGGGAAACCAGAGGAGCACCTTATAGGTAGGTTAGCATGACAAATTGGAATCTTTAAGGAGCCCAAATGCATGGCTGGTTTTCCTTAGAGGATGTTTGCTGAGTGTTTAGGGGGCATGATGGGCTAAGAAACTGGGCTAGAAAGACCCCACAGTCTTACTTGGGAGCAAGTGCTTAGGAGACAAAGTCCTCTAGAATGGAAGCTCTCCTACAAACACACCACAGACCTTGTCCTGGAGAAATTTATAACTAGAGGAAGACTATGTCTTAACTAAAGGTGCCACTGAATGCCAGCCTCGCTCAGTTCCTAAATGGATCAAGCTTACCTGCCCCATATCCTTCCTACCTAATAGAGGAAAGAGCAAGCTGTCTTCTGCTGAAAATAACATTTATTTTAGCAACTATGGTTTTCCCATACATGACACCCAGCACATAAAAAAACATGATGAGACCCATGAAGAATCAGGAACTATTTGAGATGGTCGAGAAGTTTCTAAAACTGATGAAAGAATCAGACCATAGCTTCAAGAAACTCAACAAACCCCCGAAATAAACACAAAGGAAGCCATGCCTGGCAAGTTTCACCAAACTTCTGAAAACCAAGTAAAGATAAATTCTTAAAAGTAGTAAGAGCAAAACTACACTTTACTTACAGAAGAAGAATTAGAAATATACTTAACTTCATCAGAAGCTATGCGAGCCAGAAGCTAATGGAATGACATCTTTAAAATACTAAAAGGAAAAAAAAATTGAGAATTTCAAAATCAGTGAATCCTAGAATTGTATATATGTGAAGATATCCTTCAAAAATATCACAAAAATAAAGGTATTTTCAGAAAAAAAAAAGGAAAGAAACTTTGTTAGTAGCAGACCTATACTGCAAAAAGTTCTTAAAGAAGGCTCTTCAGGTTGAAGGAAAGTGATTCCAGGGAGAAGCATGAAATGCAGGAAGGAATGAAGCACGTAGAAAGGGTAAATAAGTGGGTAACGCTAAAAAAATACTGGTTTTTAAAAGTTACAATAATAATTAGGTGATTTTATACAAATATGGAAGTAAAGTATAACAATAGCACAAAAGACAGAAGAACTGTTGAAAGTTTTTTTACTGATCTAGAAGTGGTTAGAAAAATTAATTTAATTTAGATTGAGCCAAAAAGATCCCCTAATAGGTCAAAAATGCATCTTTATTCTAAAAATACAGATAATTATGATTAAAATGCTAATGGAAAAAATAATAATAGTGCCCTTTGTTAATCCAAAAGAAGGCAGGAGATAAGGGATAAAGGAGCAAAGAAGATATATGTAACCAATCAAAAGCAAATGGCAATACTTAACTAGATCATTCCCCACAATAAATGTAGATGAAATCAATATTACAATTAAGACTCAAAGATTGATTATGCATATATTACAAAGATAGGAAGACTTTATGCCATGTATATAAGAATTTATGCCAGTAATTGTTACAAAATTGAGAGAGTCCTTGAAAAATACAATTTGTCAAACTAACCCACGGGAAAAAAAAAAAACAACTGAATGGCCTTGTATCAGTTAAAGAAATTGGGTGTGTAGATTTTTTTTTTCCCTTCATTTATTTGACAGTTAGTGTTTAGAAGCTTTTATTGAGTGGGGGAGGTAAATATTAAACAACTCACTAACCATGTTTGCAATAGTACAATGTGAAATTAAGAAAGCAAAAGGAAAGAATACAGTTACAGGGGTTCATGTAAAAAAAAACCTGACCTAAGCACTTAGGCACCAAGTAAGGTTTCCCTGAGAAATTTTTTTCACACAATAAAAATTCTATTTCTTTCTTTCTTTCTTTCTTTCTTTCTTTTTTTTTTTAATGGCCACACCTGCGGCACATAGAAGTTCCTAGGCCAGGGACTGAAATTGAACTGCAGCTGTGACCTATGCCACAGCTGTGGCAATGCCAGGTCCTCAAACTGAGCCAGGCTGGGTATTGAACCCACACCTCCGCAGTAACCTGAGACACTGCAGTCAGACTCTTAACCCCCTGTGCCAAGCCAGAACTCCCAGGTGTGTAGAATTCAAGATGTAATTTTAAACCAGACCATAAGGAAAATTCCAGGATTTCTAATTTCTGAGTGGGATATAAATGGCTAGAAAAAGTGTTTCCAACTTAACAAGAAGCCAGCTAAATACAAAATCATAAATTTTCATGAATACTTCAGAGAGCTGAAATCACAGGAGAAATAAAAAAACCAATGACAACAAACCTCTAACCTGAAGGAAGAACAGAAAGTTGTCCTGGGCCCAACGTTTAGAGCCCTACACTATGGAGAGGGACAGAAACACTGAGGGAGACTGATCTCCGAGACACAGGGACACAGGGTTTGCTTAAGACTGAGGCTAGACCTGATCAGAGAATCACACACACACACACACCCCAGATTACTGAACACTGAATAACAAGCAACTGTTTACTGTTCAAAAGAAGCGAGGTGACAGAGACATTGTCTGAGCTGCAGGTGCAAAGAGAAGGCTTGAAACTGAGAATGGAGCAGAAATTAAGAAAACCAGCCCCTACCCTAAGCACAAGATAATGTCAAAGGAATTTAAAGCTGGCGGGCACCAAAGATAAGCAGAACAACAACGAAACCCACACCTAGCTCAACTACTGATTGAGCTGACTTAACCCCACTCACTAAAGGCCTGGCAAATGACAATATATATCTATTTCTGGACATAAGTACTATTTATATCATTCTCTACTGTGCTATGCACAATATCTAGCTTTCCAATACAAATTGGACAAAAAAGTAAAATTTACTGAGACACAGCATCGCTATTCATTTACCTATTATCTGTGCTGCTTTCATGCTACAATGTCAGACTTGAGTAGTTGGCACACAAACCATATAGCCTACAAAACTCAAAATATTTATTTAATGAACATGAAAATATTTATTTAATGAACATGATATTAAAATTTGTGGGATGGATCTAAAGCAATGCTTAGAGGGAAACTCATAGCATTAGATGTTTGTATTAAAAGACAGTCTAATTAATAGTTTAAGCCTCCATCTTGTGAAACTAGAAAATTGAGCAATAAACCCAAAGTGAAGTAGAAGGAAAAAATAATGAAGAGCAGCAATCAATGAATTTGAAAAGAGAAAAAAAAATAGAGAAAATTTATGAAACCAGAATATGATTCTCTTAAGGATAATAAAGTTGAATAACAGCACTGACCAAGAAAAAAGACACTAATTATAAATATCAAGAATGAAAAAAATGATTTCACTATAGACCCTAGAGAAACTTTTATTTTTAAATGTTAAACTTATTTTGCATTTTTTTATTGTTTCTTCTATTTCCTTGTTCTTATTTTTGATGATTTCATCAGGCGGCTATTCATTCCATGTTTGTCTCAATAAGGAAATGATCTAAATTTAGGAAGTAAAATTGACAGGATTTGAAAACTACTTGAAATAGGGAGAAGCAAGTGAGGGGAGAGAAAGCCAGCTGGATGAAAATTTTACCTGAGTTGCCTGATTCATAATAGTGTTTGGTTGTTGATGTGCTATTTTGGGATAATGTGAGTCTGAGCAAGATGATAAATTCATCTGGGACACAGTAAGCCTTAGTTTACCTGGTGGACATCTGCATAGAGATGCCTAGTAGGGAGACAGATATGCGGGTTCTGTATTTGAAAGGTTTGGGAGTCATCAGCTTACAGGTAGGATTAAAACTGAGTAGTTTGATGCGTGTTGATTGAGGAAGGATAGAGCGCCCAGACTCTATGAAAATTGCTTCCAATTCATTGGTGCCCTTAAGACAACACCAGGGAACAGAGTTGCAACTACCAAGAAAAAGAACTTGCATGGGCAGAGGAGGACTTTGTCCGCAAACAGGAATCCAGAGCAGCTCAGGACATAAGGATGGGGATGGAGCTCTGTGAACAAATATTCATGGTAAGCAACTCGTGCCTGCGCCTCTTGAAGCTGTTAAGGAGAAAGCAAAGTTCCTGTCTAGATTTTAGTGGTTAGAAAGCCTCTAAATGAGCTAAGGGAACTGAATTGCCCTTATCTAACAAGGGCAATACTGTATTTGCCAGATGACCAGGCCGCATCGTTAGATGGGGATGACATTATGCTTGTTTCTTCCTTAAGTGCCGTAAGATACTGAGAACCAATGATATTAATGAAGACGGTGAGGTTTTAAAAGCATTGCTAGAATGTTATTAATAAACATTCCAGGACAAATAATAAATATCACCAGCATATGAGCATAGGGATATTTACAAGAGGCCAATCAATTTTCTGCAGTTATCTGGAATCAAAATTCATGCTTAATACATGCTATCAGATCTTGTCGCTCAATCTCCAAATTCTTGCTTCCTTTTTGAAAGCCAAAGTTGGCTTGGTAGGGGACAAGTACTCTCTTCTATTTAGTTTCCCTCATGAAATTAACATCTTTTTCTTGCAGACATTTTGGCAACAAGGGGTCTCCCCGTATGTTTATATGGAGCCATAGACCTTCAATAACATCCCGTGGTTTCCTTTTTGTTACTGAAAAATAGCGCTATAATTTTATACTTTAATTGCAAACGACAAGAGAGTCCCTCATGGTGCCTCAAGGAAAAAGCGAGTCTGTGGTAAAACTTCATGTGAACTGGAAATGGAAAGCTGTCACTACAGAGGAAGCTTGTGGGAAGAACTACTCCCTCCATCTCTGCCAGGAGCTATGTGGTTTCTGTGACAGAACCTTCACTTCCCTTTGCACATCTGCTCTGATTGCCATTCTGCTAACTGGCCTCCTCTGCCTATGCATCATCTCTGTTTCCTTACAAGTCCATTTTGAAGTCTTCAACTCACTACAGCTCTTTAATTCTGCTTCATGGCATCCTTTTAAAGTCTTCTCCCATGTTTATCTGGCTCTGTATTTTCAAACGTAGATTCACAAGAACAAGAAGAGGCCTGACCCAGACAGCATTTCTTGCCAGGTTGTTTCTTGCCAGGTCTCTACTACCCTAAGAACACCTGCTTTTGGGTCAGGTATCCACTCTTACCCCAACTTCAGTAGCTTGAGGACGGGAGTCATCATTTCGTCTAAAACTTGGCCATCTTGGCAGAAATGCCTATGGCCAAGGAATTTTTCTCTCCAAAGGAGGTATCCACATAGTATGCATTTGAGCGTTGGCCTGTACAATAAACACTGCGTGGACTTTAGCCGAGATTCTTCTATTTTATCTTGTATAGCCTCTTTTATAAGTTAATTTTTGGTGTTTAGAAATACATATTTTGGGCTGAAGTCAACTCAGTAGTATTTCTCACCTTTCTACCCTTCTCATCTAGAAATGGAAAACCTAAATAACTCTCAGCTGAAATATAAGCACTGCAGTTTTCCATCCATGGAGTAGGTAAGCTGCAAGAAACAGTGTTAAGGTATTTAACCCCAAATCTCAGACTCAGCCCTGATGTTCATTCTAAATTCTACATACAATTTCTAACACTTTGCTGAAAGCATTCAGTTCAGTCCTCTCACCTCTAGATGGCCTTCTATCTTTGGGGAAGGCCTGGAAACCCGTTTCCTAAGGAGAAAATTTGAAACCAATGATCTTTAGGAGATGTTACAAGTTACCCTGCATTTTTGCTCAGGGGGTCCTGTAGGATTCTTAGGGTACCATGGAGTTGAAATAGTTTCTCCTTTGAGGAGTCCCTCCAAAGCAAGGAGTAATACCCACATCATTTTGCCCACACATCAGGGCCCTGGATTTTATGTTAATCCCTAGATTTTACATTTTACTTTAGCATTTTATAAATTTCAACAAAAATCTCAAACCAGTTCCTGAAACACAGTCATAATCTCCTAAACTCTATCTTCATCCCAAACACATCCTTTTTGGCTTTCAAAAACTATCAACAGCCAGGCTCGGATGTTCCATTCCCTTGTATAATCAGAAGAATCTGAATGTGGAAAGTTAAATGTATTAAGGCAGACAGGGAGGAAGAGGAAAGTGGAAATGAGGAAAAAAGAATAAATCAGGGGAATCAGTGAAATGTCATATTTGACTAGTGTTCAGCGTCCTAGAGGAAATGGAAAGATGGAAAACCTAAATAATAAGACAAGTCAGTCACGATTTTTACAAAGTTGTTGTTTTCTTCCGGCTTTAAACATACTCTTTTTTTTTTCTTTTTAATTTTCAAGATGACTATAGAGCTTGGGATATTCAGAAAAGTGAATTTTATAAACCAGAACAAACTTACTATCCCCCTACTGTGAAATTTGGAAATTCGACTACATTTCAGGATGACTACGTTCCTCAGGAGATAAAGCCTAGGCAAAGCTGTAAGCCCAGCTCTGCGGTCAAACATTCCACTGCCCCCTTTAATGGTGCTACAAGTCACCGCCTGGATTATGTACCTCATCAGCTAGAATTCAAGTTCGCAAGGCCAAAAGAAGTTTACAAGCCAACCCACCAACCCTTTGAGGATCTCACAACTCACCGATATGACTTTCAGGGTCTTGCTGGTGAGGCTGCAAAAATCTGCAGACCTGCGTACAACAGAGTGGCCCAGAATGCTCACTTTGAAGGAAGCACTGAATTCCGTGAAAGTTTTCAACCATGGGAAATCCCACCACCTGACGCCAAGAAAGTACCCGAGTATGTCCCTCCCACAGGTGCCATGCAGTGCGACAGCACAAGCCACCTCGACTACATTCCACACCAGGCCAAACGTGTGGTTCCCATCAGGCCAGTTTCTCATAGAAGAAATAACAATTTTCCTTTCCAAGGAAAAAGCACCACGAAGGAAGATTTTCCAGCATGGGAAATTTGTCGACAAGAACTTATTAAGAAGCAACAGCAGATTCCCAACCCCTCTGGAAAATTCGATGGTTTGAGCACTTTCAGATCTCACTATGTGCCACATGTGTTGATTCCAACAGAGAGCTGCAAACCTTTAAATGTTCCCTTCAAGAGTTCCAGTCCATTTGATGACGTAACCTTGTACTCTACAGAGTATACACCAAAGAAACAGGAGATCTGCCCTGCGAGTTATCCTTCTCCTCCAGGTTATATCTTTGAAAATACAAATTCCCGAGGTCATAAATTCTTCCGCAAGGTCACTCCCACAGTGAAGGCCTTCTAATCATCAAATTGTGTTTAAAAGGAACCTAATAGAAATGCTGATTTTTCAAGGGCAAACCCAATTTTCTATATAGCAGAAAAAATTTGCAAGAGCGAGCGAAAACAAATCATTTTTTAAAACTTTAAACAAGAAATTGAGAAAATTTATTATAGGAAATCAAGATTTCAAAATCCATTTTGTATTGATGTTTTAGCCAAGATTGTTCTTTACTTTGCATTTCTGAAAGTTGAATGATGCACATTCCCGTCTGACCTACTTTAATCCCAACGTACTGTCTGGTTACTTGTCTTGATCTATTATTGTTTATACTTGTGTTTATAATTATGGAAATCATATGGTTATTCACGTACCAGTTATCATCTATCAAGTGCACAAGGACTCTCCAGAACACCGCTGAAAATGGTACATGGAGTCTTCTTCCAAGACAGCAGTATTTTTTAGATGCTGACTTCAAGTCATCTGCATAGTGTACCCTGAACCAAGTTTTGGTTGGTGCTAAGAAGACGGCCACACTGCTCCTCACTGTGTTCAGGTTAGTAGGAGGTATGGTCGTGTGACAAGTAAAGCTGCAGGCGCTGGGGAGCACAGCACCTGAGTTCAAGTTCCAATGACATCAGTTTCTGTCTCTGCCACCCTAGGCAAGTGACTCATATCTTGGAGTCCCCGTGTCTTCATTTGTAAAAGAATATCTGCTTTCCCTACCTCACAAAAATTTTGCTCTGAGCATCATGTCACAGGATACAGTATAATCCACAAAGGCAAAGTGTTAAACAAATGTCAGAGATTGGGAGTTCCCGCCGTGGCTCAGCAGAAACAATCTGACTAGCATCCATGAGGATGCAGGTTCGATCCCTGGCCTCACTCAGTGGGTTAAGGATCCAGTGTTGCCATGAGCTATGGTGTAGGTTGCAGACACAGCTTGGATCTGGCATTGCTGTGGCTCTGGTGTAGGCCAGCGGCTACAGCTCTGATTTGACCCCTAGCCTGGGAACTTCCATATGCTGCAGCCCTAAAAAGACCAAAAAAAAAAAAAAAACCAAATACCAAAACCAAAACAAATGTCAGAGATGGTTAATAAGTCGCTTCTTCATCTCTTTTTGTACCTGTTTCTCCTTTTTCAAATTAGGAGAATTACCTATCAGTTCGCCCTTTCTGGCCTATAGCAAGGATTGTAAAATAGCCTAATGGGCTTTGAGCTTCTTTCTGAATAGGATGATTTCTGAGAACCATCTTTCCCTCTCAAGCTTCCCAAGCACCTGAGAAGCGCTTACAGAGAATGGAGAGGTTGGATAGGGGGAATAATGTGGTTGGAACGACAGTATTTCCAAAAAGGAAAAAGCATTTGCAAGAGTAGCTTTAGGAATGATTGACAGCTCTGAAGAAATCTTAAGGGTAACCTTAGATAATTATGCACCTAAATTGCTGTTCGCAGAGTCACAGCGCAGCAGAAGAGCCAGGCTCAGTTTGGGCACAATTATGTCCTCCTCCTCATACTGTGTGAAGAAAGTGCTTAGAAGGGAAAGAGGGAAGGAGCGGTGCCATTAAGTGAAGTAGCAAGAACAGACTGCATTTATAAATGCTGGAAATTTCCTAATAAATCAAACACTTATTGGGTTTTTTTCTTTGATAAATGATTACATTATGGAATAATATGATTTATTTTAAAGTTTAATCTTTTGTAACTTTAGCATTGTTTCAAACTATATGCTTAACTGAGAATAAATCCATCCGCATTTGTTTAAAATATCTGTAATTATGTGGAAGTAGTTTGTTTTTATTTACTTTAGTATTTATTAGTGACAATATGTTGAACTTTGTATATCTAGTAACATTAATAAAGGATCAAGAAAATAAATGAACTTTCATGAAATCATTTCTGTAACCAACTTTCTCTGGAAAACATAGCTAGTTAATAAAGCATGTTCTAGGTTAACTGGTAGCTACTTAGATATTCTTACCTGTCTAACAGAAATCATTGTTATACATTCAAAATGAAAAATTAGGGAATGTTAACAGCACTCTCATCCTGGACACTTCCTGACACTGGAGATTCAAATCCCACTGCAATCTAACAGGGACGGCCTTCTCCCTGGACAAAGGTCACCCATCAGAAGACGTCTCCCCGGGTTTCCTGAGGCAATTTGCCTTGGGCTGAGGACACAAAGATCAATAATGATGTCTCCCTACAATCTAACATTCAGTATAAGTTGTGACTGCAAAGATTGGAACGGAGTGTTCATGGGACATCTAGCCTGGGAGTTCAGGAAAGGCTTCCTTTTGAGATACAGCTCTGGAAGCCAGCAACCAACCCCTGGTTCATCATCTCCTGAGGTCTCCTTAAATACCATGCAGAAACACACACACACACACTCACAGACGTTTTAACAGCACTGGAACCTAGTAATATTACTTAACCATCTGCCAGATTTACAAGGAGTTTCCACTAAACCAAAGCTGGATGAATCTCTTGAAGGAAGGGGGGCATTTGGAGAGAAAAGGTGGTAGGAAATTTCTCCCTCCATCCCATCCCTTCCCCAGCCATCTCCTTGCATATCCTTGTTGTAGAAAATAACCACAGAGTTAGAAAGAAAGGCTTTGTAGTTTATAACAACTGCACAGACCACAAGCTGAGTAAGCCCTAATGTAAACCTGGACCTTGGGCGATTCGGCTATGTCAGTGTCAAGTCACCCATTGTAACACGTGGATGTTAATGGTCAGGAAGCTGTGGTGGGTGCAGGGGCTACAGAGTAATGCTGTACTTTCCACTCAATTTTGCTGTGAACCTAAAACTGCTCTACCAAAAAAAAAAACAAAAAACAAAAAACAAAAAACTTTTAAAAACAAAGACTGCATGGCAGGGAGAAAGGAGGGGAGTGTTCACCAGGCAGAAGTTGGGGCTCCCATATTCCAGCTCCTTAATATACCAGATTTACAGACTTTGATACCAAACCAAACCATCTATGGCCCCTCTCTGAGAATCACTGTGTGAGAGGAGCTTGTGAGTAAGAAGGGAGGAGGAGACCTGTGAACAGTCATCAGACCAGGGGAAGGTGACCCTGATGATCCCAAGTTAGCAAACCCCAAAAGGGATGTTTAGAAAGAGTGATGATGATATACTTTTGAAAGTGGCCCATCAAATATCCAGAAACTTACACTTTGCTAAGGCTTTAGCTCTTCTTCTCTCTCTACTCAATGCTGTTTTACACGGACATGCAGATTGTGATCCTACGTCAAGACGTAGGACTTTCCCCAATATCTCCCCTCCCCAACCTCCCCTTCTATAAGGCACACAGTTGATAGCTGTTCTCTAGGGTGGCCTGGGCGATCTGTCCATCACCTCCAATATCCCCATCAATACCTCTTTATTTGTAGCCACTATAGAACTATGAAGGCTAACAAGGAAATGTGATGCTGGAGAAGCTGACTGCCAGCTAGCATTTGAAGATGGGAGTCTGAAAGAGGGGTAGGGATGCTCTCTTCTTCCACAGACAGACTAGCCTATGTGACCTGGTACAAATTACCTTCCCTGCCTCTGCCCTGTTTCTTCATCTAAATAGACTTCAAAGAATGCATCTTCTGAATATATAAAAAAACTTTTAGAACTCAACAATAGGAGTTCCCATTGTGGCTCAGTGGATTAAAAACCTGACTAGTATCTATGAGGATATGGGTTTGATCCCTGGCCTCATTCAGTGGGTCAAGGATCCAGCGTTGCCGCAAGTGGTGGGGTAGGTCACATATGTGGCTTGGATCCCGCATTGCTGTGACTGTGGTGTAGGCTGGCAGTTGCAGCTCCAATTCAACCCCTAGCCCCAGAACTTCCTTATGTCACAGGTGGAACCCTAAAAAGAAAATGAAAACAAAACACAAAAACTTAACAATAGAAGAAAAATGAGTAAAAGATCTAAACAGATACTTCACCAAAGGTTATACACAGAGAGTATGTTTGTTAAAGTTGCTGTAACAAATCCACAAAATGGGTGGCCTAACAAATGTATCATCTCAATGTTTTGGAGGCTAGAAGTCCAAGATCAAGGTGTCAGCAGAGTGGGTTCCTTTGAGGGCTGTTCTGTTCCTCTCCCCTGGCTTCTGGAGTTTTGCTGGCAACCTCTGGTGCTGCCTGGCTTGTAGCTCTCTGCCTTCGCCTTCACCTATGTGCATACATCTGTGTCCAAAGGCCTCCCCGTTATGAGAATACCAGTCATATTGATATTCATAGACATAGGACTTTCACCAACGTCACCTGCCCTAATGATCTCATCTTAACTTGATCATCAACAAAGACCCTATTTCCAAATAAGGTCATACACTAAAAGACAAAAAAGTAAATAAATAAACTGAAACTTTGGGAGTTCCTGTCAGGGCACAGTGATTAACAAATAGAATGAGGAGCCATGAGGTTGTGGGTTCAATCCCTGGCCTTGCTCAGTGGGTTAAGGATCCGGCATTGCCGTGAGCTGTGGTGTAGGTCACAGACACAGGTCGGATCCTGCATTGCTGTGGCTGTGGTGTAGGCCAGCGGCTACAGCTCCGATTAGACCCCTAGCCTGAGAACCTCCATATGCCTCAGGTTCGGCCCTAGAAAAGGCAAAAAGACAAATAAGTAAATAAAGTAAAAAAAAATAAGGTCATATACTTGGAGTTAGACATTTGGGCCTGGGAGGATGCAGTTCAACCCATAAGAGATGGCAGATAAGCATGTGAAAAGATACTCAAATCATTAGTCAACAGAGAAATTCAAATTACAACTACAATGAGATACCACTACATATCTATTAGGATAGCAACATTACACACACACACACACACACACACACCTCACAGCATCATTAGTCAATAGGGAAGTTCTGATTAAAACTATAAGACACCACTACACACCTAACCGAATGGCTACAAAATACACAGACACAGACACACAGACACACTGACAAAGATTAGGAGCAACTGGAACATTTACCATTAGTAGAAGAGCCACTTTGGCAAAAAGTCCGACAGTTTCTTAAAAGCATACACATATCATGTGACCCAGCAAATCCAATCCTAGGTTTTATCAAAGAGAAATAAAAGCTTAGTTTTACACAAATGCCTGTGTGTGAATGTGTGTGATGTTTATAGAATTGTATTCATAATCACCTCAAACTGGAAACAACCGAGGTGCCTTTTAATTGGAAAAATGATAAACATCTATTGTATATTCATACAAAGGCAATTCAAGGAAAAACTAATGATCTGTCCAATGTCATGCAAGAATATCACATGTGTTTTGGTGAGTGAGAAAAGCTAGTCCTCAAAGGCCACATACTGTATGATCTCACACGAAATTAGGGAAAAAGTAAAATTATAGGGACAGAAAATAAATCAGTAATTGCCATGGGCAGGGAGTGGAGGAATGATTGACTACAGAGAAACAGAAGAAAGGAATTTGGGGGTGGTGACTGAACTGTTATGTAAGAACCCTGTGGGAGACAACTCTCCAAATTTGTCAAAACTATTAGAACTGTAAACCATCAGGTCCATTCTACTGCAAGTAAAATCGCAAAAGCCATCTCCCAGGAGTGGGGAGGGCCCAAGAAGGAATGCAGACTGTGACTGATGGGTGTAACTGTATTGCAAGGGAGTTACATAGTTACACTGAAGACGGTGGGGAGGAAGGGATGGCCTTTCTGGAACTTTCTGGGACTCTGGAAGAGTGTTCTACCTGGACACTACAAAGCAATAGACCAAAAGAATGTTATACCAACTTTGCACCATAATTGGTAATTCTTTTTCCTTTCACAGAGACATGCATTAGCTACCCTGAAACTACTTCATGTGTATAAAAAGGCCAAACCTAGAAAATATGTTGCAGGTAATGAGAGCCAGGCTTCTCCTTGTCAGAGAAAGTTTACAAGTAAGAAAAAGGTATAGACTATAACACTGACCCCATGGTGCTGGATTAGCATCCACGGTTTCAGTATGAATTCATAGATACAAAAAAAAAAAAAACCTATATGTATATGGGGGGGGTTCATGTATATACAATCAACATTTTAGCCTCCCAATGGCCAAAGCTAGAATGCTTTGCGCAAACAAAACAGTTATGTTGGATTTCCATCTCTCTCTCTCTCTTAAATATATCTCCTGGAGGCCATATGGGTATAAATAAGTGAATAAATAAATAAATAAATGGGGAATAAGGGACAATTCTTCCTTTCCAAAGCATTCCAATTAATAAAAGTAGAAGGAATACAGAAAACAGAAGGTCAGAACATTTTCATCATCACTGTTGTAGGCACAGTCCATAGTGGATGCCAAAATTAAGGACACCTTTGAGGAGAAGCAGAGTATTTACATGGTCTTAAAGCATTGCCTCTAAAATAAATATTTATTAATTGCAAAGAGAGTAATAGTAACTTTACAGAGAAGACTTGGCAGAAACCACCTTAACCAAGGATCAAAGTAAATATTTCCAGTAATAGCACATATTGACATATTGTCCCCCTGACAGTATGGACTGAGAAGGGCAATGATGCATAATCTCACTCTAATCTTGAGAAAGCCCTAGATAACCCCCAACTGATAAAATCCCTAGCCGGCGTCAAGGTCAAAAGTGTCAAGGTAATGAAAGACAAAAGAGACTAAGCAAGCATCCCAGATTGGAGGAGACTAACGAGGCAAAGCAACCAAATGCCATGCGGGATCCTCGATTAGAACCCAGGCAGGAGTAAGGACGACAGTGGAAAAATGGTGAAATCCCAAAAGGTTGATATGTAAAAGATAGAGCATTTGGGAATTCATCACCCTGTACATGAGAGAGGACCCAAGCCTGACATTAGTGGTTAGATCGTACAATCTGGATTTTCCAGTGTCCTTGCATAGTTGCTAAAGACTACAACATATTTCAAACTGCCAAGAAAAATCAAGGAGATTTCCTAGAAAAATTCATCGGAGTTGGAAATAAAGTTGTAACTTTTCCACCCTGTGTTGAGAATGCTCTCTATACCTGGTAACCTATAAAGACCTTAGAGAAAGAGAGAGGGGGGGTGGGGGGGGGGAGAGAGGAAGAAGAAGGAGGAGGAGAAGGAGGAGAGGAGGGGGCAGGGGAGGAAGGTGAGAAAGAAGTTACACTGTTGAGATATTTGAGATGTTCCTCTGCTTATCTCCTGTGCGGCTCAGCCTCAGGAGGTTAACATTTCATAAGCTACTGCAAAACGGCTGATTTTTGTCGCCATCAGGTGATCCTGGAAACTCCAAGGCCCGTGGCAAATGAAGGGGAATCTCAATTCCAAGAGCATGAATGTCTCCTAAAGACTCACCAGTCAGCTCAAAATGCTATGTAGTTGACCCTCAAACAGCGTGGGGGTTGGAGCCCCGACCTTGCCCCCAGTGGAAAGTGTGCAGATAACTCGTTGGCTCTCCGTGTACTCGGTTCCGCTGTATCTGCAGTGCTGCATCCATGTGTTCAACTGACCTTGGATAGCATTGTAGCTACTAGTCAAAGAAACCTGTGTACGAGTGGACCCAGGTAGTTCTAACCCATCACCTGTATGAGAGTTTGAAGGTGTCGAAAGGGGTTACTCACCAACTGCTGCCAAAAAATCTCTCGCTGCAGGTGTTGACATCTCAAATCCGTCCCTAAACTCCTGGCAACAGCCAAAAATGAAAGGGTATTAGTTCCTCCTGCTCTTACTTCTTCCAAATCCCACCCACCAGTGTCCACTTGGGACTTCTTTCCACTCCTTCTGCCCTTGACATTCTTTTAACTATGACTCACCGGAAGTCAGTGACTGGGATGAGGGAATTAGAGTGGA
Organism: Phacochoerus africanus; assembly: GCF_016906955.1. Classification (NCBI taxonomy): domain Eukaryota; kingdom Metazoa; phylum Chordata; class Mammalia; order Artiodactyla; family Suidae; genus Phacochoerus; species Phacochoerus africanus. The sequence continues at coordinate 52,116,411 of NC_062552.1, forward strand.
TCTCTGTGTGCTCTGCTCTGAATTCTGTAACCCACACTCCAAAGGACAGCACAGGGCATTGAGCCCAGCAGGGTGGCTCCTGGACGCACAAGGAGGCAGCCCAGGTAATAACACCCAAGGCCACCAAAAGCAGAATGCAAAGAAGTCGCCTGCATTTATGAGGATGCCACTGAATAATCAAAGTACATTTATTTCTGAATTACTAGTCAGGATCATGAAAGAGAAACATTAACTCTTGTGTGATAGAAACAGTAGTAAAATACAGTACGCAGGAATGTCATTGGAATGCTAACAAGTCAAAAGATACACTAGCAAATGAAAAGCAGCCACTTTAAATACAAAGGTGAAGCAATTTAATAAGACATTTTGTTAACAAGAAAAATATATGTCCCATGTCTTTATTACATACTGTACAAAATAAAATATTGCACCTTTAAGTCATATAATAAATATATACAAAGAGTATTTTACAAATGATCTCTCCTTTCATTTAAAAACCTTCAGCAATCAAGTGTGATGGATGATTAACGACTCATGGGCTGGTGCATCCTCATCACGCTCCCACATCCGTCCCAACCACCAACCCTCCACATACAGCAGTGCTCATCCCAGTGTCAGTGAGGCTGAAGTTAGAGTAAGAGAGCCGGTGCTCAGGATATGGCAGAGAGACCCAGCAAGCTTGTCCGCAGACAAATCCCAAAGCCAGAACGCCCTGTTCACTGACGAGAGGCCCCGGGGGGCTGGATCCAGCACACCTGCTTCAGGTGACTCTGCTGCCAACAGGCTATAGGCAGCATGCGTACAGGTGGCTGAGACACAGAACAAAGAAGGATGACCATTTATTTGGGGTTGCATGCCATCCAAAGCCATACATGGTGGAAAGTGAGGAAAGAGCCCCCTAGCCCTATCAGCTTTAGAACTTAGGATTTCAGGCGAGTCCTAAAATCCTTCCGCAGCCACATTCACTCCAAACTTAACCTCCACCCTGACACCACCGCCAACACCCCAGCATTGGCCCTTTCCAAACCCAAACCAACTCTGGTCCTCACCCTGATCCTTAAAGCCAACTCCAGCCTTCACCCCAACTTATCTTCCATCCTCACCTAACCCAATCCTAAATCTAAAATGAACCCTAAACTTCTTCACCAAATTCTAACTCTAACCCCTCGTCCCAACTGTCCCTTCAAAGCCTAACCCTAATTTGCTTTGGGGTTACTGACAAAATCAGTTCAGATTAAAACAATGATTTACTATAAACAATTCTTTTCAACTCTCATGTTTCATAGTTAGATGACTTTCTTATAATTTCCCCAAAATAAAAATCCTTAGGAATACTATTTTATGCATAAATTAGGTCTAATAAGGCTTTGATTTTCTGTTTGTGTGCAAGAGAATAGTGCTTAGAAAAAAGTTTCATTCACAGCTCTTAAAAGAAAGCATTGAATATACTTCAAAATCAGTAGAAAAGGTATAACTTTCCCTCTCCTTTGATTTCCAAGATGCATCATTTGGTCACAGCGAGATTTCCGTAGTTGTGAAAATGGCAGCAACGTTTACTCTGCTTTTCTTCCATGGGTTCTCGAAGAGCAAGGCCAAGATGCCATTGCCCAGGATCCCTGGATCGGCCAGGGTTCTGAGCCTGAACAAGGGAATTGTCTCTTTTAAATGCCATTAGCGCCGAATCTTAACAACTACTGGCCAGAGCTTCTAAAATGCAAATGCCTTATAAACCTGTTGAAACCCTAAAACTGAGAAGAGAGGCCATCTGTTGCTGTGTTTCCCAAGTCTTCAGGATGTCCTGCTCTAGATTAGAGGACAAATCACAGGAAGAGGCAGCTTGTGACCACGCACCGGTGATCTTGGTGACTTCCTGATGAGAAGCACACGGCGAGGTCCCACGTGCGGTGGCGTGCCTGCTGTGGCAGGTGGTGTTAGTCCTCGGGCAGATCATTGAAGAGAATTGGAATTAAAAACTCGCCACGGGGAAGTGGCAATATCAAATTTTATCAGTGGCGATCTGGTGTCGACCCCTGTTTGACTGTAGAGTCTAGAGTTTCTCAAAGAAAGACATGTCTTGGAGTCAGCTACATGGGGAAGAGAGCTTTTACATTTTTGTTTTATCTTCACAGCAGCATTACGAACCCCCAAAGTTTTGTCCTTCCTGACACGACCGGCAGCACCTTTGTTTGTAGAGGTCTAGTGAACACAAATGAAGATGCTTTACAAACGTACAGTAGTGAGTTGTGTCTGTGCAGTCTCCTGCAAAAAAAAAAAAAAAAATTCCATTTAACACACAGCTCTTTAAAGACCTAGTTAAAAAAAAATTTGATGTCATTAAAGGGAGTTCCTTTAATGGATCAGCAATTAATGAACCAGACTAGGATCCATGAGGACTAGGGTTTGATTCCTGGCCCTGCTTAGTGGGTCGGGGATCCAGTGTTGCCATGAGCTGTGGTGTAAGTCACAGATGTGGCTCAACTCCTGCATTGCTGTGGCTGTGGCGTAGGCTGGCAACTGCAGCTCTGATCAGACCCCTAGCCTGGGAACCTCCATAAGCCACGGAGCGGCCCTAAAAAACAAAACAAGCAGAAACTGAAGTCACAGGGTAAAATAAAGAAACTAGGCTTGGGCCACTGATTTGCATGGGTGTCAGAACTGCCCTAGACTTACCTCTTAGCTTGGCCAAGAGGCTTCTCACTGCCCTCTGGGGACCCCAGGGCCCCTCAGGCCACCTGCTCCCCCAGTGCCTGCAGCAGCCGCTGCTTAGCTTTCAGAGATGCATGGAGCCCTGAGAACACTTCTCAAAGCTTTGGACCTGCTCCCTAGAAAAATATGTATCTGACTGCATTTCACATATATCTTCAGGTCATTTGCACACCTGTCCAATCTCCTCCATGGAGGAATGAATCACCCTCTTGGCAGAGGATACTTCAGGCAAAAAGGAGTCTGCTGGAGAAGCTAGCAGGGCTTATTAGAAGGTCCTGACCACCCTACTAAGGCAACTGTTTTTTTCTCCAAAGGACCCCCAGTTGCACCCATATCAAAGCAGCCAGTCTCCTTATGTCCCAAGGCCCCCCACCCATTCAGCATGGCCCGAGCAGACATGACCCTGACAAGGAGGTCTTGTTTGGACCAGGCTTTGGGGGTGGTTGTGATACCTGAGACGGGTACGTACTATCACAGGAAGGCCCCAGGCAGTGCCGCCAGGAAGTGGGTTTCCTTCTGGACACACAGCGTCTCTCAGCCACTGGTTTGCAGCTCCTGGTGTGGACACAGTCGACTTTCCGAGACTGGAAGCCCCGGCCGCAGGCCGCCGTGCAGGGCCTCCAGGGGCCTGTGCGCCAACATGTGTCACAAGCCTCCGATGAGCAGTTCCTCTTCAAGCTGGGTCTGAAGTGAGAACACACACACACACACAAACTGGAAAATGGGAGTACCGTGTTCCTTCTCGCTGGGATCAAGCCTTTTACCATACTCTATTTTCAAAATACATTAGCAGTCTGACGTAGGACCTTATTCAATGGGACGCTGATCTGCACTGCTCCTGGCTAAGCGAAGCGGTGGAGGAATCACGATGTTAAGAAAGGCAAGCAGGAGTTCCCGCTGTGGCTGACGAGCATCCCTGAGGAGACAGGTTCGATCCTTGGCCTCACGCAGTGGGTTAAGGAGCTGGCGTTGCCATGAGCTGTGGTGTAGGTCCCAGATGCAGCGTGGCTCCTGAGTTGCTGTGGCTGTGGTGTAGACCAGCAGCTATAGCCCCAATTCAACCCCTAGCCTGGGAACCTCCTTATGCTGTAGGTGCAGCCCTAAAATAAAATAAAATAAATAAAATAAAATAAAAGAAAGAAAGGCAAGCAAGCCAGGTGTTTCCACGTGCCTCCAATACCAAGTCTAGGCACACACCTCTGAAGATACGCTTTCCTGGTGCGCTAGAGCAGGTGGCTTAGGCAAGGGAGGAGAAGAATGGCGCATTTGTTAGCAAACTTTTAAGTTCTGTGTGTATAAGCCCTCCAAACACATTCTGGTCCGACTATAAATCTGCCTGTGAGCAACCTTTGCCCACTATGCGAAGTTCTCTGTTTTTACATTCAGGTCAGACTATGACTCATAGTCAGAGCTAACAAAGACCTTTTGGGAAGAGGGAGTTATCGCTGGCTGCCTTACCTTTTAAAACAGAACAGAAAGTTAACATCCTCTGTTTTGTCGTTGTCAGAAAGGCTCCACTGTTTGTGTATATTTATTGGACAACCATGTGCCAGAGAATTTTTCAAATATTTTACATAGATGGTCTCATTTAATCCTCATAACTACCCTGTACCATAGGGACTTAATTGTTTTTTTGAGGTAGAGTTGATTTACACTATTCTATTAGTTTCAGGTATACAGCATAATGATTCGATATTTTTATAGATCACAGTCCATTTAAGGTTATTATAAAATGTTGCCTATATTCCTTGTGCTGTACCTTATATCCTTGTTATCTTATTTTATATCTTTTAGTTGACACCTCTTTATACCCTCCCCCATCCTTCCCCTCCCCAACTTCTTTCCCCAGCAACCACTAGTTTGTTTTCTGTATCTATAAATCTGTTTTTGTGTCATATTCATTTTGTCTTTTAAATTCCACATATAACGGAAAACATACAGTATTTGTCTTTCTTTGTCTGACTCACTTCACGAAGTATTATACACTCTGGGTCTATCCATGTTGTTGCAAGTGGCAAAACTGCACTTTTTAGGGCGAATATTCACTTGTGCAGATTTGTCACATCTTCTTTACTCATTCATCTGTTGATGGCCACTTAGGATGCCTCCCTATCTTAGCTATTGCATATAATGCTGCTGTGAACATTGGGATGCATGTATCTTTTCAAACTAGTTTGTTCAGATATACACCTAGGAGTGGAATGGCTGGATCATACGGCAGTTCTATTTTCAAATTTTGAGGACTCTCCATACTATGTTGCACACTGGCTGCACCAATTTACATTCCCGCCAATAGTGTACAAGGATTTGCTTTTCTCCACAGCCTTATCAAGATTTATTACTTGTTGTCTTTTTGACAAGAGACATTCCAACAGACGTGAGGTGACATCTCATTGAGGTTTTGACTTGCATTTTCCTGATGTCCAGGATCTTTTCACATGTCTGCCCTCTGACTTCTGAAAAGATTACCCTGGAGGTTGAACCGCCTTAGCAGGCCCACTCTGGGGTATGTGCCCTTGTTCTCTAGGTCAGGACTTCTGGAAGATGCATTTATAGTACATGAGAATGTCTCTTTACCCTCAAGATGACTGGAAGAGAGCCCTAACCTGAGCTACTGCAGTCACTGTCTTTCTCCCAGGAATTTGGAAGTTGCTGGAACATGACATATCAACCTGAAGGCTGGAATAGTGGTGGCCATACTCTGCCACACAAGCCAAAGAAGAATAAAAAATAAATAAATTCAGAAAGAACATAGAATGTAGCAGAGATAGAGCTGCAAAGATAAAAGGAGAAATAATCCCCATGACTTCTCATTTCTTGGTTATCCTCTTTCCTGAGGTCTCACGGTATTCTCCCTTTGGATTCTTGAGACATCCTGACATTTTGACATTTAATAAGTCTTCTTATTAGGGTACATAATCTAAAGAGTGTTGAAACACCACTGGAAATGTAATAAGACAGAGAAAATTGTGATCACCTGAACTTCCCTAAGAGTATTACAAACAGTTGGAAGCAACACTTTGATTAGCCAGTAGGGGGAGACTCCATCAAAGGTTTACTTAAGCAATAGTGTTGCACCAAACTGCTTATGAGATTTATCAGAGAAAGAGGGATATGAATGTTCTCCTAACTGTAGGTTTTTTGTTGTTGTTGTTGTTTCCCCCAGTGGGTATGAATCTTATGGGCCAAAATTTGAGTTCAACAGGGCAGAGACTGAGTCATCCCCTATGCAGAGATCAGCTTTTCTACTGAAAAAAGCTGAATATTCAAAGAATAGTCATAGCATACACTTTAAAATATACCAAATTGTTGTATGCAAGAGTTGTGGTCTTATCTTAATAAGAAATCACCCATCCTCTTTGTATAAATCATTCCAAGTTGAGCTTTGTAGTTTCCAGCCCAAAGGACCTCAATTAATATAGCTACATTTTCTGCTTTGATAGAAGACAGGGCCGGTGAGATGTCAGAAAAAACTACTTAGTTTCCTACATATAAAAGATGGGAGGAGCACAGGGACTAAGACCAAGACAGATGCTGAAATCCAAGAGGCTGGTCTTTCTCTTCCCAGGAAGAGAAGGCAAGGTTGGTCCAGGAGAGAGCATCTCTTCCTTCTGGCTAGGGACAGGACTGGGAATGGGGATGCTGAGCTAGGGGGACACCACCTGGGTACCAACACTGGGCACACTATTGGGGCTCATGTATTTTTCTCTGCAAAACATAAAAGCAGGAGTGGCAGCAGAAATCATAAAGAAACCCTGTTTCTACTAGTCTTTCTCAGTTTCTCGTTCCTATTCAGTCCAGCTCTGTTCCTACCTCAAATAACCATATTCATCATCAGCCAGATGGAACTACTGATTCTGCAGGGCAGTGGATTCCAAGCCTGGCTCATTATCAGAAGTACATGGGCAGCTTTAAAAAGACGTAGTTTGCCAGGTTCCCTCCCAAAGACGGGGATTCACTAAGGTGGAGTTGAAGCCGAAGAATCTTTATTGTAAAGAAACTTCCCAGGTAATTCTGGCTGAGGTTAGGAATTACCGCTTTGGAGAACAAATGCTCTGGATTCTCAAGCATTTCCTCAGGCCCCATGTTGTTCTCTTGCCATAATGCAGGATAACTCTACCCTGATAATTCTCACTCCCTCTGTAACTTTTTTCCAGTGGAAGCCACATCTCCCAGACTCTTCCTGGAGCCAAGAGAAAAGGCTAGCAGTTAGCCTGCTTCCCACTCATCCATTACCTATGGCCACTAATAATGTTACCCTCTACAAAACACCCTCTAATATTTACTGAGGCCCTACTCTGGCAAATGTGGGTCTCCAGCCTGCCCATTGCTCCCTCTCCATGTGTTATAAAATGAGATATAATGCTTCACCTACCTTCATCGAGCCCACAGGAAGCATGCCCAGTCAGCAGAAGAGTCTATGGGGGGGGGGAATGAGGCCAGAAAACTGCAAAAGAAGCCCACAGTAGCTCTAAAAACTAACTCAGTCCTTCATCCATAGAGCAACAGATAATCTGGAGGAAACTAACAGCAGGAAAGAGAAGCACCAGGATAAAAGCTGAACAGCCAACCCTGGAGGAAGCAGAAATAATAGAGAAAGTGAAAGGCAACTTGACTCTTTTTTTCCCCCTTTGGGTCTAGGAATTTTTCTTCTATTACTTCTTTTAAAAATGTTTATTGTTTCAGTTCATTTCCATATCACTTTATCTAAAGCCCCACTTAATTGGATAGTAGACCTGCTGATCCATCCTCCCATGCCTTTTGTCTTCTTGTTCTTGATACTTTGGGTTGGAAATTGCAAGACTGAAAGAAGGACAGTGTGGCTGGAACACAAAGAGTGAGAGAGAGTGAGGTCTTGGATGAGACTGTGAAGGAGGTGGGACTTGACTTTGCAACATTTTATAGGCCACATTGTGGATTTTGGTCAACCTTTCCCCTAAGAGCCTAGAGTGATGTTAATCCAGCAAGGAGCTGGGGGGTGGTGGTGGTATAAAGCAGATTTGCATTTTAGAAATGATTACTCTGGCACAGTATGGAGACTGGGTTGGAAAGAGGAAAGGATGGATAAAGGAAGAAGAGCTGGATGGCTTGGCCAAGGGTGATGGTGGTAAAGATGGGAAAAGGGGGATTGGTTAGAGAAGAATACTAAGAAGAACACCACCCCCCCCAAAAAAAAGAGAGAGAGCATACCATAAAAGGTAACTAGAAAAGTACAAACTACAATAAATTAACTTTCATCCATCAGATTGGCAGTTTTTGAAAGACTGAAAACCTATATAATGGTGATGAAAATATATACTGTTGGTATAAACATTTTGATGGTAATTTAGTAGCCTCCAAATGAGCATGCCTGTCAATTCAATTCCATATCTAAAATTTATCCCATAAGAATCTTACCCTTTGCTCCTAAAGATATATGTTCTAGGATGTTTAGTGCAGCATTTATTTGTAAGAGCAAAGCACTGGAAACAATAAAATGTCCATCAACAATGGAATGAGGTAATATTAAACAAGAACAATTCAAAAGAAGAAACTGACTCCTATGTACTCAGGTTGGGGCAGGGAGAGGCTATAATGTATTGATAAGTAGAAAAAAAACATTTTCAGGAAAATATGTCTGGTGTGTTATAAGGAAAGCTCAATCCATGTATGTGTTTGTATTGCAAATGTATCTTTGAGAGTGCAAAGTAAAACATCTGGGATGATACGTATCAATCTGTGTGTGGGCTCTATCTTCTAGGCAAAGTTGGAAACTACGTTGTCTATTGAGAATAAGAGCAGCTGTTTTAAACATTTTCCATTCAAGGAGAATTGGTTCTGGCTTGAATTGTGTTGGGAATAGGAAATACAGCTGACACGACACTGCCAAACCTTCCTGAAGACTCACAATGGAAACTGAGCCAATTGTTAGCATCATCTCATTCTCTCCAGCAAGACTTAGGATGTGGAGGAGGAAGGAAAAGCCACACATGAAGCATTTTCTAGGACCCAGGCTGCTTAGGTGCTTCACATTTAGCCAGCTCATCAAAACTTCCCCATCAAAATTTCATATGGGCGGTAATACCCCGTTCTGCGGATTAGGAGGTTGGGTAGTTCAAGGTTACACAAAAAGAGGGAGGCAGAACTCGAGGTTTCCCAGTAGTGTGCCCTCTTTGCTCTCTTCTCACTTCCTCCAAGGCTGGGGCACCTTTCTCTGGGATGGCAAAGTCCCCAGACAGAAGGGGTCTGGGTCTCTGGGTGATCTCAGGGAACAAAGCTCCTCTACCCCTAAACCATCAACCAGGTCAAACTCTGACATAAGAGAAAACAACTGTTTTCCTGTGTAAGCCCTTTCAAAAATAAAAGTTTCCTTTATTCTCTGCTAAACCACTGTGTCACTATCCCAACCAACCAGTTTCTAAACAGAGGAACAAAGTAGTGAGAACACTAAAAGATTTAATCTGTAATCCTCAAGGAGATATCATTTGGTTTCACCAACTTTGTATATAAAGGAAAAAAAAATCTGTCTATTCTCAATGCTACTTTTTTTTTTCTCTTTGGGGTGTCTCTATATGTTTAATACCCAAATAATTTGTAATTATTACATAGTAATTAATGTATCAGTATGACATAGACTATTGAGGGTGGCACTATAAGAAGTCATAATTGGAGTTCCTGTCATGGCTCAGCAGAAATGAATCTTACTAGCATCCATGAGGACACAGGTTTGATCCCTGGCCTCCCTCAGTGGGTTAAGGATCCAATATTGACATAAGCTGTGGTGTACGTCACAGACACAGCTTGGATCCTGAGTTGCTGTGGCTGTGGTGGAGGCCGACAGCTACAGTTCTGATTCAACCCCTAGCCTGGGAACCTCCATATGCTGAGGGTGCAGCCCTAAAAATACAAAAAAAACAAAAGTCATAATCTAGTAGGACTTGTCCATGTTGAGAGCTGCTATACAGGAGCAATGACTCCATTCTGGGGGGTCATCCCCACTGACCGAGGTGGGCTGGGTGCTGCCCTAGGGTGGGGTCAGTACCTCCTTCTGTCATCGCAGTCAGAGTCAGAACTGTTGTGAAGTTGACAAATCACATGAGGCTGCTGCATCCTCACAGCATGACCCAGGCAACGTCCAGGACACTGGAACAAAAGCACAACACAGTTTAAGCAACCTTGTGAGCTCAAAACCATGTGCTGTGGCGGGATCACCCAAGACTAGCTGTGGGGGGATCCGCTCTCCCCGAGGCAAATCAGGGAGGATGGAAGCCTGGCCCTGGGGACCAGACAGCCCCCTCAGAGCCAGCAAGATACCTGGTGTCCTTTCCTCCTTCTCCCCAGGAACTTGGACCATCTCTGAGGAGGGGGAAGAACAGGGCTGAGTGTAAGCCATCAGGCTTAGGTTCAGAAAGGACCATGCTTAAAATCAAGCCACAGCCAAGTCTGGGTTTTCCTGCTCTGAGCAAAACTGGAAGCTTGTGTGTTGGGGTGAGTTCAATTACAGAAAACACATTTTGACATGCAGTTCTTTAATTTTTATGTACTCATAATGGGAAGTTCCCATTATGGCATAGCAGTAATGAACCAGACTAGTATCCAGGAGGATGTGGATTGGATCCCCAGTCTCGCTCAGTGGGTTAAGGATCTGACGTCATCGTGAGCTGTGGTGTAGGTCGCAGATGCAGCTCAGATCTGGTGTGACTGTGGCTGTGGTGTAGGTGGCAGCTGCAGCTCTGATCTGGTGTGACTGTGGCTGTGGTGTAGGTGGCAGCTGCAGCTCTGATTCGACCCCCTAGCCTGGAAACTTCCATATGCTGTGGGTGTGGCCCTAAAAAGAAAAAAATAAGGCCTGTATTCGTAACACCTACCAATTTTCCCTTGTAATTCGTTTTATGCTTGAAAGAGTATTTCCCACCATGATAATTCTATTCCAGTTCAATTGCTTTCATATCAAGCAGTTCAATCACTCAGAATTTATTTTGGTGGATGCTATGAGTTTGGGTTCTAATTTCACCTATTTTTCTTCCATTAGTTAACCAATTTCCCTCAGACAATTTTTTTTTCCTAACAATGTTATTGACATATAATTCACATACCCTACGAGTCACTGTTTTATATACAATTTAATGGCTTTTAGAATTGGGCAACCATCACCCCAAAGAAGTTTAGAAATTGTCACCATCCCCAAAGAAACCCTGTCCCTTTTGCCAGTTACTCCCAGTTCCTGCCGCTGCTTTTCCCCCAGGTCCAGGCAACCATTAATCTACCTTCGTCCTTAGAGATTTGCTTATTGTAGACACTGCAAATACATGGAATCATGCAATATGTGGTCTGTTGTATCTGTCTTCCATCACTTATCATAATATATTTGTTTCATCCACACTGTCATACATATTAGCACCTCATTCTTTTTAATGGCCAGATACTATTCTATTGTATGAACATACCATATTTTTCTATTCATCAGTTATCCCACCTTTTGGTTATTAAGAGTTATGATGTGACTTGTTCCCACGTTTTGGTTGTTATGGATAATGCTGCTATGAACATTCATGTACAGGTTTTTGTGGGAACCTATGTTTCATTTCTCTCGCTCTCTTTTGTCTTTTTAGGGCTGTGCCCATGGCATATGGACATTCCCAGGCTAGGGGTTGAATGGGAGCTGCAGCTGCCAACCTACACCACAGCCACAGCAACGCTGGCTCTGAGCCTTGTTTGCGACCCACACCGCAGCGCCCGGCAATGCTGTGTCCTTAACCCACTGAGCAAGACAAAGGATCGAACTGGTGTCCTCATGGACACTAGTCGGGTTTGTTACTGCTGAGCCACGATGGGAACGCCTATGTTTCATTTCTCTTTGGTATATATCTAGGAGTGGAATTACTAGGTCATATGGTAACCATACATTTGATCTTTTTTAGAAACTGCCAGACTCTTTTCCAAAGTGGCTAGACCATGTTACAGTCCTGCTAGCAATGAATTAAGGTTTCAGTTTCCATGTTCTCATCAGCACTGGCTGCTATCTCTCTTTTTGATAACGGGCATGCTAGTGAGTGTGAGGGGGCATCTCACTGTGATTTTGACTTACATTTCCCTAATGATTAATGCTAAGTACCTTTTCCTGCTCTTATTGTCCATTTGTATCTCTTTATCGGAGAAGTCTCTTCAGATCCTTTGACAATATTTTAATTAGGTTATTTGTATTTTTGTTATTGAGTTTGCATGTTCTTTACATATTTGATACAAGTTCCCCTTCATATTTATGATTTAAAAGTATTTTCTCCCATTCAATGGGTTGTCTGTTTACTTCCTTGATCATGTCCTTTGTAGCAAAAAAGTTCCTGTTTGATGTAGTCCAATTTATCTATTTTTGTTGCTATAGCTTTTTGTTTGTTTGTTTGTCTAGTGTTATAGCTAAGAAACATTTCCTCATCCAAAGCTTGAATATTTATGGCTACATGTTCTTCTAAGAGCTTTATCGTTTTAGTTCTTAAATTTAGGCCTTTTATAAATTTTGAGTTAATTCATTTTTGTATATGTTGTAAGCTAGGGGTCCAAGTTCGTTCTTTTGTATGTGACTATCCAGTTGTCCAGAACCATTTGTTGGCAAGATTATTCTTTCCCCGTTGAATGGTTTTGTCACCCTTGTAGAAAATCAGCTGACACAGATAAATGGGTTTACCTCTGGACTTTCCATTCCATTTTATCAATCTATATGTCTATTCTATGCGAGTACCATGCTATCAGATTATTACAGTTTGTATTAAATCTGAAATTGAGAAGTCTGAACCTTCCAACTTTGTAACCTTGCTCTTTTTAAAGATTGTTTAGACTATTCTGAGTCCTTTATATTTCCTATGAATTTTCTGATCAGCTTGTCAATTTCAAGCTAAGAAGCTGGGATCTTTCTTTCTTTCTTTCTTTCTTTCTTTCTTTCTTTCTTTTTTTTTTTTTTTTGTCTTTTTAGAGCTGCACCCACAGCATATGAATGTTCCCAGGCTGGGTGTCAAATCAGACCTGCAGCTGCTGGCCTATCATCCCACAGCCACAGCAACGCCAGATCCAAGGTGCATCTGTGACCTACACCACAACTCTCAGCAACTCGGGATCCTTAAGCCACTGAGCAAGGCCAGGGCTCAAACACAAATCCTCATGGATGCGAGTTGGGTTTGTTACCACTGAGCCACCACAGGAACTCTTGAAGCTAGGATTTTGATAAGGACTGTGTTGAATACACAGATCAGTTTGGAGAGTGTTGTCATCTTAATGACATTAAGTCTTTCGATCCATAAATATAGGATGTCTATTGACTTAGATACTCTTTAATTTCCTTAAAAACCTTTGGTAGTTTTGTACTATTTATTTTTTAAAACCATAATCCCCCCCCCATGATTAACTGCCTTTGAACTTTAAACTCATTACCATGGATCCGTTTCTGTACTCTAAGTACACTCCATGATTCACGTCTAGTCCTGCACTAATGACACACTATTTTGCAACAGCTTGGCAGCATGCTTTGACATCAGATAAAGAATGTCTTTCTATTCCTCTAATAATGTGTTTTTCTGAAAATTTCTTGTCCTCATCCATTCTCCCATGTGAATGTGAAAATTATCTTAAGTTCCAAAAAAAATCTATTATAATCTGAATTGCCATTACCTTCCATGTTTCAGGTTTTTTTCAGTTTCTCTTACAGCACTGAGAGTACCTTTATTTATCCAACTTTTCTGTTATGGGTTTCAATCATGTGTTATATTTTTTCTCTGTGGAATCTGTGACAGTTAAATTTTATGTGTGAACTTGAATGGGCCATGCCTAGATATTCGGTCAAGCATTATGCTGGGTGTTTCTGTGAGGATGTTTTTGGATGAGATTAGCATTTAAATCAGTAGTCTACAGAAACAGATTGCTCTCCCTAAGCTGGTGGGCCTCATCTAGTCACTTGAGGGCTGAAGACAACAAAAAGGCTGACCCTCTCCCAAATAAGAAAGGATTCTTTCTGCCTGATGATATTTTTGAGCTGGGACACTGGCTTTTTCCTGCCTTTGGACTTTGAATTGAAACACTGGTTCTTCCTGGGTCTGGAATCTCCAAGCCTTTGGGTGAGAACACCATCATCAGCTCTCTTGGATCTCCAGCTTCCTGACTCACCCTGCAGCTCTTGGGACTTGTCAACCTCCGTAATTGTGTGAGTGTGTGTATGTATGTGTATATACATGTACGTGTATTTGTATGTGTGTATATATGAGATATATATATGAGAGAGAGAAAGGTCCTGTTGGACCTGTTTCCCGTGGGGAACCCTAACTAATACAGATATACAGACTGTGGTACTGAGAAGTGGACACTAATGTTAACACATACCTAAAATATGGGGGTGGCTTGGCTTTGGACTGGGTGATGGGAAGAGGCTGGAAGAGTTTTGAGGTACATGCTAGAAAAAGCCTAGACTGCCTTGAAGGGAATGTTGGTAGAAATAGGAACATTAAAGGTGATTCTGGTGAAGTTTCAGGTGGAAACAAGGAACATGCTACTGGAAACTGGAGAAAAGGCAGTCCTCATTATAAAGTGGTCAAAAAACTTGGCTGCCCCGTGTTCTAGTTGTTTTGTGGAGGGTAGAACTTGCAAGGGATGAACCTGGATATTTTGCTGAGGAGATTTCTAAGCAACATGTTCAAGCTGCAAGCTGGCTTCTGCTTACTGTCTATAGTAAAATGTCAGGGGAGAGGCCTTCTCATCATGGCTCAGGGGTAAAGAACCCAGCTAGTATCCATGAGGACTCCAGTTCGATCCCTGGCCTCGCTCAGTGGGTTAAGGATCCAGCATTGCCATGAGCTGTGGTGTAGGTCACAGACACAGCTCAGATCCCATGTTGCTGTGGCTGTGGTGTAGGCCGGCAGCTGTAGCTCTCATCTGACCCCTAGCCTGGGAACATCCATACGCTGCAAGTGCGGCCCTGAAATGAAAAAAAAAAAAAAATAGAACTCAGGAATAGAGATAGGATTATACCAGCAGAGACACTGCCAGTTTGGGCCAAAAGGAACAGAGGTGGGACACGATAGAGGAAGGCTTTCATACTTTGAGGGTTCTACAGGATGGGATGATAAAGCTATGCAGCTGCAAACATTCTTTACTCTTCAAACAAAGGCAGGAATGACCCAAAGCTGATTCAGAAATTAGCAGGGCTGCCACTCACACTACAGACCCTGGGGCAAAGATATTTCCTCCAGGGTCTCAGAGGTGAGGACCCCTCCTCAATCTCAGCAGGCCAGTACTTCCGGAGCAGAGTGACTCCGAAGAGTCATCTAGGTTAGGCTACTTCCCTAGAGCCATGGGGGCAAGGCTGCTGCCCAGAGGTCTGGAGGGCAGGGCATCAAGGCAAAGATGATTCGTCTTGAGCCTGAAGATCTAATGGAATTAGCCTTGCTGGCTCTTGGACTCAATGGGGACTCATCACCCCTTTCTTCTTTACGAGTTCTCTCCTGGGGAATAAGAATGTCTACCCTATGCTTGTCCCACTGCTGTATTTTGGAAGCACATCACCTGTCTGGTTTCACAGGTTCACAGCGGGAGGATAATTTTGCTTCAGGAGGACTCGTTTCTCACCCATACCTGATCGAGGTGACACTTAGTGATACTTTGGACTTGGAATCACTGTTGGAAAGGGTTAAGACTTCTGCAGATATCAGAGTTCCCGCTGTGGCTCAGCAGGTTAAGAACTCAATATAGCATCTGTGAGAATGCAGGTTCGATCCCTGGCCTTGCAGAGGAGTGGGTTAAAGATCTGGCCTTGCCGCAAGCTGAGGCACAGGTTGCAGATGTGGCTTGGATTCACTGCTGACATGGCTATGGCTGTGGCTGGCAGCTGCAGCTCTGATTTGACCCCGAGCTCAGGAACTTCCAAATGCTGTAGGTGCAGCCCTAAAAAAAAAAAAAAAAGAAAAAGAAAAAGAAAAAGGAAAAAAAAATAGACTTCTGCGGATACTGGGATGGAGTCAAAGTATTTTGCACAAAGGACATGAATTTGGAGGGTCCAGAGGACAGAGTGTTAAGACCAAATTGTACCCCCTCGAAATTTATCTACAGAAGCCCTAACCACCAATGTGACTGTATTTGGACATAGGGCCTATAAGGAGGTTAAAGGTTAACTGAGGCCATAAGGGTGGGGGGGTCTTTTTTTTTTTTTTTTTTTGTCTTTTTGCCATTTCTTGGGCCGCTCCCGCGGCATATGGAGGTTCCCAGGCTAGGGGTCGAATCCGAGTTGTAGCCACCGGCCTATGCCAGAGCCACAGCAACGCGGGATCCGAGCTGTGTCTGCAACCTACACCACAGCTCACGGCAACTCCGAATTGTTAACCCACTGAGCAAGGGCAGGGATAAAACCCGCAACCTCATGGTTCCTAGTCGGATTCGTTAACCACTGTGCCACGACGGGAACTCCCCATAAGGGTGGGGGGTCTTAATCCAATAGGAACAGGGTCCTTAGAAGAAGAGGAAGAAACACAAGAAATCTCGCCTTTTCTGTGTGCACACAGAGAAGAAGCCGTACAAGGCCACAGCGCGAAGGTGGCTGTCTACAAACCAGAAAGAGAGGTCTCACTAAAACCAACCCTGACCACAGCTTATCTTGGATGTCTAGCCTCTCAATCTGTGAGGAAATACATTTCTGCTGTTTAAGGCACCCAGGCTGTGGTTTTCTGTTACGGCAGCCCAGTGGACTAATACAAGGTCCTATACATTTCTTAACATTCCCTCCCCCTGCAATTTTCTAATTATAATATTAAAGGTGGTATTTGTGTTGTATTACTAACATTTCTCTGCTGCTTTGAAAACTGTTACGGGAGTATAGTGACTTACAATGCTGTATTAGTTTCAGGTGTACAGCAAAGTGAATCTGTCATACGTATACATAGATCAATCCATTTTTTCCTGTATAGGTTGTTACAGGCCACTGAGTAGATTTCCCTGTGCTATTCAGTAGGTCCTGTTTTTTGTTGTTGTTGTTGTTGTTGGTTTGTTTTTGTTTCTCTTTTGTCTTTTTAGAGCTGCATCTGTGGCATATGGAGAGTCCCAGACTAGGGGTATAACTGGAGCTACAACTTCCGGCCACAGCCACAGCAACGCCAGATCCGAGCCGTGTATATTATCTACACCACAGCTCATGGCAACGCGGGATCCTTAACCTACTGAGTGAGGCCAGGGATCGAACCCACAACCTCATGGTTCCTGGTCAGATTCATTTCTGCTGCACCACGACGGGAACTCCCAGCAGGTCCTTGTGAATTATGTATTTTATATACAGGAGTGTGTCTGTGGGATTCCCATCCTCCTAATTTATCCCTCCGCCCAACAGTTTCCCCTTTGGTCACCATGAGCTTGATTTAGAAAGCTGTGAGTTTGTTCCTGTTTTATAAGTACACTCTGGTCTGTTTCTTGAAGGCTACTCTTATTCCTAGTGTCTCACACCAGTCGATCTTGGAGCTCCGGTTACAGAGCTGGTGCATCAAAAGGACCCAACCTTGGTTTACTTGTATTGGAAGACAGAGACACTATGAATTCCAAATGAAATCCGTGAAGTCCAGACACATACATTCATGTTAGAGACCAATCGGATTTTTTTCTCCAAAATTAAAAAAAAGGTATGAGAAACAAAGTGATGATTACACTACTATCAAAGCACTAGATCTGTCAGCTTTACCTGGCTCCCTGGTTCAATGGCCCCTTGAACACACGGGTGACTGGCACAGGGTCTCCTTCCCAAAGGTTTGTCCTTGAGGGCACATGCTCTTGGCGACATCACCTGCACAGTGCCATTGGCTCTCGTGCGCTTGCATGTCACTTGCCGACTGCGGAATCCTTCCCCACAAGACACAGAACACTGGGACCACGCACTCGTGAACCACCTGAGAACAAAAAGTCCAGGAGCTTAGTAAGCTCTGGCAGGACAACAGAAAAAAAAATCACGGACACAGAGAACACACTTGTGGTTGCCAAGGGGCAGAGGGAGGGAGTGGGATGGATTGGGACTTTGGGGTTAATGGATGCAAACTATTGCCTTTGGAATGGATAAGCAATGAGATCCTGCTGTGTAGCACTGGGGACTCTATCTAGTCACTTATGATGGAGCATGATAATGGGAGAAAAAGAATGTATATGTGTATGTGTGACTGGGTCACCTGGCTGTACAGTAGAAAACTGATAGAACATTGATTGTAAACCAGCTATAATGGAAAAAATAAAAATCATTAAAAAAAAAAAAGTACTGGTAGGACAGAACCTACAGGGGTGTCTTCAGAGGAAAAACTGACTTTAACATTATGGCTGTTTCAGGGCCATCATGTGTCTCTCTGGGAACAGGCAGTAGCACAGATAATTCCCAGCCTTATTCTCAGATTTTCCTTTTTTTCCTCTCTTTTTTCTTTTTGCTTTTTAGGGCCGCACTCACGGCATATGGAGGTTCCCAGGCTAGGGGTTGAATCAGAGCTGCAGCTGCCGGCCTATACCACAGCCCCAGCAATGCTGGATCCTTAGGATCCTTAACCCACTGAGCAAGGCCAGGGATCGAACCTGCATCCTCACAGAGATAACGTCGGATCCAAAACCCACTAAGTGACAACGGAAACATCAATAACAACATCTCTATTGTTTCTTCTGGTTAGGAAAGAGTATGACTGTTTTTTCTAGGCATGCATAAAAATATCCACAGCCCTCCTAAGAGCACGCCCCCTCCCCGACCCCAGCATCTGTTTTGTTCTACAGTGTGACCCTGCCTCTCACTCTCCTCCAGGGCACAGATCATTGGATCCAGTGTGCGAGTTTGCACAGGGCAGTGAGCTGTATGGCATCAAGCCTGCATGTGCTTTCCTCTCAATCAAAATGAGACTGAGAACAGTAGCTGCCTTGTAGGTTTGTGCTCAATAAATTCTACTATCATTTTTTTTTAATTTTGTGTTTTGGCATCATTTGGTCGATGATCTGCTAGAGACTATGCTATTCATTCATTCATTCAATTTATTTATTAATTTATTTATTTTTATTTATTTTTGGCCAAACCTGCAGCATGTGGAAATACCCAAGCCAGGGATCAAACCCAAGCCATAGCAGTGACCCAAGCCACAGCAGTGACAATGTCGGATCTTTAACCACTCAGCCACTGGGGAACTCCCATTCATTCATTCCTTTAACAAATATTTTTAGAGGGTGTACAATGGGGCAGTCATTGTGCTAAGTGCTGGGAATAAAAGTGTGAGGCACAAAAGCCATGGATTTGCTCTCATAGAACTGACGGTCTAGTGGGAAAGCAAGACAGAGAGACTGTGGTAAGAGCTCCAGAGAAGAAAGATAAGGAAATAGAAAAACATATAGCACAGGGGCCTCCCTTGGTTCAGGCCCTACCAGGTGCCCCTGAATCTAGATGAGTAGGAATAACTAAGTGAAAAGAGAGGGAACAGTGTTATGGATAGAGGAAGTGGTACATGCAGAGGCCCTGAGCCAGGACAGAGAACGGCAGCTCTACGGGACACAAAAGACCAGTGTGGATGAAGACCAGATAACCAGGCTGGGAGACACAAGCAGTGAGACAGATGGCAGCCTGAGGCCCAAGCATAGGGGGACTTCTGTTCTTCCACCCATGGATTCTGTCAGGCAGCCGAGAATACTTACTGGGCACTTGCTGTGTGCAAGGAATTCTTTGGAGTTAAAAAAATGAACAAGATAGACACAGCCCCCTCTGCCAGGAATTTTGACCTCTGTCCTAAGAACAATGGGAAGTCATGGGAGAGTTTCAAACAGAGGAGCATCGTGGTGAGTTTGTTTTGAAAGGTGGTTGTGCTCACAGAGTGGACACAGCACTCCAGGGAGGAGGCAGAAATCAGGAGGCTCCTGGCACAGTCCTCAGAAAGGATAATGGCTTGGACTCCAGTGGCGACAGTGGAAATGGATGAGAATGGATGGAAGGGAGAGGAAAGGGAGTCAGAGATGCTGTCATTGCCACCTGGAACGCGGGACGGATCAGATTAGATGGAGACCGTGAATTTGATTTTGGACATTTTTAAAACTATTGACTTGTGTCAGTGGTGGAGGAAGAATGTCGGCTGCTATATCAGTAAATAAAGGATGTTTGGAATGGATAAGCAATGAGATCCTGCTGTGTAGCACTGGGAACTATGTCTAGTCACTATGATGGAGCACGGTGGAGGATAATGTGAGAAAAAGAATGTGTATATATATGTGTGACTGGCTCACCTTGCTCTTGCGGTAGAAAACTGACAGAACACTTTAAACCAGCTATGATGGAAAAAATAAAAATCATTAAAACAAAAAAGATGTTGCAGCCATCAAGACAGCAGCCACTGGTGCAGCCCAATGGTGCAGCCTAAGGGGCTTCAGGATGGAGAAAAGCAGGATACTGGCCCTGGATAATCAAGGTGCAAATCCAAGGAATGATTTCAACGATCCCAGACTTTTGCATCTTCCCATACAGAGAAAAGCGCTAAATTCATTAACTGGAGATGTCTGGTTTTCTTCTCTTTTTTTTTAGGGCCACACCTGCGGCATATGGAGGTTCCCAGGCTAGGGGTTGAATTGGAGCTGTAGCCGCTAGCCTAAACCACAGCCACAGCAACCTACACCACAGCTCAGGACAGTGCCAGATCCTTAACCCACTGAGCGAGGCCAGGGATTGAAACTTCGTCTTTGTGGATACTAGTCAGATTCGTTTCCACTAAGCCACAACGGGAACTCCATGGTTTTCTTTAATTAATAGTAATCTTTTGATATTCCAACTACCTCGTTTTTGCTGCAAACCTCCTATATATCCTGGCTTCTCCCTCACCTCTTCAGAGCAGTCCCTCAGAGCTACCTGAGAGTCTGCCTCCCAAGCGTGAATCCTTAGAAAGTCCACTGAATAAAACATTATGTTTTGCATTTTTTTTTTCTTTTCTGGCTGCCTGTGGCCATGGAGTTCCCAGGCCAGGGATCAGATCCCAGCTGCAGCTACAGCTGTGGCAATGCCAGATCCTTTAACCCACTGTGCTATGCGGGGATCGAACCTGCATCCTGGTGCTATAGAGATGCTGCGGATCCATTGTGCCACAGTGGGAACTCCCACTGAATAAAATGTAATTCTCAACTTTCAAGTTTTGCATTTTTTTTCAGTCGACACATCTATTACATAGAAAGGTTTTTAATGATTTTACCTCCAGGGGTGGAGCCTAAGGAATTGTGCTTTTAACTAGTGCCCCTCATGCTTCTGGCCCACCGCTGTATCTCCTAGCTATCTCCTAGGTAAACCCATGGCAGCAGCTCATTGAGCTCTTAAAGCACGGGGTGAGTGCAGGAAGCAGATTTGGGCAGCGATTAAGAGCAGAGGCTCTGAAACGAGACTATCTCAGTTTGAATTCTGGCCCTTGGACCTGTGTGGCCTAGGGGAGCTTTTCCATATGTCAAAGAGAAAACCGAACAATACCTACCTCATAAATGACTATGAAGTGATCCACAGAAAGCCCTTGCAGTCCAAGCTAAATAAATCTTAGTGACTGAGTTATTAAATCCAAATTACTGGTTTTTTTTTTCTTTCTTTTCTTCTTTTTAGGGCTACCCCTGAGGCATATGCAAGTTCCCAGGCTAGGGGTCAAATCTGAGCTGCAGCTGCAGGCCTAAACCATAGGCACCACAATGCCAGACCTGACCGCATCTGTGACCTATGCTGCAGCTTGTGGCAATGCCGGATCCTTAACCCATGGAGTGAGGCCAGGGATCGAACCCACACCCTCATGTATACTAGTTGGGTTTTTAACCTGCTGAGTCATAAAAGGAACTCCCACTGTGTGTGTGTGTTTTAATTAAAAAATGGTTGATTTCCAATGTTTCTTCAGTTTCTGCTGTACATCAAACTGACCTAATCACAGGCAGCAAAACCCCAGTACTGATGAGATAAGAAGCATGACTCCACATACCTTGAGGGGCAGTCCTGGAGGTTACAGGGCTGGTACCCAGCCAGTGGCTTCTGGAGGTGATTGCACAAGGACTCACTCACTTCCTGCCCATTGGCCATCATGCACTGGGGTCTCCGAACGCGGGCTCCCAAGTGGCCACAGGTGGCAGAACAATGTGTCCAGTTACCAAGCTCCCAGAAAGGCTCTGCAGAAAGAAAATGCATGTCATGACAACCCCGGGAGGAGAAACACCAATGGGCTGGAGATGACCTGGCCAAAGACCACACCACCAGCTGCTTTCTGGTTAGCCGCCTGTCTGGTTCTTTGAGGAACACACAGAAAGGAAGCCATAGCATTGTGCGAAGGGGTCCTTTAAAACTCCTTTCCCCTCCACTGGCTTATTGTAATAACTGGTGGGAATGGCAGCCAGAATGGGGCCCCTGGACCACAGAGGGGAGAGGGGCTATTGCAGACCAGCTGGATCTGCCAGAAAAATCCTAGAGAGAGGGAGGGTGTGTTCTGTGCAGTGGGCTGCATCCGAGTCAGTCTCTAAGCAGAGCCAAGAGGACAAGAATGGAGGGTTTCTCAGGGGACGCCCTAATGGGCTCTATTTCCCAAAAGTGGATCAGGTGGAGAGAGGAGAGATGATTGAGCGGGGACCAGGGATGAAGCCAAAAGGTTAAAGATGCATTTCAATTCCACGCTCACTTTTCCATTCGTTCTTAATCTAAACTTCAGATTGGTCCTGAAGCTTCATGTGTAATTTGTCAGGGAGACATCTGGAAAGGTGAAAATGGGAGTTTCCTTTAGAAAAGTTGAAGCTGACCCCCTCCGATAATTAAGAGCTTTTTCACTGTAGACCCCATTCCAGTCTTCCTTCCCTTTTGACACTTGGTTAAAAAGATGAGGTAGGACGCGATGATGACAGACTTGATCACAGAAGGTGCCAGATTTCCTTGTAATAATCACAAGTAATTGATAGCTACCAGCTGTGTCTACATGCTCCCTCACAGAGCAGAGAGATTTCTTTAACTTGTTTTCCAGTTTTTCCTTTTGATTTTTGAATTTTTGTCTTAAGTTGCAACATCATTTGTGAAGTGGAACAGTATATATTTTTAGTCCCCCCCCCCCGTCCCAACCTCAGCATTACAGTTTCTTTAAAACAATTTTTCAAAAATAGCTACATGTATTGAATTTTCCAGGTAGCAGGTACTAAGTTAAACACGTTAACGTCAATTTTCCTTTTTTTTTTTTTTTTCTTTTTAGGGCCACACCCACGGCATATGGAGGTTCCCAGGTTAGGGGTCAAAGTGGAGCTATAGCCACTGGCCTCCACCACAGCCACAGCAACATGGGATCCGAGCTGCATCTGCGACCTACACCACAGCTCATGGCAACGTGGGATCCTTAATCCACTGAGCAAGGCCAGGGATTGAACCTGCATCCTCATGGATACTAGTGAGATTCATTTCCACTGAGCCAGGATGGGAACTCCCAATTTGCCTTTTAATCCATATGTCCATCTTGTGAATTAGAGTCTTTTTCTCTGCAAGATGGAAACTAAAAAAAGCTAAGTGACTTTTCCAAGGTCCTTCATCTATCAGCTGGATTGGAACTCAGTGTGTCTGACTCCAAATCTAACTCTATTATGCCCGTTTCACTAAGACTTCTTAACAGTTCAAGGCAGGACATACCTGCATGTCTTTTTAAAAAATGTGCATTTTTATAAATTGAGGTATAAGTCACATACAATAAAATGCTCAGACATTAGGCATGCAGTTTTATGAATTTTCACAATTACATACATGTCCTTCTGTACTCTTGATCCAAAACAAGGTATATAATATTTTATCACCCCCAAAAGTTTCCTCCTGTCTCTTTTTCATTAATTCCCCTTTTCTTCCTAGATAACTACTTGCTCAATTCTATCAATACACATCTGTAGTATCTGTTCTTGGACTTCATACAATATGTACTCTTTTGTGTTTGGCTTCTTTTGCTTAACATAATGTTTTTGAGAGTCACTCGTACTGTTGCTACATATCAGTAATTTATCCTCTTTTATGGCTCAGTGATATTCTACTGTATGAATACACCAGAGTTTGTGTATCCATTTTCCTGTTGGTGGCCATTAAGAAGTGAGAGCTGCTAGGAACATTCTTGTATGAATTTTTTTGCGAACATGTTTTCTTTTCTTTTTTTTTTTTTGGATAAACACCTGTGAGTGGAATTACAGGGTCAAGGGCAGGTGTGTGTTTAAGTTTATTAGAAACTACTGTACAGTTTTCCTAAAGCAGGTGGACCATTTTATACATTTGTCCACCATGCATGACAGTTTCAGCTGTTTGTGCAGACTTCGCATTGTCAGTGTTTTTGTTCTAGTCGGTGTGATATTGTATCTCACTGTGCTTTTTATTTTTTTATTTTTTTTATTTTTATTTTTTGGTATTTGTTGTTGTTGTTGTTGTTGTTGTTGTTGCTATTTCTTGGGCCGCTCCCGCGGCATATGGAGGTTCCCAGGCTAGGGGTCGAATCGGAGCCGTAGCCACTGGCCTACACCAGAGCCACAGCAACGCGGGATCCGAGCCACGTCTGCAACCTACACCACAGCTCACGGCAACGCCGGATCGTTAACCCACTGAGCAAGGGCAGGGATCGAACCCGCAACCTCATGGTTCCTAGTCGGATTCGTTAACCACTGCGCCACGACGGGAACTCCCCTCACTGTGCTTTTTAACTTTCATTTCCCTGATGCCAATCTGTACATCTTTTGCAAACTGTCTGTTCAAGTCTTTTGCCATTTCTTTGGGAGGGGACAGTTCGTGGTCCACCTATAGAAGTTCTTCGTATATCCTAGATATAAGTTCTTCACCAGACATATGGACTGCCAATCTATTTCCCAGTCTAGAAAATATTTTAGAAATATTAAATATTTGTATTTAATATTAGCATGAAAATGAAAGGCACTAGCTCAAGATTTAAAAGGTTGAGGTGATGTTTCTGTGTTTCAACAGGCTGAAATTGTTCCTGTATAGAAGATCTAATAAAGCATGTGGTCTGAAAGTAGCCTCAGGGTATCCTTCCGTGATTGTCTCATTTTTGAGCTACAAGAAGCTGAGATCAATAGCACAGGTTCCCTGTGATTCTAGCATTTCTGATTTCCTTAATTCTACCTCTTTCCCTTGGCCTCCTGAAGATTTTTGCAAGCTGGAGATACTTAGATTAGGTTCTTGTGACCAAGCACTGATATATAACAGTTAATATGTGTGGAAAAAAATATCTGTGAAAGAAAAAGAATGAAAGAAATGATTCCACAATTCTTAGCAAATATTCTCATTATTGATATTTAACAAGTTGGCAATAGTTTTGCAACTAGAAAACCAATAGCTGCATTACCACTAATAATAATGTACATTTAGGATATGAGTTTTGTGGGTTTCCTCAGGAGTGATTTTTTTTAAAGTTTCACTATGGAAGGAACAAGTTGAACCCCAGAAGACTGAGGGGGAGGAAAAAAGCTGGCTGAATGTCAAGGAATAATTTCACTTACTGCAAAGTGCAAAACATGGAGGGTCTTTTAACTAAATCCTTTTCCTAGCACATGCCTCACAACCAGAAAATTCCCCCAAAAGTCAATATTCCAGATCTGAAGGTAAGGGGTTTCCTGTTGGCTGTTGGCTCCTGTGTTGGATGCCTGGAGCATATGCTTTTTATGGCCCTTGGGAAATATAATTTTACTGTCTCATTGTCGTTGTTCTGAGAGGAAAAGGAACACTTGCTTACCAATTAGAAATGATCTAACTCTTGTTCCAGCATGGGTGCTCTTAAAAGAAGACACCTCTTAGGAAATAAGCCCTTTCCAATAGAATGCTCTGTCCCAGGACGCTTAGGCTCACACAGATCTGTGAGCTATGTGTGGGGTTGGGAGTGTGGAGTGAGGCAGGGGTTTAGTTAGAGTTATTAACTATGCTAACATGTTGCATCTCTGCATATTTTCAGGGTTTGTAGCCTAATGAGGTAGACTAAAAAAATTCAGTAGAATTCCAAAAAGGACTGGAGGCAGCAGTTCCTCCCCCTAGAAAACTTTGGGAAAAGGAAAAGGGTGATGTTTTGCAGAGGGCCTCACCTGGTGAGGAGTGCAGCTTCTCAGGATGGGTGTGAAGCATGAGTGTAAGAGCAGAAGGATGGCAGAGGGATGCTGTATATGGTTTTGATATGAGACATTCTCCATTCCTCAGTCATGTGACCAAAGTCATGAGCTGCCTGGCTGGAGAGACCTCTGAGAGAAGAGGTGTGCAGGGCAGAACTGAGACAGCCATGCAGATCCACGAGTGGAGAAGAGAGAAACAAGGAATAAGGCTGGGGCTCTCAGGGAGCTCGGCCAACAGACAGGTTTGGCCATCCTCATTTGTTGAAAATCTTCCATTCTAAGATCCTGGAGGACCTCAGAGGCTCTTTGGGAAGGGCTGCATTGAGGTACACCAGGGCCTTCCTGATCAACACTGAGAGTCCAGGAAGAGTAGGATGAAGGGCCCTGGAAGAGATGACTACACATTTGGGTTCTAGTGCAAACTTTCTGTGAGTCTCAGGTTTCCTCATCTCTGCAATGGGATAAAAGATTACTGGCCCTGACACTGTGCTACTGCAAATGTCAAAAGAGTTGATGAACATCAAGTACTTTTGGCATGACGACTCTGCCAACTCCCCACCTTTTCATGTCTCTGGGCTTCTCTAACTGCCAACAAGAAAAGCCATAGAGAGAGCTCTTTTCCATCAGCCTTTTAGTTGGGCAGTAGATTCTACAATCTCATCCCAATTCTGCCAATGATTCAATCCCATTCATTTATGAAACATTTGTTTAATACCTACACCTGTGTTAGGTGCTGGAGATACAAAAGGGAGTAAAGGATCCCTAATGTCAGTCTAACTGACTTCTGTGACCCACTTTCAAATAGTTTAAAGAGGAGTAGAATTTATTGAGTCCTAAAACTCCTACACTTAAAGCCCATTCTGGTGACAAGAATTGGGTGAGACCCAGATATTATCCCTAACAGATAGCAATAGAAGAAGCCACTTTATCATCCTGTTCCAGGGGCACATGTAATGACAGTTCCCAAATTACAGTAAACGCCGCTACAAGATGTCCTAAGACTCAACTGATTAGTATTTATTGAGCACCTGGTTTGTACCTCATGCTGTGTTATATTCTTTTTTAAAGAAATTTATTGGAATATAGCTGACTTACAATGTTGTATTAGTTTCAAGTGTACAGCAAAGTGAATCAGTTATACATATAAATATACATATATCCATTCTTTTTTCCCATATAGGTTATTACAGAATATTGAGCAGATTTTTCTGTGCTATATGGTAGCTCCTTGTTAGTTATCTTAGGGCTGTGAAAAAATTTAGACATGGTCTCTACCATTAAGGAACCCATGATTTATTTGAGGAAATACAGATGAAAGAGGAAACAATTTGAGACTAATGTGTACCAGGACTTGGTCACGGATCAATTGGCGAGACCAGAGAAAGGGGTTGCCCCCAAATTAGACAAGGGTTCACACAGGAGACAGGAATTCAGCTGGACCTACAGAATGGGAGGTACTGAGACAACATGATAAAGGCAGTGAAGGACACTTCTTTCAGGGAGAGCAGTAATGCCTAGAAGCCAGACTTCCAGGGAGGCAGCATGGTGTGTGTGTGTGTGTGCATGTGCGTGTGCGTGTGTGTGTGTGTTGAATCATAGGGTAGGGAACCATTGACTAGAAAAGAATTTAGTGCTAGCTTAGAATAGCTTAGTCAGGGTAAGGAGTTAAGCAGATGTAGAGGAAGAATATGTAGGATCTTGTTTCTGGGCAGAAAAGTTCATATCCCAGTGTAGGTTCTTAGGGGCAGAGAAGTAGTAGCATAAAAGTCACAACCTTCTAAGATAAGAACTGGTAAAACAGAGTATAAAATTTCATGTTCCTTGTTAAGTGGGCAGTGGCAGTGATAGTTAAGACCATTAGATGTCCACTTGTTTACTTCTCAACTCAAGAATCAACGAAACCAGGTCATACTCTGTACATACTACAGGAAGCACTTGATGAACAAGAGTTTGACACTTACCCAGTAAGTGGAGGACAGATGTTGCCTTTGCCTTTCCAAGAGCATTGATGGCTGTGCAGACATAGGTTCCTTCATTTTCAAGGGAAACATTCTGCAACAACAGGGATCCATTGAAAAGCAAGGAAATACTGTCACTCAGAGATCCTCCTTTCTTCAACCAAGTTATATTAGGTTGAGGGATACCTTCGGAATAAAAACAAATACGACAAAGGCAAATTCCTTTAAGAATAGGGCCAGAGTACCACATGACAAATACCATACAGCATTTTGACCGCAAGTCAGCAAGTGGGTTTAATTACATAT
This sequence comes from Phacochoerus africanus, assembly GCF_016906955.1. Classification (NCBI taxonomy): domain Eukaryota; kingdom Metazoa; phylum Chordata; class Mammalia; order Artiodactyla; family Suidae; genus Phacochoerus; species Phacochoerus africanus. The sequence goes on from NC_062552.1 coordinate 52,144,445, forward strand.
AATAGGAAAAACAGCTCCTCTATGGCAGGTGGGGGATGATGATAAAGCAAAGGGCTTTGGTCTACTGAGCACTTGCATGATTTATGTATCTGTGTCAGGGAAGAGGAGCCAAATGGTGTGGAATTACTCCATATTGCGAAGGGGGAGAAATTTGATGTAGCGTGAGGGTAACAGGTGAGTGGGTGGAAAAGAGAAGCTGGTCAAGCAGGGTGAATGTGGAGGCAGAGACACGAGGGAAATTCCTAGTGGTGGGGGGGGGGGTTGTCACAATGAAGGCTTTGGAAAACAAAAATATAGAACATGGATCTTTAAGTGGTTTGCTGTGCATATGCAATGAAACATTCCTCTTTTAGGAGGAATGCAAAATCTTCAGGGAAATAGATTTTGTTCATTTATGCTTTTTTAAAAGCAGGTAATTTCAGGAGTTCCTGCTGTGGTGCAGTAGATTAAGGATTTGGCATTGTCTCTGAAGCAGCATGGGTTCAATCCCTGGCTCAGAAACTTCCATATGCTGTGGGCGGGCCTGAAAAAAGAAGAAAAAGGGGGGGATAGTTTGAAGGAACAAAAAGAAGTGCTGTATTTTTAGTCTGGGGCGATGTAGTGAGGTGCACAGACTACAGAAGCAACGTCTCTGGACACAGGAAGGAACAGCATGAGGAACTGAAAGAATTTCTCTCCCCACATCTTGAGAAGTCTTGGCAATTTGCTGGAATATAGGATGTGAAACTCTGAGGACTCTCATTTGGTCCTAAGAGCTGGGGCTGCCTCCAATGATGCCTGAGATCCGGCTGGGTTACGAGTTTAAGGATGTCCCCTCCTCCCGCAGTGCTCTGGCTAGAGAGTCTGGCAGACACGGCAAGGCTTTCTGACAAAAAAGAGATGTCAGCGCTATAATCATGAATTTGCAATGCACCTTGCAGGATCCATGAACACTGGGATATTGATCCTCACAGTTATTCCCAACTCCTGGGCAGCAGTCACTATTAGCTCTCTCTTAGAGCAGAGGAAGCTGGTCAAGTCAAAACCCAGGCCAGAACCAAAAAACCCCAAAGTAACAAGAACCAACAGTGTTCCCTGGTGGCCTCGCAGTTAGGGATGCGGGGTTGTCACTTCTGCGGCTGTCACTGCTCTGGCTTGCAGGAATTTCTGCAGCAGGCACTGCCAAACAAACAAATCCCCTAAAAACTAAAAACCGAAAACCAATCTAGGACGAAACCTAAATATCCAGAGAGGTGCTAATCACAAGTGCACATATCTTTTTTTGTTGTTTCTTCTACAAATATATGCACACAGAGAGGTTAAACTTTCCGTAAGGTCACCATCTAGTAACCTGGATCTGAGATTTACGCCCACACAGTTTACTCTAGAACTTAACCTCTTAACCTGGATTTAGGTAAGCCTTGTATATTCCTTGACAGATTTATTCCTAGGCATCTTAACTGTTTTTGCGCCAGAGTAAGCAGGCTCTTTTAAAATACATTGTATATTTGTTTATTGCTGATAATTAGAAAAACAATGAACACTTGTATATTTATCTTACATCCAATCATCTTATGAATTTTATTATCATTATCATTCTTTTTTTGTTGTTGCTGCACCTGTGGCATATGGGAATTCCTGGGCCAGGGGTCACATTGGAGCTGCAGCTGGGGACTACACCACAGCCACAGCAACACTGGATCAGAGTCATATCCGCAACCTACGCTGCAGCTTACAGCAAGGCCAGATCTTTAACCCAATGAGAAAGGCCAGGGATTTAATTTACCACAGCCTCACACAGATAATGTCAAGTCCTTAACCCACTGAGCCACAATAGGAACTCCTGAATTTTATTGTTTTGAATAGCTTTCAAATGCTTTTCTTGTTTTTTAAAGGTAAATAACCATATCACCTATATGTAATGACAATTTTATCCTTTTCCCTATATTTGTACCTATAACTTCCATTAACTGTTGCGTTGTATTAACTGATGTCTTTAGAACAATGCTGAATAACAGCACTTACATCCGGCAAATTTGTCTTGCTTCCAACTTTAAAAGGAATATTACTAATTTCATCCTTAAGCACGATGTTCACTTTTGTTTTCCAACAGCTGTCAAATTAAAGAAATTTCCTTCTATGTCTGCTTTATGAGGAAATTTCTAAATTGTTCAGTTTATTTTAATTGGCTTCTTAAAAAGTTAAAATATTTAAAGCTAGTAACTTTCTTTTGAGTACCGCTTCGACTATGTATCTTACGTTTTGAAATGCAATCAACTCCTCATTATTTCATTCATTTGAAAAATGTTTAGGAAGTGTCTATTCTATGTGAGACTCTAGGCTGGTGCTAAGGATGGTGAATTAAGTGCCTTAAGAAACAATTTCAGAAGGAGGCTTTGAGGGAAAAAGATGATTGCAATAAAAGGACATAAGAACTTATGATAAAGGTAAACCCTGAATGCCACTGGCACACAAAAGCTGTGTTTTATGTAGACTGGAGGCATGGGGAAGATTCCCGCATGAAGGACCCTCTAAGCTAATACTTTAGAACAAGTGGGAACACATCATGTGAAGTGGGGTGGGAGGGGTGAAGAGTTTGTTTTAGGCAGAGGGAAGAGTATGCATAAAGGCCTAGACACGAAGGAAAATATAGTGCATTTGGGGAATCATAAATTGTTTAAGACTTGAGCTCAAGGTACACAGAGTAGGAGAGAGGAGAGATGAACCTAGAGAAGTACATAGGTGCCCATAAAAGGAAAATTTATGACCCACAGTGAGGAGTTTGGTGGAATTTATCCACAAGGAAATAGTAAATGATTTAATTATTTTAAGCAGTGGTAAAAAACAAAACAAAACAAAAAAAACTGCAGCTTTAGAAACATCAGTCTGGATGGGATTTAAAATGGGGAAGTGGGAGGCCAGGGTCAGGAGCACCAGTCAGCTAGTTACTGAAGCAGCTGGGATGAGACACAAAGGGTGCTAGAACAAGGGTGGGAGATCTGGAGAGAAACAGATTAACTTGGTAAATGTTAAAGAAAACCCAAGAGGATTTGGCGACTGATTTCAGATGGGGGATCGAAGGAGAAAAAGGATTTAAGGATGACATATTGATAGATGGTGGTACCATTACCTGAAACAGAGAAAATAAAAGGAACAGCAGATCTGCATGGAGAATGTGATAATTATGGTAAGCATGTGGAGCCTCAGGGGTAGGCATCTAGTTGACCACATACACCTAGGAGTCTGCTGGAGCACTCTGGGGATGGGTGGGCACCAATGTCATGTGCTCAGAGCACTAGAAGCTCACAGAAGAGTGGGCTTTTACATGTGACTGCCCTGATTTTTGTAGCTGCCACCTAGGGGTCGCCTCCGGGTGGCTTCGCTCTGGAGGACAGGGGAGCTTGTGTTCCTGGTCCTATGTGTCTGTGATACTTGGTGTTACCCCGAATGAGATCATACTCCTCTCTGGCACCCTAATTTGAGGGACTGCTCTTAGGGACACCTATACATCACATGGCTCTGGTGGCCAATGGGGCTTATGCTTGTGGGTCCCACAGGACTGTGACCAATGGAGAAAGAGGTGGTTTTTTTTGTTTGTTTGTTTTCAGGGCTGCACCCTTGGCATATACGGAGATTTCCAGGCTAGGGGTCGAATTGGAGCTGCAGCTGCTGGCCTACACCACAGCCACAGCAACACCAGATCCGAGCTGCCCTACACTTCAGCTCACAGCAACACTGGATCCTTAACCTACTGAGCAGGGCCAGGGATCAAACCCGCATCCTCATGGATACTAGTGAGGTTTGTTACCACTGAGCCACAATAGGAACTCCTTTTCTTTTCTTTTTTTTTTCTTTTCTCAGGGCTGCACCTGGAAGTTCCCAGGCTAGGGCTTGCATTGGAGCTGCAGCTGCCAGCCTATGCCATAGCCACAGCCACACTTGACCCGAGCCACATCTGCGACCTACACAGCAACATGGTGATCCTTGTAGCAATGCGAGATCCTTAACTCATTAGGTGGGGCCAGGGATCCAACCCACATCTTCATGGATACCAGTCGGGTTTGTAACCCACTGAGCCACAATGGAAACTCCTGGAGAAAGAGTTCTTAAGTAGCTACCACCCGCCAGGGCACACCAAGAGGCCACAGACCCAGGTGCTCTTCTTCCTATGAAGGAGGCCAATGAGCTAAGCTTCATGACTGCAGCTTGAGGACATGCATCCTGGGGCTGACTGTAAGCCTTTCCAGAGATCTCTGAGGATGGGAGCTATGTTCCCTCACCCTCTGCCCTGCTCTGCAGTGTTAGTGTTTCCTGGAGGCAAGCTTTACATGCATTGAGTGCCCTGGTTTTTACATCTAATGCCCTGGTTTTTTTTTTTTGGGGGGGGGGGGCTGTCACCCAGGGGATGCTCCTTGATTTAGTGGCTCTAGTTGTTGGGGATGGGGGATAGGGAAGTGGGGGGAAAGTGGCTTACAGTCCTGGGTCCCCAGGTCTATGGCAACCAGAGAGAGAGGGTTCTGGGCAGGCTCCCACCCTGGGGGCACTGCACAGGCAGCAGATCGAAACACACCCCCAGTCTTCCTGTGAAGGAGGTCCCTTTGCCTGTCTTGGAACAACCACCTGAGGGTCTGCCCTCAGGTCTGGCACACATTTAGTAGCTGATAAAGCTGGTTTCAAGGAAGGCGGGCTGTGGCTGCCTCTTGGTGCTCTCCCTCTGCCTTGCTCCAGCCTACCAGTATCACCCAGAAAAGAGCTTAGGCACTCGTTTGGAGCCCTGATTCCTGCAACTCCCACCCAGGGGACACCTCAGATGTGCTGACTCTGGTGGCCCACAGGACTGCCTATATCTGCAAACTTAAAGAAAAAACTGATCCTGAGGGTCTAGCTGCCAGTCAGCCTGAATGTAGGTGCCAAGAGCCTCCCCTTGGGGACAGTGACAGGCCTTGGAACATCCTCAACAACTAGCAGCTATTAAAAATATCAGGAGTTCCTGTCGTGGCTCAGTGGTTAACAAACCCGACTAGTATCCATTCATGAGGATGTGGGCTCAATCCCTGGCCTTGATCAGTGGGCTAAGGATCCAGCATTGCCATGAGCTGTGGTGTAGGTCACAGACATTGCTCAGATCCCAAGTGTAGGCCGGCAGCTACAGCTCCAATTTGACCCCTAGCCTGGAAACATCTAAATGCCGCAGGTGCGGCCCTAAAAAGAACAAACAAACAAAAAAATTATCATAGGCTGCTTGGACAATCACCAAAGTTATAGAGACAGTCAAGAGCTGAGGCAGAGTTGAATGACAAGGTTCATTTCTTTTTTTTTTTGTCTTTTTGTCTTTTTCTTTTTTGTTGTTGTTGCTGCCATTTCTTGGGCTGCTCCCGCGGCATATGGAGGTTCCCAGGCCAGGGGTTGAATCAGAGCTGTAGCCACCGGCCTACACCAGAGCCACAGCAACGCGGGATCCGAGCCGTGTCTGCAACCTACACCACAGCTCACAGCAACGCCGGATCGTTAACCCACTGAGCAAGGGCAGGGACCGAACCCGCAACCTCATGGTTCCTAGTCGGATTCGTTAACCACTGCGCCACGGCGGGAACTCCAGGTTCATTTCTTATACAAGGTTACTCCTTCAAACTGGGAGAGGAGGTTGCCTCACCTACTGCACAGAAGCCAACACAGAGATACAGAGTGGCTGAGTGGATGAACAAACAAGACCCACCCACATGCTGCCCACAAGAGACTCACTTTAGGTGTAAGGACATACATAGACTGAAAGTGAATGGATGGAAAAAGATAATCCATGCAACTCGAAATTAATTTCATGAAGAAACCTGGGAAATCACACAGATGTGGAGATTGAAAAACCACTGCACAACCAATGGATCACCTTGCTTTTCTAGATTTTTACTGGAGACACAGCACATATACTAAGCTTTACCTTGGTGATCCAGCAGATGCTATCATGTGCTTCTTGAGTGCTAGTTCAATTTTTTGCTGCCCAACCTCAGCATTCTGGCTCAGAGCACCGATGAATAGGAATTGCTCCTGGCCACATGGAGACAGATCCCAACTAGCATTTTTGCTCCCAGTGCTGTCGATACTTGCTATCTCTTTTGCATATGTTATTCTTATTTTAAACAGAACATTAGGAAGAGAAAATCTGGTATCCCTCTTTTCTGCCTAAAGACCACAGAAGTTTGTCTGTGGTTTCCGGAAGGGCTCAGACTGTTGTTCAAAAATGTCAAGAGTAAAGGTGAGAGACTGTGTTAAATTATCTCTTGGGATTCCTTGCAGCTTAAAGATATGTGTGAAATAAACCCATCCATTCATCCATCCACCCACCCATCACTTTATATATATATTCAACTCATTACTACAGGTCTCCTATGACCAGCACTCTTTTAGAGCATTTTTACTGCATTAATCTCCGGCCTCCCCTATAGATTGTGAGGATTGTGCCTGGCAAAGAGTAGACAAATGAATATTTGCTGAATGCAGGAATGCATGAACTAGGGAATGGATCTACCAGAAGAAAATTTCATCCCAAGGACACATCAGTGTGACTTTCTGATTATCCACACCAATATTCTCTTCCAAGTAGCAAAGGTAAAATGCTGACTCTATGGTAAGATGTTCATCAAATCAGACACTATTATTTTGGGATCTACAGTACTTTAAAGAAAGGCTATAAGTATTTTGAGGGGGAAAAATGCAAAACATGTCAGAAATCACTTCAAACGCCTAACTAGCCTCCATATATGTGAACTTAAATTGTTATTTATTTATTTGCTTTTTTAGGGCCGCACCCACGGCATATGGAGGTTCCCAGGCTAGGGGTCCAATCGAAGCTATAGCTGCCATCCTATACCACAGCCACAGCAACACAGGATCCAAGCCACATCTGAGACCTACACCACAGTTCAAGACAACGCTGGATCCTTAACCCACTGAACGAGGCCAGGGATTGAACCCACAACTTCATGGTTCCTAGTCGGATTCGTTTCCACTGTGCCATGATGGGAACTCCAAATTGTGATTTATTAATTAAAGAATTCCTTTAAGACCTCTACTACATAATTTTAGCTTAGGCAACTGAACATTTGTTAAAGCAACATATAAGTCTGAAAACACTTTACAATTCAGAGATCTTTGCTAATTTAAACTTATCTCCTTACAACTAGTCCAAATTAATGGGAGTTTTCTCAAGTTATAAAGACCTCTCAGAGTTCCCGTTGTGGCTTAGCAATAACAAATCCGACCAGTATCCATGAGGATGCGGGTTCAATCCCTGGCCTTGCTCACCGGGTTAAGGATCTGGTGTTGCCATGAGCTGTGGTACAAGTCACAGAAGCAGCTTGGCTCCCATGGTACTGTGGCTGTGGCATAGGCCAGCAGCTGCAGCTGTGATTCGACCCCTAGCCTGGGAACTTTCATATGCTGCACGTGTGGCCCTGAAAAGCAAAAATAAATAAATATATACATAAAACCTCTCACAGGGAGGGACCCTGAAACACTTCAGATGTATTGGCTTATTCGTGATGCCTCCATGATCAGAAGCAGGTAAGCATCAGCGTGGTCAATTCTAAATTGAAGTTATTCAGGGGCTCCAGGGAAGAGCATTCCAGGCAGAGGGAAGAGTACAAGCCTTGACCCTAAAGCAGAGTTCTCAACATGGAGTGAGTCTATGAACCTCATATGGGTCCACAGATGGAATTCAAGGGTCCATAAGCTATTCACTCACTCCAGCTGAGACTTTCCATCACCTATGAACATAAAACAACAATTCACAGTAGCAATACCTTAGACTGTGCAGCCAATGGAAATCACAGATAGTTTCATATCCCACTACAATTGTTACAGATATCTCACAATATCTTTTATACCATCACTACTTCAACATTGTGTAATTATTGAACTAATGCTAGATTTTGAATTGAATGCGTTGGTAAAAGAAGCACCCAGATTATTAGGTCACGCATTTGCTTTATAAACATCTTGATATCTGTATTTTGATTATAATCGGCTTTCTTTAAAATATATATATATGAGCACTCGAACCTGTTCACCCAGACCTTCGAGGGAAAGGTCTGGTCTGGAAATACAAATCGAGGAGTTGCCAGCTTATAGATAACATCTGAATCCCTGAGCATGGATGAGATCAATGGGGGAGCGAGTACAGCTAGGGAACAGAAAACGTCTGATGACTAGTCCTGAGATACCTCAAGTTAGGGGTCAGAGATAAGAGGCAAAACCAGAAGAGGAACAGCTGATACAGTGGGTTGGATGAGCTGCGAGAATGGTTTCCCAGAAGCCAAGAAAAAAGTATTTCAAGAAGGAGGGACTAGGCATTTGTGAAATGCAGCCATTGCCAAAGGGCCGAGTAAAGGGTCTGAGAAATGATCACTGAATTAGGCAATGCACAAGCTTACATGGTAGCCAATCAATAACCTTGACGACAGCTCTGAAGGTGGAGTGGTGAGGACAGACTTGGCTGGAGTGAGCTCGAGAGGATATGAATGGAGATGAGATTCGAGGCAGAATACTGGACTCTTGAGGTGTTCTGCTATGATGGAAGTTGAGGAATGAGGCGGTAGCTGGAGGGGGTGTGGGGTCAAGGTCAGTTTACCTTAAAAAGGCTTCACTCAACTGGAATTTGAGGTCTTTCTAATGGGTCTCCCTATTTCCACACTTGCCTTCCTGTCACTTGTTGATTCCCTATAGTCTATTTTTCAACACAGTGGCCAGAGGGTTTCCCCTAAAATGTAAGTCAGAACGTGTCTTTCCTCTAAAGGATTCCATCTCATTCAGAATGAAAACCAAAGTACTTAGGATGCTTTATGTAGTCCTATGTGATCTGCCCCCTCATCTCAAAATGCAGAAAAATAGAACTGAGAGCCAAATCCTTGATGAAATCATTTATGTTCCTGGATCCAGATCTGTCCAAAGTTAGCTGCACCCTAGGATTTTTCAGTTCCGGAGCCAGTAATTTCTCCCATCTTTCTTAAGCCAGTTCGAGGTGGTTCTCTGACCCTTGTAACCATGGGAGTCTGGACTAGAAACAGGTACGAAAACAACCCAGATGGCCAAGTGGCCACACCAGGATGCATTTCTGGGACCAAACTGGCATCACTGCGGTCCAAGAGAAAACGTCGGGAATAAGACGTTTGCAAAGAGGAGAGTGAGGACCACACCAGAATGTGACCCGAGTTCTTTCTTCTCACTCCACACAACTAACCCAGGCAATTTCATCAACTTTCAAGAACACAGTGATAATTCCCGGGCTGAAAACTCCCACATCCACCCATCCCATCTTCACCTCTGCCCGGAGCTCAAGCCAGCTGTTCCTGGATGTCTCCCATCAGCCTGTCCCACAGGGACCTCAAACTCAGTAAGCCCCAAAGCAAATTCCATCTCCTTCTCTTACCTCCTCCTATGCTTGTTCCATGTCATCGTTACAACGCCCCATCCATCCAACCTGCCCCCCCCTCCCCCAGAAGCTCAGGCCATTGCTGGCTCTCGCCTTTTCGTCCTCCATGTTCAAGGGGAGGATGTCACCTTAGAGCACCTAGTGGGACACGATCTCAACTGCTGCAGTGCTGCCTCACTCTGGCCACCCCAGCCCAGAGTGAGCAGGCTCTGCTGGCTACCCGGGGCTCAGGACAACCTCCAGAGCCCCTCAGCGGTCCAGCTGACTGGAAGTCAGAGCTACAGGTAACGCCACAAGGGGAATCAGCACCCATTTCAGGGTGCTCTCTGAAGACAACCCCCCACTTCAGCAGTTCTGACATGCCCAGCTGGGCTAGTGAGGATTTTGCTACACATGGGACACATCTCAGTGAACTCATTGCTCAGCAGATTTTTTTTTTTTTATAACAAATATCTCAGCCTGATTTTTTTGGAGTCCCTTTTGGTCATTCTCTATTACTCCCTAGTTGCTTTAAGTTCTGCTTGCCTGTGCCTATGTCACTTGGTGTAGGGTTATATGCCCCTCAGACTATCCACCCACCAACAATCCCCTACATCTTCACATAGTCAAGAATCCATCCAGCTCCTGAATATTCTGTAGGTGCCGGGGTCCTAGCTTTGCGGAAATGCTGAGCGTCAGCTTCCTGCCAAGCCTCCCTCCCCACCACTGCCTGTTAGGCGCAGAGCATGGGAGGGGAAGCCTCATCTTCCAGAAATCTGCTAAGACACTCCCTGGGTCTCTAACTTCGTATGACGCCTCAGGCAACAATCATCTCCGCAATCCCAGAGCAGTGCTTTACGCACGGCAGGTGTGCTGAAATAAACTCAGAACAAACTACAGATGGGGGAAAGTGTTCTGCTCTACTGTAGGTAATGCTGGCTGTCCTGTAAAGAGGGTGACACTTTTCCTTTAGAACATCTTGGAAGGTTTGGACGCATGCATTTATAGGCAGGGGCTGTACACGAGGGAGAGAAGAACCTGGAGTTCCGACGGCAACCCCAGGAGGTTAGGGATGAGGAGAGGAAGGCTGAAGGTGAGGGGGAACAGGGAGCAGAAGGGCTGGGGGATGACATGCCTTTGCCATGATCCCTGAATCTTGAAAATTTTGCTGAATGCCTGGGGTTAATGGATGTCTTGCTATGAGCAGAAGCCAGTCAAGTAAGTGAGTTTTGTTTTTGTTTTTTCTTTTTTTAAAAAAATTTTTATTGCAGTATGGTTGACTTACAATGTTGTATGAGTCTCAGGTGTATAGCCAAGTGATTCAATACATATACACATATCCATTCTTTTTTCCCATGTCGCTTATTACAGAATATGGAGTATATTTCCCTGTGCTATACAGTAGGTCCTTGTTGGTTTTCTATTTAATATATCCTAGTGTGTATACGTTCATCCCCAAATGGAGCCCATACCAGGTCAGTGTGAAAGAGACTGAGAGGCAGAGGGCAAGCCCCCAAGGACTATCTGAAGTCAGTTCCAGGGGGTTCTGGAATTTCCAACGCCCAGAACGGAGAGGGGTCAAAGACAATTCCACCTTACATCTAAACCTCAGCCTTGCAAGGGTATGATATTGAGTTTACACAGATAGTGATGTGCTATGCATACAAGGGATTTCGGAAGACAAAACCAACCTTTGAGAGTTTTTAGATGCGAAAGGGGAGACCAAGGTCTCCAGTGCTGAGGAAAGAAGCTGACCCCGAGACTCAGCATCTCCAGCATCATTATGTACGTGGATGCTTTCAAACAACGGCGGAGGCCCGAGGAAACTCAGATGGGATTCTCCATACCCCCGCTCTTTATGGTCTTTCAAAACGACAAATGTTTGCTCTGTTGAAACAGCTATAAAACGTCAGAAATACTTTCAACTTATTTATCTAACCTCGAAGACAGGCTATTTCCCCCAAGGCTTACAGTTTTGAAGTATATGCACCGTTCTGTTGCCACAATGCTGAAATCGTTTTTGGAAGGCAAATGTTATGGAAAAAAAAAAAAAGTTCAGGTCTGGAGGGGCTGTGAAGCATGTGTTGCAAAAAGTTTGCACCTCCTGGGTGCCTTTAAAATAGTCACTGTTTAAAAACAAATTTCCTTCCTCCTTGAAAGGCCCATGAAATATTCTACACTATAAAATCCTTGGCTTATTCAGACTGCTCTAACAGGCTAGATTTTTATATCCATGTATCACATATATTAGACTGGTATGTTCTGTTCATTTGTTTGTTTCCTCCGGCTCCTCAAAACTCATATAATATTTTGTATTTCTTTCGCCGAGGACAACTGAGAGTTTAAACTACCATTAGTCACCTCCAGGGAATGTGAAGAAATGATGTTGCCAGTTTCTAAGATTAGAGGCAAACTGAACTCAGCGTAGGCAAAGCAGTAGGGAGACATTCCTAATAATTGAAACAAATAAACAAGAGTTTACAGTTTTAGGATCAAAGAGAGTATCTTAAAGCTACTAGCAAAAAGGGGATATACCCTTCTAGACTGCTGGGTCCAATTTGTAAAATGTAGTACATTTTGCAAGGCATTTTCCTCTTTTTTGGGGGGGGCGGGGGGTCTTTTTAGGGCCATGCCCGAGGCATATGGAAGTTCCCAGGCTAGGAGTTGAATTGGAGCTGTAGCTGCTGACCTACACCATAGCCACAGCAACACAAGATCGGGGCAGCGTCTGTACACACAGCTCACGGCAACGCCAGATCCTTAACCCACTGAGCGAGGCCATGGATCGAACCCTCGTCCTGGTTGGGTTCATTTCTCCTGAGCCACAACGGGAACTCCTTTTTTCCCCCTCTTTTGAATTAACTGCATACCCTTTCCTTTTGCTCTTTTGGCAACCAATCGATAATTATGTTTTTTTTGGATACGAGGGACTATCCATCAATGACACCCTATCTGGAACTTTGCCCTTCACAGAATTCTCATGAATAGTTGTGTAAGTACTTCTCCAGTTAAATGATGTTAACCACGGGCATAATCAGGTCCCCAAGCAATTCGGTCTGAGGACCTCAGAAGCAATCTGGGTCGAAGCATCCACCCCCAATCCCATAATCAAGAGCCTTTGTGCAAAGGGCTTTTAAATGTGTTTCTTCTGCCTTAGGGGAAATCCTCTTCCTGGTGTGGTCAACCCCAGACTCCCTCTCTGCTTGGGACCTAGTAATTCTCGTTAACTCCAGTCGTCATACCTCAAGAGCGCGCCACAGTTCACTGCTGGATATTGTCCTCTGGAGTCTCATTTAGAGGCTAGAAAGGGCCTCTGTGAGTTATTCCATATATTATCTCAAAACCAAAACCCTCCAGTGGTTTCCTGAAGACTAAGACTCAAAAGTCAAAGCTGGTGCAAATCAAGCCGAGTGATACATGCTGGAGTTAACAAGTGGTGTAAACCGCGGACCCCAGCACAGGGAATTCCTCAACGACAGCTCAAATGGGGACCACCCTGATAAACAGCAATTTGCATAATCTAGCAATATAACATTGGGACGTGGATGAACAAATAGCTTTTTTTAAATTTAATTTTTATTTTATACTGGAGTATAGCTGATTTACAGTGTTAAACAGCTTTGTAGGTTCCTTAAAAGATACATGAGGAGTTCCTGTTGTGGCTCAGTGGTTAACAAAACTGACTAATAGCCATAAGGATGCTGGTTCGATCCCTAGCCTTGCTCAGTGGGTTAAGGATCCGGCGTTGCTGTGGCTGTGGTGTAGGCTGGCAGCTAAAGCTCTGATTTGACCCCTAGCCTGGGAACCTCCATATGCTACAGGTGCAGCCCTAAAAAGACAAAAGACAAAAAAAAAAATTAAGCTACATGAAATGTACCACTTGTTTGGAAGTCACACACTGGGACCTGCAAGTGGATCTTGCTGTTGCCACCATGGAACCTGGAGAACTTCACGAGGGCTGCTGTCAGTGGAGCTCCTGGGGTGACATCTCAAAGCTGGGCTGACTCCCCAAGGCTCCCCTTCCTTCTCCTTCAAAGAACTGTCTCTTCCCTTTTTTGAGCTGCCCCACTTACTCGGTCAAGCGGTTCCTCTCTCCTTAGGACTGATGGAGAGTAAGATTCAGTTTTCCTAGCTCCATAGCTTTTACTCTTATCTTGGAGCAGAAAAGCACAAAAGCCCTTCAATGTCTGGGTACCACTGCTAACAACAGCTCATCCTCCAGCCCCGGGAACCTTACTGCATATAACACTCAAATTTTCTATGTGAGTTCTCTCCATTGGGGACTTATTTGCTGTTTTCTTTTATCACTTAGAAAAATTTCACTTATTCATTTTTGGGGGGACGGGGGGGTGGGATCTTTTTAGGGCCGTGCTCACAGCATATGGAAGTTCCCAGGCTAGGGACTGAATCAGGGCTATAGCCCTGGGCTATTCCACAGCCATAGCAATGCCAGATCCGAGCCGTGTCTGCAACCTTATCCACGGCTCATGGCAATGCCGGATTATTTAACCCACTGAGCGAGGCCAGGGATCAAACCCACGTCCTCATGGATACCAGTAGGGTTCGTTACTGCTGAGACATGACAGGAACTCCCAATTCCACTTATTCTTAAAGTTTCATCTTAAGGCTGCTCTTCCATGACCCTCTGACACTGAAGCTGATTCTTCCTCTGCAGACCTTTGAACATACTGACATGCCCAATTCCATCTTCACAAGGGTCCTGGCTTGGTCCTGGCCCTGCCATTTAACCCCAGCTTCTGGTTCATTCTGTTACCCACTGTTTCCTGGGGGAGACCCTCTCATTTTGAGATAACATTTGAGACAAGTTCCAGGAGACTCTTTGGCCCCAATTGTTGGCTAGAACACTGGTTCTTAACCTTGGCTGCACTTTAGAATCATCTAGGGAACTATAAAAAAAAAAAATCCCAATTCTCAGGTCATACTGCAGACATATGAAATCAGACTCCCTTAGGGTGGTGTGGGGCAGGGTGGGAGGTGATGCCTGGGCCCCCTCATGATAATAAAATGACTCGAGTACATTATCTGTCTCATGAAGATGAACACATGGGTGCTGAGTTATCAAATATATAACTAGAGCGAATAAATGAATGAAAAATAAGAAAAAAAAAAAAACAATCAGGGCATTATCCGTGTTCCTAAAAGTGGTTTTCTGACTCAGTGGGAAGCCCTCATATTTTTAAATAAATCTCAGACATTGAATTCAAACAAAATTTCCTCTCCTTCAATCCCCACCCTGTGTGGGTCCTGTGGGCCCCACTCTCTCATGAGGAACGCACAATGAGAGCAAACAGATGAAATGAGTCATCCCAGGGCTTCTGCATATTTTCCATAAGAGGGATTCCTCCAGCCTCCACAGCTCTCCTGTGCCCTCCACCCATGCACAGGGGTCTCACAGCATAAAGAGCGAGCAGTTGAGACCCCTGGGGACAGGGAGCAAGTGAGGGCCCTTCTCATAGGATAAGCAGATGTGACTGGTGTGAGGCATGGGCTCTTACTGCCTTTTAAGAAGAAAAGCCCCCCCCCCCCTTTTTAGGGCCACACCCAAAGCATATGGAAGTTTTCAGGCTAGGGGTCAAATCAGAGCTGCAGGTGCTGGCCTACACCACAGCCACAGCAATACCAGATCCAAGTCTCATCTGCGACCGACACCACAGCTCATGGCAATGCTGGATCCCTGACCCACTGACCAAGGCTAGGGACGAACCCGTGTCCTCACAGACACTAGTTGGGCTCATCACCGCTGAGCCACCATAGGAACTCCAAGCCCCCCAGTTGTTCACTCCAGATCTCAGGCACGTCTGAGAAGCTCTGCACCAGCCACTCTCTCCTGCTCTGACAGCATGCCCAGAATCGAAGAGAGCACAGCGCCAGCCAGAGGCACCACTCAGAGACTTGTGCGAATGAAGCAAATTGTTCTATTGGAAATATGACCTTTGAAGATCACTAGGAAAAGACATGAAGTTGGAAAGCAAAGAGGAGAAACCCAGTTCCTATCCCCTGGATCACTGCAGATCTGCAGTATACAGACCAGCAAGCTCCATCAGGACAGTCAGAGCCATGCTATTAACATCACAATTTAGGTAGGCTTAAGACATGGAAGCAACCTAAATGTCCATTGACACATGAATGGATAAAGAAGATGTACATATACACAATGGAATACTACTGAGCCATAAAAAAGAATGAAAGGATGCCATTTGCAGTAACACGGATGGACCTCAAGATTGTCACACTAAGCAAAGTAAGTCAGAGAAAGACAAATACCAAATGATATCACTTATATGCAGAATCTAAAAAACAATACAAGTGAATTTATTTACAAAACAGAAACAGACTCATAGACATAGACCAAAAACTTATGGTCACCAAAAGAGAAAGGGTGTGGGAGGGATAAATGACGAGTATGAGATCAACAGATACACAATCCTATTCATGAGATAAACAAGGATTTTCTCTACAGCACAGGGAACTATATTCAATATCTTGTAATTACCTATCATAGAAAAGAAGCTGAAAAATATATGTATAACTGAATCACTTTGATGTGCATCTGAAACACAATAGTGTAAATCAACCATACATCAAAATAAATAGATAAATCAATCAATCCATCTGTGTGTGTGTGTGTGTGTGTGTGTGTGTGTGTGTGTGTGTAATATTGTAAAATATTGACTAATTCTTTGTGGTCTCAGGTGAAATATAAATGATCTGATGTTAAAACTTTTGGCTTCTAGTTTGCAAGGCCTTATTGAACTTATCCTTAAACATGAAAAAAAAAGGAACATGTAAGAACAACAGTAAGAAAGAAAAGTTCAGACCTCTAGTTCCATTTTTGGGTTATAGTAGCAATAGAATTATATTTATGTTCAACTGATTTCAATTTTGTAAGTAATATCTAGTTTTTGACATGCATAAAACAATTAGGTGGGCTTGGAGTTCCCATTATGGCGCAGTGGAAAAGAATCCAACTAGGAACTGGGAGGTTTCGGGTTTGATTCCTGGCCTCGATCATTGGGTTAAGGATTGAGTGTTGCCATGAATTGTGGTGTAGGTTACAAACATGGCTCAATTTGGCATTGCTGTGGCTCTGGCGTAGGTCAGCAGCAACAGCTCCAATTAGACCCCTAGCTTGGGAACCTCCATATGCCATGGGTGTGGCCCTAAAAAAAAAAAAAAAAGGTCAAAAGGCCAAAAAAAAAAATTAGGTGGGCTTAATAACTCTCCATATCAGATATGTGGCAATGAGAAAACCATGGGGGCAAGAGCTATTTTAAATCTGATATAAGGTATTATTGTGGAGAGGTTATGTATTAGTTTGGAAGCAGGAACCTGCCATGGGTCATAAGCCCTACTCTAGTGTCCCAACTGGTGGCTTTCAAACATTACTAGTAGCAGAACCAATTCTTAAAAAAAAAAAAAAAAGCAACTTTTTTTGAGGAGTTCCCATTGTGGCTCAGTGGTAACGAACCTGACTAGTACCCATGAGGATGTGGGTTCAATCCCTGGCCTTGCTCAGTGGGTTAAGGATTGAGTGTTGCCATGAGCTCTGGTGTAGGTCGCAGATTGAGCTGTGGCTGTGGTGTAGGCTGGCAGCTACAGCTCTGATCTGACCCCTAGCCTGGGAACCTCCATATGCCACACCTGCAGCCCTTAAAAAAAAAAACAAAACAACTAAACTTAAAAAAAAAAAACCAAAACTCTCTCTCTCTTTTTTTTTTTTTGGTATATGAGGAAGTCTAATCTACAAAACTTTAAAATATGAAGGTCTTCCAGTTAAACTATGTTTTTGCTGCGGGAGAGGGTAGGTAGGGTTGAAAGGTAAGATTGGGGGGGGGGGGTCCTTGATAAAGCTCCATGTAACCTACAATTTGAAAACCATTGGTTTATCCACGGGTCTGTTGCTGGTGCATAGAAAGAAGAAAGACCTATGTTTATTTGGAAGACAGGGAATAAACCGGCACAACGTGACATCACATGATAACAGGCCTCGTGGTCAGTTGTTTTTACCATGTAAAGGGGTGAAGGTTAACACAGGGCTGGGTGTCTGTAACGTTTTCAGGACAGAAAAATGTATTGGTGGAACTGAAGACAAAAGTGTCTCACTGATGACAGGACTGGCCCACAATAGCTGTGGCCTGAATGCTTCAAGAAATGGGGACACTCAGTATATGCAGACATTGAAGCCCAATAAGTATGGAGTTTGATAGGTAATTGAAGAGCCCTTTCTGTTTTTTCATTTTGCATATCTAGCTACCTTATTCCAGCATTTCTCTCCACTTTTCAACTGTATGGAGATTCATTTTTCCTTCAAATGGGAAATTGAGATTGATGAAAGCTAGCCAAGACATGGAAACAACCCAAATGTCCATTGATAGATGATTGGATTAGGAAGATGCGGTACATATACACAATGGAATACTACTCATCCATAAAAAGAACAAAATAATGCCATTTGCAGCAACATGGATGGAACGAGAGACTCTCATACTAAGTGAAGTAAGTCAGAGAGAGACAAATACCATATAATATCATGTATATCTGGAATCTAACATACAGCACAGATGAACCTTTCCACAGAAAAGAAAATCATGGACTTGGAGAATAGACTTGTGGTTGTTGAGGGGGAGTGGGAGGGAGTGGGATGGACTGGGAGCTTGGGGCTAATAGATGCAGACTATTGCCTTTGGAATGGATGAGCAATGAGATCCTGCTGTGTAGCACTGGGAACTCTGTCTGGTCGCTTATGATGGAGCAGGATAATGTGAGAAAAAAGAATGTATGTGTAACTGGGTCACCTTGTTGTACAGTAGAAAACTGACAGAATACTGTAAACCAGCTATAATGGAAAAAAATAAAAATCATTATACAAATTAAAAAAAGAGATTGATGAAAGATGAGAAGAAAATCATCTTTCAAGGAGCATTCAGAATAGAACTTCAGTGGATCTTCAAAGGACAGACAATTGGTTTATGAATGAGTCTTCTTTTTTTTAATCTGCTAAATCAGTAATCCAAAGATGAGTACAAAGAGGTTTGGGGCAAGTATGTCAAGGACTAGGTAAGGCAGTGGAGCGTCGTTACCAGACAGTGCCTGATTTGCCTTGTTCCTTTTCTGCTGCTGCAGTGATGGTGGAGGCAGGTGTCAAGGTGGGGCCTCCCTTCACTGGGGACAGAACGAGCACACGCAGGCAGAGCTTTAGCCTAATACTGGCTGGCATCCTGCAAGCTTCCAAGAGACCAGCCTCTCAATGGACCCTACCTTGATCCTAGACCTCACACCATGGGTCGGTTCTCCAGTGAGGTTGGGCCCTGGCTGTTGCCTATACCTGAGCCCCTGACACCCCATCCCCAAGCTGCAGCACTTCCTAAGTCCTGCCTCAGACCTCTGCTTTGACACTCTCCTTTCTGGTTAGATCACCTGGGTTCCCATTCTGCTGTCTTAAGCCCAGAGCCTCCTTTCTCTCTCAGGTTCCTCTGGAATCACAGAGACCTGGGATTTAATCTTAGTTCCCACACTTGTTACATGTACAGACATGGGTAAGTAACCGCACATACCTGACCATGTTTACCCATTAGCAAAACAGAGACAATGAACCTCATAGGCTATTCAAGCTGACACATATTAGTTATCTAAGTTGTTGTTTTTGGTGATGAGTGTTGATGGTTTTTCAATATATTTCTTACTGAGCTGCTGCCTGTCAGCATATACTCCCTAGCTCTTTGCAATGTAGTTTCTGTGTTTAACTCACCTCTATGTGCCAACATCCAAGCCCTAGCCTTGGACAACTATGTCCCTGATCCTTGATTAATGACACATCTGTTGCTAAATGCCAGATATGCTGCTCTCTTTTGGATAAATCAGAGGCATGGGATTTTATTTTATTTTTTAAGGCTATTTATTTATTTATTTTTTTGTGTGTGTTTTTTTTTGCCTTTTCTAGGGCCGCTCCCGTGGCATATGGAGGTTCCCAGGCTGGAGTTGTAGACGCTGGCCTACGCCAGAGCCACAGCAACGCGGGATCCAAGCCGCATCTGTGACCTTCACCACAGCTCACGGCAAAGCTGGATCTTTAACCCACTGAGCAAGGCCAGGGATTGAACCCGCAACCTCATGGTTCAGATTTGTTAACCACTGTGCCACGACAGGAACTCCAAGACTTTTTAAAAGTTAATGTATAGTTGATTTATGATGTGCCAATTTCTTCCGTACAGCAAAGTGACCCAGTCATATGTATATGTACTTTTACATTCCCTTTCTTCTATTATCTTCCATCGTGCATGGAATTTTAAGTTAATATCTTGAGTGACGGGTGCCACCATCCAATCCATGACTACCGATGAAATCCCAGCTCAATTTATGGTTTTCTGCAGTTTCTTTCCCCTCCAACTTTTGCATCCATACTGTGGGCAGAATGCTCTTTCTAAACCACAGACTGGCTCACACCATTGCTCTACTTGAAACTTTTCTTGTCTCTCCCACCTCTAGTAAAAGGAAGTCCAAGGGTTTTAGCATGACATTCAAAGCCCTTCACAACCAGTCCCAACGTATACTTCCAAACCCACCTCTTCCCGCTCTGCCTACATCCTCCACTTTAAGTCACATGGATTTGCTTATGGTTTTGCAAATAAGCCAGGAGCTCTCAAGTTTCTATGCTCCTGCATATATGCTGTTCCAACCAAAATGGGCCTCTGTTTTGTTCCAAGTGGTTCCTTTCGGTTCCTCCTTTTTGGTTGCACTGTCATCCCTTCTGTAAACCTTCTCGGATCCTTTGGGAGCCTTAACTCTTCTTTCCTTTATGGGTCTTCATAAAAACTTAAGATTTTTTTCATTTGCTATATCATAGTTTCTTTGTCTGCATAGCTGTACAAACCAGATCTTATTCATCTCTGTACACTAAGGAACGAGCCTGGGCTTAGAGGGTGTTTGGTGGATGCTTGCAGAATGAGTGGAAAGATGGATGGAATTTACAACCACGTGTGACTGATTGACTGAGTGCAGGGTTAAGAAGGAGGATGGTGGAGGAAATTTCTATATTACGACCAGAGGTAGAAAAAACAAGGAAGGGGGGGGATAGGCTTTCCTAGTGGGAGAAGCGGTTTTAAGTCTAATTTAAGAATATTGCAAGGATTGTATGAAGTATTAAAAAGAGGAAATCAGTCCAGAAGAGGGAATACACTTCAAAAACTACAGATGAATAAAAATCAATTAGTTGTAATTTAGAATATGGTCAGAAGTACCAAAATGTTCAGTTCATAAAATAAGAGTAAGCAGATTATCCTTAGGTTTTTCTTATTAAGTACTCTGAAAATTATATGCAAAATTTATGGGAAAATGCATTTTTCTGGAGACAGTATTTTTGGGGGAGGGCAGGGCTGGTCAAAGGGATTCATGACTTAAAAATGACAAATCACTGCCATTAAGTTCCATAGTATATCATGTAAACCAACAGCTAATGGGGGAAAATAACTGTCAGAGAGACAAGGCTATGCCAGGAATTTAAGCACACAATCTCGCTGTACAACAGACATTTTCTCAAAATCCTCCCCTGTAAGGGAAATTATTAGAGCCAGTAAAGAAAGCTAATAATTCAGTACAACATCAACAAAACCCTAAGTATATTCACAGTGCTTTAACCCTAAAAAAAAAAAAAAAAAACCCTGATTAAGAAAATACTTTTAGGAGTTCCCGTAGCAGCACAGTGGAAATGAATCCGACTAGGAACCAGGTTGTGGGTTCGACCCCTGGCCTCGCTCAGTGGGTTGAGGATCCAGCGTTGCCCTGAGTTCTGGTGTAGGTTGCTGTGAGCTGTGGTGTAGGTCGAAGACGTGGCTCGGATCTGGCGTTGCTGTGGCTGTGGTGGAGGCCAGTGGCTACATCTCCCATTAGACCCCTAGCCTGGGAACCTCCATATGCTGCGGGTGTGGCCCTAAAAAGACAAAAAGACAAAAAAAAAAAAAAAAAGGAAAAAAAAAGAAAGAAAGAAAATACTTTTAAATGTATGTAATCTGTTTCTTCTGAAGCTGACTACCATCTCTTAGATATGAAAGACTTTCCTTCCCTTTACTCATCTCCTGGAGCACGAAGCACCTGCTTCTCCCTAGTTAAACCCTTGCAGATTCCTACCGCCTACTTGAACACACACTGCATGAAGTTAATTCTGTGTCTTCTACCTGTTTATTTCTCCCCATCCTCTCCTGTCAATGAGGAGCTAAAAATGACCTGGGTGTAGAGCTTAAACCTCTACCACTGGTAAGTCTGGATTTTCTAAAAGGCAGTGTGTCTTATTTGCTCTAGTTCTTATTCAAGTAATAAATCATCACAGCTATAGTTCTGTCCCCAAACATTTCTTTCTTCTTTCCTCTCCCAAGGGCACCCACAATCCTGACATTGGTATGTGTGCTTCCCATGAATGTTTGTATATTTTTGCCATGAGCTGATACACTCATGAACAATGCCTATGGTTGTGCGGTAGGTTTTAAAACCTTATATGCTATTATATTGTGACTATTGTGTGATTTTAATGATATTTAAATACTATAAAACTCATCTCAAAGTGCACATTCCAGTGATTTTTTAAAAGTATATTCATAAAGTTGTGCAACCATCACTCCTAATTCCAGAACATTTTCATCACCCCTAAAAGACACCTGTGCCTATTAGTCATTATTCTCCATTCTCTTCCATTTTCCTCTTTTAGCCACTGGCAGCCTCTAAGCTGTGTCTGGGGATTTGTCTATTCTAGACATTTCATGGCTATATAATCATATATGTGATCTTTTGTGTCTGGCTTCTTTAACTTGCCGTAATCATTAAACATTCCATGTTTTAGCATGTATCAATATTTCATTCCTTTTTATGACCAAATAAAATGCCACTGTATGGATATGCTACATATTGTTTATCCATTCATTCACTGATGGATATTTAAGTTGTTTCCACTCGCTGGCTGTCATGAATAAAATGGCTATGAACATTCTGGTGTAAGTTTTTGAGTGAGCATGTTTTAATTTGTCTTGGGTATAAATCTAGGAGTGGAATTGTTGGGTCATATGTTTAACTTTTGGAGAAATTATCAAACTGTTTTCCAAAGGAGCTCCCTGATTTTAAATTCCCACCAGCAATGCATAAGGCTTCCAATTTCTCCAACTTTTCATTAAGACTTTTATTATCTTGTAGATTATAGACATGCTCGTATGTGAAGTGGCATTTCATTGCGGTTCTGATTAATATTTCCATGATGACTAATGACACTGAGCATCTGTTCATGTGATAACTGGTCATTTGTAACTTTTTTTGAGAAATGTCTACTCAGGTCATTTGCCCATTTTCAATTAAGTTATTTTTTTTCTTTACTTTTTAAAAATTGAAGTATAGTTAATATGTAACGTTGTCTCAATAGATTATTTGTCTTTTTATTGCTGAATTATGAGTTCTTTTAAAATTCTGGATACTGTCTTATCATATATTTGATTTGTAGATCTTTTTTCTTATTCTGTGGGTTGTCTTTTCATTTTCTTGACAGTGTCCTTTGTAGCACAAGAAAAAAAAATTAAGTTTGAAGAAGCCCAATTTATCTGTTTCTTTTGTTACTTGTACTTTTTGAGCCATTGGCTAAGAAATGATTGGCCAATCCAAGGTGACAGATACACATGCCTGTTTTCTTCTGAGAGTTTCATAGTTGTAATTTTACATTTAGGTCTTTAATTCATTTTGCTTTAATATTTGTATACGGTATGAGGTAGGGGTTCAACGTCATTCTTTTGCCAGTGCATATCCAGTATTACCAGCACTATTTATTGAAAAGATCACACTTTCCCCCATCAAACTTTCTTAGCACCGTTTTGGAAGGATTGTGTTTTAAAGATTTATCCATGTTTAATACTTGCATCTCTAATTTATTCATTTTATAATTGTACACTATTCCAGCAAATCAATATGTTATCATGTGTCCTCTATCCTGATGAAAAAGATTTACTGTTTCTTTTGATTTTTTTTTCTTCTCTCTCTCTCTTTTTTTTTGGGGGGGGGGAGTCTTTTTAGGGCCGTGCCTGCAGCATATAGAGGTTCCCAGGCTAGGGGTCAAATCGGAGCTATAGCCGCTGGCCTATACCACAATGCCAGATCTAAGCCACATCTGTGACCTGTTACCACAGCTCATGGCAATGCCGGATCCAGGGATTGAACCTGATCCTCATGGGTGCTAGTCAGAATCATTTCCGCTGAGGCATGATGGGAACTCCTTATGTTTCTCTTCTAATCTCTCTCTCTCTCTCACACACACACAGTATTACAAACAAAACCACAGTGTACATTCTAGTAATCCTTTGTGCCTTGCTACAATGGCTACATCTACAAGTAGAATTCCTGGTTTTGAGCATTTTTGAACTGTTCACATTTTACTAAACTGTTCTCTATTGTAGTTCTTCCAAAATACACACTGACTAGCAGCGCATGAGATCCTATTTTTCTATATTCTTGCCAATCCTCGATAGTTGGCAAGGTAAACTCTAAGTTTTGCTAGTCTAATAGGTATGAAGTGGAAACTTACTTCTATTTTAATTTCTTGATTACTAGTTAGAATGAGAACATTTTCATACACTTACTAGGATTTCATTTTCTGAGAACTACTTGTTCATATCCTTTGCTATTTTTACTTGGGGTTGTTACTTACATTGATTCATAGAAACTATTTATATATTCTGGATAGTGTGTAACAAATATTTTTGCCAATAATTGTGGCTTGAACTTTAAATTTGTTGATAGTGTCGTACAGGGTCAGAACTTTTAAATTTTAACATAAAAAATTTTTATCACTTTGTAATAATAGCTTATTGAAATATAACCCACATATCATAAAATTCACCCTTTTAAGGTATACAGTTCAGTAGTTCTAGTTTCTTCAGAGTTGTGTAACCATCATCACTATCTATTACATCTTTCATGTTATACTTTGTACTTCTTGGACCCTCCTCATCCCCAAATCATAAAGCTATCTCTTTTATTATAAAAGCTGTTCAGATTTTAGGTATTTAATTGTTAGAATTTATTTTGGTAGAGTTGTTATATATATTTGTCAAAACAAATGATCTTTTTACCATTGTTTAATAGTCCGTCCTTTATTGATTTTTGATGTGCTGCTATTAAACACTTTTTTCATATATGCTTGAATCTTCTGTGGGCTATATATTCCATTTATTTGTCTATGTATCTGCCAATACCACACTGTTGGAATTATTCTAGCTTTATAATAACTCTTTATAGCTGATAGAGCAAATCTGAACTGCCTTGTTATTCTTCAAAAATGCTGGAGCTATTCTTGGTCAGTTGCTCTTTCATATAAATCACAGGATCAATGTGATAAATTCTAGCAATCCTGTAAGGCTCTTTTCTTAAATAATTGGAATCACTCTGAATTTAGAGATCTGAAACTTTGACGTTTTCTTGGATTTTCAATGTAGATAATTAATTATACTGTCTGATCTTTTTTTTTTTTTTTCCCTTGGCTGACCTTTTTTATTTTTATTTTTTTGGCTGCATATGGGACTCCTGGGCCAGGGATCAGATCTGAGCCACAATCATGACCTAAGGTGCAGCTATGGCAATGCCAGATCCCTAACCCACAGTGCCTGGCGAGGCACACAACCTGCCTCCCAGAGCTCCCAAGATGTCACCATAGCAGGAACTCCCATCTCTGACTTTAATAGGAAAGTTTTATAGTCTCACCATTAAAGTGAGCAAGACGTTTGCTATGGTTTTTTGTTTTTTTTTTTTGATAGGTACTTAAATTTAAAAAAAGCCAGATAACGATGATCCCTTCTATTACTGGTGTGCCAAGAGGTTTCAACATTATTTTGTTTTGGGACTTATCAAATGCTTGTTCAACATGTATAAGATGATCACAGTGTTATCTCTTTAGATCTCTAGGGTAGACTGGAGATGCCCTGTCCAGATGGCCCTTCAAGGAAGGCCTTGGTATCCCAGCTGCTGGCTGCTTTCAGCTGTCATCTCCCTAACAGTTTGCCTCAGCTCTCCAGAGAGCATGCCCTGCTTGGAGAGGGCCCCTTCTAGTGACTGACGGAGGCAGCTGCCTGAAGGCCTGGCCACTGGAGGTCACCGTTAGGCAAGCCTGATGAGCCATGCATGCTTTGAGCTCCCCTGGACATGGCAAGGCTTTGTGGGCTTGTACCACAGACCTCCTTTGCCCTTTGTCCCATCCTGCTTGCTCCCTCCCTTCCACAGGGACCCCTTACACCACACTGCATCTTAGTGTCTGCTTTCAGAAGAGCCAACCCATGACAGCCTTCTTAAAGTATTTTTTTTCTTTTTTTCTTTTTTTTTGTCTTTTTGGGGCCACACCCATGACATATGGAAGTTCCCAGGCTAGGGGCTGAATCTGAGCTGCAGCTGCAGGCCGACACCACAGCCACAGCAACATGAGATCTGAGCCTCATCTGCAACCTACAGCACAGCTCAGAGCAGTGCCGGTTCCTTAACCCAGTGAGCAAGGCCAGGGATCAAATCTGCGGTCTCATGGCTACTAGTTGGGTTCTTTACTGCTGGGTCACGATGGGAACTCCAAAAGTAGGTATTTTTTAACTGTTAAAAAACTTTGCATTCCAGGGAAAAACTCTTCTTAGTTATATACATTTCAGTTTGCTAATATATATTTTTTAATTTATTTTCCTCTGTGTTCATTGCTAATGTGTCCTTTGTAAATCCTATGTATGCCAGCTCCCTGGTAGGAGGCCAGGTGAAGCCCATAGTGGTAGAACTTTTCCCCCTGAGGCAGGTATGTACCTATGTTCTGTAACTAGCATCATCAGGCATTTTTGTTTGTTCGCTCACTTTTAACTCTGAGGCATCTTCAACTCTCCCAGAGAATTTTACTTTGCTCTAAGGAGTAGTCGTCAGCACATTCTGTGTTTAAGACAAGTTCTACACTTAGAGCTGGGCCACTGGTAGTATTGGCAGTACCATCCATTTGGGGTTCACCATCTTTCTGGCTCAACCCCATTCGAATCTGTGGCAAGAAGGTTTCTTAGAGACTAAAGAGGAGTCCAACACATAAGAACACTTCAGAGCAGAGACTTGGGTCAGCTGCACCTCTGACGAACTTAAGGAATAAGAAAAACAAGCAACCGAATACACACGTAACAGAAAATGACAGGATAAGTAATGTTCTTACTAAGCATTAACACAAGAAAAAATAAAATATGCAGCTACTGATGTTTACTGGTCATTTTCCTCAGATGAGCTTTCCTCTCTTACCAGCAGGGGGCAGAGAAGGAGCAGTTTAAACTATTCCACAAACCCCCACCCCCTATTTTTATTTTTTTAAGGAAAATCACTTTTATTTTCCTTTTTTTAATTTTAATTTTATTGGGGTATAGTTGGCTTACAATTCCTTCCCCTCTCCCATTTTTAGAAGAAACTTTTTAAAAAGAATAAGACAAACAAGCCTCACAACTTAGAACTTTTAACCCTTAGAAACCCAGATTTTCACGTTCTATAATTTGACATCATTATTAGAAATACCATCTAAGAGCGACTAGGGAAGTCCCTATTCATATCTATACCACGTAGGTTAAATAAAACATATTTGGCTCTAACAAAGAACTGTGAATCCGATCAAAACGTATGAACACATAAGCTCACTCTCCTGAGTAGAAAACATTTTCAGGGCAACTGAAAATGAAAGAAAAATTTATACATGCCACTGACTGACAGAAATAATCTTAATTTGCACTATGAAAACGTAATTGCATAAAGCAGTATTCATGTTTGTAAAAGTTACAACGTCCTCGTCTACCGAATGAGGGACTGGATTAGATGATAACCAAGGTGGCTTTTTCCATTCGCAGGGTGTGCCTCCTGTTTCAGAGATGAGAGTAGACTGCACATGTAACTCAGTAATGGTCATATACTAGCTGGAGACACAACCAAGCCTCTCAACCCTTGATCAACTTCACCACGGCTTTAAAAAGATGAATCTTGGGAGTTCCGTTGTGGCTCAGTGGTGATGAACCCGACTAGGATCCATGAGAACGAAGGTTCGATCCCTGGCCTCGATCAGTGGGTTAAGGATCCGGCGTTGCCGTGAGCTGTGGTGAAGGGTCGCAGATACAGCTGGATCTGGCATTGCTGTGGCTGTGGCGTAGGCCAGCAGCTGAAGCTCTAATTCGACCCCTAGCCTGGGAACTTCCATCTGTCAAGGGTGAAGCCCTAAAAAGACCAAAAAACAAAAAACAAAAAACAAAAAAAACCCCCCCAAAAAACGAAGCTTCATCAAAAGCTAAGTTAACTATGGTTTCTGCCCATAAGAAAACACACTTCATTGGCTGCAAGGCTTTATTTCAAATGGCACATAACTCAAAAGGAGGTGTTTGCTTTGAACAGGAAAGGACTTCTGATGAGTTCCTGGGGTACAGTCCACAGGGGATGACTGCCAGGGAACGAAAGACCAAACAGGCCTGGTCCTAGGAAGAGCTGAGAGTGGGGGAGGGAGGAGGCAGATGGATGGAGGTTCTTAGCACAAGGCCCCAGGGAACAGGGCTCAGTGGAGAAGGGTCTGCAGAGTCAGGGAGTGGTCAGAGACGGCCCACGTGCAGACTGGGCCAGGCCAGAAGAGAAACCCAGACAAGTTTAATGGTCTTAGCTGGAGGCTCCACTCGCAAAAATCAGTTTCCACTCAACCCACTCCCTGACTTAACAATAGCAAATAATATACCACAATCCTTTCGATGGCTCATCCCGCTGAGAGCCGGATTGTAAACTCTCGTGGGGAAGTAAGAAATTTAGAAATAATGTTAAAAGTTGAGGTTTCTCTTAATAGAAGTCAGATCTGTTTTGCAGAATCCTCTGCAGGTGTAGGGCTGTAGAAACTCTAGACATTTGCGGTTTGGCAACTGCGGAGTTCCGTTCTGCTTTTCTCCTTGCTGTGGCCAGAGAACGCTGGCCGTTCTGTAATGGTAGGTGTGTTTTGCCAGAAAACTCACATATTTGTGGGTGGAGTCAGTTGGGAGGCTGGAGGGATTTTTTTTTTTTTTCCCAAAAGTCGGCATAGGCCAAACACTGCAGGGACTTCCAAGGGGCGAAAAATAATACCTTGGGGGTTAGCAAATTTCCACTGTTTGGGGAGCCAAGGGGTGCAGCCCTGGAAACTGGCAAGTAACTGACCATTCCAGGGGAGGGAGAGCCCGAGAGCCGGAGAGCTGTGTCCTAGGAGCCCGCGTTACATGCACCTTCACCGTGGTACCGAGAACAGCGATTATGGGTCCTCCTGGCACCGGGAGCTCTCTGGCCGCAACGAGATTCATCTTAATTGGCTGCCAATACAGGTACTCCATTAGAACTTGCAAACCAGGCACATGTAGTTCTCCAGAGAATGAAATCAGTGCACAGCAAATGACAGGCATGTGCAAATTTACCTTAAAATAGTAAGATCTTCATGTTGAAGAGTTTATAGGTCTCTCTGAAAAACTGATCAAAGCTATCCACAGAGGCCCCCTGTCCCCCATAAGCTGTATGTGTGTGTGGCGTATCATTACTGATCTCAGTTTGGGGATGCATGGACCCAGGATAAGACTCAAGAATCTGTGGCTTAAAGAGGCAGAAGAGCCCTAGCTTAAGACAAGGTCGGATTGCAAGTGTTATTTCTCTTAAAGGATGAGCCATTTAGAAAGAAGGTTTATCTGCTATTGTAAACGAGGCAGAAGGAGCCACAGAGGCATAGACTGGTGATGCTCACCCAAGGGCAGTCCAGGATGGAGAGTTTAGGTAGGGGATCTTGACATTCCCACTCTCCGACCTGGCCTTCCCTAGCACGGCCTTTGTCAAGCTGGCGGGCACAGTCAATGCTTTCCAACAAATCCCCTTGCTCTGACTCCACACTCATCAAGCAACCGCCTGTGAGAAGTTGGCCTTTTGTGCAGATCTGCTCACAGGAACAGAGTGTATTGGTCTTGCCAGTGTGAACAGGCCAGTGGACAGGGTGGGTCCTGTGCATGGTCCTCAGAGCCCTCACGGGAATGAATGGACTGCGTTTTACACACTGGCCTCCTGAGCTGGTTGGTGGACATGTACCCTTGAGAGATAGACCCTCTCTCAGGGTGCTGGAAAATCAGAGTTTTAAGCCTAGAGGGCTGTCCACCTCACCAAGATGCCAGCTGGTGACTCCTGGCCACCCTGGGCTGGCCTAGTGCCCTCCCACCGGTAATGACCACACTCACCTTTTACAGGACATTGGATTGTCACGTTCGCTCGCAGGGGTGCCTCCACGATGCCTCCAATCACGACGGAGAGAAGGCTGTGCTCTGGTCTGGTGATGTTTCTTTCAATAGATAAGATGACAGGTGCCTCTTAAGTCAAAGGGAGCAAGAAACTATGTTAGGTTCAGACTTTTGCACTTGGCCAGCTGTGCTGCATTTGGTAAACATTGCTGAGCCCTGTGAGAGCAGGGGCAGAGTCCTGCTCTCTCTGTATCCCTCATGGTAACCCACAGGGACCAGCACATTCATAGCCTTGAGGTGCTCAGGGGATGGATGGACACATTCAAAGACAGATTTATGAAGATGCTCTGCAAGAAGCATATGCAGACGAGGAGGATACCTTGGTTTTATAACCAAAATGAAAAGTCCTCCTTGACAATTGGGAAAGGAAGGGATGCCAAAGGTCATGAGAAGGAGCCCTGGCAGGGCAGGAAGAACATCTCTGTGTGCAGCCTTGGATGAGTTACAGCAGGACCAAAACACACCAGGGGTAGAGATCACCTGACTCTTTTTTTGGGGGGGAAGGAAAATTGGAAGGAAACCTACATCAAACTTGCATGCAAGAAAAAAAATTAATAAAACAAGATCACAAAGAATTAGGAACTCACTCAATAGTTATTTTCCTGGATTTTAAGAACCATGTATTTTTACCAGATTCGTTCATGAACTCACTCAGGAAATATGCTTTGTGCCTGAGCTGGACAGTGGGAACACTGCATTACCAAACAGCCATCCTCACTCTCATCAACTGACATTACCAATCAGGGTGATGGGTGTTGAGTCAGAGAAAGGCCCTGGTTGGCCAGGGGTGGGTCAGGGAAGGTGCTATTCCTCTACCGCAGAACTATTGCCATGGTTGGTTTCCCTCCTCCACTATTAGCATGTGAGCTCCTGGAGGGGGTGACCGCATTTCCCTAAGCTGTTCTATCACCTGTGCTCAGTACATGAAACAACAGCAACATCTAGCCGCTTGGCAACCGTGTATTCTGGAGAAGAGGATTTGGGAACCGCCATGTTTGGGTGACCAAATGGTCCATTCTTCTCTGGAGTGCTGGGGGCATTGAAACGCTATCCTGAAAATTGAAAAGATAGGAACTCTTGGGCTAGGAGAGGGCTGTAGTTGTCACATGTCCTCTGGCCCCTGAGGACCTTGCACCAGCTGCCCTACGGATCTGGACTGTTCTGGGATGGCCTTAACAGAGGACTTGAGAGCTGCGAGAGAGACTTCTATTCTTCCCAGGACTTCTAGAACCTTAGAACTGATGTTTTCTAGAAAGGAGCCAATGCTCAAAGGAAAGAACAACCGAGGAGGACCAAGAAAGAGAAAATCAAGGTCTGAAGACCCCACCTTGGGAATGTAGCCAAGAGAGGCACTTAGTATCAAGCCATACCGATTCAAGGTAGCTTTAAAATCAACTGGTCCAACCTCCTCAATTTATAGATGTGATGCAGCGGCTTCAAAGCTCAATGCTTAGTTGTCTAAATGCTGGATTGTAATCCCTGATGTGTTCCTCTCCTCATCTTTGTTTGAGCCACAGATACCAGAAACTACTTTTTTTTTTGTCTTTTGTCATTTTAGGGCCGCACCCGTGGTTCCCAGGCTAGGGGTCTAATCAGAGCTGTAGCTGCCAGCCTATACCACAGCCACAGCAACATCAGATCCGAGCCGTGTCTGTGACCTACACCACAGCTCATGGCAATGCTGGATCCTTAACCCACTGAGCAAGGCCAGGGATCGAACCCGTATCCTCATGGTTCCTAGTTGGATTCGTTTCCACTGTGCCACAACGAGAACTCCAAAAACCACATTTTTAATCCCAGAACATGAGCTTGCCACAAGGAAGCATTGCTTACAACTTTTCCACCTAAAAACACTCTTTCAGGAGTTCCCGTCATGGCTCATTGGAAATGAATATGACTAGGATCCACAAGGATTCAGGTTCGGTCCGTGACCTTGCTCAGTGGGTTAAGGATCTGGTGTTGCCAAGAGCTGTGGTGTAGGTTGCAGATGTGGCTTGGATTGGGCACTGTTGTGGCTGTGGCATAGGCCAGTGGCTACAGCTCCAATTCGACCCCTCACTTGGGAAGCTCCATATGCTGCGGGTGTGGCCCTAAGAAGATTAAAACAAAATACTGCATCATAATAAAAACAAACTTTAATATTAAAATGACTTTGTCTACCTCCTGGTACATTAATTTACAGGGACAACTTCCCAAAAGTGTTCCTAAGGATCAGTAGGTATGCCATTGGGAGGTAGCCACTGTTAAAGGACAATTACTCTCTTTTGTTGGCTGGTGGCACTTTAAAAATGAAAAATCCATACTATCAATGCTTCCCATTAAATCCTGTCTCATTCATTCCTAATTCTTAGAAAGTGAGCTCTAGAGCAGCTGTTTTCAAAGAGTGGTTCTAGGGCCAGCAGCATCGGCATTACATGGGAACATGTTAAAAAGGCACATTGGGAGCTTCTGTCGTGGTGCAGTGGGTAACGAATCCGACTAGGAACCATGAGGTTGCGGGTTCGATCCCTGGCCTTGCTCAGTGGGTTAAGGATCCAGCATTGCCCTGAGCTGTGGTGTAGGTCGCAGATGTGGCTCAGATCCCGCGTTGCTGTGGCTCTGGTGTAGGCCGGCAGCTACAGCTCCAATTGGACCCCTAGCCTGGGAACCTCCATATGCCATGGGAGCGGCCCAATAAATGGCAAAAAGACAAAAAAAAAAAAAAAAAAAAAGCACATTGTCAGACTTCATCCCAAACCTGCTGTGCCAGAACCTCTGGGAATGGGGTCTAAAGGTCTGTGCTTAACCCCTGTCTCCCGCACTCCAAGCTGATTCTTCTGCAGGCTGAAGAGTGAAAACTGCTGTTCCAGAGTTTAACAGTAAAAGCAAAAACCAAACCCCAGGCATTCCGGGTTTCAACAACATGCATTACCTGCATACAGAACAGAGGAACTTTCCACATCCGAACCGAGATGATTAGCTACAGAACATCCATATACACCTTGGTCTTTCTTTGTAGGTTTCTGTATCTGTATTTTCCCCATTCCATCCAAAATGACTCTGTAGAACAGTGAGAAAGGACACGTTCATGTAACACATTAATGGCTCTAGAACCACAGCAAGTCGCAGAGAATGAAGAAGGCAAAATTACTGACTTTGGGCTGGCAAGGAGCCCAGAAGATAATCTCTGCCTCAATGCAGAAAACTACAGAGACTGGAGAATGGACAAGTCTTTTTTTCTTGGCTGAACCTCATTGAAATGGTAGACCTGGACTGTGCTTTAAGATTCAGTCTTCCCACCTCACCTCGCACGCGAATAGACTTTTTGGGATGGACACAGTACTTCATCTACCATGTTTTTAAGAAGACAAAGAAGCAGACAGATCTTGCTGGATGTTAAGCCCTCATTTTCTGTCCCAAACCTTCCTAAAAAACTGCAGATGTGGATTTTTTTCAGTTCAGATTTTCACACTGGACAAGAGTGGACCTGTGAAGAATCAGGGCCACACTGTAAGAGCTCCTTATGGCTTCCCGATTATTGATATTCACAAACACCTGCATATAAATACCACTCTGAGAATCTGAGTTGGTCAGGTGTATCCTCACAGGTGAGACAATTATTCAGGGAATGGAAAAGAGTCCTTGTTCTGCTTTACTTTTTTTTTCTTAATGATTTGATGCTGCTTCGAGATGGTTAGGACCAGTGGTCCACATACTACTTTTTTCCTGCCCCTTCCCACTTTAGAGACACAAAGAATACAGACTGTTCTGACCACTAAATACTGTTTCTTCATGAACTGGGCCACTTCATTTCCTATCATTTCACATTGCTTGCTCTCCCTGGGCTCCAGCCATAAGGAACCTCTAACAGTTTCCAGAACATTCCATGATCTTTCATCACCCTGAGCTTCTGCATATGTTGTGCACTTTATTTGGAATGCCCTTCCCCACTTCTGGCAAACTCCAACTTACCCACTGAGTCCTGGAGCAAATGTAATTTCCCCTGTAAAGCTTTCCCCAATACTCCTAAAGTTATCTCTGCCCTCTCTGGGCTCCTTCTGCTCTGGTTCATATATTTATTTGATGAAATATCTTTTTCTTCCTGCTAGATTGTGATCTTTTCAAGAGCAGGCACCAAATCTTATTCACAGCTGTGCATTTTCAATGCTTAGCACAGTGCCTTTATTATATAGTAAGTTTTCAAAAACATTTGATGGCTAAATGGATGAATGATCAGAATAGAATAATGGTTGAAAGTAAATGTATTAGGAAGGATGCAAGCTCCCCTGCAGCCCACAAATGAAATATACAAAGATGGGCAGAAATTAAAATAGCTGAACTGTCTAGAACAAAAACAGGAATATGGTAGACGTAGCTATGAGCAGGGCTAGACTTTCACAGTCAAATCCCTATTAAGTGGCCCAGTTTTACATATATGTGTGTGTGTGTGTGTGTGTGTGTGTGTATGTATACACACACATACACAGTTACATATACACATTATTTATATACATAGACATTATTTGGGTCACTTTGCTGTACAGCAGAAATTGACACAACATTGTAAATCAACTCTAATAAAAGGATTTCAAAATAAGATATTCTATCAAAAACATCCCCATTAAGGAATCAAGAACCAAACCATAACCAACCACTCTACTTAAAAAATATTTATCCTTTTACAAGGAGATCCTGCTGAATAGCACTGAGAACTTTGTCTAGATACTCATGTTGCAACAGAAGAAAGGCTGGGGGAAAAATGTAATTGTAATGTATACATGTAAGGATAACCTGACCCCCTTGCTGTACAGTGGGGAAAAAAAAAAAAAAGAAAAAAGACACACACACACACAAAATATTTATCCACTAAAATGTTTTCTTAAATTATTTCATATTTCTGTTTGTATGATTTAGCAATTCTCAAATGATTCCTTTGGTTTTTTAGCCTCCATTTAACATCACCATGAGAAATCGCTGAGAGGAGAAACAGCCGAGCACCCACGAACATCACAGCCAGGTAGAGCCACCCAGCATCCTGGGTCTTTAAGGATATTATCTTGGCTTCTGCTGCACAACCTTCTTTTTTTTGTCTTGATCATTATATTTTATTTCGAGGGAGAAGGGGGAATTGTGAGGTTGTCGACCAATTCTTTTTTTTAAAATTATAGTTGATTTACAATGCGATGTCAATTTCTGCTGTACAGCACAGTGACCAAGTCATACATATATTGCACAACCTCATTCTTAACTTGAAGAACTGACAAAGCTGATCTTTCCATAGACATCATCCCCAGTGAATCCACCCACAGCCTTCCCTTCTGGCTGAGATTTCTTACTCAGCTGGCATCTAAACGTACTCCACGCCTACAGTTTCCTCTTATGGGAGAGAGGCCCTCAGAAACATAATTCCATTTCTGAATGACTTCAATTGAAAAGATTTATGAGATTCAGAAAAATATACCTAAAGGTGAGAACCTTTGTTCCATAAAGGAAATTAAACATAAGTTGAAAAAAAACTGAACTAGGTAAGTTTGAGGGAAAAAAAGGAAACAAAAATAAATCTTTTAAAAATTCTCCTAAAAGATTAAAAAACAAGGAGTTCCTGTCATGGTGCAGTGGAAATGGATCTGACTAGGATCCATGAGGACATAGGTTCAATCCCTGGCCTTGCTCAGTGGGTTAAGGATCCGGCGTTGCCGTGAGCTGTGGTGTAGGTAACAGATCCGGCTTGGATCTGGGTTGCTGTGGCTGTGGTGTAGGGACAGCAGCTGTAGCTCTGATTTGACTCCTAACGTGAGAGCTTCCATATGCCATGGGTGCAGCCCTAAAAAAGCCAAGGAAAAAAAAAAGATTAAAAACAAAAACTTTTAATAGTCACATAGGATTGCTTCAATATCAAACGGTTGGTCCTTAACATATGCAGAAACACACTTGAGTAGGTTGTATCATGTCAAAACCTTTTTGCATGATCTCTGGGAGTCTCAGGTTCAGAAACTAATGTTAATTCCATTTAAACAAGTCAAACTATCTAAAATCAACTAAGTGCAATAAACACTGACTTAAACTGACCATGCTCTCCTACCCCTCTGTAATATTTTTTGGCTAGAGGTCAACTGGTCAACTCAGCCTCTGTTTCCTTAAAATTTAGAAAGTGAAATTGTTGAGTAGTCTTCCAAGGGTGGCCCATGCACCTCAGGGGTTCATGAGATCGAAACTACTTTTTAAAAATTTTGTTATTTATTTTTTATTACTTAATGAATTTTATTACATTTATAGGTGTACAACAATCATCACAACCAAATTTTACAGCATGTTCATCCCAAACCCTCAAATAACAAATGCTAAGCCATTATTTGCCTTTTTCACTAGGTAGACCTTTGCACTAATAGTAAAAGCCGTGGTGGGTAAAAATGTTGGCACTTGAATGGAAAGCAAGGCGGTGCCATCAAAGTTTAGCAGCAGTCACTGCATTTTTGCTACCACACATTTGCAGTAAAAACAAAATTGCCAGTTTTCCTTAAGAATGTCTTTTTTTTTTTCCTTCTTTTTTGGCTACCCCCGTGGCATACGGAAGTTCCCAGGCCAGGGAATGAATGTATCCAGGCCAGGGATCGAACCGGTGCCTCCACAGAGACAAGCCAGATCATCAATCCACTGTGCCACAGTAGGAACTCCAAGAATGTCTGTACTGAAGCAGCAGAACTTATTAATTTTACTAAATCTCAACCCTTGATATATGTTTTTAACATTCTGGTCAACAAGACAGAAGTATGCACAAACACTTCCGCTGCATGCCGAAGTATGTTGGTGTGACTGATTGAATTGCTAGTCAAACTCGCTGCTTTTTTTTTTTTTTATGGAATACCATTTTTTACTTGAAAGAATGACTAACAGACAAACCATGATTATTCAGGCTTGGGTTATTTGGAAGATAATTTTTTAAATGAACAAAAATGAGTTGGCCGATTCAAGAAAAACAACTGACAATATTTGTGGCTGATGATAAAATTTGAGGTTTCAAGTGAAAATTAAAATTTTGGAAAATCAGTAATCTTCATTGTGAGTTTGACTGAGTCCCAAAACTCCAAGACTTTTCTGAAAAGCTGGGTAGTAATATTAAAGAACAGATGTATATTTTATATTATATAATGAACTATGTCAACATTTTGGAAGACACGTATAATTCAGTGAGCCAATATTTTCCAGGTGGCCAATGTATGATGTTATACAAACTTGGGTAGTTAAAAGATTTGTTCAAAGTGCAAGATACACCAATAGATTTCAGGAGTTCCCACTGTGGCTCAGCAGTAATGAACCCAACTAGTATGCATGAGGGTACGGGTTCAATCCCCAGTCTGGCTCAGTCAGTTAAGTATCCAGCATTGCCATGTGGTGTAGGTTGCAGATGAGGCTCGGATCTGGTGTTGCTGTGGCTGTGATGTAGGCCGGCAGCTACAGCTCTGATTTGACCCCTAGCCTCGGAACTTCATATGCCATGGGTGCGGCCCTTGAAAAAATAAAATAAAATAAAACCCCAATAGATTTCATTGTAACAGAGTACCAAAATCTCATTAAAAATGGTTTTAGATCCCACATTCCAACTAACCTTTGACAAACTACCCCTTGCCCAGTTTTAGTGTAGTATTAAAGAAGAGCCACAAGTACCTGAAAAGGCTACGCAAAAATTCCTCTCCCCCCAACTAACATATTTGTTTGAGGCCAAATTTTCTCTACAAGCTTCAATTAAAACAACACATCAAAACGGATTGAAAGTAGAAGCATTTAGGAGAATCTAGCTGTATTTTATTAAGCCAGACATTAAAGAGATTTGCAAAAATGTAAAACAATGCCATTATTGATTATTTTTTTAAATACTGCTTTTTAAAAATTGTCATTTATGTGAACATGAATTGGGCTTATTATTGGGTTTTTTTTTCATTACTCAATGAATGTATTACATTTGTAGTTGTGCCATGATCATCACAATCCAATTTTATAGGATTTCCATCCCACACCCCCAGCGCATCCCCCCACCCCCCAAACTGTCTTCTTTGGAGACCATAAGTTTTTCAAAGTCTGTGAATCAGTGTCTGTTCTGCAAAGAAGTTCACTGCGTCCTTTTTTCAGATTCCACATGTCAGTGATAGCATTTGATGTTGGTGTCTCATTGTCTGACTGACTTCACTTAGCATGATAGTTTCGAGGTCCATCCATGTTGCTAAAAATAGGGCTTATTATTGTTATCTCTAAATGGACTAACAAGTAGATATCTTAAATGTTTCATGGTTTTATTTTCTAATGGGGTAAATAAACATCTCTAGATATAATGCACATAAACAAAAGTTCTTTTGGCTTCTTGTTACTTTTTTAAGTTTAAAAGGGTCTTAACACCAAAAGATTTGAGACCTGTTAACTTAGTTGATCTGAAATATTCCACTTCAAGAACTTCACTACATTCTTTTTTTTTTTTCTTTTTTTTCCTTTTGTTTTTTTAAGGGCCACACCTGCAACCTACGGAAGTTCCCAGGCTAGAGGTTGAACTGGAGCTACATCTGCTGGCCTACACCGCAGTCACAGTAATGCAGGATCCCCAACCCACTGAGTCAGGCCAGGGATCAAACCTGCATCCTCATAGATATGAGTCAGATTCGTTTCTGCTGCACTATGATGGGAACGCCCCAAAACTTCATGACATTCTTGTCTTCAGAGTTCCAGGCCCCAACATTTAAAAATTAGATTTCTTCTATCTTTCCATTCTAAGACATAGCCTAATGCCTCATTCTAAAAATTGGATTTTATCTAGAGTGCTTTCAATGTTTCATATATTAGGTGATGCAAAAAAGACACAGTAAAAATAAAACCTGCATTTAAAGTACTTTATGGTTGGCAAAACCATTTAACAGACTGCTGTTTTGTTCGTGCCTCTTAACAATCCCTAGAAACAGATGAGGCGCAGCTTGAGCTCTTAAATGCAAATTGAAAGAAAGCAAAACGTCTATAGTCCTATGCGTACAAACAGCAAGATTTGGAGACAGTAATGAACACAAAAGTGAATTAATATTTCTGTTATTCCCTGTTCCTTTATGTAAAATGAATGAAATGTGCCATTTCTGCACTGACATACATAGATATCCCCCCAAAATAATGTGACTCAATATTGTGTTTTGAACATCT
The DNA here is from genome assembly GCF_016906955.1 of Phacochoerus africanus. NCBI lineage: Eukaryota > Metazoa > Chordata > Mammalia > Artiodactyla > Suidae > Phacochoerus > Phacochoerus africanus. The sequence goes on from NC_062552.1 coordinate 52,183,289, forward strand.
CAACACACTTTGATCCTTACCATCTTATGTTTGGATTTTATGACATAAAAAACTGCATGATATGGAAAATTCCCTTATGTACTCAAGCTTTCTACCAAAGCTATTATTTGCCTGATCTTCCAACATCGCTGGCAGCATTCAGGAAACACGGTCCCTGATTCTAACTGGCCATGAATTAGTCATGAGATTCTGCTTCTCAATGACCTCATCAGAGAAGAATTAACCCCTGCCCTGCCAGACTCACAGGGTTGGTGGGAGTTCAAATGAGACACCACATCGCCTAGATGGGGAAGGGCGCCGTAAATCCGGAACTTGCAATTCCTACATAATGTAAGATCACTGCAAGTAGGCTTACTTTTTCTTTCTTTTTTCTTTTTCTTTTAATTTTATTTTTGGCTGCCCCACAGCATATGGAGTTCCCGGGCTGAGGATCAGATCTGAGCCACAGTTGTGACCTCTGCCAGATCCTTTAACCCACTGTGCCAGGCAGGGGATGGAACCTGTGTCTTGGTGCTTCAGAGACACCGCCAATCCCACTGCACCACAGCCGGAACTCCAGACTTATGTTTTCAATGGCCTTATATTGATTTTATATTTAAATGCCAAGTGCCCTGCAAAGAGAGCGTCTGTCCGTGTTTAAACTCAGTCTTACCGTCTCTAGTCTTGCATCCCACCTACACAACGGTGATGGGGCAGTCCGATTTTATTTTCAGAATTCCAATGCATATGTGAAAAACATACTCTAACATTTTTGAGTTTCTTTCCTAAAGACTCCTGTGGAAAACACATTCCTAGGAGAAGGAATTTGAAAATATTTTCCAGAAAACTGGAAGAACCATTAAGAAGGTATTACCAAGGGCACGCCACATTTGCATCTGACTTACTTTGCCGAGGGCTGCAGCGATGCTCCATCTTTGGTCCACATATACGTGGCCTCACTGGGGGTATCGAGCTCACACAGTATATTGATGACCTCGGTCCTTCTTGTAATGTAAACAGTGTCTCCAATCCTTGCGTTCACTGTTTTATTAAAGGAAATCGAGGTGGGCTGGCTTTGCCTCAAGAGGACAGGTCCCTTTGGCTTGAACGTCAGCTTGCCTGAGTCTTTGACATTTGAGCTTTGGGGCACACTTCCGGTCTCCCCCCTTAGGTGAGCCGCCGGAGGGGCCTCTTCCGGGATGCCCCTCCAGGGCGCATGTGCCGGCGCCTGCGCCTTAGCTAACTCGGCCACCAGGTGATATATCACCTGCGACGCAAGGTCATCGCTGACCTCTCCGGTTTCTATGAGCTGACTCATGTTTCTTATCATTTCATCAAACTGGGCGGTATCCATGCTGTAGGCTCCTTGTTTAACTGCCGCCTCAAACTGCTTATTTTTAAACTCCCAGGAGTTGGCATTTCCTGCGGAATTGCTGCAGTGGCCCAACAGGGCCCTCAAGAGAGGCTGGTTATTAATCTGGCCATCATCCAGATACAGCTCGTTTTTGGTACTCCACATCTGCCTCATTTTATGCCATGTGGCTCCCAAATTATTGGCTTCATTGTGGTCCATCCCAGGATATTCCATCAGGTGCCCCCTGAGGGCTGGGGGTGCAATGAGCCGGTTGTCCGTGCCAATGAGCTTGAGAACAACGGTCTCTTTGGCAGAGCCTGCGATGCACTGGTACGTGCCGATGTCGGGGGCTGCGAGGCTGTGGATTTTCAGTGAGCCTGACTTGGTGATGCCCAGGCGTTTGGAGTTCTGCAGACAACGGCCATCCTTCTCCCACTGGATCAGAGATTTCTGGAATCGTCGCACTGGGCATTTGATAATCACAGATGTGTTGGGCAGCAAATAGGCTCTGCTACCGACAGTCAGGTTAATGCGCTTCTCTTCCCTGGTCTGGATATAGACCCTCTGGACCCCGAGGATCTGAGGACCCTGCTCACCAAGTTTTGTCTTCACCTCTGGTTTCATTTCTATAGGAAAAGAGAGAAAGAAAACACAAGTATCTCAATAGTGAAGACTTTTCCACCATAGTCTTCTAAGGCTGACACAAGTTAACAAATGGATCTTGTTTCCTCTTTTAAAACATTTGAAAACTAAAACATAAATAACAACATACATCCATAGATGGGGGTGAATTTCGCAACTAACACTTTAGCAGCAAAGAATGCAAGTTTGAGCGAACTTTGTGAATGCATGTAAATTATTTTACAAAGCTCTGGTTTGGGGAGGCATGACTTAAATGGCTAAATGTTTCCATCAACAAGGGGGTGTCTATGGAGTTCCCATCGTGGCTCAGTGGAAATGAATCTGACTAGCATCCATGAGGATGCAGGTTCAATCCCTGGCCTCGCTCAGGGGAATAAGGATCTGGCATTGCCATAAGCTGTGGTGTAGGTCAAAGATATGGCTTGGATCTGGCATTGCTGTGGCTGTGGCGGCTTCAGCCATGATTCAACCCCTAACCTGGGATCCTCCATATGCCTCAGGTGTGGCCCTAAAAAGACAAAAGACAAAAACACAAAAAACAAGGGCACGTCTAAACTGTTGGGCCTCCACCATCTGGCAGGGAATCTAGTACAGCTTGGCCCTGGGTACACCAAATCTGAAGAGGGCAGTGAGAGTGGGGAGGTGAGTGAATGCATTTGAAGGATCTGAGAAGGAGGACAAGGCTGGCCAGCTGTAGCAGATAATGCAAGCAGGTCAGTTAAGCTAGCCTGGGGCCCAAAGAAGCAGGTGATCAAAGAAGCAAAGGTAGAGAAGGCACTTGTAAGCCAGATGAATCTGAGTTTGAATCTTAGCACTGCCATTTGGACAAGTCATTTAATCTCTCTGAGCCTCAGCACCTTGATCAGAGGAATGTGGCAGGTTGGTGCTTTTATATAAAGTGCACAGCACAAGAGTGGGCTTAGTGAAGGACCTGCCCATGGCTGGGTGAGGCAAACAAGCAGCCCAGTGGCTCCCCTTGGCTGCATACCCCTCTGCTGGAAGGTAGGCCCCATGGTTCCAGCTCTGTTCCCAGACCTGTTTAGCAACTGCTCATGCCAGGTATTGAGCAGTTCAGCTAGCAGGTGTGTCTGGGGAGTGAGCTTAGATTCAGGCTCTGCGAGGCTGCCAGGTCCCAGAGCTTGGGCCACGTCCTCTCTTGCGACTCCTGCGAGTTCCTTCAGGGCAGTGCCTGGACGGTGGTCTCATCAGGCACGGTTCTTGAGCAAGCATCTGGTCTGGTTTGGGGTGACTGCTTCCTCCTGCATCTGGAAATGCCCCAGAACCGCCACAGTGGACACATGGCTCCATCATCCACTCTGCAGAGAGTAGCCATGCACCTCTGGCATCCCTACAGGAGGGGCTGGGGGGCAATGAGAGGGTGACAACCCCCCCCCCACACCTCTCGCACTATGCTGGATGTGAGAAATGCCACATCTTTTGGCTTTTCCAAAAAATGAAAAGATCTTTCTTCTGGAGGTCCTCCTTCTGGCCTCTGTGCCAGCCTGCCCTACCTGGTCAAGGCCAGCTTTAGTGCCCAAGGCTGTTTACAGCACTTGCCTCTGTTCTTTGCCTGCTCGTGTCCTGCCCTCTTTCCAGCTGTATCTGTGCCGTGACACTAAGTCTTGGTGCCACGCCAGGTTTCTGCCCCAAGCCATCTGCGCTGGATGTTTACGCTTGGCCTTGCTGGCATTTGACTCCTGCCACTCCCGAGAGGGCTTTGGCTGCAAAGCAGCCTCTAAGCCTTCCATCCTTTCTCTTCTCGCTCTAAACTTTTCCTTGGATGATCTTGGATTCCTAACTAACAACTCGAGATTGATGCCTCCCACGTTTATCTGTCCAACCTAGACCTTTCCCTGAAGCGCTGGACCTAACTGTCCACCACTTCCTAGAAATTCTTTCCTAGTACTCCAAGTTTAAAGTACTGTAATCTAGGAGTTCCCTTCATGGCTCAGGAGAAACAAATCTGACTAGCAACCATGAGGGACGCGGGTTTGATCCCTGGCCTTACTCAGTGGGTTAAGGATCTGGCATTGCTGTGAGTTGTAGGGTAGATCACAGACGTGGCTCGGATCCTGTGTTGCTGTGGCTGTGGTGTAGGCCGGTGGCTACAACGCCGATTTGACCCCTAGCCTGGGAACCTCCACAGGCTGCAAGTACGGCCCTAAAAAGACCAAAAAAAAAAAGAAAAAAAAAGGTACTGTAATCTAAACACTTTATCTCTGCCTTCCCATCCCATCCCAGTTGTCCTCTTCCTGTACACCCCAAGTTAATGGCTTCTTCTTTTACCAGTTTCCCCAAGGCAGAAACCAGAGTCACCTTGATTCTCCCCTGTCCACTAGCATGCTGGCCCTCCCTCCCAGTGGCTCACAGGTGGTTGAGACTGTTAACATCCATTCCCAGCTCAGCATTTAATGATGTCACATTGGCAGCGGCAAGCCAACTGGGATGGGAATATTTACAGCACAGACATCAGCAAAGGTAAAATGACAGCTACCTCTCCCCTCTCCCCACCCCACCTTGCACAGAGCTGCTTGGTAATCATTTACAAACACACCACTGTCCCTTTAGGTCCCAGCTCTAGCCAGGCATCAGGTACTTAGATGGGACACTGGACACACGGTTAGAATTCATCCTTCCTGCTGCCATCTTCACACTCTCACCTAGACAGTCATATCCCCTTAACGAGACTCCCTCCCTGTCCTCTTATATTTTTCCAATATAGCTCTATAGCTGTCTGAATAAATAAACCAAAATAAAATCCGACTATGTCACTTCCTTCTTGGATAAAACCTAAACTCCTTAGCATGGAGTTCAAGATCCTCTCCAGGTAACTTCTCAAGCTGTTTCTTTCATCATAACCCATCTTCAACCTCTGTTCTAATATGAGGGATATCACTCCCTTTGACATCCCCCACGTCTGGCTTTACTGCTTTCATTTCCCAGATTCTCCTGTATCCCATGTGGATCTCATGAATGGACACATCTTTCAGAACTCCGCTTAAAGTTTCCTCCTTAATGAAACTTTTCCTGACCTCACCCAGGGGTGCAGAGGACTTCTGCATCCTCTTTGTTTGACTATTTAAACCTTTGTTTAACTATTTAAGTCTCTCCCCACTGGACTCTGAGTTCTTAGAGACAAGAGAATGAACCTGTTGCATTTTGTATCATATCATCTAAAACACAGTAGCACTTGATGAATGGTTGCTGAAAGAATTAATAAAGAAATACTGAAAAAAAAATGGAGTTCCCATTGTGGCACAGGAGAAACGAAGCTGACTAGTAACCATGAGGTTGCCGGTTCCGATCCCTGGCCTTGCTCAGTGGGTTAAGGTGTGAGCTGTGAGCTGTGGTGTAGGTTGCAGACTCGGCTTGGATCCTGTGTGGCTGTGGCTGTGGCTGTGGCATAGGCTGGCAGCTGTAGCTCTGATTAGACCCCTAGCCTGGGAACCTCCATATGCCTTGAGTGCGGCCCTAAAAAACAACAACAGCAAACAAACAAACAAACAAACAAATAAGAAAGAAAGAAAGAAAGAAAGAAAGAAAGAAAGAAAGAAAGAAAGAAAGAAAGAAAGAAATACTATCATCTGGCACTGAAAACACTATGTGCGAGGCAGAAAGATCACCTCTGTCCTTAGGGCTCAGCATAGTGCCTGGTACATAGCAAACTTCTACTGTTTACTGAATGACTAACAAATGAATGAACAAAGATAAAATAGCTACATGCTTTTGGATGTTGGAGGAGGTGACACAAGGACACGAGAGGTATTGGCGAGGTGGCCCTGTGCCTGGCCTGGGTTTCCCAGGGCTGCAGCAGGGGTGGGTGTTACTGGACGCTGAGAAGGATTAGAGGAAGAGTCGAGACAAGGAAGAATATAGTCTATTATAAAGTCCAAGGTGTAAGCAGTGGCCTAGGAGAGCTGCAGAGGCAGACCCTGGGCTTGGTACAAGGAGGGCCACAAAGAGGTGAAGAGAAGTGAGTGGGTTTGAGATAAGCTGGGAAGAGAATGAGGTCTATTTTTCTAGACATTTCAATCATATAGTACATGCCAGGGTACCTCGCCTCCCTCAACCACCTCGATGTCAGCACTTAGGTGAAAAATAAGAATTCTTCATCAAAACTCAGGAATCCTTAAAACATGGAGCCATGATTGAAAAAAATCTAAAATCAAACACTGCATTCCTGTTATCCTTTCTTTTCTTCAGATGCCTGATTGGAAAGCCAGACAAGGAGACTTTTTTTTCTTAATTTTTTAAGAGGGAGGGGGAGGGAGTGGGATGGATAGAGGGCTTGGTGTTGGTAGATACAAACTATTACATTTAGAATGGATAAGCAATGAAGTACTATAGTACAGTGAAGAGAACTGTGTGCAATCTCTTGGGATAGAACATGATGGAAAATAGTATGAGAAAAAGTGTGTATATATATATATATATGACTGGGTCACTTTGCTGTACAGCAGAAATTGGCACAATACTGTAAATCAACTATAATTTTTAAAAGTTTAAAAAAATTTTGCTACCAAATTTCTCTTTACATTGATTTTTTTTTCTTTCTTTTTTTTCTACATTGTGCAGTGGTTTGATGTAAGATCTCAGTTCCCAGACCGAGGACTGAACTCACAAAAGTGAAAGTGCTGAATCATAACCACTAGACCACCAGGGAACTCCCAACAGGTACTTTCTTTTTTTTGTTTTTTAGGGCCACACCTGCAGCATATGGAGGTTCCCAGGCTAGGGGGGTTCTAATCAGAGCTGTAGCTGCTGGCCACAGGCACAGGCACAGCCACACCAGATCTGAGCCGTGTCTGCAACCTACACCACAGCTCATGGCAATGCCAGATCCTTAACCCACTGAATGAGGCCAGGGATCGAACCTGAGTCCTTATGGATACTAGTCAGATTTGTTTCCGCTAAGTCATGATGGGAACTCCCTCAACAGGTACTTTCGATAGCAATCTGAGGACAATCCAAGTCTGACATATTTGAAAACTCATTATGATAAGCACTTTGGGGCATAAATGGAAAAAATGTCCAGAGCTACTATGTACCTACCCCATATAAGCTCATATTCTAACGAGCCAGAAGACAGGACACAAGTTACTCTGCTACGTTTTAATCCTATCTTAAAGCTATAATAGGAATTAAAGGAAGGTGGTAATGACTAGTATTTTTGCGCCTATAGTATGTGCGTGGTACTGTTCCTAAGCCCTTCCTAGGCATTAGCTCTCCAAACTATAGAATTGGTTAAGCGAGTGACAGGGAAATGCCATCGAAGAGGAATGGTTTCTAGTGCAAGAGCAGGAGGTTTGGGGACAGCAGAGAAGGAAGAAGCAGAAGTCACAGTGAGGCATTAACTAAACAAGCAGGAGTGAGGGGGGAGACTGTGGAAGAGCTGAGTGCCAAGAAATGAGAAAGTCCAGAGTGTCCCCATGCCAAGCTGATGGGGGTCAATGAAATTGACCATGTTAGGGAGTTCCCACTGTGGCTCAGTGGATAATGAACCCAACTAGGAACCATGAGGTTGCGGATTCAACCCCTGGCCTTGCTCAGTGGGTTAAGGATCCGGTGTTGCCGTGGGCTGTGGTGTAGGTTGAAAATACGGCTTGGGTGGCGTTGCTGTGGCTGTGGTGTAGGCCGGCAGCTGTAGCTCCGATTAGACCCCTAGCCTGGGAACCTCCATATGCCTTGGGTGCAGCCCTAAAAAGCAAAAAAAAACCAAAAACCAAAAAACAAAAAACAAAAAAACGAACAAACAAACAAAAAACCAGAAAAAAAGAAATTGACCATGTTAGGAAACTGGGATATCAGGGCATGAGAAAGTCATCAGCGTGGATGCTGGCTGTCCTGGAGGTTTGCAAACGTTGGAGAGAAAGAATGGACCTGGTGGTGGTGTGTCCCAGGAGAAAGGCAGAAAGTGTCCCGGTTGACTGTCCAGCATGCATCTGAAGGTAGGGTGAGGGCAGGGCACATGCCAAGTGTATCACGACAGAGGGGAAATGGGGCAGACGCGGCAGGGGTAAGTGCCAAGCTCATCTCTCGGCTCTGACACAGTGTGGGGTAAAGAGGATGCCATAGGAGAGTGGGGGGAGAAATCAAATTTCTGCCAGCAAGGGCCATGGATCCAAGGTGATGGCCTAAGAGCAGGCCACAGCTGAAGCGGAGGCCCAGCCTGGCTGTGCTGGGAGCACGCATTCCTGTCTCTTGTCTGCTTCCACGACCTACATGCTGGCATGCGAGAGGACAGGGTGGGCTCGAGAAGAAATATTCCCGTCTTTTTTCATGTCTTTTATTTTCGCCCTAAAACTTATCCTTTTACTCCACTTTCTACCGCATGCCATAATAATTTATAATTTCATCTTGTACCACATGGCAGGCTCTAATAACCACGGTGTATTCCCAGATGTTATTCTGTTATTATATTAGAGGAAGCTGCCAGGATTTAATTTCACCCTCCTCTAAGGCAGTTTACATCCTAGCCACATTGCTATGCAACCATCCATAATGAATAAAAATCAGATAGATAAGCGGCTTGAAGCATGACACTACACCATGTGCCACGGACATTCTTGAATTCCAGGACGTTATAAAACTTGGGATCTCAAATTTTTGGAAACTCAAGATTTTGAAAATTTGTTCTCAAAGAATTCCTAAGGAAAAAAAAAAAGTTAACGTTGTCCATGAATCATCATGGAGAAGTGGCTAAAAGTGTGGGCTCAGGAATCAGACAGACTTGTGGTCAAACAGGCCAAGAGATCCAACTGGCAGCTACAGATCCTTGGTTAAATCTCAGACCTTCTCTTAGTCTTGGGTTCCTCGTAGGCAAATGAGGATAATACCTGTCTCACAGTGTTGCTGGGGACTGAATAAGGTAATGCAAAAATGCTGGCAAGGAACTCCACAGAGTAAGTGCACAATAAATGCTATGGATGCTATGACTCCTTTCTTAAGTCACTGCTTTTCTTACTTTATTTTGTAAGTGTCTTTGGGAAAGTGGTTGGTAAACTTAAGAATATATGTAAAAAAATATATGAAAGAATATATATATGCATATATATACTGTGCATACATATATGGATGTATATATATACACAATATATATGCATCTATTTATATATTATATATCTTTTTTCCTAAGGAACATTAAAATAATAGTAACTTATTAGTTACTATTATTACTACTAATAAAATAACAGTTATTTTCTGATTTTTTTCTTCTTACCACAAGCTCAGGAGGGTAGCTGAGATAATTAGTGTCTTTTCTTCGGGTGAATAATTAAAGACGGTGAGAAAGCAGGAAATGAGAACCCAGAAGCCAGTGCGTCCCCAGAGTGCCTGTTCCCCACCCTCCTTCCCTGCCTCTCACCGTCACTCTGCAGCCCATTTCCACCTGCCGTAGGGGTAGCCCTCAACTCCTTTTTGTTACCCTCCTACATGAAACATGCATATGCACGTGGACCTATACTGTCTCATGTACACTGAGGATACAGACAAATGCCATGTGCCTGTTAGCCTTTGGATATAATGAAGCCATAATATTGACTCTTTATATGAAGCTCTTTATAACAAATTGAAGAAATATCTAAATTGCCATTTTTTGAGCTATACACACAGCATGTAGAAGTTCCCGGGCCAGGGATCAAACCACACCACAGTAGTGACAGTGCCAAACCTTTAACTGCTAGACCACCAGGCAACTCCTAAACTGCCTTTTTTTTTTTTTAATTTTTTTTATTTTAGGGCCGGACTCACGGCATAAGTAGGTTCCCAGGTTAGGGGTCAAATCGGAGCTGCAGCTGCCGGCCAGTGCCACAGCCACAGCATTGTGGCATCTGAGCCGTGTCTGCAACCTACACAGCAACTTTGGATCCTTAACCCACTGAGGGAGGCCAGGGATAGAACCCTAGTCCTCAGGGGGTCCTGGTCGGGTTCATTAACTGCTGAGCCATGAGGGAACTCCTAAATTGCCATTTTTAAAAACCAAAGCTATGTCATATTTTCATCCTTGGTGGTTTTAGAGTACACAAAAGAAGATATACTTGAATATTTAAAAATACTTAGCTCATCTAGTTTTAATAGAGTGAATACTCATATATCATTAGCAAAATAAACCAGAAAGCATTTCAGCTTTTACAAGGAACACTCCTGAATTCTAAGTGGGAGAAATTATGGTGCAGGAGGGGCTATAAGGAAGTACAGATCCAAATGAGGAAACATAAAGATGGATTTGTTTAAGTGGGTGGACATTTCTTAAAACTAACTTGTCTTAGAGCTTGTACCTTGGTCTTCAGTATTAAACTGCTGGCTGCTTACCACAATCCTAAGTTCTGCTTGATTTGCTTTACCTACAGATGAGAAATATGCAGCTCTTTGGAAAATGAAGCCATTGCGGGAGATGAACCGAATCAGCATATCCAGTGAAGCGTGGACGGTCCATACTTACTCCTGCACACAGGCATCTGGCAAGACCTCACGAGAGGGGCCCCAGGAAGATGCCTGCACATCGTCTCGCTGAGGGGGACGCGCCGGCCTTTGGCTGTCAGCCTTTGACACACCTGCTTTCTTCGCTGGGTTCCGACACCACAAGTGACAGAACACTGCAATGAGAAATGTGCAACAGCATCACAGGGAGTGAGCAGACAAATCCTCCGAGCAACAGAGACATCTCCCGCCGTGAAACCAGAGGGGATGCTATGAACGAGTGAGCAAATAAGTACGCACTTCCTAGGCTTGAACATCTTTTAGGATGGGGAGGGTTTCCCACTCCTCTCTCCTCCCCTTCTCCCTTCCTCTCTCCCTCCCTTCCTTCCTTTCTCCATAGTCACTAATTTACAGTGATTTATCATCATGGGATTTTTTTTTTTTTTTTGGACTATGCTCACAGCACGCTGAAGTTCCCAGGCCAGGGATCCAATCTGCAACACAGCAGCAACCTAACCTGCCAGGCCATTAGGGAACTCCCATAGTGGGGGACGCTTAGCATTGTAATTGATGTCTAGTTTATTTGCAGCTATTTATTTCTTTTTTTTTTTTCCCCACTGTACAGCAAGGGGATCAAATTATCCCTACATGTATACATTTTTTTCCTCACCCTTTGTTCTGTTGCAATATGAGTATCTAGACATAGTTCTCAATACTACTCAGCAGGATCTCCTTGTAAATCTAAGTTGAATCTGATAACCCCAAGCTCCCGATCCCTCCCACTCCCTCCCTCTCCCATCGGGCAGCCACAAGTCTATTTTCCAAGTCCATGATTTTCTTTTCTGTGGAGATGTTCATTTGTGCTGGATATTAGATTCCAGTTATAAGTGATATCATATATTTCTATAGTAAGATGCCTCTGCTTTTTATAAAATGATATCAAATGGACAGTTACGTGGTATTGACTTTTGCATGGTGACTAGACGTATTGTGGTGATACTTAAGTATACAAACACTGAATCAATGTGTTGTCCAGGTGAAATGAATATGATCATAACCCAGTTAGTTCATTAAAAAAATTAAAATAAAAAATGATATATACCCACGACCAAGAATTCAAGAAATAGGAGTTCCCGTTGTGGCTCAGTGGAAATGAACCCAACTAGTATCCATGAAGATGCAGGTTTGATCCCTGGCCCCACTCAGAGGTTAAGAGCCCAGCGTTGCCATGAGCTACGGTGTAAGTCACAGGCATGGCTCAGATCTGGCGTTGCTGTGGCTGTGGTGTAGGCTGGCAGCTATAGCTCCAATTTGACCCCTAGCTTAGAAACTTCCATATACCTTGGGGGCAGCCCTAAAAAAGAATTTAAGAAGTAGAAAAGTAGAAAAGGAAAGTTTTTTTTTTTTTTTAAAAAAACCAAACTGCTACACATAACATTAATATTTGATAATCATTGTATGCATGACACTGATATTTGACAGTCATAATTACATATGCACATGCGATTTTAATTTAAATTTTTAATGCAGTTTTATTAGGTAAATATACGTAATAAAAGAAAAAAATTAACGCAAGATTAAAAGAGCTGCTGAATGGCTGATTTTTTTACCCACTATTGACTGATTAACTCTCCAAAGAACTCTCTGAAGTTAGGAAAGAAGATGAAAGAAACCAAGAAGAGATTCAGGTAGTTATTTTTACGGTCTTATTTTGACTTTTGCAGGTATCTTTTGATTGGCTGCTAAGAAAGAGGAGGAAACACGCACATTTCCTCCCACCCACTTCTCCAAACATACCATTTGTTTTGCTAAATTGTTTAGCTAACGTCAAGGTTTTCTACTTATGTTCTGTTCTGAAATGCAGTTATTGCCTGACTGATCTTAATTGTGTACTGAAATGAGTGTATTCTTCATTGTCCATCTTTCTCACCAGAATCTGTGCATTCCTGGATTCTCTTTTTTTCCCTCCCACCTTTTTCTATAACTTTTGTTTATCTGGATTCTTTATCTTGAGTCATCTTGGTGTCTCATCGAGGCTCTGCAAATTTTTCGAGAAGGGCATCCAGGAAAGTATCCTCTGACTGCCCCTGTTGTCTTTCTCCATGAAGAAGAACCAAGATGACGCGAAAACAAGTGAGTCATACTTCCTTTCCCCTTGACTTGTGTAGACACGGTGCCAGTGTCTTCTTGCATCTAATGGTGAAGATGTGTAAGGCCAAACAGAGACATCTTGTTGATTTGTTTGCCTTTTACCCTCTAAAGCCCATGGCTCCTTCTCTATCCATTCAGCACCTTAAGCAGGCTGTATTTTAGTGGGTCCTGTCTTCTCAGCACGTAGGATACCACTATGACTTGCAGGCTAAAGCTTTTATTAAAGGAAGCTAATTCCCCTTAAGTATCTCTGAGGGTATCTCTGTTTGAATCATTTCGTTCCCCTCACAAACACTGATGATGCTTATGGTTTATGTCCTCTCTCTGACGATGCCCATATCCCTCATTGCTTCTAAAAACCAATGTTACAACTTTACTCTTCTCTATATCATTTTATATGAGTTCTTTCTGCCTGGATACCACAGCTCTAGGTTTTCAGTCATTTTAATTATTTTTTGGGCTGCTCGTAAAGTAACTTTCAGGTCTGCTATCTAAAAATTTGTTTTTCAGGTTTTTTTTTTTTTCCCTGACTGCTCCAAGTTGTCCTTTCATCTCCTTCTGTTGATGTATAGTCTCTTTTTGAACTCAAACCTCATTTTAAAGCCACTGCCCCCCCCGCCCCGCCCCTGGGGATGACATCATGGTTGTCATTTCCTTGGGAGTATGGCATCTACATGTTGCAACTTTTCTCTGGGTGATATCTTTGTGATGCTGTGTTCCTCACATGACTCTTGCTTTCTGTTCCCTTCCCCACACCCTGACTTCTTTCTTTTCCTTCAATGTTCCCCCCTAGTTTTGATGCATAATTTTTTTTTCTTTTTTTGGGGGCACACCTGCGGCACATGAAGTTCCCAGGCTAGGGGTCGAATTGGAGCTGCAGCTGCCAGCCGACGCCACAGACACGGCGGATCTGAGCCGCATCTGTGACCTACACTGCAGCTTGCAGCAATGTCCAATCCTTAACCCACCCAGTGAAACCAGGGATGGCCAGAATCCTCATGGATCCTGGTCAGGTTCTTAACTCGCTGAGCCACAATAGGAACTCATTGCATAGCTTCTATGCTAGAGCTTGAAATGCAGCTGGCTGTGAATATCATGGGTGGGAGGAATGAGCTAGGGCGTTCCCATCAGTTTGTGGTCTGCAACAATGTGTCACCCAATTTTTATTTCTTTTGCCTGCATCTCTCTTCCGATTTTGGCATTTGAGTGGTTGGTGTGACTCAGGGAAGAGCCTCTGAAATAAATGGATTGCTGGGTGACAATTCAGCAACTGCTGCCCCTCTTCCGTCTGAACGCCTCCATCTCTGGCACCTTCTTTGGGCAGGGGGATACACATGTGGTATCTCCTGCAGCTCCATCTCCCCCACTGCTCTGCAGGAACATTCCCTGCGTCTTCAGGGACAGCTTGTGGTCCCCAATCTAGACTCTATAATCAAGGAACTGTTGAGTAGGCCTTTCAAGACAATCACACTTACTCCTAGGGAAATCTACATCCCACTTGGCACCTGAGGAAATATTTGTCAGCCCTCCGCCTTCCCTCTCTCATTTTGGTCCAGATTTTACGGTCTTTGGCAGGTGTGTTTCATAATTTATAGTGTGGGCTTGGGGCCATTTCATTGTTCACTGAAGACAGAGTGTTCCTTCTCTTTCATTCTCTTTGTGGGTTTTTTGTTGGGTTTCAAAGAAGGGGAATGGAATATTTTTGCATGCCTTTATTGTCATCTTTAACAGAAAGCCCTAATTATTAGTATTTTTCAGTACCGAGGAAAGCCTTTACTACACTTTATAACAAATAATTAAAAATCATCATTTAGCAACTTGTGGTATATTTTTTGTCACAACCGAACTCATCACTTATGAGTTATCCATATAATAAAAAAATGGTTAAATAATTGCCAACCACTACCTGTAACTCATTTCTCATGATCAGTATTTGACTTTTTCTCCCCATTATGAATGGGAGGATCATTTGTAAACTCCTTTTCTGGACAGAGGTCTTCTGTGACCTTGTGCCTGCTAAATTCAAGGTTAGTGTGCCATGAGAGAACATTTCACAACTGAAAGAGGAGATGATGGGAATAGTGCCATTAATTATAATTCACAAAGCAGCAAGCTTATGCCAAAGCTTCTCTGATTTATTCCATAGAAGTATGGTAGTAGATTCCTCTGAAAAGCTCGTGGCAACAATATACCCTGAGTTCTCGTGTCTTCATAACTATTTGTCTGTGACCTTCAAACTCAAAGGTCAGTCGGGCAGGATATAAAATCCTTGGCTCATGTTTTTCTTTTATTATATTAAATATGTTGCTCCATCGTTTTCTATTATGAAGTGTTATTGTTAAAAAGTCTGATGCTAACGTGATTTTCTTTCCCTAATAAGTGACTTGGTCCTTTTGCCTCAATACACTAATACATTATTCTTTACCTTTAAAATCTAATAGAATATGAGTTGATATTAACCATTCTGGGTTGATTTTTCCAGGTATGTGGTGATTTGAATCTTTTATTTATAGTTTTGTTCTGTTATGTTGTTTTGATTTTCTTTTCTCAGGACTCTAATTATATATACAAACATATATAATTTCATATTATATAAAATCATATATATATATGATTTTCTTTCTCTGTCTTTTATATCTTTTTTTTTTGTCTTTTTGCTATTTCTTGGGCACATGGAGATTCCCAGGCTAGGGGTCTAATCGGAGCTATAGCCACTGGCCTACGCCAGAGCCACAGCAACGCGGGATCTGAGCCTCGTCTGCAACCTACACCACAGCTCACAGCAACGCCGGATCGTTAACCCACTGAGCAAGGGCAGGGACCGAACCCGCAACCTCATGGTTCCTAGTCGGATTTGTCAACCACTGCGCCACGACGGGAACTTCTATATCTGTTATTT
Source organism: Phacochoerus africanus (assembly GCF_016906955.1). Classification (NCBI taxonomy): domain Eukaryota; kingdom Metazoa; phylum Chordata; class Mammalia; order Artiodactyla; family Suidae; genus Phacochoerus; species Phacochoerus africanus. The sequence goes on from NC_062552.1 coordinate 52,198,732, forward strand.
TTGTTAAACCCTTTTTATTTCTCTTTGATTATTTTCAGTCCCCTCCTTTCTTTTGTTTCTCTTATTATACTTTCTGTATCTGGTCATTCTTTTGTTCCTTCTAGTTTAGTTTATATTTCTGAATTATTTTTCCTTAGTTTTCTAATTCTTTCCTGAATCCTGTCAGTCAGTTTTCCATATCCTCCTGGTATTTATTCATATCATTTCTGAGCTTTTCTATTGATGATTTGTTTCTACAGACATCTTAATTTCTTTTAACTGATTTTGTAACAGTAAGTTACATTTTCATTCACCTCAAGGCCAATTTTCACCATGTTGCTAAGTTACTGATACTTTTATCTTGTGGTATCCTTCTACGGGACTTGCTGATGCTTCTATTTAAATGAAATAGATTTTTCCTGTACTTTCAGAAGAGGGTACGAGGATTGGGAGTGTTTCAGGGTAGCTCTCTTTATCATAAAGGACTCCTTCTTCTGCTGCTGAGATGAATTGTTTAACAATTTCGCCACAGTTCGGAGATTTGTATCTTCCAGACCCTTCTGGTCCCAAAGAGCTGAACATTCTCTTTCCTTTACCCTGGTGTTCCTTCTCAGATTGGATGACAATTCTGGCCAGCTTTGTAGGCTATTTCTCCAGACCTTAAGGCTGTGAGCACCTCTGGTGCTCTCCAGTCTTCTTAGGGCTTCTGAATGGGGCTGCATGATTGTCCTTGCACTCAGCCACACTCAGGAGCCTGAAGTCTTCTCTCAGTTTCACTGATTGTCTCAGATCTACTTGCTAAGGGTTCTGATCAGAGCAGGACTTTTTCCTTGTGATATTTCTGTGTCCCATGGCTCTTAGCCTCATTGCTTCTCTCTTTTTTAGAATCTCTGACTAGCTTCTAAGTTTGCTTTTACATACGGTTTGGCCCCACCCACTTATGTCACTTCTATTAAAGTTGTTGTTATCTGTATATTTTTCTTTCCTTTGGCAATCCTAATTGCCTGATTTTCTGCTTTTTTGGTTTTTTCTTTTTTTCTTTTTAAATGAGAGATTTGGGGACATTAAAAAAACTATGCTGCCATCATGATTCTGCTTCACTGTAAGCTTCCTAATCATTTTAAAGGAACTACTATTAACAATATATTCTTAGAATTGGATTATGATGATCGTTGTACAACTATGAATGTAATAAAATTCATTGAGTAATAAAAAAACACAATATACTCTTGGATATCATGGTATTCATTTTCCCATGTTTAGCTACTGCTTAAATGCTGATGACCCCCAAAACTGTAACTTTAGTGTAGATCTTGCTACAATTCTTTACTGATACTTTCATAGACCCTCAAACTACATTAATTTGAAAAATAAACTCGCTTTCTGTCCCTTTCAAGTCATCTTCCAAGTGTGAAGTCATTTCCTTCTCTAATTTTATTTTTTCTAATTAATTTTAATATTAATGCCATCTCTAGCCATTAACTACCCAAGATGGAAATCTGGAATGCTCCTCTTTTTTGCTCATTTCTTATCAATTCAATTTTCAAATCTGTCCATTACATCTGCTAAATATCACTCAAAACTACCCGTGATTCTCTATCCCAACTGCCTCATTATCTCTCATGGGTTTTATTCCCATCCCCACCAAACAAGGTCTCTTAAGCTCCAGTTCCTTCTCTGCTAACACACTGTTCAGGATTATTGTCTAAAAACTGTGCCTTTTACTTCCCCATTCCAACACCTTTCACTGTAAGCTTAATGATTGCAGGGATAAATCCAAATACACAAAGTCCTTCACAGTCTAGCTGCAATCTCTCCTTTACCTCTCACCTTTCCACCTTTCTTTAACGCATCTTACTCTTAAGCCACATAAGACTGATAAGCTCATGACCTGTGCCTGTGTATGTACTCCTGCCACTTCTTGAACACCCTCTTCTCTCTTTTCCACACAGTTGGCCCTTATTCTTTAAGCCCCAACTCTAAAGCTGCATCTTCTACAATTCTTTCCTGCCACTCAGGCCAAATTAATGTTTCCTGTCAATTTTCCCGTAGTGCTGTGGATGGGACACCTTTATTGGGCTTTTTACACATTTCTTTGTCTGTCTGCCTAATTAAACTTGAGCTCACTGAAGACTGTATTCCTGATTGTCTCATATTCCTGGTACCTGGGGTAATCAATCATAGCAGTGCTCAGTAAATGACTGAGAAGATGTTAGGCTACAGTAGTAGGCATATTCAAGTTATAAGATGCTTTTACAACTCTATTTATTTCAGTCAACAAGTAAGGCCATTTCCACCCTAAGTTCCTATCTTATCAATAAGCTTAAACTGTCTTATTGATAAGAGTGTATGCATGCGTGTGTGTGAATAACCCTTTCATGCAACTGTGTGCTAGTAAATGTTTCATAACAGGTTCATGGAGAAGGGGGCCCTGATTGTAGCATTTGCCAATTCCTGTGGTATAAATACTCACATTGTGGTTGATTTCAAGCTGTCATTTTAATGCTATTGCATACAAGGTAGCAAGAGATCACGACTGGTTCTCAAAAGCTGCTTTGAACTGGCTCCAACACACTACTGCCTTCATGAATCATAATTAATAAATCTATTAAAAACTAGAAAGCCATATTTGGAAATCCATTTGTCCTGGACATACCTTGAGCTGTACTTTGTACAAAGCCTCCTGTATAGAGAGCTTTCTCTTTTTACTTAGCTTATGGATGAGTTTCAACCATTGACGAGTTGGCAGGCATGTGTAACTGAATATAGGAGGTGAAGTTAGAGATGACCACAGGGTTGGAAAGATGCTGGTGCACTGACAGAGACAAGAAGTATGAGAGGGAGCTGACTGGGAATCAATTGCTTTCCCATAATGAGGATATATCCTACCTGGAGAGCTAAGGACGAGGTATGGAACAGAAAGCCAGAAACCCTTCCTAGAGACAGAGAATCACCCAGAGAAGTCATGCCACACAATCAATTATGGAGGGAAAAAATGTGGCCATGGAAATCAAAGGGTCCAATGGAGATTGGGAAGAAGACAAAACAACAGAAGAGACTTTGTCGGGTAAGTAGAAGAAATAAAAGACAGCAAGGAGCAGCCCAGAGGAGAAGGACGAACATAGACGAAATGGCCAAAAGCTCCAGCAAAGTATAGAGAACAAAGAATGATGAGAGGCAACTGGATTTCAGTCAAAGGGATGGAGCCACAAAACAGTCCACAAGTGTATGTGGACTGCAGAAATCCACCTTTTGGGAAGACTGCTCCATACATGAGTCAATGCCCCTTTTTTTGTAACTAAAAAAGCAGCAGAAGAATTGAAGGCTCCTCTTTGCCTTAAACTTTGGTTCAATCTAAGGAAGTCAAGGAAAACTCCTGAGCCAATGAATGAACAAAGCCCAGATATCACGCCATGAATAAAGCCAATGTCAGGGAGGGAAGACGATGCCAGCTGCAGGCTGAGAGGCCTGGCTCGGTGAAAAATGGAAAATTCTGGCATGGCTTTTCAGTCTACCTTCTGTGTCCAGGGGCAGGGTCCCGTTCCAGTGTGAAGGGGCCTCGTCCAGAACCACAGATGGACAGCTGCGCCCCAATGAGCCATCCCATGGCAGAGAGAGGAGTCTGGTAGGAAGCTTTAGGGAGGGTGGCAGTTTGGCATCAGATCTCTGCCAAAACAAAGCAACTCAGAATGAGAGAAATTTTCACCTCTGAAGAGAAAAGCTGGACCCGGTAGGAAACGCACACTGCTGGACACCATGTGTGCCTGAGTGGACCCAAGTCTGAAGGCTGGCTCTGCCTTCCTGTGCACGTGGGCACACCTGCTTCTCCTCCCAGATGGAGGTCTCCCAGAGATGTGGCCTTGGCTGAGAGCAGGAAGATGTCTTGACTGTGCCTGGGCTGACCTCAGAGTGTGTACAAGCTTGCCCCTTGCCTCATAGATGGTTGCCTGGAAAACTGACCTTTGTGCCTTCAGGTCCAACTCAGCTCACGTGGGTAACCTCTTTTATCTCCTCTTGTTTCTCCCAGCAAAATCCCTTCCAATGAATGGTTCTCCTGTCCTGTGTTAGCTGACCCAAGCCTTTCTGCAGATCAGTCCTTCAACACCATTTTGCATTTCCCCTGTCTTTGCAAAGGCTCTTGAGGAAGAGTATTTACCTGCTCAGAGGTCTGCAGGGCCCAAGGACCTGTCAGCGATCTCATGGCCACTGGCCTCAAGGACACTAGAAGCCAGATGGGAAAACCATATGGATGCTCAGGAAGTAGCTCCCCATTAAAATGCAATAAAAAAAATGGGTCACTGCGAGTTAAACCTAGGAAATGCTGTTATGATTTTAGGGAGTGGAAACTTCACAGGGGAGGAAAGCTTAGAGCTGGGCCCAGAATTTGAGGGTAACAAGAGCAAAGACACAAGGCAAGTCTGAGTAAACATGGCAACGGGTGTTAATTTAGAGAAACAACCAACAACTGCCAATCCCGTTATTCAGAGAGAGCGGATGGGGAGGAAAGCAAGCCGTCTCTTCTCTAAAAGGCCAGTGAGAAGACTTTGTTCCAGGAGACAGGATAGAACTGCAAAAGCCTGTTTGTTCCCAGAGAAAAGAAAAAAAGAGATGAGGTGGAGGTAGTACTTTAGGGCAAGGGTTCTAGGTCCATCTTGGCTGCATCCAGAACCATGAGGCCTGGTTCCTCTACCATCTCTGCTCACAGCTTATCTCTCCCTTTTCCTGCCTCTGCCTCTTGGGTTAGGGCAGCACTTGCTCAAAGAAGTTATTGCCCAGAGCCATCCCTACTCTGGATACACTGAAAGGCTAAGCAACCTTCCCAAAGAGGTGGGGCAGGTAGGGAAATGCTTCTCAAACTGACATGCGCACGACACCTGGGGATCTTGTCCAAATGCAGGTTCAAACACCTTAGGTCTGGCTGGGCCTTGAGATCCTCATCTCTTACAAGCGTCCAGCATCTAAAAAGATGAGGTGACAAAGCATTCACAGTGCCAGGGGGTTGTCTCCACAAATGCATGGCCCTGCCCTCCCTGAAAATCTGCCCCTAACCTTGTGGAGACAGTAACCGGAAGCCTTAAATGAGGGTTTGGAGAAGCATTTCCGTAGACTCTCAGTCATGGCCATGAGGACCATGACGTGTGACTTGCCAGTTAAGGTAGTTTATAAATAGTAGCACTTAATTGAGCTAGATGGTCAAAACAGGAAAAATAGAAAGATGTAGAACATGCAGGCAGAAGTACGGTCAATCCAACCTAGGCCAGGAGAATGCAGACTTGCCCTCAGGGTGATGGGAAGGGGCTAAATGTTTCACATATTTATGTGTTTTTTGTTAAAGTGTAGTTGATTTACAATGTTGTGCCAATTTCTGCTGTACAGCAAAGTGACCCAGATATATATATATACACACACACACACACACACACACACATGCATACATACATATATTCCTTTTCTCATGCTAGGTGTTTCTATACCTTATATCTTGTGTTATCCTCACAACAACCATTGTGTCAAAAGAAAGCAAAATGGGGGCGACGACAGGGCAAGTATATTGAACAAGGTCACTAGCAGGCATTAGAGCTTGTAGGTTCCAACACAGGTCCATATGGCTCTAAAGCTGTGCTCTTGCATGAGAGACACGAGTGTGCATGGTTTATACTACACTTGGTCACACAAACTCAGGTATGAATCCTGAGTCTACCCTTGGGAAGACTACTTAATCTGAATGCATCTCTGCTTTCTCGTCTGTAGAAATGGAGACACCATCTGCTTCCAGGGTCGCTGCAGGATGAGATGAGAATAGCAGGTCGTGAAGGCATCCAGCACGGAATTTAGGACTCAAGAAAGTTCATTAATGTCAGTTACTGTCCCTTCTTCTTTCTTGAGATGATTTCTAGTGTGAGACTGCCTCTTGACTCCCAGAAGATATACATTTGGGGGCAGTGACTGGAGGTTAGAGGGCTCTGACTACATACCGCCACTGCCTGCTTCAGAATCTGTGCTAAAACCTTAGCCTGTAAACATGAAGGATGTAGCAAAACTGGAAGAAAGAGCTGAAATAACCATATAGGAGCCCGGAATGTGAGTCCCCTCTGCTCAAGGAAAGCCCTTTGAGGAACTGAAAGGTTATTTTTCAGGCAATGAGACCTTTAAGAGGCGAATCGATGGACCCTGTGATACAAACACTATGGGGATGTTACATGATTTGGAGATGGGAGGGTGATAGAGTGGCAGGGAATCAGGTGGGCAGTGTAATACGAAAGAGAGTCCTTGGAACAAGGTCAAAAGGCATGGATTCTGTTCCCACTTTGCCAGCTGTGGGAGCTTAGGCAGCTTATTTCAGCTCTTTCGGGGTTTAATTTTCCCCACCTGAAAAATGAGGCAGTGCTGCTAGACTGTGTTAAGTCCTGCCAGCACTAAAGTGATATGTTGGAATTCTCCTTATTGCAATTAAAGTGAGCTTGAGAGGATAAAGGGTAAAATTCGCAGTGGTATCAACAGAGCGCAGAGGAAGTCAAGGTATGGAAGATTTCCAGAGCGCTGAAATGACAGGGTTTAAGAAACAATTCTGTATAAGGAGACATAAGGCGGAGGAGAACCAAACTGATTTTGAGTTTATCCCGGGATACAATGGCTTTGGTAGTTTTGAAAGAAGTCATGAGATTTCGTTCAGGAGAAATGTGATGAGCACAGTTTATATAATATTGAATACAAACGGAAAATGAATTGTGATGTGGGGGCTGCACCAGGGCCCTTACACAACTCAGAGAGTGAGTGAGTGTGCCTCCTGAAATCTGGGGCCTCACCTCACACTAGCCCAAGCTCTCATCTCAGGCGCAAAATATTAAGAGGCCGAAACAAAGGAAGAGCAGAAAAGAAAGGACTGTGAAGCCTGGTGTGGCCCTTACCTTCGACCAGTCTCCCATTGTTACATGGGGGGGACAGTCTGTTCTGGCACAGGACTTATGAGAAGATGCCTTGGGTCCTTGGCACAATTCATCTGAGAGATTCAAAAAGCTGCCATCTGTTAATAACTGCCGACAGGTGACCCTGCGATTCTGAGTTCCCCCACCGCAGGTCCTGGAACACTGGCAAGACAGAAGGAGGTGAGTCAACAACGGCCTTGGCCCTCTTGGACCTAGTGCAACACAGGGCTCTTATAGTCAAAAGCATGCCAGCCCTGGGGTCATCAGTTTGTCGTACCTGCTGCCATTCTTCAATATGCCAGCTAGGAGGGCAATCAAATTGATTGCATGCTTGCAAGGCATGGGGCCTCTCCTCTCTGCATTCCTCAGGAGGGGAGGGGGATTCGCCAGGGTGCACGCAGTACACTTCTCGGGTCTGGATTCCAACACCACAGGTAGCTGAGCAGGGCCCCCAAGAGCCCGTGTGCCACCTGTACCAAAGAACAAGTGGACAAAGTTAAGTGTCTGATGAAGCTTTGTGCAGCAACCAGAGCATGGACAGTTTCAAGATTCTCTCTGGATTTCTAGATCTCGCCCTCCACATACAGATTCTGGAACCACAGCATCTCCATCCACACATGCAATTAAAGCACAGAAACAGACTATTTAAAGGTGAGAAGCATCAGGAAAATTTTTAAAGATTTTACCCATTGGGGATAAAGAAGATGTGGTATATAGAGGGTGGGATGCTACTCAGCCATAAAAAGAATGAAATAAAACCATTTGCAGCAACATGGATGGATCTAGATATTATTATTCTAAGTCAGAAAGAGAAAGACAAGTACTATATGATATCACTTATATGTTGGAATCTAAAATATGACACAAATGAATCTACCTGCAAAACAAAAACAGATTCACAGACATAGAGAACAGACTTGTGTTTGCCAAGGGGGCGAGGGGGTAGGGGGATGGACTGAGAGTTTGGAATTAGCAGACACAAACTATTATATATGTGGATAAACAACAACGTCCTACCATCAGCACAGGGAACTATATTCAATATCCTATGATAAACCATAATGGAAGAGAACATGAAAAAGAAGGTGTATGTATTATATATGTATAACTGAATCGCTTTGCTGTATAGCAGAAATTAAAACGAACATTGTAAAACAACTAAAGTAAGATAATTTTTTTTTAAAAGAAGATTTTACCCACTTGGAAAAGTTCATAGTGAAAAAGAAGCTGATTTCTCCCCACCCTAACCTACCGCTATATATCAATAATAAAATCTTAGTTTTGTTTTGAATAGAACCCTAAGGCAAGGATGATTTATACAGATGTCAAACGAAATTTTAAGTGCTTAAAAGCACACTTCAGGAAATTTTCAAGGCACCTGGATTCCTTATTTGGAATACCTCTAAGAAAATTCTTTTATGTTAGGATTGGATTTATAATACATACACATAATGTGATTCCTTTCCAATAAGATCTTGGAAAAATCAGGTTTTCTCCTGAAACATCTGTAAAAATGAAAAACTAGGGCAGCTGCTTTTGATACATATTTCCAAGTGGCCTTCAAAGGAAGATTCTCTCACTCACACTCTCAGCAGAACTAAGTGACAGTGCGTGGTTTCCCATAGCCATACCAACACTGGGTAATATCATTTTATTATTTTTTTGATTTTTTTTGCCTAAAAATTAAAAAAATTATTTCCTCAATAAATTATCTTTTTTCTACTGTACATCATGGTGACCCAGTCACACATACATGTATACATTCTTTTTTCTCACATTATCATGCTCCATCATAAGTGACAAGACATAGTTCCCAGGGCTACACGGCAGGATCTCATTGCTCCTCCATTCCAAAGGCAATAGTCTGCATCTATTAACACCAAGTTCCCAATCCATCCCACTCTTGGGCATATATCCATACAAAACTTTCCTTAAAAAAGACACGTGCACTGCACGTTCATTGCAGCACTGTTCACAATAGCCAAGACATGGAAACAAGCCAAATGTCCATTGACAGATATTGAATTAGGAAGATGTGGTATATATACACAATGGAATACTACTCAGCCATGGGCAATATCATTTTAAAAAGCCTCTGCCCATCTGACGGGTGAAAAATTGTACTTCATGATTGCTTTAATTTAATTGTAAGTGAACATGAATTGTTTATTTATTTGTAAGTGAATATGAATTTTTTTTTTAAATTGTAAGTAACATGAATTTTTTTTTTTTTTGTCTTTTTAGGGTCGTGCCCATAGCATATGAAGGTTCTCAGACTAGGGGTGGAATTGGAGCTGTAGCTACTGGCCTACACCACAGCTACAGTAACGCAGGTTCTGAGCTGCCTCAGCAACCTACACCAGAGCTCATGGCCACGCCAAATCCTTAAGCCACTGAGTGGGGCCAGGGATCAAACCTGCATCCTCATGGATGCTAGTTGGGTTCATTTCTGCTGAGCCACGATGGGAACTCCAAACAAGAATTTTTAACTAGTTACTATAGAGATATATCATAATGAAAGAACTTTTAAATGCTTAAAATTTACATTAATAAGAGAAGTTTTCTCCAGGGTAGTTTATAACAGCAATGAATAAATAAATAAATAAATAAATAAATACTAAATTTGTCAAAGTTGAAGGAGGCCATCCAAATATTTAGTAATAAAGAGTAAATAAATAATTGTATATTCACATAGCACAATGCTAGCAGCCTTTAAAAAATAAAGCAGATGTATAGTTATTAACATAGAAATACATTTGTGATATATTTTTCTTAGAAAACAGGTCATAAAATCACCATATTATTTTATGGACTTATAAATACATGCAGAAAAAAGAGTCTGCATAATTATACATGGAAATGTTAACAGTGATGATCTCTAAGCAATAGGATTTTTATTTTCTTTATTCTTTCCAGTATTTATTTCCTGATTTTTCTCTTGATAAACATTCATTATTAGAAAAAATAAATTAGTTCTTTGAAAAAAAATTAGTGTTTAGCTAAAGGGAATTTTCAGCTCTTCTTATGTCTTACTTTCTATAATAAACATGCTTTACTTATAGAAATAAGAATAAATATAAAAATAATATTCAAGATAAATAGGACATAAAAGTAAAATTTTTATTTATGAAGACAAAGGTTCACAATGATGACATACTAATCATATGAGTATAGAGCCTGAATAAAAAGTGTAAAAATATGTATGAAGTGTGAGCTATTAGATGTAAGAAAAATGGTAGGATATGCAATAAAAATTTTAAAGAGCTATAAAAGACTTCTCTAAGCTCCTGGCTTATCAAGAAGGCAAACTTTAATAATAACATGGAGAATTTAATAATACATTTGAAAATCTACATGAAACAGACAAGTTATTAAGTAAGCAACTACAAAAAGTTCTATTCAAGACAGAGACTAGATCTTGCTAATTTTGTGACTGAATTCCTACAACTTTGTAAGAAACAGGTGAACTGCCATGTTATTTAAAATGTTACAAAATAAAAAGGAGGATTCAAATATTTTAATGCATATTATGAAACTAGGTAAAGCCTTAGCACAAGATCTGACACATATGAACAAAACATTTTTTACACATGATTATATATCCTAAATCCTAAATAAAAGAGAAGTATAAATCTTAAGTAAAATGTAAGCAAGTTAATCAAAGGATTAAAATAATACACAGTACATGCTATGGACTGTATGGTCTATTCCTTCCCAAACTTATATGTTAAAGCCCTAAGCTCCAATGTGATGATACCTGGGGATTAGACCTTTAGGAAGTAATTAGGGTTACACAAGGTCATGAGGGTGGGGCCCTTGTGATGGGTCCAGTGTCCTTATAAGAAGAGAAACCAGAGAACTCTCACTCTTCCCTCTCTCCCACTCTCTCTCCCTTTCTCTCTCTCTTCTATAAGAGGACACAGTGAGAGGTAGACGTCTGCAAGTAAGGAAGAGAGTGCTCATCAAAATCAAACCCTACTGGCATTTTGATCTTAAGCTTTCCAGCCTCCAGAACCGTGAGAAAATACATTTTTGTTGTTTAAGCCAAGTCTATTGCATTTTGTTTTTACAGCCCGAGCTGATTAGTATAGTATGTTTTCTGACCACAGTGGAACTACACTAGACAAAGCCCAAATATTTAGAAGTTATTAGATAATCTTTTAAATTATTCATGGGTCAAAGAAGAAATCACAGTGAAGATTAGGCAGTATTTTTAAATGTCAAAATCTGTGGGATGCAGCCAAAGCCATAATTAGAATGACATCAATAGCCTTAAATGCACATACTAAAAAGAAAGGCTAAAAACAATAATTTAACTATCAATTTCCAGAGGTTAAAAAAAGAATAGTGAATTAAGCCAAAAAAGTAGGAGAGGAAACAAAAAAGATGAAAATAGAAATGAATAAACTAGAAAACAAAATAAAAGTTGGCTCTTCAAAAGACTAATAAAATGGATAAATTCATGGTGAAATATGAAAAAACAAAAATGAGAAGGTATAAATATAAGGAATTTAAGGGGAATCTGAAGGGCATTAAAAATAATAAATGTATGATGGGAGTATAATGAAAACATTATGTCAGACAAGGTCAATAAACTTAAAAATTTACATGACTGAAACTATTCCTACAAAAACTAACATCAAAATTAACACAAAAATGGAGAGAAATCTGAATAGTTTGATATCTGTTAAATTAAATGTATAATTTAAAATGTTAAAAAAATAAATTTCAGTGTCAGATGGCTTCCTTGATGAAATTCTATTAAACATTTAAAGCACAAATAATCAACCTTATATAAACTCTCCAGAAAATGTGAGGGAACACTTCCCAACTCATTTAGGTCAATGTCTCTCACAAACACAGATATAAAAGTTCTAAATAAAATATTAGCAAGGAAGTGACACATACAAAAATATTACACCATGACAAAGTTGAGTTTATTTCAGGAAGGCAAAGTTGTTTCGACCTTGGAAAATCAACCAGAGGTTATGACATTAGCAATATGTAGGAGCAAAATCATGTGATTTTTTTCAATGGTAGGAAAACATCTGACACATTTCAACAGATATTCATGATTAGAAACATTCTTAATCAGAGTAAGTCCATCCAAAAAAGCAACTAGTGGTGGGGGAGCAGGAGAACAGAACAAAATACCTAAGTTCCCCTCTGTTTCAAGAAAATAGCAGTAACAGTTAAAGAAAGACATAAGGGTGAAGACATTCTCTTATACAAAATAAGTCTATCAGCACACCAGAAATCAGGTGGAAATACAATGCTAAAGTGGATTGAAGTTCTCTAGGCTTACTGGATGCCAGGACTGGAAAATTGCAATGGCAGCTAGGAGTTTGATTTATATGGAGAAACTAAACAAATGGCACTTCATTGAGAAGGGTAACTGGAACTAGGCTTACTTCTAGAAACAGAGGAGTAGGGTGAGACTCCCTGGCCCATAATTAAAGGCTAGAAAAAAAGATTCCATAGCCTGTATGTGTGGCTGGAATTAACTGGCTCCCTGGGATGACATGAAAAAAATGCAGATAACTCTGATCCTGGTTATTGAGCCAAACTATCATATAATTCTGGCAGAGGTTCTGAAATATTTCCCCTGGTATGAGAGTCTAAAGGAAGCAATATGAGATCTGGTTCTGATCTGGAGTTCTTGGAGAGGGGTCTTCATTCAGGTAACCACAAAAACTCCATATAGAAACACATAACTCCCATTCAATATGAACTTGCAAACAAAAAAGGTCCAAATAGAGAAAAAAATTAATGACATGAAGGAGAGCAAACACACTCAATAGATGGAGAGAATTCTTCCCTAAAGAAATACAAATAACAATAGCAATACTGGTATAGCACTTACTGTTTTCTACACTTGGTTTTAATATTATAGTCACTTCATCCTCATAGAGTCTGAGAAAACTGTAATATAACTGTGTGGTGCTTTTTTTTATTCTTAGAGACAAATAGTGACCCAGGAAATAGCAGATCATGCAAATGTGCTTACTTCTGTTCTGTTCCACCCATGCTAAAAAATTACCCACTAAAGGAGTTCCCTCTGTGGTGCAGTGAGTTAAGAATATGACTGCAGCTGCTCAGGTTGCTGTGGAGGTGCAGGTTTGATCCCCAGCCTGGCACAGTGGGTTAAAGGATCCTGTATTGCCACAGTGGCTCGGAGGTTGCAGCTGTGGCCCAGATTCAATCCCTGGCCCAGGAACTTCCATATGCCATGGTGTGCCCATAAAACAATAAAATAAAATAAAATAAAATAAAATAAAATAAAATGTAAAATAAAATAAAACCCACTAAAAAGAGAGTAGAGGGATTAAAACAGGATTAAACAAAGGTGTATATCCACAAAGATTGTGGGAGATACAGCTGAAACACTTTGTAAACTGAAGAGAAGATGGAAAAGTGGTGATTTACTTAGCAGCTAGGGGAAATCTGAAAACTAAGCTGGTAGTTGGGGAAATCCAGAAGCAAGAAGCCATGAAAGGATCAGATACAAGATATTTCTAAACATGTGGTAGGGTGAAGCTAAAACAAATTTGCTGAAAGTCTGTATAACCTGAAAGAAATCCTTTTGCCTGTCTTTGGCATGCAGGAAATTTATTCTCCATGCCTAGCAATAGATTTGGGGTTTACTTAAGGACCTAAGGAATAGCGAAACGTGGGCAAGTATACTGAAAATGGGGTAAGGTGAGGGTCTACACGATGTTAGGTGAGCTCGCCAAACTTTTTCCTTCACTTGGCTAAGAAAAAACACTGCCAGCCAAGCTTCAATCCTTTCCCCACTCTCAGACAAAAGATTGGAGAAATCCTTACTGGAAGTATTAACTAGCCTGAAAGCAAAGAACAAAAAAAGTTAAGAGGTCTTTCCATGAAATAGCCCATCCGGATCCCTCTTGAGTGAAATTTATCATTCAATAAATTTAGTCCATATACACAGAGCTTCCAATCTGCTTTTTGGTGTATCATTCTTAACTATAAATGGATAATCAGGGAATGTAAAATATCTGATGAAAACTTCTAAGAAAAAGACAAAACCAAACATTCAGAAGAAAACAGACAATGCAAGGTATAAAGGTAGCAAAATTAGATTAAACTAGAATAAAAAATCATAATATTCTCAAGGAACAGAAGATATTGTATCCAAGAAATGAAAACAAGTTGCTGTTTAAAAAGGTACTAGGATGGAGTTTCTGTCGTGGCTCAGTGGTTAAGGAATCCGACTAGGAACCATGAGGTTGCAGGTTCAATCCCTGGCCTTGCTCAGTGGGTTAAGGACCCACCATTGCTGTGGCTCTGGCATAGGCAGGTGGCTACAGCTCCGATTCGACCCTTAGCCTGGGAACCTCCATATGCTGTTGAAGCAGCCCAAGAAATGGCAAAAAGACACACACACAAAAAAAGTACTAGGATGTGGAGAAAAGGAAATCCTCCTGCACTGTTGGTGGGAATGTAAGCTGGTACAACTACTGTGGAGAACAGTATAGAGGTACCTTAGAAAACTATACATAGAACTACCATATGACCCAGCAATCCCACTCATGGGCATATATCTGGACAAAACTTTCCTTGAAAAGGACACATGCACCCACATGTTCATTGCAGCACTATTCACAATAGCCAAGACATGGAAACAACCCAAATGTCCATTGACAGATGATTGGATTAGGAAGATGTGGTATATATATACACGATGGAATACTACTCAGCTGTAAAAAAGAACTAAATAATGCCATTTGCAGCAACATGGATGGAACTAGAGACTCTTATCCCGAGTGAAGTTAAGTCAGAAAAAAAGACAAATACCATATGATATCACTTCTATCTGGAAGCTAATATATGGCACAAATGAACCTTTCCACAGAGAATAATATCATGGACTTGGAGAATAGACTCGTGGTTGCCAAGGGGGGTGTGTGTGGGATGGATGGGTTGCTTGGAGTTAATAGATGCAGACTATTGCCTTTGGAATGGATTAGCAATGAGATCCTGCTCTGTAACACTGAGAACTATGTCTTGTCACTTATGATGGAGCATGATAATCTGAGAAAAAAGAATGTATACATGTAACAAAAAGAGAAAAAGCCATTATCTTTATTTCATAAACTCTGCAGATGAAACTAATTTTAAAGAAAAATGTGTATTTCCTTTTTTTCCACTTAAAGTAAATGTGTTTTTTTCAAGATTTTTTCATTGTGAAAAATAAAAAAAAGTACTAGGAACCTACAGAAATCCAATAAAAGACTCTTGTAAATTAAAAATAAAATAAAAATGTACAAGATCAGTGGAAAATTGAGGCAAAGCAAACTCTCAGAAAAGGAGGTAAAATGAAACATAAAATAGGGTCATTTCAGGAAGTCAAACATTCTACAACAGATTAAGCAAAAAAGCAGAAAAGAAATATGCCAAGAAATATCCCAATGGAAAGAAGTGTCCAGATTTTAAAGCCCCCCCCCCCCCCGCAAATGTCCAGTACAACAGATAAAAATGAACTACAGGAAAGCATATAACATTGTTCCACTGTCTTCCAGAGGGAATAAAACAGGTCATTACAAAGGATGGGCGATCTAAGTGTCAAGATATTTCTCAATAGTGTAACCCAGTGTTAGAATTGAATGAATGGAATAATGCTTAAAAATTTTTTTTGAGGGAAAATGATTTGCAACCTTGAAATCTATATCTAGCCAAAGTATTAAAGTAGAAAAAGACATTTTCAGACATTCAAGAGCAAAAAAAATTCATTCCCAGCTTTCTTGGGACTAATGTGCTCCAACAAAAAAAGTAATGAGTAACCTGAGAGAGGAAAACATGGGTCATGAAATGTGGAAAATGGAGAATCCAATGTAAGAGAAATTCAAGGAACCCTCGAGATGAGGATAAAAGAAGGCAAAAGTTGTTCAGCAAGCCTGGGGAGCAACCAGTCCAATTTGGAGCAGGAAGATGGAAGGCTCCAACAGGGATATCCCCAAGAAAATGATGAAACAGAGTATGTGAAGGAGTTGAAAGCATTGAGAGGATAATTGCACTTTTTAGAATAGATTAATAATGGGATCCTAAAAGCCATGCAAGCAAAATAATAATAATAATAATAATAATGGGAAGGAGAAGGAGAAGAAGAAGACGAAGAAGAAGATGAAGACGGAAGAAGAAGACGAAGAAGACGAAGACGAAGACAAAGAAGAAGAAGAAGATGAAGACGAAAGATGAAGAAGAAGAAGAAGAAGAAGGCAATTATCAACTCCAGGGAAAACAAAAATGAAAATGGAACCACAGTAAATTATTAACTACCTTAGGCATGCAATGCTCCTTTTTTAAATAACAGTTTTATTGAGATAAGGTTTACATACCATAAAATTTACTTCTTTATAGTATATCAAAGCTCCTTTTAAGAAACAGTTCCTGCTTAATTTGGGACTTTTCAGATAATTAAACATCTATAGTGAAACATACAACCATGATCCAAGAGATGAGCATATGACTTAAGCTGCTCATCATAAGTGGACACTATATGATCCACAAAGTCATGAAGTCAGATGTGACCAGCACTGGACTACCACTGAGAGGAAGTCTTATATAGGATCAGGCATTGATGGGCACATCATCGTAAAATGCCTAGTGTTGGTTATGGCCACAAGTGCCCAGACATGACCTCAGATATAACTGTAGCTGTGTTTTCCTTGAGTCTAACCTCCCTTGGTTTTTGCCACTTTTATGAACCCCATTCTCTAGCCTCTCTGTCATTCTTCTGGGCTACTTCATATCTTTCCAATAAATTCAATTTCAATGGTTAAGTTAGCCAGAATTAATTTATACTCTTTGTACCAAAGAGCCCTGATGAATATAAAGAGATGTAAGTTTTAGATTATTTTTTAATTTTAGAAATTTTACGAATTCAATTAACATGCAAAAAGACAAATATATAAACTAGCATTTATATTCATTTAGCATTTACCCTTAAGTTTTAGTATATATCACTATAAGTGTTGATAACAAAGGCTAGAGTTCTTTGGTACCTCCATTCTTTTTCATGATCTAAATGAAAAGGCTTCTTAAACTATTCTCATCTGTTACTGTTGTTTAGAATTCTGTTTTTTCCTGACTTTCCATACTTATTTTAATTATTCCTGTTTTTTTTTTTTTTTTGGTGGGCTTGGTCGAGTTTGACATATTTTTTACTTTATTTTCTCCTCTGATAGCTTTCATTCTTAGAGTTACCTTTGGCATTTTAAAGGGCCTGTTTTATTTAACATCTCTAGAGTTAATAAAATTATTTCCATCTTCACAAACAATACAAGGGGCTTAAAACACTTTAACTCCAATCAACCTCTGATCCAGTTTTACAAGGCTTTGCTGCCCAATACCTATTTCAAACCCATAAATCAGGTATTATTATTGACTGCACAGTCAGTGATACTTATTTATTTTTGCATGTATTTATTTATTGATTGATTGATTGTCTTTTTGTCTTTTAGGACCACACTGGTGGTGTATGGAGGTTCCTAGGTTAGGAGTTGAATTGGAGCTGTCGCCCCTGACCTACGCCACAGCCACAGAAATGTGGGATCTGAGCTGCATCTGTGACCTACACCACAGCTCATGGCAACGCCAGATCCTTAACCCACTGAGCGAGAGGCCAGGGATGGAACCCACATCCTCACAGATGCTAGTCAGGTTCGTTAACCACTGAGCCATGACAAGAACTCTGCTCCTTTTTTAGATTAACTATTTTTACAGGGTACTCTGTTCGTTACTTATCCTTGCATCTTAGACTGTCCCTTTAGGATCAGATTTCTGCTTAACAAATGCATTCTTTTAAAATTATCTTTAAGTGAAAGTTTGCTGATAATGAAGTCTCCTGGTTATGCTCACCTAGAATATCTAATATAATAGTAATTAATATTCATTGATCACTTAGTATGTGCCAAGTTCTTTTTAGAGTACTTTACATATGCTAACTCATTTAATGCCTCACTTGTAAGGCCGTGACCCTCCCAATACAATCTGAAAATATCCTTGTTTCACCTTTGAAATATTTTTTCACTAAGTATGCAGTTCCAGGCTGACAGTTATTTTCTCTGAGCCATCCGAAGCTAATATTCCATTATTGCTAATACTGTCGGTTTTCATTGTTCCTCTTGCAGATCTCTTCTCTCAGTTTTCTTTCAAGGTATCTTCCTTACCTTTAGAGTTCCAAGGCTTTTCAACCACATATCTAGGGGTGTTTTTTTTTTTTTTTTTTCCTGCTTGGGATTTGTTGTGACTCCAGATTCTCCAGGATTCATGGTTCATTGATTCTGAAATAGTCTCAGCCTTTATCCTTTGCATATTACCTGTTATTTTTTCCTATGGCCCTATTTAGATATATGCTATACCTTTTCAATATACCCTCTTTATTTCTTACCTCTATTGCATATATTACTTTTTTTCACTTGCTCCCTGCTTTATTCCAGGTAATTTCTTCAGATCTCTCTTCTACTTTACCTGTTGGTCCCATTCCACAATGTTCAAATGTCAATGAACACTGACATTTTACATTTAAAATGATTTTATATTTAACTTCCAGATATCCTATTAGGTTGAACCATATGAAATTGCCAATACTTGACCATTTTTGACCAATAAAATTTGTTTTATATGGTTCAATCTAATATTTGGTTCTTTAAAATAAAAAGAAAAACTTTTTTGAGTTCCCAATGTGGCTCAGCAGGGTAAGAACCTGACTGATATCCACGAAGATGTGGGTTAGATCCCTGGCCTTGCTCAATGGGTTAAAGATACAGCATTGCTGCAAGCTGCAGCATAGGTCACAGATGTGGCTCAGATCTGCTGCTGCTGTGGCTGTGGTGTAGGCCAGCAACTGTAGCTCTGATTGGACCTCTAGCCTGGGAACTTCCATATGCCACAGGTGTACCCCTAAAAAGAAAAAGAAAAAAAAACCTTTCATTCGAAAAGATACATGCACCCCTATGTTCATCGCAGTATTATTCACAATAGCCAAAACATGGAAACAAACTAAATGTCCATTGACAGATTAATGGATTAAGAAGATGTGGTAAATATATACAATGGAATACTACACAGCCATAACAAAGAACAAAATAATGCCATTTGCAGCAACATAGATGCAACTAGAGATTATCATACTAAGTGAAATAAGTCAGAAAGAGAAAGACAAATATCACATGATATCACTTATATGTGTAATATAAAATATGGCACAAATATACCTATCTACAAAACACACTCATGGACATAGAGAACAGGCTTTTGGTTCCCAAGGGGGGAGTGGGGAGGAAGTGGAGTGGATGGGTAGTTTGGGGTTAGTGGATGCACACTATTACCATTAGAATGGATAAGCAATGAAGGCCCTACTATACAGCACAGGGAACTATATCCAGTCTCTTAGGATAGAACATGATGGAAGAAGTATTAAAAAAAAGAAAGTATATATATATATATATATATATATATATATATATATATATATATATGTATGTATGACTGGGTCACTATGCTGTACAGCAGAAATTGACACAACACTGAAAATCAATTATACTCTAATAAGATAAAATTTAAAAAGTTGCCCAGGTACTTTTGCTAGTTTGTTGTTTCTAACTTAGTTTTTCATTTCCTGTTTTATACCTTTAAGCATATTTAAAAACTTAGTTTATATTCTGTGTCTGATCATCCCAAATGATGCTCTGTGTATCTGATTCCCCAGTGACTCTCCCATGTGTACTCATGAGTTTGTTTTTTGTTTTTTTTTTTAAATGGGGTGATGCCTATGAGGTCTTTGTGGGAATGCTAAGTTCCAGGTTGAAGACACATCATTCCTCTGCACAGAATTTGCATTACCTCTGTCAAAATCAATGTGAATTAATTTTTCAAATCACATAGTCAGGTGAATATAAACCCCACTCCTGTATAAAGGGTTACTGGTAGCTGTCCCCATGGGGGCCCTAACTTTAACTCTAGGTTTGGGCTGCTGTGGATTTTCCTAACTTTCTTACAAGCTTAGTTCTACATTTCAAGTTATTTTTGCATATTTCATCTAGTATTTTAGGAGCTTTTAGCAGGAGGGCATTCAGGATATCTAGCCTACCACAAGGCTTAAAAACAGACATCCACATTCACATGACTTGAAATGTGAGCAAGCTTAGCTCTGAGTTGATCGTGACTTTCCCTGAGTACTTTAAAGACTCCTTTGTTTTCTGGAAACTCCAGTTGCTAATAAGTACTTTGTGGTTAATCTGTCTTTCATGTTTTGGGGCTTTTAAGATTTCTTATCATCTTTGATTCTCTGCAGTCTCATTATTATGTATCGAAGTGGGAATTTTTTTTTTCATTTCTTGATACTAGGAGTATTTTTCCCGTAAGATTTTGTAAACAATTTATCTAATATCTTGCCTCTCTGCCATTATTTCCACATTTCTTCACGTCCTTTTCCCCAAATTGCCAGCCTTCTATGGTTTGATTCATTTGTCTTCCTCAGCATTATTTTCAAGTCACCAATTCTTTCTTCAATTTCCTATAGTTCATTCTTTTATTTCATTGACTTTTTAAAAATTTCTTGGTTTTCTAGTGAGTTCTTTATAATACACACTTAATCTTACCACATTCTTGCCTATTTCTATCTCAAAATCTCTAGCTCTTTATATGGAGATTATTAATTATTTCTTCAAAGATACCAATAATACTTAAAGTATTTTTCAGATACTTTAAACTAAGTATTTTATACTGTTCTTATATTTTAATTTCATCTGGAGTAAATTCACCTTTCAACAGTTCGATCTGTGGGCTAACCTCCCTAGTACTATATTTTTTCATGTGGTTTGGGATTTATTGTGCAGGCTCGATTTGAAGGGGTTTTTTTCTCTCCTTCCACCCCCTTTTCTCTGTCTCTTGATCCCTTCCTGACTACAGTTTTGTTTCCCTCCATCTAGTGCTCCAGGGTCTCCAGTCTACAACCAGGTCTTCTATGGACAATGCGGCACTATAAGGACATGGACAATCCAACCACTAAGCTAACAGGTAATGTGGGGCTGCATCTGGTCCCAGGGCTCTATTTGAGCCTGTCTTCCATCTCCACAGGTGAGCAGTCTCAGGTAAACAGTGGCTTCAGGTAGTGATCAGCAGAAGCTGTTTTTTGCTTTCTTTTATGAAGAAGCAAAGAACACAGGTCCTTTACCATGAACTAAAAGAAGGATGTTCAGTTTCTGCTATCTGCAGGATCTGAACTCTCGTCTACCCCAACCACTTTGGGGCTAAAGCCCAGAAGAACCGCAGGAGCGGTTTCACTCACCACTTCCCACTTCTGCTCCTTTCCTAGCCTAGGTAGCTATTTTCTTGATGTTTCCCTGGTTCTCTTGTCTCCGTTTTTTATACTATAGCTTTCACTGATCTGTATCTGGATCAGAATGTGAAATTAAAACAGCATCTTCATGAGAAGTATATTAATTAGTTAACTTATTGATTAGTCTCAACGTCTAAATTTCTAGTAGCTTCAGAGGGGATGGGTATCACCAAAAATAGATATACAAGTCAAGCTTTGATGACATTCAGGCTACATGGCTAAATAATTAGAAGGCTTTGGTTGCACAGTTCAGCTTCAGTATATAACTTATTTGGAGTGACTTTGGGATGATAAATCTTCTAAGCAAGTATATAACTAAAAGGATCAATTGGTGGCATAAGGGACTGGAAATGGAACAATTTTTATTCAAGAAATGGGTAACAATGTCTCATAGACAGACATGAATTAAATACATTTTTTTTTTTAATTCAAGGATTGGGTAAGTTCGAGTTGGTACAGGGACACATTCTTGCCTTCTTGCTTTCTGACTTCCCTGTCTAGCTGTGTTGAATCCTGTCATAGAAGGAGGCTCTTCTTGGACTAGTGGGACCATTATGTAACTCTGCATGTTTCTATGAACTGCTGGCACTCTCCTGGAAAAAGCAAACTCCAATAATAGCAGAGATTCAGCAGTTATAGGACAGACCAATGGGTGTAACCCCTTAAGAGCAAATAAACATACAACACCCCACCTTGGAGAGTTCAGGCTAATACATCAAATACGTTTGCCTTTGGGTAAATAAAGATCTACCGACTGTCCAACCCACTCTCACTGGTAAGTTTCACCCTGGGGTGATATTTTACTGCTATTGCCCTTGGAGTCAGTAAATATTTGTACGGAAAATATTGTGCAACACCCTGGTCCTGTTATTCCTGCTGGTTTCTAGAACCTAAGACATTTTTGTAAACTTACCTTTATTTTGGCATCAACCCTTTGTCTCTGCTGGTTTTTTTCCAATATAACTCTCAACCTTCAAAAAGTTTATTAAGTTTGCAACTTTGAAATGAGGAATAGTGTTTCTCTTCACAGAAAAACAGACCCTTAATTTTGCAAAGGGGCCAAGACATTGTGTATTCTTCCCAGCTTGAAATTTCTGTGGACAAGAAAGACGCTGCTGAAGAAGATAATGTGCAAGACGTCTTGCTGAGGCTGAATGATGAGGGGAAGGGATCCTGCCGATAGGATGGTGTGTGAATAAACCAGCATGCTTCCTTCAGCAGCCTAGAGAAACAGTTTCTAGGCTTGTTGTTCAGTCTGGCCCTGATTTGATGAACAAAGGAGGGACAGCACTGCAAACCAAACTCAACCCTGCCTTGGTTTCCTGGGCAGGTCAAGCAAAGGCTGTTGTTCTTAGAACTAAAGCAAACCCTGAGCATTTCAAACAACACACGAGTAGACATGAGGATAACTGCAAAAAGACTAGGCAGAGTCCTGGAGACACGAGTGGCAAGTGCAACCTGAAAGCACTACTCAACAACGAAAGACAGGAGCTGAAAGGGATCTCAGTGAGCTTAAAGTCTAGCACTTTTCATCATTACTCGAATTAGGAAACCAGGCCCAGAGAGCTTGAGAGCCTGAGATTCCTTGGTGGACGTAGAACTAAGGCTCCAGTCCATGTCCTTGACCCATTCCCACTTCTCTTTGGACTATTAAGACTTACCCCCTTACCAGGTGACTAAGGTTAGGATCTCATTTCACATTATTGGACTTCATTATACCTGTGAGAAGAGAGCCCCTGATTATGTTTATGGGAGACCATTAGCTTTTTCATGGAGAAGGGCTCCAGGCAGAGAGCACAGGATGTGCAAAGGTCTAGAAGGCATGAGTGAGCAGGAGGAGCATGGATCATAGTGAATAATTTATTATTATTATTATTACTATTATTATTTTTGTCTTTTTTTAGGGCCACACCCATGACATATGGAGGTTCCCAGGCTGGGGGTGCAATCGGAGCGGTAGCCGCCGGCTTACGCCAGAGCCACAACAACGCAGGATCTGAGCCGCGTCTGCGACCTACACCACAGCTCATGGCAATGCGCCAGATCCTTAACCCACTGAGCGAGGCCAGGGATTGAACTTGGGTTCTCATGGATGCTAGTCAGGTTTTTTAACCACTGAGCCAGGACAGGAACTCCATAGTGAATAATTTAGTGTGGCTGCTGGGCAAGTTCCTCAGGGTGAGTGCCTGCGTGTGTGTGTGTGTGTGTGTGTGTGTGTGTGTGTGTTTAAGAACCTAAAATCAGGGTCACAAAGGACTTTATAGGTTGAACTGCTTCCCTGAAAAAGATGTTGCAGCCCCAACGCTAGTACCTATGAATGTGATCTTACTTGGAAGGATCTTTGCTGATGATCAAAGCAAAATGAGGTGACTGGAGTGGGCCCTGATCCCATTATGACTGGTGACCTTATAAAAAGGGGAACTTTTGATGCAGAGACACACGGAAGGAAGATGGTGTGAAAACACAGGGAGAATGCCACCCACAGGCTAGGAGCCACTTGTGGCTACCAGCAGTTAGAGAGAAGCACAGATCAGGTTTGCCCTCACAGCCCAAACACCTTGACAAGGGACATCTAGTCTCCAGGTCTGTGGGACAATAATCCTCCGCTGTTTAAGCCACTCAGCTTGGGGTACTTGGTTATGGCAGCCCAAGGAGACAAACACATGAGCCAAAGTAAAGAATGTTGACTTTCCACAGGTAAAGGGAAGTCACTGGAGGGTTTTCTGTGGGAGAAACAGTGCCACACAGTCACTGTGCAATTTACAAGGATCTTTCAGAGCCACCTGCGTGCATGTGGATCAGAGCAGGAGATACAGAGGCAGGAGTTTGTTTAGAAACTGAGAAACCATTCAGCCAAAACACATCTGAATCAAGGCAGATAGGACGGGATAGGAGAGATTTACAAAATATTGTGAAGTACACTGTCTAGAAGGCCATGTCCATGTTTCTGGTGGAGAAGTGAAGCCAGAAAAGTCCCCTTAGTGTGAATCCACTCCAAAAAAGGATTCATACGATAAATACCTTGATTCTATAATTTTTAATTTAATTTTTCCAGACTGAGCCCAAATCATACATCTCCCACCATTTATCATAAAATTAGAGTCCCTTTTTTTTTTTCATTGCCCAGGATTACATGGAGATTGAAATGGCACCAGACTAACAGTTTAGTTTATGTTAATAAATAAACACTTCTTCCTCTACACTTCTTCTGGCCAACTTCCACTCACCTTTTATGTCTCTACTTGCAGAGAACTTCCTCAGAGAGGCCTCCTCTGACCACCTGCACCCAATCCTCAGCCCCTACCAATCTATCCTAGGTCCTCATGTCATTCTTGTTCCCGAGATCTTCTATGTTTCTTTATAGCATATTATAATTTAAGCAATATACATACTTCTGTTTTGGTTTGCTTAACTCCTCCTACTCCATCCCAAGACTCAAGTTCACAAAACAACATAGAACATGATTCCAATTTCATGGGAAAAATACATTGAGACATTAAAGTATGTTTTTCACCTCCTGGATTTCCCTTGTCCCTTACCCTGGTTCAGACAGGCAGTTCCCATCTTACATAGCCTCGGAGAAGGGATGTGGCAGGGGAGGGCAAGAGAAATTCTGGCTTTTCCAAAAATGTCGGAGCCAGTGGTTCCAAGAGTAGAATAAGAAAAAACTGAGAAACCTAGATAAGTAATTTGGAGTCCTAAGGTTTTTGTTTTTTTTTTTTTTTTTTTTTTTTTTTTTTTTTTGGTACTTAACACGAGTGCAATTTCTCTAAAGATAAAAGGGATGCTCCAAATAGATATATACTACTCTCCATATACCCGATGTTTTGGAAGGCTCGGGACAGACTTGACAAAGTGGGCATCGTGACACCAAGTTACATCAAACCTTCGTAATACTCCTATTGGATGGTCTCTTTTGCAATTGTCTCCTATTGGACGGTCTCTTTTGCAATTTTCTCCTATTGGATGGTCTCTTTTGCAATTTTCTGCTAGTATTCTTGTGTGGATGACTCTGGCATTCAGTAAACCTGAATGCCAGAGTCAAAGGTAAAGAGAAAAGGAAAAAAACTGGGGGCTGGATTTGGGAAGGCCTTCTGTGAGAAGTCAGAGATGCCGAGTTATGATCTTCTGTCACCAGCAACACCCAGGGATAGAGGAACATGGGTGGAAGTGGGAGGTCCAGGGAAGCAGATCTCCCTATGCTGTTCCTGGGCCTGGTCCACCCATGTGAGTCCATAGATCTTTACCGCCTCATCTCAACTAAGCACAGCGAGGTGGTTCTAACACAAGTCAAGCCACTTCCCCTATTTCCTCAGGTCAGAAAGGTAGTAATGGATGTAAACCCCTGTGCCTGGCTCACTGCAGGAGTGGTCTCCCCAAGGATAAAGCACACACTGAGCTGATCTCCTCTCAAGGCTGTGCAGGTTGGAGACCAAGACTCAACAAGGAAGGGGCGCCTCTCCAGGATGCAGAGGCTGGATCTCTAGGAAGCCCTCACTATTTGATCTTCCACCTCACCATCCTCAGACCACTAAGGCAGGAGTTTCTTCCTCAGAGTCAGCACACCTCATGGAATGAAAATCAGAAGGATCAAGAGAATTCCAGAAGCACAACTCATTTCCTGAATGCACATAAAAACCTATCCTTATTCCAGTATGGCAGAGGACACAATAACCTTTCTCAATTACTTAGGGTTCCAGATGTAACTAAACTCACCATTAGTGAATCAAAGTCCCTCATTAGATGGGTGATGTAATTACTTAGAGGCAGGAAAGAGAATCCGGAAAAGAGAGAGAGGAGATGATTGAGAATGGGCTCTAAATATTTGGCCACTGATTCTTATCACAGAAGAGAGGTTAAGATGATAAAGGTAAAGAGAAAAGGAAAAAAACTGGGGGCTGGATTTGGGAAGGCCTTCTCTGAGAAGTCAGCGATGCCGAGTTATAATCCTCTGTCGCCAGCAACACCCAGGGATAGAGGAACATGGGAAAAATCTCTTTCCTGATGATAAAAATTTCCAGCATCTTATAAGGACTTGAGTAAGGAAGCAGATTAACTTTTAAAGTCAACCTTTAAGGAATTCCCATTGTGGCTCAGTGGAAGTGAATCTAACTTCCATGAGGATGCATGTTCGGTCCCTGGCCTCTCTCAGTGGGTTAAGGATCTGCTGTTGCCATGAGCTGTGGTGTAGGTTTCAGATGAGGCTTGGATCCCACATTGCTGTGGCTGTGGTGCAGGCTGGCAGCCATTGCTCAATTTGACCCCTAATCTGGGAACCTCCATGTACCTCGAATGTGGCCCTAAAAAGATTAAAAAAAAAAAAAAGTCAACCTTTCAGACCAAGGCGACCAAAAATAAGTCCATCTCACCTACTCTTTGGGGCCTGTCACATTACATCCCATGATCAGATCTAAAGCAAGTCAGTGGGAAGGGTAAGAAGACACTGGTCTGAGTTCTAGGTAACACGGAGGAGATCACTCAGTCATTCAAATGATGACCAAGTCATTCAACAGACTGAGCACATGCTGTGTACCAGGGCCAACTCGATCTCAGATCCTGTGCTCTTTGATGCTGCTTTAGGCAAAGACGTGCCCTGGAGGAGACAGAGAGGAGAATGAGAAGGAAACCGCAGACCTCATGGTTTTGCCTGAGGCAGGCCACTTCGTGTCTTTCATGGTTGAGGCAAACAAAAGTCAGGCTAAGCATACTGCTCACATGGCAGTATGTGTGCCTCCTAATACGAATCTGGCTGGGGCATGACATGAACAGAGATGAGGGAACCCTGAAGCAGGCCAAGCTGATCCACTTTGGGTGACCCCCGCCAGTCTCAATGCACAAGCGTGTTCCTCCGTGGAAGAGGGTGTTAACATCCAGAGAGTGTGTCCTGGGGGCCGAGACAGCACATACCTGGGTGGGCAGGGTTCCGTGTTACAAGCCTGGCTCATGGCTGGAGGGCGATGGACCGTGTCACACAAGGTGTCATTGACCGTCTGCTGGGTCTGGATGTGCAGGCACACTGCAATGGCTTCTTGACGGCCTGGAGGTTGGAAAGAGACAAAATGCAAATGATTCAGAATAGCTTCCTGTGGGAAAAAGGAAAATAGGGTCTTGGAACTTCTCGGCCAAGTCACTGCCCTTTGGACTGTATTGTGTGGCTGCAGGCTGCATTTCCAGGTACACATGGTACAAACAACTTGGCCTTTTTGAAAGTCTCTCAGTTTCTGACATTGTCTCAGTCACCTTTTGAGCCCAGCCTCTCGAGTATAGTCTTACTTTGAGACACTAAGGAGCACCCCCCGACTCCCCAACCACCTTCAGTCTGATCTGCATCCCAAATGTCCTCAAAGGTACGTTTGAGGAGTTCCCTCCAACGAAACTTCAAAATCTTCCTCCTAAACATACACAACAATTTCCCTAAGAGGAATTTTCATATCAGCCCCTGAAGAATAACACTTTCTCTATATCATTGCCCTCTATATCATCAGCTAAGTTTTTTTTTTTTTTTTCCTTTTTAGAGCCACACCTGTGGCATATGGAGGTGCCCAGCCTAGAGATCAAATTGGAGCTGCAGCTGCAGGCCTACACCACAGTCACAGCAATGTGGGATCTAAGCCACATCTGTGACCTACACCACAGCTCACGGCAATGCCATGCTGAGAGAGGCCAGGGATCGAACCCGCAACCTCATGGATACTAGTCAGACTCATCTCCACTGAGCCACGATGGGAATTCCCCTATGTGCTAAGTTTGAGGTATGGCCCTTATTAAAATTTTCATTATAGCCTGAGTTTCTGTTCACTGTACTATAATTGGTAATATTTGTATTACTAGTAAAAACATCAGCAAGGCCTCCCATTGTGAAAGTGCTTTGCAGTGTACAAATACATTATTTGAGCCCAGTGTAATCTTGTGAGATCAAAAGAAGGGTATCGTTATCTCCATTTTATTAATTAAATAACAAGGGCACAGTTGAGAGAGAAATTAGGACAGAAAAAAAAAAAGGTAGATTCAAAACTAAAAATTAGGTTTCCCGCCTCCTGATTCATTCAGTGGTCTTTCTTTTGTGCTCTAGAGATTCCAAAATGTGAGAAAATAGAATGTATACATGTATGTGTAACTAGGTCACCATGCTGTATAGCAGGAAAAAAAAAATTGTATTGGGGAAATAAGAATTACAAAAAATTTTTTAAAAAGAAAAAAACGAAACAAAAGGCAATTCAGTTGACTGGCTTCCCAAAGCAATGACTGCTCCTTGTTCAAACATGAACGTTCACAGGCACATTTTTCCTTGGAGGCCAAACAGGTCTGTCTGACCCTGAAGTCCATGTCTCGACCACTATTTTTTGTCAGTTGAGACAAACAGAATCTTTGGGAAATCAGAACTGAACAAAATATAAATCAACCTTTGGATGAAAAAAATCAAATAAAAATTTTAATAGCAACTGTCTGTGCTATTTGAAATATGCAAATGTATTCAGTTTCATGCAAGAATGTGTGTTCCATTATGTTACAAGATTGTGGTTCTTTTTTCCAAATGCCATGTTTCAATTCAACCATTTTACAGTATTTTGCAGAAAGCAGTAAGGGCCAAAAGTATATATATATATATATATATATATATATATATATATATTTGTGATATTCAGTTCTATTCCACTAAATTTTCTTCTGCTTTCTTCAGCTGTAATCTTATGCTCTTGGCCATGGCAGGATTCAGTCTTAAATGTCCATGCATCTTCTTTTTTTTTTTTTTTTTAAATAAACACTGGCTAGCATGAAATACAAGGAGGCACTGCTACAACTTCACAACTCAAGTCTTCACCTGCAAATGTCAAATTTCCTTAGTGACTTTCCAGGGACATAGATGTTCTAGCAGGTGTCATTTCTTTTTAATCTGAGGAAAATTCAGTCATCTTTCACATATATTTTAATTTGTAATTGAAATTCTTCTGAAAATACACTCAGAGACCATTTTGGAACTGGAGAGTGAATGGGTGGACATGAAAACATCAAAGTTACCTCATTTTAACCATTTTGATGGAATTTCACAACACCTGGTGACCAACTTTTGTGCCTTAAAGAAAGTTTACTCAAAAGAATATAAAAGTTGAATAGGTGACTTAGGATATTTATTGAGGTAGAAGGTAGTTCCAAAAACAGCCACGAAAGTATCTCCCATCCCACATACTGGACCAGCAATATGACTTCATCATTTTCACTTCAGAAGGTTTGAGCAAACCGTTATCTTCAAAAGTAGACATAAAAATTATAAAAATAAGTTTACTTCATCTTTTACGTAACAAAATCTGGGTGGCAATTGCAAATATGCATTTAGAAGACACAAAATAAATCAAGTTTTAAAATTCCAATGTAATTTTTCTAATAAATCCCTTTTCTTCACGTGTAACTTCTGCAGTGTCATAATAAGAGGGTTATTTTTTTTGGCAAAAAAGTATCCAAAGTCCACATCCAGAAATGAATTAGTAATTAAAGGGTAAAAACCCAGACTTTAAGAGGGGAAGCAGAGCCAATAAATGAGCTAATAGGTTAGTTTGAGTTCGGTTTCTTGCAAACAAATCTTGACTGATGCAATATGCCAAATAACATCTCTCTCACACACACACACAGAGCAAGAAATACCCAGAACAACAAAAAAACCCTATAAGTCAAAACCTTCAAGGTACCACCCACCATTTACTATATCAAATTGTAAAATAAATGTGGGAAAATTATTTGAATAAGAAAATAACATTGATTTAGTAACAAAATAGCCTTGACCCCTAGCAATAGATGTAATAAGCTCCTTTTAAGCACCAGTGTAACATTAACACACACTGATCCTATACTTGTCTATAAAGAAAACTGGACTTACTTCCAAAAGCCAGAAATTATGCAAGTAACATTCTCTGACCATAACAGAGCGCAACTGTAAATGAATAATGAACAATGAAACCCTCCGAATCCAAACGTTAGAATTTTTTAAAAGTCATTTCCTACAGAACTCCTAGGTCAAAAAGAATGACTAGATTACACATTATTCATAGCAAAAGGAAAAAAAAGAGGGTGAGAGATAGAGAAAAAGACGGCTTAAAGCAACCTGAGATGAACAACTTTTGGTGATGGTGTTAATATCATTATGAAATGGATGACATTTTTAAAAGAAAATTTAAATTCTAGAACTCACTTAAAAATTAAGATCTTGAGGAGTTCCCTTGTGGTGCAGTGGGTTAAGGATCTGGTGTTGTCACTGCTGTGGTTCAGGTCACTGCTGCGCTGCAGGTTTGATCCCTGACCCAGGATCTTCAACATGCCATGAGTGCAGCCAAAATTTTTTTTAAATTAAGATCTGAATATAACAATAAGCAGGGTGTAAACCTGAAAATGATGTTAAAGACACAGCCACAATGCTTCCCCCCTAATTCTGCACCATTGCCCCCCACCCAGGGAAAAATGGGGACTGAATTTGGACAGTTGGAGGAACAAGTTCTTTTAAACCGATAACATCTACGATATGAACTATTTAAGGTTAATAAAAGGTACAGAAAACTCCAATTCATCTTACAAAACTAGTGTAAGCCTGATGATGAAGTCTATAAAAGAAAACAAACAAACAAACAAACACCAGACCTACTTCATATAGTGTTGCCGTATACAGTGCTGGATGACAGATACAAGTCTAGGGCCATCTTGAAAAGAACGGTCGGCATATATATTTTCCCTCTGCCGATTAGCCAAATGATAGAGTAAATACTACTATAAACTCCCAGGTAATGAAAAAAAGGAGAAACATAACACAGTGTGGACTCAGAGGAGTTCCATTCTTGGTGTTAAATGGAAAGTTTTATAGCATTCCAAATAAGTGAGGGTTTTTTTAGGAACCAATTGGGGAGACAGCTGGTAAAAATTAAGGATTGTTGAAAGCCATTTGGCCTTGTGGAGGGCATCATAAACATTACTGGAGCCTGAGAGGAAGTGACCAATTATATCAAGAGTAGCTGGAAGAAACTACAGCTAGAGGCTTGTTACAATTTGAAGGGATGTGAAGAGAACAAAACAGTGATTGCTAATGTACCATGTCGGGAACACATCTCCATAGGGAGTATGTTCAAATGGGCCCACAGTGGGCCAATTCAACTTTTAGTCCCACTTTCCCATTAACAGGAAGGCATTCTTGTACCCCACCATGTCCCACCACCTACATACATCAGTATCACTCATTATATTTATACATGCAAAATCCTAAATTAAATACTAGCACATTGTGGTTAAGTCAACAGTATAATAAAAGAATAATACATTGTGACTTCAAACATCTGTGCATTCACCCATCAAATCATTCACATACAAATATTCACATGCATCAATCGGAAGCAACTAGATAAACCCACCTACCTTCATAGCCAGCCTCGCCTTTCTCTGTGCTAGTTTCATGTAGGAGCTGCCCTGCCAATTATTTAAGACAGACCGGCTTTGGGTTTCATTCTCATCCACCGTCTTAGGAAATGTGTTGATTACTTTAGCTTTCATTTTCATTCTGTTGCTTTCTCATTGCCTTTTTAAAAATAATTTTTTATATAATGATTTTTATTTTTTTCCATTATAGCTGGTATACAGTGTACTGTCAATTTTCTACTGCACAGCATGGTGACCCAATTGCACATACATGTATATGTTCTTTTTTCTCCCATTGTCATGCTCCATCATAAGTGACCAGACAGAGTTCCCAGTGCTACACAGCAGGATCCCATTGCTCATCCATTCCAAAGGCAATAGTCTGCATCTACTAACCCCAAGCTCCCAATCCACCCCACTCCCTCCCCCTCCCCCTTGGCAACCACAAGTCAATTCTCCAAGTCCAATGACTTTTAAACGTACCCGAGACTCTCTGACATTAAATAATACCTCACACAGCTCTCCCTGGACCACTATCTCCCTCTTCTGACCTTTTCCCTCTCTTTGTTTATTTTTTTAATTACAATTTTCGCCACAAAATAATCTATTCTATTTATCTTCATGTCATCACCTATCACTTTTCCTTCATCCTTCCAAGTCTGACTCCATCTTCAACACTCCACCGAACTGACTCTGTATGTCACTGGTGACTTCTCTTTGCTGAATCCACTGCCGATGCTCAGTTCATCTCACTTAACCTCCCAATGCCCCCAACACAGCCAATGTTGGTGTCCACCACACCACTCCGTTCTGGCTTTGCTCTTACCTCACTGACCTCCTCTTTTCATTGACCTGTGTGGCTCAATGCCATTGAATGTTGAATTTCCTCAAAACTCATTCTTAGACCCTCCACGCCTCATAAGTATTCTCCTGAATATTGGCATCTATGCCCATGGCTTCAGTTCTCTCCATACACAGAGGAATCATGAATGTATATTTCCAGTCTAGATCTTGCCATGTCGTTTCAGAGTTACACATTCAACTGCCCATTTAGCATCTCCATTTGGAAATCTAAAGGCATCTTAAAGTCACTGTGTCCACAATGAATCTGTCAACCTCGACCTCCTGTTCGACTCAGAAAAGAATCCTAGGGCTCAGACTTGCCACCTCACTTCCCCTTCCCCACCCAATCGACAGCTTTTTACCTTCTCAACATCTGTCAAAGACATCTGCTTCTTCCATCTCCATCATCATCACCACTCCAGCCCAAGATCTTGCCTGGATGGTCTCCCTTACATCTGTTATTATCCCTTCAAATCCCTTTTCGACAATACAACTGGACTAACCTTTTTGAAATAAATAAACATTTGATCAAACTCCCACTTTGATGACTTGAATGGCTTCTCATTGATCTT
This sequence comes from Phacochoerus africanus, assembly GCF_016906955.1. Lineage (NCBI taxonomy): Eukaryota > Metazoa > Chordata > Mammalia > Artiodactyla > Suidae > Phacochoerus > Phacochoerus africanus. The sequence continues at coordinate 52,231,806 of NC_062552.1, forward strand.
GGAATAAAGATCCAAATCAACATGGTGTGTAAACACTTCAGTGCCTGGTCCCCACACTCCTCTCTAGCATGACCTCACATTAAACCCCGTCTTTCTCAGTACTCCAGCTGTGCCTGACTTCTTCAGCTCCTGAAATGTCCTGCGTGCCTTCCTGCCTCCTAGGGTCCTTCCACATGATCCTTTTTTTCTGCTGGGAATTCCTTGTGCCACCCTCTTTTTTTTTTATTTTTTTTTATTTTCCCACTGTACAGCAAGGGGGTCAGGTTATGCTTACATGTATACATTACAATTACATTTTTCCCCCAGCCTTTCTTCTGTTGCAACATGAGTATCTAGACAAAGTTCTCAATGCTATTCAGCAGGATCTCCTTGTAAATCTATTCTAAGTTGTGTCTGTGCCACCCTCTTTAACCTCTATTTTGTTTAATTATTTCCTCATCTTTCAGATTTAAGTGCAAGTAACAGTTCTTAATAGAAGCTTTCCTTGACTTCTCTGATTGGGTCAAGTCCCTCCAATTATATGCTTTTATAGCACCATATACTTCTTCTGTAGCTGCTGTAACCATCTGTAACTTTACATAGATGTGTGTGATTATATTAACACATTGCCCCCACTAATGTTTAGTTTCAAAGGTAGGAATTCCTGAATCCCTATCACCCAGGCCAGTGCCTGGCACAAAGAAACATGCAAGAAATATTTGTAGGGTGTTTTTAATGAAACAACAGAGCAATTCCTGCTATAGTCAAGACCATGGCAAGGTTGGCATTATTTAAGTAAGCTGGTTATTTACTGCTGTTCTTGAAAATCTAGACAACGCAATAAGATGTGAAACTGAAACAAGATCAACAAGTATTAGAAAGACAGAAAGAAAAGTATCATTAATTGTAAATGATTATTTACTTGAAGCATTCAAAAGAATGAACTCAAAAACTATTAGATTCATTAAGGGGTTCAGCAATGTAGTCAGATTTTTTTTTTCTTTTTATGGCCACACCTGCAGCATATGGAAGTTCCCAGGCCAGGGGCTGAATCAGAGCTACAGCTGCAGGCCTACACCACAGCCACAGCAACACCAGATCTGAGCTGCATCTGCAACCTGTGCTGCAGCTTTCAGCAATGCTGGATCCTTATTCCATTGAGTGAGACCAGGGATCAAACCTGCACCCTCACAAAGACAATATCCGTTCCTTAACACAGTGAGCCAAAATGGGAACTCCCAGATTTTTTTTTTTTTTAAATCATATTCTTGGAGTTCCTGTCATGGCTCAGTTGTTAATGACTCCAACTAGGAACCATGAGGTTGTGGGTTCAATGCACTGTAATGAAAACTTTTCCAACTTTGTTCAAGAATCATATTTAATTTTTTCATTAACCCTCATGAAATAGGTATGGTTCTTCTCATATTCTAAAAATAAACTTCTGCAAACTTAAGGAGCTAGCCCAAAGGGAGTGGTAGAACTAGAGTTCAAAGTCCGTATTATTAGAAAATACAAAGGTGAAAACTGAAAGGTCATAATTGCAACAAATAATATAAGATACACAAGAAAAACTTTCTTTGGTGGGGATCATTTTTGATGTAGTAAATGACAAAACCTTAGCATAGGATATTAAAAAGGTAAGCAAACTTTCAGGATGTATACACTCTCTCTCTCTCTCTCTCTCACACACACACACGCACACGCACACGCACATGCACACACACACACATACATAAACACACAATGCTGCATACATACATACACTCTGGAAGCTGGAAATTGAATATGTCTTGATTCTTCATACTTTTGGAATTAAAAAAGAATTATTTGTTGCTACCTCAGTACAATGCAGACTTATTAAAGGTTCTTAAGCATCAGTAATTAGGACAAACTGATTTACTCTTATTTCCTGTATGATGATGTCAAGGCAAGCTAGAATATACAAATACGCAATATCAGGATGTGATCAAAAGTTTATCTTTTGGGAAATTTATAATTTTCATGTATTATTTTTCTACTAGAAATAGGAATGCTGAGGAAATAACTATCTGCCTATGTAAATTCTACTTCCCTGTGGTTTTTCAGTCATTGCAGACTTTCCCCATCCTTATCCACGGTGAAGGTTAAAGAACCATGTTCCAAACCACACATAAGTGGACTTGTAGAGGATGAGCCTCTAAAACCACGTTAAAATGGATCACAGAGAGCTAAGTATCACTGCCTTTAAGTGATGCAATAGAGAGTAAAATAAAAATAACCAAAAGCTATGCTTCATCAAGACAAGGACCCTGTCTCCATTTCATACCCTGATAGAACCCAGGGCACAGAACCCAGGGCAGAGCCATGGAGTCTAGCACAGAGCAGGTTTCCTGCATTTTTAAAGGATTTTGGTTTCATGCCCAAGCTATACAGTTTTATAGAATTTAATTACTTACGTATTTATAAAGAAATTTTACTTTTTGCAAAATTAGGAGGCTTATTATGTGCACTTACAGCCCAACCAACCCTTTCTAAAGAGTGACAATTAAATTTTTCATTATCTTTTTTCTTTTTCTTTCTTTCTTCTTCTTTTTATTTTATTTTATTTTATTTTTTTCTTTAGGGCTGCACCTCTGGCATATGGAAGTTCCCAGGCTAGGGGTCAAATCGGAGCTGCCACTGCCGGCCTATGCCACAGCCACAGCCACACCAAATGCAAACTGCATCTGAGACCTATGCCACACCTTGAGGCAATGCTGGAAATCTTAACCCACAGAGCAAGGCCAGGGATCAAACCCACATCCTCATGGATACTAGTTGGGTTCTTAACCCACTGAGCACAATGGAAACTCCAGTTTTCTGTTTTATTTATTTATTTATTTTTATGCTGCATTCATGGCGTATGGAGGTTCCTGGGCCAGGTATTGAATCTAAGCGCCCACTGCGGTCTACACCACAGCCGCAGCAATGCTGGATCCTTTTTTTTAACCTACTACACTGGGATGGAGATCAAACCCACACCTCTGCAGTGACTCGAGCTGCTGCATTCGAATTCTTAACCCACTGTGTCATAGCAGGAACTCCTTGTTTTCTATTTTGGACGATGAGATGGCCTTTAATCCTCAGCTTCCCCAACTATAAAATTTGGGTAAATGGATATCCAAGGCTCATATTATGGATATTATGCAATTATTATTTCATTTCATTAAATAGTTGATTTACAATGTTGTACTGATTTCAGGTGTACAGTAAAGTGAATCTGTCATACACATAAATATACCCATTCTTTTTTCCCATATAGGTTATTACAAACTATTGGGTAGATTTTCCTGTGCTATATAGTAGGTTCTCTATAATCATCTATTTTATTATTTTTTTTTGCTTTTTAGGGCCGCAGGTGCAGCATATGGAAGTTCCCAGGCTAGGGGTAGAATCGGAGGTACAGCTGCCAGCCTATACCACAGCCGCAACAATGCCAGAGCCAAGCAGCATCTGCAACTTATATCACAGCTCACAGCAATGCTGGATCCTTAACCCACTGAGCGAGGTCAGGGATCGAACCTGCATCCTCATGGATATAAATCGGGTTTGTTTCCGCTGTGCCACAATGGGAACTCCTCATCTATTTTATACAGTAGTAGGTATGCTGCCCCCAACATCACACTTCTTCCCTCCCTCCAGGGGTTTTACCTATGGTAACCTTAAGATTGGTAAACTAATGATATTATTCTGAATTAGACAACACAATATACTCTCACAAGGCTAACCTGCTATTTAACCAAGTGTTGAAAGACTACCAAGCTGAGCATTGTTAAAATTTGTAAAATGTGTTCCAGATCCACAAGGGGATGTCGGGAGGCACATGGTCCCTTCTCACCAACCATCTGAATGGTGCAATGCATGTCTAACACGTGCAACATGCTTCTTGCCTCATGGTGGGCCCAAAGGTCCACAGTGCCAATAAGGATAAACACAATTAGTCAAGTTTCTCAAAAACTTGTATGTTTTAAATGGATCCAAAGTTATTCTACTACTCCTATGTCTATACCCTAGAGAAATGAAATATATGTCCATACAAAAGTGTGTACTTGAATGTTCAGAGCAGTATTATTCATAAAACCCGAGACATGCAAATAATCCCAATCCCAACTGATGCATGGGTAAATAAAATGTGATATATCCATACAGTGGAATAGTATTCAGCCGTAAAAGGAAATGAAGTACTGAGCTATGCTAGAACACGGATAAACCTTGAAAACATACTGAATTAAAGAAGGCGGTCACAAAAGATCACTTAGTGTGGTTCCATTTACATAAAATGTCCAGAGGAGTTCCCATTATATCTCAGTGGGTTAAGAACCCAACTAATATCCATGAGGATGTAGGTTCAATTTCTGGCCTTGCTCAGTGGCTGTGGTATAGGCCGGCAGCTGCAGCTCTGATTCAACCCTTAGCCTGGGAATTTCCATATGCCACAGATGTGGCTGTAAAAAGAAAAAAAAAAATTGTCAGACTAAACAGAGAGCAGATTAGTAGTTGCCAGAGGCTGCTTCTAGGAGGGAAATGGGGGTTGGAAGGAAAATGGGGAGTTATTGTTTGAGCAGAAAGGGTTCTTCTGGGAGCAAAGTGTTCTAACACTGATTGTGATGATGGTTGTAAAACTTTGTGAATATACTAAAAAAGTCACATGGTACACGTTAAATACATAAATCATGTGGTATATGTTTTGTATCTCAATACAGTTGTCACAAGAAGAACAAAACAAAACAAAACAGAAAATCACTCCTGTAGGCCCATCTTATTTATTTACTTATTTATTTATTTTCATCTTTTTGGTCTTTATAGGCCCATGCATATGGAGGGTCCCAGCTAGGGGTCTAGCCAGAGTTGTTGCTGCCGGCCTAAGCCAGAGCCACAGCATCGCCAGCTCCTTAATCCACTGAGCGAGGCCAGGGATCGAACCCACAACCTTGTGGTTCCTAGTTGGATTCGTTTTCACTGCGCCATGATGGGAACTTCATGTAGGCCCATCTTAAAGGGCACTGGGAACAGAGCAGTTTGTAACATTTCAGCATCAGGCTCCAAAAATGAGGTCTAATATACTCTCCCACCTGAATCAAAATTTAACTGGTCAATTTTCCTTGGGCAACTCCAAGTGGTCTGTTGGGTTCCAAGGACTCAACATACCTACCATGGTTTCCCATCTGGAGAGGGCCTTCTTGGTCAGGAAGAGAGTTGACAGAGTGTTAGATGAAACAGTAATTCTAGCGATCATAATAATTAAAAGCCTGAGATGAATACAGTAGATGTGGGGGTATGCAAGCAACCAGAGGGCTCATTTCTGCTCTTATAATGAAAGACAAAGCTCCCAAGAATCCGGTGGCTCAGGAGTGGTAGAGGGAGTCGCATTTTGCAGTCACGTACTAGAAAGTTCCAGGCATCTATAACTGCAGTTGAACAGAGGAACATTTTTGCATCCCAGTGACTATCTCTAGAGAGTTTCTCCAGACTCATCAGGGAAGCACCTGTTCCCTGACTTGTGGTTGCCAAGGGGGAGAGGGGAGGGAGTGAGATGGACTGGGAGTTTGGGGTGAGTAGATGCAAATTATTACATTTAGAATGGATAAGCAACAAGGTCCTACTGTATAGCATAGGGAGCTATGTCCAATCTCCTTGGATAGAACAAGATGGAAAAGAATATAAAAAAGAATGGACATATATGTACAAGGGAATCACTGGGCTGCACAGCAGAAATTGGCATAACATTGTAAATAAACCATACTTTAATTAAAAAAATTTCATTAAAAAAGGAAAATACTAGTTCCCAGATTGCCATGGGCATGTCACACTTAAGGTTACCAAGTTACAACAGAAGAGGTGTCTAGGATCTTGAACCCAGAAGGATCAGGAGTTAAGTTTAGGGCAGCAACAGATGAGGCAGTAAGGAGGCAACTGCGACTACGTGCCCAGGAGGGAAGAGACACAGAAGACATTTAGGATCCAAGGGCTAAGTTCCTGACTGGTTGGGATGGGCTTCTAGGAACCAGGGAGAAGCAAGTAAGAGCGACAGGGAGAATCTGGAGGCACCTGCAAGTTTTTTCCTAACTTCCACATATGCACCTCCAAACAAAGGCAGTAAAGCCTGGAGTTAAAGCACATGCTGCATGCTCTGGGTTTACTGACAGGCTGCTGTCTGGGGTCAGTGGCTAAATGAGACAGGAAAGGGGAAAGACAGATGCCATCAAGTCACGGCAATTGGATAGCAAGGATTGAGAACGCGCTCCAGAGCCTGGGGAACAAAGCGTGAGAGGCTCAGGCACAATGACTGGGCCTTGAGCTCTGAGACCTTGATCATCAGGAGCTCCCTGTAATGGGCTCAGGGCCACCAGGAGGAGTGCAGCATACTCTTGAGCCAGCTGCCTCCTAAGGTGGCAGCATCCTCAGGTTTCCCACCATTGGCTGGGCTGAAGTCAGAGCATGTCTATCCCCCAACTCCAGCCCTGACAGCTGGCTGGAAGGCACGGTCAGGGATAGGACGTCAAGGCCTTGGACTCCTGAGGAGATGAGTCTCCTTCATGTTAGCAGAGAATCAGGTTTCCCATTGATCCTTTCTGTCTTTTTACTTCCAACCTAGAGAGAATGACATCTTGGCTTTTGCTCTCTGCTCATCCACTTCCTTTTAGATCCTGAATGTTTAAACCATCCTGGAGCCAACTTCTACCCTAAGGAGATCACTGATTATATTCCTGCTTCCTCATCCTAACAGGCCCCCTGGGCTCTGCATGTTACCCCACACATACATCGATCGTGGTCATCAGTTTGCTCTGCATTGGTTTCTGGCACCAAGAGCAGGGTCTGAACTTGAACATTTTCCAAGGATGACTTCTGAGCGAAAGCTGTATCAGACAATTTATGCACAAGATTGCTTCCGCTTATCATTCCCGCCTTTTCCTGTTTCGTCTCTATTAACCAGTGACCACTCTCCTCATCTCAGTTAGGCAGATGCTTAGGTTAAAGGAACACGGGATAAAGCCCCACTATCACTTATATCTGGAATCTAATATACAGCACAAATGAAGCTTTCCACAGAAAAGAAAATCATGGACCTGGAGAATAGACTTGTGGTGCCAAGGGGGAGTGGGGCGGGGGGAGTGGGATGGATGGGGCACTTGGGGTTAATAGATGCAGACTATTGCCTTTGGAATGGATGAGCAATGAGATCCTGCTGTGTAGCAATGGGAACGATGTGTGGTCACTTAGGATGGAGCAGGATCATGTGAGAAAAAAGAACATATACATGTACGTGTAACTGGGTCACCATGCTGTACAGTAGAAAATTGACAGAACACTGTAAACCAGTCATAATGGAAAAAAATAAAAATCATTGTATTTTTTAAAAAAGCCCCACTATCCTTTATCTGGCTAGAATAATCACTATGAAAAAGAAAAGAAAGAAAAGGCCTAGTTTTCAGTTATTCGAATGACTTAACCTCCTTGCGACTTTCGCTGCTTTGCATATTTGTCTTAACTGCCTTAGTGATTTCTCAAACCATCAGCCACGAAAGACGTTAACTAACTTCCCCGTAAGCAAAAGTTCAAGTACCTCCCAAACACGTGGCTGTGCAGGGGGTGAACCCTGCGTACTCCCAGTCGTAAGTCATCTCACTATCCTTCTCCTGGAGGGAGACGGTGGCTGCTGGCTCCCAGGAGGTGGGACTCTCGTCACAGGGTTCCAGGAGGCAAGGCCGCTCGGTGGGCAGCGGAGGGCCGTCACACTCTTCCTCGGGCAGCTCTGTCTCCGTCTGCGTGAATGTCAGCAGCACGCGGCACTTGACTTCTCGCACCTGAACGCCTGGCCCGCACGTGGTGCTGCAGGCTGACCAGGGCTCAGGGATGAACCTGCACAAAACCCCAGGGCAGAGAACACGGGCGATGAGAGAGGGACCACAAAAGGAGGAGAGTGACAAGCATTCTCTGAAAGAAAAAAGCCAATGCGTTCGAAGGGAATGCAATACGTTTGGAATGCTATCCTTTGGTTAGTGCTCCAAAATTTGGAGGTGACAAATGTTCAGACCTTATCAGCAGCAGACTCTTGCGCCAGGGATGTTCTTAACGTTGGCACCCATTTTATAATTCAGATTCTGAGCTCTGACCTTTGCACTGCCCCATTAAAAGGTTTTCTTTAAGATTTGGTAATAAATAAACCATGTGTAGAGAGAATTTCTAATCTTTTATATATATATATATATATATATATATATATATATATAATGTGGAGATGTTTACCCATGTGTATTTTATCGAGCTAATCCTTTCTTAACAGGTAGAGTTTTATTAAAAAGTCTCAATATTTAGGAACTAAACTGTAGGATAACAAATGCTTTCTGCAGAGTAGATGAAGCTTTAATGGTTATTTCTGGAGTTCCCATTGTGGCTCAGTGGGTTGAGAATATAACTAGTGTCCACGAGGCTGACCAGGGCTCAGGGATGAACCTGCACAAAACCCCAGGGAGGAGAACACAGGTGATGAGAGAGAGGCCACAAAAGGAGTGACAAACATTCTCCGAAAGAAAATAGCCAATGTGTTCAAAGGGAATGTAATACATTTGGAATGTTATCCTTTTGTTAATGCTCCAAAATTAACAATCGATTCCTGGCCTCGCTCAGTGTCCGAAGGATAAGGCATTGCCACAAGCTGCGGTGTAGGTTGAAGATGTGGCTCAGATATGGTGTTGCTGTGGCTATGAGTAGGCTGGAAGCTGCAGCTCTGATTCAACCCCTAGCCCAGGAAATTTCATATGCCGCAGATGCAGCCCTAAAAAGAAAAGAGAAAAAATGTATATTTCTATTTAATATATAAGTACACAAAACTTCTGAATAGCCTTGAAAATATCACAGGTGTTACACAATCTGGCTGAATAAAGCATTTATTTGTTATCCTGAATTATGATCAACTAAATCAGAGGGTGTCACCCGAAGGCCTACAAATCAAATGCAGTCTACCTGTTTCTGCACAGCCTACCATCTAAGGATGATTTTTATAGTTTTAAATGGATGGAGGAAAAAAAAAAGGGAAGATAATATTTTGTGTCATGTGAAAAGGGCAAGAAAAATCAATTTAAGAGTCCATAATTAAGGATTTATTGGAATACAGCCATGGTCATTTGTTCACCCATTGTTTATGGCTGCTTTTGTGCTACATGGCAGAGCTGGGTATTTGCAACAGAAACTGTTTGGCTTGCAAAGCATAAGACATATATTATGTGGCCCTTTATATAAAATGTTTATCAATTTCTGTAGTGAAGTTTCAAACACAGATTCAGCAGGAACAAATACTTTTAAGATATTCTGAAGCAACACTCGCATCATGAGATATTAACAAGTAATAGGCTAGAAAGAGTTCACTGATAGAATTAATCTGGGAAACTTTGGGCTCAATAATGTTTACTTACTGAAAAACTTTTCCAGGAGTTCCCGTCGTGGCTCAGTGGTTAACGAATCTGACTAGGAACCACGAGGTTGTGGGTTTGGTCCCTGGCCTCGCTCATTGGGTCGAGGATCTGGCATTGCCGTGAGCTGTGGTGTAGGTTGCAGACGTGGCTCAGATCCCGTGTTGCTGTGGCTCTGGCGTAGGCCGGCAGCTACAGCTCCGATTAGACCCCTAGCCTGGGAATCTCCATATGCCATGGAAGTGGCCCTAGAAAAAGGCAAAAAGACAAAAACAAACAAAAAAACCAAACTTTTCCAAAAACTATGATATATGAATGCATACTATATGTACGTAAGAGGGGAATATGATACACATCATTTCATAAAGTTAAGTGATTATAGGCCTCTATTCATGGAATAATGTTGTACTCAATAACTTCAGGAAATGCTGCTGAGACGTTTGCTTAAGATGCAGTTCCAAGGCTTAATGTTTAAAATCTCAGGAGCTCCCATCATAGCTCAGGGGAAACAAATCTGACTAGCGTCCATGAGGACGTAGGTTCGATCCCTGGCCTTGCTCAGTGGGTGAAGGATCTGGCATTGCCATGAGCTGTGGTGTAGGTCGCAGACATGGCTCAGAACTGGCATTACTGTGGCTGTGGCGCAGGTGGGCGGCTACTTCTCCCATTCGACCCCTAGCCTGGGAACCTCTATATGTCACAAAGACAAAATAATAATAATAATAAAGTAAAAAAAATACATAAATAAATAAAAGAAAATCTCAGAAAGACAGAGTGTAAGGGTCTCTCAGAGTCACCCAACCTTCCTTCCCTGGATAAGGCTTCATTACAGTTGTGCACAATAGCACATCCGGCTCAGCAGAATTGAAAGACCATTCATTGCCCTAAATGAACCCAATAAAGAAATATCAGTAACTCCTCCCTCCCCTCATGTTGTTTCCTGTGTAGAAAATTGTTAGTGGGGAAATATATTCTTTACTCCTCATTTTCCATGAAGGGATTTGCTCAGCTTCCCAGGATGGAGTAATGCTGGAGTAATATTTGCATATTTATTTATTTATTTTTTTTGCTTGCTGCTTTCTTGTGGTAGAACTGGAAAGAAGACATTAAATTTAAAATGACACATCCATACAATGTAATAAGATGAGGTCATTTTAAGGAAGGAGATGAGTCTCTGAGAATTGATAAGGAATATTCTACTCGTGGAGACTTAAATGAAACAAGTATGGGGTAGGACATAGTTTATGATTTTGTCTAAATACATAAAAGGGAAAAGGGCATATTTGTGCATATATGGTATGTATAGTATATGTATTTATAGCATATAGAATATATGTCTATATGTGCTGATTTATGTAAAATTTCTCCTTTCAAGAAGCAATTGCAAGTGTCAAGCACAGGTGTGTGTAGAGGGAGGCTTTTAATTTTTGTTTTGCAGCTTTAAAAGGTTTGAATTCTCTAACCATGTGCCTATTGCACTTTTATGGTCATTAATATTTTTCTCTTTTTTCCTTAGTAATAAAAACTTAAGGAGTTCCTGTCATGGCTCAGTGGAAACGAATCCAACCAGTCTCCATGAGGACACAGGTTTGATCCCTAGCTGTGCTCAGTGGGTTAAGGATCCAGCATTGCTGTGAGCTGTGGCGTAGGTCTCAGATGTGGCTCGGGTCCTGTGTTGCTGTGGCTGTGGCACAGGTGGGCAGCTGTCGCTCAGATTTGACCCCTAGCCTGGGAACCTCCATATGCTGAAGGTGCAAGACAAATGTCAGAGCTGTCCAAACTAGCCATGAGTGATGTGGAGCCGTGGCATTTCAAAAAATGTCTTCATCATCTAGCATGATTTTCTTCTATGTTATTTTTATTTAAACAAAATATATTACAGTATTCATGCAGTTCTGAAACTTTTACTTTTGTCCCCTACTCCAAAGTCATTTTTTTTTTTAAAAAAAAAAGAAAGGAGGGAGTTCCCGTCGTGGCGGCAGTGGTTAATGAATCCGACTAGGAACCATGAGGTTGCAGGTTCGATCCCTGCCCTTGCTCAGTAGGTTAACGATCCGGCATTGCCGTGAGCTGTGGTGTGTAGGTCGCAGACGCGGCTCGGATCCTGCGTTGCTGTGGCTCTGGCATAGGCTGGCAGCTACAGCTCCAATTCGGCCCCTAGCCTGGGAACCTCCATATGCCGCAGGAGCGGCCCAAGAAATGGCAAAAAGACAAAAAAAAAAAAAAAAAACGAAAGAAAAGAAAGGAGAAAATTATAGACTTGGAGAATAGACTTGTGGTTGCCAAGGGGGAGGGGGAGGGAGAGGGAGTGGGGTGGATTGGGAACTTGGGGTTAATAGATGCAGATTATTGCCTTTGGAATGGAAAAGCAATGAGATCCTGCTGTGCAGCACTGGGAACTCTGTCTGGTCACTTATGATGGAGCATGCCAATGGGAGAAAAAAGAATGTACACATGTATGTGTAACTGGGTCACCTTGCTGTACAGTAGAAAATTGTCAGAAAACTATAAACCAGCTATAATGGAAAAAGATAAGAATCATTATACAAATTAAAAAAAGAAAGAAAGAAAAGAAAGGAACACAGCTGCACAAAAGAATCTGAAGAGCCACGTCTGGGCAAAACACAACCAGAGAAACAGAGTATGTTCCTTATATCTTTGTACAACAGAAAAACTTAAAAGACAAGTGATTCACTAATATGAGAACTTAGATGGGAGATGATAAAAACTACAGAGCTGAGGCAACCAACTCTGAAACATAACATTATTAGGAAAATAACAAAAAAATCAAAACCGGGAAAAAACAAACAATTAGAAGAAACATGGCTGAAGATCAAATTAATGAGACAGAGGCCAGACTTGGCCAACACTTGCAGTGTTGAGAGAGGGAGAAAGAGAAGCTTTAGAGGGTGAAGGGATGGATGGGCTACAGAGGAAGCTTTGGGGGTGATAGAAATGCTTTGTACTGAGGCTGAGGTTTGGTGGCTATATGCATGCATCTGTTAAAACTCATCACTTTAAACAGACACAGTTTATTGCATGTAAATTAAATCTCTCTAAAACTGATTTTTTTAAATGCAGTTTTTAGAGTTAAAATGAGAGAGAACCTAAGTAATCCAATATTGAAGATAACTGGATTCTTCAAGTAGAGGTTTCAACACATGAAACAGAAAAAAAATGTTCATAAATAAAATACGTAAAAAATGTGCCTAAAATACATCTTGGAAAGATACACCATCTTCCAGGAAAAAGTGATAAAAAATGATTAACCATAAAACCTAGAGTTTTCCACAGAATAATGTGCTCCCCCCAAAGATGCCCACACACTAATCCCTAGAATTTATGAATATCTTACAAGTTACATGGTAAAGGGATTTTGCAGATGTGATTAAGGTTATGGACCTCAAGATAGGGAGATTATCCTAGTGGGCCTAATCTAATCCCATGAGTTCTTAAAAACAGGAAAAAAAAAATTCTCTGGCTGGAGTTAGAGAGATGCAGCAGAACAAGAGGCAAGAGGGATTCAAAGCATGAGAGGTACTCAACCCGCTGTTGCTGGCTCCAGATGGAAGAGGCCAGGAGCCAAGGAATGCAGGAGGCCTCCAGGAGTTGAGGACAACTCCAGCCAATAGCCAGCAAGGAAACGGAGAATTCAACTCTGCAACTGCCTGGGACTGAATTCTGCCAACTCCGTGGATAAGTCTGGAAGTCGATTCCACCCCAGGGCCTCCAGAGAGAAGATCAGGCTGAAAGACACCTTGATTTTAGGCTGGCGGGATCCAGAGAAACCAGTTGAATGGACTGGGATGCTGACCCACAGGACTATGAGACAATAAATTTGTGTGGTCTTAAACCACTAAGTTTGTGTAAAGAAATATGCCTGGATAAAAAAATGAAAACTTTGAAGATGAATAAAGAATGATATAGGCATCTAGGCAGAAAAAAATGTCTCCTATAAGAATAAAAAGTCAAGTGGACCTCAGACTCATACAACATCCAAAACCAGGAAAAGATGGAGTTCCTGTTGTGGCTCAGCAGGTTAAGAACCCCACATAGTGCCCATCCGTGAGGATGTGGTTTGATCCCTGGCCTCACTCAGTGGGTTAAGGATCCAAGGTTGCCGTGGCTGTGGTGTAGGTCTCAGCTGCAGTTCCGATTCAACCCCTAGCCCAGGAGCTTCCAAAAGCAGCAGGTACAGCCTTTCAAAAGGAAGGGAAAAAACAAACAGGAAAAGATGGCGCACAAGTTTTGAGAGAATCTGGGCCCCAAGTATATTATGTTCCATTAAATTGTCATTCAAAAACAAAGGCAATGGTTTTCTGTAAAACAGGACCCGGAATAGTACCAGACTAATGGGGTTAGGTAAGATTAAATGAGATGTCAGAGTGAAAAGTTCAGTAATTATAATCAAATAAAAATGGCAGAAACTAACATCTATTCCATTGTTATTTGTGTGAGACACTGTTCAATGGACTTCACATACCTATTTTATCACTTACTCATAACAACCCCATCAGGAAGTATTACTATTTTTCCCATTTTACAGGTGGGGAAAATCGAGGGCAATTTGTCAAAGATTACAGAGTAGGTGCTGTCCTTCTTTGACCTGGCCCCAGCAGCAGCAGAGGTGAAAAATGCATTTTGAGATCATCCAAGATGACAGTAAAAGAATCCCGGGCAAGCTTGGCAATATTGTTTTGAGGTAGTTATTTTTTTATTTCAAAATGAATACACGAATGTCAACATTCAAGTGATAAAATAATTCTTCCGTATAAAAGAAGAGGAATGTGACATGAATTAATGAAAGGTAAGCATATTTTGGGGAAAATATTATCAGAAACAGAAGGAAATGTGATAGCATCTACTTAAAATTTGACAATAAAAATTCAAGGAAACATTCTATAAAACAAAAGGTAAATGACAGGATTAAAGAGTCAAAACACGGCTGGACAAAACCTCTGACTTGGTGGAGAAAAGACTGAAAAATATAAAAATAATGAAAGGTTTGCTCTGTGACAGAAGAAAAAGCCAAATGAACAGTATGGAAATGCATTCATTGATGAGGAGGGGAAGTGCTTGGGCTTGAAGGGCAGATGTACTCCCAAAAAGTAGAGGAAAAAAGACAAAGATGCACGGGAAATGATCAGATGTTAAAAAATTAGAGGAGAGATGCAATATATATATAGCTGGTGAATCTTTAGAATAAACAGAAGGAATAATAGAAAAGAGGCACAGATATAACAGAAGAAAACTTCCATGCCCCCAGAAAGATCTGAATCTAGGTCCCAAATGCCCTCACTGTTTGCCAAAATTATTGAAAAGAAATAATACCTGGACTTATTCGAGAGAAAGACTCTAATTTTAAGTGTATGGGGGGAAATCTTATAACTAGGTAGAGGAAAAAAATGGTTTACAACAAAAGGAAAAAGAGCAGTTTAGGTTCAAATATTTTCTCTTCAAAACCCAAGGCCACATGTGCATAGATTCAAGAAAAAAAGAAGTTAAGCTTATTAAACAGGAGTTCATACTTCTGCTCATCTGAGGGTATAAGGAGGCCTTCTTAAACACAGAGGGTCTTAGAGATTATATCATATGCACAATCTCCCAGAACAAAATACACAAAGATCCACTCCAATTTAGTGAGAATTTAACTTCAAAAGTGACTATGAAGGAAAAAACAAAACGAAAACAAGATTCAGAACTGCCAGAATACTATAGCATCTTTTGTTTAAATTTTAAGGAGGAATTTTTTTGTTTTATTAAAGTATATTTGATTTATGATGTGATAATTTCTGCTGTACAACAAATTGATTCAGTTATACATAAACACACATTCATTCTTTTTTCAGTTTTAAGAAGGAAATTTGACAGTAGAAGTTAAATGTGCCTTCGACGTGCCTATCATCTGGCCCAGAAATCCTACCTGAGCAGATGTGTCCTAAGGAGATCATTAGAGATTTAGAGATGTGCAATTGAGATTTGCTACAGTTTTATTTATCATAGTGAATAATTAGAAACAAACTGCAGACAGCCAGAAAGATCTTTCTAAAAATGTAACCGTGATTACATCACTCGTTAAAAAGCCTTCAGTGGCTCTCACTGCCTCCAGGTGATCTCTAAAGTCCTTCATGAACTGTGGAAAACCTCCAAGACTCGCTCAGCTTCCCAGCTGCATCCTTGCTGCCATTGTCACTTCCCAACGCTCCAGCCCCCTCTCCACACTCAGTACCTCAATATCCAGGTGTGGCCCCAAGGGCCAGTTGACCTACATGCAATCCCAGTATCTGACATGCTTTTTGATACCTATATTTAGACATCTTAGGGCATCACTTAAGGTACCACCTCTCCCAGGAAGCCATCCTTGACCCCTAAGCCATATAATACCTGAATACAATCACTAACTTCTCTCTCTGCCGTATTAGACGGACTTAAAGATAGGTGAGACCGGCCGGGGTGGGGGGGGCGGGGAGGGAGTGGTGTGGATGGGGAGCTTGGGGTTAATAGATGTGAACCATTGCCTTTGGAATGGATTAGTAATGAGATCCTGCTGCGTAGCACTGGGAACTCTGTCTAATCATTTATGATGGAGCATGATAATGTGAGAAAATAGAATGTGCACATCTATGTGTAACTGGGTCACCATGCTGTACAGTAGGAAAAAAAAAAAATTGTATTGGGAAATAAGAATTAAAATTAAAAAAAAAAAAAAAAGGTGAGACTTGACTTCAGGTCTCCTAACATAGAACTGGAGCTCTTCCTATCTTAGTATCACATGCCGAAGAAACACCATCCACCACTTTTTTTTTTTTTTTAGGCCATGCCTGCAGCATGCATGAGTTCCTGGGCCAGGGATCGAACCCCTGCCACAGCTATAACCAGAGCCACAGCAGTGACAATGCCAGATCCTTAACCCACTTAGCCACAAGGGAACGCCTATCAGTCCCCACTTTCTGAAACGTTGGATAATTCTTTAATCTATGCCTTGTTTCCTGTCCTTAAAATGAGGCTAACGGTAATGCCTCCTTAAGGAATCACTGTGAGACTTAAATCAGTTAATCCACAGAGAACACTTAGAATACAGTCGGGCACAAATGATATTAGCTGTTACAAGGGTTGTGAGCAAAACAGATGCCTGAATTATAATCTAATTTACTTTTAGCAAATACGGATTCCACAAGCGGAGAAGCTAAAATAGCAGTGAAGAAAACATACAAAGTGTTCTAAATCTGCCCTGTTTCCTTGGTTTTCATATATGAGAAACCGGAGAGAGGGCAGTGCAGCCAAGGAAGCGTTGTGAATCCTGTAGAAACTGGGAAGGCTCTAGGGAAGAGCTTTTAAAACAACAATGAACTGTATCAACTGTCAACACATTCCACAGCGGAAAGCTAAGAAGGTCAAAATTGCCGTTCCCCTGGCTTAGCTTTATAAGCTATAATTTTTCCTTTCTTAATTAAAAATAAAAGCCTTTTGAACATCCGCTCTCTATGTATAGTCAGAGCTCCAGCCATAGTAAACCACAGAGGCAGAAATATTTATCTTCTCCAGGAGGGTTTGGCAGGCTTTCCTCGAGAGATGTGAAATACAGCCATGTTCATCTCCTTGCTCACTGTCAACAAGCAAAGCATCCCCAAACCACAAAAGACAGGGGTAATAAAAGGATGAACTGGAAGCTGAGCTATGTTGTGGTTTGGTTTGGAAATCAAGGGAATGAACAGAGTCAGAAGTCGTGGGAGGAAACTGTAAACTTCACACCAGACAGCCAGGGACAGGCCAGAAACTGCCAGGCAGCGTGAGTTATAAAGGAAAACTGCAGAGAGACCTCAGAAGGAGAGAGGGCAGCAAGTGGGGAGAGGCAGCCGCTCAGGCCCGGGAGCAGGTGCCAGGGCCTCCGTCTTCCACGCTGCGGAGAAAGAGGTGGGGTCCTACAGGAGAAAGGGCCCATCAGCTCTGCTCGGTGGATACGGACAGGAGGCACCAGCAGCAAGTCGGGAAGGGCTGACAGTAAAGGCAGGCTTGGGGACAAATGTGGGGCCAGATGACCTTCCACGATGTCATCCTTTTCCAGTTAAATACAATGAACAGTACTTTCTGACCTTAAAAGGGACCCTAAGGGAGTTCCCTTTGTGGCTCAGCTGTAATGAACCTGACAGTATCCACAAGGATTCAGGTTTGAACCCCAGCCTCCCTCAGTGGGTTAAGGATCCGGGCTTGCCATGAGCTGTGGTGTAGGTCTCAGACTTGGCTTGGATCCCATGTTGCTGTGGCTGTGGTGTAGGCCAGCAGCTGCAGCTCCGATTTGACCCCTACCCTGGGAACCTCCATATGCCGTGGGTGTGGCCCTACAAAGACAAAAAAAAAAAAAAAAGAAAGAGGCCCCTAGGGATGATCTGATCCAATGATTCCCAAATTTGGATGCACCCCCAACACACACACCCAAAGTCACCTGGGTGCTTGCTAAAAATGCTGCTGACAAGTCCATAGAGATTACCAGAGGCTGGGGGTAAAGAGTGGGGGAGAGGGAGCCAGCATTAAATGGGTACAGAGCTTGTGTCAGAGATGCTGAAAACCTTCCAGAGATGGATGGTGGTGACGGTTGCACAACAATGTCAACCTACCTCATACCAGTGAACTGTGCACCTAAAAGAAGTTAAAATGATTGATTTTATGTTATGACTATTTTACCACCATTAAAAAAAAATACCTGGCAGAACCAAAAGAAAAAAAAAATGCCAGCAACTGGGCCCCACTCCCAAAATGTCTGACTTGATGCGGTCCAGAAATCTGCATTTTAAATAGCACCACAGGCAATTCTAAAGCAAATAAGTTGAGGAGCATACTTTAAAAAGTGGTACCATGGTTATCTGGGAAAAAAAGAAAGGCTTTCTATTTTAGAGATGCCATACTGAGATATTTACAAATGAAATGATATGCTGTCTGGGTGTGCTTCAAAAATGATCCAGTGGGTGGAGTCAGTGCTGTTGGCCTGAGTTGATAATGGATGTAGCAATGGGATGATGGACACGTGGGGATTCACTACACAGTTCTCTGCTCTTTTATATGGCGTGAAATTGTCTGTCACAAAAAACCAGGTGGGGGCCATTCCCAACAGAGAGGAGAACATGATGAAAGGGATGGAGGTAAAGGGTAGCTTGTTGCAGGCAAGGGACCACCAACAGTTCATTGTGGCTGGAGCATCCCATTCAAGGTAAAGCCAGGATGTGGTGAGAGATGAGGCTGGGGGCCAGGAAGGTACTACCCTGCCAAGACTTTGGCCTCCTGAACGAGTGCAAGTCTTTGGGTGATGGGGAAACATTGGGATATTCTGAACATTGTGCCTTAGCTAGATCACTCTGGGTTAGAGGGTAGATTTTGAGGGGATTGAGTAGAGAGAAAACTAGAAGGCTATTGTACGTGTCCTAGTGAGGGATTTCAGGACCTGGACAAGGATGGTAGTGGGAATGGAGAGAAGGCGTCGGAAAGATATTTGTAGATACGGCTGTCACAACTCAGCAGTTAATCACACACAGGGGAAGAACGAGCAAGAGGCAAGAATGACTGCAGACTTCTGGTTTGGAGAACTGGACAGCAAACCCTTTAAGCAGGAGAGGACATGCAGAAGGATCAGCAATTGAGATCCAATTGTGTTTTGAGAAAGGATCCAGGTAGGATGCATCATTGATGACTGAATACTCTATGACCACCCTCTGGTGACAGCTACAGACTCCCTTGCAAGGAGTCTCAAACCCCTTTTCTTCTATAGGTCCCTTCCCTTACAGAATCACAGGACACCAGAGCCGAGAGAAGGTTCCAGTAGCATCTAGCCTAACCCCATCCTTTACAGCTGGGAAGTCTAGAGGTGGTAAGTGACTTGTCTAAAATCCTTACTACTTTTAAAAATGTGTAAGGCTGTCCTAACGCCCAATGCAAAACAACCACCAAAATCAAACACATACATGTACTCACTCCTTTCTGTTGACACGACTCCTAGTTTTCCTTCTTTAATAGTCAGATATCCATTGCCCTATTTCCTTTTAATTCAGAATTCATTCTCTAAAGCTCTGCAAGGTTTCACTTCTCTACCCTTTGACTGGTACTGCTCTAAAATCAATGGACAACGACTTTCTTGTCAAACAAAATAGACTTTTCTCCATCCCCATAGTCCTTCCTTGGCTTTCTGAGGTTTGAATACTATTTGCTGCACTGCTCCTTAAACACTTCTCCCCCTCGTCTTTCTAACAATGAGCTTCCTTTGGGTCTATTCCTTCCTCCATTCACAACTTCCACTCCTTCATGATCCACTTCTTCTGACCTGACTTCCTCGAGACCTCCACACTCCCATCATGGGCCAAACACGCTTCTCTCTTCCATCAGTTACTCTGGGGTCATTCGCCTCACAGCGTCCGTGATGTCTTCTGGGTTCCTGTCCAGGCCTGACAGTAGTCCATGTGGAAGAGCTCTGCGCGTGTCCTAAGTGTGCCGTGCCAATTCTCTCAGCCCACATCACTAGAGGCATGATGCCTTCTCATAGACAAGTAACATACATTCCCCTGGGGCTCACTGATGGGCTGGACCACAGTTAAAAGGGACATTGACAGATGAGAGCATGTTCTGAAGAGAGCAGTGGGGCTGGGAAGGGATCTAAAAACAACAACACATGAAAACCGCTGAAAAGGCTAAGAATGATGAGCTTGGGAAAGGCAATGCTCTTGGGATCCAGCTTTCTGCAAATTTGTGAAAACTTGTGACATGGGATGAGGCATAGATGTGCTTTTTTTCTGTTTTTTTTTTTTTTTTGGTCTGTTTTGGAAAGAAATTTGAAGGAGATTGTAGTTTTTGGCTCGACAGGAAAAAAAATCTTGCAAATAACTCAAGTCGTTCAACCCAAGACTGAGCTGTCTTTCAATGCAGTGAACTCTGCCATTGCTGAAGGTGTTGAACAAGAAATGCCTGCTCTGAGAGGGAGACTGGCCATATTGTCTTTGAAACCCCCTTTGCTCTAACGCCCTGTGAATTGTCTCGTGGTGGACAGCCTGTCAGCACTGTGGGCTTCACACGTGTGATGTGGAATCAGCTGTCCTGTCCAATGCCTCAAGCCATCACTGATGCTGCTGTTCTGAATTCCTGGGCCCGAGAGCGCGACATCTCTGATTCCTTGCTCTCTTTAGGTCCCTATACCTCTTCCTCCAGAATGGTTCTTTGATTTGCTCTTTTTGATACTTTATTTCCATGGACACCATTACAAGCCAGACTTGCTAGATCCCATGTGGATGGAAGTCATTGGGTCTTTGAGCTGGGTTGGACCCTGGAGAGATCAAGTCCAGCCTGCTCATTTTATAAGTATAGAGAATGAGACACAGGCAAATTAAAGACTTCTCTAAGGTCGCACAGTTAAAAAGCGATAGTTCTAGGCTCCAAGATCTTTAAAGCCATATTCTTTCCATCGCCCCATACCACAGCAACTCTTGGGATTTTTCCTTATAATCACTCGGGCCACCCCTGATACATTTCAACTCTACCGGTTTTATAGATATGGGCCATGACTTAACCATGGAATGACTGGTTTATTTGTTTAATGCTGTGATGGTCCTTGGTCAAATCATATGTGTTAATCTAGATCTAGGAATTATCCACAATCTCTTAACTGTAACAGACCACTGGGGTCTGCTTTGAGTTAAATAGCGCTCTGCTTTTCTGTGCTTCTCACAGATACTGCCAAAGCAGGACTGCTGAATTGTGAAATAAAAAAGAATGCTAGCCAGTGCAAGCTCTCTAGAGTCTGCAAATCCAGGTCATTTGGATTTGAAACGTATCATTGTACTCCAATGAGTACAAAAATTACATATATCATGTTAACCGGCTATGCCTTGATTACTTCCATAAAAGATGCTGGACTCACATTGGTTCTTCTGTTGCTATTCTGGTCTCTTCTAGTTCTTGTGCTTGTTTCAGCCAAGGTAATTTAGCTTCCACTGGACTTTTTTCTAAGAAAAAAAGGAACATAAACAAGAAGTGTAATTATTGCTTATCACTCAAGAGTTGGATATGTGATTGCTCTTTGCTGGAGATTTCATCACTAAAGAGGTCACGCTCTCCAAATGCACAGTGCACTAAGTGGCTTCTGGATTGAACCAAAAATTTCTGTCATATATATTTTTTTAATGCACAAATTATCAAAATTCAACCAAACAATTCCACGACATAGTTGAATATATCTCCAACTCAGCATAAAAATGCCTTTCTCTTTGTTTGCATATTAAAGCTCTTACTTCAACCATATCGGTGTGCTTTTTTTTTTTTTGTCACAAATTCTTTTTGCCTGTTGAATGAAGAAATTAATATGGAAAAGAAAATAACATAGAAGGCTTAGAAAACTGGGAGGAGGACAGTCTGTGCTATGTTTTATTCTTTAATTGTTGTGGTTGTTGAGGGCCACGCCTGCCAATTACAATTGGCCTGCAGGAGCAAGCTGGTGCCTCTCTCTGTCCATTGATGCTTCCTAAGATGCAAAGAAGAAGCAATCTAATTGTGACATGAGAAAGTAAATACTTTCTCAGACTGTTTCAGGGAAATCACAGGCACTAGGAAAGTACCTATAACGGTAACGTCAACTGCAGAAAGAAGGAGAAAAGACATCCCTGAAGAAGTTATATAATCAGTGCCTGTACTTTGCATGGAAACCAGTGATTTTTCTGGAAGAGAGACATCGTCAAATAAATATTTGGAGAATGGTGGCTTTTGAGGCTGTTTGTGTGAATAATACACCCAAAAATCATGACGAAGAATTTTACCGTCCTCTCTAAAGTACTAAGGAAGCCTCCTTGGAACTGACACTTGGGAGTAATTCTTTTTCCACTTTCAAAAGCAAATGCTTGTCATAAGGATTGGTAATACCTTACTAAAGTACAGATATGGAAATAATCACGTCTAGAGAGGAACATAAACCCAAGAGAGGATGCCAAGAGTTCCTACCCACGGATGCTGCCCATTTCTGCTAATTCATGTGGAACTAACGGGAACTACAGAAGAATTTCTGAATGCATCTATAAATCATGGTTGGGAACTGAAAGCCTTCATTCACTCATGGTAGGCAACAGGACACGTGATGAAGATGATTCTGCTCCTTCTTCAGGAAACATGCTGGTGGAGGACATGGATAAAACACCGTGGCAATGTAGAAGAATGAGAACCTTAGAGAAATTTTCCTGTTCCTTTTTCTCTTCATCCTCTTTCTCCTTTTTCTTCAAGGCAGGGGCTGCATCAAATTATTTTATGCCCAGCAAGAAGTGTTACTATAAACCTAGACAGATAGGAGCCACCCCATCTGTACTGGATCTACCAGAGCTCACTTTCCCCTGGAGATCAATGAATCACATAGGTCTAACTTCTTTATCTAGGTGGACTGGTCTATTGCAATCTGTCAGTGAAACAATTTTTACAAGAAAGTTAATACGTTGACATGCAAATGCTGCGCTATTAGTACAGTGCTGGAAAACACGATTCGATTTAACTTTAAAATGTACCACAGGGAGTTCCCATCATGGCTCAGGGGAAATGAATCTGACTAGCATCCATGAGGATGCAGGTTCGATCCCTAGCCCTGCTCAGTGGATTAAAGATCCGGCATTGCCATGAGCTGTGGTGTAGGTCACAGATGCAGCTCGGATCTGGTGTTGCTGTGGCTGTGGTGTAGACCGGCAGCTGTAGCTCCGATTCAACCCCTAGCCTGGGAACCTCCATCTGCCACAGGTGCAGCCCTAAAAAGACAAAAAAGTACTACTACAAACTTACCTTTTGGTTTATAACACGGGATGGGAATGATACATTCTTCTTTGATGTGTAACTTCAGTTGGGGATTACAGCCGCCTACATGCTGTCCACGATGGTTGATACACAGAACAACCCGGTAACGTAACCCTCGGCCACAAGTCACTGTGCACTTCAAAGATGAAAAGAGAAACCAATGAAGCTCTTGTTCATGAAGAAATCTACAAAGTACTGATGTCTCATGCACAGGAGAGCCACTGATCCACAAGAATATTAGGCACAAAAGACCATTAGATAAATATTACGTATAGAAAAGGGTGGAGGCTGATTTCCCATGATCCTTATGCTTCAAGGCTTCTCCCTCACAAGCCTTCCTTCTAACTCTCCATTTGAAAAGTATTTCAGATGAAGCCACAGTGCAAGAAAAACTGAAATGCCCTGAAATTTCTCTACTCAAATAGGAAAGAAACAATATAGCTTTTCTCAAATTTGATTAAAAATTCACGACATCATTCAAAATAATCTGTGAAGATAAAAGAAAACTTCCTAAACTATTAATTTAAAAAAATCAAATTCTGATCAGCCATGCTAGAGGGTTATCTTTCTATTCTATGTATAGAAAGCAATCTTGTAAAAACAATTGTCATATACAAAGACCATCAGAGAATATCTAGCCAAAAAGCTTAGGAAAAAAATACTACAGATGTTATCAGGCAGTTAAAATTAGTGAAAACATTATGCTACTTTCTCTGACTTTTTATGAAGTTTGTGTTGTATTTCTTTCTTGAATTATTTGTTTATGATTTGGAAGGTATTCTTGCCTATGAATGGAAGATTTTCAAGTCATGAGCATCTAGGATGATTTTTCAATTTTTATACTACATATGTTAGTGGGTATATATGTACATACATAAATGGTTTGTTTTTAAATCAAGACTTTATTTTTAAGGGTATTTAAGATTCACAGAAAAATTGAGCAGGTACTACAGAGAGTTCCATATGCCCCTCTACTCTACCCACAGTTTCCCCTAGTATTAATATTTTGCATTAATGTGGTACCTTTCTTACAGCTGATGAACTAGCACTGATACATTATTATAAAATAAAGTCCAGAGTTCACATTAGGACTGTCAGCTTTAAAAAATTTTATAATTTGGAGTCCCCATCGTGGCTCAGTGGTTAATGAACCTGACTGGCATCCATGAGGATGCAGGTTCGATCCCTGGCCTCGCTCAATGGGTTAAGGAGCTGGCATTGCCGTGAGCTGTGGAGTAGGTCGCAGTCGTGGCTCGGATCCCGTGTTGCTGTGGCTGTGGTGTAGGCCAATGGCTACAGCTCCGATTGGACCCCTAGCCTGGGAACCTCCATGTGCTGCGGGTTCGGCCCTAAAAAGAGAGAAAGACAAAAAAAAAAAATTGTGATTTGTTACAATTTCTTTTCTTTCTTTCTTTTTTTTTTCTTTTGGCCTCACCTGAGGCATGTAGCAGTTTTCAGGCCAGGGATCAATCCTGAGACACAGCGGTGACAATGCCAGATCCTTAACCTGCTGTGCCCCCAGGGAAATCCTACAATTTCTTTTCTTATCCTGAATAGACATTTACTTAGATACTCAATATTTATGTTTTGTAGTCTTTCTTCTTAAAGAGTCACCTCCATATTATATAAACTTTAGGCCCCTCCAGTCCTAGATCCACCCCGGGAGAGGCTGAAAGGCCTGGGCATGCAGAGGCACTGCTGTGCAGATGTGTTGTCACTAACTGTTCTGACACACTGGCAGGTTCATAGCTTCATTCCCATTTAACAGAGAGAGACAAACAGCCCACCACCTAAGGACTTTGCTCAGGGTCACACAGTGCCTAGGAGGCAGAGGGGAATTCCATCCCAGGACCTTCTGTTGTCAAAATAATGATGTGGCCAATGCTTTGCAAAGCTTGAAGATTCTCTCCTGAATCCATGGATGCTTTCTGAGTTGTCACAGACCCATTTCAGAGGATATGGAGGCCTTTTTCAGCATAGACCCATGTCCAGGAAGAGCAGAATAGCAGGAAACCTTTCTGATTTCATCTTGCCACTCTTATTACAACTGAACAAATACGGCATCATGAATTTCATGAAGTTTGAGATTATCTCCTACGGCTGAGAAACTGATTCCCCTACCCCCATATTTATCAATTTGAAACATATGTGATCTTGAGAGGCTATTTTATACTGGCCAAGAAAGGAAAAAAAATTCTGCTCCAAAGAGAAAGAAAACAATATAGTTCTAAGGTGTTACTATCCTAGGACTAGTCAATCCGAAGGAGTATTGCCTCCTAAGGAGCTTCTCAGGGAAGCTGGACACTTAGCCCAGCAATGCTGTCAGCGTTTACAACATTTCCAGAACTCTTCTTTCAAGAGTTAATGACAGAATACATCCTTAATGACAGAAAATTCTCATCACTGAGTGTGTACTTGATTTTTTTTTTAATGAAAATTATGAAAAGCTAAGAAAGGTGAACGAGACGCATTGGATAACAATCCTTCATTTGGGAACTGTAAGTGATGATACAGCCATGATATTGATGGGGTGGGAGTGGTGTTGCTGGAGGCAACATAAAACTTGTGGGTAAGAGGTATATGAGCTGAAAACAAGCTCTGCAGGATGTAGAAATAATTCTGATTTTTTGATGATAGATCTCAATGTGATTTTTGGCACATAACTCACGAGTTCAAAGGACTGAATGACTGTGCCACAATAAAAGCCTTCCACTCAGTCTACTGATTTACATGAATAAGCCTTCCCAGTGCACACACACACACACACACACACACAAACCCACAAAGAAATTAAAAGTAATGATTAAAAATAAAATTATTTCTGAACCTGTTTCATTCTGGCCATGGGCTATTTCTTAAAGCTCCATTCATCTTCTAGAAAGACCGATTTTCAAGGAAAACTTACTTGAAAATAATAATTATTCCCCCCAAATTGAAATGTATGTATGTTGTTTTGGCTGTGTCCTAAAATTAAATTCAATAATAACTTAATCAAGGGGAACATTTCTAATACTTGAACCCTTATGGCTATAGAAAATTAAAATAAATTAATGTCAATTGCTATACATATATTCTTGGAAAAAAAATAGAATAGAGTAACCAATAAAAGACTTTAAACCACAAAAGCATAGTATATTAGGATACTATTCTGTGGGCCGACTGACTGGATGAAAAATATAAGTTCAAGGGGAAAATAATGCAAAATATTCTAATTATTCAAGAAGAACTTGTTCGCATGTTTTTAAAAAATGAAAGATGGCAAGAATAGAAACCATCATGACATTTACATTCTACTGGACATATTTTTTTAATGCCATACACTTTAATTTTAAAATGTCAGCATTCACATGGTGTTAGAAATGACATTCTTTGATTTTTTTTTAAATATATATTTAAATGTGATAAAAAATTTTAGATGTCAATCTAAATATATGTGACAGGGTCTGTAATTTTCCAAACTTGTGTTTTGCGAACAAAAAAGGATGAAGAACCACTGCACTACAAACAAAGTGGTAGAGGGTAATGATTTCGAGCCAGGGACATCGGAAAAGGACGGCGAGGAAGCCGGCATCTGAAAACTGGGGCTGGAAGTGACAATGCGCTCCATCTCTATTCTTCTCGTTTCAGTTCAAGTGCTGCCTCCTTTCAGCTGCCCTCTCTGATACCTTCGGGTGGCGTGCATCAGCCCATCTCTGTGTGCCTGGGGTCCAGGATATGCGATACTGCTCACTGCAGCCTAACACTGCGTCACAGCCATTTGTTAGAACAAATGTTTCTGCAACTGGATTCTGAGATTTTAGGGCATAGGAGCAGGTTTTATTTCCCTTCTAGAATGGCAGCTGACACACCAAATAAATAAACAGATGAAGGCATCTAAACTATTTAGTGTTCAAACTATTTAGGGTTGAACCAAATAGGTAGCAATCCCTCAAAAGAGCTGAAGGAGGAGTTCCTCTTGTGACTCAGTGGAAACGAATCTGACTAGCATCCTGAGGATGCAGGTTCGATCCCTGGCCTCACTCAGTAGGTTAAGGATCCGGTGTTGCCATGAGCTGTGGTGTAGCTCACAGACGTGGCTCAGATCTGGCGTTGCTGTGACTGTGGTATAGGCCAGGGGCTATAACTCTGATTTGACACCTAGCCTGGGAACCTTCATATGCTGCCAGTGCAGTGGCAACCACCCCCCCCCCCAAAAGAGCTAAAGAAACATGAGTCAATTATGTCTCACCCTCTAGATAATTAAAAGTTTAAGATTAAAATATTAAATACCAATACCTGCAACTTCCATACTTGACTAATCCAATTGGACTTTATTTGCTCTGGAGGTTACTTGCTCGTCTCCCTAGAAAGACAAAACTAAGCTGATCTGACATGAGGCCTTGTCATAACTCTGGGGTGTTTTCTTCCCTTTTCTCTTTTCCCACCACCTGATACCTCAGTGACTTCCAAATAGGCTGCTTGCCTCTGGCCTTTCGCAGCATCAGTCTGTCTTGCCTCAGTGACTTAAAACATAATACCTTATTTTCTTCAGCAACCATCGTGAAGACTCTTAGTAACCATCAGATCAAGGACACATACAGAATGTCTGCTTTCGCATTTCTACCTTAATCTTCCAGTTCTTGGTCACACGGGTTCTCTCTTTCATCTAGAGGCATTAGGGTCTTTTTCAACCTCTAGTTATTCCGTGTCATTTCTGCCTTTGCTCAGCCCATCTGGGTTTAGCCGTACCTCGGTGACACAGTGATGTCTCCTCTGGGCCCTTGCTTGGTTAAATTCTGTATAGCTTAGTGATGGGTCAAGCACTACAAAGGCAACATAGACGTCCCAATCAACTCTGCTCTAACATCTGTTCCTTTCAGATGTCCCACGGTTCTTCATCAATTATTCTTACCCACACTGAGGCCTACTATGTTCTCTCTTACATTGTCCTCCAGGAGTCTTCCTGAGCTCTTTGGGGGCAGAAACCATCTCTTTTTTGGTTTAATTTTTATTGTAGTTGATTTACAATGTTCTGCCAATTTCCACTGTATAGCAAAGTGGCCCAGTTACACACACACACACACACACACACACACGTTCTTTTCTCACACAATTCTTCACCATGTTCCATCACAAGCAATTGGATATAGTTCAATATACAGCAGGATCTCACTGCTTCTCTACTTCAAAGGCAATAGTTTGCATCTACAAACCCCAAACTCCCAGTCCATCCCACTCCCTCCCTCTCCACCTTGGCAACCAAAAGTCTGTTCTCCAAGTCCATTTGTTTGTTCCTTTTCTGTAGATGGAAGTAGGGACCATTTTAAAATGCAACTTCTGCATCCCTCATGTTACCCAGTATAGTGCTGGGCACATAGCAAATGATCATTAAAACCTGAGATGGAATTAAAGTGGCATGTTCTCAGATCTTACCTGGGACCACTCCATGGCGATCCACTTGGGACAGTCAAACAGATTGCAGGTTTGCATAACCTTGGGTTTGGGTGCATACATGCACTTCCATTCCTCCACCTGCAGGATCTCTCCATGCATGGACTCCTCCACACATACGAAGCTCCGTCTCTGAATCCCACCTCCACAGGACACTGAACATGCAGTCCAAGGATTATGTTCCCAGCTCAAAAGCAAACAAGTAAAAGCACATTATTTATGTGTTATTTGTTTCAAGTTGGCAAAGTTGATTTCCAAAGGTACAGCCTTAGGATAACAGCTGTGGTTCTGCTGAAAGAGCATGAGACTTGGAATCTTAGGATTTGACTCTTAACTGCTACACACAATCTGAAGTTGCGAGGTACTCACTCCTTTGACCCTAAGGTTACTATCAAGTGGAAGTAACACACCTGCCCTGGTGTATTATCACAATAGGGCCATTGTGAGAATCAAACAAATTAAACCACAGAGTGGGAAAGCATCTTCAAATTGTCTCCAAACCATCGAACACCAACAAACAGCATTACTAGGGAATCATAGAAACTTAAAGTGGTAAAGAGTGATACTTGTCATCTTGGTTTAAAAGGGAATTCAAATTTCTGATCAATTGAGATGCTCGAGCACCTTCTATAATATCCAGTTATCCAAGATATGCTTGACATCAGCAGTGACAGAAAACACCATCTTTCGAAGCAGCCTATTCCATCTAATTCACAAAAAGATGTTTCTTATTATGGAGTTGACGTCTGTGTTCTCTTAGCTCTTTATGAGGGTCTCAAATCTATCCCTCTTGCATTTTAGACTATTGCGATGGGTACCACAGCTCCTTGCAAACTACTTAGAGCAGGTGATAAAAAGGAAAGGAAACACGTAACTCACCGAGGGAGAGGTTGGAAGTGGTCATAGGGCATGATCTCTTTAAATCCATCGCTACAAATGAAATCGTTGTGAAAATGTAATTTCTAATCAATTAACACATGTATTAATATGACTAGCATAGATGTGACATCCCAAGAGACAGAGCTCTTTCAAATGAGAAACTAAATATACAAAGTGTTATGAACCAAGTCCCCCACACTCAGCCATCATCTCCTTAATTTTTAGGAACATCTCTGACACACAACTTCCCCAGTTCTGCACGAAAATAGAGAAAATGGAACTAGTGGTGTGTATTCATCAAAGGAAGGAGTTCCTCTTAATTTGGGTAAATCTACATTTATTCTCTTTTATCACCTTAAAAGGTTATTCTGATAAAATATATGAATGATATTAACACACAGTCATATTAGTAGGATCGTTAGAAAATCATTTTATTTCACAGAATTTGTTCTTTGAAAAAAGCCTCTATTAATAATTCTTACACCTGGGATTACAGGAAATGCACAATTTCGTGATAGGAAATGAAATGCACTGAGACTGCTTCCTTTTCCACTTGCACACTTCTGCCTTAGCCAGCTGGCAGAAAGTGGGGGGATTCGGGGACTTGATATCATGCTGTTATTTTAAGATATTGTAGTAAAGCCAGGAAACTTCCCCAGGCAATCCAAGTCATCAGGTACTAAATTATGCAGCAGGATAGTTTATGCACAGCTTCTCTGCTCTGGCATTAAACCTTTTCACTTCCTTGCACAATGCATTATTTACACTGGATTTATATGTGCACACTTCAAAAGTCAAAACTGGTCATGGGCGACCCAGTTTAAAAAGCTAAAAACGGTGAGTTACAGATACTTATGGCTGGCACGTGGCCTAGAGATTGTACTTGGACAGAGACCTTTTGGGCTGTATTTGCAGGAGAGCCTCTCCTGCAACAGAGCGCCCACAAGAGAGAGCCAGACTGAGTGAGCTGATGCGTCTAATTCCTACGGACCACAGTTATGATTGTGAATGCAGGCACTTGCCACCAGGGCACGTTCAAGGTCACACCAATGGAAATGTGTCCCCTGGGCAGGATGGATCAGTCTCAGCTGCAGTTGATCTGTATCTTTTTAATGGAAAAAAGGGTACGGGCAATTGTGCAAACCTTGACGGGCAAGGATCCATGCTGCATTCCTTCAGTTTGGGTTTGGGCTTCACATTTTCAGGGTAGTAATGGCAATAATGGTCAGGAACCACCCTCTTCAAGCGGATATCCACACACTCGGCAGAATTGAGCTGATAACCTAAAGCAGCAGAAGAGCAGAGTCTGAATATTGCTTCCATGCAGTCTTTCCTTGGCAGAGTTATCATTTGCCACAGACTTTCTTTTCCTCTTTAAGAAACTTAACTCAGTGGTTCTCAAGCCTGGTTGTCTAACAGAACCACTGGGGAGCCTTTGATAGACACCGGTGCTCAGGTCCTTCCCTGATCCAGTAAAATCAGAAACACTGCAGGTAGGTCCAGGATATCAGTATTTATTTTTTCTTTTTCTTTTTCTTTTCTTTTCTTTTTTTTTTTTTACTTATTTTTTCCCCACTGTACTACTGGTATCAAAACAGACAGACAGACCAATGGAACAGAATAGAGAACCGGAAATAAACCCTGACACCTATGGTCAATTAATCTTTGACAAAGGAGGCAAGAGCATAAAATGGGAAAAAGAAAGTCTATTTAGCAAGATTTCTGGGAAACCTGGACAGCTGCATGCAAATCAATGAAACTAGAACACCCCCTCACACCATGCACGAAAATAAACTCAAAATGGCTGAAAGACTTAAATATACAACAGGACACCATCAAACTCCTGGAAGAGAACACAGGCAAAACACTCTCTGACATCAACATCATGAATATTTTCTCAGGTCAGTCTCCCAAAGCAATAGAAATAAGAGCAAAAATAAACCAATGGGATATCAGTATTTTTAAAGAAAGTCTTGGGTTCTCCTAAGATGATTAAAATGTGTGGCCAAGATGGAGAATGACTTTTTGAACTGATGGTGTTAGTCTCAGTACTTATAACTCAGTTACGATAGACTCCTTTAAAAATGTTTGGACCTCAGGTTCAAAGGGTTAGGTATTCATTGTCCTCAGTTCATTGTCCCATCTCACCATTATCATGGCACCGTGCTAGGCCCACTCTTGTCTCCCTACCTTTCCTCTCCTCCTATTACCACTCCCATTACAATCCTCCAAACACACCTATTTATTGTTTATAAAGGACCTATTTATAAGAACCCTTCATATACATCTGTCTAATGTTGTTTTGTGTGCATTTGTTTTAACCAAATAAATGATATTGTGTTTTTTTATGCATCTGTTTGCTTGTTCATTTATGTATTTACTTATTTCTTGGCTGCACCCATGGCATACAGAAGTTCCCAGGCCGGGGATCAAACCCATGCCATAGCAGTGACGATGCTGGATCCTTACTTAACTCACTGAGCCTCCAGGGAACTCCTTTTTTTTTTTTTTTTTTGAATGATATTGTGTTTTAAATAATCCTGTTCTGTTTTCTACTTTTCTCACTCAACACAGGAGTTTTGAAAGCTACCTTTGTGCTGGGTCATTGCATCTTCTGTACAATATTCCATTGCTTGTACATTTTCCTGTCCTATAGTACCTAGGGTACTGCTGATGACAATAAACTTTCTAAATGGAGAAAGAAGCACTGTCTATACACAAAGAATCAAAATGCTCCACTATGCCTCCCCCTGACCCTTAAGCCTTCAAAGAAGGAATGAGGACTTTCTGATCCTATTAAATCCAGTTGGTACAGTCTCTGAGAAAAGTGAACATTCCCAAATGGATGAGTGATGTAAATTTAAAAAAACAACTCACAAAATGATGCTTCTATTTCCTGGAAGGTTTGATTGCAGGTTTCCTGACATGACATAAGTGTCATGTTAAGTTTTAAAAAAGCTAATTTTTCAAAACCAGAATGAGCTCTTCAGGAAAAAAAAAAAAAAACCCAAGTTAAGTTCTCAGCCTCAGCCAACTGGTCTAAAGTTCTAAAAATACATTTAAAGGTCCCATTGCCAAGAGGAATCTGATTTTATAAACCACTAGACAGCTCTCTACAAGTCATGGCTTAAATTTAAGCAGAGTGTGGAAGGACAGACTGGTATGCATTATAAAAAGCAAGGTCAAAACCACAGGAACGAAAATCCAAATGGAGTCAATAAAATGTTACTTGGGTGCCAATATCTGCCAGAAAGTCTACAATCTCAGATGGCGATGGCAATCTTGGTACTTTCCCCAAACTACTCTCAAGAGTCCCACCATCAATGATTACAGACAAGACCAGGAAAGTCCATCCAAACACCCTGGGGACCAGCGAGCTAATTTTCCTGATTACCCCCAAAACTCTGAAATGCCATTTACACAAATCATGCAGATTTGATTACTAACATAATTAAATTTCAGTAATGCTTTCCTTGTGGGGTTTATGTGTGTGTGTGTATGTTTTCCCCCAAACAATAACAGAATGAGATTACAGATCCTTGAGTCAAAGAAAAATCTGTGTTCTAAATGGAAGCATATTTCTAGAAGGAGGCAAGGAGCAAACAGGTGTTTATAATTTGGGGAGAGACAATTAATTTTCCTCTTTAATTTTGCGGCAGTACACAGGTAACTAGCAGTGAAAGAAATACGGAAGATTACCTTCCTACATTATGAACCAACAGAGTAAGATTCTGGAGGTGTGCAGAAAATGCCAGGCTGTTGGGTGACATCCCCCCCTCCAAAGCAGCCTAAAGCTATCCTCTGTTCTCTCAGCCAATGCTGTCTTTGGTGGATGGTCTCACGGCCAGGTGCTTCTGTTTAAGGCTCCAGCAGGACTGATTAAGTCTTTGGGCACCCAGGCATGAGAAATATCTATTCTCCTCCCAAGAATTTAAGCAACTGAGCTAAGCTGAGTCCTATTCTAAATGGCCCTCCCAGAATGGAAGGCTTCTCTTTTATGTGTCCAAATGGAAACATCTCTCTGTGTGTGAGAGCTAGGGAAGAAATAAAAAAGCAAGAGATGCAGTGGGTTAAGAATCAGACTGCAGCAGCTTGCATTGCTGTGGAGGCATGGATTTGATCCCCGGTCGGTGCAGTGGGTTAAAGGATCCAGCATTGCCACACCTGTGGCACAAGTTGTAGCTGGGGCTTGGATTCAATCCCTGGGCTGGGAACTTCCATATGCTGTGGGTGTGGCCATGAAAAAAGGAGGTATTTCTTTTGCCTTTATTTTTATTTTTTATTTTTTGCCTCTTAAGGCTGCACCTGTGGTGTATGGGGTCAAGCTAGGAGTCAAATCAGAGCTTTGACAGGATTTTACATAGGTCTTTGCTTTTATTTGGGGTCCATGAGAGACTCTTGTCTTCCCTGAAGCCAGGCCCCACCTGACTCAAAGGTGGTGGGATTCTGCTTCTGGATATAAAATGTAGGAATCTGTGGTATGTCCTGTTCACTTTGAGAGTTTTTTTTTCTCTCTCATTTTTTCTTTTTCCTTTTTAGGGCCTTACCCACGGCATATATAAGTTCCCAGGCTAGGGGTCAAATCAGAGCTGCAGCTGCCAGCCTACACCACGGTCACAGCAACTCGGGATTCGAGCTGCGTCTGCGACCTACACCATGGCTCACAGCAACACTGGATCTCCGCCCCACTGAGCGAGGCCAGGGATCGAACCTGCATCCTCATGGATACTAGTCAGATCCATTTCCTCTGTGACACAACGAGAACTCCCACTCAGAGTTTTCCACTGTGCCCACTGAGTCATGTGTATACCTTATAACTCATCACCAGAGAATGCCAAAAAGGGGAAGATGGCCAAGGATCTGTAGATTATGCAGAGGCATTTTTACAAAATTTGGTCATAGAGTCTGACATTACAGTTTTCCCAAGATCCCACTAAATGCCAGGTATTGCATTGTGCTCCTTGCTGTGTGCCATCTCATTTGTCCCCCAGTGATGCTATAAAGGGGATCATCCTATCTCAGGATGAACAGATGGAGGCTCACAGAGGTCTCAGAGCTGGTTAGCAGCAAAGCCAAGAAGTGATTCAGGATCCTTGAACTCTAACTGTACTCTGTACTGCCTCTCCTGCTATGCCAGCCTGCTTCTTTTTTTTTTTTTTTTTTTTTTTGCTTTTTAGGGCTGCACCTGCAGCATATGGAGGTTCCCAGGCTAGGGGTGGAATCAGAGCTACAGCTGCCAGCCACAGCCACAGACACAGCCACAGCAACGCCGGATCCAAGCCCTGTCTGCGACCTACACCACAGCTCACAGCAACGCCGGATCTTTAACCTGATTGAACCCGACACCTCATGGTTCCTAGTCAGATTCGTTTCCACTGTGCCACGATGGGAACTCCCAGACTGCTTCTTCATGTAAGTTCTGATACGTGAATTCTGGAGAACAGGATTGGCCAAATGATCCTGAGACTCAGGTCTAGAGAGATTCACTGGGTTTACCCCAATCACTGTCCCAATTCCAAACTGTGTTTTACCTCCATCAGCTTTAAAGACAGGTCAAATGTTGTTAAGACTTTTCCTTAGAGCCTGCAGGAAAGTCAGTGACTTGAAGATCAGGAGTTTTTGGCTCAGGACAATGCTTATTATGTTCAACAGAATATGTTTCCACTTTGGGGGGAATGGGGAATAAACTGCGAGCATGTTCGAGCCAACAGGGACTGGAAGATTATCTACTCCACTGTTCAGTCACTGTAGTTATTTTGGGGATTGCGTTCTATTTATGTCAAGAGAGAACAGTTTCCCACCTAAAGCAGTAATATTAACTTCTTTTGTAAATATGGTCCATTGCATTTTTTAAAAAGGTCCGTTTGAAGAAAAGAGCTTAAGTGAATAAGAGTGCAGGGGTAACCCAGATAAGGCATATGTGGGTGAAGTTAGTGTGGCTACTAGAGCTGATGTCCAAAGACACGGCTCTGGAGAGAAGTGGTTCTTGAACTTGAGAATGAGTGCACCACCATCTCCCAGGCGGCCCACTGAAACAGATGCTGAGCTCCACCTCAGAGTTCTTGTTCAGTAGGTCTGGGGTGATCAAAGATCTTTCTTTCTTTCTTCTTTCCTTCCCCCCCCCCCCTGGCTTTTTAGGGCCGCACCCTCAGCACATGGAAGTTCCTAGGCTAGGGGTAAAATCGGAGCTGCAGCTGTCAGTCTACATCACAGCCACAGCAACAAGGGATCTGAGCTGCATCTGCGACCTTCACTGCAGCTCATGGCAATGCCCGATTCTTAACCCACTGAGTGAGGTCAGGGATCAAACCCGCATTCTTATGGATATTGGTCGGGTTCATTACTGCTGAGCCACAACGGAAACTCCCAAAAATCTGCATTTCTAACAAGTTCCCAGGAGATGCTGATGCTGCTGGTCCAGGGACCCCACTTTGAGAACCACTGTTGTAGGATCACCATCAAGTGGTCTATTGCCTACATTGGCCTAGGAAGAACTAACTGGGAAAGGAGGAAAATTCACTTTTCACTTTCTTTCCAGAGCCCCGTTCAACCTTCAGACTGGTCCCCTTCCATTCCATCTGGAGTCTGGGAGGCCTAGAGCTCCCCATAAAAGTGCCCACCTCCTGGCATCATAGGGAGCCAAAATCCAGAAGACAGAGGTCTGCCCTGCATGTTCGTGGAAACTGACATCAGCCGAGGAGCCCTCCTTGATACACCTGTGGTTTAAAGCACAGAGGCCAAAACCCAGATCAGTTTCCTACTCTGCCGTAAGCCGATCTTCTGCAGCCCTCAAGGGAGGAACGGGTTTGGGGCTGGGCTGAGCTGGGCTGGCCCGAGAGAGGAGGATTAATTCTAGCTCTTCAAACAGAGCCATCTCTCAGCCTGCATCTCCTGACCTGGCCCCAGGTGTGGTTCAAGGGATTTGTACGGACAAAATCATTTAAAGCATGGATCTGGACCAGACAGACCCAGAACCAGATCCTAGCTGTGCTATTTACTAGCTCAGTGACCTTGAGTATATTCTGTGGCTTTTCTATTCTTTTCAGTTTGCTCACACGTGAAACAGTCATGAGAACAGGCTTCTCTCATACCTGTTTGGAAGAATAAACTTAATGGTGAGTACCCTAGCACATGGAAAATACCATGTCCTGTCACCTTGGACACTTAGGGGGAGCATGAGGGTAAGTCCCTCTAGCAATTCTAGAAGCTAGTTCCTGAGTTGGCACTAATTTAGAACCATTTACTCTTCAATTTCAAAGTTCAGTTCAGGAAAAGAGAACTGTCCTGACAGTGGCTCTGGTAGCCTCCCCATTTGCCCCAAGGAGTCACTATTCCTCTGTGTTAAACGATCATCCTCCATCCGAGTCTGCAAAAGATGTGCCACATGTGTGTGAAGCCCCGGGTTACACCTGTCACAGAACCTCCCTCAACTGTCTCTGGACACTTGGAACTAAGCAAACAGGAAGCAGGACCCTCCTCTTACCACCTCATAGACAGGCTTTCTCTTTTGGCTAAGTTTAGACTCTGGCACCCGAGGACAGAGTGGGTGGAAGTCAACAAACCAACACATCCATGAACTTGACCAGAGTGGGCAGGACACTTGGTCTCTCTGTTTCTCAGCTTTTCCAAAGGAAATTAAAAGTAATACACGCTTTAAGGCCACTGAGAAAAGGAAGGCAAGAAGACATGCAAATGTGTTCCCAGCTCTCTGCTAAAGGTAAAGGGTATTTTCCCAATCCAGTCTTAACCTCTCTTCGCGAATAAGGCATATTCATATTCATGAATCCCATTGCATTACAGACTGCCAAGTAAGATGCTGTCTGATTATACAGCCGACTTTAAAGTCAGCTTCAAAAAGGCGAATGTGTCATTTCTTAACTCTGACCTATAAACATTCACGAAAAAGTCTGAGCCTCACCTCCTCCACAAGTCACAGTACAGGGAAAGAAGTCGGTTTGCCTCCACTGATGACTGATCGGCTGGTAAAAGAAGAACTGGACCACGCTGTCCTTGGCTGCCGTGTACCTGGTCTGGATGGAGAGAACAGTGATGATTTATTTGCATACAGTGAGCTAGTGTCTTTCCACACCTTTTAATTTTTTTTCCTTTTTGGCTGCTCCCGAAGCCCAAATTCCCAGGGCAGGGATAGAACCTGGGCCACAGCAGTGATCCGAGCCACTTCAGAGACCACGCTGGATCTTTAACCTGCTAGGCCACCAGGGACCTCCATACCACACTTTCAAAATGAGTCACCTACAAGTCATCTGTGTAGACAGACACGTGTCTGTCACGACAAACTCTGGTACATGAGGTTCCCAGAGTTTCAAGAAGTGATAGCATTTCAATTAGCTTTGTCATGCGAGGGATCTCAGAAGATCTTCAACCAGTCTCCCTGGAGTCATTTTTCCAGGTAATTCCATGACTGTGAATGAGTTCACAAAAATGTAGGTGGGCTTTGTTGTTTATTTGTTTAACTTTTTTCCCCTTCCTGATGCACTTGATTCTAATTTCCATCATAGCAGGGACTGAGATGTCATCCAGGTTTGGTTACTTACAACATGGCACATAGTTGGGATTCTTACATTTTTAATAACAACATTTTTAAGCATCTTTAAGCAGATCCTTCTGAAAAATCCTTCTGAAAGCACAACTACAGAAACTCAAATGTACCCAAATCCATGGTGTTTGCATATAAGTATTGTGGTACCAAATGAAATGAGAGAAATGGCATCACTGAGCATGAGCAGCAGTTATGGACAGAGGTAAGTTTACTTTCAGGTTATTTTATTCAGGTGGCAAGTCCTCTCCCTTTCTTCTTTTCTTCCCTACTGATTGAACAAATAAGTGAGGAGTTCCCGTCGTGGCTCAGTGGTTGATGAATCTGACTAGGAACCATGAGGTTGTGGGTTCAATCCTTGGCCTTGCTCAGTGGGTTAAGGATCCTGCATTGGCTTGAGCTGTGGTGTAGGTTGCAGATGAAGCTCGGATCCCGCGTTGCTGTGGCTGTGGTGTAGGCTGGCGGCTACGGCTCCCATTAGACGCCTAGCCTGGGAACCTCCATATGCCGTGGGTGCAGTCCAAGAAATGGCAAAAAGACAAAAAAAAAAGTGAATTGAGGAAAAGTCCCAGAAGGCAACAAAAGGAGAGAAAGAGGGAAAACAAAAGTTAAGCTTATGGGGGACAGATCCAAAATGCCAGTATCAGATGGAGTTCAAGAGAGAAAACAGAAAAAAAACAATGAAGAGGTGATATCTGGTTACATAATTGCTAAGAATTTCCTAGACCTTAAGAAAGACAGGAGTACTCAGTCTAAAAATATTTATCAAGTTCTGAGCAGACATTGTCAAAAATATGACAACAAAGCATAAAGAGAAATCCTAAAAGTTAAAGACAAAAATGCTTCTTTACAAAGAAGTGAGAGTCAGATTGGCACCAGCTTTCTCACAGGCAATAATGGATGCAAGAAAACAAAAAAATACCTTCAAAGAGATGAAGGACAATAATTTTTTAGTCTATAATTTATTAACCAAATGATTCATCACTAATCAATTGCCAATTTATAAATAATTTATGATCAAATTCTCAACCAGTAAACAGTAAAATAAAGGTATTTTCAGATATAAACTGGTTGAAACTTTACCACTCAGAGACTCTCACTAGAAAAAATAAACTACTAAAGGATATACTGAAAAGGAACTCATATAAATACACAAGAAGGTAGTGAGATGCAAGAAGCAATAATGGTAAAATAAATCAGTAATGCTTATTAGTAAATCTAAATAAGAATTGATTAAAAAATAATAGTTTGATCTATTTAATTATGAAACAATAAAAACATTGTAAAATTATATAATGGTGAAAAAAATTCCGGACATGAACTATGTGTGGAGGGAGGAAGGGGCAGAGTTACAGCAATGGGCTGGGGACCGCACAGAAGTTATAGAGGCAGAAAAACACTTCGAAAGAGTTTTTCTTCTGATTATGGAAGAATGGCTTGTTTCTGATGAATCCTCCCAGTGACAATAAGTGAGAATGGTGCATAAAATATTTTTTAATTCATTTGAAGGCATCAGAAGACAACCATAGTAGTGAAAATTTGCAGGGCCAAGATCCCAGACACAGAGGAAGTCCAGAAAAGTGAGTATAACATTTGGCTCCACCTTTGGCACTACCTTTCTGCTCAAGACATTTTCCATTTTGCGAGAGGTGACTGAGCCGCTGAGAAGCAGAGCAGAGCTGTCAACAGACTCATGTGGCTGGAGGAACAAAACCTGGAGCTCCAGGCCCAGCAAAGTGAGAAGTGTTGATAAACAGCCCACGTTCCCAGTTGGGACCCTAGAAAGCTATATCCTAGGAATAAGAGCAAACTGGAAATAGTCAGGTTTTCAAAGGAATGAAGCCCAGGTTCAAATGATTTAAGTTCCCGTTGAATGAAAGTGACTGGCTGCTAACCTGTCTTCCAGAAGCAATAATTAATCGAGCCTCAAATTATATCTGTAATCTTCCATCTAGTATATGCTTCAAAACTTAAAAAAATAACTCTAGCTATACAAAGAAATAAAATAATTTTTTTTCCTTTGCTTTTTAGGGCCACACCTGCAGCATATGGAAGTTCCCAGGCTAGGGATCAAATCAGAGCTGCAGCTGCCAGCCTACGTCACAGCCACAGCAACACAAGATCTGAGCAGGATCTCTGACCTATACTGTAGTTCACAGCAATGTTGGATACTTAACCCACTGAGCAGGGCCAGGGATTGAACCCACATCCTCATGGATACTAGCTGGGCTCGTTACCTCTAAGCCACAGTGGGAACTCCTAAAATAAAATTTAACCAAAAACTGGGAAAAGAGAACCAAAAAAGTGGGAAAAGAGAACCTTATAAACAGAACTACAGGAAATCCAGATATGGATATTAACTGATAGAAACTTAAAGACTTAAGTATGTCACTACCACTTCCTGTAACTCTGGCCTTGGCTGCATGTCTTGTTTCCATGCTCGAGGGCCTAGCAACACTTCATTCTATTCCCATGGTCATAAAACATCAGTGCTATTTAGCACATGGCTTTTGCCTCAGGCTCTGTTTTTTAGAGAACTTAGACTAAGATACTGTGACTAAAATGTTCAAGAAATTAAATGACAAGATGGAGAATTTTACCAGAAACAAAGAAATATAATAAAATAAAATGTTATTGTAGAAGTAAAAGGCACAATCATTTAAATAAATATCTCAGTGAATAGACTAAGTAGATTACTCTGGGGTTCAGTAAAATTGCCTTAAAGAAAAAGAGAGTAAAAGTTAGTTTTCAGGCTGCACTATCTCAGTTTAAATTATTCAACTCAGCTGGTGTAGTGCAAAAGCAGCCACAGGCAATATAAAATCACATGGGGATAGCTGTAGACTCCATTTGCAAAGACAGGCTGTTGATTTACTGGTCATAATCTGCTGACTCCTGGATTATACATACCTGAACAGAGAATTAGTAAATGGAGAGACAAAAGAAAGTGGAAATTAGACATGTGGGATAAAGGTACAAATGCAGTCCCAGCAAATGAGAACGAAGAGAACAGGGTAAAAGCTATACCTGAAGAAATAAATAAATGAAAAATTTCCAAAACTGATGAAGAACATCTAGGCACAGATTCATGAAGCATCAGGGACCTCAAGCAAAAGGAAGCCACCAATTACATCACAGACAAATTGATGAAAACCAAAAACAACCAAACAAACAAAACAAAAACATGAAAGGGAAAAACACTTGAAAGCAGACAAAGAAAAAAGACACATCATCTTCCAAGGAACAAAACTAAGACTAACAGCTGACTTCTCAACAGAATAAAATGGAAGCCAGAAGATAATGGAGAGAGATCTCTGAAGTACTGAAAGAAAACAGTTTCACAGTGATAAAGAGGTCAGGTCACTACAAAAGGTATGTGTACCTAACACTAAAATATATAATTCAAAGATTCCCTAAAATATATAATCCAAGATTTGACAAGAATAGAATATAGACAAATGTACAGTAATAGCAGTAGTTTTAGTAGTCTCTTGTGGTATGTAATAGAATAAGCAGACAAAACCCAGTAAGGCTATAATTTTAAATAAAACCATCAATAAATATGACCTAATTGACATATATAGGACATGGTGTCCAACAAGAGACGATTATACATCATATCCTTCCAAAATTTGCTATATTCTGAGTCACAAATTAAGTTTTAACAAATTTTAAAACATCAAAGTAATATACTGTTCTTTGACTACAGGAGAATTAAGCTATAGAATGATGAGATTACTGGAAAATTCCCACATAATTGGATGCCACATTTCTAAATATTCCATAAGTCAAAGAATATATTGCAGTTCCTGGAGTTCCCGTCATGGCGCAGTGGTTAACGAATCCGACTAGGAACCATGAGGTTGCGGGTTCGGTCCCTGCCCTTGCTCAGTGGGTTAACGATCCGGCGTTGCCGTGAGCTGTGGTGTAGGTTGCAGACGTGGCTCGGATCCCGCGTTGCTGTGGCTCTGGCGTAGGCCGGTGGCTACAGCTCCGATTCAACCCCTAGCCTGGGAACCTCCATATGCCGTGGGAGCGGCCCAAGAAATAGCAACAACAACAACAACAAAAAGACAAAAGACAAAAAATATATATATATATTGCAGTTCCCATCATGGCTCAGCAGGTTGAGAACTTGACCAGTATTCATGAGGATGCAGGTTTGATCCCTGGCCTCATTTGGTGGGTTAAGGATCTGGTGTTGCCAAGAGCTGTGGTGTAGGTCACAGATGGAGCTTGGATCCCACATTCCTGTGTCTGTGGGTAGGCTGGCAGGTGCAGCTCGTATTTGACCCCTAGCCTGGGAACTTTCATATGCCACAAGTGTGGCCCTGAAAAGGAAAAAAAAAGAATATATCACTATGGAAATTACATTACAATTAACTAAGTGATGAAGGAAAAGATTTCATATCAAACCTTATGGAACAAAATCTAAGGCATTCCTTGAGAGAAATGTATAGAGTTAAAAGCATATGCTGTGGAAAAACTGGATGAAAACCACTGATCTAAACATTCATCTCAAAAATTTAGAAAAAGGATAGCATAGCAAATTGAATCCAGATAAAGTAGAGAGATGGTAATAATAAAGATAATAGCAGACATTAATGATATGAATATTAAACTACATTAAAGTTGGTTATAAAGCCCACAGGTGTTTCTATGAAAAGTCTAATAAAGTTGCTAACTCTCCAACATGACTGATCAAGGAAAAGAAAGAGTAGGAACAAATTACTGATATCAAGAATGAGAAAGAAGACTCACTACAATTCTAAACACAATGAAGAAATAAGAAGATACTATGAAAAATCTATGCCAATAACTTTTGGTTTTTTTAGGGCTGCACCTGTGGCATATGGAAGTTCCTAGGCTAGGGGTCAAACCAGAGCTGCAGCTGAAGACCTACACCACAGAAATGCCAGATCAGAGCCCCATCAGTGGCCTACACTGCAGCTTGCAGCAATGCTGGATCTTTAACCCACTGAGCAAGGCCAGGGATCAAACACATTATCCTCATGGATACTAGTCGGGTTTGCAACCTGCTGAGCCACAATGGGAACTCGTATGCGAGTAACTTTTAAAAAGCTAGTTAAAATAGACAAATTTCTTGAATCAAAACTGACACATAAAGAAATAAAACATCAGAAGAGTTAAATAACATCACTCTCAGGCAAATTGTTGTGGAAAATAAGAACAGAGGATATACTTCTCAATTTGTTTTATAAAGTATTAATACCAAATCTGACAAAGACATTACAAGAAAAAAAAACCACCTCTCCTGGAAATAAATAGCACAAAAGAATCATAAATAAAATAATTTTAAATCATACATACCTAGTGATATATAAAAAGACAACCCTTTTATCAATATTAAAACACTAAACACTAATAATAAATTATAATAAAAATGATAATGACCAAGTGAAGTTTATTACAGGAAGGTAAGACTGATTTAACATTTGAAAATCAATGTAATTTATTATATTAAAAGGAAAAGAGAAAAAAAATATGATCACTCCAAAAAATGCAGATAAAATTTGATAAAATTCTGACAAAATTTGATAAAATTCCACACTTGAATATCATAATGATGCAAACTAGGAAAATTTATTTCATCAGATTAAATATCTAAAATAAATTCTATAGCAAACATCACACATGATGGAGGAATTATAGATATCTTTGTCCTGAAAATGAGAAGCATGACAAGCATATCACCTGTCATTATTTCCATTCAACATTGTACTAAATGTCCTAAGTAGTGAAATATAGCAAGAAAAATTTTAAAAGCATACAATACTTGGAAAAGAAGAAACAAAACTCATTATTTGCAGGTGTCATAATTGTGTATGTACATAATCCAAAAGAATGCACAAACTATTAGCATTAATAAATGAATAAGAATGTAATGTCAATATGCAAAAATAAATTAGATTTTCATACTCCAGCAGCAAATAAATAGAAAAAATTTTGAAACATTTACAATAATATCAAAGTAACAAACACTTAGGAATTAATTTAATAAAAGATATGCAAAACCTATATTGAAAATTATACATTATTGAGAAGAATTTAAAAGGAACTAAGAATGGTATGAATATATAGTATCTAAGAACTGGGAGATTTGGTATTAGAAAGTTATCAGTTTTCTCCAAACTGACCTACAGATTCAATGCAGTTCCAATCAAAATCATCAGAACTTTATAAAAACTGACAAGCATATTTCAAAAGTGATACAGAAATAGAAGGAGTCAATAATATCACAGATAATCTTTAAAAACGAAACTGAAGAATTCACATTATTACCAGGTATCAAGATTTGTCTTAATGCTACAGAAATTAAGTCACAATAGTATTGACA
Source organism: Phacochoerus africanus (assembly GCF_016906955.1). NCBI lineage: Eukaryota > Metazoa > Chordata > Mammalia > Artiodactyla > Suidae > Phacochoerus > Phacochoerus africanus. The sequence goes on from NC_062552.1 coordinate 52,276,237, forward strand.
CAAACAGACAAATAGTTCAATGAAACAGAACGCAATCCAGAAACAGACCCACACAACATATAGTTTGGGATTTAAAACAAATGGGGAAAGGAGTGTAATTTCATCCAGTGGTTTTGAGTTCATTGGATGGTCATGGAGAAAAGGTATTGATTCTACCTTACAGCACAAATACCAATTCTCAGTGGATTATAGCTCTTAAGATGAAAGGTAAAACAATAAAGTTTCCAGATGAAAACAGCAATAATATTTTTATGATCCTGGATAAGGCATCATCATAACCAGGATACAAATAGCTTATGAATAAAGGTAAAAATTAGCAACCTATATCACCACAAAAGCAAGAACTTCTGTATAGTGAAACTGAAAGCCCTAAATACATTTAATGGAGAACGAAAGTTGAAAATAGAATGAATTAAGAATTTAGCTTTAGGATATATGTATGTGTGACTGGGTCACCTTGCTGTACAGTAGAAAATGAGCCGAACACTGTAAACCAGCTATGATGGAAAAAATAAAAATCATTTAAAAAATTTAGCTTTAGGGAGTTCCTGTCTTGGCTCAGCAGTAACGAACCCAACTAGTTCGTTGTAGACTTGGCTCAGATCTGGCGTTGCTGTGGCTGTGGTGTAGGCCGGGAGCTACAGCTCTGATTTGACCCCTAGCCTGGGAACTCCCACATGCCATGGGTGTGGCCCTAAAAAGATCAAAAAAGAAAAACGAAAAGAATTCACCGCCAGAAGTTAAAAACACAGTGCCAAAATGAAACCATGTGAAAGAAAGAAATATAAATAAAAATGTACATAAATAGAATTTTTTATAAACTTTGAGAGTTAATAGACTAAAATCTAGTTCTTAGATGTCTCAGAGACAAGTCTTCGCATGGTTTAAACAAAACAAAAGTTAGACAAGGAATCAGTGAGCGAGTTTAGGCATGAAAGAGACACACTTAGAGGTACAGTTAAGATTTTTAAATGATAAGGGATTGCTATGATTACATTGAAAAAGTTAAGTTCGAAAAATCAGATGAATTGGACTCTTCTCAGAAGAAACATAAATTGCAAAACTGACTCAGAAATGGAACCCTAAATAAATCAATACACCTAAGAGGCACTGAAATGGTTTTCTAAGACTTGTTCATTACCATCCAAAAGAAAAGGAAGGAAGGAGGGAAGGAAGACTGAAAACAAAAAGGTATTAATCCCAGATGTTTTACAGAAATAGTCCTTATTGTAGCAGATGCATTTAGTGGAGATATTGCTTTACCAATACCCACTTCCCTTCCGCATTCTGCCAGAGGCTCCATTTTGTTCCAGTGTTCATTCCGCCCCCATGTGGGACAGCGCTGGTAGCACCTTTCAAATACCCAATAGAGTGCTGATGGCTTTAGTTACCATGCTGGGCACGACTTACTTATCTTGTAACTGGACGTTTGTACCTTTGGACCACCTTCACCCATTGTGCCAGTCCCCACTCTCTTCCTGCCTCTGGAGACCAACCAATCTGTTCTCTGTACCTAGGGCCTTGGGGGTCTTGGGGTTTGGTTTGGTTTTTTGATTCCACCTGTAAGTGAGATCATACAGCATCTATCTTTCCCTGGCTGACTTCAATTGGCATAATTCCCTCAAGGTCCACACATGTTGTCAGCTCTGCAGACAGAGGAGATGGTCAAATACAGAGAATGGCAAAGGAGACATGTCCAGCCCTCCACTGCTACCTGCGGGCAGGTGCATCGACAAGAGTACGTCGTCACTCCTGTTTGACAGGGAAAGTGATTTTGTAACAATGGCAAGTGGAATTCAGCTTCAACAGCCTTCCTTGACCACTTCTAATTAATTTCCAAAATATATGGCAGAGATTTCAGTATAAAACTCCTTTTTGTCACATTCATGTATATATTTACACAAATAATTTAGTTGTGAATTATGCTAACTACCAGAACAGTATTTGGACTGTTTTAACCAAGAAATTTCCCCCAACAGACCCCATGATGATACATATTATGTAATATTTCAGAAGTTTCTACTTTGTGATGTGTGGCAAATGCTTAAGATGAGATGGAATTCTGACCGGGAGGCAAGATGAGCTAGGTACATGTTCTTTTCTGTTAGGCACTGTAATGAGTTGAACTGTATCCACCCCTCAAAAAGATATGTTAGGAGTTCCCGTCGTGGCGCAGTGGTTAACGAATCCGACTAGGAACCATGAGGTTGCGGGTTCGGTCCCTGCCCTTGCTCAGTGGGTTAACGATCCGGCGTTGCCATGAGCTGTGGTGTAGATTGCAGACGTGGCTCGGATCCCGCGTTGCTGTGGCTGTGGCGTAGGCCGGTGGCTACAGCTCCAATTCAACCCCTAGCCTGGGAACCTCCATATGCTGCGGGAGCGGCCCAAGAAATAGCAACAACAAGAACAACAACAACAACAACAAAAGAAAAAAAAAAGATATGTTAAAATCCTAACACACAGGACCCCAAAATATGATCTTATTTGGATATAGGGTCTTTGCAGATCCAGGCAAGTTAAGATGAGGTCGTTACGGTGGGCTCAACCCAACATGACTGGTGTTTTTATATCGAGAGGAAATTTGGACACAGAGGCAGAGGTGTACAGATGGCAGGTGGTGTGACTTAGGAAGGGAGAAAACCTAAGGATCCAAGAATCCAGGAGAGAGGCAGGAAACAACTTCTCCCTCAGAGCCCTTACAAGGAACAGGTCCTGCCTACACCTTGATTTTGGACTTCTAGCCTCCAGCACTGTGAGACCATAACATCTGCTGTTAAAGCAACCCTGTTTATGGTGCTTTGTTACAGTTGCCTCAGGAAACTAACATAGGCACTGACTCTAAAACCATCTCTGGTTGTGTTGTGAAACACCTGTGAACATGTGAATTTACCCACTGTGTGTACCACACTACAAGGCTGAAATCTGCTCTTTGAGAGAGGAAAATAGGCAGTTTCAAGTCTTCTTGTCCTTGGCTAAGTTATGCACTGTTATAACTCCCCAGAAAGAAAAGAGAGACTTTGGAGGTAGAAATCATAGAGCTGAGACTGCAACTAGAGCTGGGGTTGGAGGAAACCAGAGACAGAGCCTTGCACAGCTGAAAACTAATGGGAAATAAAATCATAAAACGTTTTCCTACAGAAACACAAAATATCTGAATGGGAAAAAGAAGGTAGACAACTAGCATTAAAAGGAAGATTTCAGACACAAGGAAGAGAAACTTTCTTTTCCCCCCTGAAGATGGACTTAGGTTTTAAAAGAGGGGAAAAGCCACCAGCAGTCATTAAAATAGTTAACCATGGAGAGATGTCTTTCTAAAAGCCATTTTAATTTTATTTTAGTAGAGATGTCTCAAAAGCATAGACTTAAAATTGATACTCACAAATATCTACTCATAAATATTCAGTAAATTCTCAGGGAATGGATAGTGCCTCTTAAGGTCCCATCAAGAAAGCATACAGCACAATTATTGGCTCAAGACTCTCTACTGCTACCTGGTGGCAACATATACATATTGCAGAAGCAAAACAGGAAGATCACAGGGGCTCTCATGCAAAATACCCAGGACTCAGCAGCATTGCGACAAGGGTTATCCATAAGAAGTAGATCATTCAGGAAAATAAAAACGTGTAGTGAGAAATCCATTAGGGAGAATAAAAAGTGCGGTTTCTAAGTATGGTGTGATCATGAAAATATAACATCTGAAAAAGTAGAAAAAAGACATTTTTGTCTCACTGGAGCAGTGAGTTTCCAGATTTCAGAACCTGCACAACAATAACTACAAAAGGACTGAACCTCCCCTGGATGTCTTCATACTTTACTCTCTATGTCAGAATATAGTCGTTTTCAACAGCTCATTTATTAAACGTCATGACATGAAGTCTCATCTCTGAACAGTATGAAAGAGGGTGTCTAAGTCTCTGGGCCCCCATGACCGAGCAAAATCAGCACAGAGTGGAGCCAAGCTAGTCTTCACACATTCTCTCAAGTTGAAGCCAGAGCTTGCTTTTTTTAGACCAGCAGCTCTTGGTTGTTTGGAATGGAAGGAGATACAATGAAATCCGCGGCTGACCAGCATCAGTGACCTCCCGCACTTTTAACCTCCCACTCAAAGGACAGCCATTACTTGATCGTGTGCTGGGCCAAGAAGAGAGGAACAGAAGCAAAGGGTTCCTTATCTTGGTCACAGCACAATCTGGGTAATACTACAGTTGTCAGAGCAATTAAAAAAAAAATCAAATCAAATCAAAATAAAGGTAACTGATGGAAAGGGACATTTCCTAGAAGCGCAGAGTATTTGGACACGCCTGTAAGTCAGGGAAAAACATCAGAGTCATTCTTGCTTCATCCCAGTGTCTCCGATTTTGCCAAATTCTCGCCCACCAAGAGCACATTCATGATGGAAAATGGCATGAAAATGAGGCTCTATGGAGGCATGAGTCAGGCGGTTGTGTTAACAGCCTCTTTGATAAGTGTGTATATATATATATATTTAAAAAGCCTTTCCAGTCAAGTGAGATCAAAAGCTTTCCAGAAGTTGACGTTAAAGCCCAGAATTGTTTATTAAATCTGAGAAAACCAGAAGTCAGAGATAGGAAAATAGAAGACTGAGTACTAATTCAGGCAGTGGCCACATGCTGCTAAAATGCATTCGATTAAAAGGTGAAAGTATGATTTGGGCAAGAAGGTGTAAAGTAATTTTTAATTACATGTGTGATATATGACGGTGTTCTTTTTAAGAATTGTTGAAAGTATTAGAATATTATCACTAAAACTAAGATCACTCCCCCAAAGCACCCATCCCTCTAAAATAATCATTACTTCTGCAGTGTTTTCAGTTTGGAATGTATCTTCGCACATCTTAAAAAAATGTATATGCACGCACATATCCACATATCCACATACCTATCTGTGTGTGTACACACACACTTGTAAACAGTTTATGTATAGATGTGGTTTTATGCATGGGATCAATAAGTAATATATTCCCCACGCTAAGTTTTTCACCAAACACTATCTTAAAATTTGAACTATCTCATCATTGCACTAATGTCTCCTACCCTGGCAGAGATCTCCAAATCGACTTGAGAACACAGATCTTCTAAGCAGGAATGAAAAGAGAATTTTTAAAAGGTTGTGTAGCAATAAATAAATAAAATAAAATAAAACAAAATAAAAGGGTGTGTGTGTATTTTATTACTTGAGAATCAAATGGGAAAACTCCAAGAGGAGAAAACCAAGCACAGAACTTACTTATAACAATGGATGAGAGAGAGAGAGAGAAAAGAAGGAAAGACAGATGACAGTGATGGTTTTCCCCAAAGCCTTTGACCATGCTACTGCCAAAGAAACACATGGGGTTGGTGCTCCAAAGGTCTGACACGTCACTTCAGTGTCTATGAATGGCACATGATGTCTAGGAATGGCAACTTAGATGTCTACAAATGGCAACACTTCCACCTTTAAAGCCAGAAACACATGAGGACACGGTGTGGACCACGGCACACGAGAGCATGTGCCCCAATGAGAAGGCAGATGTTACCCAGCTACTGCCCCTTATCCCAATGGCAAAATTCAAGCTTGGTCTCAGATCTTCCCATTTTTAAAGAGAAGCAGGAAAACACTTGGTATTTTAATGTTATAATCTCTCATTTTTAAAAGATTGACCATTTAAAGCTCAACGTTTCAAAACACCACCACCACACAGACTGATACTTGGCTGGTCACACCGCAGGCTGACTTTGCAAACAGGACATCAGTCCACCACTTTCATCCAAATGTATTTCTCTGCTGGCACAACCTAGGTCTCCATGAAACTTTCTTTGACAAATTACTGTGGAACACAGGCAGTTCTTTTGAAGGCCCTGGGTCTTTTCACAGGTAAAGATATCCCTGGCAGTGAGAGCTATTTTCTTTCTTCCATTTCCATTTCAAAGGGAATAGGACAAAACCACCCAGTGAAATACCCTTTTCTCATGTCTTAGGTATTTTCAATTTTATCAGAAGAATTCTAATTGGAAATATAGAGGCCACCACCTTCAGGGAAGATACTCCCGATTTACCCAAGGGAGGGGACACATACTCCTGGTTACACGGAGGGAGAGTCCTTGTGAGGGGACCTTGTGACAGGTGTCTGGACAATGGCTTGTCATGAGACAGTACTGAGGAAATAAGAACAGGCCTCTGACTTCTCTGCTCCCAGTGGCAAAGAAAGCATGGGAATGGCACAGCCATGGTTTGAAACATGGAGAATTTAACCATTTCCACCAAACTCCATCTAGAAGCTTAAAACGGGACACAGCAACTCGAGGTTATAAATCATCCCCCTCTAAAAGTGAAGTTTGCTTCTTAACTATTGGGGTGGAGGAACAGAAACGAGGAAGAGATGAATGAGTTTTAAGAACTGTCAAGAAGGAATTTTTTGTTTGTTCATTTTTAGGGCCATACCTGCTGCATATGGAAGTTCTCGGGCTAGGGGTCAAACCAGAACAGCAGCTGCCAGTCTACACCACAGTCGCAGCAATGCCAGATCTGAGCCGCATCTGTGACTTACACCCCAGCTTGTGACAACACTGGATCCTCAGCCCACTGAGCAAGACCAGGGATTGAACCCCCATCCTCATGGATACTAGTTGGGCTCCTAACTGCTGTGCCACAACGGGAACTCCAGGAAGGAAATTTCAATGACACATTCCCCATGTAAAACCAGTCACTGATGACTGCCTGCTGAAAAAATTTCAGTGTTTTTAAATTTCAAAATGTGCTGGCCTCCCCACGCATGATATTTACAAAGAGGGCTCATCCTACCTTGAAGATGAAATCGGCCATCAGAGGTCCTGGAATCTTAAAGGTTTGCCTCTCTGAGCCCCTCTGAAATTCAACTGTTGTGTTTTCTACAACAAAAACTCCCGGGCTGTTAAAGCTGTGCTCTCCTTTGCTTCCTTGAAGTGTTTTTGATTCAATAACTAAAATTTAAAAATAAAGTTTAAATGAGAGAATATCTTAAACACATTTTATTTCAAAAGGTACTTTACTATATGCAGTAGCATCTGGTATCAACACACTATCAGTACATCCACTGATTGGATTCATACCAGTGGAATAAACAAATATGTAAGCTTTTTAGTTGTTCATAAAAAGGGGTCAGACGCGAGTGTTAGGTCCAATTAGGTCTGCTTAACTCTTTGTAGTCATTTCTATAATAAAGGGGAGAAGAAAATATGTCTTTCTTTATATTTTTGCAGGAGGTAGCTGTTCCATAAAATAAAGCTACATAACTCATTTTCTCAGCCATTCAGGCCTTTAGCCTAGACTTTTAGAAAAAAAGCACAGTCAATTCTGAATTTGTTTTAAATTATTTTATCTTGAAATAATGATGAATTCACAGAAAGTTTGCAAAAATAGTAAAGAAGTCCTGGATATCTCCTACCCAGTTTTTTTTTTTTTTTTTTTTTTTTTGCCGATGGAATGAAAAAACATCTCAGCCAACTGCAATACAATATCAAAACAAGAAAAGAGACATTGGTCCAGTACATCGTGCATAGAGTCGTAAGCCGTTCTGTCACACATCGCCACAATCAAAACACAGAACTATTCCATCACCGCAAAGATCTCTCTTGTGTGTCACCTCTTCACTCACGTTTGCTTTTATTTATTTTTTATTTTTTGCTTTTTAGGGCCACACTTGTGGCACACGGAGGTCCCCAGGCTAGGGGTCAAATCGGAGCTGTAGCCCTTGGCCTATGCCACAGCCACAGCAACTCCAGATCCAAGCCACATCTGCCACCTACACCACACCTCGCAGCAATGCTGGATCCTCAACCCACTGAGTGATCGAACCTGCAGGGATAGAACTGCAACCTCATGGTTCCTAGTCGATTTCACTACAACGGGAACTCCCACATTTGCTTTTAAATGAACAGTGGTGCTTTTCGATCTCTGACAGAGCAAAGCCGACAGTTTAACCAAAATAAGCCTTTACTTTATTCAAATGATTTGTTTCTTTCCCTCCTTTTTTTTTTTTTTTTTTTTTCATTTTGTAACTGTCATCATACTTAGCAGGCCTAGTCCACCTATGTTTCTGGCCCCACCTCTTTCCCTGACTCACTGCCCTGAGTTTTTTATTGCCTCATTTCTGCAATGAGGGGTCAGAGCAGACAATCTCCAAGGTCCTCTTCTACTCAGAAACCTACCCTTGACTCACTGGTACTCGATGGTTGTTGAACCATCTCGAACAAAGGACACCATGGCACCAGAACTGCACTCCAGTCTCAAACTTAAAAATGGAAAGCTGATAAAACACCACACGGTGATCTGGCACTCGGAGGCCACAATCCACGCGCTGCTGTCCTTTGCGTGCCCCTCTTTGCTGGATTTCTTTCTGCCACTGGAGCAGCTGCAGGAATTCAAGCACCCTGGACAGGCTGCATCACAGGCATTAGGAGACATCCCTGATTATCCTTGACAGGCAGGCTGGGAGCTTTTCTGGGAAAATTCAAAGGCTGGACATGAGCTACTTGATCTGCAGGAGTCATTAGCAGTCAAAGAATAATGCTGGCTCCTCCCAGGCACACAAAACCCCAACCACTTTGGCCCCGATCTCCAGGACCGCAGTAGATTTCTGGAAAGCGGGAGATTAAATTCATTTCCTAGTTCCAATGAAGATATAAAACGGAGTGTTAGAAAGTGACTTGTCAGGGGAAACGAGATGGGAAACTGGGGTGAGTAAGAGGGCCCTTCGCTAGCTGAACAGGCCCTCTAAAGGAAAGAAGGGAAAACGATGAACATTCAGGTGATGTCTCAATACGAAATGAAGTTGGACAAGATCCATCCATGCAAAGAAGAAGGCATGCAACACACGGAGTGTCCAGACCGAGACTGAGCCTGCAATGACTTGATTAAATTCAAACAGCGTGCAATGGATTCGGCGGCTGTGCCGGAGCAGTAATTGTTTTACCACTGCGCTAACCTTTGGGATCACGCTTGCCAAGTTTCATCTGGCTGCAGAGTTATGGCACGGGTGTCAGAATCTGGGAAGATGAGCTCGGGGGAAGGAAAGACCAGAATGGCATCCATCTTCCAAATCGCAGGCCAGCATTTCAGTGAGCTTGGCTCTGAGGTTTTGTTTTTTGGTGTTGAGTCTATTCTATGGCTTCAACGGGGTCCGAGAGCTTTAGGGACAAACGTACGGAGAACCCAAGGAGCAAACCAGTTTTCAAGCACATGCAAATTACCCAAACTGCTCTTCTCCTCCATTTATCATAAAATATCTTTATTCCAATTACTTTAAAAGGCTTTCTACACTCTAGGTCACATACCCTGGCTGCACACATAGAACGTTGAAAACAGATAACTTGAGTCAAAAGTTTTAGGTAAACAGGAGTTCTTGTGGGGCTCAGAGGGTCAAGAACCCGAATAGTATCCATGAGGATGTAGGTTCAATTCCTGGCCTTGTTCAGTGGGTTAAGTATCTGGCATTGCCATGAGCTGCAGTGTAAGTCTCAGATACGTCTCAGATCTGTCATTGCTGTGGCTGTGGTGTAGCCTGGCAGCTGCAGCTCCAATTTGACCCCTAGCTTGGGAACTTAACATACGCCACAAGTGTGACCCATAAAAGAAAAAAAAAAGTGGGTAAACAAAGACAAGAGGAGTGATTTGATGAAGTCGCCCTTTTTCATGGTGTATGGCTGCAAATATTTCTTATAATTTGGATGAACAAAGCCACTCTGATGAATTCACAAGGACATGCAGGCCAGTATTGCTCTTCAAAAGTTTGTCATTTTTAACTTATGTTGAGATGATGGTATTTTGGAAATATTAGGCAAGATAAAATATAGTATTTTATCATTTAAAAAATTTTAGTGAAGTATAGTTGATTTATAATACTGTATCAATAAATTATATTCTTACAAAGTCTTCAAATGTTATCATTTTTATTGGTGGTAAACTCGCTCCTCCGAAGTGCCCGTGCCCCTTAAAATAACTGGCAGAAAAGGAGCTGGCAAAAATCAACAATTTAGATGATGTGTTGACTTACGGATACTTTTTAAAAATTAATTTCTAGCATTCTCACATATGTGTTGCAGCCCTTCAATTCTCAGAACTTTCATTGACCCTCTGTGGTTTCTGCAAGAGATGGCTGGTGCTGGGTGTAGACCCCAGGAAATCTATTAACACCCTACCACTGAAAAGAAGAGGCGAAGAGCCTGCTTTCCTGCTGCCACTGCTGCGTTCTTTCTCCTTGTCAGGCTTAAAATGCTGGGGGCTGCAGAGAGGAGTCAAGGAAAAGATGATATGTATCCTCCAACAGATAAAAATAGAATCAGAAATCAAGACCCTCTTAAATCCCCAAATCTTCACAACTCAAGTCTATAACGGTTTCCTCCAAGATTTTGATTTGTATTTATAATATTGTATCAATAAATTATATTCTTACAAAGTCTTCAAAAGTTAGCATTTTTATTGTTGGTAAACCAATAGGAGAATTCCCTTGTGGCACAGCAGGTTAAGGCTCCAGCATTGTCACTGCCAACAGCTTGGGTCACTGCTGTGGCGCAGGTTTGATCCCTGCCTAGGAATTTCCATATGCAGCGGACATGGCCAAAAAAAAAGGAAAAAAGAAATGGCTAGAAAGGAGTTCCTGTCATGGCACAGAGGAAACGAATCTGACTAGGAACCATGAGGTTGCGGGTTCGGTCCCTGGGCTCGCTCAGTGGGTTAAGGATCCGACGTTGCCGTGAGCTGTGGTGTAGGTCTCAGACGAGGCTCAGATCTGGCATTGCTGTGGCTGGGGTGTAGGCCGGCAGCTACAGCTCTGATTCGACCCCTAGCCTGGGAACCTCCATGTGCTATGGGTGCAGCCCTAAAAAGACAAAAAGACACACACACACACATACACACACACACAAGAAATGGCTAGAAAGGTGATGAATGCTTCTAACTGCTTCTAGTTGGAGGGCTTGCCCTGAGAAGTGTCAGTCCAGGCTTCTTTCTTTATCTCTTTTTTTTTTTTCAATTTTACTATATTTTTATTAGCGTATAGTTGATTTACTGTGTTGTGCCCCTTCTTTCAAACAACACAGGGTCATGCTAATCATCCCCAAGAGGGTTCCTTAAATTCTAAGAAAGCCATGAAAGTATTGTTAGGTAAACTTGCAATGAGCATTTAGCATAGCTGACTTGGTTAGAAATACATCAAACGTATCCTTCAAGTTATATTTTATAATGTACATACACTTTAGTCAGCATCCATTTTCTTTGATTAGTCATTATGTATTTTTTTTTTTTTGGTCTTTTTGTCTTTTTAGGGCTGCACTTGAGGCATGTGGAGGTTGCCAGGCTGGGGGTCTAACTGGACCTGTAGGTGCTGGCCTACACCACAGCCACAGCAACGCCAGATCCGAGCCGCATCTGCGACTTACACCACAGCTCACGGCCAACACCAGATCCTTAACCCACTGAGCAAGGCCAGGAACCGAACCCACAACCTCATGGTGACTAGTCAGGTTCGTTAACCACTAAGCCATGACAGGAACTCCCATTATGTATGGTGTCTATGTTTATCTTTATACATCTTTATATATGGTCATCAAACAGGACTTAGAGGACAACCACACCAACACACCCCAGTTCTTACAAATGATAGTGGAGATTTTCAGTTTCTGGCATCTTGGCTTCTCAAGTTTATCGCTGGTCAAACACATTTAATGCTGAAGCTTTGCTACAATAGAACCTCTTTTGCAGGCACTCTCTTATTATTTTGATTTTTGAAATTTTAGGGAAATCTGGAGTTGTGTGCCTGACATCATGCCAAGGCCAAGATTGCAAAAGGATTGGAAATTCAGGATCTGCACATCTCTAGGCAGTATGTAAGACGGACATTCTGTAATGAAATTCCATTCCACAGCGAAGAGACCAGCATTACGTTCCTGGGTGTTCTCAGTTCTTAATGATGTAGCCTTTTGGAGAGTTGTAGTTACACAGATCTTAAAAAGCATGATTTATTACTGCAAAGTAAGCTGAATTTTAGGAATATATCTTTGAATATAAATGAAGAAAATACTGGTATAAATCAAGAAAATAAAGCTGCTTCTAAACTTAGATGTTCAGAAATGTTAACTAAATCCTTTGTAAATGAAGCCAGTTCATTCTATTCACTGGCAGAGAAGGATAGCTTTCACAAACACTTCTAGAGCCAATTTTGAGATTGTTCAGAAGGAGAAATATTCCAAGCACCAGATCTGTCACCTTTGGAGAAATGGGAATATCTTTAAGACATGTTCTTGGAACAGTGCCAGTTTTGAGTATAGAGTTTTGTTTAATATGCCAGAATATATATTATGTAAATGAATATTCTGCCTCCACGTATTCATCTTTACTTAACCTGCCTACTGTCTACTTACTTTGTTTTTAGAGCTTATAAAACTATTTTTAGAGCTGAATTTTAAAGAACTGTCTTTAGTATCATGAGAAAATCAGGTCCTGGAATGGCCTATTTTTCTATTTTTTAGAACATCTTTTTGATATGCCATAAAACTCTCATGTCATAAAATTCAACCGTTTAAAATGTAGTTTCATGGTTTCAGTATATTCACAGAATTGTGAAACCGTCACCACAATTCAAGTTTGGAACATTTTTGTGATCCCCCAAAGAAACCCCATATCCATTAACAGCCAATCCTCATACCTCCCACCTACCCAGCCCTGGGCAGCCACCAATCAACTTTTGGTCTCCATGGATTTGCTTACTCTGGACTCTCTATATAAAGAGAATCATATAATATATGGCTTTCTTCTGCTTGGCATAATGTCTTCAACGATCTTATCTACTCAAGCCTGTGTCAGTACTTCATTCTTTGTTACAGCCCAATAATATTCCACAAATGCCACATTTACCCATTCATTTGTTAATGGACATCTGGGTTGTTTCACTGTATTATGAATTATGCTGCTCTGAATATTCAGCACTTCATAGTTTGAATCCAAAGCGGCATTTTACAATGTGATCACTCAAAGGGTTCACAAAATTTGGATCGGAATGAATTTCACCTATTTTTAAACTTCGAGTTTTCCTTTAGAAGGATGAAGATCTGTGCTCATCAAGAGCTGTGGGCTTTAAGCCATTTTATTTTATTTTATTTTATTTTATTTATTTTTATTTTTTGCTTTTTTAGGGTCACACCTGCGGCACATGGAAGTTCCCAGGCTAGGGGTTGAACTGGAGCTGCAGCTGCCGGCCTATACCATGGCCACAGCAACGTGGGATCCGAGCCGTGTCTGTGACCTACACTACAGCTCATGGCAACGCTGGGTTCTTAACCTCTGAGTGGGGCCAGGGATCAAACCCACATCCTCATGGTTCACTTCCACTGAGCCACAACGGGAACTCCCCTTTAAGCCATTTTATAAAGAAGCCTAAAAAATGTTTTGCTGTTTCATGATAGAAAAAGCATTGAATGAACTGACCATTATACGGTGGTATGTATTTTAATATTTCAGTTAAATACATCGGTCATAATCTCTTAGTTGTAATTCGTATAATAAAGTAAGGGTTAATAAAGCCTTTCCAGAGTTCTCTTCATGACTCAGCAAAAACAAATCTGCCTAGTAACCATGAGGATGCAGGTTCAATCCCTAGCCTCGATCAGTGGGTTAAGGATCCGATGTTGCTGTGAGCTGTGGTGTAGGGCGCAGACATAGCTCGCACCTGGTGTGGCTGTAGCTGTAGTGTCAGCCAGTGCCACAGCTCTGATTTGAGCCCTAGCCTGGGAACCTCCATATGCTGCAGGCATACCCCCCCCAAAAGACTTTCCTTTTTTTTTTTTTTTTTTTTTTTCTGTTCACCCTCACTGTCCTCAAGACATTCTCTTGCCTCTCTAATTTAGGTCACAATGTATCTATCCTCAGGAACCTTAAACATTTTTACTTAGAGCTTTTGATATAAACTTTTTTTTAAAGATCGTTTCTCATGAGACTATCAGTACTAAATCCAAAATCTGCAAACACATGCACACATGCACATACACACACTCTTAAAAGCCACCAGAAATGCATGAGGCTTACGGCCCTGAGAAATTTTTACGATTTGAAAATCTAAGACGGTAGCTCAGAAGAAAAAAAAAAAAGCAAAATATGTAGCATTTTAATCCAGTGGAGCTTGATTTGGGTGGCGCTATATTAGTTATAAATAGTGGCTGGTGCTTTTTACAGAAAGATAGACTTGAACACAGTCAGCTTCTCCAAGGCCGGGGCCTGGTGTTGGCAGAGACCTATTTTCCTTGGAAAAACACCAAGGAAGCCCTGCCTCTGGCCACGGGAGACCTTGGAAGAGAAGCAGATACATGCTGGTATTTCCCGTTCCTTTGGGTCCGAAGAGACCAGCAAACCTAAGACAAAGGAGATGCCACGTGACTTTGGCCAAAGGAACAATACAAGTTCACTCCTCTATTGTTTCAAACCCTCAGTGTTCTGGGAAACCAGTGTTTAACTTCAGTGCCCCCTAGACCTGAAGTTGTGATGTGCTGGCAACAAAAATTTTATCTGTCAGCTCTATTTACTGATACAGCTCTGTGTTTTACATTTTGTTGGTTTCTTGCCCCAAACTGCTAACATCTCCAGATGACTCTTGAATCCTAGTTTACTCTCCATGTAAAAATAGCTCATTTCACAAACAACTTGATTTCCTCTCCCATGAGGGGATTGATCCCAAACAGGTATATTTTCCACCAGGGCATGAGAACTGAAAAATTCAGGATATAGATCATTCCTTTGTGATATAGACTGTTTCAGAATGGTAGGCAAAAGTCTTACGATGTTGGCCTATTTACCCATTAACACAAAGAAAGATTTTCTTTTTTGGCGAATTAAATTTTCAGGAAAAAAATGTTAAGATTAAATTCTACTGGAGTTCCCGTTGTGGCGCAGTGGTTAACAAATCCGACTAGAAACCCTGAGGTTGCGGGTTCGATCCCTGGCCTTGCTCAGTGGGTTAAGGATCCCGTGTGGCCGTGAGCTGTGGTGTAGGTCGCAGATGCAACTCGGATCCTGCATTGCTGTGGCTCTGGCCTAGGCTGGTGTCTACAGCTCTGATTAGACTCCTAGCCTGGGGACCTCCATATGCCACAGGAGCAGCCCTAAAAAGACAAAAAGACCCCCCCCCCCAAATAAAAGATTAAATTCTACTTACAGAGATGGGCAGGTCCTTTCACTGTAATTCTCACACTTCGACTCCCCAAAGGAACAGCAATTACGTTTTCTTCCCCTAGGAAAAAAAAAAAAACACATGACAAATGTATTAAACTTGTGCACTAAAGACCCATCAAATTAAGCAACTCAGCCCAAACCACAGGTATTTGCAAAGTGTTCTTAACTATATTTCATTTCCATCTCACAGTCAAGAAGTTTTTGGAAAGTAGCTCCTGTGTATAAGGCATATTAATACCACGCACATAATTTCACTTAAATATACTTTTTAAAAACTCTAAAGAAACAGTTTAAATAATGCACTGGCCTACCACCTCAAATTCCTTCATTCCCCAGGCCTTATCCATATGCTTTGATGGGGAGGATGAAGGGGTGGGTCCACAAACTAGGGCCCTCTGGTCATACCCATTCATTTGAGGCTGCTACACATATTTGGAAATTAATTTTCATGACCACATCGTCATCCAAGGTCATATGATATTCTACCACACTATCCCCTATTTGAACATTAAATCTATCATGACATGATATTAGTACATTATCGACAACATGAACTACTTCAGGCAGATGCTGTATGTTGTTTAACTTACAGAGAATACCTTTTTTGATAGCCTCTGCAGTGAAATTAGTGGATCAAAGAACGTCGCTCTGTTTATTGACTTGTTTATAAGTTTTATTAAATAACCTGTTTATTACTGAAAATTAGAAAATGCAAAAAAGCATAAAGACAAAATGAAACATATTTCAATCCTACAGAGATCATCACTTCTAACATTTTGATAAATATCCTTTCAGATATTGTTTGTTTTTAATATACATTCATATTAAAAAAAAACCCAAACACTATTTAAGTGTTCACCATTATGGGAGGGTGTTATGGAAACACTGGTGTATCCTTATTAAGGAATACTCTACACCTGATAAAAGTAATGATAAGAGGCCACATGACTTGATGTGGAAAGACTGCCAACATACATATTGATGAATATAAAAAAGCAAGTGAAGGAGTTCGCATTGTGGCTCTGTAGTAATGAACCTGACTAGTATCCATGAGGTTGTGGGTTTGATTTCTGGCCTTGCTCAGTGGGGTTAAGGACTCGGCCTTGCCATGAGCTGTGGTGTAGGTCACAGACTCAGCTTCGATCCTGCATGGCTATGGCTGTAGTGTAGGCCGGCAGGTGTACACTACAATTTGACCCCTAGCCTTGGAACTTCCATGTGCTATGGGTATAGCCCTAAAAAGGAATAAAAAAGCAAGTTAAAACACAATATATATAGATTATGATTTTTTTGAATATGGCATATGTCATTGAAAGCATGAGAGCAAGTGAAAAAAATAAATGGGACTATATCAAAATTAAGTTTTTTGTGCATCAGAGGACACTTATCAATAAAGAGAAAAGGCAACCCATGGAGTAGGAGAAAATATCACCACATCATCTATGAGATGAGGGGTAAATATCCATATATAAAGAACTCCTGGAGTTCCCGTCATGGCTCGGTGGTTGACAAATCCGACTAGGAACCATGAGGTTGAGGGTTCGATCCCTGGCCTCGCTCAGTGGGTTGAGGATCCCGTGTTGCTGAGGCTGTGACGTAAGCCGGCGGCTACAGCTCTGATTCGACCCCTAGCCTGGGAACCTCCATATGCCGCAGGTGCGGCCCTGGAAAAAAGACAAAAAAAAAAAAAAAAAAACAAAAACCTCCTACCACTCAGCGACAGGAACAAAAAGCAACCCTATTCATTTATTTATTTTTATTTGTTGCTTTTTAGGCTCGCACCTGCAGCATATGGAAGTTCCCAAGCTGGGGGTCAGATTGGAGTTAGAACTGCAGGCCTATGCCACAGCCACAGCCACACGGGATCTGAGCTGTGTCTGTGACCTACATACACCACAGCTCATGACAACACCAGATCCTTAACCCACTGAGCAAGGCCAGGGCTCGAACCCGCATCTGCATGGATACTAGTCGGGTTCCTTACCACTGAGCCACAATGGGAGTTCCAATTTAAAAATGGGAAAAGGACTTGAATAGACATGTCTCCAAAGAGGTATACAAATGCCAAGAGGTACATGAAAACATCCTCAACATCACTAATCATTAGGGAAATGCAAATCAAAACCTCAAGGAGATACCTCTTCACACCCATTATCAAACAAAATAAAACAAAACAAAACCAGAAAATAACAAGTGGTGGTCAGGAAGTAGAGAAATGGGATCCCTTGTGAACTGCTGGCGGGAATATAACATGGTTCAACCCACTATGGAAAACAGCTCCTCAGCAAATTAAATTTAGAATTCCAATGCGATTCAGCAATTACTTCCAGTTCCAAAGAATAATTCCAGCTTTAGTTCCAAAAGAACTGAAAGCAGGGTAGCAAACAGATATCTGCATACCCATACTCATAGCAGCATCATTTACAATAGCCAAAAGGTGGAAACAACCCAAGCGTCCATCCCCAAATGAATGGAAAACTATCACGTGGTAAATATACACAAGGGAATATTATTCACCCTTAAAAAGGAAGGTCATTCTGACACATGCTACATAACATAGATGAACCACAGACATGATGCTAAGTGAAATAAGCCAGTTACAAAAGGATAAATGCTGTATGGTTCCAATCATATGAGGTATATGGAGAAGTCAAGTTTCTAGAGACAGAAAGTAGAATGGTTGTTGCCAACAGATGGGGTAGGACAGATGTTACCAGAATCTAGCTCCAGATTTTTTTTCCTCTTGCAAAAGTGAAAGTAAGAGCCCACTAAACAATAAGTCTCCATTCTTTTTCACCAACCACTGACAGGTTACCTCTGAGGAAAGAAATGAGTTTTTCTAGGAGGGAGTGAAGGGAAAAATACTTCTGTATTTTTGGAGTTTTCTATAATGAAAATGTACTGATGAGTTACTTTTAAAATATAATTTTAGAAAGCTAAAAAAATTTTTTTAACAAAAGAAGAAGAGAGCAAAAGGAAAATAAAGGCCCAGGGCCAAAATGTTTTGCTGGGTGAGTTTTATAAAACCTTAAGCAAACAGGTAAGCTGCAAATAATAGAAAGACTGAAAGGGTCCCAGTTAGTGACATACCTACATCTAAAACAACTCAGATATCCAAATCAAACACAAAGATCACAAAAATAAATATGTGAACTAAGTCCTAATCATGATTACAGATATAAAAACAATAAATAGAACAAAGCAAATGAATTCCAGAACTCTATTTGTAAGAACCTAAACAGAGTAAAATCTAAAAATGAATTCTTGATTCAACATTAGGTGAATAACTGGTTATATTAATGGATCAAATGAGTTAAACATTATGATCATTTTAATTAATATATAAAAGTATTGGACAAAATTCAACATGCATTATGATGATATCCCTATTAAAGCCAGGGATAGAAAGAAACACCCTTAATTTGATAAAGAGTCAGAAGCCATGAGCAGACTTAATGGTGAAACACTAGAATTATTCGCATCATAGTCAGAAACAAAATAACGATTATTATCATCATTTTTTTGCACATTCTTTGGGAGACTCTTAGCCTTGTCAATGTAATTAGAAAATTAATAACTTAGAGGAGTATATATTGAAAATAAAAATTTTTAATATCCTTATTTGGAAATTATATAACTACTAAAAAATTCAAGGAAAAACTATTACAGGCCAATATCCCTCATGAATATAGATGCAACAACTCTCAATAAAGTACTAGCCAACCAACTTCAGCAGATAATCACACACGATGATCAAGTGGAATTTACCTCTGGGATGCAAGGATGGTTCAACATATCTTTATTTTCTGGATAATGATTTTAGAGTGTTTACAGGTTAATGTTTTGATGTCTGTACCTAATCCTCATTAGGCTCCGCTAGCCAAATGGATGGGTGGCTAGACAGCTAGATAGAACAAAAGTAGCAAAATGTAAATAACTGAATCTAGGTGGAGGGTATACAGTTAATTACGTTATGTTTTCAACTTCTACATATGCTTGAAATCTTTCATTTAACAAATTTGGGGGGGGGAATACATTCTAATGTTATCCTCCATTCCACACCAAAGTCCTAAATGAGATATTTAAAAAGAGAATCTAATAGTAACTTTAAATTATTATACTCTATATCCAAATGGAGCTCACCCAAGAAATACTAGTGTGATATAAATTAGGAAATCTATGAGTGTAATTTACCATATTAATAGGCAAAAATAGAACAATTATATTACCTCAATTGTTTTACAGCATTTGGTAAAATACAATAGCTATTCCTAATTTTAAAAAAAACCCTCTGTAAATATAATACAACAAACGTTTGTAATGTAATTTACAAATGCCCAAATGTCAATACCATGATTAATAATATACTTAACGCTTAAACATTAGAAACATTATTATTTAAAGGAATAATCATCAGCATTTGATTTAAGATTTTTAAGGAAATTAGCCAAAATAATTGGACCAAAAAATCTAAGCATTAGAAATCAGGAGGAAATTAATATTCAAAAGTTAATGGTTTTCATAAATACTAACAAGTTAGAAAATACAATGGAAGAAAATATCCCATTTACAGTGGCAAGAAGAAAAGGTGGAATACCTTGGAATAGACTTTAAAAATGTGCATGATTTATAAGAAGAACATTTAAAATCTCTCTCTAAAGACAAAAATGCCTTGAGAAAATGGAAAGGAAAATATTTATTTGATACAACAATTAAATTTAAATGTTAAAGACACAAAAAACACAATTATAGTCAACAGACTATTTCCTTAATATACAAAGAGTGCTTACAAATGAGTAAGAAAAAACAAACATTAACAAGAAAATTTGCCAAATGCTTGAAAAATACTTCATGGGATAAAGAGTTAAAATGACAAGAAGCTTATGAAGAGATGCTCAACTCACTTGTAATCACAGAAATGCAAAATGAAAAGAAGACAGGATTTCATTTATTCTATTAGAAACAATTAAATGTTTTAGTTAGCTTTAACCTATTTGTGAGCATGACGGTAAATCTTATTGGAGAAAAAAATGAGCAGTATCTTTGAAAAGTAAAAGCAGGTAAACAAAGACGTACATATGTGAAAAAGTATAACAAAGCTGAGTAAGAACCTAAAAGCTCATTAATATGGGTCTATGTAAATAAATTATGGTATGTCTTCCTACCTCACTATTTAAAAAGAATAAAGCACGGAGTTCCCGTCATGGCTCAGTGGTTAACGAACCTGACTAGTATCCATGAGGACATGGGTTTGATCTCTGGCCTTGCTCAGTGGGTTAAGGATCCAGCATTGTCACCAGTTGTGGTATAGGTCACAGACGTGGCTCGGAACAGGCATTGCTGTGGCTGTGGCACAGAGGGCAGCTACAGCTCCGATTTGACCCCTAGCCTGGGACCCTCCATATGCTGCGGATACAGCCCTAAAAAGACAATAAATAAATAAATAAATAAATAAATAAACTTTTAAGAACTGATAGGAAAAAAAAAAAGCTCAATGAGCAAGTTGTAAAAACATTTCTATTTAACCAATTTTGCATAGCTCATAAGAGCATAAATATTTGTATAAAAGGTCCATATTATATTAATACAGACAACTATTGTCTGTACTACAGTTGTGGGTATTACTAGCAACTATCAATATTTGTACCACTAAAGAATGGAATATCCCATTAAACTAACAGAGCCTTTGGAGTTGCAGAGGGTTACCTTTACCTTCCACTTCATATCCTTCTGTGTCCTTTGATATTTTTACAAAAAAATTCTTAAATTACCATAATAAATGATTAATACGTATTATACATACTAAACCACTTTACCCCCACCCCAAGAAGAATACACACTAACATGAAAACATTGGTGGTGTGAATGATTACATGACAAGGTTATCACTTTCTTTTTCTTTGCCTGCGTATTCTAAATTTTCTACAATAAACAAATAGCATATATGTGATTTGAAAATAATAAGTTAGAAAGCTTTCCTGAGCTGAAGAAATTCTATTTGGCCAGATCACCTGGGCTAAGCACTTCCTTGGAAAATCTTTTTTTTTTTTTTCCTTTGCTTTTTAGGGCCGCACCTGCAGCATATGAAAGTTCCCAGGCTAAGGGTCGAATTGGAGCTGTAGCTGCTGGCCTACACCACAGCCACAGCCACCCCAGATCTGAGCTGCATCTGCAACCTACACCACAGATCACGGCAACGTCGGATCCTTAACCCACTGAGTGGGCCAGGGATCAAACCCGCATCCTCATGGATACTAGTCAGGTTTGCTACCACCGAGCCACAACGGGAACTCCCAGAAAATCTTTGTGGATTTAGTCTCTAGTGTCTTTGAGAAGCATTTATCCTGTGTGAGTATATCTGTATCTGTGGGAGTGTGTGTGGGGGGGTACCGTTTGTGTGTATACATTCCAACCATCACCTATTGACAATTACACACTCAAGTGAAACCTCTCAGGCCAGAACCCCTGGCATTTTATCTTAGCCCGATGGGTTTAAATGCTCTACCCTGAGGGCTTAAAGTGCCATTTGCATGAAGCAGTAAAAAGCTTGTGAATGGGCTTATAAAAAGCAGTTTCAGCTAGTAGTAAGCACAGGAGGCTGTGGTTTGAGGAATAAATGATGATGAAGAAGTAGAGGCAGGAAATGCCAACAGTTTTTCCAAAACTTGTCAGTAGAGGTAGGTGAATGATTAGGGTGGTAGCTGGAGAGCTTAAAAGTTTAAAAGATACACACACACCAATATACATGTATATACAAGATGTATACATATATACACATACTAAAACATATATACACACACTAATATACATGTATATGTATTATGTGTACATACACATAACATATGTATATATATTACGTATACATATATACACACTAATATACATGTACATACATTATGTATACTTACACACTAATATACGTGTATGCATATTATGTATACATGCATATACACACTAATACACAAGTACATACATTATATACACATACGCACAAATATAATGTACATACATTATGTATACATACACACTAATAGACATGCATATATGTATACATATACTACACTAATATACATGTATGTACATTCTGTGTGCACATGTACACACACATTTTGTAAATCAGACTTCTATTTCACATGGAAGGGATCTGGTCACATTTAACCCTAATGGGAAAGGAAGACAGAGAGAGAGGACAAAGGAGAGAGGGGATGATGGGTGGGGTGAGATCTCTGAGGAAGCAGAGGGGGCTGGAATCCAAGACACAGATGGAGGGATTAATGAAACTTGGAAAGGAAGACAGACACTTGTGCCTCGGTAACTGGAGGGAGCAAAGAACGGGTGGGTGCAGCTGCAGGGCGAGGTCTCTTCGATGGTTTCTGTTTTACTAAGGGTTTTTTCTTTCTTTTTTTTTTTTTTTTTTTTTTTTTTACAGTCTTCTTTGGAGTCTTGCATAGAATCAGTTTTTGTAAATGGTCCATAAATGGTTGAAAAGGCAGGGCATTCCCTCAAAATGCAATGCTTAATCCTACCTGTTAATGTACCATGACTGATTCTATTGTGCAGATCTCTTGACTGATCTAAGAGTGTTTTGAGTCTCTTAGAAGTTTCACCTCCTTCAATTTCTTCTTATAGACCTTTGGGCTTTGTTTATACATTTTGATGTCCTGGTATTTACAAAGTTTTAAGCCTGTTTTTTTTTATTTTATTTTTTTGATTATTGGTGGATATAAAACACTCATCTTTGTTACTTTTTGCCTGGGATTCTGTTAGTTCTAAAATAAATACTGCTATCTATATTATATATATTACTCTATATAAATACTGCTATCATGCTCTTTGTCTCCCTTGTTATAATGGGACACTTTTAAACCCCAGACAAATGGCCTCCAGGTAAATCCCCGCTGGGTCTGGAGCTAGACCCAAGCTCGCAGGAGCAACCTGCTTCCTGTGCTCCAGGACAGGCTAAATATAAACCACTTAAACCCTCCTCTCACGAGTCTGCATATGAAGCCACAAATCAGAGCTGATTCTGAGGCTGCTTTACAATATTATCCTTTCTAATGGTGTAGAATCCAATGGATGAAAACAGAGCAGGTGAAGGAAGGCTTCTTCTCTACCTCATCCTATAAGGTTGGTGACAGCAGGTCCACATCTGGAAAGACCAGATGTGGTGTTGATGTTGGAAACTGGTTCCTGCTGAACATGTTCATTGTTTGGAATGATTCCAAAACCTTTTCATTGAAATTTGGGGCTCGAGATCACTGATACTGCTATTCACCCTGCCATCTTCCAGGGCCTTCTTCTCATCGCACTTTAAATGTCATTTGCATTATTTTCACTCTACAAACTACTGGGAGAGGCCATATGGAGTCATAGTTAAGATCACAGACCCTGGAGCCAGACAACCTGGGTTAGAATATCAGCACTGTCACTTATCATGCTGTGTGTGACCATGGTCCAGTTTCCTACCTTCTCTGTGCTCAGTTACATCTGTAAAATGAGGATCATAAGAATACTTGTTTCAAGGGGTTGTTGAGAGGATTCGATAAGAAAACATATGCAAAGGGCTCAGAAGACAACAGAGCACTTCACCACTAGTAGGGCTAGGTAAGCGTTAAGTCATTAAAAACCATGCTGAGCACAAACTCTGCTCCCAGGCACTATGTTAGCTAACTTGAGATAAATTATCTCCTTTGTTCTAAACAAAACAAAACAATTCTCCAATTAAGAAAACTGAAGTTCTGCAAGTTTAAGTGGCTTGCCCAAGACCACAGACTTCCTAAGCAGTAGGCCTGGGTTTAGAACCAAAAACTGTACCCTATACCTTCTCCTGTAGAGACCAAGTTATGACTGTGTAAACCCAAATGCACCCATCACAAGTACATTCATTACAGACATTCGTTTTATGGGTTTCACTTGTTTGATTTTGCAATCACTGGGCTGACCCAAGGATCTATTAAGTTTGCTTCCACTGAATTCCCTCCCACACATAAATGCTCAAGTCCAGCTGTTCCATCATATTTCTTCTATGTCTCATTTCCTGCCACAGATCACAGCTTTGCTAAGTAGCAAGATGTACAGGAAATAAATTGTCCACACAATATTAACTAATCAATAAACATCAGTTTTATCCCAGAAGGACTGTAATTCATAGCAGATATTTATTTTCACTGTAAAGTCAAACTAGAACTATACCAACTTAAATATATACATTCCATGTAACACAAGAAAAGAGATGTACTTTTTTTATTACTCTCACTTCTACAACCCATTCCCACTTTTCCATTCCTGGTTTTTGTTTTTTTTTTATTTTTTTTAATGTGGCTGGGGTGTTTTCTGCCAAACAAAACTTTTGGTCAAGCATAGTTCATGTTATTTTCTTGACCCTACATTTATCTTCTTCTGTTTTTAGGCTCAAATATGCACACACCTTCCACCCCTCCCTCTGCATTCCCAAAGAATAACAGAGTTTTGTTTTGTTTTTTTTTTAAGGAAAGAGAAGTTGAATAAATGTTAATCTGAATAAATGCATAAATGTTAATGCTAATAATAATAATGGGATGGAAAAATCAAAAATAATTCTTATTTTTCCTTTACAACGAGATTATGAGTGTGAGTGCATTTTGCAAACTGAAAAACAATGGTGTTTACTAATGATCCTACACATCCAAAACCATTTGGTATCATTTAACCTAAAGCAAGTTGGCTTGTATGACATTGTGTAGAACAGGGGCTGGCAACTTTCCAAAGTAGGGTAGTCAAGGATTTTTTTTTTTACTTTTTAAAAAAATTTATTTATTTTTATTTTCTCTCTCTCTTTTTATTATAGTGGATTTACAGTGCTGTGCCAATTTCTGCTGTATAGCATAGTGGCCCAGTCATATATATATATATGTATATATATATATACACTTTTTTTTCTCACACTATCTCCCATCATGTTCTATCCTAAGAGAATGGAAATAGTTCCCTGTACTGTACAGTAGGACCTCCTTGTTTATCCATTCTAAATGTAATAGTTTCCATCTACCAACCCCAAACTCCCCATCCAGCCCATTCCCTCCCTCCTCCCCCTTGGCATCCACAAGTCTGTTCTCCATGTCCGTGAGTCTGTTTCTGTTTGGTAGAAAGGTTCACCTGTGCCGTATTTTCGATTCCACATGGAAGTGATGTCAAGTTTAATTCAACTTGACCAGCCCCTCTATGGATGTGACGGGGGATCGTGGGAGGCGGAAGAAGGGAAAGTCCGTGTGTGGCTACACTGATCCTGCAGCTGAAAGACCATCCGTGTACTGTAGCCTTTTGACAGTGAGGTGGGATACATGACACGTGCCAAGGAGCAAAGACAGAGAAAGTAAAAGCCAGAAATGGAAACTCGTCTTTTCAAAAGTAGAGAAGAGACATAGCAGGGATTGGACTCGGTGAGAGCAAATAGCCGCGAGCTGGAAGCTGATGCCCACGGTGACACTTCCTCTGCCGCGACATCCCCTGCCCCTGCCCTGAGCTGCTCCTGTGCCACGTCATGGGTGACTGTTACTGCTAAACCTGAAAATGAGCGTCCTTAGCTGTTAGCTCTGTGCCCATGTAGAAACCTCTGCTCCCGACCTGGAGATATGCATCTTTCATGGCTAAAAAGGCCTTTATCCCCCAAATAGCACTGCAACGGGCAGAGTGCCTAATAGTGTATGTGTGTTTGCTTGCTTTCAGGTCTAGCCTTGAACAGCAGGCGGTAGAGGGGGCGAAGCTACAGCATCTAACAACACCTTTCTGCTCAGGTGTTCCTCAGCATCACAGTATAACTCTCCTCTTCTGCCTTTACACTGCATCTGAGAAACCAGGAGCCTGGTGGGGATTAAATGGCCACGTGCCTTCTGACTCTGTAGTGGGATATAGAGGTTTAGAATAGGTCCCCCTCAAATACGCCACTCTGACACACTGAGTATTTGAAATTAAGGAACTTCTGATCCTCCAAGGTACCCTCCTTGTGCCAGGGGAGTAGACGGCACCCTTATCACCAAAGACAGGGAATGTGGGATCAAGATGGCTCTGTAACCAAATATAAATATTTAAAATTTCCTGGGCGCTGTAAGAATAAAGACAAGCCATCTCTGCGGAACCTTTTCATTAACGCTTTGGAAAATGTCTTCATATAAGATCCTTATTTCTCCAACCCTCATTCAATCTCAAGACCTGTGTTTCTGAAAATAAGGAATAAACTAATAGACTTTCTGAATTAAAAGACGTCTTAGAAATCATTTATGCCAATACTCTCAGTATGCAGATGAAACAGCCAAAGTTCTCCTAGTCTTGCCTAAGATCACAGATAGTGGCCAAGCTGAGGTTATTACCCTCGTCTTTGGCTTCCAGTTCAGTTCTGTTGCACAATATCATTTAGTTCCCCTGAAATCATGAAGGGAAGCAGAGTCATCGCCAGCAAATAGCCTGTATTCACTCCTGCAACATTTACTGAGTTTCTGTGACATGCTCAGTACTATACAAGCACTAAGAATAAAGTGGTGCAAATGACAGAAATGGTGTCTGCTGTTGCAATGCCTGACAAGTGCGAGAGACCGACTAAACAAATGCACGAATATAGCTGACCCTCCAATAACTCGAAGGTTGAGTCACTGACCCTCCACGCAGTTGAAAAACATCCACATGTGACTTAGAGTTGGCCCCCCCAGATCTGTGGTTCCTCTGCCTTCATGGTTCTGCCTCTGGGGTTTAACCAATTGTGTCATGGAGTATTTACTACTGAAAAAATCCACACAAAAGTGGACCTGCACAGTCAAGCCCATGTTATTCAAGGATCAACTGTAAATGAAATAATTTCTTGCTTTACAGGTTAAGCAGGGAACAGAAAAGAGAAGGGCTGCCTTTAGGGAGAGAGGTCAAAGAAAACCTCTCTGAGAAGGTGACACCTGAGCTCATGGTTGAGAAAGAGGGCAGGCACGTTAGAGCTGGAAGAAGCGTGTTCCAGGCTCAGGGACTGTTTGGTGCAAAAGCCATGAGGGAAAAGGGCCCTTGGTATTCTAAAAACTTCCAGAACGTCATTGTGATTGGAGCCTCGTGATTGAGGGGCAAAATAGCACACATGGAATCACATAAGAGCCAGATACACAGGCTTTGGAAGTCATAGAAAGTGTAAAAATAAAGGCAATTCACGAAGAGATTTTAAGCTGGGGAGTTCCTGGTCAGTCTGGCTACTCTGAAAAACAACATCCATAACATGCTTTCTCAATAGAACCTGTGTGTCATTTTCCCTTCATTTTTCTTCTTGCAGAAGCATAGAAGACACACAAAAACACCTGAAAGAGCAAAACATCAAAAGCCTAGAGCTCTGGATTTTCAGTCCTGGGATCATCTTCTATGCCATGCTCTCTCTTGTGGATTAAATGGGGGAAATAGGGAGTTCCTGCTGTGCTACAGCCGGTTAGGGATCCGGCATTGTCTCCACAGCAGTTTAAGTCACTGCTGAGGCCGGGGTTCAATCCCGGCCCTGTGCAGTGGGTTCAGGATCCAGCATTGCTACAGATGTGCGGTAGGTCACAGCTGCAGCTTGGATGGGATCCCTGGCCTGGGAACTTCCATACGCTGCAGGTGCGGCCCTAAAAAGCAAAAAAAAAAAAAAAAAAAAAAATGGGGGGGGGAGTATCCCATTAAAATAAATAGAGTCTTTGGTTTGAATATTCCTTTGCCACCCACAGCTCTGGGATAAGAGTGCTGTCCATCCTAATCTTGCCCTAGAAAGATGAATAGGGCGGCAGAGAGAGATGACCTGAGAAGACCGGAAGGAAAGCAATTTTTTTTTTACCACATTAGCAAGCCCTTGAGGTCTGGTACAGTCTTCTTTGTTATGGAGTAAGTTAAATTTACAGATTATCTGTGGAAACAACAGAGGAGAAATGAAGAGCGTATGAAGAAAAAGGAGTTCCCGTTGTGGCTCAGTGGTTAACGAATCCGACTAGGAACCATAAGGTTGCAGGTTGGGTCCCTGGCCTTGCTCAGTGGGTTAAGGATCTGGCATTGCCCTGAGCTGTGGTGTAGGTCGCAGTCGCGGCTCGGATCCCAAGTTGCTGTGGCTCTGGTGTAGACTGGTGGCTACAGCTCTGATTCGACCCCTAGCCTGGGAACCTCCATATGCTGCAGGAATGGCCCTAGAAAAAGTAGGAAAAAAAAAGTGAATGAAGAGAAAATGTCATAAGAATTACCCTGTGAGGCAGCACATGGTCCGCCTAGCCCAGGACTCTATTTTTCTTAGGAGTATGCAGGGATGCTTGCTAAGACGCTGTGGTTATTTTCATAGCATCCAAAGTTAACTGTAATACTGGTGTTCCCGGTCAGCCTCAGGCATCACGGTACCAGCAGACTTAGCTGCCACCAGGTAAAAATGTACAATTGATCCTTGAACAGCACAGGGATTAGAAGCACCAACCCAGCCCATCCCTGCGCTCCCCCTCCCTGGCCCTGCCACACCCATCAAAAGTCCATCCCAGTATAATCATAGCCAGCCCTCCTTATTCTCAGTTCCTCCAAATCCAAACTTCCCTGTGGGTGGATCCAACCGACCACAGATCATTTAGTCATGTAGTGTTTACTGCCAAAGAACACATGAAAGCAGAGTTCCCGCTGTGGCTCGGTGGGTTGAGACCTTGACAGAGTGTTTGTGAGGATGCAGCTTCAGTCTCCGCCTGGCTCCGTGGGTTAAAGATCCGGCATTGCCATGAGCTGCCGTGTGGGTTGTAGACATGGCTCAGAACCTGCGTTGCTGTGGCTGTGGCGTGGGATTTGCCCCCAGCCCAGGAACCTCTATATGCCGCAAGTACAGCTGTAAAAAAGAAAAGAAAAAAGAAAAGAAAACACAAAACCATGCAATTCAAACCCGTGTTGTTCAAGGTCAACTCTACAAAGGGCTCAGGCCAGGCGAGCTGAGCTCGTTTATTTGTTTCGTGTGTGCGCGCCCTTGTGTGGACAAGACCAAAATGATGGACAAATCTGGAAACACAAGCGAGTCCCTAAAGGCCAAATTCAAGGTGCCCCATGGAGAGGTGTTTGCTTCTTTGGTGCCGTTTGCAGAGCTTTCTTTCCTTCAAAACCAAGTCCTTCCAGTTCCCTGTTCCAACCGCCGAAGCTACTTATGCCAGTTGTGAGTTCAGTCAGTCTCTTCTTGTTCCTCCAAACAGGAAGTGTGTGTGTGTTGCATGTGGATTCATTTCTGCTATTTCCCATAGCAAAGGTTTTGGCTCTGGGCTCTTTCACCTTGAATCTGCCTCCCTGCAGGATGGAAAGGAGAGCCCGCGAGCAATCTTGCACACTTTCTCCAGAGTGGGACTGTGCCAACAGCATCTCCTTGCCATGGCCTCATTCCGTGAGGGTCCCGGGAAAGATGGGAAGGACGCTTTGGCAAGGTGAAGACGAAGGAGCCTGGTGGACTCCTCAGGCCTGGTGATGCGCTCTCAGGGAGAGACGTGGCCTCGTTTCCCACATTGCTTTCACACAAAGCATGATTATAGGGAAGTGCTTCCATATGGCCCGTGGACCGTCCCAGCCAAGAACAGCTTCAGCTGGCCAGCTTCAGAGCAGCAGCAGACATGAACGGGCTGTACGCAAAAGCAAGGATGAGAAGCAGGCATTTGCGCGCAGGCAGGCTTCTTTGCTGAGGTTAGCCTTAGACCCCCGTACGGGCACCTGGAGCCTGAGGACAGGCCCGTGGTGGTGGGAGGCCCCCAGCTCTCACAGCCTCACCTCCTCACTGCATTCAAGGATCTGTCTGTATGCTCCTGTGGCCCTTCCTTTGCAGAAACTGATCAAAAACAGGAGATTTTTAGGGTCCCCTAACCTGGAATGTCCTTCACCGTATGGAGACACCCTCAAACAAACAAACAAACAAACAAACACGTTTGTTTGGCAACTTTGAGACCTATGGGTACATATGCATTCTTCTGGAGAGAAAATGCATAATTTTCCTCCGTGGATCTTCAAAAGGGGTCTATCCTCCCAGAGCTGAAAATCAATAGGAGAGGGAAAGAGAGCGAGGGAGGATATGAACCACCTTCCCAAGAGTGAGGAAGGGTGGAGAACAAGCAGGTAGGCCCCCTTTCAGCCAACTCAGCCCCCTCCCACCTCCTCCCCACCTCTCCCATCCCAGGGCCTCCTCCACACACTTTCTCCAAAAAGAGAAGTTTCTTGACCCAGTTTCACGCAGCTTCTACTCTGGTTCAATTAGAATTTTCTCGATTTCTAATCTCTCTCCGACTCTGACAAGGTGACATCTTTGCTGATGAGATTTCTACACTTTTTGAAGCCAACGCTAACTGCGGGCACGTCCCCAAAGTCTGCGTTGGCTGTGATTTTCGCCCTCATTCCTCCTCCCATCCCACAGCGGTCCCCGTTAACTCTTCCCAGCACAGCCTGGCACGCACTGTCTTCCTCTGGGTCTGAACCTTTCCTCCGATTTCGGTTTCTTTTCCCGTCCACTGTGTTTTGACAGCTTTGACATATACCCATCAGTAGCTCTCTCACACACAGGGCCCAGATGGACCAACAGTTGATTTCAAAATCTGCTTATATTAAATGATATGTTAGAGGTGTGTGACATCCTTGGGTACCCCCAAAGAGCAGCCTTTCTAAGGAAAAAATATAGTTGGCGGTTACTGAGCTCTCTCGAGGTGCCAGACACTATTTGGAATGCTCGGCATGACTGACTTATTTAATCCTGGCAACAACTCTGCAAAAGTGGAATGATTGCTGTTCCCAGTGTAAAATGAGAAAATCAAGATACACAGAAAAGTTAAGAAAAAAAAAAAATTCTCTGCTTACGCAGCTAGTAGACAACAGAGCCAGGATTTAAACCCAAGCAGTCTGGCCCCAGACCCCAATCTCTTAACCTCGTCCCTATGCTGCCTTTCATTAACTCATTATGGGAGATAGTGCTTATCTCTTCTGTCCCTTAGTTTTCTCATCTGTAAAATGGGCTGGACAGTGTCAAAATTACCATGCAAGGGGGCTGGTAGAATTAAATGATACGCCGTGCCTGAAGAGAACACCAGGAATTACAAGCATGTCAATATTAATAATAACAGAATGGATGAGATGGAATACACCTGGTTTGCCCGCTCCTTAGAAGCTAGCCTGTCACTTGCCACAGTTCTGGTCAACGGGGCAAAATTCCCTGGGCGAGACTTCCTCTCCTGACTAAAGGGCACCGTATTAAAAAAGGCCTTTTGGGAGTTCCCACTGTGGCACAGTGGAAGCAAACCTGGCACAGTGGAAGCAAACTAGTATAAAATAAAATAAAAATAAAACAAAATAAATAAAAAAGAGTGAGGGATCTCAGAGACTCGAGAGTGTTCCATCAAGGAAAGAAGGATCAGGAACTCATCTAGGCCAGTAAGGGGATGGGGGAGCTGCAGGGGATGGGGTGAGATTGGAAACCATGAATTGCTGGAGGTTCCATGGGCTTCCTAAAGGAGCTGGCTTTGAGTAGGGTATACCAGTGGGGGATTCTACAGCACATCATAGAAAAGCCAACTTAAAAACACAGGAGTTTACGTATCTCTTCTAACAAGAAGGCAGGAGTAGGCAGTCAAGTTTGGGGGAGCTGTTTTACTCTGTCTTTGAGGAAGCAGGCTACTCTCACCCCTTCATCAGCTTAGAGCACAGCATTCATCTCTGTGGTTGCAAAGTCTCTGTTAAACATGCAGACAGCACATCCACATGTCATGTCAGATGATGAAGGGCAGCAATGAAAAAGGCATTCTTTCTTTTTTTTTTTTTTTTTTTTTTTTTGCTTTTTTCAAGGCCACACCCTCAGCATATGGAAGTTCCCAGGCTAGGGGCTGCATCAGAGCTCAGCTCATGGTAACACCGGATCCCTGACCCACTGAGCGAGGCCAGGGATCGAACCCACAACCTCGAGGTTCCTAGTCAGATTCGCTTCCGCTGCGCCACAATGGGAATGCCTCTTTTTTTTTTTTTTTAATTGAAGAATTTCAATTCGATTTAAATGAAGAATTTCAAATTGATTTAAACTAGCGTGTTTCAGATGTATAGTGTGGTGATTCAGTACTTTTGTAGATTATATTCCAGGACTGGTTAGTACAAGATAGTGGGAACGACTCCCTGTGTTACACAGTAGATCCTTGCTGCTTATCTATTTTATACATGGTAGTGCGTATCTGTTAAACCCGTACCCCTAATTTGTTCCTCCCACTCCCTCTCCCCTTGGGTACCACAGCTTGTTTCTACATCTGTGAGTCTGTTAAAGAGTCCTCACTCTTAAGCAGCTGACTCTACCTCCTAATGAGTGGAGTTAACAAACAAACAAACAAACAAACAAACAGGGGATTCTGTCGTGGCGCAGCGGAAACAAATCTGACTAGGAACCACGAGGTTGAAGGTTTGATCCCTGGCCTGGCTCAGTGGGTTAAGGATCCGGTGTTGCCGTGAGCTGTGGTGTAGGTCACAGACGCAGCTCGGATCTGGCGTGGCTGTGGCTTTGGCATCGGCCAGCAGCTACAGCTCTGATTAGACCCTTAGCCTGGGAACTTCTATATGCCGCAGATGTGGCCCTAAAAAGACAAAAAGACAAAAACAAAACAAAACAAAACAAAAAAACCCAAGCAAACAAAGCCCAACTTATTCTATTGGAACACAGTTCATTTCTCACCATGGTTTCCAACTGTGTCTGTCGTTATCCAGCCCTTGACATGGTATGAGTGTGCACCCCTCCTTCTGTCCTTGGACAATCTTTCCCTCGATAGATTCACACCTTCTGTTCACTCCTAAACCCACTGCAGTCAGGCTTTGGTTTCAGCCAGAAATTCATTGAAACCAGTCTTGCTAAGGTCACAAATTTGGCTTCAAAATGGCCAAAGAGAAATTTTTGGACCTTTATTCCATTTGACCTCAACACAGCGTTTAACGTGGCTGACTATCACCTCCTCTGGGGGATTTCTTAATCCTTCTCTTCCATGATCCTGCTTTTGCTAAGTTCTGCATTTACCTCCTCTTTCCATTTCTTTTCAGTTGTGTTCCCTTAAACTTCTTCCCTGGCTAAATGACTTGAATTTAGGTATCCATGGCTTCCTGATATATTCTATAGACTCTCTTTGAAGGGATTCAGTGACTTTATAACTAAAGCCCACCAAAGTGGGGATTTTTCCCACGAGCAACAATGGACTGCCGTGTTGCAAAAAACCCAAGGAGATGAGCCCTTATCTTTTTTTTTTGTCTTTTGTCTTTTTAGGGCCGCACCCAAGGCATATGGAGGTTCCCAGGCTAGCAGTCTATCAGAGCTACAGCTGCCAGCCTACACCACAGCCACAGCAACTCCAGATCCAAGCCACGTCTGTGACCTACACCACAGCTCACGGCAACGCTGGATCCTTAACCCACTGAGCGGGGCCAGAGATTGAACCCACATCCTCATGGATATTAGTTGGGTTCATTAACCGCTGAGGCATGACAGGAACCCTTCTCTTTGAAATGCATCTCCTCTCCATGAATTCCTTATCCAGATGAACTTGGCAAATAAATCCACCCAACTGCTCAAGCTGGAAAATCTGCTTCATCTTAGCTTCCTCCATTCTCTTTGTCTTCTTGCTAAGAATGATCAAACTCTGTAGTCTCTGCCTCCTGAATACCTCTCCCATCTGTGCCTTCCTCTGCCACTCCCATCAAGCTACCCCAGACGAAGGCCTCATTGTTTCAAACACCCTTGAGTATGTAAAACTAGCATCCTATTTGGACTCCTTGCCTCCAGGCTCACCTCACAGGTAATCCACCCTTCCCATGCTGCCAGCATTTTATTATAACACAAATCTAACCGTGCCAGTCTACTGTCTAAATTGCTTTACTGGCTCCATCCAACCTGAAATGTGAAACACAGTAATGAGTAAATGCATGGTTGCCTTCTGAATGCCATTCTGTCTTCTCTTCCACCTTATCCAATGGGCAAGCCTAGTCATTCAAGAGAGTCCAGGCTTCCCTCTAGGCGCAGCATGAACTTTATGTTTCCTCTGCCCTGAAAATCCTCCTCTCCCTCTACCCCTCCAATAAGATTCTCCTCATTTAGGGGGAGAATGACTAAAAATCCCTATTTCATAAGCTGTATCCAAATACACTCAAAGGAATAAAAGATTTTAAAGTAGAAACACAAAATAAGTACTAGCGGCAAGTGCATATGTATACTTTTTTTTTATTCCTTTTAAGGAAGGGGTCCGCAAACTATAACCTGAGGGTCAGATTCAGCCTGCAGGCTAATTTTTGTAAATAAAGTTTTATTGGAACACAGCTAGGCACATGGGTTTACAGGCTGTCTGTGGCTGCTTTTGTCTTGAGAGCTGAGTGGTTGAGACAGAAACCATACGGGCTGAAAAGTCCTAAAATATTTATTATCTGGCCCTTTACAGAAAAAGTTGACTGAACCCCCCCATTAAAAAAAATTAAGCAGATATTATTGAAATAAAAAGACAGAAAATTCTGACTTATTTTAACACTTAGAAACTATTGATTCCACAAACCATATTTAAAGTCAAATGACAAACTGAGAACATTAGCAATAAGTGCAACAAACAAATAGTATAAATGCATGATACAAGTGAGGAAAAAAAGATTACCATCCAAGTAGGAAAATGAGTAAATGACTTCAGATGCTAATCAAAAGATGAAAAAGTATAGAAGGGTAATAAATGCAGGATGATATTTTTGACCTGGTTAGCAATCAAAGGGGGCCAAAAAAAAAAAAAAGAAAGAAACAATGACTCATAGTTCTCATCATTTACCTTAAAAATCAGCAAGTTAAAAAAAAAGTCATACTCTGTATTGGCAAAGGTTCAAAGAAACAGGTAGTCTTAGAAGAGCTAAAGGGAATAAAAATTTGATATATTACACTTTTGGAAGAAATGTGTCTTTTACAACACAGGTCAAAAGTTCTTTTCGTCTAAAAAGCTTAGCATCAGGAAAATGTTAGAGTAACAGGGTCTGAAGCAAGGTTGTTTTATGGTAACGTTGTATGGGGTTTATCACCTACTTTTTTCAGGAGAAACGTTTGACTTTGATTGTCCCCGCACCAGCCTGCAGGTGGCGCCGTCACCGGCACAGACGCCACAGTTGTCTTCTTTGGCGTGGCTCCCCAGTTGCCGGTCGCAGCCCACTGCCTGCGGACAGAAGCACGGCGGTCAGGCGTGGGCGAGAACACGGGGAGGTGGGGCCCTAGGTATTCCAGAAACCGTATTTATGGTGTTAGCCCTCTTCAATTTATGAGTTGGCTCTCTTTTATGAGAACATAGTTTTAAAAAGAGGAATAATACATAAAGCTTTACAGTACCATGTCATTGATATATGACTCTTACCCAAAGCCCGAATAATGAAAAAAGAAGAATCGAGGCTGCCCCTGTGCACCCCCAGTCTTAGTTTTTTATTTACCTTTTTATTCAGATATTTGAAGTCCAGAAAATGAATGGAACATTGCAAATAGTTCCTCTCTCCTCATCCCTTCCCTCTCTTCCTGGCCCTACCCTAGTCCTGTTCTCGCATTTCTTCCCCCAAATGACCACTCTTCTGAGGTTTATGTATATCCTTCTGCTCCATAGTTTTATATTAAATATTTTTTTCTCTGTTTTTATCTCAAGCTATACCTATATCTCACCATCAATATATCCATCTCTCTCTATTCTATTTCTCTATCTTTGTATCTCCTTCTGTTTCTCATTATCTATACCTATCTATACCTCTCTGTCTATATATATTCTTTATAAGAATCTTTTTTTTTTTGTCTTTTCTAGGGCTGCATCTGCTGCATATGGAGGTTCCCAGGCTAGGGGGTCTGATCAGAGCTGTAGCCACCGACCTACACCACAGCCACAGCCATGCAGGATCCGAGCCGCGTCTGTGACCTACACCACAGCTCACGGCAATACCGGATCCTTTACCCACTGAGCGAGGCCAGGGATCGAACCCCTATCCTCATGGTTCCTAGTCGGGTTCGTTAAACACTGAGCCACGATGGGAACTCTAAGAATCTTTATAACCAGTTTTTCAAATGTAAGAAAGGAATTAAGGGAGTTCCCGTTGCGCAGTGGAAACGAATCCGACTAGTACCCTCACTAAGTGGGTCGGAGATCCAGCATTGCCGTGAACTGTGGTGTAGGTCGCAGACTCGGCTCGGATCCCATGTTGCTGTGGCTATGGTGTAGGCCGGCAGCTGTAGCTCTGATTCAACCCCTAGCCTGGGAACTTCCATGTGCCACTGGTGAGGCCCTAAAAAGAAAAAAAAAAAAGGAATGAAATGAGAGAGATATAGAATATGCTTATACTGATACCCTTCTGTTTCTTGTGAATTATTACTTTTGTGAGTTTTGTGTATATGTGTTTGCTAGACTGTGAGCTTCTATTTCTTTTTATTTTACAAATATGTCTTTTACATGATATGCACCCAATAATATTAACTGCTGAGCTGGTTTCTCTCTACCTCCCCAAACCCATTCATCTTGATTTGTATTTATATGCCTGGCATTACCGTGCAGCGACTTTGCAGGCAGACAGCCCACACAGGGAACCTGCCCAGCCCTCCCACCCCTTTCAAGTTGCAGGATGGCGAACAATTCAAACTCTTGGAGACTCATTTTCCCTAAGAGTAAAATAGGATAGCAATACCTACTTCACCTAGGGTCTACAAAGA
Source organism: Phacochoerus africanus (assembly GCF_016906955.1). Classification (NCBI taxonomy): domain Eukaryota; kingdom Metazoa; phylum Chordata; class Mammalia; order Artiodactyla; family Suidae; genus Phacochoerus; species Phacochoerus africanus. Next base: position 52,313,114 of record NC_062552.1, read on the forward strand.
ATGAAATGAGAGAACGTATGTGAAGCTTTTAGTGTAGTGATTAGAACACTCAAAGGGCTGAAGAAAAGACAGCACTTTGATTGTCTCTCTCTGTTTTTCATTGTGTTTTTGACTCCTGGGTCAAGCCCCTAGGCTTCAGCTCAGGGAGTTACTGGATCAGACTCTGGATCCAAGGTGTTGACTAGAAAATAAAACAGGAGGAAGCTGAAACCACATCTAGAGACAACTCTTTCCAAAATGTTGGTGCTGAAGGGAAGGAGAAAGATCAAATGAAAGTTTCAGGGAGATGTAGGAAGAGTTCCAAGGAAGTTTAAGGAAAAACCTGTGATTAGAGATATTTTCAAATTCACAAAGGGCTGTCATGAGGAAAAGGTTTACATTTGCTCTGTGTATTTTCACATGGTGAAAGCTACAGGTTTAGGCATAATTTAGTTCAACAGGAGAAAGTTTGAAAAGTCAGACTCTTCCAACAATAAATATTCAACCATGGGCTAGGTAGGAGACTTCTTGGCAGGAAAACTGGAACCGGGCTAAATTATTTGATAAGCAGCTGAATCCTCTGAGATCTTTTCATCTTGATTATGTAACTTGCACAGAGATAATAGTAAAATATTAATAATCACAGCTGATTTTCGTTGAATGCTTACCATGTACCTGGCTGGCATCATGCCAAGCATGTGATACATGTTAATCTCATGACAACCTTATGATACCTTGTATCTGTTTTATGAATAAGGCATCTGAGTGTTACTGAGGCTCCATGACTTTCCGATATTACAGAACTAGTATATTGTGTCAGTAATGGTTTGAAAACCCAGGTCATCTAACACCAGAATCTTAACATTGTGCTCTACCTTTCTCACCTTTAGCATAAGCAGATGGACAGCAAAGAACATAGCTACACAGGCCATTATATTAATATTTACAAGTACATGTGGAATAACTTAAGGGTGATTGATTTTGGAAACACACTTGCATGGTTGGGATTCAATCAATGAGTAACTTGTGTTCATGCAACTTTCTCCAAGGGGAGTAATTCTACCATTAAATTATAGAAATGCTGTGCCTGAGCCAAGCTCTGTCCTCACACATTTGTGTCCCTGAGCACTTTGCATTTCATGAGAATGAGAATCACCCTCTATCTGGTTATCCAGAAAGGGTGTGGGTTTAGGAGCTAGGATGGGCTTGTTTTGAAGAGCATTTAGAGCCTTGCAAGATCTTGGGCAATTGAAAACCTCCCTGAACACTTACATTTGTTTCAAAAATTTTAAAGGTACAGTTCATCCAAATCTTACAGCCAAAAAAAAAAAAAAAGCATATGAAAACATCATAGGAAAATAATATCTTAAAAGAAGTTCTGATTGCCTTGTGATTCATAGGGTATAAGCCAGAACTGCCCTTGAAATTGAGGGACTACTGAATTCTGGCTCTCAAATCTCATCATAATCAACTGTGAGCAACTTTTTAGAAACTGCCTGAAGGGTTTTCAACTTCTGTGACTTCTCCTGAAGTCAGTATCTCTAACTGTAATGATTTAAAAACCACTAACCAATAAACATATCAATAAAATTTATTAACATCCATATGTAACCAATTTCTATAGAGCCAAGCACTACAGAGCATAAATTAATAAGACGAGATTCATATCTTAGGAGTTCCTGTCATGGCTCAGTGGAAACAAATCCGACTAGTATCCATGAGGATGCAGGTTTGATCCCTGGCCCGGCTCCATGGGTTAAGGATCTGGCGTTAACGTGAGCTGTGGTGTAGGTTGCAGACACAGCTTGGATCCCGCATTGCTGTGGCTGGGGTGTAAGCTGGCAGCTGTAGCTCCCATTAGACCTCTAGCCTGGGAACCTCCATATGCCTCGGGTGTGGCCCTAAAAAGAAAAAAGAAAAAAAAAAAGATTCATATCCTACAGTGCAGTTAACAAGACAATTACAGAGGATAGGGGATAACATAAAGAAATATTTAAAATATATGAGCAGTGCTTTGGAGAATAAATATTCATATATTCATCACTTCAGCTAAGGATTATTTCATGATTCCAACATATAATTTCCTAATCAACTAATTGAAGTCAGTGTTTAAATAAGTGTCCCTATTAAGCAAAATCTGCATTTTCCAGATCAAATTTAATCCTTCGAGAAGCAAAGAATTTTTTGAGTCAACTCCTGTTTAAGAGCTCTGAAAACTGGATTCTACCTCATATAAAATTCTAACATTCCCGCCTTAAAAAATCAGAGTATATGGAGTTATGGGTCGTCTTTAGGAATATTCACAAATACTCAGCTTCTCCTGTCAGCTTAGGGAAGGAATACCGTTCCCCACCCCCTTAGAAATTAAGTGTGGTCACTGACTGTCTTTGGCCAGTGAAATGTCAGTCTCAGCGTCTGTGTCACTTCTGTATGAAGCTTCAAGGGTCAGCGCATGAGTCACACACATTCTCCTTCTCGCTGCTGTAGTTATTATGTAAAACACATGTCCCAATAAAGTCTCCCTCAGTCTGGATCGCTGAGACATTCAAAGGACCAAGATCCCCGCTGCCCCATGCTGGACAAGCAACATTAGCTAAAAGTCCTTCCCTCCCTCAGTCCCGCTGAGCTTTGGGAGGGAGGGAAGTTACTGAAGGAAAACCTAGCCTGTATTATACTGGAGTCCTCTTTAACTACAAATGGATAAAGCAGCGTCGTTAACATCAAGATGTACTTTGAAATCAGACATTTTACATGACGATCCAGATCTCTGGCTTCTGTTGACAAAGTAAAACTCTGACCTGTTTCTGCACAGTTGCCCCCAATGAGCGGGCATAGATTCTGCAACGCATCATGTCTTCATCATTCACTAGGACTACACTTGAGCAGTTTTCCTCCCTGAGTGGTGTGCAGATATTTGATTTTTTTTTTGTCTTTTTGTCTTTTTGCCATTTCTTGGCCTGCTCCCATGGCATATGGAGGTTCCCAGGCTAGGGGTCGAATCGGAGCTGTAGCCGCCAGCCTACGCCACAGCCACAGCAATGTGGGGCCCGAGCCGCGTCTGCAACCTACACCACGGCTCACGGCAATGCCGGATCCTTAACCCACTGAGCAAGACCAGGGGTTGAACCCACAACCTCATGGTTCCTAGTCGGATTTGTCAACCACTGAGCCATGACGAGAACTCCTAGATATTTGATTTCTGACTTCTATACTAAACTGTCTAATCATCACTCATCCTGTACTAGACACACATCTCATTTCCAGGTCCTAACATCAGCTATACTTGTAGCAAATATGAAAAATACCAGTATCACCATCAGTCCAGAGCAATGGTTAAGAAAACAGATTTTGGAATTAGGTTTCCTGGCTTCAACTGCCAGCTCTAGCATTTTCTAGCTCTGTAAACTGGGCAAACTGCTTAGCCTCTAGAAATTCCACTGCCCTTATAAACAGAGTGGGGAGGAATTTATGTTGTTGCTCAGCAGTAATGAAACCGACTACAATCTATAAGGATGCAGGTTCTATCCCTGGCCTCCCTCAGTGGGTTGGGGATCTGGCATCGCCATGAGCTGTGGTGTAGGTCTCAGATGTGGCTCAGATCCCACATTGCTGTGGCTGTGGTGTAGGCCGGCAGCTACAGCTCCAATTCAACCCCTAGCCTGGGAACTTCCATATACCATGGGTGCGGTCATAAAAGCAAACAAACAAACAGTGAGGATAATGACATAGTGTACAATGAGCTACCACAGTAAAGGGCTTAGACAGCGCCTGACACCTCTCAAGCACCCAGTAAGTGTTAGATGCTATTCTTCTTACAAATACAAAGCGATTTATTCACTCCGTTGTCAAGGAATTCAATAAACATGAGTGATGCCTCAGACTCGTTCTGCAGATCTGGTTCCAACCAGGCCCTGTTTCTGATCAATATCCGACCTCCAAAGCAAAAGCACATTTCATTCAGTGAGTACAGTTGTCTCCTGCTGTCTGTTGTGCTCAGGCTCACGGAACAGTTTTCCCCAGAGCCCGGTGGTGACATGATCATGTAAATGAGCAAACTGTAAACACACTTAAAAGTTATTTGTAGTCTCTGCCAAGTAAACGTTGGGGCTCACTTCACTGATTCTAAGGCAATCAGTGAGAATTACACCGTTTACTCTTTCTCATCCTAGCGACTGTGGACGGCCCCCAGCCACATTGGACAAGAAATTTATGGGAACATTATCTGGTTGAAGGAAAGATAATGCAGTCAACTGAGAAGCATCTGAGCCACTTCTCCCCCCCACCCCTCTCGTTTTTTTGTTTTTGTTTTTTTTTTTTGCTTTTTAGGGCCGCATCCTCAGCATATGGAGGTTCCCAGACTAGGGGTTGAATGGGAGCTTCAGCTGCTGGCCTACACCACAGCCACAGCAACACAGGATCCGAGACCCATCTGTGACCTACACCACAACTCATGGCAACACCAGATCCTTAACCCACTGAGTGAGGCCAGGGACTGAACCCACAACCTCATGGTTCCTAGTCGGATTCGTTTCTGCTGTACCACGGCTGGAACTCCTGAGTCACTTCTGAAAAAGTGCACACAGTTCTGTTTACCTGAATAGCCTCGCCAGAAGAGCACTCAGCTTTCAGCAAGGTGTCACCTATGACTGCCCAAAGACTCCACTTAGCCATTCAAATCACAAAAACATGATAAGGGAGTACCCACTGTGGCTCAGGCGTGAAGAACCTGACTAGTATCCATCAGATTGTGGGTCTGATCCCTGGCCTCAATCAGTGGGTTAAGGATCTGGCGTTTCCATGAGCTGTGGTGTAGGTCACAGATGCAGCTCAGATCTGGTGTTGCTGTGGCTGTGGCGTAGGCAGCAGCTGCAGCTCCAATTCAACCCCTAGCCTGAGAACTTCCATATGCCACAGGTGCTGCCCTAAAAAGCAAAAAAATAAAATAAAAAAACAAAAACATGATAGGAAGCACACCTTCTAAAGGAACTAATATAGTGTGAAAACTACCTTTATCCTACAATCCCCTTCAAACCTAGGAAACTACTGGAGTAAACAGTGCCCCTTAGATGATGAATAAGAAGGGGGTTCTTGTGTTCAGTGAGCACAAAGGAGAAATTAGGGGAAGGGAACCAGCGTGGACTGTAGACCTCCCCTGTGACAGCTCTTGTGCTGGGTTCTGGAATCCTGTTCATGAAAGAATGAATTAAAACCAGGACCTACAGGAGGCCAACAGCTCCTTTGTGAAGGCTGAAAAGACCAAGGCTCAGAGATGGGAAGCAGCCACAGGAAACTAATCCATCCTGTCCCTAAGCAGTGTCCACTGCAACCATGTCACTGAGGCTGCTCAAGCTGAGGGCACCAGTCATGTCTGTTTGGTCCAAAGAAGAAGGCGTATTTCAGTTCTTTTCCCTCTCTATGTCTCTGAAGTATCTGGCACTGCTAACCTTCCCTCTTAAACACTCACCCACCCATATCTGTCTTTCCCAGTTTTCTACTACACAGATGATTGTTTTATTCAGTCTCCATTGTGGGGACCTCTTTCTATACTTGCCCCTTAAATGATGGGGCTGGGACTCTGTCCTTGGGAATCTGCTCTTCTCATTGAGTCCCAAGGACATACATTAGCCTTAACCATGGGACAACCCCCAGATCTACATTTCTAGCCTCGAATTCTCTCCTAAGCTCTAGATCAACTTGGATATCCACAGGCCCATCCAGCTCATCATCTTTCCCCCATACACTTGGTCCCCAACCAGTATTTTCCATCTTGGTGAAGGGCTTCATCATCTACTTATGTCAGAAATTCAGACATCCTTCTAAATTTCCTTCTCTCACTCCCCACATCCAATCAAACACCCAGTCCTAAAAGATCTACTTCTTCGATCTCTAGACTCTGTGTCCCTTTCTTCAGTCACCCTACCTCTGCCTTACTCTAGCTTCTTGCTGTCCAAAATTGACCTATTATTGTGTGCTCAGACCCTCTCCTCCCCAAATAAATGGACACATTGCCACTGCAGTGACTTTTCTAAAGACAATCCCAACGAGCTATTTCTTATAAAAGTCTACAGTGGTTCCTCTTGTAACTTTGAAAAAAAGTCCATGATTGGTTTCCACCTACATCTGAGGCTGAACTCCTAGCATGATCTCACAGGGATGTTTCACCTCAGTTCTACAGAATGAATCATAGATCCCTAAACACACCTACAATTACATCTCTTCACCAGCACTACTACTTTGGCTTGACTCTCTTCATCATCCTGGTTTATGTAACTCCTCCTCAACTGTCAAAATCTCAATGTCAAAACATTACCCTATCCACACTGCTTCTCTTTAGACCAAACTAAATTGTTTCTACTAACCATTCTTTTACATTATGAAAGCAATGTAGGCTCATTGTCCAAAACTTGGAAAACAAAAAAAAAAAGCATAATTCCAGTGACAAATCATAGCTATTACTATCACTTAGTGGAAGAGCCCCAAAGCCAACTGGTGATTAAAAAGGGAAACCATTGACAACATATGAATGAGAATGAAGTAATCAACTTTGACCTTTGGGAAGACTCGTCAACAGCAAACATCAAATAAGATGGTTTAAGAGTGGAAGAGAAAGGAATAGAGATTGGCTAGTCTAGTCTTAGGGTAAAAAGGTAAAACTGAGAGAGAAAAGAAGAGTAAAATGTGAGAGACTGGAGAGAGGTACCAGGACATGGAGGTCATGTAAGCAAATACACTTGATGACTACAGTATGAACTGAGGAAGGTAACTGAGAATTGTGGTCTCACAAACAGAAATGAACAGACATAACAGAGTAACTAGTGAATCTGGGAAGAACAATACTAGTTCATCTGAAGGAGGAGTGGGGACTGGAGGAATTCCAATGATGAAGCAGAGGAATTCGTGAAATCTCTCAGAATGGATATCAAGCTAGAGCTAGAAAACTCAAGACTGGAAGTTGAGAGATAAATAAAAGAGAGACCAAGAGATAGGAGTAGCCTCTGCATTTGCAAGTAGATAAGATTCATTTATTCAACCAGTTTTTAACTGAGGGTCTTCCACAGGACCAGGCATTATGGGGGTTCTGGGTATGGCAGTGAGTCTAAATGTACCAATTAAAACACAGAATGTCATGGTACTTCAAAAAACAAGATCCAACTATCTGTTGTTTGAGGAAACTCACTTTAAATATAAAGGCATATACAGATTAAAAGTAAAGGAATGGAGAAAGACGTATCATGCTAATATTAATAAAAATAAAGCATCAGTAGGTGTATTAGTTTCAAACAGAGTAGACTCCAAAGCAAGGGCCTTTATCAGGGGCATTTACATAATGATAAAGATGTCAATATTCCAAGAAGATATAACAGTCTTTAACATGTAGAGGCCTAAGATCAGAATGTCAAAATACATGAGGCACCTACAGAACTGCAAGGGAAAATAGACAAATACTATTTATCCAATAGCATAGTTGGAGATGTCGATACCCCTCTATCAGAAATGGACAGATCCAGCAGGTGGGAAAAAAATCAAAGAAGAACTACATACATGGAGAGACATGCCACTTTTGTGGATAGGGAGATTCAGTATTGTCAAGCTGTTAGCTCTTTCCAACTTGATTCCAGAAAGTTATTTTGTGGATATTGACAAACAGATTTTAAAGTTTACATAAAGAGGGAAAAGACCCAGAATAGTTAACGCAACACTGAAGGAGAAGAACAGTGTCTGAGGACTAGCTCTGCCTTACTACAAAGCCAAAGTAATCAAGACGGTATGGTACTAGAAAGAAAATAGATGAAGAGATCAATGGAGATCAGTGTAACAGAATAGAGAACACAGGAATCAATCTACGTGAATATGGTCAAGTGATCTTTGACAAAGGAGCAAAGGCAATACAATGGAAAAAAGCTAGTCTTTTCAACAAATGGTGCTAGAACTGCACATCCACATGCAAAAAATAAAAAAAAATTCTAGACACAGGCTTACATCCTTCACAAAAATTAACTCAAAATGGATCACAGACCTAGGTGTAAAACACAAAACTCTAAAACTCTTAGATGATCACGTAGAAGAAAATCTAGGTGACCCTGGCTATGGTGATGACTTTAGGTACAACACTGAACACATCACTGGAAGGAATTATTGATAAGGTGGATTTCATTAAAATTAAAAGCCTGTGCTCTGCAAAAGACACTGTTTCAAGAGAATAAGAAGACGATTCACACTGGGAGAAAATATTTGCTAAAAACACACATCTGATAAAGGACAGTTATCTAAAATATATCAATAACCCTTAACAATAAGAAAGTAAACCAGTTAAAAAAATGGGCAAAAGACCTGAACAGACACCTCATCAAAGAAGAGATATATGTGATAAATATGCAGATGAAAAGAGATGCTTGATATCACCTCATTAGGGAGCTGCAAATTAAAACAACATGATACCACTACACACCTATTTGAATGACCAAAATATGGAACAATGACAACACCAAATGCTGGTGATGAGCAGCAACAGTTGGAGCAACAGTTCCTCTCATTCGTCGTCGGAGGGAATGCAAAATGCAGTCAATGTTTGGGACTTTCTTACAAAACTAAACCTATTCTTACCATGATACAGCAATCACACTCCTCAATATTTACCCAACTGTGTTGAAAACTTGTGTCCATACAAACACTCACAGGTGGAGGTTTAGAGAAACTTGGAAGCAACCAAGATGTCCATCAGTAAGGTGAATGGATAAATAAAATGCAGCACATCCTGACCACAGAGTGTTATTCGGGGCCAAAAAGAAATGAGTTATCAATTCATAAAAAGAGAAAACTTAAGTGCATATTACTAAGTAAAAGAAGCCAATCTGAAAAGCCAACACACTTGTATGATTCCAACGATTCTGGAAAACACAACACTATGGAGGACGTTAAAAGATCAATGGTTGCCAGGGGTTAAGAGTGGGAGAGATGAGTAGACAGAACATAGAGGATATTAGGGCAGTGAAAAGACTCTGTATGATACCAAAATGATAGATATGGATCATTATTCTTTTGCCCAAATCCATGGAATATCCAACTCCAAGAGTGGATGGACCCTAATGTAAACTATGGAGTTTGGGCAATTATGTTGGGTCAATGTAGGTTCATCAGTTATAATAAAGGCACCACTCTGGTGGGGATTGTTGAAACTGATGGAAGCTGTCCATATTGAGGGGCAGGCTCTGTATAGGAAATCTCAGTACCTTCCATTCAATTTTGCTCTGAACTTAAAAAATCCAGTCTCTCTTTTAAAAAGGTGGGGAAGGGGATAAAGAGTTCAGGGGAGCCTGGAAAGGTAAGCAAAGAAGCTGGGTGTAGGGATTTTTGTGGGAGGAGTAACAAACTCTGATTTAGGTTTTAAGACAACCACTTTGGCTGCTATGTGTGGGTGAGTCATAGGGGCACAGCGTCCCAAGCTGGAGATCAGGACAGGAGCCTGTTGTAGTTTAAGTCAGAACTAATGGGGGCTTAAACTAGGAAAGAAATCAGGGGAGACAGAAATGGTGGATTCAAAATAGGCTTTGAGGAGTTCCTGTCATGACTCAGTGGTTAATGAATCCGACTAGGAACCATGAGGGTGCAGGTTTGATCCCTGGCCGTGCTCAGTGGGTTAAGGATCCAGCATTGCTGTGAGCTGTGGTGTAGGTCGCAGTCGCGGCTCGGATCCCGTGTTGCTGTGGCTCTGGTGTCAGCCGGTGACTACAGCTCCGACTGGACCCCTCTCCTGGGAACCTCCATATGCCGTGGGAGCAGCCCTAGAAAAGGCAAAAAGACAAAAAAAAAAAAAAAGGCTTTGAATTGACAGGACCTGGCAATGGATTAGATGTGTGGATTGAAAGGGAAGAATCAAGAATGACTCCAAAGTCATGGTGAGAAACTGGAAACTGATTTCTAGCTGAAGGGATAGAGGAAGGAGAAACTAGTCTGAGGATCAAGACCAGGTTCATCTGAGTGTGTGAAGTCAAAGATGCCTGGTGGTGTCTGACACTTAGTAGATGGTTGACTTCATTTTGCTGTTGTTACCACTGTTTTTGCCACGAACATGGAATACTAGACATTCATTGTGTTTAAAGTCTTTTTACAGAGCTCAGAGGAATGGGGGGTGGAATCCTGGTCTTTCCCTGCTATCCTGTCCCCACAATGACTCAGCAACCTGTCATAGTCCCCTGAATCCTCACACCCATTCCAAGCCATGAGGAGGTTATTATACCTCAGCCACACTCATCACAGCCCTGCAAAGTCCACTCTGAAAAGTCTGCATTCATGTTATTTAGTAAATAAGCCATTGCTCCCCCAAACCCCAAACCATGAATTCATTTAAATGAGAGGTCAGAGAACCCATCAATATTAGCCTTCCAAAGGATAGGTTCTCAAAGTGGGATCCTTGGGCCAGGAAGCCTCAGCATCTCCCAGGAACTTGTGAAAAATGCAAATTTTCAGGGCCTCCCCCAGACCAATGGGATCATAAACTCTGGGACGGGGGCCCAGAAGGCTCTGTTTGAACAAGTCTGTCAGGTGATTCTGATGTACTTTCAAGCTGGAGAACCACTGACCTAGAATAGTCACAAGTCATACACGGTGATCTTTTGATTCTACATGGGGAAAACCGACACCATTTTAAATAAGTTAAAACGTGATCTAAAGGCGAAGAATCTTCCTAAAATATTCTCTGCATTAAAATGATCAAAGACAATACTTCATCTGTGTGAACAAAAGTACAGAGGGAAAAGATTATTTTTATTGAGAGTGGTCGTGACATGGCCTTGAACCAGGGGTCCAGGAAGCAGGTGTGGCTTACCTGACAAATGCCGCTGATACACATGTCCAAGGAGTCAGTATTGCAACGGGTTCCATCCAGTACCTTGGGTGCCAGCTCCACGACCAAGTTTTGTCCCTTTGCATGACACTTGAGTGCGCAGGGGGCAGTGGGATCATTGTATCGTGGAAGCCATTCATAGTAACGCCCCTGATACTGGACATCATTGTAGGCTGAACACTGCTGGGCTCGGAAGTCCTCTGCATCCGGAGGGCAGTCCTGCAGGCAGAGAAAATGGGCCACGGGCACATCACCCAGTGGGATGGGCCAGCGGAAGGCTGAACAAGCTTACCAGTGTCCCATGAGAGCAGACCTCCCTTGCTTCTCTGCTGAAAGTCACTTCATTCCTTCACTTTTTTTGTGTTTAACTTCAAAAATGAATCGATAGCTGTGGAATTCTATTGCAACTTCTGTGATAATGGAAGAGATCACTTCATGTATTCTGATTACTCTTCTGCCCAGGTAATTTTTTCCAGACCATTAAAGCTTATTGTATTTAAATGTCAAATTTTGCTCGAGTTTAACCATCTTGTATGTAAGTTTTCAAATGCCTTACACAACCTCCTTTTGGAAACAAGAAAAATGGAATGATTTTCATTTTCCCAGGTGACCAAAGGTCTTCATAGGGAAGATTAATTATCATCCTTATGAGCCAAGTCCAGGATTATTGGCTGTTATTTTAACTGGCCCCAAACTGCTGTGCTATGTGGAAACTCGTGTCTGTTTTATTATTTTTGTTATTGCTGTTGTTTAGTCCACTGCCTTTCCCTCCCTTGTGGTCAGGTCCCCAGTCATCACTCTTTACTGGTACCCAGTGCCTGCTCTCAACTAGCTCTAGGGTGGGGAGAGGTAACAGAGCTTTTTCAAATTCTGTCTTCAACAAAAGCAAATAGATTCCAAGTGAACACCCCGAGGAGCTCTCATATTAATAATGAAAAGTATTTGTACACATCTTGATGACTCAAGGATCTTTTCGACTTAATTACTAATCAATCCAATCAGATATTTCCAAAGCAAGATGCTGAATGACAAAAATGTTACTTCCCTATTCAAAATTGAACATAAACTTCCTAATTAATGGGAATGAATTAATTGTATACAAACTTCCCAATTAAAACAGATACAGAAAGGCAATACAATTTTTTTTTTTATCACAAAAGTAAGAAACAGTCATTGTAAAAATCAGGGGAATGGTTTCCACTTGAAAAAAAGAATAAATAGGAGTTCTTATGGTGTATTAGGTTAGGGATCCATGCTGTCAGTGCAGCGGCTCAGGTCACTGCTGTGTCACAAGTTCAGTCCTGGCCTGGGAACTTTCACATGCCATAGAGACAGCCTGAGAGGGCAGGGGGAAGGATAACAAAGACTACAAAGACTCTTATATATAAAACTTTGCACAAATTTTTGATTATCTCCCAAGGACAAATTTCTGGAAACAAAACCTCTGAGGAAAAAAAAAAAAAAACTTCACTAACTTTTCAAAATATCGTCATTTGCCCTCCAGGAAGGTTTTATTATAATCATCAGGCTACATAAGTTCCCTTATTTCATTACCTTTTCTCAGTTTGGATATTATAATTTTATACATTTTTTTTCCAATCATAAGTGTTAAACAGAATTTCATTCTTTGAATTTGCATTTCCTTTTTACTAAATAGGTTAATATATTTTCATGTATATTTGATGTTTGTATTAATTTTTCAAAAATTTCTTTTCTGCCCTTCATTTGTCCACTAAGATGTTTTTGTTATCATTATTCTTGACAGATAAAACTATTAAATTTCATAATTTAGTCATCAACTCTTTGTCATTTGTATTGAAAATATTTTCACCTTTTAATTTTGCTCTTGGTGCTTTGCAAAGTCAAGAAGTTTTACAATTTTATACAGTCACCTTTATTCATATTTCCTTTTAAGGTTTCTTTTCTTTACTAATGAGCTGAGAAATGCTTATCCTACTCTGCCCTGAAAACATAAAAATAGTTAAATGTATTTTGCTAGTTTCTTTATAGTTTGGCAATTACATTTAACTATTATGTTTGGAATTTATTTTGATCTATGGGGAAAGGTAGAAATCTAACTTTATTTTTCTGCAACTAATCATTAACAAATTATCGGCCAGAATTTTAAAATATAATTTCTTCTATTTATCTCCTTTTTGCTACATGACTTTTGTACTTTACCGTGTTTATGCTTCTGGCCTTTAAAAAGTGTCTCAGATCCTTTTAGGAAGTACGTAGGGAATAGACAAAATGTAATTAATAAATAACCCTTTTTCCCAGAATTAGTTGTATTACTTTGATGTGAATCATTCCAAAATCGATATTGCATCCACATTTGTCTTTGTTTTAGCAAGATTAACCCTTCACCAAGGTCACACTTATGGAAGAAAGAATCAAACTGAAGAAGAATGAAATTGGATGACTTTTCCTTCCTGGAATAAGGACTGTGTTTTCCATCTGGCCATAGAGAAGATCATTAGAGATAAAATTATATCACCTCCTTTTCCCTCAACCATGGCCAATTCTCTCTCTATCTGACTCTTTGAAACCCAAAGCAGAGAGTATAACGGAGCAGGGTAAATACAACTTCCCTGAGCATTAGGCTCACTTAGTGTCCAAGCATACTCTGGGAAATTAAAGGGCTGCTCTCGGATTCATGACTGTCTTAAACCCCGTAAACGAGTGAAGTTTCACAAAGCCAAGTATGGTTAATCAAGAGAACACAGTCTAGGAGGCCAGCCTACACTGAGTTCTTGCTGAAAGGATATCCTTATTTACAGGTGTGACCTAGTCTCCTTGGCCAGAGCTGATGATCAGAGGCAAACATCTGGTCTACACCAGGTCAATCTTTCCCAGGAATCTGGAACTGTAACAAGAGAGCTAGAGCTGAGAACTCATGTCAGTCTGGGCTGGGCTAGCGATTTCTTTCTTTCTTCTTTCTTTCTTTCTTTCTTTCTTTCTGGCTCTGAGTCATTTGGCTAGGGCTCTCTTGGAGAGCGGGCCGAGCGGGCAGGTGAGGGGTCAGAGGGCTCTCTTACTCTGGCTCTCTCTCTCTCTCTGCCTCTTTCTTTCTTTCTTTCTTTCTTTCTTTCTTTCTTTCTTTCCTTCTTTCTTTCCTTCCTTCCTTCCTTCCTTCCTTCCTTCCTTCCTTCCTTCCTTCCTTCCTTCCTTCCTTTTCTCTCTCTCTCTCTCTCTTTTGCTTTACCACCACACCTGTGCCATATGGAGGTTCCCAGGCTACGGGTGCCTACACCACAGCCACAGCACCGCCTCTCTTGAGCTGAGTCTGTGATCTACACCACAGCTCACAGAAACACCAGATTCTTAACCCACTGAGTGAGGCCAGGGGTTAAACCAGCATCCTCACAGACACTAGGCAGGATCATTACCATGGAGCCCCAATGGGAACTCCCAAGCCATTTCTTTTATGTGATGCATGTTGAAGCAAAGCAAGCCAGTTCCCACAGCAAAGAAGAATGAATTACATGTGAAGGAAGGTGCGAGGATAAACCATGGGTTTCAACTGAAATAACTGGGCTTCACTTTCTGATTCCTGGGTCCAGGCCTTCAAGATGTGCTTATGTCTAAATTCCACCAAATATTCACCCATCCATCCAGTGAATCTCATTTTTCTTGAGCTAATTTGAGTGGGCTTCTGTTACTACCACATGATGATGCCTGATTAAGACAGCCTTACATCTGGACAATCCTTACTGGTTTACCAGGAAATATTACTGACACTCTCTCTTCACCACCACCCTCTGAGTAGTGAGTTAGATAGGTCAGGATTATCATTACCTTCATTTTTTTTTCATTTCTTCTTCTTTTGGGGACTGCACCTGCAGTTCCCAGGCTAGGGGTCGAATCTGAGCTGCAGCTGCCGGCCTCCACCACAGGCACAGCAACACAGAATCCAAGCCTCCTTTGCCTCAGCTTGTGGCAAGTCCAGATCCTTAACCCACTGAGCAAGGCCAGGGATTGAACCTGCATCCTCATAGACACTAAGCCCCTGAGCCACAACAGGAACTCCTGCCCTCATTTTTGTAAATGGAGAAAACGGTGATCCAGAAAGTCTTCAGTCACTATCCCAAAGACACACAACTAGAATATGATGGCGCCAAGACTGATCCCCAAAGTCACAAGCATTCCATGATATGATACTGCTTTTTGGTAATCTTGGGGGAACTGACTACTTATATTAAATGCTTTCATTTACATGGCACCCTTCCAGTGTCAACACTAAGCCTGTCTAGTCTGGTGCAGCTGGGTCCCCTGCCTTGGCTCAGGACAATCTAAGGATTCTTGTGTCTAAAATTTAGTTGACATTTAGGAAGCTTGGATGCCAAACATCCTTCTGCTTTCTTTTTCCTGAGAAACATTTCTTCACATCAGTTAAGTTCAAGACAGCACTTATTTATTAAATATACATTATGGGTTTTGCCTGGGTTATGTGCTAGGAGGAACACAAAAGAAGAACATAATCCACCAATCACCTAGGGGGCTTGTTATCTTATTGGACGTGTAGCCTCTATGTGCATGGAATACATGGAAGCAGTGGGTTATGGTTGGTATTTGTAGACTCACAGTAGGACTTTGCAAGGAAGGAAATAAAGCTGTTATCCAAGAGTTAAATTCAAAATTGAATGAATGGAGTTAATAAGGAAAGACTAAACCTAATAAGGAAGGAATAGATCCTAGAGCAGGAAGACGTGAATCAGTCAGGAGGAGGTGGGCAGCCTTGGAGGCACAGAAAAGAAGAAGGAGGAGGAGAGGGGTTAGGAGGAAGAGGAAGAGGAGGAGGGAGGGAAGAGACGATGGTAGGGAAGGGGTGGGGGAAGGGAATAAGCACAGCAGATAACAACCAGCACCCACCCATTCAAGGACCATTTGGAAGACAAGGGTCTCCTTTCCTCCCTAAAGCCATGAGAAAACAGAAACCATTCTCATGGACCACTCAGAGACAGAAACCAAGATGGGAGATTATCTAATAAACCGAGTATTTTTGTGCAGGAGGCAAACCATTGCCTAAGAGATGATTTATATAATAGGACTGCACCGAGCTTTAATTTGGATTAGATATTTAATCCCCCCCCCCAGATAACCAGTGAGTGGGGACTTGGGAGAAATACAATTTTTGTATAAGCAAATTGGAACATTTTATTTGGTCTTCTTATCCATGTTGTAGTATGCGTTAAATTTCTTGATCCTTTTACATAACAAATGCCAAAACTTCTAGCATAAAATAGATTTTTGTAGATGGACATTACAAGCTAGAGTAAGCAAATGATGCATCATGAAAAAGTAACACGACAGAAGGGATTTAAAGGATGGTGTGAGGTGAGGAGGACAAGATAGGAGAAACAACGCACGCAGAAGAGAAACAGCAGAAACAACTTCAGTGTCTATAAGGCGCAGCCTTATTCAGCAAGACTGGAAGTTGTGAGCTAAATAAGAGATAAATCTGACCAACTTCTAGAGGTCCCGGAATGCAAAGGAGGGCAATTAAAAGTGATAAGAATCCACAGAGGGGAGCGGCACAGAAAATGGAGGGTCAGCATGATAGCAGGAAGCCCTGGAGTTTTGGAGACAAATATGAGAGGAAGTGGCTCTTGCCCAGAGAGGGAGCAGTGGCAATGGAGAGGAAAAAAAAAAAAAAAAAAAGGAACACCTCTAAGAGAAAACTGTCAGAAATCAGCCATCCATAGGATCTAGGGTGTGAAGGATCTTTCCAGGGTCACAACAAATGTCATCTTTGCTGGAAAGTTGTCAAGAAGCCCAGGGAGCCCGCTGTGCTGCATTCACCATGCCTCCCTCTGCGTTCATATAAAAATGTGCTCATGTTACAGAAGCACTCTTACTAAATTATGACATACTTATTTTTTTTCTGATTCTTTATGTATTTATTTTTTTAACTGTTATTTCCCCAATACATTTTTTCTACTGTACAGCATGGTGACCCAGTCACACATACATGTACACATTCTATTTTTGCACATTATCAGGCTCCATCATAAGAGACTAGACATCGTTCCCAGTGCCACACAGCAGGATCTCACAGCTCATCCATTCCAAAGGCAAGAGTCTGCATCTATTAATCCCATAAACCCTGGCATGAAAAGATACCTGGAGCCAGTGAATTCAGGTAGTGGGCCTCCTTGCTGACATGCCTCACTGCCCTTGGAACTTCTCCACTTGCTCTCTGTATCCCTGATAAGGAGAATTCTTTCCTGAGGCCCCAGGGGCCCAGCCCTGGCTGTTAGAGTCCATGCTCAGTGCTGCTCAAAGGATCATGTCTATGGATGGCAGTTAGCTGGGGCCCAAGAACCAAACACAAGCATGTTCTGTTCCCCTAATCTCACTGGCTCTTCAGCCCAAAGCTCCCATCTCCTCTGACAGAATGAAGCCAGGGAGAGCTGCTGAACTGAAGAGGCTGATTCCTTTTTCTTTTCTTCCTTCCTTCCTTTCTTTTTTAACAAGAAAGTCTAATTTGATTAATTGGTTGATTGATTGGCCGTGCCTACGATCTATGGAAGTTCCCAGGCCAGGGATTGAACCTGATTCACAGCAGCGATCCAAGCCGCCGCCACAGTGACAATGCCAGATCCTTAATCCGCTGTGCCACATGAGAACCCTAAGAGCGCACATTTCTGAGAAGCCTGGTAACCTGACTCCTGGGGATTAAATTCAGCTCTGTGACCGTGTCACAGGTTACCTAAATTTCCTTCTCTGTAAAAACGGAGTTAAAAATAACACCTACTTTGGAGGGATGTTATGAGGATAAAATTTGTTTATTTTATGAAAAGGCACTCAGAACAATGCCCAGCATTTAGGAAGTAGCTTAGTAAGTGTGAGCTATTGTTACTGTTGCTATGATTGTTATTATTAATTTTGGTTAGGATTTAGAAATCTGGTACACATATAACAACCGCCATGGTCCTGAGGCTGTGAGCCTGAGCCTTCAAATAATCAGGTGGAGCAACAGAAGGATTGGCAACCTCGGGAACAGGATCGAAGGTCGGGTCTCCAGAGCTCATGGGGCAGTGGCTTCTGCTTCTCCATACAGCACACTTCCCTGTGTGTGGCCATTGATGGTGACATCGCTCGGATGGGAACAGAAGATCTTGCAGTCCCATCAGAGGGGGCACTCAGGCTCCCAGGAGTAGAGGTGTGGGCGTCTTGGAATCATGAAGCAAGCTTCCCACTAAAGAGCATCTGACCTGGGAATCACTAAAGGGAGCTTCCTTCCAAAGAATGAGTGACGAGCCCCATCCCCAGGGAAAGGGAAGCCACTGGCTATTGATTGAACTAGCATGGCCCATCTTCAATGAGGACACTGGAGCAAGAGCAGGGCTCATGACTCAGCTCTCTCTCCACTTGAGGTGGGCTGGAGAACAGTTCCCACTCCTGCTCTCTGGGCTATTTGGGGTGATAGAGAGATGGAGATTTCAAGAGGGTTATTCTAAATCCCTAATTAGGAAAGCAGGAAGCAGCTCAACAGAAAGAATGTGAAAGAAAAACCAAGATGTGGCCATATTGGTACCCTGAGTTCACTGTGGTTACATCCACTTGACACCCTTGCAACGTTTCTATGTTAAATTCCCAGGAATGTACCAGTGTAATCACTCCTGTATAGGAACAGACTTCTGAGAGATCATCGACATTGCAGCTGGGGATGCATTTATCCACGACTGGTCTACCACAGGACTTGAGCATCACAGCGCAGATGCTTGGCACATGGAGATGGAGGGGGGCCCTGAACATTACAGTTGTGAAGAACTTGCCATAATGCTCCCTTATTCCCTTTTTAAGGAATTTCATGGGAAACGCTGAGTTTGCAATAGCAAGCTTAGAAAGTAATGTCACAATCTTTTGAAATCGCTCTTAGGAGCTGTAGAAAAGGGCAACATTTACAGTGCTGTCCTCCCTCTGGTTCCCATCTCCTACACATCTATTTTTCACCAGCCTAGAAAAGGTTTCTGCAGAATCCTCTGAGGATCTCTCAGTTAGAGACCACAGGCACTCCCAAGACCCTCAGAGCCTCGGGAACATCAGCTTTTCACTCAAGCACACCAAAGTTTTAACCATTGCAATGAATACACACCCATTTTAGCAGATTGCATTTTATCTCTACTCTGTATAACACAATACTCCTAGACCCTTACAATACCTGTGTTGGAAAGAGATGTCTTTTTTGGAATTGGCTAGAGCAGAGTCTCTCTCTCTCTCTCTCTCCTCTCTCTCTCTCTCTCTCTCTCTCTCACACACACACACACACACACAGAAAACTATAGAATGAAATCTCAGAATGTAGTATCTTGAGCTGGGCTTTGAAAATGAATTCCCCTAGACAGCTTCACAGAGTGTTTCTAGATAACATTTGGCTGTGAAACTTATTCTGAAATGACTGCAAGGAATATGCCAGGCCAATGTATCTGGGAAGATGAGCTGTCCTAATGCGTTAATCAGAATAACACATCTTCTCCAAAGCGTTCACAACATAACCCTCAGAATCTGGGAATAGGTTACCTTATATAGCAAAAACGCCTTTGCACAAAGCATTCTTTGACTAAGGTTAAGGACCCTGAGATGGAAAAATTATCCTGGATTATCCAAATGGGTGAACCTTGCAGCTGTGATCACAGGCAGATGTGACTACAGAAAAATGGACAGAGAGATGTAATGTTGCTGGCTTTAAAGACGGAAAACGGGGCCACAAGCTAAGGAATGTGGGCGGCCTCTAGAAGCTGGAAAAGCCAGGGAAACAGACAGTTCTCAAGAGACTCCAAAAGGAATGCAGCCTGCTGGCACCTTAATTTTAGCCTAGTGAGACTTGTATCAGACATCTATCCTCCAAAACTCTTAAGGTAATAAATGTGTGTTGCTTTAAGCCACGTTTCTGGTGATGTGTTATAGCAGCAATTAAAATATAAAACACACTCAGGCAAAAGGTAATAAATCTAAAAGCCTTGTGTGTAACACCCTCAGGCTGCTAATGCACTGATGTGCTAGTTTAGTAAGGAATGCTAGACCGAATGCTGGCCTCTGCCTCTGCTCAGGTCAGTCTCCATCCTTCACCCCCACCTGAGCTTCCAGCTCACTCACTCATGTCCCCACGCACACCTGTGTATCTCCATTCCCTCACGTCCATCCTGTCATAGGACTATGAAACCTACTTGCTCTTTCTCCCCAAATCCCTCCTAGGACATAGTGGACACAAACCTAGCTACCTTAGGGTTG
The DNA here is from genome assembly GCF_016906955.1 of Phacochoerus africanus. Classification (NCBI taxonomy): domain Eukaryota; kingdom Metazoa; phylum Chordata; class Mammalia; order Artiodactyla; family Suidae; genus Phacochoerus; species Phacochoerus africanus. The sequence goes on from NC_062552.1 coordinate 52,333,173, forward strand.
GATGATTTTGGATTTTGAATGCCCAATAAATAAGCACCCATTTTGGAGTTCCCCTTGTGGCTCAATGCTAATGAATCCTACTAGTATCCATGAGGACGCGGGTTTGATCCCTGACCCCACTCAATGAGTTAAGGGTCCTGCGTTGCCATAAGCTCTGGTGTAGGTTGCAGATGCGGCTTGGATCTGGTATTGCTGTGGTTGTGGTGTAGACTGGCAGCTGCAGCTCCGATTCAACCCCTAGCCTAGCAACTTCCCTATGCCATGGATGCGGCCCTGAAAAAAAAAAAAAAGCACCCATTTTTTTCCACCCAAGTTTGAGGAATAAACATTTCTGCTTCATCACTGGTAAAAACAGATGAAAACATGGTTTGCGCTCCACAGACCAAAGGTCTTGCTAACACTGCCTACTCTCCACTCCCCAAGTTTACAGCTTGGGGCTGCCCACTGAGGAAAAGTTTGGGTCAGGAGAACAGAGATGCTTACCCAGGACAGAGAAGGAAGAGGAAGGCACAGCGCTCCACCAAGTGCAACATTTAAATTCAGTGAGTTATAGCTAATTAAGAAAATGGATTTTTAATGAGACGATATTGATTTTTTTTTCCTATGGATGGGCAATACTTTCTTGTTTTTCTGCATGTCTCACAACGTATTTGCTGAGAATTGGATATTTTAAGTATCATGGAAACTCTGGAAATCAGATTCTCTCTCCTCCCCAGGGTTTGTTATTGCTGTTTGTTGTTACTTGTTTGTTTGGCGGTATTTCTGAACTGATCTCTAGTCTGTATTAGTTTAGTGATCAGCTAATAACTGGTTGATTTAAAATAAATGAAATCAATTTCATTTAAATCTAAAGAAAAAAAATCTGAAATCTCACTTAGATCTCAGATTTTCACAAGTTCCTTTTTTTTTTTTTTTTTTTTTTTTTTTTTTTTTTTTTAAGGGCTGCACCCACAGCATATGGAAGCTTGAAGGCTAGGGGTTGAATTGGAGCTGCAGCTGCTGGCCTACACCACAGCCACAGCAACCCCAGATCTGAGCCGTGCCTGTGACCTACACCACAGCTCAGGGCAATGTTAAATCCTTAAGCCACTGAGCAAGGCCAGGGATTGAACCCACATCCTCATGGATACTAGTTAGGTTCGTTACCACTAAGCCATGACAGGAACTCCCCAGAATTTCCTTTTAAGTCCTGTTATTTTGATTCAGATATACATCACCAACAAAGGATATGTTTTGTGGGGAAAACAGGATTGGTTCTTTCTGGCATTTATTTTATATGCGTATTTGAAGTTTGGTTTTTGTTTGTGTTGAGCAGTGCAGGATAAGAGTAAAGTTTATAAACCCCTCCTTAGGTGCGATTTTCTTGAGTCACCTATAGTATTCTTTAACACATTTTGCAGGGGGCCAACACATGGTTTGGAGGAGGAGAAACAGCACTACACAAGTTCAAGTCTCTACTCTTCCCATGGAGCCTTTGGAAAATAATTTCACCTCCCTCAGCCCCAATCCCCTCCCTTGAAAAAGCGAATAACCACATCTCATGTGCTGATATCTTGGAGACAGATGTGAAAGTCAGGTGAGATACTGTAATAGAGCACTTGAGCTTCAAAGGCATTTATAGGTATTAGGTGTTGTTTCTATGAATTCAGAAATTAACTGCTTACCAAATTAGATCATAATGAGAAGTGACCTAAAAAGATCTTATAAATGGAAGGTATGAGATATACAAAACCTGTGATCAATTAAACAAATATTCAAAATTTCCACAAAGAGTACCACGAGGCCAATAACTTTATGGTACATATAAAGCTATAATTTACAACACGAACATATTTTGTTGGATTATATATATATATATATATATATATATTATATTATAAAACTTACATGATTGCTGCATGTCTTGTATCGAATATTCTGCCCTTCACAATTCCTGGGGGAAAAAAGATAATAAAGATTTCAGGGAAGTTGCAAGCAGAAAAATTAAAAAGTGAAAACAAGGCACTGGTAAAACTTTTATTACCTCAAAGATTCAATGTTTAAATTCTAAGAAAAAACTTTCAAGGATCAGGAGGCCAAAAAGTCTCATGGAAATGTCACTTTATTTAAATAAAAAGTGAATTTTTTAATTTTAGTCTTTATTTTATACTGGAGTATAACTGATTTACAATGAGTTAATTTCAGGTGTCCGGCAAAGTGATTCAGTTATACACACACACATATCTACTCTTTTTTAGATTCTTTTCCCATATAGGTTATTACACAATAGTGAGCAGAGTTCACTGTGCTATCTAGCAGGTCCTTGTTGATTATCTATTTTGTAACTAGTACTGTGTGTATGTTAGTCCCAAACTCATAATTTATCCCTCCTTCCAACCTATCTAAATAGAGAGTGAATTCTTTAGGTGAATCAATGTAATATTTAAGGACAGTTTTTACCCCACGGTCCATATAATCACCGAAATTAATGCATAGTTTGTGTGTATGTGTGTAGTGTGTGCATATATTTATTATTTTTTTCTGTGAAAAAGAAGGGAAAGCTATGGACAGGAGTATATGCATCGTACGTCCCTGTAAGAGAATTTCTCTTCCTCACTTACTGAGGTCACCCAAGTTAGCTGGGCCCTCCATGACCTCTCTCTCTCTCTTTTTTTTTTTTGTCTTTTGTCCTTTTTAGGGCCGCACTGGCAGCACATGGAGGTTCCCAGGCTAGGGGTCTAATCGGAGCTGCAGCTGCCGGCCTACACCACAACCACAGCAATGCCAGATCTGAGTCGAATCTGCTACCTACACCACAGCTCATGGCAACGCCAGATCCTTAACCCACTGAGCGAGGCCAGGGATTGAACCCGCAACCTCATGGTTCAGTTGGATTCGTTTCCACTGCACCACAATGGGAACTCCTGACCTCTCTCTTTAATCAGTACAATTGTTCTCTGTCAAAAATTTGCTTGAGGAAATGCTGATATTTTATTTCAGCCACTGGGCTTACTCAATGGATGCCACAAAAATAGTGTTGGGGGAGGGAGTGGGATGGACTGGGAGTTTGGGGTTAGTAGATGCAAACTATTGCATTTGGAGTGGATAAGCAATGAGATCCTTCTGTCTAGCACAGGGAACTATATCTAGTCACTTGTGATGGAACATGATGGAGGATAATGTGAGAAAAATGATAGATAGATAGCTGGGTCACTTTGCTGTACAGCAGAAATGGACAGAACACTGTAAATCAACTATACTAAATTTTTTTTTATATAAATGAATTACAAATGTAGTGTTGGGGTGGCTTTCTTAGGATACCAATACTGTAGGGTCTGAAGTCACACACTCCTAAACGTACAGGTTTCAGAATCCTCCACAGATGACTGCCACATACACGATCCTCCCCTCCAGCCACCTGCTGGGGACCCTTGCCACGCATCTTCCAGGCAAACTCTTCTTCTGGAAGTTTGGAATTCCATCAGACAGGTCCTTTCCTCGGTGCCGTGCTTGCTGTTCTGTATTTTACATTAACTCCTTAAAGATAACTCATCCTTGATGGTACCTTTCTCAATTTTTCCATGGAGGTATGTATATGTTTTTATCCTTTAAGTTTCCCAGGTCAAGTCAATGGCTAATTTGGAGCAAGGCTTAACTGGCCCATCTTGAATCAAAAGCCAGTCTTTTCTATGCCATTTGTTTTAGAATAGTTCATCCCAGAGGAATAGAACTTTAAGGTGGACCCAAGGAGATATATATATAATATATATATATATATATATATTTTTGCTGGTGTCATTTAAATATCAGCCTACATGAAATAACTGAACAAGCCTATTTCAGCAATATACAACTCATAACACATACTTTATATGATTCTATTTTTACCAATGACAAAAAAAGTGAAAACTAATAATGTGCCAAGAAGTATAAAGAAGGAAAATCAATCATTCAAAATTCCATCATTAATATTTTTACCAGAATATTTTGTTGTTTAACCTTCCAATGTTTCTGCTATGTTTATTTACAGATGTGAAACCATATTGCCAATTCAATTTTGTATTCATTTTAACACAATATTATAGCCATTTTCTCATTTTATTTAAAAATTCCTTGGAAAAAAATTGTTTAGTAGATTACGTAATAGTCCATTATACAGACATTACCTTCTTGTAGTTTTGAATTGAAATATTTTAAATTATGGTAAAATACACATAAAATTTACCATCCTAACCATTTTAAAGTATGTTGTTTGGTATTATAAGTATATTCACATTGCTGTTAAGACATTACCTTTTTGGTTATTTAGGCTATCTCCTCTTTTTTCCTACTTTCAAAATTTGCATTTAGTGGAGTTCGTGCCATGGCTCAGTGGTAATGAACCCAACTAGTATCATGAGGATGCAGGTTCGATCCCTGGCCCCAGTCAGTGGGTTAAGGGTTGGGCGTTGGTGTGGTGGTGTTGAAGTGGATAAAAGTGCCAGTCCTTTTATCTTATGACCTCTTTCATGCATGCATTTTTTTATATATAATGATTTTTTTCCATTATAGCTGGTTTACAGTGTTCTGTCAGTTTTCTACTGCTCAGTATGATACCACTTCACACCAATCAGAATGGCCATCATTAATAAGTCCACAAATAACAAATGCTGGAGAGGGTGTGGAGAAAAGGGAACCCTCCTGCACTGTTGGTGGGAATGTAAGCTGGTACAGCCACTATGGAGAACAGTATGGAGGTACCTTAGAAAACTATACATAGAACTACCATATGATCCAGCAGTTCTACGCTTGGGCATATATTCGGACAAAACTTTCCTTGAAAAAGACACATGCACCTGCATGTTCATTGCAGCACTATTCACAATAGCCAAGACATGGAAACATGCATGAATTTTTAACTTTGGGTTGGCTAAATATTATTTGAGTGGTTGTTTTTTTCCAAGAAGGGCAAATGTCTGGCATCTTATTAGACTTTGTATTTCCCATAGGAAAGGCAATATAGCAAGATATATTATTTTGTCATGATCATTTTTCCTCAAAACACATGCTTCACTGACTTTTGACATTTAGGTTTGCAGGAGTTAGATTTTTAGGCTTTTGTATATGTGTTTCATTTTTCTGCCTGGAAGCTTATAATGTTTTGTTTTGTTAATATCTGAAGTAAAAATCATGGTCAGAATGTATCTAACTGTGTGTTTATTGTCATCAATGTTCACTGAAGATGGTGGGCCCTTTTGACTGGAATACTCGAGGTCTTTATTTGCAAAGCTGTATGTTATTCTCAGATTATAATTTTGGTTACTGCTCTTGTTCCAAGAATACCTGTAATCCTTAAATTCTTAGAGTTCTTGAGGGAACTCTAGTTCCCTTTCTCTGCTCCTATTATTTCCTTATTGACCTATGATTTCCTCTAATATACATCTCATTATATTTATGCTTCTAAGAAATCTACAGATATCTCGACACATGACTGAGTTCCTTTTTCTGCAGTGATTATTTCATGTTTTATTATCTCATATATTTTTTGGTTTTGTTTTTTAGGGCCATACTGGTGGCATATGGACGTTCCCAGGCTAGGGGTTAAATTGGAGCTACAGCTGCCAGCCTATGCTACAACTCAGGATCCAAGCCTCGTCTGTGACCTACACCACAGCTCAGGGCAATGCTGGATCCTTAACCCACTGAGCAAGGGCAGGGAGCGAACCCGCAACCTCATGGTTCCTGGTTGGATTCATTTCCATCGTGCCACAATGGGAACTCCGGATATACTTTTTGATAGTGCTTTTTCTTTCCTTGCAACCCTTCTCTCAAACGCACCCTTCTCTATGTACATCTCATACCATCCTCTCCTCATTTTCTGTTCCAATTACATGTATCCCAGCCTCTCCACATCTTCTGTTTTCTGAGAGGTACAGTCCCTAATGGGATTTAGAAGGCATATGGCAGAAAGACATTTTGGAGTGAGAACAGCATTACAGCTGCCTCCAAAAGCATTACCTAAATGATAGTTAAATTTCTGAACTGGAATACAGACAAGGTGTCCAAGGAGTTGCCTCCTTTTAATACAATTCTCTTGAGTTGTAGTTTATAACATCTTCTAGATTGTTGCAATAGGTTGACCCAGTCTTAGTATTTCCTAATGCTGTATATTTCCATTTTGTGACTCATCAGAGGTATAGGACTTCAAAATTTATGAAGCTCTCAATGAGGCCACGTTAAATTTTAAACATTGCAGAAGCACCAAACTGAGAGTCAGGCAGGAAAAATTTATTAGGGTGGAGAAGGCTGTCTCCTGGTCGAAGGCATATGACTCCATTCTCCCGGGAAACAACAGCCATGCCAGTGGACAAGGTCATTTACTTACATGCCTTATTTCATTGTGCTTATTATGTGTATAAAAGAAGAAAATAAATCACAGAAACAAGTGAAAGGGTAAGTTAAAGTACTCTGTTTCTTTTGGAAGAGCCCCAATTGAGGAAAGCAGCTAATAGATTAGGCAAGTGATAACCAAAATCTTTTTGTATCACATTGACTTATAACCTTAAAAAGCTTTTGACTCTAATTTCAAGAGGGCAGGCAAATTACCAAAACATGGCTTAAGGAAGTATCTGAGGAGTTCCCACTGTGGTGCAATGGGTTAAGAACCTGTCTACAGCGGCTCGGGTCACTGCAGAGGTGTGGGTTCAATCCCCACCTGGCACGGTGGGTTAAAGGACCCAGGATTCAATCTCTGGCCTGGGGAATTTCCATAGGTCGTGGGTGCGGCCATAAAATAAAGAGAGTATCTGAATTAATCAAAATATTGGAATACAAAAACTTTTGAAACTTAGGAAGAATGACATTTTCTTTAAAAGTGTATTAGAACTTCAGAAATAATTTTTCAGATGCATTTTCAGTAATTGATTACTTTTAGTTATTTCAATAAAAAAAAACTAATTTTGAAAAATTTAACACCTAAAGGAAAGAACACAGATTTGCTGAAGGGAGCTTATGGTTGGGTCTCAGGCCTGCTATGTAGACCACACGGTCATCCATACCCCACTGCCACCTGCTATGCCCTCACTGTGCAGCACTAACTTGCATCTTGAGCATTGCACCTGAAAGTCTAAACCTAAAACTTAAGTAGATCTCCATTAGACATCCCACTGCAACTGCGGCAAAGTGATATTGGAAAGGGAGCATTTAATTTCATGAATTCTCAAAATATAAAGTACCATTTTGGACTCATTCCTTCTCCAATGGCTTTATATAGTGCATCTACTGGGCACCAGGATGCAGACATAAAGATGCAGGGAGGTTATCTCTCAATTCCCTGAACCAGCCAGTAGTAAGGTTGTTTTCACCCAACCACCTGGTGGATATTAACATTCTCCTTCACTTTGGCCATCCTAACACACACTGAACCCACTGACCGGCCTCTATGGATGTGGCATGCTTTGGTTACAATTCAGTATGAAAATGAATGGCCACTTTATGAAACAGGCACAAAATGAAAGGCAAGTTATTTTAAAGTTGAGGACACTGGAGTCTGAATTCCCCAAGCAGGAACCTGCCAGCTTATTCTGGAAATAATTCCTTTGGCTCAAAGCAACCGAGCTGCAGAAATATTACTTCCAAGTTTTTAATTTCATTCTAATTATTATTTGCAAGAGCTAATGGTTATCAGGAGTATATGAAAATTCAAGAACATCGTTTCACAATTATGTATTTTCTATCCATTACAACATTCATAACACCCTGATACTGAAGATTTTTGAAGCCATAAATTTATGAATATATAAAAAACATATGTTGATTCCACATGAGGATACATTAAAAACATTAATAAAATTTCCCTGGAGTTTATAGCACTATAATTTATTATGTTCATTTGCTGATATATTGACTCAAATACTAGTGTCTTAAAAACTGAGAAGCATGTGTTTTGAAGAATAAAAATATATTAATTTTTTAAAATAGTAGTTAACTTAAACCTGTCTCTCCCATGGTTGGCACCTGACTAGAATATCAAATTGCACATTTCTGCAAGAGAAAAGAGAGAGATTTTGGCTGGTGTATGGTTTGCAGTGTAAATGAACTGAGGGTGTATTTAAATGTAATCGAATTCTGAAATAACTTTGTCCACCAAGAAATAAATGAGCAAAAGAGGCACACTCACCTCCTTTCCTAAATCATGAATTTAAAGGAGTACACTGATTTTTAAAAATTAAAGAAAGAAGGCACTGAAATGCTTTCTAAAGCTTTGGGATAGTTTTTTTGTTTGGATTTATATGTAATCACCTCCGCAGACCTCTTCCAAGAAAACCTGACCACAACAGCTCAAAATTTATGAAGATTTAATGAGTCTCTAAGTTTTAGGATAAAGAGACTTGATAAACTTTCCAAGGGAAGTAGGTTTCCTTCTTAATAATCTCAGAGTTCTTCCAAAATCACAGTGAAATGTCTCAATATGGGAGAGGGTATGTAAGATTTGGGGCTGCCTAAAAGGTGGGGAGCAGGAATGGGAGGATTATTAATGACCTTGCTGCCCTTCTTTTGAATTAATCTAATTTCATTTTTATGCAGAAAAATAATGTTGCACCCTATTTATTATCAGAGTCATGGAAAGAGTGGGTGCACCACAGGCCTGGCCTTGGGCCAAGAACCAAGCTGGAGAAAAAAACATACATTGCCTTGCCATATACTTGTCTTACTATAAATATCTCAGAATGCACTATTCTCTCCTTTAAGTTTTTTTCTTTATATTTGGTTTAGGATCTTCCCAAGCCTCGGATATGTATTCAAATTAGATAAGCTCAGGGAGAAAGCAAAAATTTGGAGATTCTAGGTCTAGAAGCAAATGTTAAAATGAAGATGTGTACACAAATAGACTAAAGAATACTGCAGAAGTCCTAAAATATGAAAAAGTTGAGCAAGTGCTACCTCAGGAATGGTGATTTGAAATATAGCAGCAATATATGGGATGGAACTATTTCAGGCTTCCCACAATTATTTTATTATGAAATGTTTTATGTCCAAAAAAAGGGGGGAAGGAGAATGATGCAGACTTATGTAAATATCAGTAAGCTTCATAATTTATTAAAAGTTTTCTTGGAATTTATGTTTAAGAAATATATCATGTATACAATGGAATATTACTCGGCCATAAAAAAGAACAAAATAATGCCATTTGCAGCAACATGGATGCAACTAGAGATTCTCATACTAAGTGAAATTAGAAAGATAAAGACAAATACCATATGATATCACTTCTATATGGAATCTAAAATATGGCACAAACGAACATATCTACAAAACATAAACAGACTCACAGACATAGAGAACTGACTCGTGATTGCCAAGGGGGAGGTGGGGAAGAAGTGAGATGGATTGGGAGTTTAGGGTTAGTAGATGCAAACTATTACATTTTCAGCATTTAAGCAATGAGGTCTTACTCTATAGTGTAAGGAGCTAAATCCACTGGGGGGAGGCTGTAATGGAAGATAATATGAGGAAAAGAAGATTAGATAGATAGATAGATAGATAGATAGATAGATAGATAGATAGATAGATAGAGATAAAAAAAAAAACTGGGTCACTAATGCTGTACAGCAGAAATCAGCTCAACACTGTAAATCAACTATACCCTAATAAAAACAAAAAAAGAAAGAAATGTATCATTACAAATATGTGGAAGCCTCCTGCCAAACCTCCTCAATCCGATCCCCCCACTGCCCTCCCCTCAGTTAGAGGAAAGTAAGTAAATGGTATCAGAGTCTGCAGAATCCTCCATAGCTTGATCTTTTTTTGTCTCTATACTATGTTTTTGAGAATATCCATGTTGAGAGATGCAACCCTAATTCATTCATTTTTATGGCTCTAGATTAATCCAATTTATAAATATAGCTCCATTTATTTGTCAATTCTTATTTTCTAGTGATCCATTTTCCTAAAAGTCTGTGAAGATTTAGATTGGTTCTCCAATGAACAATCTTATACCATCACCTTAGGCACATCTGCACACATTCCTCTGGGATACATGTCCTAGTGGGACTGTTCTGCTGTGGGCATTTACCGCTTCCGGATGACCAGACAATGACACATTGCCCTTGAAAGGGAGAATATCAATTTTCACCCCACTAGTAGTGCAGAAAAATCCTTGTTTTCGCACATCCAGGCCAATATTTGGCATTTTATTTAAACTTTAAAAAGGCTTCCAGTCTGAAGAATATGAAATATCTCACTTAGTATTCTTTTGTATTTTTTGGTTAATGAAGTTAATATTTTCATTTGTTTTAGACTACGCAAGCTCCCCTCTGTGCATTTCCTGCTCCTATCTTCTACCTAGTCTCCTACTAGTTTGCTTTGCTTTTGTTTTATTATAGAAGTTATTTAAATATTTCAGACGCTAATCCTTTACTGGTTATACTCATCACCAAGACTTTCTTCCACTGTATGCTTTTCTTTTGGTTTATAGCATATATTTTTATGAAACAAAGGTGTTTGTTTAGCCTGCTTGAATGTATAAATATTTTCCTTTTGTAACTTAAGCTTTTTGTGTCCTAAGAAATAATTCACCACCCAGAGATTATAGCCCTATATATTCTAAATGTTTTCAAGATTTGCTTTTCATAAGTAGACTTTAATCCACCTGGCATTTATTCTCTAATGGATTGACATTTTCTAATATTTTTCCTTTGGATATTAATAATCACATTTGAACCCCATGTACTGAATATTCATCCTTTCTCCATAAGTTTTTCCACTGAGGTAAAATCAACATATAACATTATATTAGTTTCAGGTGTAAGTCCACAAATTTTTAATGCCATCTTGAGAATATATCAAAACCCCATATATGCATGTTTCTGGGCTCTTGATTTTGCTACATGGGCCTATTTGTACCCACGCTACTGCTATCATGAAAATTTTTTTTTTGTCTTTTTTTGCTATTTCTTGGGCCGCTCCCTCGGCATGGAGGTTCCCAGGCTAGGGGTCCAATCGGAGCTATAGCCACCGGCCTACGCCAGAGCCACAGCAATGCAGGATCCGAGCCGCGTCTGCAACCTACACCACAGCTCACGGCAAGGCCGGATCCTTAACCCACTGAGCAAGGGCAGGGACCGAACCCGCAACCTCATGGTTCCTGGTCGGATTCGTTAACCACTGCGCCACGACGGGAACTCCATTTTTTTTTTTTTTTTTTTTGTCTTTTTAGCTATTTCTTGGGCCGCTCCTGTGGCATATGGAGGTTCCCAGGCTAGGGGTTGAATCGGAGCTGTAGCCACCGGCCTACACCACAGCCACAGCAACGCGGGATCCGAGCCGCGTCTGCGACCTACGCCACAGCTCATGGCAACGCCTGATTGTTAACCCACTGAGCAAGGGCAGGGGCCGAACCCGCAACCTCATGGTTCCTAGTCGGATTCGTTAACCACTGCGCCACGACGGGAACTCCGAAAATTTTTTTCACATTAGTTTCTGGCCAAGTCTTCAATTTTCTTCTCCTTCGAAGCTGCTTTCATACCTTTGTAGTTCCATATGATTCTTAGGATTGAAACCATGCTTAATTTAAACATTAATTGAGGAGAAACTGGCATTTTAATGATATTGAAACTTCCTATTTATGAACATATTATTCATCTCTATTTAGGTTAGCTTTTAAATATTTCATAAAGGCCTTGTACATCTTTTATTGAATTCATTACAAGGTACCTTATATATTGTAAGTAGTGTGATTTTTTTTTTGAAATTTTGCTTTCTCAGTTACTGCTACCGTTTAAGAATATAGTTATTTTGCATTAGTTGTTTCCAGTAATCTTAATTAACTCTTTCATTCCTCCTATTATTTTATGTATAGATACTCTGATAGTCTATCTAGACAATCAGGTAGTCTACAAATAATGAGAAATTTACTTCTTCATTTCTAACTGTTATACCTTGTATTTCTATTTCTTGCCTTATTATACTGACTAGGACCTCAGATGCAATAATGAATATAAACAATGACAAGAGGCATTCTTATATCTAATGTTAAAGAAAATGCAGGAGTTCCCATCATGGCTCGGTGGTTAATGAACCTGACTAGTATCCATGAGGACAAGGATTCACTCCCTGCCTCACTCAGTGGGTTAAGTATCTGGCGTTGCCATGAGCTGTGGTGTAGGTGGCAGACACGGGGCTGGAGCTACAGCTCTGATTTGGCCCCTATCCCGGGAACCTCTCCATATGCCTCGGGTGCAGCCCTAAAAAGACAAAAAAATAAAAACAAAAATAAAGAAAATGCAGTCACATTCTATATATTAAAGAGAGTGCATCTCTATTCCTAGTTTGCAAATATTTTTCATTTCAATTATGAATAAGTATTCATCTTATCAAATACTACTTTTGCATTGATTTAGATTAACTTTATGGCTTTTCTCCCTTAAATATTCCATGTTATGACTGCTGGTGCTTATCATGGCAAATATTTCCTTGTGTGCTATCTATTTCAGGACTGCAAGCTTACCATAAGCAGGCCTCCATCGTTAGAAACAGGAATCCTATACAATCTGGCTTGGTAATCCACCTCTCTATAGCTTCCGTTACTACAGTAACCTCAGGGCTAACGAGGGTAACATGACTATTTTTCATATTACTTTCTCACCTCGAGGTTTCCACAATCACATGGGATGATATACATTCAACTCAATATAAACAACATATGCAGATCAATACACACGCACCTCAGCCTCTTGGGAGAATAGGTCCATCATTCCAAAGTGGAAAGTTTGTTTTTCATTTAGTGTTGATACCAAGATATTTAAATTTCCTATGCTGGTGTATGGCTTTTATTTTTTTCAAGTCCATACGTTAGTAAGCATATAGACCTCAACAGTCCTGCCTTTCTATTAATGCTGGAGTTCTTATGCTGTATCTCACATACAATCACAAGGTCTCCTGCATCCCATCTGCATCCCCAGGGTAGGCACAAAATCAGTTATGCCCTTACTGGTTTTCCTTGTTTTTTGGCTCTGCAGATTTCATTGAATTTCTTATAGGTTTAAACTTTACTTTTTTAAATTACTAAGACTTTTTTAAGAACAGTCTTGGGTTCACAGCAAAACTGAGGGGAAAGTACAGAGACTTCCCATATATCTCCTGCCCCTACCCATGCATAGCTTCCCTCATGATCAACATTCCCCATCAGAGCAGTGCCTTTGCTACAACTGATAAACCTGCACTGACACATCATCATCACCCGAAGTCCATAGGTCACATTAGGGTGACATTTGGAACTGGATATTCTATGGATTTAGACAAATGTGTAATGACACATATCCATCATTACGGTACCATACAGAATATTTTCACTGCCGTAAATATCCTCTGTGTTCCACCTACTCATCCCTCTCATCCTTAACCATGGCAGCCACTGATCTTTTTACTGTCTTCATAGTTTTGTCTTTTACAGGATCATACACTATGCAGCCTTTTTAGATTGGCTTCTTTCACATATTAATCCGCATTTAAACTTTCTTGATGTCTTTTTTTATGGCTGGATATCTCATGTCTTTTTAGTGCTGAATAATAGTCCACTGTCTGGATGTGTATCTTATTCATCCATTCACCTCACTGAAGAACATCTTGGTTGCTGACACGTTTGGGCAATTATGAATAAAGCTGGTATAAACATATGTGTGCAGGTCTTTGTGGGGACATAAGTTTTCATTTACCTTGGGCAAACACCGAAGAGCATGAATGTTCACTCATACAGTAAGAGTATGTTTAGTTTTATAAGAAACATCTTATTGTCTTCCAAAGTAGCTGTACCATTTTGCATTCCCACCCGCAATAAGCAAGAGTTCCTGCTACTCCATACCCTCACCAGCATCTGGTGTGGTCAGTGTTCTGGATTCTGGCAATTCCAACAGATACAGTGGTCTCTTATTGTTTGAATTTGAATTTACCTGATGACATAATGTGGCACATCTTTTCATGTGCTTATTTTCCATCTACAAATCTTCTTTGATGTGGTGTCAGTTAAGGTTTTGGCCAATTTTTTAATTGGGTTGTTTCCTTATTGTTGAGTTTTATAAATTCTTTGCATATTCTGGATAATAGCCTTTTATCAAATATGTCTTCTGAAAATATTTTCTCCCAGTCCTTGGCTTGTCTTCTCATTTTCTTGATGTTATCTTTTGCAGACAGAGGTTTTTAATTTTAATAAAGTCCAGCCTATCAATTATTTCATTCATGGATCATGCCTTTGGTGTTTTACCTAAAAAGTCATGGCCATATCCAAGATCATCTGGGTCTTCTTCTAGGTTATCTGCTAGGAGCTTTACAGTGCTGTGTTTTACATTTAATTATCTTATACCTTTTGAGTTAGTGAAAGGTCTGTGTCCATTTTCAATTTCTTTGCATGTGGATGCCCAGTAGTCCAGCAGCATTTGTTGAATAAACTGTGTTTGCTTCATTGTGTTGCCTTTGTCTTTTGCCAAAGATTAGTTGACTACATTTATTGAAATCTATTTCTGAGCTCCCTATTTTGTTTCATTTATCTATTTGCCTGTTGTTTCACCAATAAGACACTGCTTCATTACTGCAGTGTTATAATATGTCTTGATGTGAAGTAGTGTTACTATACTATTCTCCTTCAATATCATATGAACTATGCTGGGTCTTTCGCTTCTCCACATAAACTTTAGAATAAGTTTGCTGATATCCACAAAATAATATGCTGGGTTTTTCACTGTTGTCGTTGTTGTTATTTTTTGTTTGTTTGTTTTTTGTTTTGCTTTTTAGGGCCACACCAGTGGCATATGGAAGTTCCCAGGCTAGGGTTCAAATCGGAGCTGCAGCTGCTGGTCTACACCATAGCCACAGTAATGTAGGATCCTACATTACTGTAGGATCTTAGACCTACCACACAGCTAATGGCAACGCCAGATCCCCGAGTCACTAAGGAAGGCCAGGGGTCAAACTCGCATCCTCATGGATACTACTAGTTGGAGTTGTTTCCACTGCACCGCAATGGAAACTCCCCAGGCTGGAATTTTGATTGAGACTGCATTCAGTCTACGGACCAAGTTGGGAGAAACTGACATCTTGGCAATATTTAGTCTTCCTATCCATGATCATGGAATATCTCCCCTTTCAACTTTACTTAAGAAGATTTCATTTCTGTCCTACTTTACCTGGCATTGCCACATACCTTTAAAAATTAAATTAAATCTTTTATTTAAAAATAACTGTAAATCACATTCATTTGCAAGAAATAATGAGAATAAACCCCTTTACCTTGAAAGGGAAAATGTATCCTTTACCTTGTTTCTTATAATGACAACATCTTGCAAAACTGTGGCACAATAACACAATCAGGAAATTAACATTAACCGTCAGAATACAGAACATTTCTATTAGCAAAAGGATCCTTCAAGCTGCTTTTTATAAAGTCATACCTTTTTTCCACCCACCCTCACCTCTTCTTTAATACCTGGAAATTACGGATCTGTTTTCCATTTCTATAACTTCTGTCATTTCTAGAATACTATATAAATGAGGTTCTATGGTATGTAACCTTTGGAGAATGGCTTTTTGTACCTCAGCACAATTCTCTGGAGATTCATCCAGGTCGCTGCATTTAACAGTGGATCATTTCTTTTTACTGCTATGTAGTATTCCACGATACAGATGTACCGTGTTTACTTAGTATTCACCCACTAAAGGGCCTTTGGGTTGTTTCCACTTTTTGGCTATTATGAGTAAATCTGCTAAAAACATTCGGGTTTTCATGTGAAAAGAGGTGTTCTTCATTTCTCTGGGATAAATGCCCAGGAGTACAACTCCTGGGTTGTATGGTAGCTGCATGTTAATTTTTTCAAGAAATTGCCTGTGGCTGTCCTATTTTACATTCTCATCACCAGTACAGGACTGATGCAGTGTCTCTGCATTCTTGCCATCATTTCATGTTGCCACTTAAAAAAAAAAATCTATTCTGATAAGTATGTAACAATATTTCATTGTGGTTTTAACTTGCATTTCCCTAATAGCTAGTGATATTAAGGACATTTTCATGTATTTATTTGCCATCTGTGTATCTTCTTTGATAAAGTATCTGTTCAGGTTTTTTGTTCATTTTCTAATTAGATTGTCTTTTTTAATTGCAGATTTTTAAAAGTTCTTAATATAGATCCCAGTCCTTTATCAGATAAGTGGTTTGCAAATATTTTCTCTCATCAATCTAGGTGTTTATCCCTCTGCCAATACCACAATTTTGACTAATGTTATATGTCTTGATATCAGGTATACTGATTCCTTCTACTCTATTTCTCTTTTTAAAATATTACATATTTTTTACATACAAATGATTTTAATCAAACCTGCATTTTCCACGAGTAACAATCTCAAACTGCTCTATTTCTTTTCAGAATTGTTTTAGGTATTCCATGGCTTATGCATTTCCATATAAATCTTTAAATAATCTACTTTTAATCTATTAAAAAAACTTGCTGGAATTTTGAGTGAAAAAGCTATAAATCAATTTGGGCCCAGATTTTTGCCCCCTTGGCTCCTAAAATATTGAAATCAGAGGATCCTTAACTGAGAAATCAGAGCATCCCAAAATAAAATACCTAAAAACACGATCAGGCAATGATCTAGACCAACCACACCTCCCTAAGATTAATCTCACAACTCTTTTCCTTAAATATGAACAACATCAAAAAACAACAGAAAGATTACAATAAATCTTAGAAAAGTCTCTAACATGAAATATAGTGACAAAAACAAAATAGAAAACAGTAATTTGGAAAGAACTGAGACCATACGAGGAGACGAAAACCTGCCCCTGAAGAGTCTATTTATATGCTTAGAGATAAAAGAGAAGATACTGCATCTGAGAATCAGGGACAGGCTGCTTTAAAAAAAAAAAAACTCAAGGAATAACAATATTTCAGAAAAAATGGCAAAAGAGAAAAAAAGAGATTTATAAAGTACTCAGTGAGTTGGAAAATAAGTCTTGCTAACTCTCCCAGAAAGTAGCGCAAATGGGTAAAGAGAGGAAAACAGGAAGTCTCACATCTGAATAATACATACATATACGTCTTTTAAAAACAATAAAAAAATAAACTTTAAAAACTATCTTTGTGGGGAATTCCCTTTGTGGTACAGCGGAAATGAATCTGACTAGTATCCATCAGGATGTGGGTTCAATCCCTGGCCTCACTCAGTGGGTTAAGGATCCAGTGTTGCAGTGAGCTGTGGTGTAGGTCACAGACACAACTCAGATCCCATGTTGCTGTGGCTGTGGTGTAGGCCAGCAGCTGTAGCTCCGATTCGACCTATAGCCTGGGAACTTCCATATGCCTCACGTGCAGCCCTAAAAAGCAAACAAACAAACAAACAAACAAACAAAAGCAACAAAAAAAGGAAAAAAACTATCTTTGCAAAAAGTCTATATTCTCCAAACTATAGTCAAGCAGGCTTTTTTTTTTTTTTTAAACAATCCTGGGATTCATTTAATTCAGGTATTTATTCATGGAGTAAAATATACCAAATTTCCACTACACTTCAGTAGTAATGTTGGACATGGATAAGGAGATGAAAGACATCCTCTATACCACCTAAAATTTTGTTTCAAATATGAAAATAGAAAAATAAAAACACAATGAAATAAACACTCTGATAAAAGTATATTCACAAAATACTATAGAAACACAGAAGAACTATATCTAACCAAATAAATGCTAGGAACTTCCAACAAATGCTTTAAGGAAGAAATGGAGATTCAAAGGAGTTTCTGAGATCAACTACATGTTCACAAAAAGGAGAAAAGGATGCTTTAGGCAGAAAGCAGAACATTGACAAAAGATGCGAAGTGATAGGTGAGCATATGTTCACTTATTTATTCATTCAATTAACATTGTTCAGATCCTAACCACATGTTAGACCTTAGAGTGGTGAAATCAGTGTCCCTTCCCTAAAAGCAGTCCTATCTTGCTAACAATAAGAAGCACGAAAGAGGAACATCACAGTTAGACAAAGATGCCAAGATAGGCTCCCTAAATGAGGATGACATTGAAGAATAAGGAAGAATGAGCCAGATATCATACTATAAAAAGACACAAACTATATATGATAAGATGCAGATGATTAAGACAACATATACACAAATAAGGACCAGGTTTAAAATGAAGGAAAGAATGGAAGGTAACAAATATGCCATAGTGGCATTTTGAAATGTCATTAGAAAATAGATCAGAAAAAATTGAAGTGGCAAGAATCTTGAAAACTACTCCCAAATACACAGGAAAATAAAAAAAACAGATAAAAAGGATTACAGTAAACATAAAATACATACAGAAATAACTAGTGTCCTTGAAGAAGAGAAGAAAAAGGCAAGAGCCAATAGTAAGTGATATAATAGAAGAAATGTTTTTCTTACAATAAATAAAACCCTAAACTGGTACAACAAAAGTAGCTACCATGTGCCAAGGAAAAATAAATGAAGAGACGCAATATTGCAAAACTCCTGAGGGGAAAAATAAAGCCTTCTATAGGCAGTCAAACAGAACAAATTAAGTTATTCACCAACAGAAAAAAAAAAATCAAGCCAGCTTGAGTGGTCTATGAGTAACACTGTACCAAACTGGGGAAGAAGAACACCTAAATCTTGAGAGGGAATATCTGTGTCTCGGTAATTTTATACCCAAATAAGTCATTCCCTGCTTATGTGTAAAATCGAAAGAAGGGAATTTTAAGATATATAAAGGCTCATAAAGTATAAGACTCACAACTTTTTCCTGAAATTAAAAAGACGATAAAGTCTTGCTGCTTTAAGTGTGGTCCTTGGACAAGCAGCATTGACATCACCTAAGAATTTGTTAGAAATGAAAGCTCTTGGGCTCCACCCCAGACCTACTGAATGAAAGTTTATATTTTAACAAGATCCCTAGGTGATTCATATGTGCATTAAAATTCCAGAAGCACAGCTCAAAACATATCCTTGCCAACAAAGTGATGATTCAAAATGAAGAACTTCAAATACTGACAATGAGCACTGAAATAATATATGCACACAAACACAATTAAATTTCGAGGATGGTTTGAAATATGATTATGAAAGGATATAAAGGGAACAAATGATGCCAAGAAACTGAGTATAAAATCCCAAATTATAATAACAAAACTCCAACAAAAGGCAATGAAGAAGAAAAGCATCAGCTTACAATAGAAATTAAAAGAAACTAATATTTTATTATTGGCATTGATAGCAATAAAGCAAATATTAAAGGCGGTTTTCAAACATCTTAAATTTAACCATCAGTAATATAAAACCAGAACATATATAATTTTCAAACCCAAAGGTACAATTTCAGCAAAAAAAAAAAAAAAGAAAAAGAAAAAAGAAAAGAAAGGAAAGATTTTAAATAGAGATGGTAATTCAGGCATATATATTGAACTCCTTTCCCCTTAAAAGATGCCCAGTGAAATGACCAACAAAGTATAATAATAGGTTAACATCTAAATCATAGCTGGACATTCACAGAAACTATCCACAAGTCATAAACTTCAATATGTATGTGAGCAAGACATAAATGGTTCACAAATACACTATTAATTTATATAAAAGAGAAGCCTTTCTTTGAAACAAGAACAGATCCACAGGAGAATCCATCAATACTCACTAAATCAAAGTGACACAAAATGATGTAGCCAGAACTCCCAGCAAGCAATGGCTAGTATAAGACCAAAATGTAGAGTCACCTAAGATCCCACTGTACAGGGGTCCCTGTGAAACACCAAGTGCCTGTATGGGTTGGGGTACCCTGAAAGGGTTAAGTGAAGTGTAGGTACTGCAGAGACTACCTCTAAATAAAGGAAAGCCACAAAAATCACATAAAAGAAACTCATTAGCAAAAAGGCAATGTTCCTCTCCACAAATGCCTTCAGTTGGAGCCTCCCATTCATTCTCCATACGGATACAAAACTTCCATCAATCTAAAGCAACAATTCCTACCCAAATAGAAGAAAGGCATTTTACCACTGAGAGTGATAAGTAAATTAATAAGGAACTTGATAAAATACTGATTATAACCTAGATCCCTAATATTTGAAGTATAGGGACTTGGAGATACACACACACACACACACACACACTATTCATACAGATACATATGTAGATATAAACATATATGTAGATTTTTTAAAAACCGCTCATTGATTGTTTTCAGCCAATTTTTCTCTAATTGTGCATTAAGGTCTATGAATTTCCCTGTAAGGATGGAATTAGGTATATCTTTCAAGTTTTGATATATTGTATTTTCTGATCATGCTTCTTTCCTTAAGTTTCTACTTTGATATTAGCACAGTTGCACCAATTTTCCTGTAATTAGTGTCACATTATATCTTTTTTACTATGCTTTTATTTTCAGTCTTTCAGTGCTCTTATATTTAAGGTTCATCTCTAGTAAATAGCATGTTTTAGTCTAACAATCTTTATCTTTTAACTAGAGTACTTAGTCCATTTACATCTAAAGTAAAAACATATTTGGGAGTTCAAATCTACTATCTTATCATTTGTTTTCTATTTGTCACTCTTGCTCTATGTTCCTTTTTCTCTCCTTTCTTGAGTTCTCTGGAATCAAACATTTTATTACTATTCTATTTCTTCCTATAACAGGTTAGTTATATAATTCTTTTTATTATGCCTTTAATGGTAACCCTAGAAATTACAACATGCATCCTTGACTTTGAAAAATCAAATGTGAACTAGTTATTTTTACAATTTCCTGGACAATTTGAAGACATTATAACACTTTAACTCCATTTACTCCTTTCCCAAATTTTATGTTGTTTCCTTTTTTTTTTAATTCCACATACATTTTAACCCCAAGAAACATTACCATTATCCCTTTAAATAATTACTATTGATTTGTATATGTTCTAAATTCCTATTAATTTCTTCTGGCATTTCCCATCCTCCATGTATGGTCATTTTGCTTCTACCTGAAGAACTCCCTTTAGCACAAGCCAAATAGTAAAGTTTTAGTTTGTCAAAAAAAAATATATTTATTTCACCTTAACATTTGAAGGATAGTTTTGCTAGGTAGAGGATTCTATTGTAATGGTTATTTTCTTTCAAGATATCAGACAGATAATTTCATTATCTTCTAATGAGAAGACAGCAATCAACACTATCTTTGCTCCTTTGAAGGTAACGTGTCTTTTCTCTCTGTCTTCTTTTAAGATTTTACTATGATGTGTTTATGCATATTTATTCTGTCTGAAACTCTGCAGAGTTTCTTGAATTTGTGGCTTTATATCTTTTTGGTATTCCAAAAGTAATAACTTTGGGAATTTTGGAAAATTCTTGATTACTATTTCTTCAAATAGTGCTTCTACCTTATTCTCCATCTCTCTTTTCCTTTTAGAACTCCAATTATACATGATTTAGAACTTTTCACCTTGTTTCACAGATTATTTTATGTTGTGTTTTTTCCCCTCTATAATTTAGCCTGGATATTTCTATAAATGAATACTCTCTTCTGCTGATTCTTATCTACTATTATGGTAATCCATAATTTTAATTATCATTTGTTTCTGTTATCAAATCCCCATGAGGAGTTACCACTAGGGCTCAGTGGTAACGAACCCAACTAGTATCCATGAGGAAGTGGATTCAATCCCTGGCCTCACTCAGTGGGTTAAAGGATCCAGCATTGCCATGGCTATGGCATAGGCTGGAGGGTACATCTCTGATTCAACCCCTAGCCTGGGAACTTCCATATGCCACAGGTGCAGCCCTAAAAAAGACCAAAAAAAAATTCCCATATAATTTAATTTTATGGATTCTAGCTCTCTTGTGAAATCCTATTTGTCATCATCTGTGTAAACATTTATTACAAGGTTTTTGTTTTGTTTTTTAACACAGGTCCAATAAATCTAGTACCTATTTCTATCATCTGTTTTTCCTCTTGACCTTGCCTCACGATAAGACTGGAAACATTTTATTGAATTATTTTATGATCTATCAAAACCTCTATATATGGTTGACTGGTTAACATTTTATTGAATTATCAGCATTATCCATCAAAACCTATATATCTGGCTGATGTCATTTTCTTCCAGGGATTTTTTTTAAGCTCCTTGGAGGCAGTTGGAATAGCAACAAATTTTATCATTAATATTAGAGCTAAACTAATTCAAGACCGGGCTTCAGTGTCAGTACTATCTGGTCTGTTTAAGATTTTCTCCACCTTTCTCCTAGGGTATAATCCTTCAGAGATGAAAAATGATCACCTGAGGTGTTTACCATGGCTTTCAACTCCAAGTTTTATGTCCCAGGACTACAAAGACTGCCAATAAATTTGCTTAGTTTCTTAACCACTTAGCATCTGCTGCTTGGCTTCTTTGCTTCTTACTGCCTCAGAGTTTCCGTTGTGGTTCAGCAAGTTAAGAACCCAAAGTAGTCTTCATGAGGATATGGGTTAAATCCCTAGCCTCACTCAGTGGGTTAAGGATCAGCATTGCTGCAAGCTGCAGCAAAGGTCACAGATGTGGCTCAGATACAGTGTTGCTGTGGCTGTGGCAATTCAATCCCAAGCTTGAAAACTTCCACATACCACAGGTGCCACAGTAAAAAGAAAAGAAAAAGAATATGGCTCAGATAAAGTCATTTTTCCAAATATAGCTTCCTTCATTCCCTCAGGGATCTTGAAATCTCAAGTTCTGATGCCATGACTATGATTTACTTCTCAATTTCCGATTCCCAATTATCCACCATTAGAACGTTAATAACTGTAATAGTTTCATGACATCTAAAATATGGTCCAAAATGAAGTGAGATAAATAAGGACAAAAGAGTGGATTTTCATAAAGCTACATTAATTAATTTAAAAGCAGACCTTTTACTCTAAGATTATTTCCTATTTTTTCATGTTAAAAGGAAAATATTCTGATTGTAATTCTTTCCTGAAAAGTCTGTGATAGTATACCACAGCTGATTTTGTTGGTTTGTTTTAATTTTTGTCTTCATTTAAACAAATAAAAAATTGGCAACTTATATCAGTTCCAAATATGGTGGGGTTTTTTTTTGGGGGGGGGCAGTTTACTACTATTTGAAATTCAAAAGTGTAAGAATCAGATTTTTACTGTCACCTATAAATCTACCTCCTTCTTCAATACTGGCCCACCCTGCTTTCTCCTTTGTCTATTGTGCTTTAGGAAAAAAGCCTCTTTCCATTTCCTGCTCCAGCACCTTTAGATATGCAGTCCCCACAGTCTGAATTTTATGTCCCATAACATATCCTTCATATAATTGACTTCCTCTCAGCAGTCAGGTCTCAGCATAGATCCCCAGCACAAGGGACTTCCCTAGAAAGTGTTTATCTACCCCTTGACACAATTTTTAATTACATATAATTTGATTACATACTAGTTTATTGTTTGTCCCCCTAGATTCTAAGAACCATGAGGGCAGACTCTGTGTTAGCTTAATTCACAATTATTAAACATCTTATATATACCAAGGTATAAAAAGCACCTTGGAGCTGGGGACTTAGGCAGGAGGAGGATTTCTGAAGATTTCTTTTAGCAAGCTAAGCCATGACCCTACCTCTCACTCTGCTCTACCAAGAAAGAGAAGAGAGCTGGACTTCAATCTGCTAACCACGAATTGAGAGAAAGAAATTTTTAGGGACACCAGCTGAGGAAAGGGCAAGATGACCAAGTCAATGGATTATGAATACCATATCTCAAGGGAACTGCAGGCAAGGGATCCCAAGGGCTTGGGAGGAAGGAAGAGAGAGGGTCTTAGAATAATCCATCTGAGTGCTCACAAAAGATGAAGAAGCTGGCTTTGAACCAACAAAATCAGAGGGCACCAATATCTGCTCACTAAAGTCAAAGCAGAATGCTTCTTCTCCTTTTCCTCTCCTCTTGCTCAAATCTCCTTTTCTGAAGGTGCAGAGAGGGTAGAAGAGGCTAAGCAGTTGCCCTTCCTAACCCCAAGCTTTTCCATTAGCAGTTGGCCCCAGTTAGGAAAGAGAAGATACAAAGTCACACACACACACACACACACACACACACACACACACAGAGAGAGAGAGAGAGAGAGAGAGAGAGATCACTTGACAAAATCATATTCCAGACAAAATGAAAATAATTGTAAAAATTTGGAGATTCCGCTGTAGCTCAGTGGCTTAAGAACCCAACTGGTATCCATGGGGAGGTGGGTTCAATTCCTGCTCTCACTCAGTGGGTTAAGGATCTGGCATTGCTGCAAGCTGCAGTGTAGGTCACAGATGTAGCTCAGATCTTACATTGCTGTGGTTGCGGCGTAGACTGGCAGCGGCAGCTCTGATTTGACCCCTAGCCCGGGAACTTCCATATGCCAAGGGTGCAGCCCTAAAGTAATAATAATAATAATTGTAAAAATTAATAAAATACTCAATAAACATGTAAGCATTTTCATTGTGTCATAATCCCAAGATGAAAGTGGTTATTTGTGGTTCTTAGTATATTCCTCTAATGCAAGTATACAACTAACATAAGTATATACCATTTATAAAAAGAAAAAAAAAACACAAATAAACCCTACTCTTTTCCCTCTTGAATCCTCCCATTAATTACAAATTGTTCAGATCCCTCAGATTTGGATTAAGGTGCCAAAAATCTCATCTCCCCACGCCAGTCTCCATGCTGGAAACCTCTCCCTCAAGTGATTGACCAACAGTGAGAAAGAACTTACACCCTGCATAAGAAGACCCTCCCTGACCCATGCCAACAGGAGTGCAGCCCTCCTACCACAAGTCTCCCCAAGATAAATACATCCCAGTACAACACAATATGCATACAGTATGACACACTTGGAGTAACAGGGCTTTGATTCCTCACCAAGTAATAGCGTAGGGGAAAGAGGTATATCCCTTTGTCTTTGCAAGAATAACACCTGGCCTCAGTTCTGCAACCATTTCCTTAGGGTTCAAAGCTCTGAGTCAAAACTCGCCTGAAGACCATAACACCAATGCTCCCACCAGCAGCCTTCCCATGCTTTCCTGCAATGGACTCAGTGTTTCTTCTCAAAAGCCATGTCTACCATCACTCATCTGCCCTGCTCTGTGCTGCCTCAAGGAAATGAGATTGCATGTGGTCACTCTTTAATATGCCGTAAAATGGCAACCTTGATGAAATCCAGACCTGAGCCAAACAAAACATACTCTCCTTGTATTTCTGCTCTACACCTTACACTATTCGGGGAAAGTCAATTTACTCTTTCACTTGACAACATCGCAAAACTGAAGATGGTGCCCATGACCTTGGAGTCTTCTTTTATCCAGAATGGACACATCTGGTTCCTTCCATCTAGGGCTTTTATCTTGAGAGCTCAGGTAAAAATCCTTAGCTGGGATTTAAACTGCCCTATGGGGAATTACCTCCCATTGTCTCAAGAGCAATGATAAGTGTGGGCTTTTTACAACAGTGTGTATATATTTTTAAGAAGCTGATCTTACATTTTAACATGTTACTTAAAATTATCTAAGATGTGAATTTAGATACTTAGAACTTGCATTACCTTCCTAATCAGTGGGTTGCTCAGAGAAAGGGAACAGAAAATGATTGAAATTGTAACAACTTGAGGGGGGAACACAGAAGACTTGACCTCTTACCCCAAGTCTTGACAATGTGGGGCCAGGGACTTAACTCCCTCAAAGCTCAAAGCAGGCAGTGCCCCAGGCTGCTGCGAGCTAGGAGTCTCCTGTGGATGGGTATGGCCACACTCACAGAAACGAGGCCATTATTATTTAAATATGGTAACTTGAGCCTAATATTAGATCCGATGTTATACCACCATCATGGTATCTTCCGATGCCAAGAAGCCAAATTGTCTCCCCAAACCCACTCATCCAAAGGCACTGACGGAAAAGCCACTACCCACCTGCCAGTCAAACATCTCCGCAGAGAATACGATGCTCCTCCCCCGCAGGTCCGTGAACAGTCGCTCCAGTCGCCCCAAGCGTCCCAGTTGCTATCTTTGTCCTCATCTGAACGAGTGTTTCTGGAGGTCTGGACAGTGAAAACAATAAATTAGAGACAAAATGCTGGAAATATCCCAAAACCTTCCTCAGTTTTTCCAGTGTCTTATTCTAGGCTGTTCATGAAGACCAGAAATTTCCTAAAAATGCTTTGCTTTGGAATGGCTACATGAAAACACACACACACACATGCACACAAAGATAGTTTTATACGAAAGCTAGTGGTACCTGTGTGCCTTTGCACCTTACAAAGGTTTCATCCAGATGGCTTTTAAGTTCAGTCTTAAATTTGAATTTTTTTTTTTTTTTTTTTTTTTTTTTGCTTTTTAGGGCTGCACCCACAGCATAGGGGTCCAATAGAAGCTACAGCTG
This sequence comes from Phacochoerus africanus, assembly GCF_016906955.1. Lineage (NCBI taxonomy): Eukaryota > Metazoa > Chordata > Mammalia > Artiodactyla > Suidae > Phacochoerus > Phacochoerus africanus. The sequence continues at coordinate 52,359,521 of NC_062552.1, forward strand.
CTGGACTATACCACAGCCACAGTGACATGGATCCTTAATCCACTGAGTGGAGGCCAGGGATCGAAGCCGCAACCTCATGGGTCCTAGTCAGATTCGTTTCCAATGCGCCACAATGGGAACTGAGTTTGAAATTTTATCGTTCCCAAATTTAAATAAATTGGCTACCTATAAATCATATTTATTATTGCTTTGTTTTACAGCTTACATAGCAGGGTCCCAGCTTGTACCTAAGACATTCTAACCATATCTGTCATATAGACTGGTGCTAACTCCAAGAGAACTTTTTTGTATGAGGGTTTGTGGAATCTCCCGAGACAGGCTCCATCCCAAGAAAACAAAGTACACAAAGCTCTGGGGTCGAAGATAAAGGAGAGAGTTCAATTATGAATACAATTCAGCTTAATTGTCTCTGGACTTGCCACCATTGATTTACATTAGGAAACTCTAGAGAAAAGAGAAGAGGGGGAGTTAGTTAAAAAATTTAAATGTAGATATAGTTTTTTAATTTATTTTCTTTTTAGGGCCACACCCACAACATATGGAAGTTGCTAGGCTAGGGGTCAAATCGGAGCTACAGCTGCCAGCCTATACCATAGCCACAGCAATGCTCAATCTGAGCCACGTCTGTGACCTACACCACAGCTCATGGCAAAACCAGATCCTTAACCCACTGAGCCAGGCCAGGGATTGAACCCACATCATCATGGATGCTAGTCGGATTCGTTACTACTGAGCCACGATGGGAATTTCTATGTATAGATTTAGATAGATACAGATATGAAAAGAAATGATGGGTATTAAAATCTTTCTTGCAAAAAAGTTTAAAGTAGAGGAATAAATGGAGAAACATATCATAGTCATAAATAACTGGACTCAATATTGTAAAACATTAATTCTCCCCAAATTAATCTATAAATTTATAACACCTCCAATCAAAATCCCATAGGGGATTTTTGGGGACCCATACAAAATGATTATAAAGTTCATCTGGTGGAGTAAGTGTCTACAAGAGCCAAGGAAAAAATTGTAAAAGAAGGGAAATTAGAGTGAAACTGCCGCAGTGAAAACAGTATAGAACTGGCATAGCAAGAAGCATTTGGATCTATTAAGTTTAAATAAAGAAGCGTCCAGAAACAGACCCATGTATGAGTACATAGTATGGCACCACAAGTCAGGGTGAGGAATGGTTTTTTAAAAAGTCATGGATCACTTCTTTACAAAATAGACCAAAATGAATTCTGGATATATCACAAATTAGTATTTTAAACGCTGAAACCTTAAAATTCTAAAAAAGTTATATATTTTTAAATTAAATTAAATTAAATTTTTTTTAGGGCTGCACCCACAGTATATGGAAGTTCCCAGGCCAGGGGTTGAACTGGAGCTATAGCTTCTGGCCTATGCCACAGCCACAGTAACATGGGATCCAAGCTACACCTAGGACCTACACCACGGCTCACGGCAACATTGGATCCTTAAACCCACTGAGCAAGGCCAGGGATCGAACCCGCAACCTCATGGTTCCTAGTCAGATTCATTAACCACTGCGCCACGACGGGAACTCCCAAAAAAGTTATAGATTAATAGTCACATAGGGAAGTGCCTGCTGTGGTGAAATGGGATCGGTGGTGTCTTGGGAGCACCAGGATACAGGTTCAATCCTCAGCTCAGCACAGTGGGTCAAGGATCTGGCCTTGCCACAGCTGCACCGTAGGTCGTGATTGTGGCTTAGATCTGATTGCTGGCCTGGGAACTCATGTGCCATAGGGTGGCCAAAAACAGAAAAAAAAAAAAGTCATACAGACTTGATGTGGCAAAGACTGTCCTAAATATATCAATAAAAGTAGAAACTATAGGGAGTTCCCACTGTGGCTCAGCAGGTTATGAACCCGACTAGGATCCATGAGGATGCGGGTTCGATCCCTGGCCTGGCTCAGTGGGTTAAGGCACTGTCATGAGCTGTGGTGTAAGTCACAGACGTGGCTCAGATCCTGTGTTGCTGTGGCTGTGGCATAGGCCGGCAATTGCAGCTCCGATTCAACCCCGGGCCTGGGAACTTCCATATGCCACATCTGCGTCTCTGAAAAGCTGAAAGGAAAAAAAAAGTAGAAACAATAAGGAAAAGGCTATAGTTTTAACTACATTAAAATAAAAACACACATAGCATTTTCTACCTATTCACCTATAGATAGAGACATATGTATATGAATATCCACCCAAAATAATGCTCTAATAAAAGTACAAGTATATGGGCTGGAAGAAAACCCAGCCAATTGCTTCTAAGCATAGAAGGAGCAGGACTAGGGATGAATGTGGTTAGGGAAAGACACAGAAAGAATGCCCACAAATGTTTTATTCCCCTCCCAACTCTCCCGTAAAAGATATGAAGCAATATGACACAGCATTAAATTTGATGAAGCCAGATGATGCTATAATGGATGTTAGTTTTATCTGAACTTTTCTGGATTTTGAAATTCCTTTTAAAAAATATTTTTGGGGTAAACGTTGAACATGAGAGAAGAATGTAAGCCTGTATTATATTTAATACAGGCAAATGTGTACAAGCCTAGGGGAAGAAGTAAAAGGTGAATTAAAGTGTTAGCAGTGGTTACCTCCAGGTGGGAAGACCTGGGTAATTTTAACTTCTTTTGTTTTCGTGTCTCTGCATTTTGTCAAGGTGGTTGTTGTTTTTTTGTTTTGTTTTTTTTTCTTTTTAGGGCCACACCTGTAGCAATATGAAAGTTCCCAGACTAAGTGTCAAATTGGAGTTGCAGCTGCAGGCCTATGTCACAGCCACTGCAATACTGGGTCCAAGCCACATCTGTGACCTACACTGCAGCTTCCAGCAATGCCCCATTCTTAACCCACTGAGCGGGGCCAGGGATCGAACCCGGATCCTCACATATATGATGTTGGGTTCTTAATCTGCTCAGCCACAACGGGAAGGCCCTTTTTTTTGTATTTTTTTTTTAAGCCAACTCTTGAATATTTTAATTGAAAACCAGCAAGCAAACAAACAAAACCACATCCTGTTGACATACAGAAAAGCTCCAGTCAGACAGGACTTAATAGGTAAGTTCTGAGTTGGAGACTAGGAGGGTTTATGAAGGAAACCCTGACACACTAATAAACCAGAGCATGGGACTCAACAGAGATATTGCACAGATTTCCTCAAGCCCTTAGGCCAACTTACCTCACCCAACCGAAAAAAAAAATTTTTAAATTAAATTAAGACAGGGATCTGTAGAAAGGACCTTCAAACGTGAAATGAAGAAATAATGACTGGAAGCAAGGAGGAGGTTTTTCAATAATTTTCACCCACGTCTCACTGGTCAGTGGGTTTCCTGGCTTCTTACCAAGCTACCTATTTATAGTACAGTAAGCAGCCCTACTAGAGGCAATATTTCAGTAACAGTCAAGTGCAAGGAAAAAATAAATATCTGGCAACTGATCAAATCTGTCATTGGGAATAAGGGCTAATTAAACCCATACTATTTACTGCTCTAATTAGACCGCTGTTCGGTTCAATTTTCTACACTAAACGTCACCCAACAGCACCGTGTCCTGTCTATAACTTAGTATAAAATAAAGTTTTAATTCATAAAAAATACAATAAGCAGTTTAATACATTCATCTGGGCTTTTAGGTTGCTAAGTCCAAATCATTTAGGTAAACGTTTAAAATACACACAGCTGAAACTGATTTTTCATTTCGTCACTCGATATACTGATAGGTTGAATGTGAAAAGTTGAAAAACATCATCATATATATTTTAAATGAAAGTTGAGCGTTCTTTGCAATACTGTTTTAATTTGTTTTTATTCCCACTATCCCATCTGTTCAGTTTAGAGTTAGTGTCAGGTTTCTTTCCATAACTTCTCCACCTTTACTTAACAACAACAAAAAAAAAATCTTGATCTTAGAATAACTAAAATAGGCAAGTTATAAACACAGGCATTTGGTTCCTCTGCTTACATCAGTAAGATATTTCCCCCCTAAGAAAACAGAGAGAAAAATGGCATCTCAACAGGAGTCCTCGAGTTTTTCTTCTCTCCTTGGGTCATGAACAGACGGTCAGATTTTGCTTTGAAATCCCACTGCTATTTCCTATTAGCCAGTTCTCCTGTCCTCCTCATCATTCTTCTTTTGCCAAAGAGTAGCAATAATAGTCCCAATTTTGGAGTTCCCGTCGTGGCTCAGTGGGTAACGAATCCGACTAGGAACCATGAGGTTGCAGGTTCGATCCCTGGCCTTGCTCAGTGGGTTGACGATCCAGCATTGCCATGAGCTGTGGTGTAGGTTGCAGATGCAGCTCGGATCCCGTGTTGCTGTGGCTCTGGCTGTAGGCCAGTGGCTACAGCTCCAATATAACCCCTAGCCTGGGACCCTCCATATGCCGCGGGAGCGGCCCAAGAAATGACAAAAAGACAAAAAAAAAAAAAAAAAGTCCCAATTTCTACCCAGTTCTCATCTCTTCCCTTTGGGGCTAGCAGTATAATAAGACAAATATTTAAAAAACAACAACAACAAAAACAAACTCCATTAGAGCTGAACAAAGTGCCATTGCTATTTGTGTCTTCTAGAGCAGTGGACAGAGTCTCCAGCTTCTACAGAAGAACCTTCTCAAGCTTCCCAAGCTTTTTTCTCAAAGGATCTGCTACCTTCACCTGTCTCAGCTTTCTCACTAACATTTCCTCTCTCTGCACATGGGGACGTTTGCACATTTTTTATCTTAAAATGTAGCATCCAGAATATAACATTGTATCTGAGAATAACATAAACCCCCAAGGTGCCCAGCCGCTGTTATCCAGGTTTCTTCTGATGCAATTTAAATTTCCATCTCTCCTTCTTCCCTCCCATCCCCTTGCTTCCTCCCTCCCTCCCTCCACCCCTCCCTCCCTTTCTTCTTCCCTTTCTTCCTACCTTTTGCAGCCACACCATTTATTGAATCTCATTACAGAGGCAGTAGCACATAATTTAAAAGCTGTGTGACTCTGGATAAGTGTCTTAACTTTACTAAAACCCAACTATAAAATGGAGATGATAATTTTACTCCAGCGGGATTTAAAGAAAATACCACATACAGCGCGAATCACACCGCATCTCAATAAATGTAATAAATATCACAATAACTGTAAGCTATTATTCTTCAAAATAATGTCTTCTTCCAAACCACAATAGAGCCAGCACTCTCCCATTTTTACTTAGGCAAGACTTAACATTAATCACGACTGAATTTCCTCTTGTTGGTTTTGGCCCAGAATACCAGCCTGTTGAGATCTGTTTGAACCCGGATCCTGTCACCCCATCTACGAGCCACTTTGCTCAGCTTTGCAGCTTCCGTGCTCCACCCAAGTTCCTGATAAACATGCTGGACATAGCTCCCTAATCTTAGAGAATTCCATATGCACATTTCTGCTTTTTTAAAACAGTAAGCAGACCCTAATGCCAAGTAAGCAGCCAACTAATCAGACTTGGAATCTGTGAACACAGTTTAAGGTTACAACAAAAATATGGAACAAAAACCAATCACCATCATCAAGTGCTAGGAGGCAGAAAGAGTTGTGGGGAGGGAAGAAACCAGCCATTAGGAGGAGCTGGATCAGGGATGGCGGGGTGGGGTCTGTATTCTTGGTTTGCACGGCGGTGGTGAGCCTCCTGAGAGAAGAGGTATTTAGCAGCCCCATTCTGGCCAGACCAGCTCTGAAATCTGGTGATACTTAAATACGGCTGACATATCAGTTCCATGTTGGACCTGAGGGTCACCCTGCAGAGGCAACTTCCATGCTTGTAAGCTGGGTACCACAACTCCCAATACCTTCTTTTCAGACATGCCCATAAGGTGTCTTAAGTAATTTATATTATTAATATTTTATAAGGTAAGTTGTTATCTGAACTCCATCTATAGACTTTTTCCCTCAAGTCTGAGTCAACCAACATCCTGTCACTCGGTGGCCCTGTTCCGTGCCAGACTCCGAAGTGTGGCATGAAGAGATGAAGAACGTGGCTACTACCATTTATGCACAGTGTGAGCATCACTTGCCAGGACGTTTCCTACATTCTTTCCAATCTTCTCAACAAACGCTGGAGGATGGATATTACCCACTCTTATTTTATAGGTGAATAACTATAACTTCAGAAAGCACGTGTCCAGGGAGTTCCCATCATGGCGCAGTGGTTAACGAATCCGACTAAGAACCATGAGGTGGCAGGTTCGATCCCTGGACTTGCTCAGTGGGTTAAGGATCTGGCCTTGCTGTGAGCTGTGGTGTCGGTCGCAGATGAGGCTTGGATCCCGAGTTGCTGCGGCTCTGGCATCGGCTGGTGGCTACAGCTCTGATTAGACCCCTAGCCTGGGAACCTCCATATTCCACGGGAAGCAGCCCTAGAAAAGACACACACACACACAAAAAAAAGCATGTGTCCAAGGTGTGGGGGAGCCCAGGCAGAATCCCATCCTATATGACCCAGACAAAGCCTGCCTTTTGCTCACAGATGCTCCTTCACTGCCCTTGGAGATCAGGAATCCAGTCAAATACAGCAGCCGACCTATCATCACTCTCCATGAGCATTTCGCATCTTGGATTGAATACATCTGCTGCTGTGATTCACTTGACCACAGCATTCCTGTGATATCTCAATGAAGTCTTTAGTTTCTTTTTTTTCTTCCTCTCTACATTGCAAGCAGAGCTACATTTCTGTTTTGCAAAAGTATTTGATTTTATCTAAGTTATTTCTTGAGGAATATGCATTCTCGAAGGGACATTCACAGACCAGAATGCGTTTGCTATTTTTCTTACACAAACATCCACCCAGGGTTTGCAAAGTTCAAGGCTCAGTGCCCTGGGGGGATGAGCATGGATTGAGCCCTCAAGACAGAGAGCGGCAGGTGAGAGAGGCTGAAGGGATGGATGCGGTGGGGCAGAATCAGCCTGTGGTCACGGAGAGCACAAGAGACAGTAAGACCCAGAGCAAGGAGATGGAGAAAGAGAAGCAGTTTCTACCTGGGTGAGGAGAGCTGGTGCACACACTTTCCACAGACCACACTAATTCTGCTGGAAGCACCAGCAAGAGCCTCGTGTATCCCTATCAACTTCTCTCCTATTATAATGAGATTGCAAGTGCTTTCTTCGTTGGGGCTCATCTCTTTTTTTTTTTAATGGTAATGGAATTACCACACTGTCCTACTTTCTTCCTTTTGCTCATCTATATTTCCCAGTTTTATACAATGAACACGTATATTTCAAGCAATAAAACACCCAGTAAAAGTTCCTTTTTTTAAGGAGGAAAAAGCACTAAAGGGAAAACTATGAAAACACATCCAAAGAAGTAAAATGTACTTTGTCCTGTTTGATTAAAATTCTCAGACTTAAAGATCTCTTAGGAGATCATATTTTCCTAAGTAAACTTCAAGCTAGGGAGTATTTTGGGTGAAAATTTCAAAAAAGATATTGTTTACTCATTATATAACAGGACTGGCAAAAGCCAAGCAATACTGTAGGAATACGTGTGTTCACAATCTCATAAAGACACGAGGCCTTTTTGCCTTTCTTGGATCCCCATGCATAAGTCAAATCATAAAATATTTCCCTGACAAGTTCTTAAATCTGTGACTTAGAATGAACAGCACAGTTCTACTAGTCTCACAAAAACGTTCATAATTAAACACAGATTTCACATTATAAGGTCACTTATTGGGAATCTATATTAACTGCTCCATATTAAAAACAACTCAAAATAAAATAGGTTCCACTGGGAGATTCCTTCCCAGACATCAAATAAAGGCTCATTCCAATGTGACCACAAAGGTTATTGAAGGAGCTGACAAATGACCCAGGTTTTGTTACCCATGAAGACACTCTTACAGGTCAATAGTACTTTAGGATCTTTAGCAACCAAAAAATGTTGGTAATAGGAATTGGGTCAGTGACATGCAATGTCCAGCTGCCACAGAGTCTCAACCATTCAGTTCAGCCAGAACATCTAAAACACCAACATATCTAAAGCTGTGTGCTAGGAACACAGCCCACCCTCTTCATCCATTCTACCCTCTACTGGAAAGCACAGACCTCTGTAAGTCATTACCTTGATGGTCAGTGACCTCTAGGATTTGGTCTGCCCTTTCCTAGCCTTTCCTGATGATTTTATCACATTGTTGGAACCCTGCACTGATTGCTCAGGACACGTGCTCTACACCCTGAGGCTCTCCAGGACCTGCTCCGTCTCCTGCCCCAGCTCCCTTTCTTGCAGCTCAGGCGCATACTGCAGCCCATCTTCCAAGCCCACCATATTTCTCATTATTCCCCAAATGCCAACATGTTTGCCAATTCCTGCTTCCTATGGCAAACCCCAACACAATACCAACACCCTCCCCTTGCAGTAGTTCTCTTTGCGGGGGACCAGTGGGTGAGGATCCAGAAGCACCTAGCCCTGCTTCCCTGAGGCTGAGGTCAGCAGTCAGGGAGAGCTTCGGAAAAAGCATCGTGTTCCCTGGTTTTTTCCTGCCAGCCCCACTTGCTAGGAGGCTGTCTCCAGTTCTCTGATTCCTCACCTCATTCAGTCTCCTCTCCTAGTTAACCAGGTTAGGTACTCTTCATTCACACCCTCCAGTCACCCTCATACTCAAATTCCTTGATTAGAGGTAGACTTGGCCCATTGCTCTAGTAAAAGAAAAAAAGACATCTAAGAGTTTCCAAATCATGGCAACCAAGGCTTCTCCAGGTGAAGATGAAAGAACATCAACTAAACACTTCCAGAGTCATCCTTCTATATACGGCAATCCAGCCCATCATCTTAGGTGGGGGAACTAGGTCCCAGCAAGAAAGGGGACAGGGTCAGATGGAGATAATTTGAGGAGCATTTTTTGTGTGTGTCTTTTTGGGGCCCCTTCAGCAGCATATGGAAGTTCCCAGGCTAGGGGTCTAATTGGAGCTATAGCTGCCACCCTACACCACAGCCACAGCAATGCCAGATCCGAGCCACCTCTGCAACCTACACCAAAGCTCACGGCAACGCCAGATCCTTAACCCACTGAGCGAGGCGAGGGATTGAACCCACATCCTCATGGATCCTAGTCTGTTTCATGAACCACTGAGCCACGATGGGAACTCCTGAGGAGCATTTTTATTTTTTTTTTTAAACTAAGATATGAGTTTAATAAGGTTAAAGAATACAAGGTAAATATAAAAAAAATCAATTACATCTAGTAGGAATGAGCAATTAGAAATTTTTTAAAAATTCAATAGTACTATTTATAACAACAGAACCAGGAAATACTCAGGGATAAATTTAACAAATATATACAACACTTTTATTTTGAAAACTAAAAAATATTGCTCAAATAAACTATAGAAAACCTAAATAAATTTTTAAAAATACTATGCCCTTGGATTAGAACACTAGGTATTGAGGAGCATTTTTCAAATGCACTAATTACTAATGCATGGACAGGGTACAGGGAAACCACAGGGCTGGTGCAGCAGCCTGGGGCTGGTACCAGGCAGGCCCTGTGATTCAGGCAATTTACATTATCTGCCTGGGCTTTGTCTACAAGGTGGGGCAAGGGCAGGCAGAGGCTGTCTGGACAGAAGCTAAGGCCTTCAGTCAAGAATCACAGTCCACAGCAATCTCACAAAATGAGAGCTGGGGAAACAAATACAGTTCTCTTCCCACTCACCACTGGCCAGACCTGACCAGGAGCCAGAGGGCAAGGGAGACTACTAGTGCAGTCCAAACAGGTGAGCCTCCTGGGTGGGTGCAGCCCAGGGCAGGGAGCAGCACAGGGTACGGAGCACTGGAGGGCAAAGGGAAGCTTTCCAGCACAACAAGGTATTGACTCACTGAAATATTTTTAAGCAGAGAAGTGACTTCGGCAAACTGTATTTTGGAAAAATTACTCTGGTGTGGGGAAGAATTATGACAAGAGGAGAAGCTCACAAAAGGGCAAAGCGGGAAGTTCACTGCAGAGGGCAGGCAAGAAATACGAGCCCAGGCTAGACATGACCAGTGTCTGGAGAAGGAAGGCATAGACCTGAGGGGATCTGTTGTTGTTTGTTTGTTTAATTTTTTTATCCAGTGACAACTGACACATAACGTTATCTCAGTTTCAGCTGCACAACATAACAATTCATCACCTGCATGCACTGAGAAATGATCACCTCCACAAGTCTAGTTCACATCCATCGCCACACATCGCTGCTTTTTTCTTTTTTTTCAAAATTTTATTGAAGGATAGTTGATTTACAGTGTTGTTTTAATCTCTGCTGTACAGCAAATTAACTCAGTTATGCACATGTAATCTTTTTCATATTCTTTTCCATTAAGGCTTTTTTTTTTTTTTCCTTGTGAAGAACTCTTTTAAGATCTACTCTCTCAGACAAGACGTCTGCAGAAGCTAGAATCAACAGGACCTGGAAGATGCAGCGAGAAAGGCGGTGCTAGGATGACTCCTGGGCTTCTGAATTAATTAACTTGTGAGAGATGCTCATCTCCTTCTGCCTCACAACCATCCTCACCCCGACTCTTGAGGTGAGCTGCTCAGGGCCCTTGGGTACAGAATGTGAGCAGTGCCTGGATAACAGCTAAGATAAAGGGTGCAAACTGGTGGTCCCCAGAGGGAAGCTGGCCAGTGGGTCTGATTCCTCTGACTATAATTATACAGTTGACCCCCCCACACACCCCCAAAAGGAATTTTTTGCTCATGTTTAAAAATATGAAGATTTCACATAAAAATTGAGATTTCTGACTTCTCAGGAAAAGAACAGAGGAAATCAAAACAGGATCCACATGCCAATATGGTAATAATTCAAACCAGGGGTGGCCACACAGTTTTTAAGGGGCATGTGCCCTCCAGTTTGCACAGTTGCCATCCATCCATTAAGGATTCACACTCTCTGCCTGGCCCCAAGGGGCCCAACTGGGAGCTTGCTGGCGCTGAATGACTGCTGCTTTGAAGGTAATCAACTGACATGTGTATTCGTAACAGGCAGATTCTTCAGCCTGGCTACAGAACATCATGTTCCAGTGAGTAAGAAACATACACACAAATAACTTTATAATAAAACAAAACAAAAGGCACTTTATCATCTTTGCTGGATACTGAGTTCAGCCATGTGCACACAGAAGCAGAGTTTAAGAAGTCACTCCTTGGTGCTCGTGTCTGAAGTCTACTGCTTTTGCATCCCTGGGCTTTGTCTCTGGGATATATCAAATAAAAAAAAAATCTTAGTGTATTTAAGAAGCTCAAATAAAAATGTCCAGAATGTAGACATATTATATTCTGGAACACGCCTGTGCTGTCATTAACACACAGAACCTCATGGTCCCTGGGGAGCCCATTCCAGGAATAACATAGGCCACCTCTCCATAACATCCCCGCACAATCTGATATTTTGATTAAGAACATCTAGGCTATATTTTTCCCATTAGTGCAATATTCCTGGCTACTAGACAAGTTAGAAAACAACCATAACCAGATCCTCTCCCATTGTGGAAAAAAAGCATAAAGAAAAATACTCCAATACAATAGGGTTTAGTTTGGTTTTGACTTTGTTTTTTGTTGAAAAGGAATTCTTAAATATAAATATAATATTACTTTACATGAAGAAAGATTTAATATGATATTATCTAGGATACTTTGGTAAGTCATCGTGAAGCATGTACAGCACAACATCAGGTAAGACTGAATAGAAAGGAAAACCAAATATTGTCAAATATAAAAGTCCAATGGCTAGGCAGTATGGACAAACTGCCCCACTGAGAACAACTAGAAAAGCAAAGATATCCTTCATGAATGAAATAAATGTATTTGCAGACAAACAAAAATAGAATTCATCACTGGCAAATCAGTCCTAAAGGAAATAACATAAAAAGGTTTTTTTAGAGTTAAAGGAAGTTTGGATATAGAGAAAGAAATGAAGAGTAAAAATTAAAATGATAAGTAAGAATGTGGGTAATTCTAAATAAAGAGCAGCTATATAAAACAGCAATTGTGGGAGTTCCCGTTGTGGCTCAGTGGGTAACGAATCCGACTAGGAACCATGAGGTTGCGGGTTCGATCCCTGGTCTTGCTCAGTGGGTTAAGGATCTGGCGTTGCCATGAGCTGTGTTGTAGGTTGCAGATGCGGCTCGGATCCTGTTGTTGCTGTGGCTCTGGTGTAGGCTGGCAACTACAGTTCCAATTTGACCCCTAGCCTGAGAACCTCCACAAGCCGTGGGAGCGGCCCAAGAAATGGCAAAAAGACAAAAATAAATAAATAAATAAATAAATAAATAAATAAATAAAACAGCAATTGTGGCTTATTGGCTTTAAATTATTTGTATCTCATTAAGATATCTAATAATAATGACATAGGAATGATGAGTGATAAATTACATTAAAGTACCCTAAGATCTCTGCATCACCTAAGAAGAGGATAAAAGGACCAATATTTGACTTAGATAAGTCAAGAATACATGTTTTGATTTCTAGTGTCACCACTAAATGAACAGAAGAGTGTATAACGTTCAAATGAATAGATGGAAAAATATACAATAAAGACACATATCAATCAATCCAAAAGAAAGCAAAAATGAAAGGAAAAAAAGAACATAGAACTCAACAACAACAACAACAACAACAAAAAACAAAGAACACAATCGAAAAATGGGAAGAAGACCTAAACAGACATTTCTCCAAAGAAGACATACAGATGGGGAAAAAAAAAAAAAGACACAAGAAAAGATGCTCAACATCACTAATTCTTAGAGAACTGCAAATCAAAACTATAATGAGGTACCACCTCACACCAGTCAGAATGGCCATCATTAACAAGTCTACAAATAACAAATATTGGAGAAGGTATGGAGAAAATGGAACCCTCCTTCACTGCTGGTGGGAATATAAATTGGTACAACCACTGTGGAAAACAGTATAGAGATTCCTCAGAAAACTAAACATAGAACTACCATATGATCCAGCAATCCCACTCCCGGGCATATATCCAGATGAAGCTATATTTCAAAAAGACATATGCACCCCTAAGTTCATTGCAGCAATATTCGCAATAGCCAAGACATGTAAACAACCTAAATGTTCATGGACAGATGAATGGATTAAGATGTGGTACATATACACAATGGAATACTACTCAGCTATAAAAAAGAACAAAACAATGGCATTTGCAGCAACATGGATATACCTAGAGGTTATCATACTAAGTGAAGTAAGTCAGAAAGAGGAAAAATATCATATGATATCACTTATATATGGAATCTAATATATGGCACAAATTAACCTATCTACAAAACAGAAACAGACTCAGACATGGAGAACAGACTTGTGGTTGCCAAGGAGGAAGAGGGAGGGAGTGAGATGGACAGGGAGTTTGGGGTAAATATATGCAAACTATTACATTTAGAATGCATAGACAGTAAGATCCTACTGTATAGCACAGGGAACTATATCCAATCTCATGGGATAGACCATGATAGAAAATAATTCATTAAAAATGGATGTATATAGGTATATGACTAAGTCACTTTGACGTACAGCACAAACTGGCACAACAATTGTAAATCAACTATACTTTAATTTTTTTTTGTCTTTTTTTTTTTTTTTTTTGCTATTTATTGGGCTGCTCCCGCAGCATATGGAGGTTCCCAGGCTAGGGGTTGAATTGGAGCTGCAGCCACCAGCCTATGCCAGAGCCACAGCAACACTGGATCCAAGCCGCGTCTGCAACCTATATCACAGCTCATGGCAACACCGGAACCTTAACCCACTGAGCAAGGGCAGGGACCAAACCCACAACCTCATGGTTCCCAGTCGGATTCATTAACCACTGCACCACAACGGGAACTCCTATACTTTAATTTAAAAAAGAACTTAGAAAAGATGGATACATTTTAAAAGCCACATGGTGAAATAAAAGATTTAAGTGCAAATACATCAATAATTGCATTACACCCAAACAGAATAAATGCACCAGTTAAAAGACAAATATTATTAGGATGAATTTTGAAAATGCAATTATATTCTGTTTAAACGATAATCCTTCAATATAGTGACCACAAAGACTAAAAGCAAAAAATTGAAAAAAGAGATGCCATAAGACTACTAACCAAAATAAATTTAATTTAGTTATACCAATCAGACAAAATAGACTTTAAGATGAAGAGAAAAGAAAAAGAAAAAGAGAGATGCTTTATGATGCTGGAAGTTTGAATTCATCAGGATGGAACAACAATTCTAAAGTGGATGTGCCTTATAACATCACCTCAAAATACATAAAGCAAAAACTGATAGAACTATAAGACAAAATAGAAAATTCCACAATGATGGTGGGAGATTTTAATAAACTCTCATATAATTCATCAAAGAGATGAAAAATTAGTAACTGTATGGGGTATTGAAACAATTCAATTACAAATTGCATGAAAATGCACATATGGAAAGCTATACAAACCACTACAAAACATATATTCTTTGTATTTATAAAATGTTCATAAAAACCAATCCTAAGCTGGCCCAAATAGTCAAACTTAAGAGTTACAAGGATTGAAATCATACATGTATTTTCTTTGCCCACAAATCAAATAAGCCGCACATCAATAAAAAAGAAAACTTATTTAGAAATTGAGATGTTATTTTCTATTACTTATAAAGAAATTTTTGACATACATAATTATATATCATACAATTCACCTAAAGTGTGCAGTTAAATGGTTTTTAGTGCATAGAGTTATGCAGCCAAACCACTTGTTGAAAGACTATTCTTTCTGACTGAATTGCTTTGATACCCTTATCAAAATCAATTGACCATAAATATGAGGGCTTATTTCTGAGCTCTCAATTCTATTCCACTGATCTGTGTGTCCACCCTCATACCACCATCACTCTGTTTTCATTACTGCCGTTTTGCAGTAAGTTTTAAAACCCACAAGTGAGTCCTCCAACTTTGTTCTGCCTTTTCAAGATTGTTTTGGCTTTCTAGGTCCCACATGAATTCCACATGAACTTTAAGATAAACTTGTCAGTTTCTGGGTGGGGGGGAGCCAGCTAGGCTTTTTTAATTGTTGTAATAAACATATAATATTAATTTAGTTTCAGGTATACAATATAGTGATTCCATATATTTACACATTATGAAATGATCACAGCAATAAGACTGGTTACCTTCACCATACGAAGTTGTTACAACATTATTGACTGTATTACCTGTGTGTACATTATATCCAGTGACTTGTTTATCTTATAGCTGGAAACCTGTGCCTCTTAATCCCCTTCATCTATTTCATACATCTCGATACCCCCTTCCTGTCTGGCAACCACCAGCTCCTTCTCTGTATCCATGACTCTGGTTCTGCTTTGTTTTGTTTTTAAGAGTCCACATAGAAATGAAATCATGCAGTATTTATCTTTCTCTGTCTGACTTATTTCACTAAGCATAATACCCTCCAGGCCCATCTATGTTCTAGTAATGGCAAGATTTCATCCTTTTATGGTTGAGTAATATTCCTGTGTGTGTGTGTGTGTGTGTGTGTGTGTGTGTGTGTGTGTGTGTGTACCACATCTTCTTTATCCAGTCATCTATTGATGGACACGTATGTTGCTTCAATAGCTTAGCTATGGTAAATAGAGCTGCAATGAACATAGGAGTACTTTTATCTTTTCAAAGTAGGGTTTTCATTTTCTTCAGGTAAATATTTAGAAGTAGGACTTCTGGATCATGTGGTAGTTATATTTTTAGCTTTTTGAGGAACCTCCAGCTATTCTGCATAATTTGCTGTGCCCATCTACATTCCCACCAACAGTGCCCAAGGGTTTTCTTTTCTTCACATTCTTGTCAACATTTGTTGTTCTTGTCCTTTTGATAACAGCCATTCTGCCAGATGGGAGGGTGATATCTCATTGTGGTTTTCATTTTCATTCCCCTGATGATTAGCAATGTTGAGCATTTTTTCATGTACCTGTTGATCATTTGTATGTCTTCTTTAGAAAACTATCTATTCAGGTCCTCTGCCCATTTTTAATTGGGCTGCTTGTTTTTAATATTTGGTTGTATGAGTTCTTTATATATTTTGGATATATGATTTGAAGCTATCTTCTTCCATTCAGTGAGTTACCATTACGAGAGTTTCTTTTAAATAACCCAGGAGTCAAAAAAGAAATCACCATGACAATTAGAAAATATTCTTAACAAATGAAGGTGAATATTTACATATCAAAGTTTAGAGAAAGTAATAAAAGCTGTGCTTGGAAAGAAATTCGAGAGTTTTTTGGGTTGTTGTTCATTTTTATTTTTTAACTCAATGAATTTTATTACATTTATAGTTGTACAATGATCATCACAACCCAATCTTATAGCATTTCCATTCCAAACCCCCAGCCCACCCCATCCCCACCCTCCAACCTGCCTCCTTTGGAAACCATAAGTTTTCGAAAGTCTGTCAGTCAGTATCTGTCCTATAAAGAAGTTCATTGTGTTAGATTTCACATGTCAGTGACAGCATTTGATATTGCTGCCCCACTGTCTGACTGACTTCACTTAGCCTGATAATTTCTAGGTCCATCCACATTGCTGCAAATGCCATTATTTATTTCCTTTTCATAGCTGAGTAATATTCCATTGTGTATATGTACCACATCTTTATCCACTCCTTTGTCGATGGACATTTAGGTTGGTTCCACGTCTTAGCTATTGCATATAGTGCTTCAATGAACACTTGAGTACACGTATCTTTTGGAATCATGATTTTCTCTGGATAGATGCCCAGGAGTGGGATTGCTGGATCAAATGGTAATCCTATTTTTAGTTTTTTGAGGAGAAATTTGAGGTTTTAAATATATACACATTTAAAAAGAAGAAAGTTTAAAAAAAAATCAATGATTTCAAGTTATTTAAAGATATTAGGGAAACAGCAGCAAACAAAACCCAAAGAAAGGAGGAAGAGGAAAATAGTGAAAATGAGAACAGCAATTATGAAAAAGAAAACAAAAATATGAGAAAAAAGATCAACAAATCTAACATTGGTTCATCATAAAAACTAATCAAGTGGCTAAATTCTTTGGCAAGACTACTGAAAGAGAGAGAGAGAAATCAATTCCAAGCATTAGATGTGGAATATAACTACAGATCCTGCAAGCATTAAAATGCTAAAAAGGATGAAAGAGAATATCTTTATGCTAATATATTTCAAAACTTAGATTCAGGAGCTCCCCAGCCTTGGAGTCAGGGCAAACTCGGAAGAGTAATTTACCCTCCAGGGTGCCCCTCAGGATAAGGCAGAGGCTGGGACTTCACGTGAAAACCTAGCTTTGCTGTGCTCTTTCCCTTTTCCCTTCCCTGTCTGGCTTTTCCCACTGCCGAACTAGATGCCCCGGAAATGCTTCCTGAATAAATCACTTAGATGTGAATCCTCATCTCAGCTCTTCCTCTCAGAACTCAATCCAAGTAACTTATTAAACTGTACACACCTAAAAAGACTGACAAAATATGACAAAATATTAGCATTAGTTAATTCCGGGTGATGGATATATATGAATTTGTTATACTAGTCTCTGTATGTATGTATGTATGTATGTATGTGTGTGTGTGTGTGTGTGTGAGTTTTCCAATTAAAACAAAAAAGGAGACACTTCTGGGAGGATGTGCATTCAAGCAATGAAAGTAAGTCACCTTCTCTACAACAACAGTTAATGACATAAGATAGGGAAGCAACACCTAAAAAATCCAAAAAAAAAAGAAAAGAAAGGACCATTCAAGAATATCATATTACATTCAGATAGGACCTATTCAAGAATAAAGGTGCTTTATCAAAATTTAAGACTTTTGTGCATGTTAATGACATGATAGGGAAGGAATCACCTAAAAAATCCAGAAAAAAAAAAAGAAAGGACCATTCAAGAATATCATATTACATTCGGATAGGACCTATTCGAGAATAAAGGTGCTTTATCAAAATTTAAGACTTTTGTGCATCAAAGGACACTATTAACAGAATGAAAATGCAATCCACAGAAAGGAGGAAATATATACATATCATATTACATAAAGGACTAAGATCCAGAATATTTAAAGAACAGGTCAATAACCAAAAAAGAAACACCCTAATTAAAAACCAGGCAAGGGACACAAACAGACAATTCTCCAAAAAAGATACGCAGATGGTTAATATACACATGAAAAAATGCTCGACATCACAAATCATTAGGAAAATGCAAATGAAAACCACCATGTGATAACACTTCACACCCATTAGGATGACTATTATTTTAAAAAGACAAAAAAAGGAAGTGTTGAGGGAAATGTAGAGAAATTGGAACCCCTGTGCTTTACTGATAATGGTGCAGCCCCTGAGGAAAACAGTATGGCAGTTCCTCAAAAAATTAAATAGAAATACCATATGAGGAGTTTCCGTTGCAGCTCAGTGGTTAACAGATCCGACTGGGAACCATGGGGTTGCGGGTTCAATCCCTGGCCTCACTCTGTGGATTGGGGATCCGGCATTGCCGTGAGCTGTGGTGTGGGTTACAGACGTGGCTCAGATCTGGTATTGCTGTGGCTCTGACGTAGGCCAGTGGTTACAGCTCCGATTAGACCCCTAGCCTGGGAACCTCCATATGCCATGGGTACAGCCCTAGAAAAGGCCAAAAGATAAATAAATAAATAAATAAATAAATAAATAAATAAATAAATAAATAAAAGAAAGACCATACGATCTAGCAATTCCTTTTTTGAGTATCTATCCAAAGGAACTGAAAGCAGGGACCCAAAGAGACACTTGTTCACCCATGTTCACACCAGCATTATTCAAAATAGCCAAAATGTGGAAACAACCCAAATGTTCAGCAAATGGATAAACGAAATGTGGTATATACATACAATGGAATATTATTAAGCCTTTAAAAAAGAATGAAATTCTCACACATGCTACAACATGGATGAACCCTGAAGACCATTATACTTAATGCATTAAACTAGACCAAAAGGATGCACATATATCAAATACTATATGATTCCACTTGCAAGTGCCTAGAGGAGACAAATTCATAGAGGCAGAAAGTATATTGATGGGTGCCAGGGCCTGGGAGGAGGAAAGAATGGGGAGTTACTGCTCAACAAATACAGAGTTTTGCAAGACAAAAGACATTTCGGAGATGGATGGTGGTGAAGTTGGCACAAGGATGTGAATGTGCCTAGTGCCACTGAACTGTATGCGTAAAAATGGGTAAGATGATAAATTTTATGGTACGTGTATTTTGCCAAAACAAAATAGAATAAAGGCAACAATGACGTTTTCAAAAGTGGGAAAAAACACTCAGGAAATGGAGCCTTTATTTAAACAACTGATGACGAAATCTAACCAATCATGAGATGACTCAAAATTTTAAAAAAGGATGGTAGATCTCACATAAAAAGAAAGGTGGTGAGTATTTAATCTGTTTGAATATTGAACATGAATAAACCACAGGGAGACTAAGGTTGTAGAACAGAACAGAATATGTGTTATATTAACTTAGCGTCTGTATATAAATTGGGAGGTGAATGGAGGAAAGTTGCAAGGAAGTCAAGTAATAGTGACTAAAATTTAAACATGAAATTTTAAAATGTAATTAACGCCAACCTCCAAATGTTTTTCATAATCTTTTGTCATATTCTAAGAGACATCTCTGAGGAAATAATTTATTATTCTGTGAAGGAACGTTCCTCCCAAGGTTGGCAAGTCCCTCAGTTTTGCTTGATTTCCTTATTATCTATTAAATTCACAAAAATTCAATACTTTTAATCCAAAATGTCATGCATCATGTGATGGCGCTGTTATAGAATTATGTCAATTTATTTATCCTGTCCCAAATTCACTTTGTATATGCTTGTGAGAATGTCTAAAAATTCCACTTACCAAATATGAATATTAGAAAGTGGGATATGAGGGGCCTTGTAGTTTTCTTCGCACTTTTCTGTATTGCTGGATTTTTAAAATAAAAATATCCATTTTTTAATGTTAATTATTCTGAAAAATAAATAAATCCACCCTGCATCCAAAGAAGTCATTTTACTGTCACTTCAAAACTCAGGGCAGGAGTGCCCTTCGTGGCTTAGCAGTTAATGAACCCGAATAAGATCCATGAGGATAGGGGTTCGATCCCTGGCCTTGCTCTATTGGGTTAAGTATCCTGCATTGCCATGAGCTGTGATATAAGTCACAGATGAGGCTCTGATCCCATGTTACTCTGGCTGCAGTATAGGCCTACAGCAGTTGCAGCTCTGATTTTACCCCTATCCTGGGAACATCCATATGCTAGGGGTGCAGCCCTAAAAAGAAAACAACAACAACAACAACAACAACAACAACAAAAAAAACCAACAACAGGGCAATTCCAGGTCTCTCTGATGAATGCTGGCCAGTAAGTCTGTATTGGTGGTGGGCATTCCTGTGAGTATTATTTACAGAAACTGCCTTAAGGCCTCTCAAGGCTGTTAGATGCTACAGACTGTTAACTTCCAGCCTCCTCACCTATTTCAACACATGTTCTAGAAGGATACGTGTCAACTGGGTGGTTTTGTTCCTCCCAGGATATTTGGCAATGGAGGCATTTTTGGTTATTGCAAGTGGGGCAAAAGGGTTCCTCTTAGCATCTGATGGATAGAAGCCAGCGATGCTGCTAAACTTCCTACACAACCCAGGACAGCCTCCCCACAACAAAGCATCAAGTGATTCACAACTGCAACAGTGGCAAGGCTGAGAAACATCTTCTAGAGGGAGACTTGTCCACTTAACCCAGATTCTTTACTCTCATAATAACTTATATACTAGTTAGAGTTGAAAAAAAAATCTTTTCTAAACCAATTTAACAAACAAGCATCATTAAACTCCTCAACCTACAGATAATCTTAACAAAGCAAAATGCTTTGCTTACACGCCTCGCTTGGAGCAAAATAATACCCTGTGTGCTATGTGAGTATGATGCTTCTTACCATTTTAAAGCAGGTTCATAAAGATTATTTTATATACTTTCTTCCCCTTCATTAAGAACCACAAAATAACCTTAAGAAGCTCTTAATTTCAAGATACCTCAAACTATATCCAAAGCATTTGGATTTGACAATCCATAGCAGACTTTTCTTTTCAAGGAAAAAAATTAGCATAGGTTTTCACATGTAATGATATCAAGTTTTTTTTAATTCTTTTTTGACTTTTCTCAGTGATTTACTTCCAGCCATGGTTAGCCATTTCACATAGAAAAACACAGGTTTTGTGCCAACAACTCATCAAGAATATTACCCAGACCGCATTTTAGGGGCATAGGTTTGAAACGAACTCCCATAAAAAATATTATTTGACAGCTATGAAAGTAAGCCATGAAAGAAACCAGCATGTGTTTTTATCTCATGCTTCTCCTTCTGGGACTGGCTGGTGGTGTGCACAGTCTGGGCCACCTGTGGTCACCCCAGGTAAAGAGAGAAAACTGAGACAGTCTGCATATCAGGACTGGTGGTTCTGAGACTGGAAGAGCTAACAGCATAGTCCTAATTCCTTGACTAAAAATGGTAGGAGAATGTCCTTGGTGGGATAACAATGGCCTTGTGTAGGTCACTGCTGAGGGCTGATGTTCAGATCCAATGAATTGCCATGAAAGTTAGCCAAAGTTTGGGCAGGTGAGCAAAGTTCAAATTCATTCACCCATTCAACAACGTCCACCAAGCCCACTTTAGTCCCTGCCCTCATTGAGTTGGAAGATAACGGAAAACACAGGATTGCAAGCAGTGCTAAGTGCTCAGAGAACAAGGAAGACCAACTACTCCTCAGCCTGGGAGGCCACGGATGTTTGCTGGGGAGGTGTCACTTGACCTGAATCTTGATGGTGAGTAGCTTTGGGAGCCTAAAAAGTGAACATATGAGCAAATGGTATCTACAGTTTGTGAAGAAGGGAGGAAATATTTGTATAAATTTGTATATGGCGTTATCAAAGGAATGTGGTAATTTCTAGAGATCTGTATCATCTTAGATTTTTATCTACTTTCACAATATGACCTTATACTTACACTAGCCATATTTCAAGTGCTTGCTATGCACACATGTGGCTAGTGGCTACCGTATTAGTGCATATATAGAAAATTCCTGTAATTGCAGAAAGTTCTCTTAGACATCAATGGTATAAGTAACTGTTGAAAATATGGTTACAAAGTTGAAAGTAAAGCCAAAAATTGTCTTGGAAAAGAAAGTTTATGTATGTATACACATACGTATACACACACAGATGTCTACAATACATTCCTACATTAAATCAATCATGGATTTGATCATGTATTTAATTATATTTCAAAAAGTCCAATGGTAATTTTTTTGTAGGAATCTTTTTTTAAATTACTCAGGGAATTTTATTTCATTTAGAGTTGTACCATGATCATCACAACCCAATCTTATAGCATTTCCATCCCAAACTCCTGTTGTATCGCCCCACCCCCAACCTGTCTCCTTTGGAAACCATAAGTTTTTGAAAGTCTGTCAGTCAGTATCTGTCCTATAAAGAAGTTCATTGTGTTAGATTCCACATGTCAGTGACAGCATTTGATATTGCTGCCTCACTGTCTGACTGACTTCACTTAGCACGATAATTCCCATGTCCACCCATGTTGTTGCAAATGCCTTTATTTCTTTCCTTTTCATAGCTGAGTAATATTCCGCCATGTATATGTACCATATCTTTATCCACTCCTCTGTAGATGGACATTTAGGTTTTTTCAGTGTCTTGGCCATTGCATATAGAGTGCTACAATGAACACTGGAGTACATGTATCTTTTCCCAGTGGTAATTTTTAATAATGTAAACTTTCAAAATCACCAGAGACAATGAATTCAAGCAATGATCTTTGCTATGATCTGTATAGCAAAGGCCCCCAAATAAAGAAATGTACCAAAAAAATATGAACATGATCAAGAAATAAGCCAAAAATAACAGCAACAAGAGCAAGTATAAACAAAACAGGGCATTTTCCTTTCAGCATTTTCATTTCTTTATACTCTGTGTCATTGTGACATTTTCAACAATGCTAATTTTGCTCTTTGCTGCTTCTAACACTATCTAAACCCTGCTATTACATCATCTATTTACAGTCTTTCCTTAGCTTTTAAGTCCCCTTTTCATCTCACTTTGTGTTTTCATACACTCAATGTTTGCTTCAATTTCATGAATAGCTAAAGCAAATGTTACTTACACTGTATTTGTTTCCTGCAATAAATTACTTTCTAAATATTCCTACTCTGGGATATAGTCATGTGTTATGATGCAGAATCTTTTGCATCTCATTGTCATTGTTGTTGATTTTTATTCATTGTACAAGGGGCAATCTATTTCAGGCTGGTGTTTGCCCCAAAATGTTGGGTGGACAGAATCTCATTACTTTTTTTTTCTTTTTTTGACAGTCCTGTGGCATATGGAGTTCCCAGGCCAGGGATCAGATCTGAGCCACAGTACAGCTGTAACCTAGCTGTGGCAATGCCGGACCCTTAACCCACTGTGTCGGGGATCGTACCTGTGTTCCACTGCTCCAGAGATACCATCAATCCCATTATACCACAGAGGGAACTCCAGATTCTAACTTCTCACTCAGAAACCATGGACAATTTTTTTTTTTTTTTGTCATTTTAGGGTTGCACTCACAGCATATGGAAGTTTCTAGGCTAGGAGTTGAATCTGAGCTGCAGCTGCTGGCTTACACCTCAGCCACAGCAACACAGGATCCGAGCCGTATCTGCAACCTACACCACAGCTCACAACCACACCGCATCCCTGACCCACTGAGCGAGGCCAGAGATTGCGCCCAAGTCCTCATGTATACTATTAGTTTCCACTGAGCCACAATGGGAACTCCTGGACAAATTTCTTACACCTAGGGTAGGCAGTGAATTGAGAGTAAAAGTAATCCCAAAGGGTGACTGTCACCTCTACAGGTCCTCTTCTCCATTCATTAAAGATGCGGCACCAAAGAATGAAGTTTCCCTGGGCAGTTTCCTGTTCCTGCCAGTCTCCATGCCTTTCAAGTGAATCTCCTGGCACAGCTGCTCACCTTCTTGGAGAGGACTCAAACATGTTGAGGAAAATCTACATCAGAGAAAGGCACCAATACCCACAGGTTGGAGTTGCCGTCGTGGCTCAGTGGTTAACGAATCCAACTAGGAACCATGAGGTTGTGGGTTCGATCCCTGGCCTCGCTCAGTGGGTTAAGGATCCAGTGTTGCTGTGAGCTGTGGTGTAGGTGGCAGACGTGGCTTGGATCCCACATTGCTATGGCTCTGGTGTAGGCCAGCGGCTACAGCTCTGATGGACCCCTAGCCTGGGAACCTCCATGTGCCTCAGGAGCGGCCCTAGAAAAAGGCAAAAAGACAAAAAAAAAAAAAAAACACCACAGGTTTATGTTTGGTGTGGCTCTTTTTGTACTTGATTTACCCGGACCCAGAGTTTCCAAATATTGTTAACCCACAACAGCCAACGAGGTTCCAAAAGGAATCATGCCCATCTCCCTGTCATTAGAGACTTCATTTCAAGGTCACTTTAAATTTGGCTCTGCTTCTAACATACTGGATGACCTCCCAACACTTGGTTAAGTCAATATATTAGCTTTCCCCCTTTTCCCCATAATAATAAAAAAATGCCAAAATTTTAATGACCTTGAAATTATATTCATTAATGACTCAAAGCTACAATTCAACCTCACCTAGTCAACTTAGTCGTTCAGTTCTCAGCTCAATTGTCACTTCCTCAGAGGAAACTTAACTTCAGTCTGCAATTACAGAACAAACCATGTGATTATCTGATTAATGTCTGTCTCATCTGCTAGACTGTAAGAACCATTAAATTTGGTATTTGATCTGATTGTATCTGCCAGTGTATCTCCAGCATTTATTATGGTACCTGACATGCAGGAGGCACTTAACGAAAGTATTTAGTAAATGAATGCATGAATTAATAATTTAGTTAATGTTGTTGTACAGTAGAAAATTGACAGAACACTGTAAACCAGCTATAATGGAAAAACTAAAAATCATTATTAAAAAAATTTAGTTAATGAACAAACAAATGCATAGAGTTAATACTTTCAATAGTAAACGTATTTGGATTAAAAAGGCATGTTTTCTGACAATAAATCAAGGAATTTAAATCTCTCCTATACAGAAAAATTTCTCCATGAGACATTTTGAAAGAGAAGCAGACCAGAGCCCTGACTAGTGAGCTTATCCCTTTTATTTGGTGTCTGACATTTTTTCTTCCTGAAAGTAGCTGTGGAGTCTGGTCATGGCACCAAGCTATGCCACAGAACCCACCAAGGAGAAGGAAACACATCTTACCCAAGTCCTCAACAAGAATAGGCTCATACTGGCTCATTTATTTATTGCCGGTGTTAATACTCTTTCACTACTATTTAAGCAGAAGCTTAAGGAAAGTCAATTTTGTCCTCTGCGGAGCCGGGTTGAGTTACTGGATATGTTGTAATTGATTAAGAAACAAACCCTCAGGCTTGTAATAGCTGATACATGATTCTGGTTCAGCTTGAATCTATAATCCATTGGCTTCAAAATTTGTGTGGAAAAATGGGGATTTGGAAGGCCATGAGAGTAGAGGAACCAATTAACATGCAAACATCCACGCTGAAGCTTCCAGAAGTCTGGTTTTATACTAAACCAGCCTTCAACATCTTTCTCAAGGACACTATCAAGGAACACAAATGAGTATTGATACCTTGAACATAGAATCACAAACTATTAGAGCTGAAAAGGGACTCTTGGGCTCATAATTTCTACAGATGGTAACTCAAAGGCCCAAGAGGAAAAGATACACAGTCAAACTAGCCACAGAGGTCTGGGATGAGAACTCAGTTAGTTCAGCTGGCAACTCAGGACCCCTCCTCACTAAGCACAATAATCCTTCCATGAATTGCTAGGCGACCTCCGTCTTCTCGTCTTTCACCTTCTACCACTATGCAGCCTATATATGTAAGCCAGATGTGTCCCTTTAAAACATCATTTCACATCTGTCATACTCACTCACTATTTAGTATATTTCAAACTATTTAGTATAGATCTACTAACCACAGGACAAAGTCCAAAGTCTTCACCTTGGCCATCAAGACTCTCTGCCTTCTGTCTCCTAGCAACATCTCCATTACCTCCTTCTACATGTCCACGCATAATAGCCACTACAGTTCAATGGTTCTGGTCATCACTGATCATCATGCTATGCATGCATTTGCTTATGTCATTTTCTCAAGGGTAACATGGTGATGGCTGCCCAGAATTCCTGTCAGTGAACTCTTGAGGTCTCAGCTGCAGGAGTGTGTCATCAGTGAGCCTTCAGACTTCAGCATTTTCAGGGACTGACTCCGTTGCAGAAAAGCCTCCCCCCTTTTTTAAATTAACGTACAGTTGATTTACAATATTCCTTATTTCTGCTATACACAAAAATGACCATCATGCATATACATGTATTTTTTTCATACTATCTTCCATCATGTTCTAACCCAAAAGATTGGACATAGTTCCTTGTGCTGTACAGTAGAACCCCACTGCTTACCCATTCTAAACGTAACAGTTGGCGTTTACCAACCCCAGATTCCCCATCCATCCCACTCCCTCGTCTTCTCGTCCCCCTGCCAACACCAAGTCTGCTCTCCATGTCCATGATCTGTTTTTTATCTTTTAAGGCCATGCCCCTATCCAGGGGCAGCTGACATCCAAAGACTAATTGAATCAATGATGTAAAGTCCCAGCCATCTCAGACCAACACGGGGCAATGCTAAAGGCCTTACTCGCTCCAGTGTTCCTGGAGGTGGGTTGAGGCCGTGTCTGGGTCTGCATTACAGCTCAACTTCTCTCTGTGCACATCCTGCTTCCTCCTCTCTCTTCTGTGAGGGTCAATCCCAAGCGAACCCCCCGTGAAACATCTTGCAAGCTAAACTCCACTCAGATCTGCTCCCCAGAAAACCCAACACACAACATTCCCACCCACAAGACAACTTTCCGTTCTCTTTCAAGATCTACTCCCCAGGTTACTCCTCTTCAGAAGTTCTACAGCACTTACAGATCATCGCACTTAGTTTACATTAATATGAACCACCCTGTATCATGAGTTATATCCTAGTATGTGAAGTCAAAGGCACCCACTGTGTTTTACACCGGTTTGTATCCCCCAGAACGAGCACCATGAGTGAGGGATCAACATGTAATGACCACGTTAAGGACAATGACGGCGTAACAAATCTTGAATGGACGATCCATTTCAACTCATGCGTCCTTCTTCTTCCCCAACCAGACTGCAGTTCCCTAAGATCAGAGTACTGCTATTCCCCAGAGGTCCCTGCGGCAGGCAGTGAATAAATGTCCAGCACAAATTTAATGCACTACTCCCTTTAGAATGAAGAAGAATATTTGCTTTTGTATTCTCAGACATGAGAGAGGAGGTGAGGAGAGAAAAGGAAGCAGAAGACATGTTTTGCTTAAGGGGAATGACCTATGAGCAATGCTGTATGAGGTCTTTCTTCCAGGCCTAGAAGACTCCAGAAGATGTTGAGCAGACACTTGCTGAGAACTACCACTCTGGTGCCAGAGAGTCTGGGTCTGCCAGATCTGAGGACCGTCCCACCACAAGCTGCCCTCATCAATCTAGAATGACCCAGATTCTGAAGCAGGAGCCACTTCTCCACCCTTAGAACAGCCAAGCAAAACTATTCCTTTTGTTTCTTTCTCTCGGAGAACAATGGCTGTTTGGGAGACATGGGTTTGCCTTAATTAAAATAAAACCCAATCACAATAACTCTTGCAAAGTAGACAAAAAATGAACAAAAAGCCGTTGCGAGTAGTTCGAGCCAAGGCTTGAATTGTGAGATATATGAGCATGTTCTGAAAAGGAAAGAGATGTCTCCTCATCCTTCAGGAGAAATCTTATAAGCTAACCTCGAAGAAAGTCCTCCAGCCAAGGTCACCGCCACTACTGCTCTGAAAAGGGGGAGCGGCCCAGCATTCAGCCTTCTCTTACACATGTGGACAGATCTGGCCGGGTACCTGACAGGAAATCTAACGCGTGGGAAATGGAAAAACTTACTGAAACCATTTCTCCTGCCAGGGTAGAATCAGTCCAAAGTAGGGACACTACTACGGCCTTGAAGTGCCAAATAATGAAATGCTATTTCAACACTCTTTCCAAGCGAGGAAAGAGGAAGTGAACGATGAACCACAGAGGAAAGCAAAATAGGAACAGGATGCAAGGGAGCAATCAGGAAAGCAGAAAACCTCGGGAATGACCAGAACTGGCTCTTCGGTAACAGGGATTTCAGAGGCTTGCAGCAAGAGGACAGCACACTACCTCCTCATAGAACTGAATTTCCAAATGACACCGAGACCACATTTATCTGGGCTGTGTCCTTTGAAATGCAATCTACACTGTGGCTTCCATGATCTTTGGATGTTTTCTTGGTGTCCAAACAGAGATAAATGATGAGAAAGTTCCACTCCTTTTGTTTTCCCCCAGGAAATCCAAAACAAAGCATTGCTTTTACTTTACTGGAAATTATTTATTCTGTTGGATGCTAAGGAAGGGAAATTCCTCTTTTACTCCACTTAAAAAAAAAAATGAGACACTACTTTAAACCTGAAGTATAGTATTTTCACCTAAGGCTGGTTTCATCATGTAACCCTCATTGTAAATACCATTCACTTCACCCAATGCCCTTCATAAAATGACCCTGGTTTACTGGATAGTAGTCAGGAGCATGGGCTTAAAAATGCAATGGAAGGTTGGTGGTTTGCTCCAGTTATTCATCCTCTCTCAATCCAAACTTGCCCATGGGTATAAGGAATATAGGATTGGTGTCAGACACTAACACTAACCCCCAACAGCCATGTCCTCTGCTTTGGCTAAAAAAATCCCAAGTGGTAAACCATAATTCAACATGACAAGCCTATTCCCACTTTCCCAGGTTCTTTTGCATTCAGGGTGGCCAGGTGACCCAGTTCTCGTCAGCCATAGGTAAGAGGACCACGGCTCTGGGTGTTCTTTCTTGATTAACAGAACATCAGTGGTTCTGTCCCTCTTCTCTCCTTCTTTCCTCTTTGGACTTCAATGGGCTGCCCGAAGCTGCAGTAACCATCTTGCAGCAATAAGAGGAACAGCCAACACACTGAGTACAAGAGAACAGAAGAAAGCCTGCATCTTTGATGGTATCATTGAAAAACTGTACCATTTGTTTGTTTTTGTCTTTTTAGGGCCGCACCTGCGGCATATGGAGGTTCCCAGGCTAGGGGTTGAATTGGAGCTGTATCTGCCGGCCTACACCACAGCCACAGCCACAGCAACACCAGATCTGGGCCACTTAGGTGACCTACACCACAGCTCACGGCAATGCCAGATCCTTAACCCACTGAGCAAGGTCAGGGATTGAACGTGCAAACTCATGGTTCCTAGTCAGATTCGTTTCTGCTGTGCCACAAGTGGAACTCCTACTGTACCATTTGTTTAAACAACTATTAGTATGATGTTATGTTCCTTGCAACTAAAAACACTCATAATGATACAGGGTTGTTCTGAAGATTAAAGAAGATAGGAAATGAAAGTTTCTTGGTTAAGCACCAGATACATCTTAGGTTTGTCTGCATTCAAAGCCTGCCCACCATCCATGACAGCAGGCTGCCATGAAAATTACATATATCTATAACATTTATGACCCAGTGGCACTGGATAAATCAAGTGTCACTCTATATACTTGTTATTTAATTTATTCATGCTAATAATTTATATAATAAGCAAATACACGTGCTTTTGACAGTACACAAATGGCTTCTCTAGAAAGGCATATATAGGAAATCCCAAGCACTAAAACCCCGCTGATAAACCACTGATTGAAAGTTGATGCTCAGAGACAGCATTGACATGAGTGTCCATGCGAAAATCATATGGGATATGCAATGGAGCTGGAAAGAATTCTATTTTACACAGGGTGAGAATGGAGAAAATTGTAAAACCTGAAGTATTCCAAAGTATGTAAATTTGAACAAAAATATTTTTGGTGTCCTCAGCAAATATTAAATCATGAATGGGGTCTAATCTTTATGTGGTGATGCTCTGCTTTTCTGTACTATATAAATGAACTTGCTACATGAAAAAAAATGTGAGCCTTTCAAGAAATCTTTCCTTATTAAACCCATCATTATTTGAATATTAATTATTATACTAGGTTGAAATACAACACTTTTAATAGCGTCATCCATTCTCCTCACACAACTAATATGAAGTTGTGTGTTATATTTTCAGGCAAATGTTAGTTAGACTTAATAACTCATCTCTCTCTTTTAATTAGTTTCCCCTGCCCACACCATGGCAGACAGAGAAATCAGATGGTTGTAAACGTCAAATTCATTATAAAGGCAGATGCTTTTGTGCAGGGAAACAAATGAGTATACCACTCAAAAGGCAAAAAGAAAGCACACTTTATTTATTTTTGTCTTTTTGCCGCACTTGCGGCATATGGAGGTTCCCAGACAAGGGGACGAATTGGAGCTACAACTGCTGACCTACGCAATCATAGACCTACACCACTGCTCACCACAGCTCACGGCAATGCCGGATCCTTAACCCACTGAGCAAGACCAGGGATTGAACCCGCAACCTCACGGTTCCTAGTTGGATTCATTTCCACTGCGCCACCATGGGAACTCCAAGAAAGCACACTTAAAAAAAAAAAAAAATGCATTAAGGGGAGTTCCCATTGTGGTGCAGCAGAAATGAATCCGATTAGTAACCATGAGGTTTCGGGTTCAATCCCTGTTCTCACTCATTAGGTTAAGGATGCAGTGTTGCTGTGAGCTGTGGACGAGGCTCGGATCTGGTGTTTCTGCGGCTGTAGCATAGGCCACTGGCTACAGCTCTGATTCGACCCCTAGCCTGGTAACCTCCATAGGCTGCAGGTGCAGCCCTAATAAGACAAAAAGACAAAAAAACAAAAACAAACAAAAAAACCCCCACAAAAACCTAACTACAAGCAGTAACGAATGGAACAGAAAATTTATAAATAAAAATCCCATAGGAGCTGGAAAATATTAAAGCATCTTCCAGAATGCTGTTGCAAAGGATCAGGAAATTCAAATGAGAAAGAAATAGTACCTGTGGAGATCAAAGAACAATATTCTAACGTTAACGTTTTTAGTGGTATAGAAGGAAACTTTTCTAAACTGAAGTCAGAGCTCCACATGAAAATTGCAGAAGTTTATTTCAGGCAAAATCACTGAAAAGAAGCCCTCACATAAACATATCCCGGTCAATTATCTGAAATACAAGAGTTTAGAAATGATCTCACAAGCTTTCAGACAGGAAAAATGTATACCGTTATAAATTAAGAAAAATTCTACTGGCCAAGAATTACTTTAATATTTTTACCTGTTATTCCACTTTGTTATTCCTAATTTTGTGTTATTTTTCATATGTATTTTTTGCTAAGATTAACTAGAGGTTTATTCATTTTATTGCTGTTTTTCCCCCAAATAACTATGTTTAAATTTAGCAAAATATTTCTAATTATTCTAATTAACAAATTTCTGCTTTTGCTTGTATTAACTTTTTGTTCTGAACTCAGAAATATTTTGCTTTTCTAATGTCAAGAGTTGAATGCTTGTTCAGTTCACTCTTTCTTATTAAGTTTTCTCTAATTACAGCTTAGGCCGTAGTCAGCTTAGGCTATAGTTTTTAACAGAAGTCATTCTCTTTATTTTTCATCATTTTCCAGAGAACTTATAATCATAGGTTTTATTTTATCTTTGATCTAATAATTATTTGCTTTAGGAGAAAGGCCTATTTCATTTTGCATGTGACTGGACTTATTTAACTTCTATTTTTTGTTAATATTTCTAGTTTTATTGCACTATGAAAAAAAGGACATTCTAATATGGGAAATTTACTGACTTTTCTTTGTTAGCTAATATATGGTAATATTTTTTAACTGATGCCAGTTTTTTTTTTTTTTTTAAAAAGAAGACACATTTTTTGGAGCTTTTCGGTGGCCTAGCGGTTAAAGATCCAGTGTTGTCACCGCTGTGGCTTGGGTCTCTGTTGTGGCATGGGTTCGACCCCTGGCCTGGGAACTTCCACATGGCACAAGTGCTGCCAAAAAAAAAAAAAGAAGACACTTTTTTTGGTTTGGAAATTATAGTGTTCAATATACATTTATTAGATTAACTATGTTGAATATATTTCAATTCTATCACCTTGCTAATTTCACCTTTCACTTTCAATAGTTTTCAAGTTGATTTACTTAAATGTTTAGACTGATCATAATTTCTTCAAATAATTATAGTTTTGTCTCTTTACAGTTTCTATACCACTCATTTTTATTTACTTATTTCATTGGCTGGGTATTCTCATTTAAGATTTAGCATATTTACATGATTCTATTACCCCCTCCTTATTTCAATAAGCTCTTTTAACACTAATAGGATTCTGGCTGGTAATACTCATTAAGACATTTTCCTTACAGTACTAGTGCCATGAAAAAAAAATTAGTGGTATTTTATGTTGAATATATCACATCCCTTCATGACAACTTTTGAGACAATTCTACAGTCTGCTAATGACTAAATTTTTCACCTGATAATGACTGAATTTTAAACTATTTTTCCAGCCTAAGGAAAACCACACTTGGTCATGATGTATTAACCTTAGAAAGAAAGAAAAGAAAGAAGGAAGGAAGGAAAAGAAATAAAGAAAGAGAGAAAGAGAGAAACCTACCTCCTGAAGAAAGAAAAGAAAGAAGGAAGGAAGGAAAGAAAAGAAAGAACGAGAGAAACCTTCCTCCTGGATTTCATTTATTAATATTCTATTTGGGATTTAGCCTTTGGTTCGTAAGACTGAAGTATAACTCCCTTCTCTGTGCTACTGTTGATGTTTTGGAATCAGTTATGTTGTAGTGTTTTGGAAGATATTCTATCTCTTTCTACGCCCTAGAACATTTTATATTACATAGGAAACACATGTTGTTTTCAACTGTTGCTAAAATTCATACAGAAAAATTAATTGATGGCTTTCTAATTAATAAATAACTGGCTGCTTTTCCAACTTTTCCAATGGACACTAGTCTATTTATGTTTTCTGTTATTTAAGAGTTCGAATTGTATTTTAAAATTATGCATTGTATTCAATTTTTCAATTTTGTTATAAAATTATACATAGTAACTGCTCATAATTCATAACCCTTTTGATATCTGTGATTCTGTTTCTGATATTTATTTTTATCTTCTTTATTTCTTAATCATACTTGTTAAAACTAAGTACTTTTATTGGTTTTCTTAAAGGAAGAATTTTTAGCTATATTGATGAAGTATACTATTTTGTAGATATGACCCTTCTATTTCATTTCTGCTCATATCTTTACTTCCCTTTGTATTATTTTAATGTCCTCTTATGCTTTTTGAGTTGAACATGTGTTCATTTATTTTTATTTTGAATCTTCCCTGCTTTTAAGATGAAAAAGTTTTTTCTCAGTACTCTTTTTGAAAAAATCCTACAGAGTTCCCAGTGGTGACTCAGTGGTAAAAAAAAAAAAAAAACCCAGCTAGCATCCATGAGTATGCAGTTTGATCCCTGGCCTGGCTCAGTGGGTTAAGGATCTGACATTGTCATGAGCTGTGGTGTAGGTCACAGACATGGCTCGGATCCTGCAGTGCTGTAGCCGTGGCATAGGCCAGCAGCGGCAGCTTCGATTAGACCCTTACCCTGGGAACTCCCATATACAATGGGTACAGCCCTAAAAAGACAAAAAAAAAAAAAAAAAAAGAACCCACACAGATGCATCATAAACTGTTACCATAAAAACATACTATCTGGACTTAATGTGGTTATGAGTTCATAGTCTATATTTTATAGTTGAACTGCTTCAAGCTGTAAAGCATTATTATAAAACAAAAATATTAACAATTTTTGTTTCGGAGACTCACTATTCCCTTTACGCTAGTAGGCTCACCACACTTTCCTCTGGTCTGAATACCAATCTTTAATTAAATGTCTGCCTGCAATGTCTATTCCTCATCTACCATACCAGATGTCTATCTGACGGGAAGGGGTCCCTGGGCCGTCTTGTGGTTGATGTCCGAGTCACTTCCCTGCTTTTACTGGGCCCTAAGCCAAATAAATGATCTAAAGCATTCGAAAGAGACGTTGAAATTAATCAATTTTACTCATATGAAATTCAGCATCGTGCACCCTGTTTTATGAGGTCTGAGTACTGTCAACAAACTAGAGGAGATTTTTTAAAATAAAGTCATCCCCCTGTAAATTTAATCAACACTGTTTTCTCCAGACAGTGAGAGAGCGTCCATCAGACAAAGCTTGGCGAGTATGGCACAATCATTTGAACGATCTGCCCTAAAACGCAGCTCATCGCAGAGCGAGTTCTTTTCCAAACCTCTAGACCCACAAACTTTCTCTGATTGAGTTAAAATGACACCAAATTCCACTCATATGTATGTGGCCCACAAAAATGCCAAAGGACAATGAACTTAGCCCCAGAATTCCAATCACACTTAGAAGCTGTGACTCACAGTCTCCCCCCGCCCCCCGTCAAGGTCACTACCTAATACGTAGACACTCGCCTTAAGTCCCTGGCCCCCACAAAGAGAACAGTCCTAGTTCTTTGCTCGCCATCAACACCTCTGTCACGTGAGGATTAGTTTTGACCATGTGTCTCCCCTGCTGGGCTGCGAGCTAGTGGAAAACACAAACTGTCTCATTTTAACCCTGAGAGCTGCTGTATCGTTGGTACTCAAGTTGCTGGATTGAGTAAGCGATTCAGGTCATTTTTGTTTAGAAGGGCCATTGTACATTACATTTCCCATTTCACCCTCGTGATTACACCCAGACGGTAAATTTAATGAAATGCTGAAAATGGAAATAATGTGGCAGGTGGTAATAAATGCCAGCTCAGGAATTCCTTAGACGTGTGTTTCTCCAATACAATGTAGTATTGTGCTCTTTCCAAGCGTCATAATTTATCCAGCCCATTTTGACAGCTTTTAATGAACCAAATGTCATGTATGACAATATCCATTACCTGGGCTCAAGGCAGTCTGACAGGAATCACATGCTGAGTAACACTGTATCCTATGCGGGTTGTTTCTAAAGAAACATACCCTTCAGCACAAAGAAAGATAAACAGGAACATGTGATGTTCTGATGAAAACCCAACCCTAAGTAGAAAGATCATCTAGCGCAAATGAGGAAAATTCAACCAATTCCATGAAATGTCAATGGATGAAAAATAAAGGTTTTGTGGAATATAATCAACTGTTTAAACAGATCTGAACATTGTTTATATAGCTTCTAATATAGTTCTATAGTATTTCTTGTAATTCACACTTATTACTAAGCATAAAAGCAAAAGCCCTGCTATATATTATTGCCCCTTATTATTCAAACAGAACAGAATTTTCTTGGAAAATCCATTTTTAAGGAAGAACAGTGATCCCAACTTGTTCCTTTAAATCCCAGTTTTATTCATATGTTTTGGTCTGACAAAGGAAGCATCTGCTAGATGGATAAAATATACAGAGATGACTCATTTATCTGACACCACTAGGGAAATGAGTCATTTTCCAGGTAAAGAAGGATGCCCTTCAGAGTACCATTTTTAGCTTAACTCTTTTTAAATGGAAAGCATACATTGACGCTTTTAAATTGGGAACCTAGAAAATAACTTCACACCTTGGTGCTCAGCATCATTTCAAGGAACACCCATTACTAGAAAAGCAATCCTCAAGGCTGGCTTTTGCTTTGCTGTGAAACTGAACCGTGGTTTCCTTTCTTTTTTTTTTTTTTTTTTTGTCTCTCTCTCTCTCTCTCTTTTTTTTTTTTTTTTTTTGTCTTTTTAGGGTTGTACCTGCGGCATATGGAGGTTCCCAGGCTAGGAGGTGAATTGGAGGTGTAGCCACTTGCCTATGCCACAGCCACAGCAACTCAGGCTCCTGAGCCACGTCTGCAACCTGCACCACAGCTCACAGCCAACCCACTGAGCGAGGCCAGGGATCAAACCTGCGTCCTCATGGATTGCTAGTTAGATTCATTTCCACTGAGCCACGACGGGAACTCCCTGAGCTGTGGTTTCTAAAATCTCAGGCTCCCTTCTCTCCCCTCTGCCACACAGACTGACGTGGGCACTGCTCCGAGGAGGATACTCCAGCCTCAGTCCTTCTTAGCTCACGTCTCCAGGCTGGTGTTTCAGATTCATCCCCGCAGACTTTATCCCCAGAGTTCCCGCCTGTCCAGTCCATTGGTTTGGAATGTCCTAGGTGACCAGTGCTGCTGGCCTTACCACTAGCACCTTCTCTGGGCAATCAGGACCAATGGGTGACCCAGCACCTTCTAAAATGTCTTTATTTATTTATTTATTTTAGCAACAGAAGTGGTTTTAATTCATGCGAGGAAACAGAATGGAATAGCTGTCTGGAATTAAACCTAAACATGGATAAGCACAAATTACATAACAAATATGAATATAACCAAAGAACTAAATTATTATAAAAACAAATGTTATATAGATTCTGATCTCCTTTAAAATGGAACGAATACCTGCCATGTATAATTAATTCATTCACCAACTCTTTTTCTCTCAAGTGCGTGCTCAATCAGCACAGCATTGGCCTAAATGGCAGAGAACAGGTATAACTATCTTAAGATGTAACTTTAGGAGTTCCTGTCGCAGTTCAGTGCGTTCAGCGGGTTAAGTACTCGATATTGTCTCTGTGAGGATGCAGGTTCAGTCATTTTTAAATATCAGATTTTAAATGTCAGTTTTTTAGATGTCATCCTTGTTTAAAGATAAAAAATTAGGACCTGCAGGTTAGATACCACACTGCTAGATTACCTGCTCTGTGACAATTCTGTCCCTCAAAAATTAACACAAAACCCTGTGGTCCTGGGTAGTCTTTTTCAAGGTGAGATTCACAGAGGTGCGGTGTTTATTAACAGTGAATTTTTTTTTTTATGCTGAGTTTCCATTTCAGAGATAATCTAAAAAATTAATCTAACCATACTGAGGCTCATCTGAGGGTGGGGACACCTTACAGCCAAGTGATGTCCCTGTTCCCTTGGTATTAACGTTGATGTTTGTATTCAAGTCACCTGACCACCTGAAGTGACTGGGTTTTAGTTTCCATGCAATATTTCTCAAACCAGGGTGCAAGGTCTCAGGTTTTGAGTGTTACTGCAAGGGAACACTGCTAGGGGGTTCTATTCCCAAGTCAAACATAGCTAACCTTAATTTTTTATACCTTTCTAATCTTAAAATTATTGTATAAAATGATTCGACATGAGCAGCTTCAATGAGTAATGCAAATTATGGTTTGAAACAGACTCATTATTGATTAGTGTTTGCATTGATAGACATTCACTTTACAGAACGAATTTGGCCCAAAAGTAGAGGGACAGGAATGGATGTGCGTGGGTTCGTGTAGGTGAAACTGACCACCAGAACACGACTCTCCCAAGACTGAATCCTGCAGACTTCTCTGCTCTGAAAAATGAATGAAGGAAAAAGTTTCTACAGGAAAATAAAGATTCTCCATAGAAGACAAAAGTAAGGGTGGGGTTTTCTGTCTTTTAGTGACGTTCAAAGAAAAACAAGAAGGGAAAGGACCCACCAGACACAGAAAAGATGAGTGCTTATTAAAGAAGTGTGGGTCTTGGATATTCATTCCCCAATCTTGTCCATTTATTGAAATTGCCCCCAACCTTCAAAGTACCCCAGTATTGTTAGTCTCTCCCCATTGAGTGGTCCTTCATCTCTACTTGGAAAGAATATTTATCATGTTTTAATGATCAAAGTATTGTATGGTCATTTGCAGAAAACCTGGAAAATATATTTAAAAGAAAATTCGAAACATCCATAATTTTACAATCCAAAGATAACCACTGTTAAGAGTTTGGGGTATTTCTTGATGTTTTTCTTTCTGTCCACATATGAATAAAATTGGAGACTTGTATGATTTTGTGACCTAATCTTTCAACTTATGGATATAATATTAAGGTTTCCCATGTTATTTCAAAAGTGTATATATAATAAAAAAATCTGTAATATTCCACCCTTGAAATCCCATAATTTACTCAGCCATTTCCTTATGGTTTAATATTTAGATTGTTCCTGGTTTTCACATATTATAAATAATGATGAAATCAATATACTTTTGCAGAAAGCTTTTTTTTTAACTTAAAATATTCCCTTGGTTAATTCCCAGAAAAGATGTTAGCTGGGTCTAAAGTAAACATATTTCTGAGGCTCCTTTTAAAGACTGCAAAACTGTTAGTCAAAAGCAAGGTACTTATTATTATTCAATAGCATCCTAAAAGCCCAGTCTTTCCCATCATGATCACCAGGACTAGGTTTTCATACTTTTTCATACTTTTCCTTTTTTAAGTAAAGTTGGGGGAGGGGTGATGCTATGTGTTCATTGCTTGGATTTACATTTTATTGATTATAAGTAAAGTTGGATCTCTCCATATGATTATCAATGAGTCACTTGCTTTCCTTTTAGAACAATGAATTATTTTCCTTTACCATCTACTTTAATTTTTCTTGCAAAGTATTTTATATAGTATTTTAACATATTTTGTATGATGTTATTTCCCATCAACTTTTCATTTGGATGATTTTCAATAAATATACATTTTAAGACTTATATGCAGTCAGACCCATTAATATACTTCATTTTCCATTCATTGTAAGCATCTCCATTAGAAATTTGAGAAACATCTTTTATAGTCTTTTTTATATTTTTATGGTTTAATTTTTATTTAACTCTTAAATCCATCTGGAGTTTATTTTGACATATGGTAAAGATTTTAAATTAACTGTCTCTACATAGTTAACCAACTGTTCTAATGCCACTTGTTAAGGATATTAAGTATTTACATTAATGTATTTGAGGCTATAGGTTTACTTCTCAATATAGATTGTAATTTATGATTTTTGATATAGTACCTTCATTTTGTTATTTCCTACAAAGCATGCAATTATATTTGTTATTTCCTCTTTGATTAATAACTGCTCTAGGAGAAAATGTTCTAATTGTTTATAGCTATTTGTTTAAAATATCTTTTCTTAATGTCTATTTGAATTACTTAGAGAATGTGGGCTCTATTAATCTCCAGATCTTAATTTTTTCCTATTTCTGCATTTCCTAAACTTTAAGGTGCTGCTTCCCACTTTTTTTTTTTTGAAATAAGAAAGCAATACAGTCAACATATATATTAGTAATATTTTTGGATTTTTTTCACAAAAGATTTCAGTAAATCAAGCATGTCTTAGTATTTATATAATTCTTCTTCTCTTCCACCTGGTCTCTTCTGTCATTTGTGAGTACATAGGTTGGCTCTTTGAGATCTATGTAACATAGTTACCATCTGCTTCTCATTGATTTTATTTATTTCTCTTATTCCTCTGTTACTAACTTGCAGAAATTTGTTTTCACTTATTCAAGTTTCTGCTGCATCCAGGATACCTGATACCTTCCTAAATCTTGAGTTCATTTGAAATTATGCTTTTGCTCTTTTTCAGTCTGCTCATCTCAGCCTCCTGTGCCTCCTGATGATCTAAGCTAGTTTCAGAGAGGTAAAATGACTGGAAAACAAACCAGTCAGTGTTCTGCATTTCTTCGGTTTCTTGTAAACCTGTCTAGGAGAGATGCAATATCTAAAAGTGTTAAGAGCATTGGCAGTTCTCTTTCTCTCAAACTAAAGGACATGTTATGGGTTGTATGACATTCCTTGCTTATATATATATATATATATATATATATATATATATATTTTTTTTTTTTAAGGGCTGCACCTGCAGCATATGGAAGTTCCCAGGCTAGAGGTCAAATCAGATCTGCAGCTGCTGCCTACGCCACAGCCACAGCCCCAGCAACTCAGGATCCGAGCCACGTCACTGAGGCTCACAGGAACACTGGATCCTTAAACCACTGAGCAAAGCCAGGGATGGAACCTGTGTCCTCAAGGATACTAGTTGGTTTTGTTACCGCTGAGCCGCAACGGGAACTCCATACTTTTTCGAAGAGCTTCATCTATCTAGAATAGGATTAGAGCTGAGCAGGAGTTGAACAGGGGTCGGAGGCAGCCTCTCAGAGATCTGTAAGGAAAGATACCTATTCACTCAGTCCTTAACAAAAGCGTATCTGAGTCGGGAACACAGTGGGTACATATGGGGCAACATGACAGTGGCTCATGAGCATTCTAGTGTGCCAGGTGTTTAAGGATATTAAGGATATTGCTGATCAGATGAATTCTGCTTGTTTAAAACAAGAGTTGCTTCACTACGTGGCAGAGAAACGTAGAACACTGTGACAGCAACACTGCCACAGGACAGGCAAAAATGAAACCGCAAGGCAACCTCACATAGTTCTGCTAAATGGGTCCACTTTGCTAACTTACAAAGTATTTATGCTCCTTCAGAATACATCGTTATATATACTAGTTGTATGTTATATACATATGAAACTAAGCTCTATAGAAAAGAAGATTTCCTAAACTCATCATCCGAACCTGGAAGAACAGAAGGACTTTGCATTTTTTTAGGCTTCTTATTCTAAGATTCGGCAATAAAATATGGCAAGTTTTCATGAAGCAAAATGATGATTTTAAGTCTTGAAACTGAGGCAGGCGCCTCATACCCCTGAGAGAAAAGTTCATCTTCCTTATGCTTCTTTTTGAAGTGAATACTTTGAAAGCGAACAGCTAAGAGTCCTTCCTTGTCCATCTCCCTGACTTCGTTACACCCTAAACACCATCACCCGTAAGCTAAAGATTAGGCCCCCTGAGCCCAGTTTCCTGGGGGTTAAAGATTATCAGCACATGATGTTTTTCAGGAACTTTCCTAGTTTGTTCTAATCTCTGATCAATATGCCCTTCAAGGCAAGTACTGTTATTCTAGGCAACAACCCAGAAGACCACCCTCAGAATCAGGCTGAGATCTCCTGACTCCCGCTTTGATGGCTCAGATTCCCCCAAAGAAAGAGGAATGTATGTTTGTCCCAATCCTGATTCCTATCTGAAAACCTGTTTTTCTCCTTTTTGCTATAAAACTCCTGGCGATTCTTTCTAAGGGAGGGGGCACAGTCTTTAAGGCATTAGCCTGCTGTGGCTCTCCTTTACCTGGCAAAGCCATAAAGCTATTTATTTTTTTCACCTTTACCCAAAACTCTGTGTTTCAATCTGGCACCGGCAGACAGAGGCCGAATTCCGGCAATAAGACATTTAAGAAAAAAAGAGGCTTTTAAAATATTTCAGCTAAAGGTCTACTGCGAAGTGATGATACTAATAAATTCACGTCTTAAAATGGGTTGAATCTGGGGTACTTGGTTAGAAGAGCTCTATCTTACAATGGGGCAGGAAATGAAGCTGCTCCGAGTTAGAACACAAATAGACTCAACTTGTAAAATATGCTAATGGTAACA
The DNA here is from genome assembly GCF_016906955.1 of Phacochoerus africanus. Classification (NCBI taxonomy): domain Eukaryota; kingdom Metazoa; phylum Chordata; class Mammalia; order Artiodactyla; family Suidae; genus Phacochoerus; species Phacochoerus africanus. The sequence goes on from NC_062552.1 coordinate 52,400,984, forward strand.
CAGTTTCACTGGCAATAGGGCATATTTAGGCTCATGAAAATATTTTAGTCCCCAGTCACTCAGAATGCAATGGCCACGGCCACATTCCTACCTTTGGAAATGCTTGAACTTTTGTCACCAAACTCTAAATCAACACTTCCTCCAACGTGTTCTGGTTTCAGAACGTGTGACACCTCATGGGATGCTTTCACAAAGCCCCATGGAATACTAATAAATTCAACTTTACTTTATTGTACGTGTAATTCTGGGCCACAATGAAAACTATCCTATTTTAGGGTAGCAAGGAGGGCAGAGGCCAAACAATTAAGAAACAGCTATGGGAGAAACATCTAATTGCAAAATTTTTTTCTAATTAATTTCTTTCTTGGGAATTTGATCTTTTTAATGTACATTATTTAATTTTAGGTATGCAACCTAATTGGGGAAAGAAATGAACAATTTTTCCCTTAGAAAGACTAGGTTTGATGCGGTCAATTAATGCTTCCAAGCTGCACCTCCTTAGCAATATGAAATGACATATCCACTTCACAGGAATGTTGCATTTGACTTCCTTACTTTGTAAAAACTGCTATGTTTTTACCTTTTATTATGGAAATTTTCAAATACGCAAAAAGGTAGAAGAGTGAAATGAAGCCCAAGTATTCCTCACTTGGCCCCCATAGTCAGCAACCCAAGGCCAATTCTGATCCATGTACAATCCATCTGCACCCCATTATTTTGAAGCGAATGCAAAATACCATGTCATCACATCAGTAAATATTTTCATGTGCATCTCTAAAAGACACTCTTTTGAAATGTAATCACACCACTGTTTTCAAGCCAAATCAAAGAAATATGATCAGAATTTGGGAGAAAAAAAACCTATAGCTGAACACAGGCCTATTTTTAAAACTAAAAAAATTTAAACGAGTTTCCTTCTTGAAAAATTCAGTGTATTGGAATCATAAAAGCTGTTGTTAAAAATAATTGTACAAATGAAATCTGCTTTGAGATGCACAGTTTCAAATGCTAATCTCATATTCATTTAATTAAATTTGTAAAGCTCTCCTTCCTTTGCTATAATTTTCCTTTCTCATGTGTTTAACTATCCACATTGAATTTATCTTCCTGGTTTTTCTAATGCTAATGTTATTTCTAATAACTCAGTAAGGTATGGGGTAAAATAATGCTTTTGGAAGAATGTTTAACAAAAAACAAAAGGAACCCTTCCTCAAAAAAATTTAAAATTAAAATTCAGCAATTAATAAAATTTAAATTTCCAATTTTCTCATGTCATAAATGGTGTTGTTATTTGGGCTTCCTGTCTATTTAAATCAGGATCCAAATAAGGTCCAGATATTGCAACTGGTTGATATATCTTTTACATTTCCTTTATCTTCGTGGTTCCCATTGAATCTTTTATGTTTTCTCTTTACAATTTATTTGTCGAAGAAACTGTATTGTGTTGCAGACCCATGGCTTAGTTTAATGTTTCTCTCTACCTGTTACTTCTTACAAATGAGTAAGTGGATCTAGAGCCTTGATTTTTCAGGGAGGTGGTAGGAAGTACAGAGGGTAAGACTACTTCACAGATGTCACTCTGCTCTTCAGTCAAGACAAATGTCATGGTTTTGGTTGTCTCTCCTTTTTTGTTTGTTTGTTTGCTTGCTTGCTTGTTTTCTTTTTAGGGTCAAGCCTGCGGCATATGGCATTTCTCAGACTAGGGGTCGAATTAGAGCTGCAGCCTCCAGCTTGCGCCACAGCCGCAGCAACACCAAACTCCAGCCCCATCTGTGACGTACACCACAGCTCATGGCAATGCCAGTTCCTTAACCCACTGAGCGAGGCCAGGGATCAAACCCGCATCCTCATGGATACTAGTCAGCTTCTTACCCACTGCGCCACAATGGGGACTCCTCTCCTTTTGTGATACATGCAGCTGCTGAATCCAATGCCTAGAACCATCAATTCATGAGGGGTTGCAAAATGATGACACTCTCATTCTGCCACACTGTCTTTATTTATTAGGGGGAGCATTTCTGTAAAGACAATATTTCCTCCTCTAATTTGCTCACAGTCATATATAGAGAAGGCAGGATAAATGTTTGGGTCATTTTTTTTTTCCCCTATGTGTTTCCAACATCATGAGTTGATTCCCTAGCACCTGTCATCACTGTCAATAAATTCTAGTATCATTGTTGACTTAGGGATTTAAATATCATTGACATAGCTGTAGCTTTTATTCTTGTTGATGCTTAGCTTGTGCCAATTTATGCTCATAAGGGTCTCTACAAGGTGGTGTCTGAGCCATTCTGATGAGACTAGTAGTATGGACAGCCTCCTTACTACCTGGTAATTACATGATGTTCCAGACTAATTTTGCATATTTCCACCCCCACCCCCCAAGACCTGGAATAAGCCATTTTCCCACTGAGTCTTGGTTCCTTTTAAGTAGGAGATGATATTTAGAGACCATAATCCAGACACTAGGTAAGCTGCTAGTAAGGTGGTTATTGGGTCATGGTTTTAAAAACTGTTCAGTGAATGCACCTATAGTACTAAAATCGAACTGTAAGGAACTAAAAACTCCATGTCAGTTTTGTTTAAGATAAAACACCTCAGGAGATTTTACAGTTACTTACAGTTCAATTTTAGGACTATAGGGTTTTTACTTAATTTCTTTTCTCTTACATCTGTATCTCCTTTCTCCCACACCAAGAATCTGGGTTCTCAGCACCAGAAATAAAAATGAGATTATTCATCTGTATCACTCATTTGTTTTATCCCGTATTATCCACAAAGAAGTCTCAGATTAGCATTGCCAGGGCTACCATCAACAATATGATGGCTACAAAAAGCTTTACAGTTTTATTTGTAGTTCTTTTTGGCCTTGTATATATGCATCTACAGGTAAATGAATATGTCTTACTAAAGTTACTTGGAACAGTTCTCTTCTCTGTGCGATTCATGCCCTCAACTGAAAACACAGATTTTTTGTTTTGGCTTGATTATATTATTTTTATTTTTAGGGATTGTACTTTTTGAATCTAATTTTGTTTTAGAAGTTTGTAAAATATTTGCTCGATTCCAAATTCAAACGTATACAAAGAAGCTTAGCTTCCCATCCATCAACCCCCCTGTATCTTATTCTCTCCCACTTTTTTTTCCTCAACTCTTCACAAATTTCATCTCAACCGGTACAGGGGCCACGCTAATCCTCTTTAGTACATGTGTTGCACAGAGCAAACCCAGAGGACTGTTACAACTCACATGCAATTTCTAATCCAGCTCCTGTACATGGAGGTTGCTTAATAAGGACAGCCATTGGAGTTCCTATTGTGGCTCAGCAGGTTAAGAACCGGACTAGTATCCAGGTTCGAACCCTGGTCTCGATCAATGGGTTAAGGATCCGGTGTTGCTGTAAGCCACAGTACAGGTCGCAGATGTGGCTCGGATTCCACATTGCTGTGGCTGTGGTGTAGGCCTCAGCTGCAGCTCCAATTTGACCCCTGACCCAGGAACTTCCATATGCCCCAGGTGAGGCAGTAAAAAGAAAAAAAGGGGGGGGGAGAAAAGGAGGGAGAAAGACAGAAAAAAATTAATAAATAAGGGCAGCTATAACTTAGTCCTATTTGAACAAGAAAAAACTCGAGTTTTCAAGACTGGAATATCAGGAATTATTTTGGATGCAATAGTATTTCAGATCACTACAGCCCACACCCAGCACAATGTCTGGCACACTGCAGAGAGTCAGTCAATCCTTACTGATGGAATGAATGAAGGAGCATCTGAATTAATGAATGTTCCTTATCCTACAGCTGCTACCAGCATGATGTCAAATACAAAAGGTCTCAGTTCAAGGCATTATAATCTCTCAGGGGAAATGTATGCTCAGTAGGTTTTTAATAGAGCGTAGTTGTATTTAATATGTATATTTAACACATCATAGCTCTGTTCAACACATATGTATTTTAATGTAGCAGAAACCCAATTCAAAGGCAAATTCTTGAGTCGAAACCCTTGCCTTTTTCTAATTAGAGAGGAAAATTTGCTCAAGCATTTCAACCTTTGCAGAATTAAAAATGCGTCAGCATTAAATCCCAGAGGGAGGAGATGAAGACAAAGATTCATTCAAACGAGCCGTGGTGGCTCAGTGGTTAACGAATCCGACTAGGAACCATGAACTTGTGAGTTCGATCCCTGGCCTTGTTCAGTGGGCTAAGGATCCGGCATTGCCATGAGCTGTGGTCTAGGTCACAGACACAGCTCAGGTCCTGTGTTGCTGTGGCTGTGGCATAGGCTGGGGGCTAGACCCCTAGCCCGGGCACGTCCATATGCCGCTGGTGCGGCCCAAGAAAAGACAAAAAAAAAAAGGACCAGGAGTTGTGTTGCAGCCCAAGAAAAGACAAAAAAAAAAGGACTAGGAGTTCTGCCCTTATTGGTGGTCTACCACATGGAAAGAGTTGAGAATTTGAAGCAGAGCAGCCAGTGTCCAAAAACACAACAATCTGATTCTTCAACCAAGCCTTTGCAGTGTTGCAAAGAAAGCTCACCGTGTTTGCAAGAAAGAACATTATTTCCTCACAGCTTCAGGTAGAGAGCAAAAAAAAAAAAAAAAAAGAAAAAAGAAATGAATATACACACAAGAAAGAAATGAGGATAGATTCTTTGTTATGACAAAGGATAATGAACACTTCTGAAGAATTTATTTCTTTCCTTCATTCCTTACAGAAAACTTGGAACTAAAAGTGTAATTAGAATTTCTTCAGGTCTTGTCACTCCTGGAAATAGGCCTTCTAGCCACTCTGCATCCACAGGAGACACAGAGAAGTTATGCAGTCTTGTTCTGGAATTGTTCTTACTCCAGCAGAAGAGATAAGACATCGACATAAACAATTACAGAGCCAGATGAAGCCTTGGGGCCCTAAGCAAGGGTGAGCTCCTTCTCTCCAAAGACCAGACAAAAAACCCTTTACCCTGAAGACTTCTCTGAAAGTTACCTGGAGGAGATGCTGCCTGAGCTGGGCATTGCAGGGAACACATTCAGAGAAGAGCTTGGCAGGCCAAGGGCCTGGCACAGGCAAAGGTCAGAAAGGACATGTGGCCAGAGCCCTGGGCACATGCAAAGAATGGAGGGATAAGAGAATACGGGTAGCTCAGGAGGGATCTGAATACCGTCAGGGTTGAGCTATTTCAGAGAAGGAAACAAATGGGACCCACTTAAGGTTTTTGACAAGGGACGTAACCTTCAAAGAGCAAATGTTCACTGTGCATTTACCATGTGCCAGGCCAGGAAGTGAGATCTGAGCCTATGGTGATGAAACGGCAGCATCCCTGCCCATAAGAAGCTCAGAGCCCAGTGGAAGACTCAGAGAAGGAAATAATCACTGTGCTGGGAGCAGAGGAGGCAGATGAAGGAAACTGGAAGGAGAAAGTACTTAATGAGTTAATCCAGTTCTGGAAAGGGAGGTGGGTGTTATGCACAGTAATTTCTACAGAACTCAAACGTATTTGTGTAAGCAGCCAAAGATGAGGAACTTTTAAAAATGGAAACCTGGAGTTTCCTCAGTTCCAACTTCAGCGGAAATGAACCCAACTAGGATCCATGAGGTTACGGGTTCGATCCCTGGCCTCACTCAGTGGGTTAAGGATCCGGCATTGCTATGAGCTGTGGTGTAGGTCACAGGTGTGGCTCGGAGCCCATGTTGCTGTGGCCATGGTGTAGGCCGGCAGGTACAGCTCCAACTGGACCCCTAGCCTGGGAACTTCCATATTCCGTGGTGGGGTGCAGCCCTAAAAAGCCAAAAAATAAATAAATAAATAAATAAATAAATAAATAAATAAATAATAAATAAATAAATAAAAAGAAGAGGAAGAAGTGGAAACCTGTCCAAAACAGTAGTGCACATGTCCATGAGCAGAATGACAAAGGTAACTGAAACAGTTTCTGGGAAGAGGGAATATTAAAGCCCATCTGTCACTGCCCTGGGCTATCTCTGCCGACCCTGGGAACATGAGGCTCATCAGAAAGTACTCCGAACTGCAGATCCCAAATGGTATTTTCTTGAAATAGCTCATGATGCAGCATCTTCACAGGGTTTACTGCTTGGATAAAGCACTCATCCAGACCAGCACTAGAAATTCAACTTGATTCCAGGGCACTCTCTCGCCATATCCACCTCTCTCGCCTCACTCCTTCCCTTCACCCAGGAAGGCTAGTGACTGCATGCTTCAGTGGCAGAAAACTCTATAAGAAAAAAAACTTGGAGTTCCCATCATGGCTCAGGGGTAATGAACCTGACGAGTATCCATGAGGATGTGGGTTCAATCCTCGGCCCCACTCAGTGGGTTAAAGATCCGGCGTTGCCATGAGCTGTGATGTAGGTCGAAGATGTGGCTCGGATCCCACGTTGCTATGGCTGTGGTGTAGGCCGGCAGGTACAGCTCCAACTGGATCCCTAGCCTGGAACTTCCATATGCTGTGAGTACAGCCCTAAAAAGCAGAAGAAGAAAAAAAAAACTCCCTTATGCTAAAGAAAAGAAGCAAGCAAGCAGACCTCATCTCACCTGGGTGGGGAGGGAAGTTGAGAATGGAAGAAATAATTGCACTGAAGGATGAACAAGGGTTTGACAGAGATGGAGGGGAGGGGAGGGGCGTATAAGAAGCACAGGAGGCTGTTTCACACACCTGGGACAATTTGTGCCAAGGCTACATCTGGAGAAGAGCCAGATGCATACATCTGTGAATGGATACACAGAAGCTTCATTAATAAAAGCAGACCTGGAAATTCACTGGAAGGCAATGCCGAGAATGTCCAAATGAGATGCCCCTGAGATGCCCATAAGAACTACACCCTTGTCCCCCACTTGGCCTTGGAATGTCCCACCAAGCACAAGAGCCAGCAGCACCCTGACCTCAGGGCTACTGAACTCCCTTGGTAATTCCAGCCCAAGAGTGCACAGAAAAGTCCAGGCTGGAAAGTTGGGTGACCAACTTGGTCACTGTACAAAGGTTTACATAAGACTCCCATAAAGAGTCTCATAAAATGAGGAGTTCCTGCAGTGGCTCAGTGGGTTAAGAACCAGACTAGTATCCATGAGGACTCAGGTTTGACCCCTGGACTCGCTTAGCAGGTTAAAGATCCGGCATCGCCATGGGCTATGCTGTAGGTCCCAGACGCAGCTTGGATCTGGTGATGCTGTGGCTGTGGGGCGGGCTGGCAACTGCAGCTGTGACTCGACCCCTAGTCCAGAAACTTCCATATGCAGCAGGTGCAGCCCTGAAAAGACCATAAAAAAAGAGTGAGAAAGAGTATCATAAAAGCTAAGATATGGAATAACAACACAGACCCTTCCAAGGTACTTCTGTAACTGGCCCCAGGCATCTACGTGCCAGAGCCATTTCCCTCCCAGCCGGAAGAGCCCTCAAGAACAGCTCGCTCACCCACAGTCCATTACCTGGGAAGATACAGTGTAAAGCCTCAAGCATGAGCAGATAAGAGCATCCACAGAATGACCCAAGCCTCACAGAGCCTTAGGCCATCAGGACCCTCTCTGCAGGCGGTGCCTCTGCTTTTGCGATGCAGGCCAGAATTGGCCCAACAAAAAGAAACATTTCCAAACTCCAAATAAGCCAATCCAAACACAATGCTTAAACTCCCTCCTGATTGGGAATAAATTCCCTTACTGCCTCGACATCTAGCCCTTCCAACTTCAGCTCAGAGAGAATCAGCAAAGCTTCGCTCCCCTGACATGGCTCTCTCCCTTGCCTCCAAACCTGCTCCCCTCTGTTGGGTAGCCCTCTTGATCTCTGTTTTCCCTCCCTGACAAGGGAAAGAAATGACAGGCTTCCATCCAATTCTCCCTCGGCCACTTACTCCCCACCCCACGGCAAGCCAGCAAGTCCAGTTTCCTGACCCTAGCCCTGCATTTTCCCAGGAGAGGAAAAGCCACTCACACCCAGTCCCTTTGCTGCACCCAAAGCAGAGAGACCAGAACGGAATGCAAAGCCCTGGCATCCAGGGAGGAGAAACACTCAGGAGCTCCCACTGTGGCTCAGCAGCTTAAGGACCTGATAGCATCTCCATGAGGATGCGGGTTCGATCCCTGGCCTCTCTCAGTGGGTTAAGGATCCAGCATTGCCACAAGTTGCAGCATAGGTCGCAGATGTGGCTCAAATCTGGCATTGCTGTGGCTGTGGCGTAGGCCAGCAGCTGTAGCTACGATTCAACCCCTAGCCTGGGAACTTCCATATGCCGCACCTGCGGCCCTAAAAAGCAAAGAAAACCCCACTCATTTCATAGCAGAGAAGACAGGAGGGTCCCCTTGCTTTCTTTCACTCAGGGTCTGAGGATGACCCAGTAGAGCAGCTGGAGGTGACCTAGCCTCAAAGTGCCTGCCAACTCGGAGCCTCTGGGCAGGGACCAGATGGATCTCAGCGAGAAGTCTGGGCACAGGCAGCAGGGGCCCTGTTTCTCAGCAATCTTGACTGCAGTGAGAGAAAGCTTTGTTTGGAGCTGCCTTGAACTTGACCAGCCTGCATCCACCATTTAACCCAGCTGATGAAAATGATTTTAAAAAGTTACACAGTATCCCCAGAATAAGTCAAGGAAGACCACATTAGAAAAGTGTCTGCATGGTTCAAGAGCTGGGACCGACTCTCTGTGAACAGACCTAATTCCTTGATGCTGGAAAATGAGCTGATTTGCGAAAAGCTCCAGGATAATGAAATTCAGAGTCCGCGTGTGCCAAAGCCGATCAGAACAGTGTGTGCTTCTTCATGTGCGGTGCTCACGGATTTTCTCTGGGCCTGAACTGGGACGAGAGGGCAAGTCATTCCAGTTAATGTCTTCTTGTCTTCTCCTCATGGGCCACGTGCTTGCTTTCTTGTGAGATCGCGCAATCTTTGGAATATTGAAGGAGCGTTAACTACATTTGACCAAGCTTACTCACTAACAAAGGAATGAACAATTAAAACTCAAATGGCTCATTGCTCAGAAACATTCTCCACACAGGCCAGAAACAACACGGAAACTCTCCTATGTGGTGAATATGTGAGCCGCTCCTCTCGATCCCTAAAGATGATGACAATACCCTAAAGGTCCAAGGGTTATGTCCCTCCTCCTTCACGAGAAATTTCAGAAGTCGGTACATACTTCCCCAGTTCAAAACTATTACATAAATAACTTGGAAACGTCAAGTGATATTTCTGGGGCCTGCCAACAGTTTAACCACAAGGAAGCTCCCGGCCAAGATATTCATGAAAAGTTCGGAAGAAGTTACTTTGAGAAAGATGGACTCAGAGCAAACAGATTTCTTGTCCTTAGAAAGAATGCATAAATCAATAATCAAATCAGGAAGAGGAAAATTAAGTTTATCATAAAAGCTGAAGGAAAAAAAAAAGACATTGAAACGAAGTTTAGAAATAAGACTACACAAAGACTTCATTATTAACATACTGTTGTTACTCCTAGGATTAAAAATTCATTCAAACATTTCTCTCATACTTTTCCTTCCCGCAGATTAGATGTAAAAATGTCTTAACTGAGCTTCAGGGCAAAGAACAGGCATTTGGCTTTGCTACTGCCTGGCTGTGTGATTTTGGGTAAGACGCTGTTCCTCTCTGGGGCTCAGACTCCTCACCTGAAAAAACAGAATCCCTAAACTGCCTTCCAGCTCTGTCATGCTGCAGTTCGAGAAGCCTGACAGGGCCACACAGCCAGCCCTCTGCCTCCCTGGCAATGGAAACAGCAAAGAAAATACCAGTTGGAGAGGAATTTCGAGACAAGAAATCACACAGGCAGTCACTGGCACCCAGGGGAAGAAAGAGAAGAGTCAGCTGTGGCCCCATGGATGGCACCATGATGCCTTAGGACTTTTACAAACACAGAATTTTGCAAACATAGAATTTTACGGACACTGAATTTTACAATTGCAGAATGATTCACAGCAACCCCTGGATTTGACTTCAGGAAAGGAACTGAACTTCTTAAAACGGATGCCTGTCTAAGGTATGTGCGGGGCGTGGGGGTGAAGGACGGGGACACTGGATTTGAAGAGCTAACGTGGGGTGGGGAAAGCAATAGGAGACAAACGAATTTGGAAATGAAAGGGTCGCTGGAAGCAGCGGTAGATCAGAGAAGAGGTAATAGCAATTTTAACTTGAAAAAGAAAAAATCTTGAGTCCGCTTAAACATGGGCAGAAAGAGATGCCAGATCAGCCAGGAGGTTACAGGGGAGAAGGAATGATGGGTATAGACAGTATGAAAGGACCTCTGTGACATGAAATCAATGTGGTTCTCTTCTAAATGGCCACAAGCTTATACCAGAACCTACCCTAGGTTCATTCTAGGAATGTCAGAACCCATTGCTAACTGAACACCCAGCAGTATCCTGCATGCCTGGAAGCCAAGTTAATGTTTTTCTTGTTTGTTTTCTACCTTTTGGTGCCTGGCAGCCTAAAAATGACAAGGGGGACAGGGCTCCAACATGTGCGCATGAAAAGACAATCCCTGGACCATAGCAAAATGTACATGGGCATGGACTCTAAGTGCGCTAATCATAGCTGCCTACCAGGAAGAAGCATATTGCAGCAAATCCATCAAGGCAGGGAAGACACACCTTCCACATTTATCTGCCCCTGACCAACACTGAAAAATAAGACACAAAAATAAGACTATTGGTGGAAAACAAAGAGTTCTCCTAACACTTAAAAAAAAAAAAAAAGAAAGAAAGAGGAGTTCCTGTCGTGGCACAGTGGTTAACGAATCCGACTAGGAACCATGAGATTGCAGGTTCGATCCCTGGCCTTGCTCAGTGGATTAAGGATCTGGCGTTGCCATGAGCTGTGGTGTAGGTCACAGAGGCGGCTTGGATCCCACGTTGCTGTGGCTCTGGTGTAGGCTGGCAGTTGCAGCTCCGATTAGACCCCTAGCCTGGGAACCTCCATATGCCACAGGAGCAGCCCTAGAAAAGGCAAAAAGACGGAAGGAAGGAAGGAAGGAAGGAAGGAAGAAAATGAAAAATGACTTCCAATTTAGAAACATGAAGCCTGGGACAGACTTTTAAGTCAGTCCCCATAGTAACTCAGGAGGCCCCAAGTCTAAAGCTTCAGTGAACTGAAGGTGAGAATGGAAAGACTCGCCATCCTCTTTCCCAGAAAGAGATGGAGGCAGAGAGACCAAGTAGCTCTCAGCACCACCTTCATCGGCCATGGGAGAAAGAACACACTGCAGGATTCAAGACTCCGCTTCCTAGAACTGACCAACGTCAGCTGCCTGCCGGTGAACAGGTTCTCCGGGAGACAAAACTCCAAAACCATCACGAGGAATGACAAAAGCACCTATCCCAGAGGCTGACTGGCTAACAAGCCCCCGACCGCAAGCTATCATCCAAAACTAACACATTTTATCTATCTTGTACACCTGATGTAGCCTAATGTCAGAATGCTTTCTGTCCCAGGATAGGCTCACTAAATGGGAAGTGGGTCCCATGTTCATCTCAGCCACCGCGTTTCACCCAGACCCTGAAAACAACATCACTGCTCTTGAGGCAGAATAATAACTCAATAGAGTTATTATTAACAGAATAATAATAGGTAGTCAGTGTAGAAGCATGGGCTTCAATGCATTCTTTGATATGGCTATGGATTAACATTTGTGGCTTAAGGGCTTGTGGGAATAACATCCCTACAGGCCTTGTTTACTGTAGGGAGTGTACCTATGCCCAGATGGACACTGACCTCTAAGCCCCTGGGACTCAGTTTATGGAAAGAAAAGGGCAAAGAAACCATGAGACTTACGGGACATCTCCACCCCTAAGACCCCTATTGGACAAGGACTGATAGAGGTAACTGGGCAAGGCCAATGGGAGAAAACCACATCTTTCTGGACCCCACGTTGGTACCCCCCATCTTTAAGGGATAAAAACCCCTATAAGACAATAGAGAAGGGGGCTCTTCTCCCCCCTCCCAGCTGTCCTGGGAGCTATTTGCTTTCCTGTAATAAAGACTTTGCTTGCTCGCTGCCTGTGCGTTTGTGAAGTTCTTTCTTCAGCTGCATGAACAAGACCCCAGATTCCGGTAACATCTTTCCAGCATCACTATTATGACAAGAATTCTGCTTATAAATGCTGGCAGTATGGCTAATTCCAAATTTCTAAAGGAGTTAAGAAGGAGCTATTGAAGCAACCCATGAATATGAAATTATTTCCTTTGATCTACTAAGGTCTCCAAAGCCCTATTCACTCTCACAGTGGAATCAGGTTTTTGTTTGTTTGTTTGTTTTTTGGAAAAGAGAATTTTCTAGCGATTCTTTGGAAAGAAGCAGCTGGATGTTATCCTCAGAGTAGGGGAGCCTAAGGTCTGGAGTGTCGGAATTTCAGGGGATTTTTTTTTCCTTTTCACACTAACCATCTGGGTGTCCTTGAGTAAGTCATTTGCACATTCAGAGTCTCTGTTTTCTTGACTTGTAAAATGAGGCCTTTGAGCCAAAGCCTCCACCAGCTGTAAAATTCTATGATTCTCTAAGTAATAGTTTACTGCTCTGCTGGCAAGCCTGCCTCAATCATCAGAATGATCCAATTAATGCTGTACGATGTAGAATATTCTTGCTGTAGTTTTGAAAAATGGACTGGTTTAGAGTGGAAGGAGTTTGGATCCGCTAACACAGTCACGTGGCTTTTCAAAACGCACGAGGAATCTGGGGTCCAAAGATGCTGAAGAACTTTGTTAGATTATAAGCCAATGAGCGGCAGAAGCAAGACAAAGGTTGCCTGACCAGCCCTGTTTGAACTGAACTGCATCGCTACCCAGCTGGCTTCGGGACGGCTTTCCCCACTAGAAGCTGCTTCAGGCCCTGTATAATCCATAGTGTGCCTTTTATGTGACTCATTAAACACAGCCTACATCACAGCTGTGCTTTACTGGCCTCGGGGTTATTAGTTTTCCAGACTCCTAATCCAGGAGACATTTGAAGAGTGACCCGAAGGTCTTCATGAAAATACACCAGGAGAAAACACGTTAAAAAGTCCTACGGGGGTTGGGGAAGAGCGCGCGATCTCCGTACCATCTGCTTGCTCCCCACATTCTTGAAAGAGTATTTTCGAGGTAGGATGTTCCAGTGAACCCAGTCCTGGCCCAACAGCTTTAGTTACAGCTTCGGAAGCATAAGCACTTTGCCACTCTGGCTTCAGGCTGCCTGGACAGCCGGACAGCGCTTCTGTCATACCCGCAAACTCCACCAGCAGGTACTTAAGCCACGTGACCGCCCAGGCATCGGCCTGGCTGGTGACTCACCCAGACCTGCAGCTATATCTGACTGTGGAATGCCAGCCGCTGCCAGGCTGGGACAAAGGCTGCTCTGGGAAACTGCCCCCTCCATGCTCCAGGGATGGACACTTTGGAGGGGCTTCCCTGCAAACCTCTGAGTTTTCCAACCTGGGAATTTCTGGGCAGGAGCAATGCTGCCTGCCACCCCCTACGCCTCACTCTGTTCCAATCTGAGACCTTGTGTTCCAAAGAGCACAACGGGCAGACATGAAACCCGAAATTCTGTTGGATCCAACAACTTGGTTGAATCTCTCAGATATTATGAGGTAGGTGTGAAAGAGGTCAAACACAAATGAGTGTGTGCGGTATGATTCCAGTGGTATAGAACTACAAGTAAAGAAAACAAAGTGAACCTGTAACCGTGATAGAATTCAGGATGGTGGCTACTTTTTGAAGGAGGGATATTGACTGGAAGGGGCCCAAGGAGTTTCCTAGGGGGCTGGATTTTTTTTTTTCCTTCTCTTGCTCTCTCTTTTTTTTTTTTTTTTGGTCTTTTTAGGGCCAAATCCACAGCATATGGAGGTTCCCAGGCTAGGGGTCTAATTGTAGCTACAGCTGCTGGCCTACACCACAGCCACGGCAACACCAGATCCTTAACCCACAGAGCAAGGCCAGGGATCAAACCTGCATGCTCGTAGATACTTGTCAGATTCGTTTCCGCTGAGCCATGATAGGAACTCCTAGAAATGTTTAATTGCTTGCTCTGGGGGGTGGTTACAGAAGTGTAAGCCAGTTTTAAAACTCATCAAGTTCTGCACTTCAGATATGGGTGCATTTTACTAGATGCGTGTTATACCTTAAAAAAAATTAACATATTGTGTGAAGTCCCCTGATATAAATGGAGAAGATGCTTCTTCCTTTTCTTTAGCATAAGAATATCTGAGATTCTCTGCATTGAGCCTTGGCCAATAATATTACTGGTAATAACAACAGCTCAATTAAGTGCTGATTTGCACCAGGACCTGTGCAGGGAGACTTCTAGGAACGGTATGAATGTCCTCCTTTAAGCATTTCTCGTGAGGCTGATGCCCTCATATCTCCATTTCACAGATGACAAAACTGAGGCACAGAGAAGTGAAGTAACTTGTCTGAGCTCACACAGCAAGGTTAATGTTAGAACTGAAATTCAAATCCAAAGCAATCTGACTCCAGAGTCTATCTCCTTAACTGGTCCTTGCAGTGTATGTTACAAGTGAGTGAGAGTTTTCCAACTGAGCAAAATTTGATGTAACTTTTCCCCTGAGCCTGAGAAGCTCCCTGGTGTCACAGGGCGGTCTGTGCACTTGGCATTAGGATGAAAGAGAATCAAGGTTTGGGCTCATGGGTTAAGAGTCTCTAGCTGATTACATTTTTGAGGTTCATTCAAAAGATACACCAAGTTTGGTGCAAAGACCTATTTTCCTTGCCTGGAATAGAAGAGGGTAGGTGCTATTATTGGCTGATTATAGTTTGACCTTATTCTTTTCCTTTGAAAAGAACACACAGTGGGGGCAACACCGCCTGTTTTCATGTGCTAGTTTCTGGAACACTATGTCCCAGGACAAAATTTCCACAGCGTGTCACACACTTTTAAGATCCGCTTTAGGCCTTTTGGAAAGACTGCAGGGGCTTACTTTCCCCTTTTGCTCGCTTTTAGATTGTTATTATATTCAATATAATTTATCTGTAGAACATGGAGAAGGCATGAACCACTCTTTAATTAAAAAACACAGAGCTCATGATTTTCCAGACACCCTCTTTTTATCCTTTACTGCCTTCTGGATTCATTTCTCTGAAGCTCTCATATGAAAACCTGTTGGATCATTAACTTCTCAATTAAAAGGAGCCACAAATTACAGACCCTCTAGAAATCCACCGGGGAGAAGGGCAGAAAGCAGCTTGATGGGTTAGGCATCTCTTGGCAGCCAGACCCAAAGGCCCCTCCAAAGCATTAACTAACAGGATTACAGAATTATCTCCCACTCCAGGCCTGTTCCCGTAATCCCTGCTTATGCACTCGCTATACAAACAGCTTAAAGGACTGAATGTTGACAGGGCTGATGAAACCCTGGCCTCATCCCATCCCCGCCTCTGTCCACCTGGGGAGCATCCTGCTCTCAGCTGGCCGCACTGGTTCACAGCCTGCCCCTCACCCCAACTCCAGCTCCAGAGCTCAACGTACCAAGGGCAGGTCACGAACAGAAACCTCAAAGATCAAAATCAGTGGTGCTGGGATTCAGAGCGCCTGGCAAAAGACATCTCCCCATCCTTCATCAGCCCGTTATGCTGCCTAAGGCTTTAATCCTCTTCCTGTCTCATCTCCTGTAGCCTGCCTTGATCAAGCCAGCACCAGGGCTGGGACCCACTCCCCAGTGTCACATCTCACATCCACCCATGTTGGCAGACTGACCTTCCCAGAGTGGCTCCTTCTCGGTGACACCTGTCACCCCCTAGTGAGGCCCTGCCTAAATCAAGTCAGAACTTGTCAGCCTGGACCATACAGATCAAGATAGCACAGTGTGAGTTCCCGTTGTGGCTCAGTGGTTACAAACCCAACTAGTATCCACAAGGATGCGGGTTCCAGCCCTGGCCTCGCTCAGTGGGTTGGGGATCCAGCATTGAGGTGAGCTGCAGTGTAGGTCGCTGACATGGCTCAGATCCCAAGTTGCTGTGGCTGTGGTGTAGGCTGTCAGCTGCAGTTTCAATTTGACCCCTAGCCAGGGAACTTTCATATGCTGTGGTACGGCCCTAAAAAGACACACACACACACACACATACACACACACACACAAAAGATAGCACAATGGACCTTGGACACTGTGCCATCTTCCTCTACCCCATCATCTCCTGTGAGAAGATATTCTTGCCCTGTTCTCACCCACACACTTGGCCCCATAGGTGCCCAAGTCTGCCAGATCCACCAAAGGCCCTCATCACCTTAAACCCCACCTGGTTTGCTCCACTGAGTTGAAAGTTCAGACACCATCAGCTAGAAGCCTCTGCATGTGTCAAAACGGACATTCTCTGTTTTCGACGACTTGTGAGCAATTTCAATGACATATATAATCTTCAACATCAACGTAAATCGAGACTGGAAGTGAGTCATAGCCCCAAGGGTGCAGTTTCTGCATCTCAGCCAAGCCCAGCCTTGTCCTCCAGTCAGGGTTCGTGCAGTGATTCAAACACACATGCATGTGCACATGGCACACACGTACACTCACACAGCGCCATGCACATGTCTTCCCCTTCTGGAAAACAGGCTTGGGAAAGAAACGTATTGGTGCTGGTAAAAGGAATGAAGAGTTAAGAAGGCAAAGCTTAGGAGTTCCTGTCGTGGCTCGGTGGTTAATGAATCCAACTAGGAACCATGTGGTTGCGGGTTCAATCCCTGGCCTTGCTCAGGGAGTTAAGGATCCAGCGTTGCCGTGAGCTGTGGTGTATGTTGCAGATAAGGCTCAGATCTGGCGTTGCTGTGGCTGTGGTGTCGGCCGGCAGCTACAGCTGATTAGACTCCTAAACTGGGAACCTCCATATGCTGCGGGTGCGGCCCTAAAAAGACAAAAAAAAAAAAAAAAAGAAAGAAAGAAGGCAAAGCTTATTCAAAAAAGAGAACTTGGATGATTCCAGAATCACCTGATGAGTTTGGCAATAGCTAAAATGAATGAATGTGGGGAGTGGGGATAGCTGCAACATTTAAATTACCATTTAAATGAACAATTCAGATCAATGCCCCAGGCGGAGCAAGAACCAAGGACCGTGAAGGAAGCCACGTGCAGGCATGGGCAGCCCAGAGGTCTGGGGGGGGGGTCCTTCCTGGTGTGCAAGGTCCGCTGCACTCGCTGTGCCCAGGAGGAAAGGCAATTCTTTTGCAGTTCTCTTTGAGAAACTGCTTCCCGCCCATTGACAAATGGCAAAGCCAAAAGCAGGCTCTAGAATGGGGTTCTCACCTGGTCATCATAGCGATACGTGAGGAACTGCTCCCCTGTTGTATCTTCCAGGAAACTTCCCTGAGGGGAGAGTGCAAACTCAGGCAGGAAATAGGCTCCGGGAGACTTCTCTGCTCTGGTCTGAAAGGCAAGAGGGCTTGGTTACAAATAAGGCCCCAGGAAGGAGCTCCTGACAGGTGGTCTCTGAAAAGGGTGAGTCCTAGAGAATCCACTCACCAAAGTCTGCACCAAGGAAAGGGAAGTACCCTCTCCCGGCAAAGGCCACCACGAGACACACCAGGTAAGCGTGCTGAGGTGCTGTCAGGCCAGGCCATCACGCTGGGCCACCTCAAATCGGCCCACATGGTATTTAAGCCCTGACACCTGTTCCTTCCTCCTCCCCACAACCTTCCAGCAACACAGCCATAGCGTGGTTAACCTGCTCAAGTTCTGTGGGTGCAAATCCATGGTTTCTAGAATGTTCTTTCTTTACCCTTTTTGGCTTTTTGTTTTTGACTGTTTGGTACAGGAGTGAAAACTTATTTTTTTTCTATACGGTAACAGAAGTGCATGGTCACTGTAGAAACTTTGAAAAATACAGATGAGTGCAAAAGAAAAGAAACACTCCAACGCATAATAACCCCTTTGAATTGTTCTGACGTATTTTTCTTTGAGACTTTTTCTCATAATGCTCCAATGTGTAATAACCCCTTTTAATGGTTCTGATGAATTTTCTTTGAGTCTTTTTTTCTCATAATGCTCCAATGTGTAATAACCCCTTTTAATGGTTTTGATGAATTTTCTTTGAGTCTTTTTTTCTCATAGTGCTTTGTAGGTTTATATAAAGATCCAAGATGAAATAAATGTGGATTTTTGCAGAAAGACTCCACTGGGTTCAAGAGAAGGTCATACCCTGGCATCTGAATCCATAGACATAAATGCCAGTTGTTGGGGTTGAGGGGAGCCAGGAAGAACCCTGTTGGAGAACGTGGCTTGGACGCAATGTCCCAATGCCACCAACTCTTGCCACATCCCCATCCTAGAGCAGCTGGAGCATGGAGATTACTTACCGGGATCACTGCCTTGACTGGCTCAAGAAGGAAAGAGATGAAAGAGGTGGAACCCCCAATGCTTAGCCCCACATGATCCAAAAACCATGGGTCCTATGACTATGCCCCCAACAGGGGAGCTCACTCTCCTGCTCAGGAAGGAGTGTGCAAGAAACAGAGTGAGGCCGCAGGTGTTACCTGGAGGAAATCACTTTCGGCAAACAGCAGGAGTGGGGGTAAAAATACCCCTCTAACACCTTTGCTCCCCCAAAAGTCACAATCCCAAACTGCAGCAGGAACTCTGGTTAAAGCAAAAACATCCATCTGAATGCTACACTTAAAAAAAAGAAATTGGAGTTCCTGTGGTGGCACAGTGGAAACGAATCCGACTAGGAACCATGGTTGCAGGGTCGATTCCTGGCCTCGATCAGTGGGTGAAGGATCCGGCATTGCCATGAGCTATGTAGGTCACAAACATGGCCCGGATCTGGTGTTGCTGTGGCTGTGGTGTAGGCCGGCAGCTGTAGCTCCAATTAGACCCCTAGTCTGGGATCCTCCATATGCCTCCAGTACAGCCCTAAAAAGACAAAAAAATTTAAAAAAAGAAATCAAGATGTGATAGCTTTGTCAAGGCAAATAAAGCAGATCAAGTCGAGTTCTGGTTCGCCCTACACTCCTGAAAGAATTTCAAGATTTTTTTCTTATTCAATTGCATTCACATGAGGGCTTCAGCACCCAGCAAGTGACAGGAACCTTCCCAGAGCCATATAGCCCCTGACCTGCACTTCCCTCCTTCAGAGGGGCTTGCTTGAGGCCAGGTGACTCTTATATGAAGTAGGAAAAACAGGAAAAAGACCTGTAAATGTGCTATCTGTCATGCAGTGAAGCCACACTTGCCATGGGTCTGTCACCGCTGGGTGTTTTGTGGAGTTTTCTCTGTTATGTTGCCTTCCTGTCAGGGAGGCTCCGCTCCTGAAGTTAGCGGGTCACCCTGGGGTCTGCGGCAGGGCCAGAATGTTCAGAGCCTGGAAGGCAGTCTGACGAGGGAATAGAATATGTCTGTCAGACTTGGCCATCCAGCTTTTTATGACTGCTGGAGATTGTTCTAAGTGACCTGGGAAGGAAAAAGAAGGGGAGCTACTGCCACAGCCCCCACAGAGACAACAGGATTCTCACACACTCCAGCGATGCTCTAGGGAGCTCCTCCATGTGAAATGTCAGAAAAAACAAAAAGTCTTCCCAGTATTAAGGCTTGTCGTTCCTCAGTATTCATCAGTGTGGGAAAAAAAAGCAGACAATTAGGACTTGATTTTAGCTGTAGATAATTACCTTCTGTTTTGTGAGCTGCTGTTCCAACCTTTGCATTGTATTATCTATCAGGCTTCAAAAAAGTGAGATGAGGGAGTTCCCATTGTGGCTCAGTGGGTTAAGAACCCGACTAGTATCCAGGAGGATGTGGGTTCAATCCCTGGCTTGCTCATTGGGTTAAGGATTCAATGTTGCTGTGAGCTGTGGTGTAGGTCACAGATGTGGCTCGGATCCCGAGTTGCTGAGGCTGTGGCGTAGGCCAGCAGCTGTAGCTCCAATTGGACCCCTAGCCTGGGAACTTCCATATGCCATGGTGCAGCCCTAAAAAGCAAAAAAAAAAAAAAGAAAGAAAGAAAGAAAGAAAGAAAGAAAGAAAGAAAGAAAGAAAGAAAGAAAGAAAGAAAAGAAAAGAAAAGAAAAGAAAGAAAAGAAAAGAAAAGAAAAGAAAAGAAAAGAAAAGAAAAGAAAAGAAAAGAAAAAAAAGAAAAGAAAAGAAAAGAAAAGAAATGTGTAAACTAAGGCTCCGAGGGTAAAGAAGCTTGAAAAGCACCACAGAGCAAGAGCCAGGGCTGGAATCAAAGGCAGGGACAGATCCATTTACCAAAGAGTAGAGGCTGGGAGCAGCCTAGGATCAGCACCTGAAATGAGCTCCCCAAATACACAGGGCCTCCCAGTATGATGGTTATCTTTAGTTGACCATGCACGCAACACTGATTTATCGAGCACCTACTATATGCCTGGAACTACTCTAAGTGCTACGGATACAATGACATGGAAGAAAGATAAGGTTCCTCTTCTCATGGAGGAATAAAATAAGGAAGTCAACCCATAAATGAGAACACTGAAGTTCTAAGTGCTCTAAAGGAAACAAACAGGGGGATATGAAAGTAAAGTTGAGGGTTCCATTTAGATAATAAAATCAGGAAAACATCCCTGAGAAGGTCACATTTAAGCTAATACCTAATAGGTAAGAAGGAACCAGTCATGCCAGGAGCCAAGGATGAGCCTTCCTGACCAAAAGAAGAACAAATACAAAAGCCTTAAGGTGGGAAGCAGGTCAGTGGGACGGCAGATGAGAAAGGGAACGCAGTGCAGCTGGATCCCGTGTGGACAAGGCAGACAGTGATATGAAATGGAGACAAGAGAGGACGGAAGACCTGGGACATTCAAAGCCTTCTGGACCATGGCAGGGCAGGGGAGAAACACAGAAGAGTATTTCAGTAACAGAATGGGTCAGAAGGGGGCCAAATGGAATTGTGAAGACCAGTTATGAGACTGTTGCCCCAATCGGGTCAGGAGGAATGATTCCTCAAACTGGGGATGCTGGCAGTGGTGAAAGGGAGCAGTGGACAGACGGGAAGTTGCTTTCTTATGGGTGAGAAAAAGGGAGGAAAGAAAGCTGATTTTCGGGGTCAGGGCTTGAGCACCGACAGGCTACAGAAGATTCAGTGGGTGGGTAGCCCTGAGGCAGGAACAGATCTGCTGGGAGACAGTGGCAGAGAGTCCATAGCTCTGTTTGGGTCAAGTCTGAGATGTGTGTGAGACATCCATCCATGCAGAAAGCTCGAGCTGGCTGTGCACTATGCATGTCTGGAGCCCATAAGGGAGGTCGAAGGCTGAGGATAGAAATTTGGAAGCCATCGTTTTCACTTCACACACACGTATCTTCACAGCATCATTTGGGAAAGGATCCTCCCTAGAGAAGGAGTTTGGCAGACGAGAGGGCTTTGTCTGGAGCTCTCAATAATTCTACTATCTGAAAGTGAGTAGAAGAGGAGGAGCAAGCAAAAGAGTCTAGAAAGGATCATCAATTAGAGTGGAATTAAGGAGAGAAAAGGACAAACATGAGGTGATGGAAGGATTCCGCATCGGAGTGGTCAAGTGTCTTGAAGG
The DNA here is from genome assembly GCF_016906955.1 of Phacochoerus africanus. NCBI lineage: Eukaryota > Metazoa > Chordata > Mammalia > Artiodactyla > Suidae > Phacochoerus > Phacochoerus africanus. Next base: position 52,422,445 of record NC_062552.1, read on the forward strand.
CTGCTAAGGGACCAGGATGAGGCCAGACACTGTCCATTGGACGTGGCAGCAAGGAGGTCACTGTTGACCTTGACAAGACTAGTTACAGTGAAGTGGCAGGGCTAACTGTCATGGGTTTGAGGAATGGATGGGAGAAGAAGAAGCAGAGACTGACAAGAGACTCCGAAAGGGGCAAAGCTGGAGCAGAATATGGAATTGCAGGTCGAATTTTTAATTTTTTTAATTTTTAATTTTTTTTAGGGCTGCACCCACGGCACATGGAGGTTCCCAGGCTAGGGGTCGAATCAGAGCTGCAGCCACCAGCCTACACCACAGCCACAGCAACACCAGATCCAAGCCAAGTCAGCGACCTATAACCCCAGCACATGGCAATGATGGCTCCTCAACCCACTGAGCAAGGCCAGGGATGGAACACGCATCCTCATGGCTCCTAGTCAGGTTTCTTAAGCACTGAGCCACAAAGGGAACTCTGCAGGTCGAATTTTTAAAGAGAGGAGATACTAGAGCCTGTTTGGTTATGGAATCATCCAAGAGTAAGAGAGACAAGGGAGTAGACGGAAGAGATACCTACAGGTGCAAAGCCCTTGAGAAGGAAGAGGCATGGGATCCAAGCTGCACATGGAGGGTCTGGCTCTTGTTAAGATGTGAGGCCTTGGTCCACAGAAGCCTTCATCAGACCATGCTCCCTAGCAGACTTTGAGCCTCCATCTATCTCCCTGTGCTTACTCCCTGGATACCCTTCCACTAGGTCCCAGGGGTGCCTGGCCCCAGGATCATCCATTTGTCCCTATCACTTATACACACACACCCCACCCAGCTTTCTCACCTCCAAGCGGGCTCTCTTTCCTGGGCTCCTCTGCAGCAGCCCTCCTGCTGAAACACCGTGCTAATAAATTTTCTCCCAAATGACTGCCTTCTGTGGTGAGGGAGGGGATTGTTCTCAACCTCTCTAGTCAGAAGGTGATTTGTGTGTTGTGCTTCTGTCCTATTAAAACAACTCCAAACACTTCATAGGACGCAATGAACTCTTTGTTCCCTCTGCTTAAATTCGGATTGGGTAAAATGAGGTATGTTTTCCCTACATTTTGTTTTACTGTCCCCGGCTTTTGCCTCTCCCCTGGAGCGTTTCAGTGCAGCATTTTGGAAGAAGCTCCCTAAGGCTGAGCACTGTGTCTCCATCATGTCTGCACTCCCCAGGGCATTCTGCCTGGCGCAGGGCCATGAGAGTGACTGGTGGCCTGCACTACCCGAGCCAGGCAGCAGAGGGCCCACTTCCTCAGCAACCCTGATTCTCCTGCTGGCGTTGAGGGCTACAGGTCCCTGGGCTGAACCAGATTCTCTCCATGTCTACATCACACTCCTTGTCACTGATAAACTGATTTGACATTCGCCTCTTTTGATCAAGATCCTTAGCCCAGAGTAAATTTTCAATCATTTGAGAGTTGATGCTACAGCCTGGTGCAATCCAGTCCTTTCTTTCCACAGCAGCTGGGGTGCACCACCATGCGTGACTGAAGTGTGAAGAGCTGTCCTCCATGATAATGAAAGCCCAGGACTGGAAGGGGCCGTCTCAGTCATCTAATACAGCCTGTCAACCTCTGCAATCCTGCCAGACGCCCTGCAGCCTCTACTTGAATACCTTCAGTGACAGAGAGCTTCCTCCCTCCCAGGGTAACAGGGGTCTGTCAGACTCTAGAAAGTTTGTAGATACCACATGAGTCCGAAACGGCCCATTGCTCCCCAAGGTGGGTACGAGGAACTCTGGCCAACAGCCCTATCCTCTGTCATCCTCCCCCATAGCCTTTGCCCTGTCTCCCCCTCCCCCCCACAAACACACACATACTAGGTTGAACTCTAGAGTGTGAACAGAGCAGGAAGGGACAAACATCTGGGTCAGAGAGCTACAGAACTGCAAGGAATTTTAGAGACAATCGAATCCCAACCCCTCCCTTGGAGCAGGACTTCGTTGGATGCAGCATCTCCAACAGTCCCACGCAGAAGCCTCAGGGCCTTTGAAGAGATGCTGGGAACGAAGGCACCTCGAGTCTCCTGAGCATCTGCTGTGAGCGAGGATCTGTGAATATTGCCTGCCCTGGCTTTCCCCATCAGCCCCATTTCACACCAGAAGAAAGCAAGACACGGGAGGTCAGGAAATTTAACGAGGGACACGCAGACTCCCAGCTGTTGAGTGACAGTTCACCCCGGTTCCACCTCCCTACCTCCCTCAGTGGAAAACGGTCTTCGAAAAACTGGACCTTCCTCTGGAAGAAATGGCAAAGTTCACTCCTGGCTTCAGAAAGCATGAAAGAACACGCCCTGACGCTCTCCCCATAGGGGGCATGACCTCCTAAATGTCAGGGAGACCCGGTGGCAGGTGGCTCCTCAGAGGACAGGGTGCCTGAAGAGGTCAGGAAGCTTGAGTGGCAAGAGCTGAAGGGGAGGCGGGGGAGGGAGGCTGGACCAGGAAGTGTGCAAGCTTCCCAGGGCGCAGATCCAGGGCAGAGGAGAGAAACTGCCGAACTGCTCCATCCCACCGGCCACTGTCCACAGCTGCAGAGGCACCGGGAATGGGGTCAGGAGGAATCCAGACGGCCCCTCCAGGGACCTGGAATCTGAGACCTGAGGATGCAGCTGTCTCTGCCCCCGAGTCCAGCTGAAGGGGAGGAAGTAAGTATGGGATGGAGATTGAAGGACAAGATTTCAGTGTCCTAACCCACATCTACCCCCCCGCAAAGGAGAAGGAACACCCACTTAGCAAAAGGCTTGGCTGTCATGATGCAAGAAGAGACGAGGGGAGGAGAAGTGGGTATTCCTACACTACAGAATGGGACCCCAAAGTCAAGGAGTCACTGTGAAAAAGAATGCAATGTGATTCCCATTGAATTTCTTTTTTTAATTAAAGAATAGCTGATTTACAGTCTTGTGCCAATTGCTGCTGCACAGCATAGTGACCGAGTCATGCACACACACACACACACACACACATATACCTCCTTTTTCTCATACTATCTTCCATCATGTTCTACCTCAAGAGACTGAATATAGTTCCCTGTGCTGTACAGCAGGACCTCATTGCTTATCCATCCTAAATGTAATAGTTCCCATTGACTAAATCCAAACTCACCCCATCCATCCCACTCCCTCTTCCATCCCCCTTGGCAATCAGTCTGTTCTCTATGTCTGTGAGTCTGTTTCTGTTTCATAGATAGGTTCGTTTGTGCCATATTTTAGATACCACTGAATTTCAACAAGTCAGTTTCAACCCTTCTCCCAGCTTGGTCTGAGCACTATAGGTGGGACATTCATCTCTCCCCAGAGCCCATAACACAGACAAACACTGCACCACCGAGTGCCACAGAACTGCAGTCAATGAAGGCCACTAAGTATCTCTTCTACATGCCATTGTTAAGTTATGTCTGTACTCGGGACCAAGAGCAAGACTATATCATTCCCAGTCATTCATATGCTCCTTATATATATATTTTTTTCATTTTTGAAAATTTAATTGAAGTATTGTTGATCTACAACGTTGTGTTAATCTCTGCTGCATAATCAGCCTCTCTAGATTTGGCTCATCAGTCCTGCCTGTCAAGATTTTTTGGAACCTGACTCCACCTGCCAATTTATGCACCGGTCTCTCCCCACTTCAAGTCAACCCAAATTTGAGCGGCATGCTCTCTTCCTCCTCGTTACTGCCACCACCTCTAAGCTGGAACAAGGCTGAGAACTGGGCTCTTTACCAGGCCAAGAAAAGCCCATCTCCAGCCTGTCAGGGACTTTGCCCACTTAGAGTTTCCTCATTTCAGACATTGCCAAGTTGGCCACCGGGGATTCAAGAAACACCCCAACAGATTCTTCAAATCTGCAGTGACACAGACGACACATGGAAGTAAGATGCTGGATTGAGGGAACTGAGATTCCAATGGATCTTTATAGGTCCGGAGAAAAGCTAAAGGCTAAGAAGGCACAGCCCTGAGCCACTATTGCAAAAGTCTGCCCCTGTGACACCAGGGCTTCGCAGAGGGAGGTTAAGGTCACTGTCAGGCATATGAACGCACAAGAAGTCAATCTCAATTAATGGCAACCAAGATCTGCAGGGGGAAGTTCTGCATTAGGATGGGAGACTCGGACCATTCCTGCAGGTCGAAGGTCCTTTTAAATGATAGTATCTGGTGAGTCTGAAAGTGTGTGTTCCAAGTGAAACAGGAAATGCCTAGGCTCTAAGCACAGTCTGCAAGGAATACTTCCTCTGGAGGGTCTCTGGGGGTCGTTCTTGCTGGCCTGGATTGCACATGGGACTTTATAGTTTGTAACTTCCAAGGCCCAAGAGGGGGAAAACCAAGTTAACTAATATTATTTAAATTCAGCACACCAGGCCCATTTTTGTTCCAAGAAGCCTGGTATGCATTTTGAATGAAGACTGAAAAAGAAGGGTTCTGGACCACTTTTGGGTTCTGTTTGTTTGTTTGTTTGTTTTGTCTTTTTAGAGAGGTTCCCAGGGTAGGGGTATAATTGGAGCTGTAGCTGCTGGCCTATACCACAGCTCATGGCAATGCCAGATCCTTAACCCACTGAGCAAGGCCAGGGATCAAACCCGCAACCTCATGGTTCCTAGTCAGATTTGTTTCTGCTGTGCCACGATGGGAACTCCCATTTTGGTTTTTCAACTAGGATGCTGTCATTCAAAGACAAAGTCTTGGGTGTCCCCAAACTTCCTGATCAAATATAAAATATATTTACTTTGCCAAGGTTGAAAAGGTAGGCTGAGAGAAAATAAGCTTTCACATTTTTTTTCCTGACTCTTTTTAAAAAAATGCTAGGCCTTAAAAGACTCATCTTCTCAGAGTTTCCACCATAGCAGAGTGGGTTAAGAATCTGACTGCAGCAGCCCGGGCTGCTGCAGAGGTGGAGGTTTGATGCCTGGCTCACCCACAGTGGGCTAAAGGACCTGGGGTTGCCGCTGCAGTGGCTCAGATTCAACCCCTGGCCTCAGAACTTCCATATGACACAGGAGCAGCCGAAAAAAAAGGAAAAAAAAAAAGATTCATCTTCTCTATTTACTACCAACTGATTAATACATTCTCTTGATCTTGTTGCATTGAAAGACCTAACATTTGAACAAATGTCTGAGTATGATTACATCTCAACCAAAGCACCAGGTTGTTTTAAACTTCTACTTCACTCCACATCACATTTTCAGAAGAAATGTGAGCAGCACAGCCTGCTGGATGGCCCCAAGTGCTGTGAGGGGGGCTCTGCCTCATGGGTGCACATGCCTAGAAGGAGCTGTTCCATGGAGAAGGTCCTTTCTTGAATTTAAATATATCCTATTAAGACTCTCTTTAGCAACTGGACTTTGCATCCAATAAATGTCATTCACAGCCTTGCTCTTGCATCTGCCACTAACGTGTTCTCTCTCAAATTTTCTCTCTTTCTCCTTCCCTCCTCCTAAACACACACACACACACACACACACACACACACACACACACACATACATCTTTACTCAACCCTGGCAAGCAAGGCCAAGAGTAATCAGTGAAAAGATCTTGCTGGAACAGAGTTCACCTTTCAGTTCCCTGAAAGGAGAAAACCTGAAAATGAAGTCACAGCACTTTCTCTACATCTCTGAACTTCTTTCGGCCACAGCGCTGGGCTTTGGGCAAAGGAAACATTCGATAATTAATTTTCTTTCCTAGGAAAAGTGACAGAGCCCAGCATAACTGAGGGTCTGAATAGTCTCTCTGCCACAGAAAGACCTGAACGCTCTGGCTGAATAACACGTCGGCCTTTCACAAGCGGTTACTTACAAACTAGACTATGGGGAGCTCCCCTCATGGCTCAGCAGAAACAAATCCAAGTACGCATGAGGACTCGGGTTCGATCCCTGGCCTCGCTCAGTGGGTTAAGGATCGGGCATTGTGGTGAGCTGTGGTGTAGGTCGCAGACACAGCTCGGATCTGGTGTGGCTGTGGCTGTGGCTGTGGTGTAGGCTGGCAGCTGTAGCTCCAATTAGACCCCTAGCCTGGGAAATTCCATATGCTGTGGGCATGGCCCTAAAAAGCAAAAAAAAAAAAAAAAAAAAAAAAAATCTGAAGTAATTGTCAATCCCTACCCCGCTCTTTCCTTCTCCCAATATCCTTCCCCTCCTGGTCCAGTCACACTGGTGAGGGGCATCGCTCTTCCCACCAAAACAGTCAGCAGGGAAGGGGATGGTCACTGCCTACCTGAGGACAGTGAGCGACTGCTTTTGGTGCGGGTGCTGTGTGTGAGAACTACCTGGAAAGTGCCATGGACAAGCGGGGGGTTTGGGGGCATCTCTATAATTCTCTCCTGGGCATCACTTCCTCTCCCTGACACGGACTCAGTGTTTCCAGAGGAACATTCTCTCCAGGTCTGATCTGTGGAATCTGCACCTTGATCCTAAAGGGAAATATGCATTTTCCCATAGCCTCTTCACCGAGAACACACGACTACCTCTCTGACAGGGAAAAGGCATCTTTGCCTTTTAAGTCGAGTACAAATAAGTATTTTATTTTATCCAAGGGGTAGAGGGAGGAATTCCCCAAAGCATTCTGAATGGCCAAGTGCCTCTGGGGGCTTCCAGGGGTTCAGTCATCCAGTCAACGTGTGCTTATTAACACCTACTAGGCACCTGGGCTGTTTTTGACACGGAAAATCCATCAGTCAACAAGACAGACAAGACTCACTTTTCTCTAGACTTGTGGTTGCCGAGGGCGAGGGGGAGGGAGTGGGGCAGATGGGCAGCTTGGGGTTAATAGATGCAGACTATTGCCTTGGGAATGGATGAGCAACGAGATCCTGCTGTGTGGCCCTGGGAACTATGTCCAGTCACTTATGATGGACCATGATAATGTGAGAAAAAAGAATCTATACATGTGTTGTGTAACTGGGTCACCTTGCTGTACTGTAGAAAAATATTGTATTGGGGAAATAACAATTAAAAGAAAAGAAAAAATAAAATAAAATAAAATAACATTAAAATAAAAGTAAATAACCGCAGGAAAAAAAAAAAGAATCACTTTTCTCAAGGAGCTTATATTCTAATTAGGGAAAAAAGAAAAAAATAAACATAATATGTAAGTAAACTGAATAGCGTCATATAGGAAAAAGAGGTTGAAAGTGCCTGGGGTAGGGTACGAATTGCAGTTTTAAGTAGAGCAGTCGACGTAGGGAAAGTCAGGGTTCCTTAGGGGATCGCTTTTTATTTTCTGTTTTTCTAAACTGACAAGTTGGAGCCTGCCCTTTTCCTTGGAGGTTTCAAAATGCCGACTCTCTCTAGGAACCTGTCTGGGCTCTGCCAGGGCTCTGGAGTCATCTGCTTCTACCTACAGCAGCGTTGTGACCCTCTGCTCCTCGGTCCAAGTGCCTGCCTCCCCCCGCAGCCTTCCGACTCCAGCCAGGCCAGGCCCCAGGGCTCCATCCTGGCTGTTCCAACACATCTGGCTCCAAGGGGGCCACAGCTCACCCTGCCCAGGCCCTGATAACACACACACACACACACACACACACACACACACACACACACACACACACACGGGCCCAAGCGTGCAGAAAACACCAGTACTGGACAACAGATTGGTTATGTGGGCACGGTGTCTTCACTGCCAATGGCAGAGCCCATTACCGAGTATCAGGTAAATCTGCACATGTCCTCATACAGGAATTGGTATTAACTCAGTAGTGAAGGAAGAGAAGACGGGAGGGAGGGAGGAAGGAGAAAAAAGGAAAAGAAATAAAGGAAGGAAGGAAGGAAGGAAGAAAAGGAAAGGAAGGAAAAGAAAAAAAGTGTTACCCGACTTGGCAATGAGATACGACCCAACCTGACACAGTCCAGAAACACGTCGGGGACACATGTTTATTCAAGGCCTTTCTCACCCTCACGGCTTGCTTTCTTTCAGGAAACAGTTCGTCTGTGTGGCTGAAATCCTACAGGCTTTCAAAATGCAGCCTTCCAAGAGAAGAAGAAGAAGAAGACAGAAATAGGCTGTTTGCACAGACTCCGCAAAACATTTATATTCATCCTAAGCCGGTTTGTTTTTCTAAGCCTAGCGGGGCAGGAAGTCTTCGGCACTAGCACGTCAGCAGAGCTGCCAAAGTTGCTGTTTGGATGCTCCTGATGTTCCGAATCCTTAAACAAGCAAGATGATAGGAAGACTTTTAGAAAAAGTCTCCTGAGCAGAACAATACTCAGCAGTCAAAGGAAGAGAGTGATTTACCGTCAGGATGTCTTTGCTCCCTGAGGATAAATATGCCATCACTCTAATTTCCATAAACTACAAAAAAATTTAAAACCCCTGGGGGTTCAGTGTAAAATGTTAAAGACTTCTTAAAAAACAAAAAGGTGATGCTTTTATAAAATTAAGATACTAACTTTTTTTTTCCTTTTTGGCCACACCCACAGCATATAGAGGCTCCCAGTTAAGCATCTCTGATTTTCCTAACCCACGTGTCTCACTCCCTGCAATCTGATACCACAGTCTTCATAGACTTGCCTCAGACTTGTCCTTTTTTTTTTTTTTTGTCCTTTTGTCTTTTTAGGGCCACATCCGAGGCATATGGAGGTTCCCAGGCTAGGGGTCAAATCGGTGCTTACAGCTGCCAGCCTATACCACAACCACAGCAATGCCAGATCCCAGCTGCATCTGCAACCTACACCACAGTGCACGCCAACGCCAGATCCTTAACCCACTGAGCGAGTCCAGGGATCAAACCCGCAACCTCATAGTTCCTAGTTGGATTCATTTCTGCCACGCCACAACGGGAACTCCAAGATCCTAACGTTAACCCCTATAATTCAATGGTAACAAAGCTACATCAGACGCATAAATTGGGAGAAGAAATTGTTACAGACTGTCTTCTGTTTTTTGTTTTTTGTTTTTTTAAAGGAAAAAGGCCATCTACAGTCTTAGATGCACGCCAACTGTTGAGTGAGACACAGGTTTACGGATTGAAAGCTGATATATTTTCAAGGTGTAATTTTAGTTTCTTAATGACATGGCATGAGAAGTGATTTTCTTTTGCATGCTTCAAACACAATCACATCATTCCATATTTGTTTGACATGAAAACGTCACTTAGTTTTCAACCCTGAATAAACAGAGGATTAGTTTTACTAACGGTACCGGATACATGGCAAATCACACTCAGACGCCAAACAAACGGAGAGACACTGAACACCTGTTAAAATTGGTGCTGGATGCTCGAGTTTAGAAAGGGGACCAGACTTTCGGCTGGGAGCCGGGGGCCCAGTCCACCTCCACAAGAAACTCGGTGGCTCCCAGGATGCTCCTTCACGTCTGTGCAGCTCACTCACCACGTCGGTCAACAGGGGAGATCACAGGGCTAGGTGAGCTCCCAAAACACCCCATGGCAGGAGGAAATCCATGCAAAAAGATAAGGGACAGGGACTCTGTTTCTTTGATGTATTTTCATATCGCCAAATTTAATACTGCTGGTATAAATTTAGAAAAAGTCTTCTGAGCAGAATAATACTTAGCAGTCAAAGGGTAAAACCCTGGTATCCTTTGTAATGAGAGTCATTGCATTTTCTTAAACCCAAAGGAGACCCAGCAGAGACCTGCACAGTGACTTCCCCCACCTTCACTGACCCAACGGCCCTTCAGACACAGCTGCACATAAAGCCCAGTGTTAACAGAAAAAAACACAGAATAACTTCAGGATAAAAGAGTCAACGTGGAAGACTTTAACCACTGCCTTCTCCCCAGCCCCAGCACAGACGGGGAAAGGGGGGCCTCCTGAGAGAGGGAGCTGGTGTATTTTGATGAGGTGGGTGCTTGTGCTGCAAAAGCTCAGTTTCCTCATTTGTGAAATGGGGCTCAAAACCTCTACCTCCCAAAACCACTATGACTATTTAATAAACTAATGCATATGGTAGTGTAATTGTAATGACTTAATTTGTAATAAGCTGTAGATTTTTATGATTGCTGTTATGACAAAGTTCCCCAAACAAGTTTTGTTGTTGTTGTTGTTGTTTTGTTTGTTTGTTTGTTTTTTTGTCTTTGTGGCATAGGGAGGTTCCCAGGCTAGGGGTCCAATCAGAGCTATAGCTGCTCGCCTACGCCACAGCCAGAGCAACACAGGATCCAAGCCACATCTGCAACCTACACCACAGCTCACAGCAATGCTGGATCCTTAACCCACTGAGCGAGGCCAGAGATTGAACCTGTATCCTCAAGGATGCTAGTCAGATTTGTTTCCACCGAGCTACTAATAAGTTTTTAATGTCCACATGAACACCAGCCCATATTGAATACCACAAGACTGACAAAAGAGACAGTGCATGCTCTCGGGGAGCTCGCTGTCTAGGGTCGGGTGTGGACTGAGAAACCAATCAGCCCACAGGCAGTTCGAAGCCATGAGATGAGCGCTAGCCAAGAGAGGGGAGGACCAGATGCTGTGGGGGCTCAAGGCAGCAGAAGGTGGAGTAATGTTCACAGAGTGCATCACAGGGACAGTGGCCACCCAGTGAAGATGTAAAGAACAAGGAGGAATTGGTCAGGGAAATGGAGAAAGGGTGGATGAAGAGAGCCTTCCAGCACAACAGGGGACTCACACACAAGGGCAGGCTGGAGGAAGAGCTCCGTAGCTGGAGCGTGGCGTGGGAGAGAAGTGGTGAGGAGCTGGACAGGCAGGCAGGCTGGATCTCCAAGGGAGTCTGGGGAGGCAGAGCATGAAGCCAGTGTTCATCCCTAGGAAACACTGGAGGGAACCTAAGTCGAGACGTGAAACTACTGCTATGGAGAGGAATCTGGAGCCAGGAGTGAGGCAGAAGGCGAGGAGACCACTGAGGAGACATAATATTCCAGGAGAGAAATGATGGTGGCAATGAGCAGAGAGAAAGGAAAATGAACCACAGCGAAATAATGTATCTCAGAACTCAAGTTAAGGAAACAATGCCTGGCAATATTAACTTAAATTACTATACTACCTAAGGCAATCTACAGATTCAATGCAATCCCTATCAAATTACCAAGGACATTTTTCGAAGAACTTGAACAAAATATTTTAAAGTTTGTTTGGAAGCACAAAAGACCCAGAATAGCCAAGGACATCCTGAAAAAGAAAAGTGGAGCTGGAGGAATCAGGCTCCTGGACTTCAGACTATACTACAAAGCAACAGTCATCAAAACCATATGGTACTCACATAAAGACAGAAATGTAGATTGGTGGAACAGGATAGAAAGCCCAGAATTAAACCCACATACCTACATCCAACTAATCTATGACAAAGGAGGCAAGAATATACAATGGAGAAAAGATAGTCTGTTTGATAAGTGGTACTGGGAAAACTGGACAGCCACATGGAAAAGAATGAAATTAGAACACTTTCTAACACCATACACAAAAATAAATTCAAAATGGATTAAAGACCTAGATATAAGACCAGACACTATCAAACTCTTAGAGGAAAACATAGGCCAAACACTCTCTGACATAAACGACAGCAACATCTTCTCAGATCCACCTCAGAGTAATGATGGTACAAACAAAAATAAACAAATGGGACCTAATCAAACTTAAAAGTTTCTGCACAGCAAAGGAAACCCTAAACAACACAAAAAGACAACCCACAGAATGGGAGAAAATCTTTGCAAATGAATCAACTGACAAGGGATTAATCTCCAAAATTTATAAACACCTTCTGCAGCTCCATACCAAAAAAACAAACAACCCCATCAAAAAATGGGCAGAAGATCTAAACAGACAATTCTCTAAAGAAGACATACGAATGGCCAAAAAAACACATGAAAAGATGTTCACCATCACTCATTATTAGAGAAATGCAAATCAAAACCACTATGAGGTACCACCTTCCACCAGCCAGAATGGCCATCATCAAAAAGTCTACAAACAAGTGCTGCAGAGGGTGTGGAGAAAAAGGAACCCTATGACACTGTTGGTGGGATTGTAAATTGGTGCAACCACTGTGGAAAACATTATGGAGATGCCTCATAAAACTAAAAATAGAACTACCATTTGATCCAACAATCCCACTCCTGGGCATCTATCCAGAGAAAATCATGACTCACAAAGACACATGTACTCCAAAGTTCATTGCAGCACTATTTGCAATAGCCAAGACATGGAAACAACCTAAATGTCCATCGACAGAGGAGTGGATCAAGAAGATGTGGTACATATAAACAATGGAATATTACTCAGCCATTAAAAGGAATGAAATACTGGCATTTTTGGCAACATGGATGGACCTAGAAATTATCATGCTAAGTGAAGTCAGCCATACAATGAGACACCATCACCAAAAGCTGTCACTGATGTGGAATCTGAAAAAAGGGCAGACTGAACTTCTTTGCAGAACAGATACTGACTCACAGACTTTGAAAAACTTATGGTCTCCAAAGGAGACAGTTTGGGGGGTGGGGGGATGCGCTGGAGTTGTGGGATGGAAATCCTATAAAATTGGATTGTGATGATCATTGCACAACTACAAATGTAAAAAATTCATTGAGTAATAAAAAGAATAAAATAAACTTCAACTTCAAGATATAAACTGAAAAAAGAAAAAAAAGAAAACAATGCCTGGGAGTTCCCGTCATGGCTCAGTGGTTGGCGAACCCGACTAGCATCCATGAGGATGCAGGTTCGATCCCTGGCTTTGATCACTGGGTTAAGGATCTGGTGTTGTCGTAAGCTGTGGTGTAAGTCGCAGACGTGGCTCAGATTCCGCATTGCTGTGGCTGTGGTGTAGGCCAGCAGCGGTAGGTCCGATTTGACCCCTAGCCTGGGAATCTCCTTGTGCTGCTCATGCGGCCCTAGATGACAAAAAGACAAAAAAAAAAAAAAAAAAAGAAAAGGAAAGAAAAGAATGCTTGGGTCCATTTTATACAGGACAGCACACTGTCAACCAGCTATAATGGAAAAAATAAAAATCATTAAAAATAATAATAACAAAAGAAAGTAGTTATGTCAGTATATCTGAAATACTGGAGGAAATTTAAAAGTTTTAGAAAAAAATTCTAAATAATCGAAATGGGCTCTCAGTGATCTTTTAATTATTAAAGAAAGAGAATCAGTATTTAACATATGTCTCCTGAAGAAAGCAGATCCAGAAGGTTTGGGAGTGAGCTCTCCAAGACATTCAAAGTGTAAAGAATTCCAATCCTAAAAAAACTCTTCCCAATGAAGAAAGGAATACCCAGTAATTCATTTTAGGAGGTTATAACCCTGATAACAAAACCAGACAAGAACAATGCAAGAAAGAAATCACATATCAATCTCACTCTTGAAATGAATGCAAACCTCCTAAATAAGATATAAGCAAAATAAATCTAACCTCGTAAAAAAAAAAAAAAAAAACTATCAGCAGGAGAATGGATCAATAAATGGTGGTATATTTATACCCTAGAACACAACAGAGCAGGAAAAACGAATGATCTCAGCTTCACACATCAACAGAGATGAAATTTTAAACCATAACACGGAGCAGAATAGACACAGTATGATTTCATTCATATAAAATGTAGAAAAGGCTAGCACCACATAATATGCTATTTTGGGATACATACTTAAGTGGCTCAAGGAAGTACAGGCACAAAATCCACCTTTTTCTGTGGGTGCCCTCTGAGCAGAAAGGAGGGTACAGTAAATGAGGGACACACAAGAGGCTGCAGGGGTTCTGACAACATTCATTTCATAAGCTCCACGGTGCGTGGATGAACCCAGGCGTTCAGCACTGCTGGGCCACCTCACGTATGGTGAGCAAGGTGGGCTCTACACCCCTGCATATGGCCACCTTCCCTTAAGCATCATGTTACATAAATTACTGCCTAGGAACAAAATACTCATCATAATAAAATAATTACATAATGTTATAAAAATTAAAATACGTACATATAGGCAAAATAATTATAATAAGATAAATTATAATAATAAAATGATTTTTGTTTTTCTTTTTATGGCTGTACCTGTGACCCCAGGCTAGGGGTCAAATCAGAGCTGCAGCTGCCAGCCTACACCACAGCCACAGCAATGCCAGATCCTAGGTGCATGTGCAACCTATACCACAGCATGCAGGAGTGCTGGATCCTTAACTCACTGAGTGAGGCCAGGGATCAAACCCGTATCCTTACAGAGACAATGTCAGGTCCTTAACCCACTGAGCCACAACAGGAGCTCCCAACAATAAGATGTTTTAAGTCAGACCTGTAAGTACATGTATGTTTATATTTAACACTAGATAAACACAGCCTTTTAGATCAATGGGAAAGTGGTAGACTGGTCAATAAATTCTTCAGGACAATAGGTAAACTAGGAAGAAAAGGGGCAAACATATCCCTCCTTAATCAATGCATCAAAATCAATCCCTTATGGCTAAAACCATGTAAATGTTAAAATATATATATGTGTGTATATAAATCTATGCGTGGGTGACTGTGTATTTGTACGTGTGTGTATATATACATATATACATGTGCGTATATATGTGTCTGTGTGTATAAAATTCCACCTAGAATCAAGAATTGCTAAAAACAACACTGTAAACCAACCACACTTTAATTTTAAAAAAGAAATAATAGTGAAAGAAAAGTCCAATGTCATTCTGATTGCTTTCCCACTGTAAATAACTTTATCTTTCATCTGGAAATTTGGAACATATTTATAATAGCAGATTTAATGTATCTGGGGTGACAAACAACAGCTAGGCTTAATCATGGTGATCATTTGGAAATGTACAGAAATATTGAACTACGATGTTGTGCATCAGGAACTACCATAGTGCCATAGGTCCATTATACTGGAAAAACAAATAAACCCATAGAAAAAGAGATTAGATTTATAGTCACCAAAAGTGGAGGGGTGGCACTCTTGGGCATAGATCTTGACAAAACTTTCCTTGAAAAAGACACATGCACCTGCATGTTCATTGCAGCACTATTCACAATAGCCAAGACATGGAAACAACCTAAACGTCCATCGACAGATGAATGGATTAAGAAGGTGTGGTATATGTACACAATGGAATACTACTCAGCCATAAAAAAGAACAAAATAATGCCACTTGGGAGTTCCCGTCGTGGCTCAGTGGTTAGCGAATCCAACTACAAACCATGAGGTTTAGGGTTTGATCCCTGGCCTTGCTCAGTGGGTTAATGATCCGACATTGCCGTGAGCTGTGGTGTAGGTTGCAGATGAAGCTTGGATCCCACATTGCTGTGGCTCTGGTGTAGGCCAGTGGCTATAGCTCCGATTCAACCCGTAGCCTGGGAACCTCCATATGCCACGGGAGAGGCCCAAGAAATGGCAAAAACAAAAACAAAAAATAATAATAATAATGCCATTTGCAGCAACATGGATGGAACTAGAGACTCTCATACTAAGTGACACAGACAGAAAAAGACAAATACCATATGATATCACTTATATCTGTAATCTAATATACAGGACATATGAACCTTTCCATGGAAAAGAAACTCATGGACTTGGAAAACAGACTTGTGGTTGCCAAGAAGGAGGGGAAGGGAGTAGGATGGACTGGGAATCTGGGGTTAGTAGATGCACACTATTGACATTGGAGTGGATAAGCAATAAGATCCTGTTGTACAGCACAGGGAACTATATCCAGTGACTTCTGATGGAGCATGATGGAGGATAATGTGAGAAAAAGAATGTATATATGTACGTGTGACTGGGTCACCATGCTGTATAGTAGAAAATTGACAGAACACTGTAAACCAGCTATAATGGAGAAAATAAAAATCATTTTTTAAAAAAAGTGGAGGGGGTGGGAAAGAGAGAGAACTGAATGGAGACAGTCAAAACCTCCAGCTATAAGATAAATAAATACCAGGATGTAACATACAATGTAATGAATACAATTAACAGCATTGTACATTATACATGCAACTTCAAAGTAAAAAAAAAAAAATGAGATCTCACAAGGATAAAATTTTTTTTCTATTTATTTAATGTTGTATCTATATGAGATGATGGATGATCCCTGAACCTATTGCGATAATCATTTCATGATGTATTTAAGTCAAATCATTAGGTCATATACCTTAAACTTACAGTGTTGTATGTCAATGCTAGCTCAATAAAACTGGAAGAAAACATAAAATTCAATCATCTAAAAAGAAAAAAATAAAGCACCTGTTGAAGAAGCCTAACATCTGGCTTCCTCAAACGGTTTCTTCCGACTATGTTCTCTTTGTGTGGGGGGGGGCCACATCTTCCTGTTTCTTAGTGTTTCTCCAGTTTTTGTTAAAAGCCAGATATTTTAAATCATATAATGTGGCAACCACAAACATCTTTTAATCTTCACTCTTAGGAGTCAGAAATTTTACTGGAAGATGTACATGTCTCCATTTGTGTCTCTTTTCACTGGTCCTGCCTGTAGCCCAGGGGGATGGTCCAGAATCAAGTCTTTCTTCATTCATGGTCCAGACTCAACTACTCCTTCTGCTAAGAGTCATTTCATTGTTGCCTCTTCTCTACCCATTGCTTTTTCTCCTGCTATTGCTATTGTTTGGATACCAGGTCTCCTCAATCTGTTCTCCAAGTCCCTCAGCTTTTCCCTCATGATTCATTTACACTCTGTGGCTTTTCCACTACTGTAGATGGTATTTCCTCCACTTGGATGCCCTTCAACTCATCCACTGCATTTTTTTTTTTACTTTGAAAATCTCCTTTGTTTTCAGTTGAGGAAAGCTGTTTGGGTTGTAGTGGAATCTCCTTACATACTTTTTTAGTTTGTGGTTTTCCAGTTTCTTTCTGTCGCCTCCAGAGCAGTTCTATTCTGGAGAAAAAGCCCTATCAGAGTTCAAAATCAGAGAGGTCTGAGATGAGCGGGCTGCCTGTTTTTCTCTTTCTGACGGCTGAGTTCCCTTACATGTGCTGCTTTTGTACTCTTTTGTATACACTTCGGGGCTTAACTCTGCTAGAACAAAGGGGCTCCCAGCCCATCATGGCAGGGAGAAGGCACAGTCAATGCCCTTGAGGGACCTCAGAGAGCCAGCTGGCTAGTCCTATCAAGGCACCAAGGGAAAACCTCTTTGGCCCCCAGCCCTATTCTCTTCCCAGAGGGAGAACGGCTCTGAGCTACCTTTCAGTCGGCATCATGAGCTGGGAGAGTCTGAATCCTCTCTGCAGACCTGCCTGCCAGCCCCAAAACCTACCCTTTGCCAGAGGGGCAGGTGGCTTTAGATGGCTGTGGGATTGCATGACCCTGAATGATTCTGATATAGCAACTATACAGAATGAAATATGAAATATATTTATACGTATATGAGGGTTTTTTTGGTTTTTTGGGGGGTTTTTTGTTTTGTTTTGTTTTGTTTGTTTGTTTGTTTGTTTGGTTTGCTTTTTAGTGCACACCCGCAGCATATGGAACTTCACAGACTAGGGTCGAATCGGAGCTGCCAGCCTACACCACAGCCACAGCAACATGGGCTCTGAGTCGTGTCTGTGACCTGTATCACTGCTCACAGCAATGCCAGATCCCCGACCCACTGAGCAAGGTCAGGGATGGAACCCACCTCCTCATGGATACTAGTTGGATTCGTTTCTGCCACGCCCCGAGGGGAACTCCTGTATATGAGATCTTGATGTGGGGAACATCTGTAGAAGTATACTATCAAAGGCAAAAGCTATATAAATATTTACAGAGCTAATATTAAAACTGAAATTGAAAAGTGACCAATCAAAATGAAAACATCTTTAACACACACAACAAAAGATCACTACTTTTAACATATAAAAATAGCTCCTAAAAATCAGTAAGAATGGAGTTCCTGTTGTGGTGTAGGCCAGCAGCTACAGCTCCAATTCGACCCCTAGCCTGGGAACCTCCACGTGCCGTGGGTGAGGCCCTAGAAAAAGACCAAAAAAAAAAAAAAAGTCAGTAAGAAGATGAGAAACAGATTAATTTAAAAAATGGGCAAAAAACACAAACAGGAAATTCACAAAAGAAGAAATGAAAACAGCCAATAAACTTATCATATCACTAGCAATAAAATATTTATCAGATTGGCAAAGATTTTAAAAAATATACTACCCACTGCTGGCAAGGGTCAAATTTGAAACACATTTTAGCAAGCTGGACTTTGAAATGTTTAAAATCAGATGAAGAACAAATGGCAATCTTAACTTCAAAAATTTACACAAAAATTGCTATATCCCAAATAAAATATCAGAACAAATTCATATTTAAACGCTTAAATAGCTAAAACCACAATACAAATAGAACACTAGGGATATAAAGCACCATGGGGCCAAGCACATTTATTCATTCATTTTTTTCATTATTTTTGAGCACTAGCTCTATGCCAAGCCTATGAGAGCCACTAAGGACACAGTGGTAAGGGGGACAGATGCAATCCTGCCCCTGAGGAGTTTATATTATAAAAAAATTTTATTATGACAGCATTTCAGACAAATATTGCTAATTTTAAAACTTGAATTATATGGCATTAATTCACATCAACGATTAGGAGTTCCCATCATGGCTCAGCAGGTTAAGGACTGACTTTGTCTCTGTGAGAATGTGAGCCAGATTCCTGGCCTTGCTATGTGGGTTAAGAATCCGGCAATGCTGTGAGTGGTGGTGTAGGTCGCAGATGCAGATCAGATCCAGGATCCAGCATTGCTATGGCTGTGGTGTAGGCCAGCAGGTGCAGCTCCAATTCATCCCCTAGTCTGGGAGCTTCCATATGCCATAGGTGCAGACATTTAAAACACACACACACATCTCTTCTCAGGAAAGTCCTTTAGGGCTGTACCATCCAATACAGTAACCAGTAGGTAAGGAGACTACTGAGCATGTGAAATATGACTCATCTGAAATGAAACAGGCTGTAAGTGCAAAACGAACACCCAGTTTCAACAAGCAAAGTAAAGTAACTCACTAAGATTTTTTTTTTTTCCTTTGCTTTTTAGGGCTACACTTGTGGCATATGGAAGTTTCCAGGCTAGGGGTTGAATTGGACCTGCAACTGCAGGCCTACACCACAGCCACAGCAACTCAGAATCCTTAACCCACTGAGTGAGGCCAGGGATCGAACCCACATACTCATGGATACGAGGTGGGTTCAGCTGAGCCACAAAAGGAACTCCAAGAATATTTATAATGATTACATGTTGAAATAGTTGGCTATTTTCAGTAAAATGAAATAGATTACAAGAATTTTTTTTAATGTGGCAACTACAAGATGTAAAGTTAAATCCATGGCTTGCATTACATTTCTCTTGAACAGGGGCACTATATAGGATTCTGGAGTTCTCATTTTTCTGAAAGTTCCAATGAGAAGAAGGCCCATGTATCTAAGACAGGTGGGTGTTTCTACTACTCCTTACTCACCAGGATGCAGTCCTGGGTTCAAGACATTATCCCTAAAGGGGCTTCAGAAAGGAATAATCAAGACCTCACGGCATTGTAGAAACTGCAGGCCTAAAAAGGGGGCCCCACTCCCACATCAGTTACTGGTTCTGATGAGAATGGCCACCAACCTCAAACTAGTGTGAAAGACCTAACTATAAAAAGCTCAGGTTCCCATGATGGAAAATAATAATTTAAAAAAAAAAAAAAAGAATGTGTGGGAGTTCCCGTGGTGGCTCAGCAATTAACAAACCCGACTAGTACCCACGAGGACGAGGGTTCTATCCCTGTTTCTGCTCAGTAGGTTAAGGATCCAGTGTTGCTGTGAGCTGTGGTGTAGGTCGCAGATTCGGCTCAGATCCTGCGTTGCTGTGGCTGTGGTGTAGGCCAGCAGCTGTAGCTCTGGTTCGACCCCTGGCCTGGGAACCTCCATATGTCGCGGGCCCTAAAAAGACAAATGACAAAAAACAAACAAACAAAAAAGAATGTGTGTGTATATACATATGTGAATGTGTGAGACTAAGTCACTTGGCTGTACAGCAGAAATTAGCACAACATTGTAAATCAACCACACTCAAAAAAAAAAAAAAAAAAAAGCCAAGGTTCTAATGCCAAAATGAAGTTTAAAGATTAAATTCATTAAATCTTGGAGTTCCCATCGTGACTCAGTGGTTAACCAATCCGACTAGTAACCTGTGAGGTTGCGGGTTCAATCCCTGGCCTTGCTCAGTGGGTTAAGGATCCGGCATTGCCTTGAGCTGTGGTGTAGGACAGCAGCTGTAGCTCCGAGTCGACCCCTAGCCTGGGAACCTCCATATGCCGAGGGAGTGGCCCCAGAAAAGGCAAAAAGACAAATACATACATACATACATACATACATAAATTCATTAAATCTTGAACAGAAAACCATAAAACAGCATGAACATTCTCACAATGATACTGCCTGCCACCAAAGACATGACATGTCTCCCATTCTCAGCAGCCACAATTCAAACATGATCCCGGGTGCCTACATCTTAGTCTGACCCTCAGTGGACGTCTGCCCGTGACTGCCCATCTATGTGTCCCCTCCTGTAGCACACTGACAGCAACAGCACAGAACTGACCCATGTCGCTGGTTGTGTTTAGGAGTAACTAAAATGCAAATGAATCACAAACCCTTGTGGGGAAAGGGGCCTGTACCTTTGCTGAGAAGCAATTCTGATCTAAAGAAAACTGTCTCTCCGTGTTCAGAAGGAAAAATGGTGTAGCGGCTCACGAGCTTGCCTGCATCTACTCAGGGGTTTGTGACAGGTTGTAAAAGAGAGGCGTCTGCTCCTTGGCTTAGGGCAGAAACCCAGGCTGTGGACCTGAGGCCAGAGCAGGAGGAAGGCGGAGGGAGGAGGAAGCGAGCTGCCAGAGAGAAGCTGGAAAGGGCCCATCATGGGTTTCCACACGTCCATGGGGAAGTGGCTCGAGGGGAGAGAAGGTTTCATATTCCTGGGCCTTGCTCTAGTTTTGCTGTCCTCAGCAAAGAGACAAGAGAAGGAAGAATCGCCCACATGACTGAATGGCTCTCATGTGCCAGGCCTGTACTAGCTGCATGGCATAGTTTATCTAAGTGAATCTTACATCAACGCTGCCAGGCAGTTAACGTCATCCCCCTTTCTTTACTTTTTATTTGTTTTTATTTGTCTTTTTAGGCCTGCACCTGCAGCACATGGAAGTTCCCAGGTTAAGGGTTGAATCCAAGAAGTAGCTGCCGGCCTACCCCACAGCCACAGCAATATCAGATCCCAGTCACGTCTGTGACCTACAGCTCACAGCAACGCTGGATCCTTAACCCACTGAGTGAGGCCAGGGATCGAACCCAGGTCCTCATGGATAATAGTCGGGGTCATTACCGCTGAGTCACAGCATGAACTCTCATCCCCCCTTTTTTTAAATAAGGAAGAAAAATTGAGGTTCTTGCAGTAAAGAGAGCTGTCTGGCATCATGCTTAGTGAGTGGCAGAGCTTGTTGGAAAACTCATGCATTTCCTCTTCACAGAGCTATACGGGATATAAAATAATTTTCTTGGGCAAAAAAACATATGAGCCTACACACTTAGAAAAAAAATACATAAGGATATCTGTGTAGCATCAAGGTAAGAAGGTATTTCTTTAAAAAAAAAATCACACCAAAAGGCAAACTATAAGAGACAAGATGAATAAACATCCATCCAATCATTCATTCAGCAAATACTTTTGAACATCTGCCCTCTGCCATAGACTGCACCATGCACTTGGGAGACATTATCAAATAGGAGACCAAAATCTCTGCTCTCCAAGAACTTACAATGCAGGGAGAAACTACATTAAAATTCAAACCAACATGTTTGTTCGCATAAATGTAAAAACATAATCATGGACTGAGAAAAGATAACCCACAAAGGATTCGTATCTAGCATATAAAACGGATGTGTACAAATAAATGAGAACAGGACAAAAAAGGAACTCATGGGGAAGTTCCCATTGTGGCACATTGGAAATGAACCTGACTAGTATCCATGAGGATGCAGGTTCAAGCCCTGGCCTCGCTCAGTGGGTCAGCAACCCAGCGTTGCCATGAGAGCTGTGGTGTTGGTCACAGACATGGCTTGGATCTAGCGATTCTGCGGCTGTGGCACGGGTCGGCAGCTGTACCTCCGATTCGACCCCAGGTCTGTGAACTTCCATATGCCATGGGTATGGACCTAAAAAGCAAAAAATAAACAAACAAAAGGGAACTCATGGGCAAAATATATGAACAAGCAATTTACAAAAGTGGAAACCCACATACCAATCAACACGAAAAAATTGGCTATTTCACTAGCAATCAGGAAAATACAAATCATAACATCAAAGAGATACCATTTCACAACTGTGAAGCTGGAAAAATGAAAAAGCCTGATAAGGAGTTCCCTTGGTGATTCAGAGGGTTAAGGATCTGGCGTTGTCACTGCTGTGGATCAGGTTCCATCCCTGGACCTGGAACTTCCCCACATGAAGGGCATGGCCAAAAAAAAAAAAAAGATTAAAAAAAAAAAAAGGCTGACAAATCGAGTATTGGAGATAATGTGATACAAGGATTCCTAGATTTTTCAATAGGACTATAAACTGGTACCATGACTTCGTATAAAACTTTGTTCAATAGCTAGTAAAGTTAAAGATGGTGTATCTTTTCACTCAGCAATTCCTTTTCCAGGTACACACCCCAGAAAAATCAACATGTAAAAGGAACACATAATAGAATTTTCTGTAAAAACAAAATTGGAAATGCCTTAATTAGATGTCCAACAGGAGGATGAAAAAATACTTTTTGATGTCTTCCTACAATGGAATACTACATAGCAGCAAAAATAAATGAATTAAAGCTACATTTAACAACACAGATGAATCTCATTAACACAATGTTAACCAATAAAAAACAAGTTGCAGAAGAGTCAGTGTAATTTCGTTTACATAATGTTTTAAAAGTATAAAACAACACTACATGTTTTGCTTAGAAATATGTCATAAAAGTGAGTTCCCTCTGTGGCAGAGTGGGTTAAGAATCTGACTGCAGATGCCAGGGTTGCTGCAGAGGCCCCAGCCTGGTGCATTGGGTTAAGGGATCTGGAGGGGGCTGCAGCTGCGGTTCAAATTCAATCCCTGGCCCAGAAACTTCCAATGCCATGGGTGTGACCATAAAAAAGAAAAATGCAGTGAAAGTACAAAGAAAAGGAAAGAAATTATAAACTCTAAATTCAGAATAGTGATTACATCTGGGGACAAAAGAGAAAAGAAAAGAGGAAAATGTATGTAGGTCTTTATATTGATAATGTTTATTTCTTAAGCTGGGAGGAGGTACATGAGTATGACCTGTATTACTATTTAGTCCATTCTAATTTTTTTGCGTGTGTGTCTTTTGTCCTTTTAGAGTCACACCCATGGCATATGGAGGTTCCCAGGCTAGGGGTCCAATCAGAGCTGTTGCTGCTTCCTACACCACAGCCACAGCCACGCGGGATCCGAGACACGTCTGCGACCTACACCACAGCTCACGGCAACGTCAGATCCTTAACCCACTGAGCGAGGCCAGGGATCGAACCCTCAACCTCATTGTTCCTAGTCGGATTTGCTTCCGCTGTGCCATGACAGGAACTCCCCGTTCTAATTTTTAATTATTACATAATAAAAAAAGTTTAGCCAATGAAGCATAAATTTCAAAAAAAAAAAAAATAGAATAGCTATACAGAATAAGCAAGGGTTCCCAAAAGATAAACTAAAGCTGCTCTTTCTAGGTTGTAAACAGCTCATCTTTGCTTTGGATTTCAAATCGACCAGGAAGCCCTAATTTGGAATATCAGCACAAAGTGTGCAGCCAGGGACAGAACGCACTATTATATGAAGGAGAAGTCTTAAATGTTTTTCCTAAAAGCAGAATGAGAAAACAAAAACAAAAAAGCTCGATGAAACAGTGTCAGGCTGTCAAAGGCAAAGCCAGGCCTTGGCAATGTCTCAGGGCAGAGACCATGTTGTACAAGAGGCCCAGGTTTTGAAAACATGAGACAAGTGTGGAAAAGGCCCAGACTGGTGAGGAGAAAGGAGGCCTCCAGAACTTGGAGAGTGAGGGTATGAGAAAAGCACAGGGTTCACTGCTGGATGGATTCGGGCACCGGCTGGATCAGGGGCCCGGCAAGGCTATCTTAGGAACCGTGCCATGCGTCTCATGCCATCTACTTGGCTCACCAACGCGGTATGAACTTCCCCCAAGGCAGAGAGCATGTCCTCAAAGGAGTCCTTGCAACGTCCAGGGGTCTGTGCTAGACCGAGGGGCCCTCTGTAAGGAGGGCGGGGGGTTGGTGCAGGGGGAGAGTCCAATGTGAAGTTCAGTGGACAAGAAGGATGCGGAGAAGTAACTCTGAGACAAAGTAGAGCACAGGAAGGGAGGGGAGGCGGCAAGAGGCCTGAGAACAACCCTGCAAACATCTGGAACCTTGATGGACAGCAGGATTCACGACAGAGGGGCAGCAGAGAAAGGATTGAGAGGAGGGGAGAATAAGAGGAAAGCGAGAGAGGGCAGTTCTGTTTGACTACAGTGTGGACACATAACCAGCCACGCTATCTGGAAGAAACAGGAAGCCACAATCAAGGGCAGAGTGAGACCTCAAGGATGCTCAACTCAATCACAAACCAAAGTTCTGACCAAGTATGGTCAGCCCTCTGCATCCACAGGTTCTGTATCCACAGACAGCAAATATTCGGTGGAAAAAAAATTTCCAAAATGTTCCAAAGTAAAACTTGAATTTGCCATGCACTAGAAGAGCATTTACATTGTATTGACAACTATTTCCATAGCATTTACACTCTGGTAAGTAAGTAGTAAAGAGAATGTAAAGATGAGTATGAGTATACAGAGGGTGTGTGTAAATTATATGCCAATCCTTTTGTGTGTGTGTGTCTTTTGTCTTTTTAGGGCCACACCTGTGGCATATGGAGGTTCCCAGGTTAGGGGTCTAATCAGAGCTCTAGCTGCCAGCCTATGCCAGAGCCACAGCAACACAAGATCCAAGCTGCATCTGCAACTTACACCACAGCTCATGGCAATGTGAGATCCTTAAACCCACTGAGTGAGGCCAGGGATCGAACCCGCAACCTCATGGTTCCTAGTCGGATTCGTTCCCGTTGTGCCACAACGGGAACTCCCATATGCCAATTCTTGATCATCCTTGGACTCTGGTACCTGCAGGGGGTTCTGGAGCCAATCCCCCACAGACAGGGAGGGATCTACTTCCTTTCATTCTTCCCACCAATGCTAGTTTCATCTTGACTCAAAGGAATGACCACTTTTATTGAGCCAACACCTTAATCTGAATTTGTGGCCAAAGTTCAAATATTTCCAAGTGAACTCCCTTATTCTCTTAACCCTCTGAAAAAGATTGGACCAGCTTAGAAGGCCCACCTGGAATATCTTCCTCTACCACTATGCAGTGAAGGCAGTGTGGGCCATCTGACAACAGGCTGGGTAATGGTCCAGCAAGAAAAGTGGATGGGCAGCAAATCAGAATAGATTCACATTTCTTTACAAGTTATAAACAACACATTTTTGTAACTGAAGAAATAAATATAGCTCACTTCTAAGAAAGCAAACATTCATAGAGAAGTCATTAGATGGCATCTGCTCTCTGATGGAAAATTTAAGGCCAACAGCATGATTCGGGCCAAGTCCTAGGGAAGACCAATTAGTATTATTTAGACTACATCACTATCATGCTTCCTTGTACAATAAACAATCACGGACTCTCTCTCTACCCTGTAGCACCAATGTTTTCCAGCTAGACACCAAATGCTTCCTTCTTCCAACACACCCACCAGTAATCTATTCAGTACTTAGTACCAATAGCAAGGATGAACAATATTGGTAGGCTTCTTTGGTAGACATGACATATATTGGGGAAGAAGAGTAAAAAGGGGGAGTAGGGGTAAAAAGGATGGAAAAGAACAGTGAAAGAGTGAGAAAAGAAATAAAAGAAGTAAAGGAAGATATGCCTAAGGTAGTGACAGGTAAAGTGATTTAGCCACTAGCCACTGCACTGATGTCACCAGTTGTCCAAGGAAGATGTCAAGTGAACTAGAGAAGTGGTTCTATTTTAGCTCTGACCTCACTTGTTCTGAGACCTTGGTTAGGTCTGTTTTGGGCTCCATGATTTTAACGTTCTGTTTTATCATATCCCTGGGTTTTCAAACACACCTGGCCTACCACATGCTATGCCACAGAGGATGCAGAGAAGCCTGCTACAAGGGCCCACTCCTAGAGCCACAGGGTCAAGATATCAGCATTCAGGTAACTAAGGTCATCGCATTCTCCGACTAAGAAACTGTCCCAAGTGACCAAAGGAAAACAGAACATGGAAATATCAATAACTTTGAATAATTATTTTGAAATGATGCCAACCATATGATACAAATTCTAAGGGTGTGTGTGTGTGTGTGTGTGTGTGTGTGTGTGTGTGTGTGTGTGTGTGTGTGTTCTGTGTTGTATGTGTTAGATCAAGTACAGGCAGGACCCAATAAAGAAAAAGTCACAAAGGGCAGATTTTTAAATACCCATTCTTAAGAAACTGGGAGTGTTATGGGAGAAAGTAAGTGAAATTCCAGAAGAACTTCTGGATGTGGAAGATTGACAGCTGGAGACCACGACAAAGCACAGGGGAACCAGGAATAACTACTTCAAGTCTCTTGCTTACCACAGACTAACAGCAGTCAAAGGCAGACCAAAATGTTTCTGGAGATTGGGCTATGCCCCAGCTCCCAAAATCAGTCCTTTAGAAAGCTAGATGAATTGTGATAAGTTGTGACTGAAAAAGATGATATGACTATGAATAATATTTAAAGTATTTAACAGTTGCTAAGGCCCAAGTACCAACCAAACAGACATCAGCCTTAACTACTGATACAGCCAGGTAGGTAGGTATGGCTGGTATATACTTGCTTAACTAATCCAGGATCCATTCCTGACAAAAGATAGGGTACACAAGCAAATAATTGGGGAATCCATGGCAGCCAGTTCTCCTCTTGGATCTATAGTAGGACTGCATGTTCCCACCCCTTCGAAGTAAGGTGTGACCATGTCACTTGCTTTGGCCAACAAAGGAACAAATGGCTAACAAAATGTGAGTGACATGTGTCACTTCTATCCAGAAGCTTTAAAGTACCAGTGCCCAACTTGCCACATTTTCTATTTTCCTCTGAAATGGCAACCAGCAATGTTTCACCCACGGCAACAGACTGAGGAGAAATGTGATAAACAAATAAGTGAGAAAAAGTTTTCTGTGTGTCATTACACTGAGATTTTTTTGAAGATTACTGCAGCATGATCTAGTCTTTCCTGACTGATGCCAGTAAAAATATGCCTCACTAGTTTGGGGAATAAGGCAAATGGTGAAAAGGCCATTGCAAATGTTCATTTGAGGACAAGTGAATGGGTTAAAACTGATTTGGAAACTAAAAGCATCTGCAGCAGTAAAAATAATAATATAACATGCAAGAGATAAATTTTTGGAAAAAAATTTTACTTGAGGAAACTAAATTTTAGGCAGTATTTGCTTTTCACACTCAAGGAAATTAAAGTGAATACAGGCTTTGAGAAATAAGATATAAATGATGAGTTGATAATAGTTTTAAATGAAAAGAAACCTGGCATAAGAAAATAATGTAAGGAAATAATCTCTTAATGAATTAGAGTAAGGAACAGAAAACTAACTGGATGAAGCTTTTTAGCATATCAAGATGACAGATCAGGAGTTCCCATCGTGGAGCAGCAGAAACAAATCCAACTATGAACCAGGAGGTTGCAGGTCCAATCCCTGGCCTCGCTCAGTGGGTTAAGGATCTGGCATTGCCATGAGCTGTGGTGTAGGTCGCAGATGTGGTTCGGATCTGGTGTTGCTGTGGCTGTGGTGTAGGCCGGCAGCTACAGCTACGATTAGACCCCTAGCCTAGGAACCTCAATATGCGATGGGTGCAGCCCTCAAAAAGACAAAAGACAAAAGACAAAAGACAAAAAAAAAAAAAACAAGATGACAGATCAATAGAAGTGAAGAAAGAACAAGGGAAACTATTCAATCTAAGCAACAGAGAGACAAATACTCCGAAAATAAAATTAACAGAGTACCAGGTACCTGTGGTATAATAACAAAAGATATAAAATTTATGTTAGCAGAGTACAACAAGAAAAGAAGTAGTTAGGACAGAAAAATATGTTTGAAGAACTAATGGTTGAAATTTTCCTAATTTGAGGAAAAGCACAAGACCAAAGATTCAAGAATCTGAATCCTTAAACAGAACAACCCCAAAGAAATACAAATAAGACATTATATAATCAAACATCTGAAATCTAAGGACAAACAAATAATCTAAAAACAAACTAGAGTGAATCAATCCATTACCTGCAGGTGAACAGCCATTCCAACAACAGCGAATTTCTCATCTGAAACCATAGAGACCAGAAGGATGTAGCAGAAATTTCAAGTGCTAAAATAAAAGAACATGTAGACCAGAATTCTATACCCAGCAAAAATAGCCTTTGTAAATAAAGAGGAAATACAGACACTCTCAGATGAAGGAAAACTAAGAATCTGTCACCAGAAGACCTACCCTTAAAGAAAGGATAAAAGAAGTGCTCTAAAAAGAAGGGAAATGGTAACTGAAGGGGACCTGGAACTTCAAGAAGGAAGAAAGAATAATGTAATGGATAAAAATGGGGGTAAAGATAATAGAAGATCTTTCTCTTTGTGAGCTTTTTAAAACACATGTTTGACAGTTGAAGAAATTATATCTAATGTAGTGCTCAATATATAAAAAGAGCATATTTAAGATAATTACCATATTTTAGAAGGAGAAAGGTAAAAGAACAGAGGGAAGGTATCTATACGTCAGTCAAAGTGGCTGTTATAAGACAGCACAATCATGAGAGGGTGGGGAGAAAAAGAGACCCACAACCTCTACAGATAAATCAACATGCAATTCTAAAAAATATTTAAGAAACCCACAGGAATATTTTTAAAAATCAGGGGAAATGGGAATAAGAGACAGAGAAAAGAGACAATAAAATGGAAGGCTAAAACCCTACAAATACAACATAATTATAACAACAATATGTAGCATATAATGTATCAATATATTTTTTTAATTTTATGGTTGCACCCCTGGCATATGGAAGTTCCTGGGCCAGGGAGCAAATCCAAGCTGCTGCTGTGACTTATGACACAGCTGTGGCAACACCAGATTCTTAAACCCCTGCACCAAGCCTCAATAATTACTTTCAATGCAAATGGTTGAAATTTACCAAATATACACCATACACCAGACAGAGATCGGCAGAATGGATTAAACACACACATACACAACTCAACTATATACTCTCTATAAGAACTTACTTCAAAGATAATTACATAGACAGGTTGAAAGTAAAAGAATATTAAAGTAAAATAAAAATATATTATGCTAATAGTATATTTAATAGTGGCTACATTAGGAGTTCCCGTCGTGGCGCAGTGGTTAACGAATCCGACTAGGATATAATTATAATTACATAGACAGGTTGAAAGTAAAAGAATATTAAAGTAAAATAAAAATATATTATGCTAATAGTATATTTAATAGTGGCTACATTAGGAGTTCCTGTCGTGGCCCAATGGTTAACGAATCCGACCAGGAACCATGAGGTTGCGGGTTTGGTCCCTGCCCTTGCTCAGTGGGTTAATGATCCGGCGTTGCCGTGAGCTGTGGTGTAGGTTGCAGATGCGGCTCGGATCCCACGTTGCTGTGGCTCTGGCGTAGGCCGGTGACTACAGCTCCGATTCAACCCCTAGCCTGGGAACCTCCATATGCCGCGGGAGAGGCCCAAGAGATAGCGATAGCAACAACAACAACAACAACAACAACAAAAGACAAAAGACAAAAAAAAAAATAGTGGCTACATTAAAACCGAGAAAATAAACTTTAGAGCAAAGAAAAATTCTAGGCACATGGAGGAACATTCCACCAAGAAAACAAAGGAACACTAAATGTGTATGCACCAAACAACAGAGCTTCGAAATAATCAGTTGAAGCAAAAACAGGCAAAATTGAAAGGAAAAATACACAAATTCAGAATTATAGTTGGAGATTTCAACACCCTGTGCTCAGCAATTGATTGATAATGAAAAAGAAAATCAGCAAAGATATAGAAGAGCTAGACAACATTGTGAACAAAATCTAATTATCATTTTAAAAACACTCTACCCAATGACAGCAGAATATACATTCTTTTCAAGTGCCCATGGAACATTCACTAAAATAGACTGTATTTTTGGATATAAAACAAACCTCAACAAATTTAAACGAACTGAAATCATACAGTGTGTTCTCTGACCTTAATGGTATCAAACCAGACATCGTAACAAAAATGTAACAGGAAAGTCTCCAAAGAGAAACTAAATACATATTTCCAAATGATTCATGGGTCAAAGAGAACTGCTCAAAGGAAACAAAAATTCAAAGAAATCAATGAAAGTAAAAGATACCAAATCTTATGGAATATGGCGAAACAAGTTATAAAAAGAGCAATTTATAGCACTAAATGCCTACATTAGAAAAAAAAGGAAAGATCTCAAACAGTTGATCGTTATTCCACCCTAAGAAAGCAGAAAACAAAGAGAAAAAAAAATAAAAACCCAAAGCAACAAGAGAGAAGAAAATAATAAAGAGCAGAAATCACTGAAATAGAGGAAATCAATGAGAGGAAAAACCTGATTCTTTGAAAATACCAACAAAACGTGTCAACAAAACAATAAATTGTCAAAGACAAAAAGCAAGTCTGACAAAGAATAGAGATGATACAAACTACAAAGATCAGGAATGAAACAGGATATCACTACAAAGCCCATGGTAATTAAAAGGATAACTAGGGAATACAACAAAGAACTCTACATGCACAAATTCAATAATTTGGATGAAATCAGCCAATCCCTTGAAAAACAGAAACTACCAAAATTCACCCAACATAAAAAAAGATAATCTGAATAGTGCCATAACTACTAAGGAAATTGAGTTCACGGTTTAAAACCTGTCAAATAAGAAAGCTCCAACCCAAATGTCCATCAACAGATGATTGGCTTAGGAAGAATGTGGTATATATACACAATGGAATACTACTCAGCCATAAAAAAGAATGCTATAATGCCATTTGCAGCAACATGGATGGAACTAGAGACTCTCATACTGAGTCAAATGAGTCAGAAAGTCAAAGACAAATACCATATGATATCACTTATAACTGGAATCTAATATCCAGCACAAATGAACATCTCCACAGAAAAGAAAATCACGGACTTGGAGAATAGACTTGTGGCTGCCCAACGGGAGAGAGGGAATGGGAGGGATCGGGAGCTTGGGGTTATCAGATTCAACTTAGAATATATTTACAAGGAGATCCTGCTGAGTAGCTTTGAGAACTATGTCTAGATACTCATAGTGCAACAGAACAAAGGGTGGGGGAAAATGTATACATGTAAGGATAACTTGATCCCCATGCTGTACAGCAGGAAAAATAAATAAATAAATAAATAGAAAGCTCCAGCATCATAATAGTTTCAGTAGAGAATTCTACCAAACATTTAACGAATTAACAGCAATTCTACACAATCTGTTCCAGAAAAGAGAAGAGGAGGAAGAATTCTCAAACTTATTTTATAAAGACACTATTACCGCAATATCAAAATCAAAGACAACACACAAAAAAAGACAATTGCCAGTGAATAACTCTCATGAATTTTTTTTTTTGTCTTTTGCCTTTTTGTCTTTTTTGTTGTTGTTGTTGTTGCTATTTCTTGGGCCGATCCCGCGGCATATGGAGGTTCCCAGGCTAGGGGTTGAATCGGAGCTGTAGCCACCGGCCTACGCCAGAGCCACAGCAACTCGGGATCCGAGCCGCATCTGCAACCTACACCACAGCTCACGGCAACGCCGGATCATTAACCCACTGAGCAAGGGCAGGGACCGAACCCGCAACCTCATGGTTCCTGGTCGGATTCGTTAACCACTGGGCCACGACGGGAACTCCTTTTTTTTTTGTCTTTTGTCTTTTTGAACTCTCATGAATTTAGATGCAAATATCCTCAAAACAAAATATTAGCAAATAAAAGTAAGCAATATAAAAAGGAATGATACATCATGACCAAGTGTGGTTTATTCTGAGAATGCAAAACTGTTTTGTTATTTGAAAATCAGTGTAACATATTAAATCAAAATTAAATACTCATTTATGATACAAATTCTTAGCAAACTAGGAATAGAGGAGAACTTCAACTTGATAAAGAACAATGATCTGCAGGCTCATTAATGATGAAAGGCTAAACGTTTTCTCCCAGACATCAGGACTAAGGTAGGAGTCTCTCTGACCACTTTTATTCAACATAGTAGTGGAAGTGAGAGCCAGAATAAGGCAAGAAAAGGAAAAAAAAGCATACAGATTGAAAACAAAGACGTAAAACGTATTTGTAGAGGACAGGATCATTTGTGTAATCACCTCTTACTCCCCTATCCATGAGGGAGAGATTCCCACTCTGTGAGTACAGGAATGGCCAGCTGTGACACATGACACTGGACAGATGAGATAGACAACAGCTTACTAATCACACATACTCACAGCCCAAGGGAAGAGGACACCACATGTCAGACACGGCCCCATAGGGGTGCTGCTCAGGTCAGTGCACACAAGCAGAGACGAGGGAGGCAGGCTCTGTAGTACCAAGAGGGGGAGGTGACCTCTGGTTCTCTCAGAAGGATGTGACCAGCTTGTTTGAATGATGCTGCAGGCTGCAGGTCATCGAAACCCGCCACCCAGATATAAGTGGGAACGTTGCCTGGCCCCCCCCCAGCTGAAAATGCTGTTTGTCTAGGGCACCCTATCCATGGGAGTGGAGCGAGGAGAGGAACTGGGAACTAAACTTTCAAGGCTATTCTGGTTTCATCAGACATCAGGGCAGCATATCATATGGAGCCTTAATTTAGGCCTTACACCATACTCTCCACATAGAGAATCCCAAGGAATTTACCAAAAATCTCCTGGAACTATTATGTGAGTTTGAACGGTTACAGAATACAAAAGCAACACACAAAAATCAACTGTATTGCTGTCTGTTAGCAAATAATATAGATAATGAAACAAACAAACGAAAAACGTCATTTACAATCACTCCAAAATGTATCAAATATTTAGGTACAAATCTAATAAGACATAGTCAGAATTTTACAAAACATTGACGAAAGAAGCTAAAATGGATCTAAATAATAAAAATTGCTCACAGATTGGAAGACTCAACATAGTAAAGATGCTAATTCTCCCCAAACCAATCAACATGTTGAACAAAAGTCTTATTCAAATTCTAGCAAGATTTTTTGTCTATGTAGACAAGCTTATTCCAAAGTTTGTATGAAAATGCAAAGGAACCAAAACAGCTAAAATAATTTGGATAAAGAAGAGTAAAGTGAGAGGAATGATTATACCCAGTTTGAATACTTACTATATAGCTACAGTAATAAAGAGCCTCGTCCTGGAGGAGGGGTAAACACACAGACCAACGGAACAAAATAAAGAGTCTGGAAAGAGACCCACAGGAACACTCGCAGTAGATTTCTGACAAAGAAGCAAAAGTAATTCCGTGCAGGAAGGATAATCTTGCTCTAATACTGAAATAACTGGACATCCACAGGCAAAAGGGAGTCTTGACTTTAACCTCACACCTTATACAAAAGTTAATTCAAAATGCATCACGAGCTTGACTCTAAAACTATAAAACTTATAGCAGAACATCTATCGACCTAGCAAAGTGTTCTTAGCCATGACATCGTCATCCGCGAATGGAAAAGTGATTAATTGGACTTTATCAAAATTTAAAACTTTTGTTCCACAAAAGAACCCTAATAAGAGGAAAAAAGAATCAAGCTATAGACCAGGGAAAATATTTGTGAACCATCTATCCCAAAAAAGGCATTCTAACATACCAAAGAAATAAAATCTCTTTTATGTACGTATATTAATAGATGTGTGGTTTTTTATATGTGTGTGTGTGTATGTATACATACATACACACACACACATAGGTTCTCCCTTTTTGTGTGATAGTAAGGTGATGTGTATATCTCACTATCACAGAAAAAGGAAGAAAGAATCTATGAATTATACATACTTAACACAGATTTGGGCTTCAATTGCACTTTTACTCCCAACCCTAGTCTCATACCACGTTTTCATTCAGATCACTTTCTTGACCTCAACAGGGATTGTCAGTCAATGGATTCATTAACTGCATCTCAGAATCATGTGCCATATGACACAACAAAGCTCTGAGCTCAGTGAGGACTTGCACATGACAGTCTAGAAAAGATGGCCATGCCCTGTGTGCCATGTGTCTTGTGAAGGATGAGCTTCCCGTGGTTAGTCCTGGCGTGGAAAAAACACTCCACCTCGATCCGTGCTGACCGAGGAAGAACCTTGGGAGCCACGGTTTCCTTCAACACACACTTGTGTTCTGGGCTGAGCGTCAAAGAGGATCAACTGACAACATGGACAAAATCAGCAGCGAGGCCGCAAAGGACAGAGACACTTGGCCTGTCACATGCAAGGGATTCACCAAAGCCACAGTGAGGAAAGACCGGGGTTACATCAGCCTATCACCTGCGTTGCTCTGTCTGTGTCCTACGTGTGTGTGCCTATTACTTTTATCAATTAACTAAATAATAAAGTCTGGCCGGTTCCCTCCCTAGCATGTGTTAGGCTGTTCCCCACCCTTGCCCCAAATTTGGGGGGTCTTTCAAAGTGTCTGGTTGCTAAAGGCCTTACTCAGGATGCAGCAGGCTTCAGCCAGATGCATCGTGGCCACCACCCAGGTAAATGGCTTCCCCACATCAGGGACTGAGCAGAGCCCGCCGGAGCCTGGCCGCCTGCCACTCCATGCATTCCCTCCCTGCTCCGTGCACCAAATGCTTTCCTGGCTCTGACAATGGAAGCTGCTAATATGTCCCAGAAAGTGTTTACAGAGTGTGCAGCCCAAGCGCTCCACCCCCAAAGCTGTGAACAATGATGCCTGCCACATGCTGGACCTCCCAGGGATGGGAGGAGGACGCGCAGGTCAGCTCAGAGCCACGGGGCTACCTCCAAGCTGCAGGGCCTCTCAGCCTGTCCCGAGCCGTGGGGCAAAGGCCTGAAGTGAGGTCCTGGGAGGGGTCATTCCCATCAGAGGGCTGGGGCGGGGGGGTGGGGCGGTGGTAGGTGCCCTTGGCTCACCACCAGCCCCTGCTCCACAGACAGGAGGCTCTGCGTTGTAAGTGTGGAGTGTTTGCACTGAAAGGAATTTCAGCTGGACAGCCAGAGGGCCCTAGACCTGCTCCTCTCTCCCCATCCTGGACACTCCCCCTCTTCTCTCTCAATGCAAGAGAAAGGTGACTACAGTTCCTGCTGGCAGATGAGCGACACTTCTTCCAGAATGACGGTCATGCATGCCCTTCATGGACAGGCTGGCTCCTTTCCTCCACCGGCTTTGACCTTCTGGCCCAGCAAAGAGGCAGCTCATCCCTCAGCCTCCCAGAGAACCTAAGCAGGAGGAGCGTCTTCATAGGCCCTGCCTTCACGCCAGCTGGAGACTGGGACAGTGAGTCCTCCTTTTTAAAGGCACCTGGATCCAGAGAGCCCCCAGATCCCACTGTGCACCACCACGTTCTGCTCATTTATTTACTTTTGCCACGCCCATGGCAGGTAGAAGTTCCCAGACCAGGGATCGAACCTAGGCCCCAGTGGCAACCTCAGCCACTGCAGTGACAACACTGGATCCGTGACCCACTGTGCCACAAGGGAACTCCAAATGTCACTTATAATTGAGTTCCTGCCACCTTACCAGTGCATTATTTGAAGACTTCCACAGGTATAGGTCTCTCTTTTCATAAATGATAGACTCATCACTTAATCACTTTATACGATAGCTTAAAAAACGTACCTCTAAATAGAATTATGGCTGCCCAATGGGAGAGGGAGGGAGTGGGAGGGATCGGGAGCTTGGGGTTATCAGATACAACTCAGAATAGATTTACAAGGAGAGAGACCCTGCTGAGTAGCATTGAGAACTATGTCCAGATACTCATATTGCAACAGAACAAAGAGTGGGAAAAAAAATGTATACATGTAAGAATAACCTGATCCCCATGCTATACAGCAGGAGAAAAAAAAAAGATTATGGTAAAAGGATCAATATTGCAAATAGTATAATCAGCTTATATGTATAATGTTGAATCTATTTATCAGGTTAACCATTACATAAATAAAACCCTTCCCCCTTAAAAAAAAAAAAAATTACCTCTAAAGGAGCCACAGCAACCCTCGGAACCTCTTGCTCCAATAACCAAGGTGGTCGCTTCTCTCTGGATTTAAGGGTGATGGAATTTAAAATGTCTGGAACTATTAACTGACAACTTTTTTTTTTTCTTTTTCCTTTTCAGGGCCGGAAGTTCTGCTGTCCTGGGATGCTGTGTTCCCCCTCTGAACCAACAGTGTACACGTTAAGCCACAAATTTTCAACATGCTTGGTTATCAGGGCTCCTCAAAGCTATACCTAGATGATCATATTCTTTTACCCTGACCTACTAACCTGATGAATCATATTAATAAGTTTCCTAATGCTGAATCGTCCTTGTGTTCCCGGCATTAACTGTACTTGGCCATGATATAATGTCTTTTTAATATTCAGCTGGATTTGGTTTGCAAATATTTTGTTGAAAAGTACTATATCCGTACTCATAAGTAACATCGGTTGGTACCTTATTTTCCAGGTTTTTATATTGAGATTTCTGTAAGCCTCATAAAAGAGACTGGAGCATTTTTCATTATTTTTTCTTTTCTGGATCAGTTTAAACAGCACAGGAATAACCTGTTCCTTGAAGGTGCGAAAGAACTTGACAGGAAAATAAACGGGGCACAGAACCTTTTGGGGGGAGTTTTTGAGGACTTTTTTAAAGCTTTTTATATGACTGTTGAATTATTCAGGTTTTCTCCTGCTTATTTAATCGATTTGGTGAATTTTGGAAAATTTACCTTTTTCTAAAGACCTTCTATGTAATGAAAAGTTAAACATTTTATAGGAGAGGGCAAAGAGGAGAATTTTGTAGTTTTTCAAACAACTTTTTAAATTACTTTGCTTTAATTTCTGACTTAAGTTTCCTTCAGAGCCTGCAACCTTTAAAGTTTTAAGTTTTTAAATGCTCAATTTTGAAGTGCTCAATTTTATGGATGTTGTAAGGACATTTAACAATTTGTATTTTTCTAAATTTCCATGGGTAACAGACAATAAAGTTTATTCTTTGTATCAAAGAATGTTCTTTTATCTCCTCTCTTCTTTCATTGGTCCTTTCATCTACTTTTGTGTGTGTCTTATTTTTTTATTTTTATTTTTTCTAAGGGCTTCCCCTGCAGCATACATAAGTTCCCAGACTAAGGGTTGAATCGGAGCTGCAGCTGCCAGCCTACACCACAACCACAGCAACACCAGCTCTGAGCTGGGTCTGTGGCCTACGCTACAGCTCAGGGCAACGCCAGGATCCTTAACCCACTGAGCAGGGCCAGGGATCGAACCCACGTCTTCATGGATACTAGTTGGGTTTGTTACCGCTGAACCACAAGGGGAACTCCTTTCTGTCTACTCCTTCCTCCCTCCCTCCCTTCCTTCCTTCTTTCCTTCCTTCCTCCCTCACTCCCCACAGTAATTCCTACTTAGCTTGAGGGAGGAATATCCTATCTCTTTCCCCCCCATTCCCTTGGCTCGTACTAATCTTTGTCTTCCTGTCTAGTTGTTTTTGTAAATAGAGAGAGTCCTCTCCTTAAGAGGAATAATGGGTCCAGGTGTCAGATAAGAACTCTGCTGCTCTGTTTTCTAGTCTTGCCTCTGGGTTGTTTTTTAGTTTTTAGGTTTTTGTTTGTTTGTTTTGTTTTTGATAGGATCACTAATGAAATCTTTAACATATGTGTACACAAATATTTCTCTTTATCATCAAGTTGTGCCAGTTGGCACTCTTCATTTGTAATGAGATAGTGGCCAATCAGAATTGCAAAGCTGTGCTAGGAGCCTCCTCTATTAACCTCCCTCCCTCCGGCCAAGCATCAGAAAAGGAGAATCAATTCACACAAAAGTCGATGGAGAATGGGGTTAACTACGGCAGTGTTTTGTCCAACTGTACATACAGCCCAGTAGGGTGTGATGAAATGAACCGGGCTTAACCTTCCATTTTTTTTCATAGAATCAATTGGAATGGAATGGAGATAAAAACAAACATGATACTCAACCATACACAGAAAGAATAAGCACTACTTCTAGACACTTTTG
The DNA here is from genome assembly GCF_016906955.1 of Phacochoerus africanus. Taxonomy (NCBI): domain Eukaryota; kingdom Metazoa; phylum Chordata; class Mammalia; order Artiodactyla; family Suidae; genus Phacochoerus; species Phacochoerus africanus. The sequence continues at coordinate 52,460,715 of NC_062552.1, forward strand.
CTCCACCAATACATCCATAGATGGGCACATGCATTGAGTCAGGATGTAAAATACACTTCTGCCATGGGTCACAGTCCAAGAGTTAAGAGAAATCAATTTCTAGATTTCCAGTTGCTGCAGCCTGAAGTTTAGGGCTAGAGTCACAGATAGGAGTAAGGTGGGAAGGAAGCCTTTTAGAGCGTCCCTATCTTATACGAACAACTCTCTCAGGAAGAAACGGCTGGCGTCCCAGCATGAAGTGAGACTTGGCTAGATTGCCTGGCTAGTGTTGACTCTTCCCAATTCAGTAAGACTAGTTTATCATGGTGGTATGAGTGTAGCAGTGAAAACATGCTCTCCAGGGAGTTCCCCGGTGGCTCAGTGGGTTAAGGATCTGGCACTGTCACTGCAACAGCTCAAGTCGCTGCTGTGGCACAGGTTCAGTCCCTGTCCCAGGAACTTCCACATGCTGTGGATGCAGCCCCCCCCCGCCAAAAACAACAACAACAACAACAACAAACATGCACTTCAGAGTCATACTGCCTCAGTGAAAAACTTGGTTTTGCCAGATTAGATTAGACTAATTCAAAAATATTCATTCCCATCCCTCACCCCACACATGCATCCAATCTCTAGGGGAGGGGCATACCCACCCACCCCAATAATTTTGGACTTAGCCATATAATCTGCTCTATCCTCATAGTAGGAGACAGTACTTCCCTACCCGCTGACTATGTCTTCAGCTGAGCTGCTCTGGCCAATGGGATTTTACAGAAATCACACAAGCAGAATGCAGAGGAAAGACCCTTGTGCATCTGGATGTGCTCTTGTGTGTCTCCTTCATCACCAAGAGAAGACTATGCCCTGGTTAGCCTGCTGGGCTAAGAAGAAGGATGAGAGACCCATGGAGAAGAGCCCCATTTAAAAGAGAATCCTGGAGCTCGCTGGTGGCCTAATGATTAAGGATCTGGCGTGGTCACTGCTGTGACTCAGGTTCCATCCCTAGCCCGGGAACTTCCACATGACTTGGGCATGGCCAAAAAAAAAAAAAAAAAAAAAAAAAAAAAAAAAACAGAGGGAGAGAGCGAATCCCTATAACAAGATCACAAGATCAATGCATATAATTTTAAAAAAACAGAAGCAAACATAAGCAACATGAAATCAATGAACACATATCACTAGATAAATGACTCAAAAAAGTCACAAATAAATTGTAGGCAACAGGATCTCACTTTTTAAAAGTTCAGGAAGAAATACAGGAATTTAAAGAAAAAAAACGTGACAAGAGAAAAAGTGAGCTTTGGAAAAGAATAAAACAAAAATAAAAATTAAGAAATGAAAAATGAAAACATTAGATTTAAAGACTACATTAGGAGTTCCCATCGTGGCTCAGCATAATCTGACTCGAATCCATGAGGATGCAGATTCGATCTCTGGCCCCACTCAGCGGGTTAAGGATCCGGCATTGTCATGAGCTCTGATGTAGGCTGCAGACGTGGCTCGGATCCTGCATTGCCGTGGCTGTGGTGAAGGCCAGAGGCTACAGCTCCAATTCAACCCCTAGCCTGGGAACCTCCAAATGCCGTGGGCGAGGCCCTAAAAAAGATAATAAATAAATAAATAGTACATTAAAAAAAAAAACCTTTCCTAAAACACACATACACATGCTTATGAAGACAAAAGATTATCTACATAAGAATTATTTACATCATGTCCAGTTGGGCATACGGATTCCAGAAGAAAGAAGAAATTATGTGCATATCACGGCAGACAAAGTGAGGCACGTACAAGGGTTAAAAATCAGATTGGCCCCAGAGCTCTCCTCAGTAACACTCAATGCCAGAAATGCAGCCTCAGTATTTACAAAGACCTGAAGAAAAGGAGAGAGAAAAGTTCTCCTTGATTATACTGCTGAATTTTTTCCTGTTCTAAGAAACATCAGCTGTACGTATGTTGGATCTCCTTTGTTACTGCTCCTCTGCAATCATGTGCTTGTTTTTTGCCTCCTCCCATAGAGCACCCAGTCTGTCTAGCATGTCCTAGTTGCTTATTCCATTGTGCTTGCTCGATTTCCATTGTTTCTAAGGGGGTCCGCTGTTTGCTAAAGGACAGCAGGAGGAGGACAGGGGGTCTGAGACAGGGAATGAGGCAGATCAGTTCATAGCCTCAATTCTGCATTGTTGTCTGGCTCCCTTCTCTTAGTAAATATGCTATAACCTTTTCTCTAGAGGCACATCTTCCTTTTATTTTCAACACTCAAAGTCAGCAAGTTCTCAAGAAATCCCTTTCCTCCACAGCATTTTGTTCAGAAAATTGCTGCTTTCTTCCCCCTCCCTTCCCCTCCTCACCTTCAGGAGGTTATGTTGTCCCCCCTGTGCAATAAAAATTCTGGATCAACTCTTTTCCCCTTCAACTCTATGCCTCTTGCCATTTCCAGGGTCAAACCAGGCCACTCTGGGGACAATACCCACTTGAGTCCCAACTTGCTTCCTACAGGTTTATTAGACAGAGACAATTTGTGACAGCCATCATTAGGGAGACCTCTGTCCTGCTCAGAGCCAAGGAGACACATGTCAGCCTTCAGGATCCTCTCTCACTCAGGTCTAGACTTCACTATGTGCAGAAAAAGTACTTCACAGTCTGTGTCTCAACAGGCACCATTTCACTGCTGTGCTACAGATAAACTTAGGTCTTCTTGTTGGTTTGCTTCCTTCATACAGTTTTGAGGGAAGAAACTCTTGCTGTGCCTCCATTATGCATTGCTATTGAAAACAACTAGATTTTTGATCTTGGAACTTGCCCAAAGAATTTTAAAGACCTTCTGGAACAGTCAAAACTATAATATTAAGAGAGAAGTCTCGCCTTGGTAGACACTAAACACAGTACAAAGCTACAGTAACTTGATTTTTTTCTTTGTTTTTGTTTGTTTTTAAGTAAAGTATAGTTGATTTACAATGTTGTGTCAATTTATGCTACACAGCAAAGTGACCCGGTGAGATATATATATGTATGCATGTATACATACGTGTGTGTGTGTGTGTGTATACACATTCTTTTTCTCATATTATCTTCTGTCCTGTTCCATCCTAAGAGCCTGGATATAGTTCCCTGTGCTATACAGTAGGACCTCGCTTATCCATTCTAAACATAACAGTTTGCATCTACTAGAAACTCCCAGTGCATCCCACTCCCTCCCCACCCCTTGGCAACCACAAGTCTGTTCTCTACGTCAAAACCTCAGTAACTTTAAAAATACAATATTACCACAGGAGACAAGTGACAGATAAACTGACTAAATATATTCTAAAATGACGTTTTTAATGTTTATAAAGCAATACAAGACTAGAAGAAAACATGGATGACATCTATTTTCTCTCAGTATGAGGTTATTCCTAGCCTGATGCAAAGGCAAAGAATTCTTAAGAGACTACTAGGAGTTCCCATCGTGGCTCAGCGGTTAATGAATCCGACTAGGAACCATGAGGTCGTGGGTTCGATCCCTGCCCTTGCTCAGTGGGTTAAGGATCCGGTGTTGCCATGAGCTGTGGTGTAGATTGCAGACACGGCTCAGATGCCGAGTTCCTGTGGCTCTGGTGTAGGCCAGCGGCTACAGCTCTGATTAGACCCCTAGCCGGGGAACCTCCATATGCCATGGGTGTGGCCCTAGAAAAGACAAAAAGACAAAAAAGAGAGAGAGAGAGAGACTCCTAGAGTAGGCAACTCAAAAGTTTTAAATATCAGGATATCAAAAACACAAATAAAATTAAAATATTGATTAATTATGTGCACTATGGTAAAGACAAAAGACTAATATTCTTTACATATAAAAAGAATATACAAGTTAATAAGAAATTCTCAATAGAAAAATAGGCAAAAATATAACGATAAAATCTTTTATTCTATTTCTAATGCTGTACAGAGACCACGTACAAAAGCAGTAATAGAAATGGCTCAAAATATTTTTAAAAATCTCTCACTACTAAGATTTCCTTAAATCTTATATTGCCAACTACTGCAAAGAGTATACATTGACAGACGCTTTTTGAAAAGCAGTTGGCAATTTTATAGTATAAATCAAAGGTCTTAAAACATCACATAGCTTTTGATCTCAAAATTATGCTTCAACAAATACATTTTTGAGAAATGTAGTCAATTGCCCTGAAAATGATCACATATGTGGGCAAAGATGAATCTGCAAACATATTCTTTCAGCAACATTATTTGCAATGGCAAATAACTGATGAGCTTAAATGTTCAGCAGTAAAAAATTAGTTAAAAAATATGGAACACCAAATGATGCAATAGTATGATGACATTAAATATTATTATAGAAAAAATATTTAATGACATAGAAATAGTCCTCATATTGCTAATCTTTACAGTTATAATCAAGAAACAGTGTAATCATGTTTTAAAAAATACATATATATGTTATAAATTTTAAGAAGAATTTCAGTGATATATACACTAAAATCCTAACAACTGTTAAAGTGAAAGGTGATTTTTTTTTTCATCTTGTTCTTTCCTGTGTTTTCTTCATTTTTGACGATGTGTGTGTTTTACATTTTTAAAATCAGGGGGGAAATGAAAATTTCAAAAGAGAGAGTGTAGAAAATTCAGAATCCTTGAATGCCATACATGAGGTTTTATTAATAAAAGAGTTATGCTTTCCTTTCAAAATTTTTTTCAAAATAACATGTTATTACATTTATTTCATGAAAGCTTGGAAAACAAATGCACTCCGAGCATCTGACCACAATAATGAAGAGCATACATTGGCTGGAGCTGTTCAGTGCTGACAAATTCCAGAAAGTAATTGCATAAAATACTTGGAAAGGAAATTGCTTTATGCTTCCATGCTATTTATGGAAATTAGCATCTTTGTAAAAATAAACTGAGAGCAATCACAATCATAAACCTTGAAATGTGGTTTCCATAAGATGTTAGCTTTGGTGCTTTAACATCCATTAGCAATGCAGAGGGGAAACACGGCCTTTTTTTTTTTTTTTTTCTGTTATGAAACAATTGCACGTAATTGGTTTTTCCCTCTTGTATCTTTAATCCATCCCTTTTTCCTGGCTGCTTCCCTTCAGAGTACATATATAGTGAAGCGCTCAGAAAAACCTTTGTTCAGAAAAACCTTTCTAATGATCCTGTTCCCTTTGCAAAGAATATTATCTATTGTCTTTTTTCAGTGCCTCACCTCCTGCAATCCACTGCTTTCCCCGAAACGACTCCTTCAAACATAATAACCAGCAATTTCACAAGGGTGAATTTTCACCTTCAAGCGCCCCTAAAATGAGCTTGAAACCGAAAGCACTGTTGGATCCACCCCTCGTTCTCGCTCAATCCCACATCATCACTTGTCACACTCTACCTCTTCAGGTTCTAAAATGGTGCCCTTTTGTCTGCGAACTCCTCACCCATTCGCTCTCGTGAAATGAGCTGGAATTCTCAGCACTGCCAACCCCCACGATTGCCAGCGGAGTCCCCAGTATCCTTTGCCCAAGTGTGTTCCCAGGGGTCCAACAGAGCGGAAATGGTGCCTCCCATCACCTGCTGATCATCGCCCTCAGGGCTCCTCGCTGCCCACTGAATCAAGCCCTCTTGATCAGTTATTTCTTTAGCATGCTCGGCGAGGTCCTCCCCACGGGAGCCACAAACCATCCTTGTTCGTCCTCTTTCACATCCCATGCCGTCAAATACCCTATTCTCCATGACACAGTGTCAATGGAAACATGAGGACAACTCAGATTTAAAAGACATTTCTGAGACGGAACAAATGAAAGTTAGCGGCCAAATGGGTACAGGGCAGGAGCAATAGAGAAGAAGGCAGCCAGGGTGATGCGAGGACTCTGGGACAAATGACTAGAAGATGGAGAATCCAGGCCCTGGGACAGTGCTGGGTGGGTGGTGGGGACTTCCGTGGAGGAAGTACTGTGTTTGAGGCCCCCCAGGGAATATCCTGGTGGAGGTGGGTGGGAGCTTGTGGGTATACAGAAGCCTCTCGGAGATACTTGGCAGCTTCCATTTTAGTGAGGGCATCAGGTTAAAAGAGAAAGAAGAGAGGAAGGAGAGAGGGACGGGGGAGGGGAGAAGGAGGGAGAGGGGAGGAGGCAAGGAGGAAGACCCAGAGTTACCAAAATTGTGTTTAAACATTGGAGGGAGGGGGACGGAGGGAGGGGAGAAGGAGGGAGGGGGAAGGAGGAAAGGGGGAGAATGACAATCAATTGATGAGCTCATTGTCATCACATGACATTCTGTGTCTAGAGGCACTGACCAGTAGCAGAGAAATGATCCAAATAAATCATTTAAAGTGTAGAAAAATTGAAGATATAGATAAATGAAAGGAAAATCAAATTTTTTTAAATTTCCATAACACTACTACCCAGATAACAACTATTAATATTTTCGTATGTAGTCTTCTGGACTTTTTCTCTGCATAAATATGATGTAGATATATGGATAGCTCTCTCTTTTTTTTTTTTTTTGGTCTTTTTGCTATTTCTTTGGGCCACTTCTGCGGCATATGGAGGTTCCCAGGCTAGGGGTCTAATCGGAGCTGTAGCTGCCGGCCTACGCCAGAACCACAGCAACTCGGGATCCGAGCCGCATCTGCAACCTACACCACAGCTCATGGCAACGCCAGATCGTTACCCCACTGAGCAAGGGCAGGGACCGAACCCACAACCTCATGGTTCCTAGTCAGATTCGCTAACCACTGCGCCACGACGGGAGCTCCTGGATATATCTTGATAAATGGGCTCATGCTAAACATTCTGTCTTATGCATTATTGCTTTTTCAGTCAACATGTGATGCACATCTTTCGATACATACATAATGCATTTCCTTTTTTTTTTAAGGGCTGCACCTGCAGCATATGAAAGTTCCCAGGCTAGGAGTCAAATCGGAGCTGCAGCTGCAGCCTACACCACAGCCACAGCAACACAGGATCTGAGCCACGTCTGTGACCTACACCACAGCTCTTCTCAATGCTGAATCCTTAACCTACTGAGCGAGGCCAGGGATCGAACCCGCGTCCTCATGGATACTAGTCGGGTTTGTTACCACTGAGCCACAGTGGGAGCTCGTCGTTTGCATCTGTGATGGCTGTGTCCATTGCACTTTGGGATACACCACAGCCCTGTACTTTGCTTGGACATGTCATTTTTTTATTCCACATTTGGGTTGTTTCCAGGATGTGTTGTGCACTTGGGTTTGCTATCAGCACCCACAGTGAACATCATATACTCACGGTTTTGCTTACTTATTTGAAAATTTCCTTAAAATAATTTTTTCTTAGTGGAAGGTGCTTTGCTACACGCTTGAGAGACATGGTGGCCTTCCTCCTCCCCGCTCTGTCTTATTCTGGGTAGAGGTTTTCCGGCCCTCCGGGTTTTATGTCATAAATGGACTTCCTGCAGCTCCCCATCCTCTACAGTGACTCCGGATGAATATTCCAAGCGGCTCTGACCTTGACGGTGGAGTCTGAGCAGAAAGACCTAAACTTGTCCTGGAGGCCGATTCTACCTTATTACCAAGTTGCCAGAGTTACTGGATAGTTAACAGTCACTGGTTGGGTGGATCCGGTGAGAAGCCTTCAGGAGAATGCATGGGCGCTCCCTCCTACTTTATCATCTGTGACTCCTGCTCTTCTGCCTTTCTGACCTTTCCAGCTCAGGCTTTTTTTCTTTGGCTCAACACTGGCTCTCTTTAAAAGCTACTACCCTCTTCTTTCTGTCTCCATGTGCTCTCCCCAGGCAGCCTCAATCACTTCTCTGGTTTTCTCTCCCGAGGCTCCTGCCTAGGGTTTAGCACAGAGCATCTCATGGTGAGCCAGGCTTTCAAATGCAGGCTTTCAATGTTCTCTTCAAATAAGATTCCATTTACATTGAAAAGAGAGAAAGCTGTCTACTATTTTACTGTAAACATTGAAAATAAAACACAATTTTGATAACTCTGGATCTTCCTCCTTCCCCTCTCCCCCATGAGCCAATTTATCAAGATAGATACATATATCTACATCATATTTATGCAGAGGAAAAGTCCAGAAGATTACATACGAAAATATTAATAGTTGTTATCTGGGTAGTAGTGTTATGGAAATTTTAAAAAAATTGATTTTCCTTTCATTTATCTATATCTTCAATTTTTCTACACTTTAAATGATTTATTTGGATCATTTCTCTGCTACTGGTCAGTGCCTCTAGACACAGAATGTCATGTGATGACAATGAGCTCATCAATTGATTGTCATTCTCTTAACACCTTCCCTGGATAGGGAACAGAAGGAAACATGTCACAGACCTTGGCTGGACAGTTCTGAGGAACGATGATCAGAAGACATGGCAATCAGGCAGATGAGAACAAAGAAAGAAACAGATGAAAAGGATGCAAAAGAAAGAGTCCTATCACAAATTAATTATCATAAGAAGCTATTGTAAAGGGCAAGTTCATGTGTTTATGGATATCTAACCAAAGCTCATGGAGGACCCAGCTCAACTGGAAGTGACGCAGGCTACCATCTTAGATGGATCTGCCATCTCCTTCTCTTGGGTGAGAAGGGTGGCCTGGAGGACGCAGGGGATTTCTGTAGCCCTAACAACCACTTAGCAAGGATTCTGCCTTCTGACTTCAAGGAGAGGGAGTGAAAGCAAAGGCAGGGACTAATGTCAGTGGTGTCATGGGGGGAGAACTGCCACCAAGGCCAGAGCCAACACCAAGACAAGAACTACTAATACCAGAGCCTCCACGAGAGCGACGGCAACCGAGACAAAAATACCACCGAGGTCAGAATCACCAAAATATCCAGAATCACTGAGACCAGAACCACGCCCAAACCAGAACTGATGAAAGCAGAATGATTAAGATCAGAAAAAAGGCCAAGACCAAAAACGATGCCAGAGAGAACCACTGAGACCAGAACCACATAAAATAACAGTATTTAAAACATCAGACCAGCACCACTGAAATCAGAACCATTGAGACCAGAACTGCCACCAAGCCTGGAGCCAGCACGTCTAATTTTAGGGTCAAGATCTTCCATGAGACCCTCCAATGCCAAAACACTGGAATTCCGGGGCCAAAGCTGATGACAAAGAGGAGCTAAGTACCCCCACACTGTAAGGCGAGCTACCAATATAAAGTGGGACACCAGCCACCACCTCACTCCTTCCCTAGTCTCTGAGAAAGAGGACTGAGATGCAGCCAGGAAAAAAAAAAAAAAAATCATTCCTAGGAATCAGGGATGCCTGCAAGGAGAGACTGGCGATCTACTTCCCAGATGGGCATCTGCTTAGACTGAATCCACTGATCGGTCCCCGTGCTCCCCCTCCCCCCAGGCCTAGCAGAGCAAGGAATGGAGAAGGGAAAGGAGATGGCAGGTCAGAGAGAGGAGGTGGCACTGGGGCATCCTCTATCCCCACCATCTGCACAGCAAGGACGTGTGCACTTCCTGTGGCTCATGCAGACCACACCAAAGGGAGCTGGCTTTAAACCATCCTGCCAATAGCACCCAACAGGGCTGCCTAGAGGTAAGAGGATCCCAGCAACATGAGGCCAATCTGAAGCTGGACCTCCTGCTTCGGGAAAGGCAGGTCCCGCAGGGCCCCCTGAAGAATTCATGCAGGCTTCCCAGAGGGCAGAGAGTCCGTGAGAGGCAGATCGTCGGTGGCAACTATCAGAGAGGGGCATCCAGTGACGTCAAGAGCTGGTGGCCCTTCTCCCCGTCCCCTCTCCTCGTTTCCAACCCCAGGAAAGCTGGACTCAGAAGAACTGAAAGGAGGAAGGATTCCCCAAACCAGTCCTCACCACTGGTTGAGGTGAGAAGAGAATGGACCCCAGTAGGACCCCGCTCCAGGTTCTTGGAGCCAGGGGTCAAGCCTAGACTAGACAGAAGGGCAACGAGCTAGCTTTAAAGCAAGCGGGCAATCAAACATTCAAATTGCACCGGACTTTGACTCAATGAAAGGACAGCTGCCCAAGCCTGCCTGGAGACACAGAGGAAAGGATTTGGCAAAGCTTGGTAGCAGCCTGCGGTTGGCTCCATATTTACGTCTCCCCAAGCTGAGACTCCACGGGAAGAGGGCTGGAAGGGAGGGCTGGAACGGTAGCAGCTGTCTTCTCGGGAAAGATCAGGGTCCCTCCGGAGAAGGCCTGGAGCAACAGGAAGCTTCCAGGGCCAGGATGTGACAGGAAGACCCGAGGCCTCTCCAGCTGTCTGAGGGAGGGAAACTGCGAGCTCCTCCAGAAGCGGTCAAGAACAAGTTAGAAAAACACGAGGCTGCCGGCCTCATGGCTTGCTCTGCCATCTATCACAATTACTTGTGGTCAGTGAACGTAACAGCTTCGGGTTTAGCCGATTTCATCAAGAGAATCTCCTTTGTATTAAATCAGTTGGCACATCCAGTGCTCCCTGCGGCTCAACCTCCCGCGGCTGTGAATTCTCCACCCGCCGCCTGGGGGCAGCACTTAAAGGCAAGGGGACAGACTACGGAGGACCGGAAGGGCGCCCCTAAACACCCCAATCCTCAAATACCTCGGAGAGGCAGCTTTGAATCAAATTCAAGCTGATTCCAGAGAGATAACCAAGTGTCCAACCCTGGAGCAGGGCCCCAAACTGACCTAGCCTTCACCAGAACGTTCTCCCAGGACCCATGCTGGGATTGCCCTGGCCAGTCTCGCCAGCACCTGCAGGAACCTCCCCCGAGAAGGTCAGGTTCCCTCCTCCTTCCAGCCTCTGCAGCATCTTCTCTTCTCAGCTAATGTCTCCTGAGTGTTTCCCACAGTTTCACAGCAGAAAGCAAAGGCACTTGGCTTGTTTCAAAGGGTTAATACCTGGAGTTCCCCTCCTGGCTCAGTGGTTAACGAATCTGACTAGCATCCATGAGGATGCAGGTTCCATCCCTGGCCTTGCTCAGTGGGTTAAGGATCCCGCGTCGCTGTGGGCTTGGTGTAGTTCACAGACGAGGCTCAGATCCTATGTTGCTGTGGCTGGCATGTAGGCTGGCAGCTACAGCTCTGATTCCACCCCTAGCCTGGGAAGCTCCATATGCCACAAATGCAGCCCTAAAAAGCAAAAAAAAAAAAAAAGAAAAAAAAAGAAAAAAAAGAAAAAAAATCAAAGGGTTAATACCCTACAGCAGAGAGCTAGCGTTTCTTATACCCTTAATACATGCCAGGCAGTTTTTGTTTTGTTTTGCTACCTTTTTTCCCCCTCACAATGGAGGGGAAAAACTTTTCCAAATAATTCTACACGATAGATACCCCCTCCCTACCAATGTGGACACCGAGATGCAGAGATGTTTGTGTAACAGGCGGTGAAGTGGTGAAGCTGGGATTCCAACAGCTGATGCTGTGGATGATGAAAACCACTGGCCTGAAATCTCCTTTTACAACCTTCTGTGCACAGTGCCCCATACATGGAAACAATACTGCAGAGGCACAAAGATATGGAAAAATCCAAAAGAGGTCAGTGAGTGATTCAAGCTGGGCAAATGCTGCCCTTGGCCAAAGGTCAACTGACTGCCTCAAAGCACATTTCAATTTTATAAGGTGGAAGGAGACAGAATGAAGCCCTGTGCCTTGAAGCCTCAGCCCCATTTGACCAGGAATAAATCTCTGAAGCTCGCATAGCCTGTTTCAGATCTACTGATGGGATGGCAAGGCAAGCCCTCACCTCTTTGCCCCAACACTACACCTGGCTGACTGCACAAACCCTAAAATTACCCTGAAAACATTAACATTTGGTCTAATAAAAGATACCTATTGAAATGCGAATATGAGGGAGCATCAGTAAAATGGATAATGAGGGAGAAGCTGTACCTCACTAAGCAGTTCTGCATGAGTCATTGAAATCATGGGTTACTGGAGCTGAAAAAGCCCTTAGAAACACTAAGTTCAAGAGGGTGCAATGAGAAGCAGAGAAGTCTGATGAATCCATCCCAGAATGTATCACTCTCTTTTGTGGGCATGTTTCTCTAATAGACGTTAGAGCCCTTGTTAAGTGCCAAGCCATTCACCAGACCCTGAGCATACAGAGGCCACCAAGCCATGTGATGAGAAGTTACACGTGCAGGGTGGGGTTGCCCTGTGTTAACTCCCACAAGGTAACACAGCGACTCGCATGTTCTAATTCACTCAAGGTACAGACCGGGCTAGCAGCAGCCCCCAGGATCCAATACTAAGATGTGCTTTACATCTGGGGGTACAAACTGCTTGGCTGAATCCAGTCTACAAACGTATTTGTCGGGCTTTCAATGCTTTAAAAATTGGGAGCCTCATAGGAGTCCGGATAATCAGCTATCTTGAAAAATAGGAAGATCTGGCAATCCTGGGTTTGCATTCTTCCTTGGCAATGATCAGCTGGAGTTGGGTAGTGGCTGCTCTTAATAGACGGAACATGTACCATCAACTCTGCCACTGTCTCCACAATTGCCTGTTGTTGCTCAGGCAACACTAGCTTCATGCCTTTATTTGAGTCTGGCCTGTAGGCAAATGAGGATGCAGTGACGGAGCTGGGTCCCCCCCACCAGGCTGGTGGGAAACAAAGGAGTCTAATGAAAGGACTGCAAAACACTGTGATATGTGCTGATAGAGGTAAATACAGAATACTTACTTCATGGCTGAGCTAAAGTCAGAACCTGGGTTCTGGCCATTCACTGTGTCCTGGCCTCTAAGAGCAAAGTCTCTCCCAGGCACAGGCAGGCAGCCTTTCTAGCCCAAAAAGACAGGCTCCATCACAGCCCCAAGTCATCACCGATATATGGTATCCACAGTGGTATCAAGGCACAGTGGTATCAAGACTCAAAGAGGACCAAGGGATTGGATCATTCTTACAGCTATGTCAGCTAGAAATACCATTTGCTGGAGGTAAGAGACACAATTAGATTCCCTTTGGTATAAAATGAACATTAATCATACCCCATCTTAGGTGATCTCAAATAATGCTCCCAAGTAAACACAGGGATGGCTACTATTTCTCATCCCTTCCCCATTACCTGCAGGAGGGCAGAGTGTGTGAAAACCATCCATATCAGCAGCCACCAGGGGCTCTTCCAGGAAGCCATGGGGTCCAGTCTCCTAGGGGGCTCACTGGTAACCTATAAAAGAGGAAAGAGTTGGTTTCCAACCAGCTCTGGACCCAGTGGCAGCACCCATGACTTAGACCAATCAGAGGGAGGAACCCTGAGCCCTATATAATGTCTTGGAAAGGTCTGTGTTGGCCCAGGATGGAGTTACCTACTTCAGGGTCCAGGCCATCCGGAGCTCTCTTTAAGAGGAGCCCACATCAAAGTCAAGAGGGCAACCAGACCTGCTTCCAGGCTGCAAACCATACCTCCAGCCCTCCAGAAGTTGAAACATCTCTGCCACCAGCCACTTCCCAGCCCATCTGTCAGCAGGAGGCTGTGGCTATTGGCATCTGACTCTGGAAGCCAGCATGGAGCCAAGGGTTAGGGCACCTGCCAGCTTCTGCCACTTCAGGCAAAAATGAGTGTAAGGCCAACTAAGCCGGCCAGAGAGGGGAAGGGAACTGCCTAAGGTCACACAGCAAGACAGTGACCATCATAGGACTGGGATGCAGGTCTTCTGACAGTTAAAGGCTTTCTCCGCCAGATGACATCGTTCCTCGTGAGAGTGCCAGCCCTGCAACAGAGGCCTGAGAGTGGCGTTAAGGGAGGATCGGGGAGACACAGCCTCAGAGCTAGCCTAGCACAATATCCTAAAAGTAGGTGAGGGCTGGGCGAACCAGCCAAGGCCCTCTGAGACCAGCAGGGCAGCGGGGGCTCTCTTCAGACTTCTGACAATTTGCAGGGAAATTAGTATGAGCAGAGCTTGGAAAAACCGAAAAGCCGAGGTCACCCTCGCCTCTTGCTTCGCCTCGCGGGCGCCTTGGCGGAGCCGGTGTCCGGGGGCGGGTCGGTGGCTTCTCTCCATCTGGAGAAAGCATTAAGGGCCTGGCCTAATGCGATCCGCAAATGTGCTGCTGTTTCCGAACTGAGGCGGCGACTCTGGGCCGAAGGGAGGCGGCCAGTGCGGGGCCCTGGGACAGTGTGCCCCCCTCTCCTTCTCGCACCCGCCGTCCTGGCGCACACTCCCCGGACTCCTCCGGGCCTCGCAGTGCCCGCGCCCAAGCCGCGTCCTGGGTCCCGCATGCCCACTTGCCATGGCGCGCGCGTCGCTTGGTCCTTGACCTTCTAGGCGCTCGCGACCCACTTGCCCACGGGCTGGACCTTCCGACGCTCGAGACCTCTAGCTGCTGCCAGCCCGTTGTCTACCCAGAAAGCCCCGAACTTGAAAACCGCCAGCCTGATGGAGTCCCTACAATCAAGCGCCCCCAGAATACCTCTCTCCCAATACGCCAGGACCCCACGGAGCCTGCCCGGCCCGAGGTCTCCAAGCAGTACCGAGCGCCCTGGTCCCGAGCCCCACCCCTGCCCCGGGGCCGCGCAGGACCCTGCCGCTCGCAGCCCCCCAGTCCCGTCCAGAGGCCACTGCCCCATCTTTCTCCCCCAGGGAGAGCCTTCTCGCCCTCCTGGGCGCCAAGCTCCGAGCACCCACCTGGCGCCGCAGAAGCGTCTGGAACGAGCGGCCCGGGCGGCGCAGGCTCGGTGGGCGCTGAACAGAGACGGGCAGAAGCGGCCCCGTCAACACCTCGTGCGGAATCCCGGAGCGGGACCTGCCCCGACGCCGGCCTCCAGCCCACGGCGCCGCAGTCGCTGCCGCCGCCGAGAAGTTAAATGGGGCTGGGACGGGGGGCCGCCCCGCCTCTCCCGCCCCCTCCGGGCGTGCGGAGCGCCGCGCTGGCCGCGGCCCAGAGGCGGAGGGCGCGCGCCGCCACCTGCACCGCCCGGCAAGTGCACGGCGCGCCCGGGCGCCTGCCTGCCCTCGCGCCAGCCCCGCGCTTTGCGCCCGTTCAGAGGGCGCTGGGGGCGCGAAAGGAGCTCGCGAGGGGCCGGGCCCGGGCCGCTCGGAGAGCGCGGGGCCGCGGCGACGGCGAGACTCGGTTGGAACGCTCCTCCGCCCGCTTCCTGGAAGCCACTCCTCGCCCTGGGCCGGCCGCCAGGCGTGGTGCCAAGAGCCGGGATTGCCGACGCCGCCACCGCCGCCGGCGGGCGCGCTGGGGAAAGGCGGCCGCTGCACCGTGAGCCAGCCGGGGCGCCCCACCTCAGCCGGAGCCGGGAGCCGGGATGCCGTCGCCCCCGCCTTCTCCACCCGCCCCTCCGGGGTCCGGGCGCCGGCTCTGCTAAGGCAGACCCAGCGGCCACACGGAGGTTTGCCCGGAACCGCTGGCTCGTGCCTGCGAGCCTCCGGCGCTCCCGGCCAGGCATGACCAAAGCCAAAGTCGGAGACCAGGAGGCCCCTCCCGGCCCGCGCCGCCAGCGCCGGTGGCGGCGCCCAGCACAGACCCCGTGCAGGGACCAGTGGACTTCAGTGATCACGCTAGCTCACCACCCAGGACTACAAGCGACAGACTGAGTAGGGGAGCCGCTTAAGCAAGTACTTGGTTCCACTGCCTACCTATGAGCCAGGCTGGGTAACAGCGAGCTGCGGAGCTGCTCGGGCCTGGGATTTAGGGTGGAGGTGTCAGCAACCGAGAGTGGGGTGAGTTTCCTCATGGACTGGAGGAGGTTAAGAGAAGTAAGGCAAAACATTGGCCTTGACCTTGGTCTAATCTCAGAGGTATAAAGCCAAGGGCCCCGGGAGGGCCTGGAAAGTCTCATTATGTCCCCAGCTAAGTCTTACCAGAGTCATCATTTCCCCAGGTGCCTAAGTGTGTGCCAGCCACTTGCCAAGCTCTTTATGTGTAGCCAGTCTTCACAAGGGCCCATGGTGTCAGTATTCTCATTTCACCAATGGGGAAGCTGAGACCCAGGGGGTAAATAACTTGTACCCTGGTGAGTGACAAATCTCTCTGAGGTCCCCATTGTTCATCCCTGAAGTTGCTCTCCTGTCTGTTCCTTTTTTTTTTTTTTTTTTTGTCTTTTTAGGGCTGCACCCTGGGCATATGGTGGTTCCCAGGCTAGGGGTCCTTAACCCACTGAGCAAGGCCAAGAATCGAACCTGCATCCTCATGGATGCTAGTCAGTGTTGTTTCTTCTGAGCCATGATGGGAACTCCTCTCCTGCCTGTTCTATGCTTTGTACATTACAGGTGGTGTTGGAGCTTTACCCAGAGGTACTGGCCCTTCCTGCCTGCCTCCCCTAACTTCCCTTCCTTACTCAGTGACTTGGCAAATGATGACGGTGGTAGGACTTAGCTGGGGACATAATGAGACTTTCTAGGCAATCCCTGGGTGCTTGGCTTTAAACCTGTGAGGTTAGGCCAAGGCCAAGAGGAGGATCTCCAGGACCATTTCTTTGGTCCATGTAAAATGGCTGGAATCTTGCAGGAAGTGAGAAGAGGACATTTGGTGTGAAAGAGGCAGAAGAGCAGGAGGCAGAGGGAACTATTCAGGAAAGGGCAGAGAATGCTGGGCTCAACCGGAAAAAAATGCAAATAAGTCGACTCTCCTTATTTGCCACAGTTATGTTCTGATAAAGTCAAGGGAACTTTATAGTGAATTTGGAAATAGCAAACTCTTTCTCCAGGGGAGAATACAGGGTTAGATCCCTGCCAGCCTCGGGTCACAGCAACACTCTTGTCAACCAATGAATACATGACCTTATTTTATGAGTATTTCACCTTAAAGACATCCTATTGAACGTATATGATTGATTCACTAGCAGTAAACCCACAACTCATGCCTGAACAAAGTTTATCTAATACAAGTGTCTCATCTAACACAGGACTTTCTGTGCGTGGCCCATCAGGTCTTCTTCCACTGGGCAGCCGCTTCAGCACTGCTCTTGAAGACTGTTTTAAAGTCGCGAAATCACCAAGAAAGAAGACAAAAATATGGAAAGTGGCGCTGAGCAGACCATAAAAAGATACCGATGGACAGTATGAGAGCTGAGAGAAGAAGGCAGAGCATGGCCTTGTGGGACCTTAGCTGGGAACACGCATATCCAGCAACTCAGAATGTTTACCCTTCATCAAAGCGCCCTGAAAGTGCTGTAAGTATTGACTTGGGAGGTTGCAAATAAATGTTAGCAAGGTGGCAAATTCATGAATGTGGACTCTGCAAATAATGATGAAATAACGAGGATGGTCTGTATGTGCTTCTTCTCTCAGAATATCAGAGAGGAATAATGATGTGAATATTTCCAGACACTTAGAGGGCACCAGGCACTGTTCTGGGTACTTTGCTTATGTTAACTCAGTCCTGGCACCAGCCTTGTGGGTTAGGTATAATTTTTAGTCCATTTTACAAATGATGAGATTTATATAGAAAGGTTTAAACACTGCCTGTTCTTAGCAACTAGACTAGACGGCTTCTCATTTTATTCACATTCTAAAACCAGCTCTGGCGTATCAAGGAGTCTATGGCCAAAATCACGTGAATATTCAAAATGAAATGGAGAGTTCAAAGAGATACTATGCTTATGCTTGGGACTCAGGAAGGCACTGAGAGGCCCTCTGGGGTGGGATGGTGGCTGTTGGAAGCAATTGAGCTGCCCAGCTCTAAGGTCTTCATGGCTCAACAGGACTTCCTGTTTCATTTTACCCTGGGGCACTTGGATTCTTGAGCCAGCCTCTGGAGCGTGCCCTCACTAAGTAGGGAGGCCAGCCTGGAGCGTTTCTCTGCCGTGGGCGCTGTTTAGCATCAGGCCAGTCCTCTCAAGGAATCAGCAGTTCGTTGGTCTGTAGTAAAAAGCAGAAGCAAAAACATCACCACCTGCCTTCCTGGTCTCCCGGCAGGTGGAGCAGTGCTATGTATGTGGCTAAGACACTGTGAGTTAGGAGAACAAAGAGCCATGACAGACCTTCTCCATGGAGGAGGGCAGGCTGGACCTCACAGGTCCTGGCCCCAGATTCACCATCTAACTACCCCAGAAGGCGCTCCTCCATCACTGGGCACAGGTACAGATGCTGAGCTCTTCCTCAGTCAGGCATACACTCTCCCCTCCCACCCTCTACTCACTCCCCTGAAGCCTGCCAGGATGTTTGAACAAGACATTGCCCAAGGCATGGAGGTGGGGGAAGATGGAGTGGGAGGAAGAGAAGAGAATGAACCCCCCCCCCAAAAAGCCGGATGGGTTGGATTAAGCCACTGGGTGTGACTGCCCAACCGGCCTAGCTTGGGGGCAGGGGTGGGGGAGGGTTCAGGCCCCTCCCTGCCAAGCTCCTGGACCACCTCCCCCCTTGAGCGCCCCTGCCACCTGGGGACAAGGACAGTACATTTCTATTCCAAGAGGTCTAAGAAATCAAATTCCATTTCCTCCCTAAGATCCACCTTCCTGAGTTCCCAGTTTCCCTTGTCTGTCTCAGCGTTTCCTTTTTTTTTTTTTTTTTTTTGTAAGCAAACAAAGGCTTTATTACAGGAAAGCAAATAGCTCCCAGGACAGCTGGGAGGGGGGAGAAGAGCCCCCTTCTCTATTGTCTTATAGGGGTTTTTATCCCTTAAAGATGGGGGGTACCAACGTGGGGTCCAGAAAGATGTGGTTTTCTCCCATTGGCCTTGCCTAGTTACCTCTATCAGTCCTTGTCCAATAGGGGTCTTAGGGGTGGAAATGTCCTGTAAGTCTCATGGTTTCTTTGCCCTTTTCTTTCCATAAACTGAGTCACAGGGGCTTAGAGATCAATGTCCATCTGGTGTCGGTACACTCCAAACAAAGGAAAGAAACAAAGCCTGTGGGGATGTTGCTCCCTGGAGCCCTTAAGCCACAGATGTTAATCAGTGGCCATATCAAAGGATGCATTGAAGCCCATACTCCTACATGTCTCAGAGTTTCCTAACCCCACTCTCCACAGTGTCTCCTGACTGCAACCAGACCAGCACACCGATGCCACATTTGTAAAAGAGATACACAGGGCATTAGGGAAGTTACCACTGGTGATGCTGCCACTGGGAGATGTGTGCATTTTACCCTAAGAGAGAAGTGACATTACTTCAGGGCTTTGGCCTGAATTAGTACTTGATACAGAATTACTCTTTCAGGTTGTAGGACCCGTGACATGGACTTGGGCAGCACACTAAAGAAGGCAGGGCCAGAGGCTTGGAGAAAAGGGGTTCTGAGAGGCACAACCCATCCACGGATGGGACAGTGGACTGAACTAGGCACCAAGGATATAGTGGGGGAATGTTAGGTGAGCAGCCTGAGGGATGCGCAATTGCCCAGGAAAGACTTGTGAGATGCTAAGGGATGCAAGAAAGGGAAGGGCACAGAACAGAGCCAGCCTGGGCCCCAGGGACGGTCTAGCTCCTCTCCTGATCCTTGGGGACCCGAGAGCAGAAGCTACACCATAGAGCTGCCCTGTCTTAAGGCAGCAGGATGGGTTGTTGTACCCACGTGCTAGTCGGTCATTGCTTCCCTGGAGCTGGATGCTGGTGGAACCTCCTGGGGAGTGTCTCTCCTAAGCCAAAGACAATGCCCCAGAGAAGGTGTCAGGTATAAGCCCTTGACTGCCACACCCACATCACCTGGGAGACAGGTGTACCTGCCAATACCGAGGGTCTGAACAGGGCACCCGCCCTGACAGCATCTACCACACACAGCTTCTCAGGTGTCCCCCACCCCACACGGGAAGTGTGCTCAGCTAATGGTGATCATTTCCTGCCTGTCCAGAGTCCTTCTTCAGAACACCAATTTGCTTTATAAATATGTTCACACGTCTTCTGCCTCATGAGAAAAAAAAAAAATGCCCTTGGAAGGAAGTGTGATGGGCGTGGTTCTACTTGGTGAGGAGCTCTTTGCTTTGGCACACCGTCTTTCTTGATTTTTCCTCTCATCCTGCACCCAGATCCCAAAGGAGCACCTCGGGGTGCCAGATCCATGATTTCATGACTTCTTAGAGGTGCCAGGTCCTTGATTTCAAGTCAAGAGACTTAAGAATTAGGATTGCTGCAGCACTGGCGGTCAGAGCCAATCAAAATCTCTGTCAGGAGGGTGAGGTGGTGTTAGACTCTTTCTAGAACATTCCAACTCTTGGGAAGCAGGGTAGGAGAGAACTGTAGTCCCCCAAAGTGCTGCAAAGGAATAGAGTCGGGATTTGGTGAGGCAGCAGACTCTTCAGGGCCCAAACCCAAGGCTGATTTTCATCTGGCCTCCAGAGCTAGGAAGGTGCTGGCCTGACTCAGTTTTATGTGCATGTCATATTCCGATAATCCTGCACCTAGACACATACATTTAGGTCCACGTAGACTCCACCATGGAACATGAGCAAATCGTACATACTCTGGGAAGAGGGGATTGGCCAGTGCCTTTGACCTCATCTACTCTGCCCTTGACCAGACCCTTATCTTCTTCCCCTCGGAGGCACAAGGCCAGTGTGGAGAACACTAGAGCTCCGGACAGGAAATCTGCTACCCGGCCAGGCTTGGCCACAAGGTGGGGGAGTCCAGGCAAGTCGTTTCACCTCTCTGAGCATCAGTTTTGCCCATTATATTGCAAAAAGTATAAAATTAGAAGTTCTAAGAGCTCCTTCCAACTTCTGGGATTGTTTTTATTTTTTATTTATTTTTTTTGAAGAGATGTTCCACATTTTTATTACATCACCATGTTCTACCTATTTTTCTCTATCCCTTTTGTTTTTTTCGAAGATTTTTATTTTTCTATTATAGCTGATTTACAATGTTCTGTCAATTTCTGCTGTACAGCAAAGTAACCTAGTCATACGTATAAATATATATATTCTTTTTCTCACATCATCCTCCATCATGTGCCATCAGGAGATTGTTCTTATATTTTGCTTGAATAACATAACAACAACTTCCTCATCTAGAATTTAGCTCTAAAAGTCTCCCCTCGTTTCTCCTCAGCCAGAAAGAAAAAGGCCTCTGAGCATCCAAGTGACATCAGATTAAACATATTGCATATAAGTCAACACTTAGGTCTCACTCGAGACTATTGATTCTTTGTGCATAGTTCTAACATGTTTGTTCATCTAGTTTTCAAGAGTTGATTAGAGCCTATCAGTTAGAAAGGGACTGAATACCTGCAAAGAAAAGGGATGCTGACAGCATGAAGTTGCTACAGAAAAACTGTAAAGGGCACCAAAGAAATAAAAGACCCCATAAGTCTGGTTCCAGTTCTGTTCACCGCAGTGGGGCCTGAGGGGATCACAGCATCATTGCACAGGGCTGTGTTCATGCTCCTGGATCCAGGTTATCTGTGAATGCACTTGTTCACCAGATTCTGTTTATGCTTTTATGGAAGTATAGGCTATAGTTCAGAAGAAATACTCCCAGGAGGGTTAAATGGTAAGAAAAGGAAAATCAGGAGTTCCCATCATGGCTCAGCAGAAACGAATCCGACTAGGAACCATGAGGTTGTGGGTTTGGGCCCTAGCCTTGCTCAGTGGGTTAAGGATCCGGCGTTGCCATGAGCTGTGGTGTAGGTCGCAGACACAGCTCACATCTGGCATTGCTGTGGCTCTGGTGTAGGCCAGCAGCTGTAGCTCCGATTAGACCTCTAGCCTGGGAACCTCTGTAGGCCATGGGAGTGGCCCCAGAAAAGACAAAAAGACAAAAAAAAAAAAAAGAAAAGAAAAACCAAATCAGGCAGCCCATATTCCTTTAATGATTCACCCTTTGTTTTCTGAAAAATTCCCATCTGGCATATCCTCTCTTGACCACTCTAGGAGATCAAGGTTTTATTCCAGAATTGACTGCACTGAGCACAAAGAACAGAGCCTGAAGTACTCTGTACGCTTTAACGTTGAACCATGTGCTGTTGGGTTTCTCCCATGTCCTGAGGAAGAGTTGTGCACAAAAGCATTTTCTCCGATGCTGCATATGGCATGTCACCAACCCCATCACAAAATGACACCCGCCTGTTTAGTCTGCTTCCCTCCGTCTCCGTTATTCTGTCAGTTTGGCAATGGTTGGGTTGGAAACACCACAAAGAAGTACTTGAAAAGTCTTTTTTTCTAATATAAGTTCAATAAAAAAACATTTCGATGTTATTAAGTTTTGCAAAACACACTTAAATTTGGGAGCATTTTGATAGCCAATTAAACATTTTCATCCCTTCTTTACCAAGACTCAGGCAAAAATGTTCTCTGGATGAATGTGAAGAACCACATTCCCTCAGATCGCACCATCCACACCTGGTCAGCTATAGGCTTAAAGAACAGTTTGGTTCAATGCAGCAAAATGTAATACATATTAATTGACAAGCTACTTTGTGCCAGGTATGTGCTACATCCTGGGAATACAATGGGGTGATAAGACGTAGCCCTGCCTGAAATAGCAGGTGAGATACAGTGTGATAAATGTTTTCAGAGGTGTAAGAACAGGTTATAAGGAGTTCTCATTGTGGTTCGGTGGATTAAGAACCCAGCATCTTCTCCGTGAGGATTCGAGTTTGATCCCTGGCCTCGCTCAGTTGGTTAAGGATCCAGCACTGCCACAAGCTGTGGTGTAGGTTGCAGATGTGGCTTGGATCTAGTGTTGCTGCAGCTGTGGTATAGGCCGGTAGCTGCAGCTCCAGTTCAACCCCTAGCCCAGGAAATTCCACATGCCACAGGTGCGGCCACAAAAAGAAAATAAAAAAGAAAAGATTGTAAAAGCTTTGGGTAATATAGCAACTAATTCAGTCATGGGGCTGTTAAAGATTTCTTAGGAGAAGTGATATTTCAATTAAGAACTAAACTTTAAGTACAAGCACAGGATCTTATTGTTAAAAAAAAAAATCAAAATCTCTCTTTCTGTGTTTTTTTTTCTCCAGTGAAAAACAATCTATTGTCCCAAGTCATTATTTTAAAATAATATAGATGGGAATTCCCACTGTGGCACAGCAGGTTAAGGATCAGACATTGTCTCAAAAGCAGTGCAGGTTCGATACTCAGCCTGGCATTGTGGGCTAAGGATTGGGCATTGCCATAGCTGTGGCATAGGTCACAGCTGCAGCTCGGATTCTGTCCCTGGCCCAAGAATATGCCAGGGTGAAGCTGAAAAAGAAAACAAAATAGAAAAAAATAATAGAAATGGCTATGGAATAGATCTAGGGAAGAATGAATAACTCGACCACATGCTCTGGAACAAATCCTACCTGACCACTTCCATCGTGTTCACACATGCGTATGTGTGCATGCATCTTCCACCTATTAAGGAACTGAGAGGACTTTGTACGCTATCTGTGGTGGATGGATTCTGACAGGGCCCCCAGTGACCCCTGTCCTGGTATCACACCACTTAGTGTGGACAGGACCTGTGCACTTCTAGCAATAGAATATGGCAAAGGTGATGGGATATCACCTTTTTGATTATGTTACATAACATCGTATCTTCCCTCTTGCTAGGAGTACCTCTCCCTTAAAGGATTTGTTTGGCCTTTTTTTTTTTTTTTGAGCCGCACCTGTAGCATATGGAAGTTCCCAGGCCAGGGGTCAAATCAGAGCTGCAGTTGCCGGCCTACACCACAGCCACAGCAACGAAGGATCAGAGCCACAGTTCATGACAATGCCGGATCCTTAACCCACTGAGTGAGGCCAGGGATCGAATCTGCATCTTCATGGATACTAGTTGGGTTTGCTGCCCCTGAGCCACGATGGGAACTCCCTCCCTTGCAGGATTTGATGAAGTAACCCACTATCAAAGAGAACTCCATGTGGCAAGGATCTGAGGAGCTCCAGCTGACAACCAGAAAAAAACTGAATTCTGCCAACAACACATAAGCCTGGAGGTATATCCTTCCCCAGCCAAGCCTCAGATGAGGGCTCAGCCCTGGCTGACACTGTAACTGCAGTCTTGTGAAAGACCTTGAAACAAAGGATGCAGGTAAGCCACGCCTGGATTCCCAAACTATAGAAACTGTGAGATGGTAAATGTGTGTTGTTTTAAACCACTAAGTCTGTGATATTTTGCTATATAACAATAGAGAATTAGTACAGTGTCTATGATTACATAAAAAAATTAATAGTTCACGTGTTCCTAGTTCATCTCCTTTCTCTTTCCCAATGTGTTCTTGTGGTAGCAACTGTGTAATGGGCTGGAAAACACATCAGATTCAGAACTAGGGTGATGGTTGCTCATCAACTTTAAACCAACCATCTAAACACACTTCATTTGATTACGTAGGGTGATGGGAAAAGCTATAGAAATACCCATTTTTATTTGATTTGAAAATCACAGGTAGAGAGACATTTATATCTTGTTTCATGGATGAGCGTTACAAACCAGTTTCTAGAGAACTGTTCCAGCTTTCATAAACCAGAGAAAGAGACTCTAACCTGGATTTCCCATGTGGTGGTTCCTACACACACACACACACACACACACACACACACACAATTCTGGGCAGGAATTATTCATGAGAAGGTTTGGGTGTGAAATCAGAATTCCAGATAAAGAGGAAAATGTGTGAAGGCTCAAAGTTGAAAGTTCCAACTCAACAACCACGTGTTTTTCAAATGTTTGCTGCAGCAGAGACAATAGCATATATTCGCCAACTCCCTTCAAATAAGCCTCCTTCCTGGATCCTCCTGGAGGACGACAATCCCTAGCCTCCTGGCAATTAGCTGGAGCCACGTGACTTATCCTGATCAATGATGTAAGCATGGAAGTGACATGTGGTCCTTCCTAGTTGAGGGAGTGAAAAGCTCCAGGGGCTTCTCCAGTCTCTTCCCCCTGGGAAGTTAACATAGAGGCTGTGTGTTGACAGAGCAGAGTCACAAACTCAGAGGATCCGGGATTGCCGAAGCACTTTGTGAAGGACAGCTGACCTGCAGGTTCATCCAACAAACACTGGAATTTATATGAACAAGAAATTACCTTTAACCGTTAAACCTCTGAACTTTTTCAGTGAGTGTTACTGCTGCAGAAACCAGTGTGTGCCGACGAATGCATCCGCAACACCAAGTGAAATGAAATTGGCAAAAGGCAAATGGACAGAGGGAGGCAGGGGTCAAGCTGTGGAGGCCAAAGACGCCATGCTGTGGGGTTTTAGACTTTATCCCAAGCACATGAGTTCCTTAGTATAATATTTGGCAGAGCAATGACATGCTAAGATTGGATCTTAGCAGTGATAACTCTGGCTATGTTTTTAATAATCTGAGCAAGAGCTCATGATGGCCTAACCTGGGGGAAATAGAAGAAAAGAGGCAGATCTGAGGCTGTCGTTAGAAGGCAGAATTGGTAAGATTTGATGAATGACTTAAAGACTAGAGAGGAGAGACAGTCGAGGCTGATACCCTGATTTCTGCCATAGGCCATGGTGGTGGCAGTGTCATGCGTGGAAGCTGGGAACACAGGAAGAAGAGGAGCATGTTAGGTGGGGAGAGGCAGTTTGGAGAGAAGGGCTTCAACCGGGGCATTTTGAGCTAGCAATGCCTGTGGGTCTAGAATCAGGAAGTCAACCTGGGCTGGGTTTTTGTTTGTTTGTTTGTTTTTGCTTTTTAGGGCTGCACCTGCAGCACATGGAAGTTCCCAGGCTAGTGGTCGAATTGGAGTTACAGCTGCAGGCCTACACCAGAGCCACAGCATCACCAGATCCGAGTCACGTCAGAGACCTACACCACAGCTCATGGCAATGCCAGATCGGTGACCCACTGAGCAAGGCCAGGGATCAAACCCGCATCCTCATGGATACTAGTCGGATTCATTTCTGCTGCACCACAATGGGAACTCCTAGGGTGGAGATTTAGATTTGTGACCTGCCAGCGTATGGTTGATATATGAAGCCATGGAAGATGATAGCATGGGTGAAAATAGTCAGCTGTCTAACTCATCCGCTGTCTGTCCATATGTCTGTTTATCAGGAATTTCTTTTCTTTTCTTTTCTTTTTTTTTTTTTTTGTCTTTTTGCCATTTTCTTGGGCTGCTTCTGCGGCATATGGAAGTTCCCAGGCTAGGGGTCGAATCGGAGCTGTAGCCACAGGCCTACGCCAGAGCCACAGCAAACGAGGGATCCGAACCGCTTTTGCAACCTACACCACAGCTCACAGCAACGCCTGATCCTTAACCCACTAAGCAAGTCCAGGGATCGAACCCACAACCTCATGGTTCCTAGTCAGATTCGTTAACCACTGAGCCACAACGGGAACTCCCTATCAGGAATTTCTAAATGTTCTCTAATGTGTGTGGAGTATGCATGTAATTTCTCCTAAACAGTAAAATATCACTAGTTTCTTTTTCTAAAAAACACAAAACCAAACCCAAAAACTAGGGAGCAATCGTTGTGCCATTTTTGATTTCTGCCTTTGTCTTCACCATTTGCGCCGATGGTTCAGTGGCTCTGGCCTGAAGGATGTTTTCTCAGCTCTGTTCTTGTGCTCTTTCATTGTGCACTTCAGCTTGAAAGACACACCCACCCCTGGATCCTCCAAGGCAAGTTAGTTTGACATTCAATCCTAGCCTGGGTCTCTGGTTTACCATCAAAGCAAGAGTAGGACTTATTCAGCCTTTCCCATGAAATTGCTAAATGCTATTTCATTAAATATCTGCCAGAGCAGTGCATTTTTATTGTTGTTTTTAAAAACTAAGAAGGAAACCAAAAAAACTCCATGAAACAAGTATACCCAAATTCGTGTATGGGGTCAGGAAAATTGAGAACAAAATGACTAGTGTTGCAAAACAGAAATAAGGACAATGGAAAGGAAATTTCGTAAAAAACAAACAAAAACAAAAACCCTTCCCCCGATATTGACGTGAAATGGCAAGTTGAGTAGAGCCTTCTGATAAAATATGATCTGTACTCAAAATGTTTTACTCTAACTACTCATCCCCTAAATCAATATTATATAAAATCCTTCCTTCCTTTCTTTTTCTTTTTATAGCCACTCCCATGGCATATGGAAGTTCCCAGGCTACGGGTCCAATTGGAGCTGCAGCTGCCGGCCTACACCACAGCCACAGCAATGCTGGATCCAAGCCACATCTGTCCTATGCTGCACCTTTCGGAAACTCTGGATCCTTAACCCACCAAACGAGGCCCGGGATCAAACCTGCATCTTCATGGACACTATGTTGGGTGCTTAACCTGCTGAGCCACAACAGGAACTCCTTATATAAAATTCTGTATGAATTCTAGAAACTGAGGCAGAAAATTATCCCCATCACTGAGACTCAGAGGGTCGATGGGATACACCAGTAGGCATTGACCTGGTGACAATGGCCCTCGTGATGCGGGAAGAGACCTGTGCACTGTGCCTGTCCTCCTTTGACCCTGCCAGGAAGCTAAGGAGAGCGTGGGTATCTTGTGGGAGACTCAGCATCACCTGATTCTTTACTACATCTGGCCTGGGACCTCACAGGGATGGTCCCTCTGTAGGGGCATCTCTCTGTGTGGTACCCTCCTTGCTGCCTCTGGCCTGCCTCCTTCTCTGGCTTCCTTTGGGCTATTGTAAACCAGAGATCATGGCTTCTAAAAATAATCTGGTTAAGGTAAACAAGACATGTCACTTTCCTGGTGAAGGTGCTGGGGGTATAACCCCTCCATCTTTGGATTCTCAAGAGTCAGAGGGGCCTCTAAAGAAAGAATGGTCATTTTCTGAGTCGCCGATGCTCTGAGAGAGCCACGAGGCAGAGGCAGTAATAGCTGAGAGCAAGGCAGCCCCGCGTCTTCTTGTCATGAGCTCTCAGCTATTACCATTCCTGTGGCTTCACACTGACAGTTATAAATATGTATGTATAGATTGAATAAATATATGTAGACTAAAATAGGACAAAATAGTAGGATTAAAGCTTGAAACTGGCTTAAAGCTTGACACAAAAAATATAGTAATGTTGGTGTCTAGGGGGAACCAACCAACAGTACTCCTTTCTCGGTCCAAATCTTCAACCAACAGAGCAATAATCACAAAGTCAAGCAGAGGAAGACCACACACCATTTATTCCCGAGCTATCTGTGTGCTCTCCGCAGATGAGCAGCTCCCAAGGAGGGGAGAGGAGTGGATTAGCTATATTCGCTCAGTTCCTCCTTCTAAACTCAACAGTCCCATGGCTCATGCACCAGAGCGGGTAGATGGGTAAGGAAGACACGCCAGAGAGCTGCCTCTACATGGAGGACGCATCACAAGTGGAGAAGACGTGCCCACCACACATACCCTCCTGCTATTCCTCTTCCATTAATCTCGTTTTATTTTTTTTTTATTTATTTATTTTTGCTTTTTAGGGCCACACCCATGGCATATGGAGGTTCCCAGGCTAGGGGTCTAATTGGAGCTACAGCTGCTGGCCTACACCACAGCCACGCGGGATCCAAGGCACGTCTGCGACCTACACCACAGCTCACAGCAACGCCAGATCCTTAATCTGCTGAGTGAGGCCAGGGATCGAACCCTCAACCTCATGGTTCCAAGTTGGATATGTTTTCACTGTGCCATGACGGGAACTCCCCTTCCATTTATCTCTTGAGGTTAGTAAGTGTACGGCCAATAGGAAAAAGGTATTTCCCATCTTCACGAAGCTACTTCTGCCATACCAACGACCACTTCTTTGGGTGTCTTCATGGACAGGGTGGCTTTTCACCCCTTGAAAGCTCTGAAATGAACTGAAACTGCGTAATAATTAAATTAACTCCATGGCATTAGTTTTCTGGGGCTGTTGTAACGAATGACCACAACTGGGTGGCTTAAAGCAACAGAAACTTATCCTCTCACTGTTACAAGGCCAAAAGTCCAAAATCAAGGAGTCAGCAAGTGCAGGCTCCATCTGCAGGCTCAGGGGAGGGAGGGTCCTTTCTCACCTCCTCCGTGGCCTCTGGGAGCAAGGCTCTAGTCTTTCTCTGCCTCTGTCTTCACACGATCTTCAGGTGAGGCCCTAAAAAGACAAAAATAAGTAAAATTAAATTAAATTAAATTAAAATTAAAATAAATAACACACTAGCAGAAATAGGCCCCAAATCTAGATATAAAATTTCTTCCATTACCAAATCCCTAGAAGGCAATGAACATACTGTGCTGGGCCCCTGACTCCAAGCACAAGAGCTGCTTCTTCATCAGCAATGCGGTTCCCCTGAGCCCAAGGTCCTCGCTTTGTGAGATCTCACCTTGTAAACAGCAGACCCTATCTTTGCACTAACCAGGAATACGAAGATGTCCTCCACTGCTGGTGACTCACCTCAGCTCCATTGGTGGCTCTGAAAGTGTCATCAAGTCACTCTCACAAGAGCCTGTTGCTCCCCTGCGCGTACAGTCAGCATCAGTGGCAATTACCTCAGTCAATTTCTCTTTTTCTCTAATAGTACAGACATAAAGGTAATCAACTCTGCCTCCTGGGCTGATTTCCAGGGTCTGAGATTGACATCTGCTCCTGACCTCATCCTTCTGTCTTGTACCTGTTCCAATTTCCCGAAAACCCAACATTCCCATCACATGTGGAATTTCTCTTAGTATTTCAGGCCGAAATGAAATTTCAACTAGTATTTCAACTCAATCTAGCTGAGTTGCCCTGCTGAACAGATGGGTTACAAACTGTTGTTGTTTGCCTATGACAAAGACACATGTGATATGCCCATAATTCTCTCCTTCGTATAGAATCTTATCTTGTGCTTGTTTCAAAGAAAGCTACGGAAGATGTAAGGGAAAGAATTCGTCAGACAAAATGGTTGCCACTGACCTGCTCTTGCAAAACTCACCCCCTGGAAGCAGCTGGAGGGATTTGTGGCATGAGCAGATCTGGATCTTCTGCTCCTTGAATCAAGTATCAGTTTGGGAGTGCCCACCCCTCCACACCAAAAAGAACTTTTCATACTATCCATCATTAACCTGTAGGCTGAGGAATCACCAGGGAAAAATGCCCAGATTTCCAGGGAGGAGAAAGATGGGTGTTCTCTGGTTTGCATGCATATCCCTGATTCAATTAACTGTGACCAACAGGTAGGGTCACACCTCAACCAGGGTGGCTGATGAGGCCCTCCATGGTTGGTAAAGTAGGTATAGAATCAGCATGGCGTACAGAATTGAGTCTGGGGAGTTCCCATCATGGCGCAGCAGAAATGAATCCCACTAGTATCCATGAGGATGCAGGTTCGGTCCCTGGCCTCGCTCAGTGGGTCACCGATCTGGCATTGCTGTGAGCTGTGGTGTAGGTCACAGACACAGCTCAGATCTACTGTTGCTGTGGCTGTGGCAGCAGCTGTAGCTCCGATTTCGACCTCTAGCCTGGGAACCTCCATACGCCACAGGTGCAGCCCTAAAAAGAAAAAAAAAAATAGAATTGTGTCTGATTCATTCAGCAAGTCACTTACCTTCTCTAAGTCTCAGTTTCTTCACCTGCAAACAGGAACACTTCCACTTGCCTTGGTGCTTTTATGAAGATTAAAGTAGAAAATGCATGTACAGCAAATGCGCAACTGGCCAAGGAAGGTGCTCTGTCCTCCACGTCCCTGGAGAGGAACATAACGGATTCTTCCTGCACGTGGGGTGGGAGATGAAAGCAGCTCCTATGAGGGGTGCTTCAGGCCTGAAACACTGGATTCAAAGGAAGGTCTCCAAGAATCCTGGGTCCTGGATGATCCCAGGAACTGGAACAACTTTTCCTACAAGAGCCACAACATCCACTTTGCATCCAGGCACCCTCCCCACGGCTTACCTCGGAGGCAGAGAAGAAGGTTTATGTCAAAGGAATTTGGTCCAAGTGTTAGGCAGGTAATTCCTCACGCATCAACACCACGGGACACACTCATTAGCACTCGTCCTCCAACACTCCCTTGGCTCTAAGCTTGGACATCTGTCTAATGCTTCTATTTCTGCCCTCTGGACATGGCTTTGAGCTTAATATTTGACCCCCTTAGCTGATCTCTTGTTATTGCTTACAGACATGGCTTTTCATGCCCCCTTCCTGCTCTTGGGACTTCTATTTACACCAAGGATCACACGCCTCTTGTCAGCCCCTTGGGACCAACTCTTGGTGCCGCCCATGGGCTGCATCTCTAGCTGGTCCTGCTCGGCACCCCAAGGGGAGAGGTGAACAAAACCCAGTGATCCACTGGGACCTAGACCGTGCATGTGGCCATGCGTGATCTCGTAAGGACACACACTGGGTGAGTTTACTGAGACTGGATCCATCTTCCTCTGCAGCAAAACAAGAGATGAGGAGTAGGAAGGCAGAAGTGAGGGTAGGAGGCCAGCTTGAAGCCAAGCAGCGGCCATGCCGAGGGTCAAACACATCTGAAAATACCTATTGAATGGAAGCTGTGCCTATCAGCAGTCCATTAGTTTGAGGGATGGAGCAATCTCTGAGGAAAAGAACATCCTTAAGGAAGAGGAAGCCAGGTAAATACACTCAATCCATTTAAGAATATCTAGTACCATGAGTTTTTTTTTTTCTTCCTTTTCTGAGGTTAGTAGATGCAAACTGTTGTATTTGGAGTGGACAAGCAATGAGATCCTGCTGTATAGCACAGGGCACTATATCTAATCACACGTGATGGAACGTGATAGAGGATAATAGGAGAAAAAGAATGCATATATATGTATAACTGGGTCACTTTGCTGTCTTGCAGAAATTAACAGAACACCATAAATCAGCTACAATAAAAAAATTTAAAAAGAATATCTAGTCCCTATTTATAGTTAGAATAGGGCTAGGTTAGTGTCTCTGCTTCCTTACCTTTGTCCATGGTCCTGGAGGTTGGCTAGAGTGACTCAGCTCTGGTCCACGTCTCCCTCTGGAAAGCTAGGCTGGGTGTGTTCTCATGTGAAGATGGAGGTGCAGGAACACAGGTGGAGGGGCTGAGCACTTTCTGAAGTTCCTATTTGTATCCAGCCTGCTGCCCTCCCACAAGGCTGAGCCCAGAGTCAGAGTGGGCACAGGAGGGGTTTGCAGCTGGACGACTGTGCTTAAACATCAATTCAACATTAAGAATACCCAAGGCCTTTTGCCAACACAGTGTGTCATATTTATTGGGCTATTCACAGGTCACCATGAAGAGAAAAGACTGGATGCCATCAGTAATGTCAGGAAACAAAATATTTAGCAGTTCTTAGTTTCAAGTGTTGCATTCCACCTCAGCTTGAGGAATACGGGCGATTCACTGACGAAACTGCAATGGGTACCATTTATTTTTAGCAACAAGAAGCACATACATTTATTTAACCAATGACTCTTAGGACAATAAGCAAAAAGGGAGAACGGTATTTTCATGTAGCTAAGACAAGAAAATCATTTATACAATTAAATTGATACAAAATACATTATAAAGAGAACACACATACAAAAGTCATTAAGTTGGTCAAAGAGCAAGAATGCCACAGAACACCACACTGAGAGGACACTGGTGTGAATTCACTGCAGTTATGAAAGAATGTCCAAAGTTAGAGATACACTTTTACTGAGGTAAAGGCACAATCACTTCAACATAATTAATGGGGAAGAATCCAGATTCCCCATGAAGCATTCCTTCATACCAGTTTTCATCTATTTGATTGGTTAATGTAATGACGTCCCCTTCTTTAAATCCTAGTTCTCCTTGGTTTTCTGGCTCAAAGTCATAGAGACCACGACAGCAGGGCTGGTCCATGGGAATGTTAGAACCTGTCCACATCATATGGAGACAAAAAGCACAGGTTAACATGACAAAACATCCATGGAGCCCTGCAAAGGAAGAGAGTTGAAGAGACCATGAACAGCAGGCTCCTCTTCCCTTCCCAGGATAAGGCTGACCCAAGCCATCTCACAGGTTGCTGTGCTTGTAGCCTCTGCCCTCCTCAGCTCTCCCAGATGGCACCCGAGCTCGCCTCCTGGGCCCACGGCTTTTCTCAGTAGTTCTCCCAGCCAGGACATTCAGGCCCAGCCCCTCTCCTCAAAGCAACTACTCAGCTCCACCTGGAGCCCAAGGGAGGTGCAGCCATACAAAGCCCAACCCTGTCCTCAAGGAGCTCATAGTTTCTTTCTGGAGACAGGACAATATATGGGGAATATGTATAGAACAAAGATGAGGTAGCTCGGAGAAGAAGGAGGCAGGAAAGGCCTGGATGGCCTTAGGAAAATACCCTAGAGCTGGTGTCCAGGAGCTGGAACGTGGCAGGGTGAGACTGAAGAGAGATGAGCAGAATTGCTACACACCAGCCTGAGTGCACCAAGACGGAAGTTCTCAGAATGACGTTGTTTGTTTTTTAAATAGTGATTTTTATTTTTTTCCATCATAGCTGGTTTATAGTATTCTGACAATTTTCTACTGTACAGCAAGGTGACCCAGTCACACATACATGTATACATTCTTTTTTCTCCCATTGGCATGCTCCATCATAAGTGACTAGACATAGTTCCCAGTGCCACACAGCAGGATCTCATTGCTCCTCCATTCCAAAGGCAATAGTTTGCATCTATTAACCCCAAATGACACTGTTAAAGGAATGATTTTTTAATTTCAAAACTAAAGCATAGTAATGGGAGAGAGAGAGAGAGAAAAGACAGATGCAAAGTTGAGAAAAGTTAGCTATAAACCAATAATGAAATGGTAACCAATGTTAAATTAACATTATGGCACAGAAGCTTCCAGATAACTTTATGAATTTATTTGTGCAGTAATTACATATAGCTGTTTTCATTAAACACCCTTCCTAAATATATTTCTGTGAACATCTTTCCAGTTTACTTTTCATTACTGACCGGTTGTCAGCCCTAACAGTGTAACATAATTTCTTTAATCCATCTCCTATTTTTGGATTTTTAAGGGTCTTCCTTTCTTCTTACCTTTTTTTCTCTCTCTCCCTTTCTTTCCTTCCTTTTCATTTTGCCATTTGTTTTCTCTTGGCTTTCACTGATAACTCTTTGAACAAATATCCTAATGTATTTGTATTTACACATATGTGTATTTAATTCCTAAGAGTAAACTTCTTACACTTCCCATGTGGCTCAGCAGGTTAAGGATCCAGCATTGTCACTGCAGCAGCTGGTTTTGATCTCTGGCCTGGGAACTTCTGCTTGCTGCAGTCAAGGCCAAAACAAACAAATAAACAAACTTCTAGAAGGAAATTGGCTGTTCATAGACATAAATTTTGCATACTTTTAACATTTACTATCAATGTATTTTTCTATCATTTTTTGTCTTAAAAGTATTAGGAGCCTCTTGTATACTATAAATATTAACCCTGTATCTGTCATGTTTGATACAAGCAGTATTCCCAGTTTATTATCTGTTTACTTATTTTTATTTTGTTTTTGGAGTGCGTACTAGGGATGGAGCAGGGAAGGGGGTTTCTGGGTTTTTTTGGCATACATACATGCAGAAATTTTAAATAACACAAGCAGTCAAATTGATGAAATGTTTATTAATGGTTTTCTCTCTACAATTATGTAAATATTTTTTTCTTTCTTTCTTTTTTTTTTTTTTTTTGCTTTTTAAGGCCACACCCGTGGCATATGGAGGTTCCCAGGCTAGGGGTTGAATCAGAGCTACAGCTGCCAGCCTACACCACAGCTCATGGCAACGCTGGATCCTTAACCCACTGAGCAAGGCCAGGGATCAAACCCGCAGCCTCATGGTTCCCAGTCGGATTCGTTTCTGCTGCACCACAACAGGCACTCCCCTTTCTACATTTATGTATAAATATTCAAATAAATTAATCCCAGAAATTTTTTTTTAAATTAACTTTTAATGTGGAAATCATTTCTTTCAGTTCATTTGGATTTTGGCAAACAGAGGTTTTATTTCTTTTTAATAATGTTTAAGCAGGTGTCTCAACACAATTTATTAAATAATCCATTCTTCTCCACTGATTTCAAATATTCTAACTTCATCATGGATTTAATTATTATGTGCCCTTGGATCTACTTTAGGATTTCCTACTTTGCTGTACTGATCAGTTTCAGTAGCTATATCACCTCCTTTTAAATACTGTAGCTTCAAAATAAATGTTAGTACTTAGTAAAGCAAGTCATTATCACTCTTCCCCAGGCATACTGGAAGCTATTGTGGGTTTGATTTCAGACCATCCGAATAAAATGAATATCTCAATAAAGCAAGTTATACCAATTTTTTGATTTCCCACTGCATATAAAAGTTATGTTTACAAGCAATATTAAGTGTACAATAGCACTATGTCAACAAAAACAATGTACATGGGGCTTTCTTGTGGCAAAGAGGGTTTAGGATCCAGCATTGTCACTGTAGCAGCTTGGGTAGCTGCTGTGGCGTGGGTTCAATCCCTGGTCTGGGAAATTCCACATGCTGCAGATGTGCCCCCCCACCCAAATGTACATATCCTAATTTTAAAATACTTTGTTGCTAAAAAATGCTAACCATCATCTGAGTCTTCAGCAAATCCTAATCTTTTTGCTGTACGTGGGCCTTGCCTCCAAGTCGATGGTTTCTGACTGGTCAGGGAGATGGTTGCTGAAGGCTGGGTGGCTGTGGCGATTTCTTAAAGTAAGACAACAAACTCGGCACTATAAATTGACTCCTCCTTTCACAAATGATTTCTCTGTAACAGACAATGCTATTGGATAGTATTTTACCCACAGCAGAACTTCTTTCAAAGTTGAAGTCAGTCCTCTCAAAGCCTGGGGCTGTTTTGTCAACTCCGTTTGTGTAGTATTGTAAATGCTTTATTGTCACTGCAACAGTCTTCACAGCATGTTTATCAGGAGTAGTTTCCCTCTCAAGAAAGCACTTTCTTTGCTCTTCCAAAAGAAGCAGCTACTCCTCTGTTCAAGTTTTCTCATGAGGTTGCAGCAATTCAGCCCCATCTTCAGGCTTCACTTCGAATTCTAGGTCTCTGGCTCTTCCCGCCACATCCGCAGTCACTTCTTCCATTCAAGTCTTGAACCCTTCAGTGTCATCCAGGAGAGCTGGAATCAACTTCTTCTGATAGTGTTGATCATTTGACCTCTCGCCATGAATCACACATAGTTGTAATGGCATCCGGAATGATGAATCCCTTCCAGAAGGTTTTCAGTTTACTTTGCCCAGCTCCTTCCGAGGAATCGCTCTCCCTGGCAGCTACAGTCTTACGAAATGTACTCCTAGATAATGAGACTTGCAGGCTGAAACCGATTCTTGGTCATGGGCTGCAGAATGGTGCTGTGTTACCAGGTATGATGACAACATCGATCTCTTTGTGCATCTCCATCGGAGCTCTTGGGTGACCAGGTACATTGTCAATGGGCAGTCATCGTTTGGGAGGAATCTTTTTTTCCTGAGCAGTGGGTCTCAGAAGTCAGCTTCAAATAGTCAGTCAGCCATGCTGTAACCAGATGTGCTGTCATCCAGGCTTTGCTGTTTCAGTTCTGGAGCACAGACAGAGTGGATTGAGCATAACTCTCAAGGGCCTCTGGATTTTCAGGAAGGTAAATGAGCACTGGCTTCAACTGAGAGTCACCAGGTGCATTAGCCCCTAACAGGGGAGCCAGACTGTCCTTTGAAGCTGCTTTGAAGCCAGGCGTTGACTTCTCCTCTCTAGCTATGAAAGTCCTAGATGGCGTCTTCTTCCCACAGAAGGCTGTTCCATTTACTTTGAAAGTTGGTTGTTTCCTGCACCACCTTCATTAGTTCTCTTAGCTAGATCTTCTGGATAACTTGCTCAGCTACCACAGCAACAGGTGCTGCTTCACCTTGCACTTCAATGTTATGGAGATGGCTTCTGTCCTAAAGACCTCCTGAAACAACCTCTGCCAGTTCACACTTTTCTTTTCTTTTCTTTTTTTTTTTTTTTTTTGTCTTTTTGCCATTTCTTCAGCTGCTCCCGAGGCATATGGAGGTTCCCAGGCTAGGGGTCGAATCGGAGCTGTAGCCACCGGCCTACACTACAGCCACAGCAACATGGGATCCAAGCCACGTCTGCAACCTACACCACAGCTCACAGCAACACCGGATACTTAACCTACTAAGCAAGTCCAGGGATCGAACTGGCAACCTCATGGTTCCTAGTCAGATTCGTTAACCACTGCGCCACGACAGGAACTCCAGCTTCACACTTTTCTTCTGCAGCTTCCTCACCTCTCTCACCTTCTTAGAACTGAAGAGAGTTAGGGCCTTGCTCTGCATGAGGCTTTGATTTAAGGGCCGGTTTGATCTTCTGTCAGACCACTCAGACTCTCCTCATGTCAGCAATAAGGCTGTTCCACTTTTTTTTTTTTTTTTTTTGGTTATCATCTGTGTGGTCACTGGAATACCACTTTTAATTTCCTTCAAGAACTTTGCCTTGGCATTCACAACTTAGCTACCTGTTTGGTGCAAGAGGCTTAGCTTTCTGCCTTCCTTGGCTTTCAATATACCTTCTTCATGAAGCATAATCATTTCTGGCTTTTGATTTAAAGTGAGATGTAAGACTCTTCCATTTGGAGTCGTAGAGGCCACTAGGGTTATTAATGGGCCTAACTTCAGTATTTCTGTGTCTCAGGGAACAGGGAGGCTGAGGAGGGGAGGGGGACGTGGGAGTGGCAGATCGGCGGAGCGGTCAGAACACACACAGCATTTCTAAAGTTCACCACCTTATATGGGCACAATTTGTGCCCCTCCCACCGGAACAGTTACAGTTGTAACATCAACAGTCACACACCACACATCATCATAACGAATATAATAATGATTAAAGGGTTTGAATTATTGTGAGAATTACCAAAATGTAACACAGAGATAGGAAGTGAGCAAATACTGTTGAAAAATGGTGTCAATAGACTTGCTCAAGGCAGGGTTGCCACAAATCTTCAATTTGTAAAGAGTACAACACCTGCAAAGCACAACACAACAAGGCATGCCTGCATGTCAACATTTCCTGTTCTCCCAAAATAATTTAACCAAGTAAATATTGAGTTGTATTGAGTCACTCCCTCCAAATCTCATTTCAACTTCAACTGGATCATATTTTTTTGAGTAATAATAAGGTTAATTTTATAAGCTTATTTTTATTCTTTTATTTACTCATTTATTTATTTATTTTTGTATTTTTAGGGCCACACCCACAGCATATGGAAGTTCCCCGGCTAGGGATCAAATTGGAACTACAGCTGTTGGCCTACCCCACAGCTCACAGCAATGCTGGATCCTTAACCCAATGAGCAAGGCCAGGGATCGAATCTGCATCCTCATGGATACTAGTTGGGTTTGTTACTGCTGAGCCACAAAGGGAACTCTCTTTAGGCTTATTTTTATTTTTATTTTTTATTTTAAAAACTTTTAGTGATTTTTATTTTTTCCATTATAGTTTGTTTTCAGTGTTCTGTCAATTTCTACTGTATAGCAAAGTGACCCAGTGATACATATATGTATATATTTTTTCTTTTTCTCACATTATCCTACATCATGTTCCATCAAAAGTGACTAGATACAGTTCCCTGTGCTATATAGCAGTGTCTCATTGCTTATCCACTCCAAACATAATAGTTTTCATCTATTAACCCCAGACTCCCAATCCATCCCACTTCCTCCCCCCCCTTGGCAACCACAAGTCTGTTCTCCAAGTCCATGAGTTTCTTTTCTGTGGAAAGGCTCATCTTTGCTGTGCATTAGATTCCAGATATAAGTGATATCATATGGTATTTTTCTTTCTCTTGCTGACTTACTTCACTTAATATGAGGGTCTCTAGTTCCACCCATGTTGCTGCAAATGGTATTATTTTGTTCTTTTTTATGGCTGAATAGTATTCCATTGTGCTACATCTTCTTAATCCATTCATCTGTCTATGGACATTTAGGTTGTTTCTATCTTGGCCATTGTGAGTAGTGCTGCAATGAACATGTGGGTGCATGTACCTTTTTCAAGGAAAGTTTTGTCTGGATACATGCCCAGGAGTGGGATTGCTGGGTCATACAGTAGTTCTATATTTAGTTTTCTGAGATACCTCTGTACTGTTTTCCATAGTGGTTTGACCAATTTACAGTCCCACCAACGTTGTAGGAGGGTACCCTTTTCTATACACCCTCTCCAGCATTTGTTATTTGTTGACTTGTTAACACTTGTTGACAGGTGTGAGGTATTACCTCATAGTAGTTTTGATTTGCATCTGTCTAATAATTAGTGATGTTGAGCATTTTTTCATGTGCTTGTTGGTCATCTGTATATCTTTCTTGGAGAAATGTCTATTCAGGTCTTTTGCCCATTTTTCAATTGGTTGTTGGGTTTTTTGCTGTTGAGTTATGTAAGTTGTTTGTATATTTTAGAGATTAAGTCCTTGTCAGTTGCATCATCTGAAAATATTTTTTTCCATTCCATAAGGATGTCTTTTTTTTTTTTTGATTGTTTCCTTTGCTGTGCAAAAGCTTGTCAGTTTCATTAGGTCCCACTGGTTTATTTTTGCTTTTATGGGAGACTGACCTAAGAAAGCTTTTGTATGATTGATATCAGAGTGTTTTGCCTACGTTCCCTTCTAGGAGTTTTACGGTGTCTTGTCTTATGTTTAAATCTTTAAGCCATTTTGAGTTTATTTCTGTGCATGGAGTGAGGGTGTGTTCCAGTTTCATTGATTTACATGCAGCTGTCTGGTTTTCCCAGCACCAGTTGCTGGAAAGACTGTCTTTTCCCCATTTTATATTCTTGCCTTCTTTGTCAAAGATCATCTCAATAGATGCAGAAAAAGCAATTGACAGAGTCCAACATCCATTCATGATAAAAACTCTTAACAAAGTGGGTACAGATGGAACATACCTTAACATAATAAAGGCCATTTATGACAAACCCCACAGCAAATATAATACTCAATGGAGAAAAGCTGAAAGCTTTCCCACTAAAATCTGGAACAGGACAAGGATGCCCACTCTCACTACTGTTATTCAACATAGTATTGGAAGTCCTAGCCACAGACATCAGACAAACAAAAGAAATAAAAAGTGTCCAAATTGGAAGAGAAGAGATAAAACTGTCACTGTATGCAGATGATATGATACTATATATAGAAAACCCTAAGAATTCCACCCAAAAACTCGAACTGATCAGTAAATTCAGCGAAGTAGCAGGATATAAGATTAACACTCAGAAATCAGTTGTATTTCTGCATACTAACAATGAGATATTAGAAAAGGAATACAAAAGCACAATACTTTTTAAAATTGCACCCCCCAAAATTAAATACCTAGGAATAAACCTGACCAAGGAGGTGAAAGAATTATGTGCTGAGAACTATAAAACATTAATCAAGGATATTAAAGAGGATTCAAAGAAATGGAAAGATATTCCATGCTTCTGGGTTGGAAGAACTAATATTGTAAAAACGGCCAAGACAATCTACAGATTCAGTGTGATCCCTATCAAATTACCCATGACATTTTTCACAGAACTAGAACAAACAATCCAAAAATTTATGTGGAACCATAAAAGACCCAGAATTGCTAAAGCAATCCTGAGGAATAAAAACCAAGCAGGAGGCATAACTCTCCCAGACTTCAGGCAATATTACAAAGCTATAGTCATCAAGTCAGTGTGGTACTGGTACCAAAACAGACATACAGACCAATGGAACAGAACAGAGAAATAAATAAACCCAGAAATAAACCCAGACACCTATGGTCAATAAGCTTATTTTTAAATGAATGACCATTGTATGTCTTGAGGAAACCACATTTATGTATATGTGTGGTATATTTATGTCTAGGATGGGCTTGCTACTGTTTTATTTTTTTCCAGAAAAATAACAAAAATGTATTTGTTCATGAGCCACCTGACATACCTCTATCATGATCATTTCTTACATTTCCTGGCTGTTCTCTCTCTCCTATGATATTCAAATGAAATTCTCACATGATTATCTTCTCCTATGACAGCAATTTAAAAATATCATTTTCAACAGCGAGATGTGATGGTTATTAAACTGCTGTCTCTTAATCCCAAACTCTCCTTTCTGGGCTGGTTCTAGGATGCTGGCCTGCAAACCATACTTGTGCTTTGCCCTCTAGATCTGTTAGGCTGCCAACAGGGGGCCTGGAAAGAAGACTGGAAAACAGGAAGAACAGGCAGGAACCTGACCCCATCTATCTGCTATCCTGCCAGCATCATTTTAGGTTTTTCACAACTATATTTAAAAATGAAATTACTTCCTTTTTATATTTTCATCATGTTTTGGTATCAGCATTTATGAAATAAATTATATCCTTTATTTTCTAAAACATTCAGACTTGAAGACTTGATTTAAAAATGTCCCAAGGAGTTCCCGTTGTAGCTCTGCAGGTTAAGAATCTCACTAGTATCCATGAGGACGTGGGTTTGATCCTTGGCCTCGCTCAGTGGGTTAAGGATTTGGCATTGCCATAAGCGGTGGTGTAGGTTACAGGCGCAGCTCAGATCTGGGTTGTTGTGGCTGTGATGTAGGCCAGCAGGCTGTAGCTCTGATTCAACTTCTAGCCCAGGAACTTCCATATGCTGCAGATGTGGCCCAAAAAAGCAATAATAATAATAATAAAATAGATTAAATATATAAATATTAAAATGTCCCAGATTTCTAGGCCTGTGGATTTCTGAAGACAGAATTCTTCTAGGGGAGCCTATGATAGTGGCTTAGTGTGTCTGGGAAGGACAAGTGGTCACCCTACTCCAGTCCCTATAGATCATAAAGGGGACATATGGCCTCAGTGGTTCTCATGGTTCCAAGTAGAGGAGCCAAAGGTGAGAGCAGGAGCAGGAGCTGAGGGGCTTCCCTGGCCAGGTGAGGTGGGCCAGCATTTTAAAATCTGGACCCCCTGCACTATTCATCTCTCAAATCTCCCTGATGTTTCCAGCAGTGAGATGGCTCTTTCCAAGACAGACCCCCTCCCACCCCACATCTATATTCTTTTGGTCATAATGATGGGAATTGGGGAGTAGGATTT
This sequence comes from Phacochoerus africanus, assembly GCF_016906955.1. NCBI lineage: Eukaryota > Metazoa > Chordata > Mammalia > Artiodactyla > Suidae > Phacochoerus > Phacochoerus africanus. Next base: position 52,502,418 of record NC_062552.1, read on the forward strand.
AAATAGTGGGGTCCCGTTCATCATCTTGAATGGGAACAGAGTAACACTGTTCAGTGACTCCAAACACTGGGGAATTGTATATTTGCCTCGATGTTTCCATTTTCTCTAGGAAATACAGCTCAGATCTGGGTGGGTGGGTGGATGGGGGCTGGGCGCTGAAACCGTGTGGCAATTCAAGCCATTGAGTCAAAGGCAGTTTTATTAAGGAATAACTATTTCAATGTGGTCTCATTTCAATGATCCGTATTCTTTTATCATTTCTCCCACTTCTACTTTTTAACAGAGAGGGAGTCGGGTGCCAAACCACATGGCGGTCTTGGGAAGCACGTCCTTGAACACAAAATGTCCACGCTAGAAGGGTCTTTGGCGGTTTGCACAAACATTCCTCTTTTTTGAAGAAGAGGCAGCCAGGCCTCTGAGAGGTCCCAACTGCCTGATCCCAGGGCTAATGGCAAAGCCAGAATGAGACACTAGGTCTCCAGACCCCAGGCTGGGACCTACCCTCCTGATGTCAACTCCCACATGATCTATATGCCACCATGAAGGGCTGCCAAGAAATTTCATAGGCTATCACACTGACTACAGAGCTAACTGTGTGTGAATATATATATATATTTTTCCCCCTCCCATTTACTTTCTAAGCTACCTGCACTGACTCAAACAAATACTCAATGGCGGGCGTGCACTTATCCCAGCCACCACCTATGTGTGCATGTGTGTGTGCCCGCTGCACACACACTCACACACACACACTGAACACACTGGGGAAAGACACATTACTCACTTCTCACTTCATTTATTCCAGGCGAGGGACCATTGCCGCACTGCCCACTTTGATTTTCTAAGAGCTGGAAAGCGACCAGCCCTCACACCACACTCCATCAGCAAACGAACCCAAATCATGGCACCTCTCCTGAGATCCCTGAGGGGAGAGCCCCCAGGCAAGAGGATCCCCCCCCCCCCGCCCCCGCACCTCTGTGCTGCCCTGTACTCGCACTGAACCCGGGTGTCAGCTGTAAGGGCACCGGATAGGTGCACGGCCCCCAGAGCTCGGGCTGGCTGTCCCGCATTGCACCGGAGGCGGGATAATGTTCTGAAACATCACGCATCGTGTTGGGCAGGCAGCGCCCTTTCTGCCATCTGGGGCTCTCAACCCAAGTAGCCGTGGCCTCCCTTTAGTGAGCAGGCGAACACCAGCCAAGCAATCAATGTTTTGCTTGTAAGTTCCAAAATAATGCCATTTCAGTTGTGAAATTGTGTGAATGCCAAGGCTTTCAGGGTATCAGGCTTTCAGGCGTTCCGGCCAGCGCCTGGTAGGCTTTGATTTGATTTGAGAGGCCGGGGAGAGAGGGGTGGAGGAGCTGGGGCAATTTCTGGGTTCTGAGGAACCAGAGCTTGAAGAACTCAGAGCCCAGAGATTTGTGTTACAAGCTGTGGAGAGGGAGGGGGCTGTTTCCTACCACCCGGAGTCAGGGAAGAGGGCTGGTTGAGAGGAGAGGGCTGGCAGGAAGGCTAAAAAGCTCCCTGGATCCCACCCCCAGGGGACTCTGGGGGAAGGCGGCTCCCTCAATGCTCTAGATGGGCACAGTGGGAATGGCAGTAATTCAGTGTGGGGGGAGTCTATGGGCCCCACCTTTGGCTCCCCACAAACTGTGGACACCTCTCCTCAAGTCCCGGCAGGAAGTGAGGAAGTGCTAGGGGGCAGCTGGACCAGAGACGGCTTGGGGGTGGGGGTGGGGGACACAGGATCTGTATGCAGAAAGCTGGCAACCCCAAGGCAGAGACTGGGACCCCAGATCCAGGCCTGGACCTGGAATGGCAAGTTAGCTCAGCTGTGGAAGCAGTGAGGACCCAAACCCCTCAGCTGCCACCGTGAGCATCCCTCAACTCCCCTGCACCCCGCCAGCACCTTGGGGAAGAGGAGGAGGGAGGGGAGAACCTTTGAGGGAAACCAAGAGTCCCAACAGGAAGTTTCAACTGAGTTGACTCGATTTAAATCCTGCCTTGACAAAGCAACAAATGGATAGACTATGCTTTCGAAGGGAAGAGACTGAGTTACCTTGAAATGGCACAATTACGTTTCTTTCCACCATTAGAAGAAATGGAAAAAAGATTATTATTATTTTTTTTTTTTTTTTGGTTAACAGTAGAAATGGAAAAAAGATTAAGTTGTTTCCGCCATCGGTCTAAACGGAGGCTCATAAGCCAGTTCAGTTAAAGAGGAATAAATTTTGTGCCCACTTCAGTGACAGTGTGCGAATTTTCCCCCTCCATAAAAGGTAAGTCTGTGTCACCATGGATGGAACCCGAAAGTGCCGACAGAAGAGGGGACATGCGTGACACGTGCTCAGTGGGATCTTTCAAACGGGCCTAGGCACGAGGTGTGCTGGGTGCACAGCGCCTGGCTTCCCAGGATCAGAAGCTGCACCTCTGCCCAGATCTTCCCGTGAGGAAGGATGCATCCTACCCAGCGCCCTGTCTTTGTCAAACACCCCGCTCTCCTTCCCCCTGGGCTCTTGCACCACCACCCCAATTTCCACACTTCCTTGTGCTTTGTAACTGGCACCTGAAACCACTGGGCACGTGTGCCCGTGAGCGCCTGGCAGCACCAGGGATGCATGTGCTCTAGAACAGGCGGCCGAAACCCTGGCACTGAGCCGTCCCAGCAAGGCCGCCGCCTCCTCCTGCCCTGGCTGGGTAGCCTGTAGTTTATTTTCTCTCACTCCCGAGACCTGGCTTCACGTAACCTGAGAGCCGAGGTGGGAAAAACACAGTCTTCCTTGTTAAAGCACTGAAACAAAGATTATTTTAACAGAGAAAAGGGAGTGTCCTTGTTAAATATTTATTATTCAAGCTCTGTTCCACACCATTAGGGAAAAAAAAGAGAGCCTACCATAAGAATTTGAAGGTGGCCAGGCAGGCAGTCCTGCCTCGGCCACACACAACAGGTAGGGAAATCGTGTTCTCCCTAAAAGAACTTTCCCTTCCCTCTTGGCAACAATGTACACCAGTTTCTAATAATATTGGGTCCCCTCTTCTTTTAACAGCGGGAAAATTCCTTGGGTGCCCTTCCCCTGACCCCACCTCTTGTTTTGCAAAGGCCCTGCTGCAAAGGGCTACACGCGGGCACAGAACTACCAGGCACATTTTATTCTGGTAGCAACGGTGCCTTGATTAATTCTGCAGTCCCAGTCAGCGTTAGGGATGAAATAAAACCCCTCAGGGTTAAGTGTTTACCATGTGCCATGTACTGAGTGCCTCTGAGATATCAGCAGATTTGATTCTCAGAGGAACCCTCTGATGAGGTACCATTATTTCCCCCAACTTGATGGATGGAGAAACCAGGGTTCAAGGCAATATAGCAGCAGTGCTGAGATTTGACCTCCGTCTAGGTCCAGAGTCCGTGCTCTTGATCCCAGGGCATGGACTCACTCTGAGAATTGCTGGCGAGTGAGTTTGTAGGCTCACTCAGTTTTTGAGCCAACCCCAGCCAAGGGGGTGGTCTATCAGCTGGGCTTGAAAAAAGCTTGTGAGTCCTTGGCTGGGCGAGCTCCGGGAGCTCCCCAGGCCTTGGGATGCTCTCTAGGAATGTCCCCTCCACCTAAGTCCTTGAGTGATCCTGGAGGGTCTGCCCACATCCCATCTCGCCTTGCCAGGCACTCGAGGGATGCTCTTCAGGTACTTGCTCTGTCCTGCTTCAGAGCAAGCAGCTCAGGTTTCGATTTTAGAAAACAAAGAAATAACCAAACAAAAACAGGTGTCTACTCCAGGTCGCAGGTAGGACACCAAAGAGGAAACGGCACCTGCTGGCATTTCCGCTGCCTGGTCATCTCAGGTTCTCCCTCCCTCTCTCTCTGCCACGTACCAGGATCTAGGAGCCTGCTTTGAAAGGCTGTCCTTCTAGTCCTGACTATGAAGGAGATATAGGTAGAGATAGAAGAAGTAGTCAGTGGGGCAGGGGACACCCTTCTCTCTGAAGCACTTAAGATCATCACTCTTCTGCTGCACGTAAACTTGGCTTATTTTCAGACTGCCAAAGGGGCCCCCTGTACGTGCTCCTTCTCTGCTGACCCTGACTTTGGGGACTTTGTTACCTGGAAGCATTAGGTCAGAGCATCCCAGGTGAAAAGCAAGCTACAACTCCCCACTCCTGTTTTGTTTTTGTTTGTTTGGTTGGTTGGTTGGTTTTTGTTTTTGTTTTTTTGGTGGGGGGAAAGGAGATGGAGAGAGAAGAAATTCACACAACTGCTGTTCACGTGAGGGCTTGTCAGGGTACAAGGTACGGAGTCCAAGGGAAGCTACTGACCTGAGGAGGGCTTTTTGTCTCTTAGTAAATGCCCCAGACTGCTGTGCCTTTTGAGATTTTGTTCCTGCTTTTTATACTTTTTCTCTTGCCTCCCTTGTAGTCAGGCTTCAACCTGTCCCTTTTTTCCTGCTGTCAGTGAGCCTTCCCGAAGCAGTCCCTCAGGCCTTTCTAATCGGCTGCTTCCAGTCTGCTGTAGGCTGGGAAATCAGATAACCAATTATGTAACATTAACAGCCGCTGTGATCTTGGCTCTTACTCTGTAGCAACTACCATGCCTGCCCAGCACCTCTTATTTACGCAACATAATTTAATCCTTAGAACAGTGTGGTTGGGGTGATAATTCTCATTCTGTCTAGTGACAGAACTCTGACCCAGAGGTATGGGGTGAGAGCTAGGATTTGGGCCTCCCTCTGACTCCAATACCCACTTAGCATTAAGGCCAGCAGGTGACACCTGTCTGGGCTGGGGGAGCTTGTTTTCTGCTCACTTCCTGGTCTGAAGTCTGGAGTTCAGAAGTGTCTCCAGATGACTTCTGCTACCCATGGAGACAGCTAAGGAACAGAGAGGGACATTCCTGGTAATAGGTGGAATTAGCAGCCCAGGTAGGAAGGGGCCCCAAGATCACAGAGATTTGCTAGGCCTGTTCATCTCTTAACAGGCTGGGGTAAAACACTGCCTTGGAACTTTCAAGTCTACTTCTGGTTTAGACTCATTCTCAAACACCCAGTGTGTACTCTGGGCCACACTAATGGGCCACCAAGTGTGTACTCGGGCACCACACCCAACCTATGAGACCTCACCTCTTTTGAAGGAGATTATGAGATTTGGAGCATATCTCATATGGAGATATGAGCATATCTAGAGCATATGTGGTTCAAGCTCCCTTCAAAAGCTGTCATTTTTTTTTTTCTGATCTAAACTCTCTTATAGCAATTTTTTTTTTTTTTTAGGGCCACACCTGCGACATATGGAGGGTCCCAGTCTAGGGGTTGAATCAGAGCTGTAGCCACCGGCCTACACCAGAGCCACAGCAACGCGGGATCCGAGCCACATCTGCGACCTACACCACAGCTCACGGCAACGCTGGATCCTTAACCCACTGAGCAAGGCCAGGGATTGAATTTGCATCCTCAAAGATGCTAGTCAGATTTGTTTCTGCTCAGCCATGATGGGAACTCTGCAAATAAATTTTAAAGCTAACACTTTTCCTTTAGCTGACCCAGACACTGTACTGGTATCTACCACTGACAAAGACCACAAAGTCCATTTTGTTCAGCATCTCTAAAATACTATTTTTGTCTATTTGGTGAGAACAGATGGGACACAAACTTTAGATCCCTGGGTTCTAGTTCTGGATTATGTCACCTCTGGGTCCTGAGGTCCTTACCTGCAAATTTTACATATTAATCTACATAAATTTTACATATTAACCTATGTAATGCTACGGACTGAATGTTTGTGCCCCCGCCCAGTTCAGATGTTGGAATCCTAATCCCCAAAGTGGTGGGATTGGAGAGGGTGCTTTGGGAGGTGATAAGGTCCTGAGGGTGAAGCCCTCATAAATGGGATTAGTGCAACCATCTGCAGACACAAGGAGAAGACAGCCATCTGCACACCAGGAAGAGGGCCCTCACCAGACACCGAATCTGCTGGCACCTTGATCTTGAACTTCCCAGACTCCAGAACTGTGAGAAATAAATGTTGGTTGTTTTAAGCCACTCAGTCTAGTATTTGCTATAGCAGCTCAAGCCGACTAAGACAGTTAAGTAATAAACCAGCAAGTAATGTCTAGTACAAGTCTGTGAACTATCTTTCTAGAAATAAGAGCCCTGTATTTATTGGTAGGAGACACGATTTGTTAAAATGACTTGTCAATGGAACTCAAGCCTAATCTTTATAATCTATAAAAATAAGCACATGTACATTGTTTTAATCTTGGTACTGATTCTCCTTGATTTACACAGATGATATGAAAAGGGGTTTAACTAATAAAGTCTATGCCCTCCACCCTTTCAAAGCTTTCCCGTGTGTACTGAGGTAACTTTCGCAGATTTCTCAGAAGCTTTGGTCCATGTGTTTCTCAAAGCTTCCTGGTGGCGACCCCTCCATTACAACCAGGCCCGGTGCTTGGGGGCCGCCTGTGCCACTCTGAGTGAAGGGGAAGGGAAGGCAAATGACAGCCTTGATCAGAGGTGGCTTCCCGGCCACTGGCATGCGGGTTGGCTTGCAGATGGCGTTTTGCTTGGCCTGCCCCTTGCTCTTGTACAGTGTGGATTAGCTGCCAATATTTACAAATGAGGGGATCACACATAAAAAATACGATTTCTGGCTTCTTTGGGAGAACCATGAAGGCTGGCTATCCTAGGTCCACATTCTCAGGCATCAGGTGGCTGCTGTTTGGACAGGATGAGTGTTCTCTGGTTGGCCACAGAGTCCTCTGCCTGTCCTGCTCCTGACTGGGGGGCCTCTTGTCCGATATCTATCACCCGTCAGGCCCTGTTTTCTTACACTTTCCCTGTATCTTGCATTTCCGTAATCTGGCATTAGGGGTTGCACCTGAGGCCACGCCCACTTGGCAACTCCAGGGGGGTCATTCAGTTCCCCTGGAACTGTACTGCAGAGCGCCCCTATTGGTATTCCCTGGAAACTGACTTCTACACTATTTTTTAAAACATAAGTACATATATTAACATTTGGATGATGGCATTTTAAATTTTAGCTTAAAGACTAAGCATATCATTGCAGAACATGTATTAAGATTTTAATATATGCATTTTAGATAATATAACCATTTCAGCCAAGTAGTATTAAAATTCCTACAACTAAGAAGTTATGTCCTACAGGCTTTACAAGAACCCTTTTTACAAACTTTTTTTTTTTTTTGACTTTTTGCCTTTTCTAGGGCCCAGGAGGTTCCCAGGCTAGGGGTCCAATCAGAGCCGTAGCCGCTGGCCTACGCCACAGCCACAGCAATGCGGGATCTGAGACTCATCTGCCATCTACACCACAGCTCATGACAATGCTGGATCCTTAACCCACTGAGCAGCGCAGGGATCAAATCCACATCCTCCTGGATGCTAGTAGGGTTTGTTACCACTGAGCCACAAGGGGAACTCCATACAGACTACTTAGAAGAATTATAAGAAACCACTTCCTGCAGTGAGAAATCCTTTCCCTCTAAAGCTTCTTTGAGATGAAAAATAAGAAAAGGGCCCTTCCCTTCTCCCACATCAATGGCTACCTATCAACAATAACAATCACTGTTCACATTTTAATTTTTTAATAAGATTTTTAAAATAAGAAAACATAAAATGTTCAACCTGTGTACTTTTCAAATTTTGTAAGAATGCTGAGTACTCCTAAAGGAGAAATATTGCAGCCAAAGAATTTAGAGCTGGAAAAGAAACTTGGAATGTATTAATAGCCAAGACATGGAAACAACCTAAATGGCCATCAACAGAGGAGTGGATAAAGAAGATGGAGTACATATACACGATGAAATATTACTCAGCCATTAAAAGGAAAAAAATAACGGTATTTGCAGCAACATGGATGGACAGAGACGTTATCATGCTAAGTGAAGTCAGTCAGACAAATGAGACACCAACATCAAATGCTATCACTTGCATGTGGAATCTGAAAAAGGGACACAATGAACTTCTTTGCTGAACAGATACTGACTCACAGACTTTGAAAAACTTATGGTTTCCAAATGAGACAGGGGGATGGGGAGATGCAGTGAGGATTTGGGATGGAAATGCTATAAAATTTGGTTGTAATGATTGTTGTACACCTATAAATGTAATAAAATTCATTGAGTAATAAAGTAAAATAAAATAAAATACACCAAAAACAAACAAAACAAAACAAAACAAACTTGGAATGTATTGAGTCTAATCACTTCATTTAGGGACAAGTACAAAAATCAGTCCAGAGATGTTAACAAACTCACCCAAAGTCACACAGCAAATAAACAACAGGATCTGGATTACAACACAGGACTCCTGTTTCTTGCTTATTTCTTTTCATCAATAACTGTGACTCTAAACTGCTACTAATAACATACAGAAATGAATGTGGGGGGAGAGTTGGTGGCAGGAGAAAAAAAAAGAGTGAGAAAGACCCAAGAGAGAAAGTGAAAAATAACCTGCCAACTGAGCAATCATCATTGTTACTGCTGTGTGAAATTTTAATTTCCTCTTTGGAAATTTAGGTTAAAAATACATCTATTTCGATTTGCAGAGTGCTCGTCTTCTTTACGTTTCAAACTTCACACTTTACTTTTGAATAAATGTTTATTTTCTAATGTAATCCTAGAGATTTCGCTCCAATGAGGGGAAAGACTTAGGCTCTAGACATTATATCCGAACCCCCTTCGAAGTGTCAAGAAATTTATAAAAGTCTCTTTATACCTAAAGGGAGTTAGAATGTCTTAATATAAGCCATTTGAGAGATTTATTTGGCCTCGCTCTGAAATGCCTGTAGCACACATTTGGCACCCACATTTGTTCACTCATCTCAACCTTCCACATTCTTAAAGTCGATCTCAGTTTGGACTATATTAACCCTTAGTTGTGATTATAGAAAGTTGTGCCCTCCTTAAGAACAGTGGAGGGGGGGGATGGGGGGGGCCTTCATCAATAAATGAGTTGCTTGAAAAATGAAAAAAATCTTTTGTCCTCTAGTCTTTACATTTCTAATTCAGCAAGTGACAACTTACCCAGAATAGGGAAGACAGTCAAGCGTAGGTCACCAGTTCCTACACTAGGTTCCTCAAAACCAAGGGTTTTCTGGGAACGACCCAGGCACACATTTTAGCTGGAAGACTTTTCTTGGCCTCCCTTTCTCTTTGGGGACACAGAGGCAGCATACGCTGATGAAGCGTCATGACCCCACACTCAGGGCCTTGGATGCGCCGTGGTTTCTCCTAGCCAGGGCCTAAACTTGGATTTTGTCTGCAATCCATCATTTCAAGATGTGATTTCCACCACATCCCCCCTCTCCGTCTTTGGCTCACTTTATTCATTCTCTTAAGTACCTAGAAATGATATTATCAAAGATTCCATCTCAGTCCCGCAATGGATTCTGCCTAATTGATCTATGTCCTTTCATCCCCCCCACCCCCCCACCCGCCTTTTTTTTTTTTTTTTTTTTTTCCTTTAGAAAGAAGAGATGATGAAGAAAATGTTCTTGGAATTCTTTTCTGGCAGAGTCCTGTGAGCTTTGCTTTAAATTGTTAGTGAAATGCTTGACATTTTTCCTTCACTTTATAAACATTATGTGCAAATCATTCAGAATCCTTAATGGAAAGTAATTTCCCATTAATGCAGGCCATAAATGCCATTTTCTTTTGAAACCGTGCCTTAGAAACGAACAGGATGGGACCCCTTCACATTTGCAAATTCTACCCACACATCAGTGAAACCCCATGCCGGAGTTGGGGGCTGAAGCTCCCGCCAAGGGCACTTTAGAAGAGGCCACCTCGGGAAGGCACAGGCAAACGTGAATCAGTGGCACAGCATGGACTTTGCGGCACTGGAGAGTCCAGTTACAGACACTGAGCCTTGGTAAAAGCCATCTTTTTCACATCTGTGATCTCTGGCTGACCATCACCCTTCTAATAACTCAATCTGCCTAAGCACTGCGCTACTGGCCAAGAAGGAGGGGACATTAGCAATGACATGCACAGTCTGGATGATGAAGCCAAAGAACTCACTGTCCTATCAGTGTTTTCTCCTTCCAAGTCAGATGCACACAACAGACTCTCTCTGCAACCACTTGCTGGCCAGAGTCCATATGATCAAGAATCTTGGAAATAAATCATTCCCAATGCTCTTGAACATTTTCTAACATTCCCCAACATTTTCTCTTCACGATATAAAAGGAAAATCTACAAGGTGAAGTGCCCAGATCGACTACTTACTGGCTCTATGACTTTGGGGAAGTCTCACTTAACTTCTCCACTTGACTTCTAGTAGGTGGTCGGTAAGTATTAATTACTATATTGTTAAATGTCTTATTTATTACTGTTTTATTTTTTATTATGACTTCCTTGGAACACGTTATGAGGATAAAATGAGTTATGTATCTAAAGCATCACATGATGATACCTGGCTCATTTCTGGCACTCAAATGCTATGTCCTTATATCCTTAAGTGGTACTTTAGTTAAAATACTTTTTCACTTCTTTTTTATGCCAGTCTGAGAGGTCACACATAGTCCTCCTATAGGTAGGTAAAGACACATTCATCAAAGGAAAGCTGCATTGTCTCTCACAGCAAATGGGAGCATGGCATCTTGGGAAGCTTGACCAGAGTTCCCATCTCTAAAAACCAAGCACCTATGTAGATGCAGGCTGGAAGGTAGAGGGGCGGGGTATGAACTGAGTCCTGGGGTCCACTGATTCTGCTTCATTCAGATGTAATACAAACAGGGAGGCAGGCTGCGATTGGGCTTGTTTTCAAAGTTTTCAGTTAGACTGTTTATACCCAGCATCTTTTTAAACAGAAGCTTTGAAATGCCTTACAATAACATATGAATTCAGAATAAACGTTTTTCTATTTCAGACCTGAAATAGAAAAGTAAAGCCACAAAAAGTACGGAAATATGTATGTTCATCCAAACAAGAGAACTTTTGAGGAAAGGGGTGGGGGGCACTATTAACAGTGATACTAGAGCAAGCGACATGCACTGGGACTGTCCCCAGCAAACCAGGATACCCGATCATATGCACTAGCTCTGGTCATTTTAATGATTGCTGTGCTTGAACTTCATACCTGGCATTGAGCTCCCTGGGGGCTGGAGAGAACAGAGAATAGAATGAAATATGCAATTTCTTTAAAGAAGGAAGCAGTGTTCTGTAATAACCTATATGGAATGGATATGTGTATGTGTATGGCTGAATGACCCTGCTGTACACAGAAATTAACACAACCTTGTAAATTAACTATACTGCAATAAAATTGAAAAATTAAAAAAAAATAAAGGAGGAAGTACTCCTATTCCTCAAAAGCCATCAATTTTTGCATTATTAAAAACATTTTTTGTTTATTCAAATATTCTTACTGAAACACAATTTAATGAATACATTGAAGAAAGGAGAATATTGCACATAACCCCATCGATTAGTCTGGTTTACATGCAGACACTGATTTACTGATCATCATCATAGCACATTTACAACCCTGTGTCTTTCTTTCCAATTTAATATCAAACCATAAAAATTTTTATGTTGCTACATAATTCCAATGTTAATAAGTTTGATTAGCTGCATAATATTCCATTTGATACACAACTATCTACTCAACCACAATTCTACTCTTGACAAATAGATATAAATAAATATTGATCATTAGGCTGCGCCCACTTATAACTTTTTCTTCCTCTTTATAGTGCTGTAATAGATTCAGGAATATGCTTCGCTGAAATTATTTCTTTGGGATACGTTTCCAGGAATGAAGCCACTGAGGGCTTATAAATGTTTTTATTAATTTTGATAGATACTGCTAAATGGATTTCCCAATGAGCTACCTCAGGGGTTGGCAAACTAAGACCTCTAGTTCCATTAAAACAGGACACACGCCTGCCCTTTTCACGCCTACCCCTTTTCATAGTGTCTATGGCTGCTTTCACGCCATGACAACAGAGATGAGTAGTTGCAACAGAAGCAATATAGCCCATCATAGAGTATAAACTATTTATGATCTGTTCCTCTACAAAAAAAGCTTGTCAACTCCTAGGCCATCCTGATGTGCACTCCACAAGTGGTGTGCAGTGTGGGTGTGTTCATGGTACCACATTCTAAGAGAAATGAACTATGTGGGGCCCTACATCTTCTGCAACACACTTGTAGCAGACAAATGTGGCAGAAACAGCAAGCTAGCCATCCAAACCCGCTCTTTCCTTCTTCCATAGTAACATAATGGTAAGATGTGGCTCTCCAGCTAACTTCCTCCTCCCCCACTCCATCTGCAGCTAAATTGTGGTCATGGGCCTAAGCTCTTCCCAGTGGGATGGGAGCAGAAGTGATGTGAGCTGCTTTGGGTTCATTTCCCTAAGAGGAAACCCCTGGCCCTGGATGTCCACACTTAAATTCTATCTTGTTTGAACCACTGTGTTCTTGAGTCTCTGTACAACCACAATCACCCTAACTACTGGAGAAACTAGTACCAGAAGGGAGGGGTTGGTATCATAAAAACAAAAATTTAGTGGCACTGACTCAGCAGCCAGGTCGTGATAACAAAGAAACAGGTCTAACAGGCGTGAAAGCTGGTGACCCTTGTTAGGCTGTGGCTAAACATTTAGTAAAACTGTGGCCTGTGATAACTTTGAAAGCATGCCACACACATACCTGGAGCTCTAAAGGAAGAAAGTGGAGAATGTTAGTGGATGTTAGCTCCTCCTTGGTACATCTAGCCAGTTATTACAAGAAAGGCAAAAATTACCCCATTTGCAAGCAAAGACAAAAAGGAAGAGAGAAAAATCAGAGGTGGGGTCCTAGGACAAACTGCTTCCGTATTCCAGAGAACAGAGGATACACAGTTTGTTGCTCCAAATCATTCTCAGAGACTTCGCTGAATGAAGGCACCTAGTTCCACAGCAAAGATGACTCCAAACATACTACCATGGTGACTAAGAGGGTAATGGACCTGATTAGTACCCATGAGGATGTGGGTTCAATCCCTGGCCTCGCTCAGTGGGTTAAGGATCTGGCATTGCCATGCGCTACGGTGTAGGTCACAGACGCAGCTCAGATCCAGCACTGCTGTGGCTGTGGTGTAGGCCGGCAGCAGCACCTCCCACTCATCCCCTAGCCTGAGAACCTCCATGTGCCATGGGTGAGGCCTAAAATTAAATAGATACATAATTAATTAAAGATATTGCCTTCTCACTCAAGTCTGTTGTTTCAGATGGCCTCCAGCTAGCCACTGGAAGTTAGAAAGATTAGACAAGATAAGAAAGACAGACGGCAGATTTAAGGGCTATCTATAAGAAAGAAACTTGGATGTGATACAGATCAGAAGCTATGATGTTTTTGGAGGCCCTGACTTGTGAAAGGACGTGTGAGCCTAACTTGAAAACGTCTCCATCTATTGAACCTTGAAGAACCCTCAAGGGCCTAAGCCTCAGGAAACACAATTCCCAAAGCAGGCAGCTTTCCAGAGCCCATGTCAGGGGGGAAGTGAGGACATGGAAGACTTCTGAGAAGGCAAATCTAGGGACCCAAAGGATGAAAGTGATTCCTCCCAACCACCTTCCAGAGAGCAGTACTAGAGTCTAAGCTTCTTGCACCAACAGAGTAGGGTGTCCTTGCCACTCCTTTCCAGAAGAATTCCATCCTTTTTCTGGACTAGTGCCTGCTGTGCCTTTCCCATTATAATGGGGTGTGGCTGCCCTGCTAGAGATGGCACTTCCCAACTTTCTTTGCCATGACCTGTGGTCATTGGATCTGAGTTCTCAACTCTGGAATGTGAGTGTGTCATTGGCTTAAGAGGACATGTCTAGCCCAGCCTTCTGTTCTTTCTCCCCTTCCTGCTGGCTGGAGTGGCAGCAACTAGGACAACCCAGAAGCCACAGGATGGTGAAGATGGCAGAGCTGCCATCGGCGTAGGCCCCTGAGTGACTCCAGGGACCAGAAGCAGAGTCTCCCTGGATCGCTGCATGAGTGAGAAATCTTATTTTGTTGAGCATTGGTTGCACTTTGGGGGTCTTTTCCTTTTTTTCTTTTTTTTAACAGAAACCAGTGTTCCTCTAATACAATACAAAAAGAACTTTCCAGAGAGCTATATCTGAGTATCCTCCTGATAACATTTTAATGAAGCCAATTTTATTCAAATAACTTTAAATGAAACATTGCATCAAAACGTAAACTGAAAAGTAGCACTGCATGTTAGAGACTGTAACCATGAGAATAATTAGGATGAAAAGTAGACAATTTTATTAAATTCAAGCTAGGTATTCTTGGCCACAAAAGACTTTTAGCCTGAGGCCTATCTTCTCTGTTAAAACTGGACAGAAAAATGTTCCAGCACAAAACTGTGGCTTTATCTCCTTGAAATCAGAATAGCTAAAAGAGAATTGAAAAAAAGAATAATTTTCTCATGATATGATGCAAGATCCTCCGGGTCTATAGCCATTTAGCGCCTAAAGCTATCTTGGGTAACAAACAGCAGAGAGATGTGTCCACTGAGACATATGACACTGAATGACTTGAAGTTCACATGAATATAGCAGACTGAGTGCAAGACTGTAGCCTTCCTTTCATGTATCAAATAACTATTCATTATAAGTATGTCTTACAGATGGCCAGTAGGCACATGAAAAGATGCTCAAAATCACTCATCATTAGGGATGAGAATGGCCAACATTAGTAAGTCTACAAATAACAAATGCCAGAGAGGATGTGGAGAAAAGGAACCCTCCTACACTGTTGCTGGGAATGTAAAGTGGTGAAACCACTGTGGAAAACAGTATGGAGGTTCCTCAGAAAACTAAATAGAGAATTACTATATCACCCAGCAATCCCACTCCTGGGCATATATCTGGACAAAACTATAATTCAAAAAGATACATGTACCCCAATGTTCATAGCAACACTATTCACAATAGCCAAGGCATGGAAACAACCTAAAGGTCCATCTACAGATGAATGGATTAAGATGTGGTTCATATACACAATGGAATACCACCCAGGCATAACAAAGAATGAAATAATTCCATCTGCAGCAACATGGATGGAACGAGAGACTCTGATACTGAGTGCAGTAAGTCAGAAAGAGAAAGACAAATGCCATATGATATCACTTATATTTGGACTCTAATATATGGCACAAATGAACCTATATCTACAAAACAGAAACAGATTCACAGACATAGAGAGCAGACTTGTGGTTGCCAAGGGGGAGAGGGGAGGAAGTGGGATGGACTGGGAGTTTGGAGTTAGTAGATACAAACTATTACATTTAGAATGGATAAGCAATGAGGTCTTATTGTACAGTACAGGGAACTATATCCAATCTCTTGGGATAGAGCATGATGGAAGATAATTTAAGGAAAGGAATATGTGTGTGTGTGAGAGAGAGAGAGAGAGACAGAGACTGGGTCACTTTGCTGTAGAACAGAAATTGGCACAACATTGTAAATCAGCTAAAATTTAATAAAATATAATTTTAAAAAATAAAATAGGTATGCCTTTAATTCCAAACAAGAATGAACACCAGTGGTAGGCCACGAATTATGGGGAATATAAGGAATATCTGAAAGATGGAGAGAAGAAGATGAAGGACATGAAACTGGGTCAGAAAGAGAAAGACAAACGCCATATGATAACACTTCTATGTAGAATCTAATATATGGCACAAATGAACCTATCTACAAAACAGAAACAGCCTCACAGACATAGAGAGCAGACTTGCAGTTGCCAAGGGGAAGGGGAGAGGGAGCTGGATGGAGATGCAACAAAAGTGGACTTCAGGAATGCCCATGAACTCAATGCCGAGAGCAGGTGGTTCTGGAAGCTGGATGACTGGTTGGCATTCTGGGAAAAGAAAGGCCTGGTGAGTCTTTCCATTCTGAGTTTGCACCAAGCACCCGGGAGCCCAGGCATCTGCCTCCAGGAAGGACTCCTGAGTGCAGGGACCTGAAACAGTTCCATGAGGAATGCAAGTACCCAGAAAACTAGAAACCAGAGTTCCTCACTCAGTAGAGCATCCCTAAGTTCCCCATAGCCATGGGAAGCAGGCAGCAGTAACAGACATAGTGCCGCGAGCAAATTAACATGGAATCACAAACAAAAAGCTGTGCACAGAGCTAAGAATAATTTTTTATGCATAATGCTTGGCAAAAATTAAAGCCTAATGACATGGGTATGGAGAAGCAAGTATTGCTACATGAATAGTAGTGTACCTGTTTTAGAGGAGTGATTTGGCAACATCTACCACCGCTTAAAATCTGCATTCACTCTAATTCAGCAGTTTCATGTCCAAGAAAGACCTGCCCATCAGCATATGGGGCAGATATAGGACATTGCTTTTAGCAAATAACTGGAAACAGTCTTAACGTCCATTAGCGGGGAAATGGTACATATAATGGAAAATTAGGAAGCCATTAAAAAATAGTGGGATCCATATGTCCCCTCCTTGGGGTAGTGTCACCTGATTCCTGGTCTCCCTCATGCTCCCCCTGCATCCTCTGTAATCCCTCCCTCTGTTACAGGATGGTAACTAGGTCCTCTCCAAACTCTGAGCTGCCCAAATAAATGGCTTGTGTTTTTCATCAAAAAAAAAAAAAATTAGTGGGATAGATCTATATGCATAACATGGAAATAACCCCAAGAAATAGGGACATATGTACAAAAGCTAACCTCAGAACAATACTTCTAATATGATCTTTTATTTGAAAAGCAGAAAATAATCTAAAACAGTGTGTATATAGCCCACTTCTCGATGCACATACACAGATATGACAGTGTTCCTACCGAACTGTTAACAATAGCTACGTGTAGGGAGGTGATTGGGATGGAATGAACGGGTGATCACAGGAAACTGGAGCATGATTCAGACCACTTGAGCGTTATTTTTCTTAATTTGATTGTTTCATTAAGAAATATATCTGTGCCACGTGTCTAATTTAAAAAAAATGATGCAGCACTTAAGGCAATGCCTACCATACAGCAGGGGCTCCACAGATGCTAATTCAAACCTATTTTTAAATCAGTAAAATATCTGGGAAGAGTTAAAAAAATATAAATATCAAGGATAATGTTGCATGATGATTCTATGGCCAGGGTTTAATTCCTTTGAAGGCAATAAGTAAAGTGATGGAATTCTTCCTTGATGTAAGTTCTTTTTTTTTTTTACAGTCTGGTAAAGTTTTATTTCAACAACAAGGCTGCTGTAAAAATTGCACTTTGTTTTCCAGTGTCTCCCTTTCCTAAGAATGAGCAATTTATTTATTTATTTATTTTTTTTCCTTGATGTAAGTTCTTGAACGGAGAACCAGGAAAGGGGGCATTACTGGTGGGGGGTGGAGTTCACCAAATAACCTAGAGAGAAATCCAGGGCCTTAATGTATTCACACTGAATACAGCAATAAGCAGTAAGCAAACACTTCCAGCAGAGCACCCGCAGAATGGTCGTCTCACCTGTTGTCTTTGCTGAAGAGGGGGTGGACACCCCATTGAGCTCACTAGGACTCCTCTTTATGGGCCGTGGCTTGTATTCTCGTTTGGGGACATTGGACGCAGCCGATATCCTGTAATACACATTTTACGATCAGTCAGTATCTGATGAAGAAAGCGAAGCTTCCAAACCTATGTTTGCTCTGCCTTGATGAGCCTACAAATTTAGGTCCTAGGTGACGGTCATGAAAGGGGGTGACTGTTACACACTGATTCTTAAGTAGCCCAAAGTGCTGTGATATCCCAAAAATAGGTTTTGTTACTATATGCAGACATACCTTGTTTTATTGCCTTTGCAAATACTGAGTTTTTTTTACAAATTGAAGGTTTGTGGCAACCCTGCATGGAACAAGCCTGTTGGCACCACTTCTCCAACAGCATTTGCTCACTTTGTGTTCCTATGCCACATTTTGTAATTCCCACAATATTTCAAACTTTGTCTTTATTACTGTATTTGTTGTGGTGATCTGTGTTTAGTGATCTCTGCCACATAAGATGGTAAACAACTGGAGTTCCTGTCTTGGCAAGGCAGAAACGAACCCGCCTCATATTCATGAAGATGTAGGTTTGACCCCTGGCCTTGCTCCGTGGGATCTGGCATTGCCCTGAGCTGTGGTGTAAGTTGAAGATGTAGCTCGGATCCTGTGTTGCTGTGGCCGTGGTGTAGGCCGACAGCTGTAGCTCCAACTCGACCCCTAGCCTGGGAACTCCCGTATGCTGCACGTACAGCCCTAAAAAGAAGGGGAAAAAAAAGATGGTAAACAATTGATAAATGTATATGTTCTCACTGCTCCACCTACCACTGACCTGCCACTGCCCCATCTCTCTCCCCTCCTCAGCCTCCCTGTTCCCTGAGACACAGAAATACTGAAGTTAGGCCCATTAATAACCCTGCCACATATGACTCCAAATGAAAGAGTCTTACATCTCACTTTAAATCAAAAGCCAGAAATGATTATGCTTCATGAAGAAGGTATATTGAAAGCCAAGGAAGGCAGAAAGCTAAGCCTCTTGCATCAAACAGGTAGCTAAGTTGTGAATGCCAAGGCAAAGTCCTTGAAGGAAATTAAAAGTGGTATTCCAGTGAACACACAAATGATAACAACAACAACAAAAAAAAGTGGAACAGCCTTATTGCTGACATGAGGAGAGTCTGAGTGGTCTGACAGAAGATCAAACCAGCCCTTAAGTCAAAGCCTCATGCAGAGCAAGACCCTAACTCTCTTCAATTCTATTAAGGTGAGAGAGATGAGGAAGCTGCAGAAGAAAGTGTGAAGCTGGCAGAGGTTGTTTCAGGAGGTTTTTAGGACAGAAACCATCTCCATAACATTGAAGTACAAGGTGAAGCAGCACCTGTTGCTGTGGTAGCTGAGCAAGTTATCCGGAAGATCTAGCTAAGAGAACTAAAGGAGGTGGTGCAGAAAACAACCAACTTTCAAAGTAAATGGAACAGCCTTCTGTGGGAAGAAGACGCCATCTAGGACTTTCATAGCTAGAGAGGAGAAGTCAATGTCTGGCTTCAAAGCAGCTTCAAAGGACAGTCTGGCTCCCCTGTTAGGGGCTAATGCACCTGGTGACTCTCAGTTGAAGCCAGTGCTCATTTACCTTCCTGAAAATCCAGAGCCCCTTGAGAGTTATGCTCAATCCACTCTGTCTGTGCTCCAGAACTGAAACAGCAAAGCCTGGATGACAGCACATCTGGTTACAGTATGGTTGACTGACTATTTGAAGCTGACTTCTGAGACCCACTGCTCAGGAAGAAAAGATTCCTCCCAAACGATGACTGCCCATTGACAATGTACCTGGTCACCCAAGAGCTCCGATGGAGATGCACAAAGAGATCGATGTTGTCATCATGCCTGGTAACACAGCACCATTCTGCAGCCCATGACCAAGAAGCGGTTTCAGCCTGCAAGTCTCATTATCTAGGAGTACATTTCGTAAGACTGTAGCTGCCAGGGAGAGCGATTCCTCGGAAGGAGCTGGGCAAAGTAAACTGAAAACCTTCTGGAAGGGATTCATCATTCCGGATGCCATTACAACTATGTGTGATTCATGGCGAGAGGTCAAATGATCAACACTATCAGAAGAAGTTGATTCCAGCTCTCCTGGATGACACTGAAGGGTTCAAGACTTGAATGGAAGAAGTGACTGCGGATGTGGCGGGAAGAGCCAGAGACCTAGAATTCGAAGTGAAGCCTGAAGATGGGGCTGAATTGCTGCAACCTCATGAGAAAACTTGAACAGAGGAGTAGCTGCTTCTTTTGGAAGAGCAAAGAAAGTGCTTTCTTCAGAGGGAGACTACTCCTGATAAACATGCTGTGAAGACTGTTGCAGTGACAATAAAGCATTTACAATACTACACAAACGGAGTTGACAAAACAGCCCCAGGCTTTGAGAGGACTGACTTCAACTTTGAAAGAAGTTCTGCTGTGGGTAAAATACTATCCAATAGCATTGTCTGTTACAGAGAAATCATTTGTGAAAGGAGGAGTCAATTTATAGTGCCGAGTTTGTTGTCTTACTTTAAGAAATCGCCACAGCCACCCAGCCTTCAGCATCCACCACTCTGATCAGTCATCAGCCATCAAGGCAAGACCCACCTTCAGCCAAAAAAAGGAGGACTCGCTAAAGGCTCAGATGATGGTTAGCATTTTTTTTTTATTTTAGAAATAAAGTACTTTTATTTATTTATTTTTCTTGTGATGGCCACACCTGCAGCGTACGGAAGTTCCCCTGAGGCATATGGAAGTTCCCAGACTGGAGGTCAAATCAGAGCTGCAGCTGCCAGTCCACACAATGGCCATAGCAATGCTGGATCCTTAACCCACTGAACTAGGCCAGGGATTGAAGCCACATCCTCACAGACACTATGCCAGTTTCTTAACCCACTGTGCCACAAAGGCAACTCCTAAAGTACTTTTAAATTAAAGTATATACATTGTTTTTTTCAGGCATAATGCCATTGCACACTTAATAGATTACAGTTTAAAGGAAATATAACTTTTACATGCACTAGAAAGCTGAAAAATTCATGTGAGTCACTTGATTGCAATATTCACTTTATTGCAATAGTCTGGAGCCAGATCTGCCATATCTCCAAGGTATGGCTGTATTTGTAAAGCATTTGTCTTTCTCAGGATGTCTGAGGCATCCAGCAAGTGCCAGGGATGAACCCGGCCCTCACCAATGCCTCTTCCTTTTCCTTGTGCAAGGGCAGAACTACGAAAATATGCTCTTGTGAGCAGTAAATGAACCACCTGCTTATAAAAGTGGATGCTCCAGAGGCTAGACATAACTTTCATCTTCTCTCCATAATGACTGCATTGATTTAAGCAAAAACCCCTCCAAATTTATTCATTCTCATTATCCTACGTAAAACAATTTTGTTATCAAACCTCGTCCAAAAACTAGGACAGTTTTTTTAACCTGGTATTTTAATCAATAGGGTTACCGTGCATACAACCTATATCATTAATTTTCAGGAAAAGTAGACAATCATTATAGTTATAAAGAGCAGAGCAATCTTTTCACCCTTCAGAAGGTATTTTTGACTCTTTCAACATCTCTCAGAGTCCATATTATGCAAGCAGCCTGATATTTGTGCTGGTAACGTAAAAACACATCTTTCCCCAGATACTTACATACTTTCTGAATATCATCTCTCACTCTTCTCCACATCCCTAGATTCTGGGGAGGGAGTATATGCCATCCCACCCCCAGCTAAAATCTCATCAGGTCAACCATGAAGCCAGGACAGCTCTGCAGGGGCTGAACTTGAAGTCGAGTGAGGAATTTTGGTTGACTTGAGGACAGGTCATGAAAAAGGGCTTGAGTGTGAAAAAAAAAGAGAAGTGCTGCCAGATCCCTTCTCCCAGGTCTATCCTGTTAGCCAAAGCCACGTATTTATTATCTCACTGCTATCCCACACCCAACCATGAAAACCAGCTAAAGAAAATTCAACACAGGAGTTCCCATCATGGCGCAGCAGAAACAAATCTGACTGGCATCCATGAGGATGCAGGTTCAATCCCTGTCCTTGCTCAGTGGGTTAAGGATCCGGTGTTGCCATGAGCTGTGGTGTAGGCTGCAGACATGGCTCGGATCTGGCGTTGCTGTGGCTGTGGTGTAGGCTGGCAGCTATAGCTCTGATTTGACCCCTAGTGTGGGAACCTCCATATGCCGTGGGTAGGGGCCTAAAAAGACAAAGAAAGAAAGAAAATCCAAAACAGTACAGGGCAGTGGGAAGGGGAAGATGGAGAGACAGAAAGAGATACTGATTTTGATTGATTTTAACTCTGTATTCCTAGGCTTGCAAGGAACGTGAAGGCTCTTACCGCATCTGTAGCTTGCTCTGTAGCTCCTGCAGAATCTCTGTGGATTGTTTGTGATAGTCTAAAGCTGCCTCTATAAACACGGCCAACTGGCTGACTTGTTCTACCTGCAGCAGAAGTGGAAAATTACTCCATGGAGGCTAGAGCCTGTGTAATGTTGAGAGAGAGAGAGAGATGGGGGACACCCATGACAAAGACCCGGCTTTGCAAGGAAACCCTGCCTGCCTCGGCTCTGGTGGATTTCATTTCATTGCATCGCAGAGCCCTGTGTAGTCATCACACAGGACATGGTATAGACCTATAAATACTGGAAAGACATGTTCAAATTTATGTGTGATTACGAAGTTGTTTTAACACAATAAAAAAGCCTATTTTTCCAATTAGGTGATATTCTCGGGAGACATTTAAGCTATAAAGTTCATGGATCTGAAAATGGAGAGATAAAGCTTTTCCAATTACAAGTGAAGCCAACACTTGATAAATGAACTGCTTCCTTAGCGAAGTGTCTCTATGGGCACTTCCTAGCTAAGTCAAATCAAGAAACTAAGTAAATGAAGCTATGCTCAGATATGAAGGGAAGCCAGGGAGCAGGGCATGCTCCAGCGCAAAGACTTTCCGGCCCCTTATATGTTTTTGGTGCCCCTGTATGCTTTTGTTGCTATCGGCACAAAATCATTCCCCTGAAACATACAGCCCAAAGGCATTAACTAGAAGGACGCTGGCTCTCTCTTTCCCATGAACCAAGACATTCATGAAATCAGTGACCAAATTACAGTGGATATATAAAAAAAATTAAAAAGTAATGTCACAAAAGAAAGCCAGGAAGACCTAGCAATGTGTAATTTGTGGAAGAGATGTTGCCAGTAGAGCACCGGCATTTCCTTCCTGCTTCCCCGCGTGTCTAATGGGCTCCTAGAAAAGAGGCATTAATTAAGCTCATTTCCACAAGCCTCTAAGGCAGGACTACGGGGCTGAGGTGATGGGAGCGCCTAGCATGAATCTCCTGTGCTCCAGAACCAGACAGAGCACAAGTCAAAATCAATCCCCCTCTTTCCTAAGCTTCCCCAAAGCCTATGCATCACCTCCTCACTTCTTTTGCTACTCGGCTTCAAAGTCTGCCCTGCTTATTCCCTCTCACACACGCACCCGGCAAAACCCTCCAAGGACTGCTTGGTCTTCAAAGATCCAAGCGGTTTTCATTTGCTATTGCTGATTGTGCTTTAGCCGTCTATTTGCCCCACCTACACCACTTGAATCATGGGTTCAATGCTCATGTAAGAGGTACATGGAATTCCACTTGGGCCACACTGCAATCAGCATCTGCACCATGAAATCCCATCGTATTACGTTTGCTTTGCCATGCTCTGCGGCTGGAAAAGCAACAAGCCTAGCCTTAAATTTTGAGAAACTCAATAAACAAAACAAAGACAGCCTGGCCCCTACAAAAATCCTAAGGATTTCTTAAGTTTCACCTCTTTGGCTTTTACACATACTTTTAAATAAGTCCAGCACCCTGGCCTAACAGGATCACAGTAGAATCTGCTGCAGATTTCTTATATTGCAAGAGCTGTGTGCTAGTTAAATTCTGCATCACACTTCTCTGTCTTTTGTAAAGTGAATCTACATTTTAATAACCACTTTGAAATACACTTGACATTTTATCATTTTTAAGGGAACAGTGAAAGATAGTCGAATGGGTATTCTTTACTCCTTGAAACACATGCGGGGTTGGGAGTGGGGTGGCGGTAGGGTGAGGGAGATAGCCATCTATCATCTCTGATGTGGCTAAAATATTCAATTATATTTTATGGAGATGCATTTGCAACTATTCATTTGATGGCTGACTTTGGAGAGGAAATGGGTCTGGGGCCCCTTGAAACTTGGAAGATAATAGCAGTGCTATACAGTGCCTGCACATAGTAGGTGCTCAATGCAATAAGCTGTAAGTCTCTTGTTGGCAGTAAAGCCATGTGGTGCCACAAGTGGATTATCCATCTCTCCCTGCCAGAAAATGGAGGCTTCTAGCTCTCTGCAGGCCATGAACTGTGAGCTGTGTGCAGCTGGCCTCTGTTTTCCCAACCCCAAGTACAATTAAATACCTGGACCGGCAGAATCAAGGCCGCAATAAACCTCGGCCTGCCAAGAGCCAAAACCTGTCCAAAAGGTGAAACGTTTCTATTAGGAGTTGTTGCCCTGAAATTCACAGGGACCAAATTCATGGGGAAAGTACCTTAGCTGTGGGGGCGGGGGTACTGGGCACTAGTGTGGACCAGGAGTGTGAGACGTTTCAAGAAGCTATGGAAACTCCAGGGATGCCTGAGTGAGACTTGACCCACTGGGGTGGCCTATGGACCAATAGCAAAGGATTTGGGCTGTACCCAAAGGATGCCTGGCTCAAAGGAGTACCTATTGTAGTAAAGACCTTCTAAGATCAACTCTCTGTAAGAAAGTGGAGCGGCGCGGGGTGGGGGTGGGGGGCAGCAAAGGAGCAGGACTGTGAAATCTCTTCCTCAGACCTTCCAACAATCAGTTACCAAAGGGACTGGTCAGCAGCCAGGGAGGCGAGCAGAGAGGCATGTGAGCAAGGCAAGAACAGAACAGTGTGAAGATCTCTGGGATCCGCAGGGGACGTGAATATGGACACGTGCATCCTCTGGCACCTGACAAGCCACCCCCTTTCACAGCTGAAATGGCGCATTTCCAGGGGAGGCCTTCTTCAAGTTTAATTGTGATAATCCAGCTGATTTCTTGCTCTGTCCTATCAAAGAGCTCCACCTTTTTTGGATTCCTCCACTAAGCTAGAGGAAAATTTCTCATGATCTTTGCAATCTGGTCATAAACAGATGCTTCTCTCTCTCTCTCTCTCTCTTTTTTTTTCTCTTTTTTTTTCTCTCTCTCTCTTTTTTTTTTTTTTTTTCATGCCACACCCTCAGCATATGGAAGTTCCCAGGCTTGGGGTTGAATCAGAGCTGTAGCTGCCAGCCTATGCCAGAGCCTCAGCAACACCAGATCTGAGCCACATCTGCAACCTATGCTATAACACATGGCAATGCTGGATCCTTAACCCACTCAGCGAGGCCAGGAATATGAACCCAAATTCTCATGGATACTAGTTGTATTCGTTACCAATGAGCCACAACAGCAACTCTGACAGATGCTTCTTCTAGTAATGCAAAAGTCTTTGAGTTTCTGAGGAATTTTGAGTAAAGCCATTAAATTCATATTAAGTTAATAACATGGGTAATAATCCTCCACACTTTCAGTCTCCACTTCACACTTCCCAAGAATTTCTTGCAAGGGCTCATTGGCCTGACACTGTGAGGTGAGAGTGACTTTCTAGGGGCAGGGAGCTGAGCAGAAGCAAAACCAGAACCACACTTCAGGTCTTAGGCTCCTTGTTGGGTGTGCCTTCTTTCTACGAGTTCAATACTTCCTAAATGTCTTATTCTATACATCACAAGTCCCTTGATATGCCAGTAATAAAATTATCATAATGATTGTGGTGTAGCAGAGGTCTATGGTCAAATAAGTTTGAGAAACTGCCTTGTGTGTCCTCCCAGGAGTCTCTTAGAGATGAATTTTTCATATATTCATAAAAGACTCTGAAAAGTCTTGCGATAAAGAAAATCTGCTTAGTTTTGCTTAACTGAGGGTTTCTCAAACTTACTTGACCATAGGGACATCGTTAATCCACCACACACACACATTCCTTGGAATGAATTTTGGGAAACACCACTCTAGACCAATGGAAATAACCCAGGAATCTGGAACCTAGTAATTCCACCTGTCCTTGGAGCCCATGGACTGAGGGAGGAGGCCCAGGATGGAGATTTGTTGCAAGAGAGCTAGAGAATGCTGCAAGCACCTGGCCTCACTAAACTGAAACGGGCATCTTCTGTTTCTGCCTCCTGCTAATATTAAAGACCTACATTCTGTAATGTTAAGTTATGAGGAATAAACTTCTGTGCAAAAACAGAAGAGGAGTGTGTCAACAGGCCTGGGGCTATTTAGCATTCCCAAGAAATGACGGTGGAGACTGCAAGCCAACCTGAGAGCCAATCATGATGGGCACAGAGGCCCTTCTCCCAGGGGTGGGCTGCTCTGGGTGCCTCCCAGAGCCCCACCAGCCACGGCAAAAGGAGTCCACCAGACCCTTCTGGGATCCTGGGAAAGCTTGTGGACCAAAACACCTCCTGGCTTGCTTCGGCGTGTAGAATAAGGAAGCTACTCAGCCTTCAGCAAGAAGCGAAGTGATGCCCCAGGTCTCCAATCCAGTTCTTACTGACAAGACCCCCAGGACGACACTGTGGGACCAAAGAAGACTCTTCTCTTTGATTCTCCCACTTCCAACACTGCCCCAAATAAGTAAGAAAATAGATGCCTAGGAATATTGGAGTGAACCATTCAAGTCCTTGTCACCACCCTTTCCTTCTTTCTACACCACAGATGGAGGCATGATCTCTCTGACAGATGAGATCGGGGCCCTGACAACCAGGCCTTCTGGACCCTGCACTGGAATAGCAAGAGGGGCTGGCCCTGGGGTCTGTGTTCTGTAAGAAAGCAGGTTGTGAAGAGGCCAAGAGAGATGCATGCTTTTGGCTCTCTGCTCTGCATACCTCACCCTCCCTGAGGGTGGCTCTAAGGTCTACACCAGGCCTGGGGTAGGTAGTTGGGTTCCCATTGTGGCCCAGACCTAAGCTGCCAGTTCTGTCCTCTAGGCAAGGGGCTGGGTTGTCATCCCTGTTTGGCTGCCCCTGTTTGTTTCTCAGCTGGGAGACTGCAGATGGGAGGATAGAGGAGCAACCACACCCTAGAGATCCCTGCATATGACCTGTTGGCCAGAAAACCCCAGGAAAAGCTGCCTGATCTGCATTTGGAGACCCATGAAAGACAAAGCCTGCTAGTCCAGCCAGAGCTCTCCTCCTCCAGTCAGACTGATCTTCAGTAAATGGTTTTTGTAGACATTATCTGGCAAAGCTCTGATCATGTCTTAGCCAGGGCTGTAGGACATGAGGGCTGGAGAACACAGCACCTGCTCCCTGGAGAGCCAGACTTTGGGGTTTGCTCTATTAGTGCACACAGAGATGGGCAGGTGGCCTAGGAGCACCAGACACACCACCTCAAATGGTCCCCCTTCCTTTACACTACCCTGGCTTATCATTTTCTCTCTGGAGTGAGTGCTTGCAAACACTTTCCCCAGACCCTCTTCATTCCTCCCCTTCTGGGTGAGATCGGGGGAATGATCTATAGTTAGTAGGATGGGTGTTCTGCTGCAAAACCCAGTTCTGAATGGCTAGAGGCCATGTGTCTCAGCCTGCACCTGGCTGTGGGGCTCAGACTGGCTCTGCACTGGGGCGGCTTTCACCAATGAGGGTGCAAGGAGCAGAGAGTGCAATCTGGACGGGGCCAGCCTGTGCCATACCTGACACAGGGGACCAGAAGGCCTGTATTTTATAATCATTGGATGTTTGCATCAGCTATGAGGGATGTCTCTTGGCTTTAATCTGGTTTTTACATCAGTTTCTCAACTAGTCAGAACCCAATGGGGTGATCAGCTTTGATACCCCCAAACCTCTAATCCATAACTGGATAAGGGTCTCCTACTTGTGTCTAAAGGAGGTGCCAGGGCTTCTACTACCTGCCACCATGTCCTTAGACCATGTGTTTAATAAGAGTCTCTCTGTCCTCAAGAAGCAGGCATATACCTGGCCGGTCAGGTGGAACGTCCAATCCATAGGCAAAGACAGGACCTTAAGACCCACTGTGTTTAACCTGGGAAATAAATCCCAGCCATCTTTAGCACCAGGATAAGTTTCTGGAGGAAAACCCAACCACCACCAGCCGTCATGGAACACAGCTCCTGATTCAGAGCTTCCTCACCACGGAAGGAAGCAGACATGGATAAAAGAGGCTGAGTGATGAAGGCTGGACATGAGGCTGGAGACTCAGAGGGAACAGGAAGTTGGGGTACCATGGGCAGCAGAGCCTCCATGGCTGGCCTGGTTGATGCAGAAGGACCAAGAACAGGACCGAGGGTTCAAAGCATGCCTCATCCCACCACGTATTGGTTCTCTGTCTTTCCCCACAACAAGTCATGCCCACAAGCACCAGGAAATTTCACCATTGGCATGTCAAGTCCAAGGGGTGAACTGGAGATTTTCTGGACCTTACCTCATCAACAGGACTGCCAGACCCGTTGGATATGGCCAGACACACTGTCTTGGAAAAGGATAAGGCCATTCCTTTCTAGGTCTAATTGCTGTTTCCCTGAGAATGAAGGCAGTCTTCTGGAGCATCCACAATAACCTGGGAGTCTCTTCAAGGATAAAAAAAAATAGCTGGGAGATGAAAAGGTCAAAGCAGCCTCTCTATCATGAGTCACTGAGTAAATGGCAGCTCTTGTCACTATCACCACCACCAACACCATTGGTCTCCTCAGCGCTGTCATTATCAGCAACCACGGCACACAGGGTAATCACCACAGTCAAAGAGATCACAGGGAAGGCAGGAAGAGAAAGAGAAGGAGCCTAGTTGCAAACCAGTCTGGAAAGTCTTTCACCATTTCATTATGTTGATCTCCTCCCAATGGCTAGCTTCCGTGGCTGCCAACGGAGGCGTGGACCCTTGCCCTACAATGAGGGAGCAGCACTGAGTGGAGGTACCTCCCACCCCAGGAAACTTGAGGGGAAACACTGCAGTTCATGCCGCAGCAGGGCAAACACCAGGAGCCCTGTGGGTCTTGTCACAAACTAGCTCTTACTTCTCCCAGGGTGGGATGGGAAGGGGTTAACTCATTTGTGACAAGCAAAATACTGTCACCATCAACAAATGGACAAAGGACTGATCTTTTATTTATTTATTTATTGTCTCTTGTCTTTTTTAGGGCCACACCTGCAGTATATGGAGGTTCCCAGGCTAGGGGTCTAATCAGAGCTATGGCTGCCAGCCTATGCCACAGCCACAGCAATGCCAGATCCAAGCCGCATCTTGGACCCACAGCTCACGGCAACGCTGGATCCTTAACCCACTGAGAAAGGCCAGGGATGGAACCCGCAACCTCATGGTTCCTAGTCGGATTGTTTCCGCGGCGCCACGACAGGAACTCCAGGACTGAGCTTTTCTAAGAGAGGGATCATTTCTGATTTTGACTGATCCTGAAGGGAAAACTTAGGTCTCTTGGGTCAACTGCCAAGACCAGAGCAACAGAGCCAGGCCTGCCTAACAGAGTACTTTGCAACAGCTCATCATCGCACATCATGAATGATGGTCATGAATAAAGCACATGGGTTAGGGAGCACATCTGACACATGAGGTTCAAGCTCAGAGTTTAAATCCACCTCTGAAGGGTGTGGGGCTGGAAGGGGAACGTGTGCTATAGCCTAATGAGGACATGCATCTGATACTTCACACTTTGAAAACACTTGCTAAATCTTCAAAAAAATCCAATGTGGCTATCCAAGACAAAAACCAAACTGAAATGGCCTATTGCTTAGAGATAGTTTCAAGGAAATTTTTATTTCTAAAGGAAAAACAAACGATGAAGAAAAACAAAGGAAAAATGTTACACCTCTTCTGATTTCTCATAAAATATGAGAAACCTGCTAAAATATTTAAAAGGAGAAACATAATAGAGTGTACTTTTAGGTTCTCGGGTTTAACGGGGGTTAATGTCATGTCCACAGTGGACATAACTCCCCCCATATCACCATGGCCGATAGAAGGTGCTCAGAACATTTGGCTTGACTTGACTCAAAAGATGCAAGACCTCTACATACCTTTTAGTAAATTATTATAAGTAGAACATAGTTTTGCAGATAAATAAATCCTCCAAGTGGTCCTAACAAGTTTGAAAGTTCAACAGATATGTCCACGGCTAATGATGGGCTGCTGTGGCTCATGGTGTCACTGAGGCCAGGCTTAGGGTGGGAACCCTGGAGGGGAGCAGGTGGTCAAAGGCTCTTCCTCTTGGGCAGTGAAAAAGGCCAATGATTCCTCATCACCAGCACAAAGAAGGGTGGCTTTCAGCCTTCGTGGTGCCCAGGGGTACCTTCCTCCTTAGTTCCATTTAACCTAACTTTTACTCGGACAAATAAAATAAGAGCAGGTGGCAAGAATCACAGTCACATTAGAATGTTAGCAGGTCTGAGGGATATGTGTCCAGACCTTCCCCATCCCCAAGTTCACAAGCACCTCTATGGTCCAGCTGAAAAACTCAGGTCATGCTTTTATATCCTGAAGGTTCACTATGACAAGTAAAGGCATCGGAGAGCTGGGTGATGAGTGAGGCTCTCCCACTAGCCAAGACAGCTGCTCCTCCCCAAGCATGTGCCTCCCTCAGTGAAACTGCAAATTCCCATGTGACACGGGCTTTTCCAGCCTCCTACAAAACCATTCATGCTGTGCCTTCAAATACAAAGGCTGGTCTACCATGCACTTTGCCCAGAACAACCCCACCTTCCCAGGGCCGACCCGAGCACATCCATGAAGCAAGTCCAGGATAAACAGGACTACTCCAGATGTGAGATCTGAGTCAGGACTTGCCGGATGTCTGAAGCTATTTCTGAGGCAGGAGATAATGCTAGTGGAAAATTCCAGTAACTTGTAACACCTAACGCTTCAGAGCTTCTCAACATGCTGAACCTAGTCATAGAGTCAATGTTTTCATTCACATTAAAGTCTCCTGTTTGGTTTAAATACTTACATCATTTTCTAAAAAATTAAACATGCTTCTTTCAGCCAACTCCTTTGACTCTTCAAATTTTTCTACTGCTTGTCTGACTTCTTCATCTGGTATCTTACCTACTCGCTTCTTTTTATAATCGTAATCCAGGCGGCGGCCTTCCAGCTTTTTCAGGTGATGCTAAGAGACAAAGAAGTCCTTCAGAGAACTGTTACACTCACACGCAGGGCAAAGAAATCATCATTTCTATGAAAATAGTCATTGCTTTTTCTCAGCCTATCTAGGGGCAGGATCCCACCTTACATTTCTTTTGCTTGTGCCCAGCATCTGTTAGAAGCTCCCTTCACTGGAGGTCCACAAGGAATATTTGTGGAACAAACAAATGGGTAGATGGATAGATGGATGGATGGATCACAGAATGAGTAACTGTCTATATGGAACATAAGGAGGCAGTATCAGCATTCGGATTAATTTTCCAAAGTTCTCCAGAGGACCCCTCATTTGGGCTCTACTAACGGTTCAGATAACTTCCAACCAAATTAACTACACATCTCCCAAATAAGGATGTTTCTTTGGGCGCTACTGTCAACTTCTCATTAAGAAGTAGATTATAAAAACCCAAATTTCTAGGGTTTCTGCTGTGGTGCAATGGGTTAAGGGTCCAGTGTTGCAGTAGCTGTGGTGTAGGTCACTGCTACAGCTTGGATTTGATACCTGGCCCAGGAACTTCCCTATGCCATGGGTGCAGCCAAAAAAGAAAAAAACAAAAACAAAAACAAATTTCCAGTATCCCCCCTAGAATATGTATGTATCTCCCATAAAGTTGCCAAAGAATTATAGAACAACTTGAATGAATGCCATGGATGAATGTGATACACACAGAGGGCAGATGTTCACAGGCAACCTCTGAAACAGTGGTGTTTCTTTTTAAAAAAAAAAATATATGATCTCTTGGAGTCTCCATCATGGCTCAGTGGAAACGAATGTGACTAGCATCCATGAGGACACAGGTTCGATCCCTGGCCTCCCTCAGTGGGCTAAGTTGCAGACACGGCTCAGATCTGGCATTGCTATCACTGTGGTGTAGGCCAGCACCTACAGCTCTGTTTGGACCCCTAGCCTGGGAACATCCATATGCCATGTGTGTGGCCCTAAAAAAAGATTAAATAAATAAATAAATAAATGAAAAAATCTATAATCTCTTTAACAAAGTAAAGCAATTATAAATATGAGACGTGTCCATTCATGGAAGGCACTGCTTTGTGTGACAGCAAGTTCCTCATCAGTTTGTGTACAAGCAGAGGGATCCCATGTCAGAAACACTACAGAGAAGATAATTACACAGGGAAAAGGACTTTATGGCTATAATCCCTGGAAAACAGATACTCGATATTGAAAGTGTATATGAAAACAGATGGTCCCACTGAAGCATGTGGGTAACTTGACTATTCTTTTTAGCGGGAAGCACTGGGGTTCTCACTTCCATAATGACTGGATGCAAAGAGCATATGGAACAAAACATCAGAAGCATCTCCCTTATATGTTCTGTGATTCTGGGCAAGTCTCTCATTTCCTCTGTGCTTCCACGCATGTGGTGGTAAAACAGAGACAACCAGGCTTAGCCTGGCTGCTGACGGGTGAAGAAATGTTCGTGAATGAATGTGCTTTGAATCCACAAAAATTTTACAGCTATGCAGTCGTACATTAAATAAATAGGCTCTACTCTGGATGTCCAAGGTATGTAGAACACAACTGAGCCTATGAAAACCCTTCTGAGTATTGGACTCTTCGTTCTTGGTCATCTATATGATTTAAGTTTAGATTTATACAGTTTCTACATCAAACCACAGCTGAGTAACAAAATAGACCATTAGAAAAAGAAATGTTTTTTGCACCAGGAACTGCAACATTTAGGTATTAAGTGGATTTTGCACATCTCTCCCACTCACTGCTCTGATTCCACATTTGTGTCCACGGCTATCTACCCTACTGAACCAGGTCAAGTGGGAGAGCAGCGTTGTCCAGTGGATTTTCTGTATGGCTTCCTTCAAGGTCATCAGCACAAGAAGACATGGCCTACAACTGGAGTTCCTCTTCAGTGGGTCATGGCATTGCTGTGAGCTGTGGTGCAGGTTGCAGATGTGGCTCAGATCCTGTGTTGCTGTGGCTGTGGCGTAGGTTAGCAGCTGTAGCTCTGATTCGACCCCTGGCCTGGGAACTTCCATATGTCATGGAAAAAAAGCAAAAAAAAAAAAAATAAAAATAAAAAAATAAAAAGTTATGAAATAATTTTGTTATGTGAGAAATAAATGCAGAAATATGTATCTTGAGCTTGGCTTCTGGCTGGCATCAAAAAGATACAGAATAAAGAGCTAATTGATTCTGGGATTCTTTCTCAGTGAGCCAGGTAAACATAACTGAGTTTTTTTTTATGACTGACAATAAGATGATGCTTTCACTGAGTCCCTGTAGAAATGTAGAATAATTACTTCAAATATACACATCATATTAAGTAGCAACAGGCAGATTTATACCTTAGAAAACTTACCCCAATCTCTTTTAAATCTTTGTCTTGTAGTAACTGAAGTGGATCAATAAAAGTTTGCTTTACATTAATATCAAGAGAGTCTTTCACCTCAGCCATTAGCTTCATGGATTCACCTACTTCTATCAGTGCATTGCCTTGAATAGAAAAAAAAAAAAATTCTTTAGCAGACCTAACTTGAAGTTAGTGGTCTTTTTATTGAACTCTTTCCCAAAAGTTTGTGATGATCTATAGTGTGTAACAAGGTCCTCTCTCTGGGACTTTGCATTCTTGACCCAGGAAAAAGAAAAAGTTAAAACAAGAAAGTCTTTCTATTTTCCTGCTTTTCCTCTCTATTCTGCACTTTCTCCGCTATACAGAATACAATTGCAAGGCTAAGACAGACCGAAGCATTTATCATATTGGCCACTAGATGGGGTGGAAGCTTCTTTTTTCAAACTGGTTTAGTTTTGTGACCTGGCACCAAGGGTTCCTTAGAAGCTCAAGAACAAAACTGCTCTTTGTAAACAATAAAAGGATCATTCATCAGGGACTAAGTATTAACCAATAAAGATTACAATGGAAATAAATAAACAAAACCTCATCTCAGCTTCTAGCTGCTAGGTCTTCTTGAGGCCACTCCTTGTATTCTTGAGATGGCTCTAAGACGTCAAAGAAAGCCTGGCAGTGTCACACGGGACAGCCTTTCAGCAGGGGGAGCAGGGTCTGCCCTTGCTATGAGGCCTAGGCCAGCCATGCTGGGTTTGGGCAGGGCTGGGCAGCTTTAGCCAGATTACTCTCTGGTGTTTCCGCACCTGCAGAAATTTGCAGGCTGTTCTATGCACAATGAGGGTTGGCGGTTTGGAGGTTTTCTAAAACACATTTCTGGGAAGTGCTGCACTAAACTGAACTCTCTTCCTGTAGTTGGGGTTTTCCAAACTGATCTCTTAAAAAGGTAGAGTTTGGGGTCTCAACTCCCAGGCTTGAAGAACCTCTGAAATTTTTTTACACAAAGGAACAAATCTACATACCCAGTAAATGGGATAGATTGAACAAATATGATACCTGGAATATTATGCAGCCTTTAAAAACAATATGGTAGAAGATTGTTTTAGGACATGCATCATACTATAGTCAGTGGGAACAAGCAGATGACAAAAGGGTATAAGCATATATGTACTATAACCCCAGTTTAATTTTTTAAAGGTGTATGTGAGTACACAAGAATAAGCAGGAGTTCCCATTGTGGCTCAGTGGTAATGAACCTGACAAGTATCCATGAGGATGCTTGAGGATGCTGGTTCAATTACCAGCCCTGCTCAGTGGGTTAAGGATCCGCTGTTGCTGTGAGCTATGGTGTAGGTCACAGACGTGGTTCAGATCCTGCGTTACTGTGGCTGTGGTGTAGGAGGGCAGGCAGCTCTGATTCAACCCCTAGCCTGGAAACTTCCATATGCCACAGGTACAGCCCTAAAAAGAAAAAATAAAATCTATAAAAGCTACAAAACAAAGAGTGTAATTGGGCCTATCACTGGGTAGCTGATTATAGGTGATGTTGGCATTTTAGTTGCCTATGTTTTCTAAACTTGCAATGAACATGTATTGCTTTGACAATATGAAAAAATAATAAGGGTTGTTAAAATGCAGGTTTTGTGTGTAACCTAAAACAGACACAGGACTCGTTCTCAGCTTTCCAGGTGATGTGCGAATACTCACCAAAGGTGGAGCCTTCGCCGAGCTCCCTCCCATATTTGAGCATGCAGTCGCCCAGCAAGCCTTCTGTCTGTGGGTATCCAGTGGTTTTCACCTGTCCTCGGATCTTCGACACAGTGTTCAGCATTCCTAGCTTAGCTCTGTATGCTTAAAAACATTATCATTTGTAATTCCTTAAAGTGGCAAGGTGGACACAGCATTTATCAAACGTGGCTGGCAAAATCGAGGTCACCCTGGACAAAACGTCAGAGACCTGAGACATGAAGGGACCACGCGTGACCCTGTGTCTTGCATGGTTTTCTAGATTCTTACCCAGGGTGGGTGCTCAGGGCACTGTCGCACAGCCATGATGGAAAATGGCAATCATGGCACACACTGTTGATTCCAAATACTGGTAGCCAGGGCTATCATTACCCCACCCACGGCTACCTCACTGAGTCAGACGCTGACACTTGGGCAAATTTCCTGGGGAGCAATTGCAAACAGAGAACACAGGTAGATGACTCAAACTACGAACTGGTTGTTAACACCCCTCTCCACCCCCAAGAAGGTATCCAGACTGATTATATTCAACAGCATGGTGGAGGGCTGCTGCCCTGCACGCGCCTAGTTAGGAAGCAGAGCCAGCAGGAGACAGATGCCGCACTGTGAACCGGATTCTCTGCTGATGGTCCCTCAGGTGTGGCTCAGCTCCCCGACCCAAGGGACATGATGGGCAGCCACTGCTTGGGCCCTTCCCTTCTCTGCCTTGGACCATGAGTGTTTCCTAATCCCAGTCCGTGTACCACACCATGCTAATTCCTGGGAGAGACCTAAGCCAGCCTCTGCCCTCAAGGAGCTCATACTCTAGTTACAGGAAGGAAGAGAATACAAGATGTAAAGTCTGGGGTGGCGTATGGAAAGGCAAACATAACAATATGCTGAATGGAGATGAAAAGATGCTCCCAAAAGCACAGAACCAGTGTGAGGTGCAGAAGGGGGAACGCTTATGGCGTATAACCAACAGATGAAGAGTAGGCTGGTTTGGCCGAAGAAGTGAATCCAGGACAATTCAGGAAACATCTATGGGAAAAGGTGACTATGAACTGAAAACCAAGCTAATGATTTGGGATTTTATTCTCTAGGTGGTTTTCATGATACTTTTAGGTAGTGAAGGGACACACTTTTATTTTCTCTTATTTTAATAATTACTTATTTATTTTAATGTATTCTAGACAAGTGCTTGTCACATTTTGATGTGCATGCACACCACCCAAGGATCCTGTTAAAATGTAGAATCAGTCTGGGATGAGCCCAAGTTTCTGCATTTGCTAAACCTCTCAGGGGATGCTGGTCTTGCTAGCCCATGGACCACATTTTGAGTAGCAAGGTTTTAGACACTCACAGTGCCAGCCTTCTTGGATCTTGCCCACCTCAGCCTCAAAGAACTTACCCTCGTGGTTCCCAGGCACACAGGCTTCATCCTTCCAACACACACGCACGCACGCACGCATGCACGCACGCATGCACGTATGCATGCACGTACACACTCCATTCCTCTTCCCTACTATCAGAAGGGGATGCAGGATGTCGCAGTCCTGTGACCGAGGGCGCTAAACCGGACTAGAGGCTGCTAGGCCTCCCTTCGTCTTTTTCATACATCACCAGGGGTCTCTGTCCAAGTAGATAATTCCAATGTTGGCCAACACTCTGCTACCCTATTCCAGTGTCAGCTCACTGAGGGCAGGATCCTTGTCCAACCTAACCATATATCCCAGGGCCCAGGAAAACCCCTGCACAGAGGAAGCATTTGCTAAATATGTGTTGACTGATTTATCAGCAAAAGGGATTCTGTGGTTCAACCACTGATGAAGTCAACAAAGAGATACATGATTATGGTTTTTAAACCTATCATCAGCTGTACAGTTCTAAAGAATTCTAAGCCTGCCACACTCCCCGCACATCGTATTTTCTTCAACTTATGTTTTTAAAATAATTTTCTATATTTTCAGATGGTTCTGTGTGTGTCGATTCCAACAGCCAAGGGAATCCCAGTAATTACATGCAAATAATAAATTCATACAAAATAAAGGCAGATTTGGAAATCCACAGAATTCAAAGCATGGACGCCCCCTCTTGGATTCTATAATTTAGAACCGAGGAAAACCTCAAGGCATGCTGCTTCAATACCTAGGAATTAAAGACCTCCTGAGGAGAAGCTGCTGTAACACTGGACCTTCTTGTGTTTCTCATATTCAACATGTCTCATTTCAGTAGCATTTGAGCCACAGCATGAAAGCTATTTCAAATTCTTATACACCGTTAGACCAGGATAGCAGAAATTTTTTGAAAAAGAAGAAATGACTAAATTAGAAAATATTTACAAAACACTGAGTGGGTTTCTTAAGCATCTCATTAAAAAAAAAAAAATGTCTCTGCTTAGCAGTGTCTTATTGCTAAGACCAAGACTCCAACCAAATAGCGTCACCATAGTTCACAGAAGTGACTGCTCAGTTTGTCATCAGCTAGGATTCACTGCAACTACCTTGAGTCACTCAAGTTTAAAAAACTGAATTTCATTATAAGGGCACAGAGGATATCATTTGTAGATCATGTCAACCACACCCTCACTAAACTTGGGTTATGAGAGTCTGTGACAGTGGATGAACAGTTGAATGATTCAAGACATTTTCCAACTTTACCTGGATTTGGCTGAAGATATTCTGTGGCTTTTGAAAGAATTTCTGCAACAGCTTTATTGGTAATATCTATTTTCTTTAAAAAAAAAAAAGAAACACATACAAATGTTGGTAAATGATAAGCCCAGGAAATTCACAGCAAAACAGAGAAATAATTTTCATTAATTTAATACTTAAAACAATACCATTATAATGATTTTTAATCCAAATGAATGTTTTGAACATTTTTGGAAGAGACAATATTTTCTTAACCTTTTGATTCTGGGACATCCTTCCAATGATGGCTCCTCCCAATGATGAGGAGAATACTAACTTCTTTTTCAACATTAAATGAATATTAATGTAACATTTAGAAAATTTGGACAAGGTATTATGCTCCACTAGAGTACGGACTATACTTGAAGGTCTCTCAAAAGCAAGACTGGACATTTCGGAGCCACGCTTTCCTCATCTGCTGGATGAGTTTGAATTTCTGTTCTTATATAAGGATGCCATTGCATGGATTCATATGAGAAACCACCTCAGTAAGTCAACAATAAAAGAATCCTCATCACTAGCGTTATCACTAAAATACACGTTCTTCTGTTCTGTGGGCAGAAGATGCTAACATCAAAAGTTTCCCTGCCAGTTTAAAACTGAATCTTTCCTTATGCAAAACCCTTCCCAGATACTCTAGCTGTTGGTTAACCAGAAAATGAATGTGAGACTATACAATAAAGTTAACTATGCACATTTTAATAGCTTTATTTTGTACCATCAATAAGTCAAAAGAAAATGTAAAGGAAAAAGGATCAAGTTAAAAACAAGAAATAAGAAGCAAATATTATGAGAAATGTATATAATACCAACTTGAAAAGCCACATTCCTAGATGGAAAAATTCAGTTTTAGAAACATGTAAATCCTCCCCCAATTAACATGTAAAATTAATCAAACCCATCACAATTTTGACTTTTTCTTTTTTGTTAAAACTTGACAAATTAATAATAAACTTATTTCATACCTCATACTACATACAGGATTAAAAATATAGACCTAGGAGTTCCTGTCGTGGTGCAGCAGAAACTAATCCAACTAGGAACCATGAGGTTGTGGGTTTGATCCCTGCCCTCGCTCAGTGGGTTAAGGATCCAGCATTGCCATGAGCTGTGGTGTAGGTCACAGAAGCAGCTCGGATCCACTGTTGCTGTGGCTGTGGTATAGGCCGGCAGCTGTAGCTCTGATTCAACCCCTAACCCAGGAACTTCCATATCCCACAGATGCAGCCCTAAGAAGACAAAAAAAAAAAAAAAAAAAGACTCCCCCAAAATATATAGACCTAAAAACAAATTGTGAAAGTACTAAATCATTCAGGAGAATATTCTGAAATACTGGTGTGGGAAATATCTAAGCGTGGCCTGAAACCCAAACGTCATAAATGAAAAGACCGAAATTCTGACTCCATAACATGAAAAACGGAAGTGAACAGAAACAAAACACAAAGTTTGGAGTTCCTGTCGTGGCTCAGTGGTTAACGAATCTGACTAGGAACCATGAGGTTGCAGGTTCGATCCCTGGCCTTGCTCAGTGGGTTAAGAATCCGGCATTGCCGTGAGCTGTGGCGTAGGTCGCAGACGGGGCGTGGATCCTGTGTTGCTGTGGCTGTGGTGTAGGCCGGTGGCTACAGTTCCAATTGGACCCCTAGCCTGGGAACCTCCATATGCCGTGAGAGCGGCCCAAGAAACGGCAAAAAGACAAAAAAAAAAAAAAGTGGCGATCAGAAAGTAAAATATAGAAAGATAAAAGTGGCTATCGAACGAGTTCCCGTCGTGGCTCAGTGGTTAACAAATCCGACTAGAAACCATGAGGTTGTAGGTTCGATCCCTGGCTTTGCTCAGTGGGCTAAGGATCCAGTGTTGCTGTGGCTATGGTGTAGGCTGGCGGCTACAGCTCCGATTTGACCCCTTGCCTGGGAACCTCCATATGCTGTGGGAGCGGCCCAAAAAAAAAGTGGCGATCAGAAAGTAAAATATAAAAAGGTGGGGGGGGGTTAGTATCCATTACACCCAGAACTCCCACTTTTAAAAAGGCAACCCAATTAGAAAAAAGGAAAAGAATGTAAACTGGAAATCCATAAAATAGGAAAAATACAAGTTGCCTATAAACATCTAACACAATATTCAGGAAACTTACGAATTAAGAGGAGATATTTTCCACTTTCTAGGTTGACAAAAAAATACTTTAATTGATTAGACCCAATATTAGGTATGACACTGGTGTGGAGTAATGGGTCCTTTCATATACACCAGGAGGGCAAAATGATGCAGCCTTTTTTTTTTTTTTTTTCTTGTCTTTTTAGGGCTGCACCTGCAGCATATGGAAGTTCCCAGGCTAGGGGTATAACTACAGCCACTGTAGGCCACACATCACATCCTTAACCCACTGAGTGAGGTCAGCGATAGAACCTACATCCTCACTGACACTATGTTGGGTTCTTAACCCACTGAGCCACAAAGGGAACTCTGATACTACCTTTTTGAGATCAAGGTGGAACTAGCTACTAATGAGCACATTAACATGCCAGCTATCATACTTCCAGGGATTTAGCATCTAGCCACATACAAGCAAATGGCAGCGATGTAAAAAGAAGTTCCTTATACCATTTTATATTAAAAACTGAAAACAACCAAAATTATAATCAATAGGAGACTGATTGGATACACTGTGAAACATCAAAATAAAGGAATC
This sequence comes from Phacochoerus africanus, assembly GCF_016906955.1. Classification (NCBI taxonomy): domain Eukaryota; kingdom Metazoa; phylum Chordata; class Mammalia; order Artiodactyla; family Suidae; genus Phacochoerus; species Phacochoerus africanus. The sequence goes on from NC_062552.1 coordinate 52,542,555, forward strand.
ACACGGGGAAATACATATGGAAGATCTATATGTACCGGGGAAATGTCCACTGTGCACTACCAAGGAAAAAGGCAAGCAGGGAGTGATTTAGAATACAAACAAATTCATTTTTATAATTTAAAAAACTATGATCTGGAGTTCCTGTCTTGGCCCAGTGGTTAACGAACCCAACTAGGAACCATGAGGTTGTGGGTTCCATCCCTGGCCTCATTCAGTGGGTTAAGGATCTGGCATTGCTGTGAGCTGTGGTGTAGGTCGAAGATGCAGCTCGGATCCCGAGTTGCTGTGGCTCTGGCGTAGGCTGGTGGCTACAGCTCTGATTGGACCCCTAGCCTGGGAACCTCCATATGCCAAGGGTGCGGCCCTAGAAAAGACCAAAATACATGCATACATACATAAATAACCATGATCTGTTCAGGGTCAGAAGCTTCCAGCCAAGCAATCTTAGCCACCCTGAAATTTTAATCGTTGCCTTTAGCTGAATGCCTAAATATGGGGCCCCAGGAAGGTTTTAAAAGACAGTATAGGAGTCCTTGCGCAAAGCAGGCTAAGGATCTGGCATTGTCACTGCAGCAGCTTGGGTCGCTACTGTGGCATGGCTGGATCCTTGGTCCAGGAACTTCCACATGCCATAGATGTGGCCAAAACAAAACAAAACAGTACAGAAATGATGAAGAAATTAATCAAACCTACATTATGATACACATGGGCTAGCTGTGTGTGTCTGTGTGTCTGTGTGTGTATGTGTGTATGTGTGTCTGTGTGCCTGTCTGTGTGTGTGTGAGAGAGAGAGCTCTCGGGGATGTATTTGCACCTGACCTGGTAACAAGTTTTGTAACTGTTGAACCTTCTCTGGTGTGTTCAATTGTTTATGAAGTTTGAAACAACTGAAATGTTTAGGAGAACTTGAGAGCCTACTGTGTATGTTTTATTAGAGCTACACGAAATGTTACTGCATAGGAACATCCTGTTTGGGATTTGAAGTCTGAGGAAACCAATGCCCTGCATTTGTTTTATAGTTTGAATGTATAAGGGAATCTGCTTAATTATGTAACTGGTTGGTGATAAATGTCTAAGGATTTCATAGAGGCAATCAAGATGAACACTGAAGCAGAAACAAATCCAACTAGGAACCATGAGGTTGCGGGTTTGATCCCTGGCCTCGCTCAGTGGGTTAAGGATCCGGCATTGCCATGAGCTGTGGCATAGGTTGCAGACATGGCTCGGATCTGGCATTGCTGTGGCTCTGGTGTAGGCCGGTGGCAACAGCTCTGATTGGACCCCTAGCCTGGGAACCTCCATATGTCACAGGTGCAGCCCTAAAAAGACAAAAAAAAAACCTCACGTAGTTTAAAAACAAGAAAGTTTAAAACAAGACCTCCCTTCAAGAATAACTGGGGATATTGGAGGGTGAGTGTGTGTATTCAGGTTAATAAAATGCGATGCAAATATCTTGGTGAACTATCGGGACAAAGAGAACAACATAGATAAGTGAAAGTTATTTTTGTAAAGTCTACCTGGTGTGAGGGGATCTTTGTTAATTAAATCCGGAATTTCCATTTGTGTTGGTACCCTACCCTGGAGGTTCCCCAAACCCTGTGCCACTGACACTCCCAGAACTCAGCCTCTGAATTAGAGAGCTGGCAGCCTTGGTTTCTGACAGCTGTTTGTAATATTCTCTTAAAAAAAAATTTTTTTTAAGAAGCCACATCTGTCATTATATCCTTCTTATTCCTGATGTAGTTTCCATCTTGCTCACACTTAACAGAGGTAGTATTTCAAAAAATAGTTCTTGGTTTTATTTTATTTATCCTACCTTTATGTTGTTATTGTCATCTATTTTATTAAACCCTCATTATTCCAAATTGATTTCTTCCTTCTGCCTAGAATGATTTACTTTGTTGTGATTTTCCTAGCTTTTTGGCTTGAATGATTTATTCACTTTCCTCCAACATTTATTTTGTATTAAATGCATTTAAGACTTAGTCATATATCACAGGTTTTGACATACAGAATTCTCATGACTAAGTGATCTTTAATTTTACTTCTCATTTCCTCTTGAAATAAGAACTTTTTTAAACATGTTTTTCAGTTTCTAAACATCCAGAATTTGGAAACTATACCATCGTGTAATCCTTGTGTTCTATGATTTAACTTTGGGAAATTTGTTGAGTTTTTCCCTAAGGCCCAGGAAATAATTGATTGTTGGAAATGTTTTAAAAGAATTTGAAATAATATGAATTCTTAATTTGAGGAATTCAGTTACCTCTATTTATTTATAATCAGTCATTAAAAATATTTTGGGCAAATTTTCTATAGTCCTATTTACTATCACCAATTTAACCTGTTATTTTATGAGAAAGATATGCAAAATCTTCTACTCTTGATTTCTGTCAATTCTCCATGTATTTCAGGCAGTTTTTACCTCACATATTTAGGTGCCATGTTATGTGATGCATAATGGTTCACAACTGTTATAATTTCCTGATAGACTACATGATGTTCTCTCTATAATTTTAAAAAATTTTCTTTTTCCATTTAGTATTCTTCTGGAAATTCAAATTTTGCTTTGACATTATTATTGTTCTCTGCTTTTGTATGGCTAACATTTGTCATGGAATATCTTTCTCCATTACTTGGTCATTTCTGCATCTTATTTTTGGCAGGTCTGATATTGTCTAATTCACCTCTTCTAGAAAGTCCTTAAAACTTCTTTGTCACATGTTAGCTATTTCCATGCTTTTCACTGCTATAATAAAATGGATAATAGATTTTATTTTTATATTTCTTCTATCACTCACTTAGGTTTTTGGGAGGGAAAGGAAGGAAACAAGAAAGGTCTTGGTCCTTCAGCCAAAAATAGAATTCCTGAAATGTGCTTTTAGGTTTTGTTTTGGTTTTTTTTGTCTTTTTAGGGCTGCACCTGTGACATATGGAGGTTCCCAGGCTAGGGGTCCAATCAGAGCTGCTGCCGCCAGCCTACGCCAGAGCACAGCAACACCAGAGCCAAGCCATGTCTGTGACCTACACCACAGCTCATGGCAATGCTGGATCTTTAACCCACTGAGCAAGGCCAGGGATCGAACCTGCAACCTCATGGATGCTAGTCAGATTCATTTCTGCTGAGCCACAATGGGAACTCCAAAATGTGGTTTTAAATTTAACACTTCAACTGAATCGTTCTGTTAGGAATAAAGCTATATAAAATATATTTATTTATAAAGAGGTTTTTAAAGTAATTTTAAGTATGCCAATGATGTTTAAATGTTTTATGTTTTTCAATCTTTAGAAATTAACTTTTTTTCAAAAGCAAAGCAAAACAAGCTTTTCTAGAAAATGTATCATGCTCATCCAAAACACAAGGAGCTCCCTGGAGGTTGGTGTTGCCAGGTCCAGAGTATCCTGAAGAGACTAACCCCCTCCAACCCCAGGCACCATTTGGAGCATCTGCTGAAAGCTCCACCTGCTACAGCCTGTATCCTCCATGCTGCACCTGAGGAAAGGTATTTTTCTTACTCTCTGCTCTTTCTCATCTGGAGAGTCTAATTATTAGAACAAGGCTATGTTTAAAGGGCCCAAAACAAAGGGGAAGGAAACTGAGGAAGTTGATAGTTAGTGGTGGTCCCACTTCTGCCTCCACCTAAACTGCTTCACATAGCTGACCAGGAAAATTGTTCAGGGACAGAGAATCTACAATCTTTCTGTGTTTACAATCATTTCTGTAACACGCTCACTATATTGTTCTAAATGCTTTCACACACATTAATTTCTTTTTTTTTCATAATTCTCAAAATACCCATATGAGGCATTATCATCCTCATGTCACAGGTTGGAAAAGACTGAAACAGCCTATCCAAGTTATCACTGCTGGTTCATTTCTTATGAAGCTGCTGAAACCCATAGGAACAAAGTCAGAATCTTCCACATATTAAATTTATATTTATGTATTTGAAGAGTCTTGCCCCAGAAGTACATTTTGCTCTCCAAGATATCACAATTACTTAGGCCTAAGCTGTTTGCCAAGATGGACCATCTTTCGAGCATTCTGACTTTTGTCCACTAGAGGGAACCAGATAGCCATAGCCCATTTCCAGGATCCAGGCTCTTTATTTTGGACTTCAAAGTGTGAAAGAAAGAACTGCCTTTTGGATTCCATAATCCACACCTGAATCTAAACATCCTAGATCCCCACTCTAATACCCTTCACAGTATCAGTGTCTCTCATATCATAATAAAAATCATATTTATAATACAGTTTACATTATGTGTTCTCTTACCCTTTCCATGTCAAGAAATTCGTCATCTAGTTTCGTTCCTTCAACACCACTTATTTTTTCACTAAATAGCTGTAGAAATAAACACAAGTAATTATATTGTACAATCATTTATTATCACAGTATTTGGACCAAATTATTATTATTATTATTATTATTACTTTCTTTAGGGCCACACCCATGGTATGTGGACATCCCAGGCTAGGGGGCAAATTGGAGCCACAGCCGCCAGTCTATGCCACAGCCACAGCAACGCAGAATCCGAGCTGCGTCTGCAACCTACACCACAGCTCACAGCAATGCCAGATCCTTAACCCACTGAGGGAAGCCAGGGATCCAACCCCCAACCCCATGGTTCCTAGTCAGATTCATTTCCTCTGCACCACAACAGGAACTCCGTTGAACCAAATTATTATAAATAAAAACAAACAAAAAAACTCGGCTTCAGTTTTTTGGACTAAATCCTTTAAGAAAATTATTGGAAGGAGTAATCACAGCTTAGAACAGGGGAAGATACACATTTCTCAATCATTCAACAGATATTAATTATGCACCTACTATATGTAAAACACATGGTAGTTGCTCTAGTCGAAACATAAGATTAGTTCTGGTCATCTAGGAACCCACAGTTCAACAAAAGAGTTTATATACCAACAGTCAACTAAGATCAAGAGAGAAACAATAATAATAATACAAAATAATAGTACTGAATACATATTACTATACATATACTAAGGTATTTCAATGATTTGGGGAGGATTCTGAGAACCTACAGTGTGAGGGACAAGGGTGGGAAACATACAAGACCTGTTTTCTAGAAGACTTGGCCTTTGAACTGGCTTTTTTATTTATTTATTTTTGTCTTTTTGTCTTTTTAGGGCCGCACTGGCGAAATATGGAGGATCCCAGGCTAGGGGTCAAATTGGAGCCGAAGCCACCGGCCTGCACCACAGCCACAGCAACACAGGATCCGAGCTGCATCTGCGAACAACATCACAGCTCACGGCAATGCCGGATCCTTAACCCACTGAGCGAGGCCAGGGATCAAACCCGTGTCCTCATGGATGCTAGTCAGGTTCGTTAACCACTAAGCCACGAGAACTGGCTTTTTAAGGAAAGGGGACATTTCGACAGGCAGGATTGAAGAAAGGCTTTCTGGCCTGAGGCAGCATGAAAAAAGACCCGGAGGCAGCAATCTGTAGGGCAGTTTCTCAACTTTGGCACTCTGATATTTAGACCAGACGATTCTTTGTGGAGGAGGCCGTCCTGTGCTTCCTTGGATGTTTGCCAGCATCCTCAGCCTCTACCTACTAGAAGCTAACAGCACACACACACACACACACACACACACACCCATTGTGAAAACCAAAAAATCTCTGTACAGTCAAGAGCCACTAGTGTAGGACAAATGTGCTCTAGAAACAGCAAGAAATTTGGTTTAACTATAATGAATGGTGCTCAAGGGAAAAGAAGAGATGAAAGGTAGGCAGAAGCCAGATCACACAGGTGCTCAGATGCCAAGCTAAAGTCCATGACTGAGAAGTCCCGAGAGTTTCTTCATCAAGTACAGCACCGTTGGAAAAACCTTTTAGAAGAACAACTCTGGCTCCAGTATGGACTGGATCAGAAAACAAGGAGAATGGATTAGAAGTAGAAAATACGTGAAGTCATTTTCTTTAGAAAAGAACATCTATAGACTTTGGTTATACCTTTAAAATACTTAAATGAACAGAAAACTCAGTCATAAAGGGAGGTGAGTACCATCAATTAATGGTAAAAGAAATGCAGGTTGTTTTCAATGTTTGTGTGGTTTTTGGTTACTGCTTACCTGACCACTACATGCACAGTATTACTGTGTAGTAGGAAGAATATACAACCAGGGAGTATTTAACTTCAAGTCGAAGAATAAGAAAAATTACTTGAATAGATTTGAAAGATTACAAAATAGCCCACAATTCTCCATCTTCCCTGTTCCTCTGACTTTACAGTTTCCCCAAGCCAGGCTGGAGTCTTATTTCCTCCCCCTACTGAATCAGGCTGGGCTTATGACTTGTTCTGACCCACAGAAACAAGCTTAGACTCCAGAAGATCTTGTGTGTTTTCACTCGTTCTCTTGAAATCCTGCTGCCACCATCTGAACAAGCCTGAGCTAATTTTCTAGATGAGGAAAGACAAGTGGCCCCGGCATCTTCGGTCAGGACCACCAGTCAATTCCCCAAATCCGAGCTCCCGAGTTTGACCTACAGCTGACTGCAGACACATGTGAGAGGCCAGCTGATAGCAGCTCATTCTGCTGACCCACAGAAGCATGGGTCATTTAAATGGTCATTGTTCTAGACCACTGAGTGCTGGAGTACTTTGTTACTCAGTGGAAGCTGACAGGTATACTAAGGCAATAGTTTTTGTTTTTCAGGTTCAGTATTGAAGCCAGAAAAAATTGTCTGACTTGATACAACAGGAACAACTGAGAATCCCATGGCTACAGATATCAACTAGGTCCTCCCAATATCTTTTTTTGTTCCATAATGAAATCCTTTAAAATATGGTCCTTAACTTTGGTAATTATCTGAAAATCTAATGAAAGACACACAACCACTCCCCAGGAAAAATAGTTCATATTCTGCTGCATGGTAAACTGCAAAAATGGCCGCAATGCTTTGTAGTTCTCCACCCTGTGACTTGCTTTGACCGAAAGAATAGAATGGATTTGTACAACATGGTGTGAGTACAGATACTTTATGTCTATAAAGAGGCTCTGTAGGTACTTCTGCTCACTCTCTGAGGTCCACTGTGACCATCTCCATGTGAATAAGCCTAAGCTAGCTTCCTGGAGAATGGAAGGCCACTTGGAGCAGGGATAGCCATCAGGCTGGGCCATCCAGAGCACCAAAATTAGAGCTCACTCAGCAGCTGGCAGCCAGGAGGTGAGTGAGCCTGAGCCCAGCTGAAATCAGCCCGACCAACAGACCTACCCACTAAAACCCCGCTCAAATTGCTAACCAGAGTTGTGAGCTAAACAAATAGGTTTTGCTTTAAGTCACTATCTTTTGGCGTGGTTTATTGTACAGCAAAAGCCGACCGTTACGGTTGCCTGTGATTTCAGAGGCCTACTGGAACCACAGAAGCCCACACATAGATGCTTGTTTCAAAATATTCCTTTGAAAAATCCCATTAGCATTGACAGACCTGAAACCTCCTCAACCTGAATCAGTTCTCATTGGCTCAGGTTATATGTGTTCTATTTTTAGAAGGCAGCACATTTAATAGAAGGAATATTTCCACTTTTAAGAACAGAAATTAATGAAATTAATAGGTATTTCTTATTTGGAAGGAGACAACAATATGGGACTTTTTTTCAACAGGAGCGATAGTTAAGATCACCATCATTCTGTGAATGAATTCACACCTAGACACATCAAGATCTCGAGAATAAAAAGTCCTAAAACTACCACAGAGGGAAAAACAACCAACCACCCAAAGCAACAATAAGATTGATAGTTTTCTCTTTGGCAACAGTAGAAACCAGGAGACAGTGGAGGAAAAGCTTCAAAGTGCTGAAATACTTCATCAAGGAAATAACAATGGAACCAAGATGGAAACTATGGACCACAAGACACAATGGTGAGAACAGGAATTGAAAAACTATGGTGGTATATGTAACTATTGATTAAAAACAAATATGGTAGTAGATATGACTACTGATTAAAACACAACTATTGATAAAAAATACGTGAGTTTACAAAAAATTAAATTAAAACCTTAAGCAATAATAACATAGTGGCAGGATGGGAAGGGTGTTCAGGGGATACTTTGAATACACTAACATTCATCTGTATTCAGGAGGAGATGGGAAATGGCCATAAATGTGCGCATTGTTATAATAATGTATGAGAAGTATCTGCTTTCTATAATTAATGGTAACTACTAAAAGCATGAAACAATACTATACATACAATACTATGTGAATTGTAACACAATATCCATACAAGCACAGTGGAAAAAATGAATGTTTTCCAATCCAAAGAAAACAAGGGAAAAGGACAGGGAGAGGAGCATATGGAATAACAAGTGAAAACCACAAAATAAGATGGTAATCATGAGTCCAAATAGATTAGTAATCATTATCTATGTAAATAAATCCAATACATTAAAGGATAATTGAGTAGATTTTTAAAATACGGCTTTATGCAGTTTTTAAGAAACATATATAAAACAAAGCACACAGACAAAAACTGAAAATAAACAGATAAATTATACATACTAGGAAAACAGTAATCAAAATAAAGACAGTTAGCAATAATATCGAACCAAAAAAGACTTTAAGGCAAAAGATTAATAAGAATAAAGATAACCTAATAATAGAAGGAGAAATCCACCAAAATTATTTTATACTCTAAGCCATTTAACAGCACAACTTTGAGGGAAAAACATAAAAAAGCGAAAACTGGAAATAACTGAAACTAACAAATCTATACTCACTGAGGGGATTTTAACACAACTCTATCAGAAAACTGACAGATTAAACATCAAAAAAAAAAAAGAACTTGGAAGTGAGATAGATTATTTGAGTGATCAAATTAATAACCTTGTTCAAATATGCAGATATATGCCTCCAGCCAATAAATAGAAAATACTTGATCTTTGCAATCATAGGTAGAATATTAAAAACACTGACCATTTACTCAGTCACAAATTAATCTACACACATATATATAATTTTAGAAGTAAGTCCTAAATAACAATGAGTTTTAAAGGAAACCCTAAAAGAAATTACCAAAAAAATTAATTTAACAATAAAAAAACTATACATCAAAACCTGAGATGCAGCAAAAACAGTGCTTAGAAATCACTATAATACCTTCAATTCCTTTTTTTAAAAAACCACTTCAATGTTTCGTAGTGACACATGTCATTCAATCTAATTCAACAAACATCTGGAAGTCTGCCAACTAGGTCAAGATGCTAGAGGTGCAAAGACCAAACAAGCTACATTCCAACCACTCACAGGCCCATTGAGAAGCAAAAGCAGATGACCACAACACAACAAGATGCAGATAATAGAGAGATGCAGGATTTGCTGCTAAAGCCTGATGGAAGGAAGCAAGGGTGCCAAGAAATATCCAGAACTGAGCCTAGAAGGATATGTGTCGTGCACAAAGGAAACTGTAGAGGAACTAGCATTTCTGGCAGAGAGAATAGCATAGGCAAAGGCATAATGTATATATAGGTTCTATATATACACACATAGATGTATATGTAAAACTTATACAGGCATAACACACACATATATAACACATATACATATATATACACACACATATATGTGTGCATATGTATATGTATATGTTTGTATGTTTGTTGTGTGTTTGTGTGTGTGTGTCTATATATATACATATGAAGGCATTCAGGAAATAGCATAACGATAAAGGAAAAAAACATGGGAGACTTACCCCAAATGAAAATGTGAAAAATGAACATACAAGCATATAGGCAGATTATGAGGATGAATTTAATCCTGTGGGCAAATGAGATTTTTAAGCAGGTGAGTGATATGATCTATGAACAGGTCTGCATTTTGGGATGATGACTGAAGTGGCCCATGGGAAAAGGCCAGACAGGAACCAGAAAGTGGATAAGGAGATCAGTTAGGGAAAAAGAAGGGACACACACTACACGAAGAAGTAGACTAGGGAAGGGTGTCAAAATTTCACTCTAAAACTCTCCTAACAACTTTCTTCTTCAACTTTATGAGTTGCCCTCACCTTTTCAGCTTCCTCATCACAAACACGACATCTGACCTGGGCTTGCTAGATGCAAGTTGAGAATCTAAAATATGGGAGAGTAAGGGAATGTGGCTGGTGTGATCTCCTCCCCCACCCCCAGTGAAGAAGAGGATTATGCCACAACGTAGACCTATTCCAGATGGCTCGCTGCTACAATCAGAGATAAAATCCTCATTCACCATCTACTTCTCAGTAGGTTCCAATTTTGTTAGAAACAGGGAAACAAAAACCATTTTCAAAGACTACAACAGAGCGGTGCTGAAAAATAAATTTATTTTGGGGAAACATGAAGCTTTTGCATTGGTCTTTTCATCTAGAAGTGTTGGGGTTTTAATGGTAAATGTTAACACAGCCTTGGCCTTCTTCTTGTGCAAAAATCTGTTTTCAAAGAAACCTTGGCTTCTCCATCTTCTTCCCTTTTATGAAGTAAAAATTAAACAGCAAGAAAGCCAGAACCTAGGAGAAAATGTAAAAAAGCAAATTTTATACCTCAATTTTAGAATGTGCTCCAGAACAGCATTTTCCAATAGATGTGCCACAAAACACTAGCTGCATAGGATGTGAGTAAGCGTCAGACCAAAGAACAGCTCCTTGACCATATAAGTTTGGAAACATGCGGATAAACAAAATTAAGCAGATTTCTTTACTAAAACACTTTTCAGAGACTTTAAAATGGAAATGGACATTGTGGATTTCCAAGGGTGTGCATATAAGATATAGCATTTCCCACCCTTATCTGGTCATAGGAGCTATCTCATACGAGGAAAAATCTTAGAGGAATTTTTCTGTGTTCACTTTGAGAAGCCCTAAGCCAAACACTTTCTCTACTGGCTCCTTTGTTTTCTTTCAACCAGTTAATAGTCATGCTCTGCTTTTATCAGCTTAGAAAATATAGCAGTACTCAATTATAAATATAAATAATTAAGGTTATTTATAAGTTGTTAACATTGGGAGATAAGTACAGGGTATTTGAGAGCTCTCTGTACTAGTTTTGCAACTTTTCTGTAAGTCTAAAATTATTTCAAAGTTAAATTAAAAAAAATCTCTGAAGACATCAGAGAACAACCAAGGTAATCAGGATATGAGAAGCCAAAATCATGAAGAAGGGAAATGCACTGAGAAGAGCCATACATTCATTGCTACTTTTTCCCTTTGGGGGAATTTCTACCTTGCAATAAAAGCTGTAAAAGCTGAACAGAAAGCACCAACCTAGAACTTGCAGCAGTCTCACTGGGCTGGGAAAAGGAAAATTGAAGTGCACTGTAACCTAGGAAACCAGGATATCAGAGTGCAAAATTCCAGGAAAAAAAAAAAAAAGAAACATAAAGAAGTAAACAGGCTATGCGCAATTTCCCCTCAAGGTTTTTGTTAGTTCTTAAGGTGCATCTACACAAGGCGAAATGCTAAGCTGCTAGTAAAAAGAGGCTGCCAGAAGGCTGATGATCTAAGCATATTTTTGCATAATCACAGTAATCAAGAGACAAGACTGGAGTTCAGGATGCCCAATAGCAAGGTAGCTTGGTCAACACTTGAGCTTTTGGCTCAAACCCTGAAGGCCTAAGGCCTAGGGCTAACTTCAAGCTAGAAAGAGAGATGCAAACTTGAATCATTTCAATCCCTGCTTATATCAAAGTTACCTTCATTATCTGCCAGAATAAAATTTTCTCTCTGGAGGAAGATAGTATCACCTAAAACTGTTATAGGTCTTCATATATTATATACCATTAAAACAAAAAATCATCTAGCATACCAGGATGCTGAACCAGTAACTGAAAATTAAGGAAAAAAAATAAATAATCCAATAGGTGATTAACACTGACATCAAAAAAAATTTTTTAAATAACTATGATTAACAAATCCACAGCTAATATCATACTTAGTGGTAAAAAATGAAGCTATTCCTCTGAAATAAAGAGAAGGACAAGGATATCCATTCTCACCATACTATTCAACATGCTATTGAAAGGCCTAGCCTTTGCAATTAGGCAAGAAAAAGAAATAAAAGGCATCCATATTGGAAAGGAAGACATAAAACTGTCAAAATTCATGGATGATATGATTTTATATATAGAAAATGCTAAAGAATTCACTTAAAAAATTAGAAATAATAAACAAAGTTGTAGAGTACAAAATCAACATACAAAAATCTGCTGCATTTCTATATGCTAACAATGAACTAGGAAAAAAGAAATTAAGAAAACAATACCATTTACAATCACAACAAAAAGAATAAAGTACCTAGGAATAAATTTAACCAAGGAGGTGAAAGACCTGTACACTGAAAACTATAATGCACTGATGAAAGAAATTGAAGAAAACACAAATAAATGGAAAGATATTTGATACTTATGGATTGGAAGAATTAAAAATGTTAAAATGTCTATGTTACCTGCAGCAATCTACAGATTCAATGCATTCACTATCAAAATCCCAAGGACATTTTTCAAAGAAATAGAACCAAAAAAATTCTAAAATTTATATAGAACCACAAAAGACCCCTAAATAGCCATAGTAATCTTGAGAGGAAAGAATAAAGCTAGAGGTATAACACTCCTTGATTTTAAAACATATTACAAAGCCATAATAATCAAAACAGCATTGTACTGGCAGAAAAACAGATACACAGATGAATGGAACAGAATTGAGAGCCCAGAAATAAACCTACACATATGTAGACAATTAATATTTGACAAAGGAGCAAAACTATACAATGGATAGAAGATAGTCTCTTCAATAAATGGTGTTGGGAAAACTAGACAATTACACACACACACACATGAAACTAGACCATTATCTCACAAAATACACAAAAATAACTCAAAATGGATTAAAGATTTAATGTGAGATCTGAAACTATAAAACTCCCAGAAGAAAACATAGGCAGTACACAATCTGACACTAGCCTTTGCAATATATTTCTAGATATGACTTATCAGGCAAGGGAAACAAAAACAAAAACAAAAATAAATGACACTACATTAAACTAAAAAGCTTCTGTACAGTAAAGGAAACCATCAAAAAAATGAAAAGACAATTTAGCAAATGGTAAGATGATATTTGCAAATAAATATCCAAAAGGGGTTAATATCCAAACTATATAAAGAACCTATACAACTCAATATTTTAAAAAAACTATTAAAAAATGGGCAGAGGAACTGAATAGACATCTTTCAAAAGAAGACATACAGATGGACAATAGGCACATGAAAAAAATGTTCAACATCACTAATTATTAGGGAAATGCAAATCAAAACCTTAATGAGATATCATCTCATGCCTGTTAGGATAGCTATTACCAAAAAGGCAAGAAATAACAAATGCTGGTGAGGATGTGGAGAAAAAGGAACCTCATATCTGTTGATGGGAATACAAACTGGCACAACCACTTTGGAAAACAGTATGGAGTTTCCTCAAAAAATTATAAATAGAACTTCCATATGATTCAGCTATCCCACTTCTGGTATTTATCCAAAGAATATAAAAACCCTAATTTGTAAAGATATATGCACCCACGTGTTCATTGCAGCATTATTTACAATAGCCAAGATACAGGAACAACCTAAGTGCTTATCAATAGGTGAATGAATAAAGATGACATGGTGTGTGTGTGCGTGGGGGGTGGGGTGGGTGGGTGTGTATGCAATGGAATACTATTCAGCTGTTAAAAATGAAATTTTGCCATTTGCAACAACATAGACCTTGAGGGTATTGTGCTAAATTAAATAAGTCAGTTGGAGAAAGACAAATACCAGATGATTCCACTCATATGTGGAATATTCAAAAACAGAAACAAAACAAAAAAAATGAGCAAAGCAAATGAAAACAAAGCACATGGATACAGAGAACAGATTAGTGGTTATCAGAGAAAAAGGGGCAGGAAGGGAGGACGAAATGGAAAAAAGGGATCAACTATGTAGTGATGGATGGAAACTAAATTTTTGGTGTTGAGCACACTATAGGGTATGTAGAATTAGAAATACAATGTTGGGAGTTCCCATCCTGGTGCAGCGGGAATGAATCCAACTAGGAGCCGTGAGGTTGTGGGTTCAATCCCTGGCCTCACTCAGTGGGTTAAGGATCCAGCGTTGCCATGAGCTGTGGTGTAGGTCGCAGATAAGGCTTGGATCTGGCATTGCTGTTGCTGTGGTATAGGCCGGCAGCTGTAGCTCTGATTAGACCCCTAGCCTGGGCATCTCCATATGCTGCAGGATCAGCCCTAAAAGGACAAAATAAAAAGACAAAAAGAAAAAGAAATACAATGTTGTACTCGTGAAACTTAGATAATGTTATAAAACAATATTATCTAAATTTAAAAAAACTATGCTTAATATAATCAAGGAAACAGATGACAATGTAGATTTCCACCAGAGAACTAGAAGATACAAAAAAGAACAAATGAAAACTATAGATGAAAAATTCAATAACTGAAGTTAAACATTCAACATAAGAGTTTAGGCACTGCAAAGAAAAGAATATGTGGCCTGGAAGATAAGTCAGTAGAAAGTGTCCAAATTAAAACAAAAAGGGGAGGAGGATTAAAAATACAAAAGAGCATTAAAAACATATCAAAGGGAGTTCCCGTCGTGGCGCAGTGGTTAACGAATCCGACTAGGAACCATGAGGTTGCGGGTTCGGTCCCTGCCCTTGCTCAGTGGGTTAACGATCCGGCGTTGCCGTGAGCTGTGGTGTAGGTTGCAGACGAGGCTCGGATCCCACGTTGCTGTGGCTCTGGCGTAGGCCGGTGGCTACAGCTCTGATTCAACCCCTAGCCTGGGAACCCCCATATGCCGCGGGAGCGGCCCAAGAAATAGCAACAACAACAACAACAACAAACAACAACAAAAAATATCATAGTGGAAACATCTACCATATGTGCCTATTTTAGAGTTCCAGAATGAGAGATCAGTGAAATGTGGAACAAGTAATATTAAATGAGAAGAGGGCCCAAGAATTGTTTAATGGAGTCAAAAGACATCAAGCTACTCTATGAATTGAAGCTCCTCATGAATCTCAAGAAGGATAAATATGAAAATTTTTCTTCATACGTGGGTACAAGTCTTTTTCTAAAGACCAAAGACAGGGAAACTTAGAAACAATCAAAGGAAAATATACTTTACACTGAAAAAAGCAACAAAAAAGACTGCCAGCTGATATAGCCACAGAAATCACAGAAGTTACAAGACAATGAAATCATATCTTCAAAGTGCTGACAAAATATCTGCCAACATAAAATTCAATTCTCAGTGAATATTCCCTTCAAGAACGAAGGCATGGAGTTCCCACTGTGGCTCAGCAATAACAAATCCAACCAGTATCTATGAAAATGAGTGTTTGATCCCTGACCCCACTCAGTGGGTTGAAGATTCAGTGTTGCTGTGAGTTGTGGTGTAGGTCACAGACACAGCTCAGATCTGGTGTTGCTGTGCCTGTGGCATAAGCCAGCAGCTGCAGCTCTGATTTGACCCCTAGCTTGGAAACTTCCATATGCCACAGGTACAGTTCTAAAAAAAAAGAAAGAAAGAAAGAAAGAAAGAAAGAAAGAAAGAAAGAAAGAAAGAAAGAAAGAAAGAAAGAAAGAAAGAAAGAAAGAAAGAAAGAAAGAAAGAAAGAAAGAAAAGAAAAGAAAAAAAGGAAGGCAACATTTTTTAAATATTCAGACAAGAAAAGATATAATTCCTCACCAGCAGGTACACCAAAAGACACACTAAAGGAAGTTCTTCAAATAAAAGAAAAATATCCCAAAAGGAAATAATGAAATATGGACAGAAACAAAGAGAACCAGAAAGATAAATCTAGATGAATAATGACAGTTCAAAACAATGACAATATCTTGTGAGGTTTTAAAACACGTAAACTCCTAAAACATGAAAACAGCACAAAAACCACCACTGAAGAGACAGAGTTAAATTGTAGTGAGGTTTTCTATTGCTTGGAAGTGATAAAGTACCAATTTAAGGAAGATTCTACCACATTAAATATGCATTGTGGAGTTCCCGTCGTGGCGCAGCGGAAATGAATCCGACTAGGAACCATGAGGTTGCGGGTTCAATCCCTGGCTTGACTCAGTGGGTTGAGGATCTGGCATTGCCATGAGATGTAGTGTAGGTCACAGACATGGCTTGGATTTGGTATTGCTGTGGTTGTGGTGTAGGCTGGCAGCTGCAGCTCCTACTAGACCCCAGCCTGGGAATCTCCATATGCCATGGGTGTGGCCCTCAAAAGCCAAAAGCCAAAAAAAAAAAAAAAGTATGTTGTAATCTCTAGGATTGTTTTTATAATCATCATAAATATGTAACCAGCAAGTTACCAGAGAAACAAAATGGAATAATAAAAATGATTAATTCAAAAGAAGACAAGAAAGGAGAAAGAAACAAAAATAAATGAGATGGACAGAAAATAATAACATAGCAGATTTGAATGCAAAAATGTTATTTTAAATGTAAATGAACTAAATATTCTAATTAAAAGATTAAAAGCATCAGCCAGTGTTATAAAATATCAGCTACACATATTATGCCTTTAAGAGATGTACATTAAATATGATATATGGGAGGAAAATAAACAGATGATAAAAGATATACGAATACATTTATAACAAAAAACTCTTGAGAGGCTACACTAATATCATACAAAATATACTTTTAGACAAAAAATACTATTATTAGAAGAAATAAGGGCATTAAAAATTATAAAAGATCAATTAAAATGAAAGATATTAACAATCCTAAATCTGTAAAGACATAATAGCATAGCCTTAAAATATATAAAGTAAAATCTTTTAAAACTCAAAATAAGACTAAACAATTCCAAATATTTTGATATTTGAACACACCTCTCTCAGTAACTGATAAAACAGACCAAAACATCAGTAAATTGTTTGACATGAATAATCTACTTTACGTATGTAGAACATTGCAGCAAACCCGACAGAACAAAAATTGTTTTCAAGTCGACATGAACCTTTACCAAAACAGACTATATGCTGAACCATAAAGCACATCTCCAACAATTTCAATATCTAAAACCATTCAGAATATGTTCTCTGACCACAGTAAAATTAATATGGAAATCAATACCTGAAATTTTTCCAAATATTTGGAAATTAAGCAACATACCTAAACAACCTGAATCAAAGATAAAATCACTATGGGTACCAGAAAACCTTTTTAAATAAATAATAGCAAATATATAGATATATCTAAGTTTGTGGGATGTAGCTAAAGGTGTTCTCAGAGGATATTTTCTAGCTCTAAATCATCAGTTTTTAAACCGCTTGACTTCAGAATTATCTTATTTTTAAAAAATAATTTAGGACCCCTAAATTATGCCATACATCAGAAACAATTCTTCACTGATCTCAAAATAAATGTCAAAGTTTAAACTAAAAATTCTAAAAATTAACATAGCCTTGGGATAAGAGATACCTCAACCATTTCCCAAAATACTATATAAAGAAAAAGATTGATATGTCAAAATTCATTAAGAGAAAACTGAGAGAGTGGAAAGTCAAGCCATAAGGTAGAAGATATTTTCAATGCATTTATCTGACCAAAAAAAAAAAAAATCACATTTAGATATTGAAAAGAATTTCTATATTAAAAGAAAGGCAGCATACTCAATGTTTTTTAGAATAGACAAAAACCCTATGGAGTCATTTTCACAAAAGGGGGATATCCAGGAGTTCCCACTGTGGTGCAGTGGGTTAAGGATCCGGCATTGCTGTAGCTGTGGTGAAGGCCACAGCTGTGGCTCAGATTCAATCCCTGGTCCAAGAACTTCCATATGCCATGGGTGTGGCATAAAAGGGAGGGGCTGGCCAAATAGCTAATAAGCATATGAAAATATTTTCACCTCATTATCATCTTGGGAATACAAATGAAACCTCAATGAGATGCTACACGTCTCTACCAGAATGGCTACAATTACTTTTTAAAAAACAATACAAGAGCTTCTGAGGATTAACAGAGCAACCGGAATACTCCTACACTATTGGTGGGAGTGTACGTTGGTACAACTACTTTGGAAAGCAGTTTGGCAGAATCTACTAAAACTGACTTTATAAAGTCATACCCTATGATTCAGTAATTCTAGTCCTAGGTAAATACCAAGGAGAAATTCCTCATACATCCATCAAAATTCATGTTTAAGCAGCATTATACATAATAACCCCACCCTGGTAACAACCTCAGGTCTGTTAGTAGTGGAAGGAATACCTACATCATGGCTATCTCTCTGATGCAATACCATATGACAATTTTAACAAAGTAGACCTGCCACACGCAACAACATGGGTAGATTTCAGACATAACATTGAATGAAAGCTCACGCTGTGTGATTCTGATTACATAAAGTTCAAAAATAAAACATACTGTATTATTCCATTTGCATAAAATTTAAAAACAGGAAAAGCTAACCCATGATGATAGAGACAAATGTAGGGGTTACCACTACATCTGATCGTGTTCTATCTTGTGAACTGGTTAAGCGGCTGTGTACATGTTGTTAAAATACACCAAGCTGTGTATGTATGATTGGTCACTTCCCTGTATATATGTTTTATTTCAATTAAAAATGTTTAAATCCCCCCCCATAAGCCCTGTATTCAATGTCTTCAGTATTTGCATATATCATAGTCATCATAATTTATTTATCTATCAATAAACAACAAACAATGCTAGCCCACTTCTTCCTCCCTTATATGAATAGTAGAAATAATCTTCACATCTGACTATCTACATCTGGAAGAAGAATTGTGAAGCCATTCAGAACTGAATAATCTATATCTGAAAGAAAAAATAGTGGAGTTCCCATTGTGGCTCAGTGGGTTAAGGACCTGACATTGCCTCCATGAGAATGTGGGTTCAATTCCTGGCCTCGCTCAGTAGGTTAATAAGGACCCAGCATTGCCACAGATGCAGCTGCAGTGTAGGCCTCAGATGCAACTCCTATTCAAACCCTGGCCTGGGAACTTCCACATGCCACAGGTGCAGCTGTAAAAAGAAATAAAAATAAAAAGAACAAAAAACATGGGGGTTATCATACAGTGACAATGACTCCTGTACCCTAAAAGTTACTTCAGGTTTAATCATTATAGCAGCAAGATAAAGAAATTAATTAAATGCCAAATGGGAGTTCTATGTATAGTTTTCTAAGATACCTCCATACTGTTCTCCATAGTGGTTGTACCAGCTTACATTCCCACCAACAGTGCAGGAGGGTTCCCTTTTCTCCACATCCCCTCCAGCATTTGTTATTTGTGGACTTATTAATGATGGCCATTCTGACTGGTGTGAGGTGGTATCTCATGGTAGTTTTGATTTGCATTTCTCCAATCATCAGTGATGTTGAGCATTGTTTCAAGTGCTTGTTGGCCATCTGTATATCTTCCTTGGAGAAATGTCTCTTCAGGTCCTTTGCCCATTTTTCAATTGGGTTGTTGGCTTTTTTGCTGTTGAGTGGTATAAGTTGTTTGTATATTTTAGAGATCAGGCCATTGTCAGTTGCATCATTTAAAACTATTTTCTCCCATTCTGTAAGTTGTCTTTTTGTTTTCTTTTTGGTTTCCTTTGCTGTGCAAAAGCTTGTCAGTTTGATTAGGTCCCATTGGTTTATTAGAAAACTATACATAGAACTACCATATGACCTAGGAAATCCCACTCATGGGCATATATCTGGACAAAATTCTACTTTAAAAAGACACATGTACCCGCATGTTCATTGCAACAGTATTCACAATAGCCAAGACATGGAATCAACCCACATGTCCACTGACAGATGATTGGATTAGGAAAATGTGATGTATATACACAATGGAATATCCCGAGTGAAGTAAGTCAGAAAGAGAAAGACAAATACCATATGATATCACCTATATCTGGAATCTATTATACGGCACAAAGGAATCTTTCTGAAGAAAAGAAAATCATGGACTTGGAGAATAGACTTGTGGTTGCCGAGGGGGAAAGGAAGGGAGTGGGAGGGACTGGGAGTTTGGGGTAAATAGATGCAGAATGTAGCCTTTGCGATGGATTAGCAATGGGATCCTGCTGTGTAGCACTGGGAGCTCTGTCTAGTCACTTAATGTGAGAAAAAAGAATGTATGCATGTATGTGTAACTGGATCACCATGCTGTACAGTAGAAAAAATATATATATAAATAAATGAAAAAATAAAAATAAAATTAAAAAAAGAGGAAGTATACAGATAAGATACCTATAGAAAATATAGACACTGAATAAAGATGGTGGACTGGGGTAGTTCCTGTTGTGGCTCAGCAGGTTAAGTACCTGACGCTGTCTCTCTGAGGAGGTGGGTTTAAACCCTGGCTTTGCTCAGGGGGTTAAGGATGGATCTGGCATTGCAGCAAGTTGTGGCATAGTTCGCAGATGCATGTCAGATCCTGTGTTGCCATGGCTGTGGCACAGGCCTCAGCTGCAACTCTGATTTGACCCTTATTCTGGGAACTTCCATATGTTGTAGGTGTGGACATAAAAGAAAAAAAATTAAAAAGAAAATTTTTTTTAATTTTTTAAAAAGATGGTAGACTGAATACACACATCTTCCTCTCCACTGTACCAAACACCTTTAAATAAACTTGAATATATATACATTCAGAGAGAGAGAGAGGAATATAACACATCCATAACATAAGTGCTAAAAAACAAAAACCGTGCCAACAGCAGATCAGAAATGGTGAGAAGTTCCTAGAAGGAAGAAACCAGATGGGATCGGAGAGCTGAGGAAACAGCAAACCAATATATACCTGGTAGAAAGCTGCTTCTGAGACAAAAATTAATACAGAGAAATCTCATGTCTAAATAAAGTGAACATAAAAGGAACAGTCATCAGAAGACCGGGGAAGAGAACAGTGATAAGGATCAATCCCCATCCCACCTCTACACCAAAGGGTAGATTCTGCAGATGCACCATCTCAGTTCAAACCCCGGCCCCACTGCTGATCTGAGAAGTAACTGAGCAAATCACTGAAGCTCTCCGGGCCTCTAATTCCTTATCTGCAAAATGTAGAGACATAAAGGTAATTAGATATATATGGATTATAACCCACATATGAGGGTTAATATATGGAAAGCATTTAGAACAGCATCTGATACTGTTACATCCCATTAAATATTAGCCATTAATATTATCAAATGATCAACAGGCAGCTAAAGGGTTTGTCCTGCACCCACACTCTAAAGAGAGTGGACTACTTGAATGAGACGGGTTCCAAAGTGGGTGTGAAAATCTGCGAGAAGCTACAGAACCTTCCAAACATCCCAACAACCTTCCTGTCTTATTCCCTGTGGCCATTAAGCCTATTGTAAAACTCACCAGTCACCACATCCACCCTACACCACTCTTTTCAATAGGAAGGGAAGACTCTTAGGCAAACAGAAAAAACCTAAGCTAGCTACCTACTGAGCTTGGCCTAGTTCATCATTCTTTTTTTTTTTTTTTGTCTTTTTGTCTTTATGTCTTTTCTAGGGCCGCACCTTCAGCATATGGAGGTTCCCAGGCTAGAGGTCTAATCTGAGCTGTAACTGCCAGCTGGTCCATCATTCTTATTGACTGACACCAGGAATTACACAAATTTGAGGAAAACTAGCAGCATGAGAGGAGACATCAAAGACAAAATTTTAAAATTATCCAAAGAAAATAATCAAAGTATAGAGGGGAACTTCTAAAAGTTCTCACTATTGCCACAGATACACTTGAGATGATACTGTATGCAGAAAACAAGAAAGGGTACAACAAAAAGGGAGCAATCAGAAGGGGGGGACACTGAGTGAAAAAGTGTAAGCAGGACAAAATAAAATATGAATTATTTATTAGGAAGACAGAGGTGAGGAAATGTCTTGTAATCTTTAGCAAAAAAACCTCACAAAAGATGAGAAGTAGAAATAGGTTTGGTCCAACCCTCTCTTGGCTCAACCACCCATATCTTGGTTGCCCCACCCACTGTATCAGGAAGGCCTGCTGTCTTCAAGCCCAGCTAGGCTTGGGCTTCCAGAAAGAGCTGATTCTAAATTGTGGGTCCTGAAAGTCCCTGTTGTGGCTCAGCAGTAACAAGCCCGACTAGTACCCATGAGGATGCAGGTTTGATCCCTAGCCTCGCTTAGTGGGCTAAGGATCTGGCATTGCTGTGAGCTGTGGTGTAGGCCAGCAGCTGTAGCTCCAATTTGACCCCTAGCCTGGGAACTTCCATATGGCATAGGAGCAGCCCTAAAACAGAAAAGAAAGAAAGAGAGAGAGAGAAAGAGAGAAAGCAAGCAAGCAAGCAAGAAAGGAAGAGAGAAAGAAAGGATACACTATAGGGGAAATGACTAGGGTAAATATTCCTGGTTTGCAGAGGGGCTGACCCCTATCAGCTCTCACACCTGGAAAGTGGAGGCTATTACTGAGGGTGGGCACTGGTCAAATCTCTTCTACTTACTTTTTGCACACCCTAGTCTTTTTTCTGAAAAAGGATATCTATGATTTGGCCAACGTAGCATCCTGCAGTTTGCACTATATTGGGCAGAACTTCCTCCAAGTTGGTGGCATGTGGGTGGAAGACTTCTCTAATTTCCAGCATTAATGCTGCTTTCTATCCATTTTTGTATTTCTTTGGCCATTTTTGCTTAGGGTTGATGGATGAGGTTAACATTTTCCTCCATAAATTTCTTTGTTTCTTTAAAAGTTTGCCAACATACACTCAATGATTATTAGTTTTAGGCTTCTATGAGCCTGACCTCAACTATATTAATTTTAAAAAATTTGATTCTAACTGCTATTTTCTGTTTGACCCTTTTGTAGCAAAATGCTAAATTTTTTTTGAAGACCCTGCATGGTTAAGGCAGAGTCATTGGGGGAATGCAATTTATCATGAAGGTCACCTTTGTTCCCAGAACCCACCTGTGCTTGGGGGCTAGACAGGCCTGCATGGAAACCCAAGGTTTCCCTGGGATTCAGAAGGAGTTAGTCTTTTCATTTCCTCCTTTGTGGGACTTGTTCTGTTGGGTACCCTTTTCATTGGCTAGGTTGACAAAGACCTGCTAAGTGTTAAGTAGCTCGAGGCACACTGTAAAAGACCAGATGAGAGAATGATAAAATGAGCTTTGAACCACAAGAAACAGTTTGGTTGGAAAAATGTATTTCATTCTCCCTGAGCCCTCCTACCCACCCTAGGAAAATTTCATTACCTTCAAAAGGAGGTAGGAAGTTGACGTTGAGAATGTTTCATTCCTAAAACTCACCAATAAATAACAGTCTAAAGAGAGTTCTTACACAAACGATGTACCTGGGTTTTTCTAATGAATAAGCAGGGACCTGTTGTTTAAAATAAGAAATTGTATAACCAAGTCTTGACCTGTGATAGCTTTTATTCTTTAGTATAGATGGTATTTTATAAAAATTAAAATAAATGAAAAACTTTAAATGTAAAAATATTATATCTTACTAAAATTTTGACTTAATTATGAAAATTAAAAAAGCAATGGTTCCCACTCTTCTGTAATATAATCACTGTTAACAGTCTGGGACAATTCTTCCCACATTTTCCCTTAATTTTACAAACATACATACATTTTACAAAAGTAAATAACAATAAATTGTACATTTTTATCTGCAACCACCCCCCCAAAAAAGAAACCTTTGCATTCTGGCAAACTTGAGTGCCCTTTAGGTACCTAGCTAAATATAGTATTTGGGTGTCAATCTATTCCCTACTCAATACTCTGGAGACATTGAAAGTTCATTGTTTGTTTGTTTGTTTTATTTTTTTAAGGCCACACCTGTGGTATATGGAGGTTCCCAGGCTAGTGGTCAAACTGGAGCTGCAGCTGCCAGCCTACACCACAGCCACAGCAATGCTGGATCCCCAAACCACTGAGTGAGGCCAGGGATCAAACCTGCATCCTCACGGATACTAGTCAGATTTGTTTCCACTGAGCCACGATGGCAACTCCACAAGTTCACTGTTTGCTGTTCTTGAGAAAAGTCTGAGACATGGAGTTTTGGTAACTTTTCGCCAACTTGTTTGTTTTTAAGATCCTTTACCTTAGAAAAAAATTTAATATCTACTTCATAAAATCAGATGTTTTTATCCTCATTGTAGGAAGGTTAGACCAAGTTTTTCTTGATCTAATGGAGCTCCTATGAGTTACAGGATCAAATCAACGGGTCTGTGAATTTGTTTAAAAAATCTATGGACAGAAGCAAAGGACTAAAATCTTTTGGCTTAAGTCAATAGAATGAAGGGAAAGAGAAGAAGAAAGACATATTGCTGTTTTGGGAGGTAACTGCATACCCAAACCCAGAGAAAATCAAAGGCCACCAAAGTCTGGGACCAGAAGTAGGGCCAGTATCCCGCCCCAAGAGAATACTAAAAAGGAACTTTACTGCCACTGGAAGATTTTCAAGTATATTCACTGCACCAATCAAGTCTTGCCAGCACCCAGATTTTGTTCAGATGGCAATGTTCCCAGCCCAGCCAAGATCACTACTCCAGAAGTGGCAGTCCCATTCCTGCTTTCTCATCATACAGTTGCTAGATGTTAGTAATAGAAAAGAAAGGCATGATGATTCATTGAAGGAAAGCAAACCTGCTGTTGTAATAACTTCAGCATAAGGGGAAAAAAATCCCCAAATTAGTAACTTTTGATTTTGTCAGGGTCATTTTACCAGAGTTTTATGGATTGTAATCTGAGAAAGTTTTTTTGTTTTTTTTGGGGGGGGCAGGGGTTGTTGTTGTTTGTTTTTGTCTATTTAGGGTTGCATTGGAAGTATATGGAGGTTCCCAGGCTAGGGGTCTTATAGGAGCTGTAGCTGCCGGCCTACACTGAAGCTGCTGGCCTATACCACAGCCACAGCAACTGGGGATCCTGACCATGTCTGCAGCTTACACCACAGCTCACAGCAACACCAGATCTTAACCCACTGAGCAAGGCCAGGGATCAAACCCGCATCCTCATGAACACAGGTCAGGTTCGTTAACCACTGAGAACCACAAGAACGCTGAGAGAGTTGTTATAAAAAACCCTCCTATTAAAAAACAAACAAACAAACAAACACAACAGCTGACCAGAAAGCTACGAGTGAAAGGCATGAATCTGCATGGCTTTTCCTTGGAAATGGGAAGACCCAACTTTCATGACAGAACAACAAAGAATATAGATAGCATCTAGACCTTTTTTTAAAGCCAGTAGGTTAGCAACTTGTAAGTAAGTGTTGCAGCTTTCAGGAGAAAAGACTGACTCACCCAGCATCTTGCAAATAAAAACCTCTGGGGCCACAAAGGCGTGGTAGATCTCCCTAACTGTGCACGTGATCCATGGTCACGTCCTCTCATGCTGCCCTCTCCCACTCCTCAATACTGAAAGAAGAGCCAGACTTAAGCGAAACTTCAAAGCAGGTGGAGAAGAAGTTCCCTTAAATGGCATGATCCCTTTCTACAGCCTTCACCACATCCTCTGGCCTGCTGTTTGGTTAAATTTAACATCACTGAACACCTTCCTCATTCACCGTATTGGAAAGTTTTGGTGATGCCTGGAGTAGTTGTTGCTTTGGCCAAAACGTGGGTCTCAGGGAGGAGACTTCTCACTGATTTCACATTCAGTTGGTTTTGGAGATCTGAGGTCACTGAGAGATGAGAAGGATAATAGAAAAACAAAAAACAGAATAAAACAAATCCACAAACACTTGAGAACACACCAGATGCATAAATTAAGGTGGGTCTGTACCTAGAATTGAGATTTCATCAAGGCTCCCCAAGCTTGGCCACAGGGAGGAAAAAAAAAAAAAAACAAAGAACCCTGCTAACTTGTACTAATTTACAATTCAGAAGTTAAGGTGAGAAAGCCTCAGTGCTGCCTGAAATGGCTTGGGTCCACCACCCCTACCCTGTTCAACACAGTGCCCTCATAGAAGATAAACCAGTCTCTGGCAGGTTCCTGGGAGATTCATTTCAGGACCTTGTTCATCTCTTCTCCAAAGAGCCTCTGCTCCCCTTCTGGGCACAAACCTTGCACTTCCTCAGTAAATCCTCCCAGACAATCCTGCCCTTCCAAACTTTTTCCAGGGTGTCTTAAAGTTTGTCTCCAGTGTCATTTGAGCTCAAGGCTAATGGACTAAATTCAAGTGAGAGGTCATTGATATTGTAGCAAATAAATAGTAACAATATAATGTACAGTTGTTCTATTTTGAGACGCTTATAAGGGAAAAGAAAAGGTAGAAATGAATGCTACATTATTTTCCTTACCAGGAAAACTTTCACTGACCTTGCTCAATACTTTATAATTGTACTTCCTTTCTGGAGAGTGTCCCCGAAAAATTATATGCAAATGCATTTTTCATCATTCAAAATGTTTTTTTTTTTTGTTTTTTGTTTTTTTGCCTTTTTGCCATTTTCTTAGGCTGCTCCTTCAGCATATGGAGGGTTCCCAGGCTAGGGGTCGAATCAGAGCTGTAGCCACCGGCCTACACCAGAGCCACAGTAACACGGGATCTGAGCCGCGTCTGCGACCGACACTACAGCTCACAGCAACACGGAATCCTTAACCCACTGAGCAAGGCCAGGGATTGAACCTGCAACCTCATGGTTCCTAGTCGGATTCGTTAACCACTGAGCCATGACGGAAACTCCTCAAAATGTATTTTTAATCCACCCTTTTACTTAAAGGCGTCATCAAAGAATCCTTTAGTAAAATGAAAGGGTGCTAATGATTTAAAGATCACCCTTACATCTAAGCGTCAAATATTCAGAGGTGGGTGTATCTGTTGTTCTCAAAATGTGGACCATCTCTATGGTTTAGGGGAAAAGGCAACTGTTCAGGCTTTTAATTTTTTTCTTTTTTCCCCTTTATTTAATTACTTTTTGAATCGGGGTATAGATGATTTATAACACTAGTACAAATAGTTGTATACAACACGGGATCAAATTTTTATACAATTATACTCCATTTAAAGTTATTATAAAACATTGGCTATATTACCTGTGCTGTACCTGTAGATATATCTACAAAGATATATTGTAGCTTATTTTATCCATAGTAGTAATTTTTTTTTTTTTTCAGTTGTACTTGCTCTTGCCCACACAGGCTTTTTCCTACAGCCACACAGGAGGTTTTACTGGTTACTTTTAATCAGGAAAAGACCTCTCTGTGATCTCAAAGCAGATTTCAGAGCCGGCATATATTTTGCCCCTTCTTTGCCAAACTGAAATTATTGACTCAGAAAATTTAGTAATTTTGCTTTTCAAAAAGCAGTTGTAATGACAAAGCAAGAAAAGAAAAATCTAGGGATCAAACTCAATTTCAGAGCCAAATTAAGGCAGCAACATTAATGTGACCACAGAACATACACAATGCCTAAGCCAGGTCCAAAAAACTTGCAGCAGTGGGGACAGTAAAGGCCGGCTTTTTCCCCCACCGGCCCTGCAGCAAAGGGACAGGAGGAGTGGGGACTGACTGTCCCCATCACATTTGTGGAAGATGTTGTTTCAGGGAGATTGTCCCTAAAAAACAACACTTTGGGAATCTGAGTTTTCAACTTATATCATAACTGTTGCAGGTGCATTATACTACAGCACAAATAAGAAACCCCAGGATGAAAGTTGCAACAAATAATCAAGGCAAAAGAAGAGCTTTCTATTTAGGATGGTCTCTCTTGTCTCTGCTGACTCTTCCACGTTGAAAATGTTTGGGGTCCTCTAAGATCTGATTTCAACGTTTCCTTCATCTCTTCTCACTCCCCCGCATTCTCTCCTGGAAAATTACATGTACTCTCAAAAGCTTCAATTACCATCAAGCACATAAATAATTACCTTTAGCCCCAAGTCACTCAGCTGTGAGTTCCAGACTCACATATCCAGCTGCCTCCTGAATGTTCCCATTCAAATACACCCTACTGAGCTCAGAATTTCCTTCTTTCCCTCTGCACCTGCTCCTCCCCTGCCTGTCTGCCCAGACAGCAGCAACTTTCCAGGTGATAAGGGGAGAGGCTACAACAAGACCTCAGAGGTTATGACCTCTGGCTTTGACCTCAAAAGTGCACAGGCATCCCGAATGAATTCAACTTGACTTCAGAAAATAATCGGACACATAACAAACAGCAAACACTTCTGGGGTCAGCAACACCAACCTTCACCATCCTCAGCTTGGACACAGCCCCTGCTGAGGGGCTGGGATATCAGAGAAAAAGAAATCATGGACTTGGAGGACAGACCTGTGGCTGCCCGACAGGAGAGGGAGGGAATGGGAGGGATCGGGAGCTTGGGGTTATCAGATAGAACTTAGAATAGATTTACAAGGAGATCCTGCTGAGTAGCATTGAGAACTATGTCTCATATTGCAACAGAACAAAGTGTGGGGGGAAAAATGTATACATGTAAGAATAACTTGATCCCCATGCTGTACAGCGGGGGGGGAAAATAAAAATAAATAAATAAATAAAAATAATAATAATAGAAAAGAAACCAGGGAGCTGACCACCACTCCACACAACCCAGAGTTGGCAATAAAATGAGCGTTATGATTTTCCCATTGTTGCAGAATGTTCTAATCTGAAGAGTTTGCTGCTCAGAATCCATGCTGGTTATTAGCCTCTTGTCTCTGAGCCCCAGCTGCACCCTCCTGCATCCACTCAGTGATGCGGGGGCTGGGCAATCTACATTTCTCAGGCTTGTGTGCTGCTGCCTTCTAGCTATGTTCTGATGGTGGAACGAGGGAGGAGGGGGGAAAAGCCTCTGTTCCTGCTTTCAGCCTCTGTCACATCCACCCAGGAGCAGCAAAAGCTCCAGGTACTAGGCTTGGCACTTCTGGCAGCAGCACTGGGGTACCCACAGGGATTCAAGTCCAAGCTCTTACCACCCTCTCTGGGCAAAGCCCACTCAGGGCAGTCCCTCCTTTGACCTCGTAGGTTTTGAGATCCCAGCTCTTCCCTTTGTCTCCCAGCACTCAGAGGCAGCAGCTGCTTCCTGAAGTTACTAATCTCTGGATTACCACAGCATCCACTTTTGTTCTTTCAGCCTTCCAACCCCTGTATAGCCAGAATCCCTCCACTTTGAAATATTCACCATGGTTTCTGTATCCTAAATGGACCCTGGGCTATGCTACAGAATTTCTTTTGCTCTGTGATTTTTCTTTTGTTATAGTTTTTATATTTTGCTCACAAAATACCACTTTTCACGGCAGAAGTCCCTATATTTGGTTACCATTTATTCTGCCAAGGAGACTGCTTTCCAGAGCGGAAATGGAAGAATACATATCATCAGTAAGAGGAAGTAGAAACCTCAGAAACAGGCCAGCTGGACACGTAGATAATTCTGGGCCAAGGATCCACATAACTCAACTTTCAGATTCTAAATTCAACTTTATTTAACAGCTTATAAGAAAGACAGGCCCATGTCAAATGTTTCGTCTTTCTTTGTATGGACACAAACTTTTTTTTTCTTTTTCTTTTTCCTTTTTTTTTTCTCTTTTTTTTTTTTTGGCTTTATGGGCCACATCCATGGTATATGGAAGTTCCCAGGCTAGGGATCAAATCAGAGCTGCAGCTGCAGGCCTACACCACAGCCACAGCAATGCAGGATCCATAGGAGCTGTGTCTGCAACCTACACCACAGCTCACAGCAACACTGGATCCTTAACCCACTGAGCAAAGCCAGGGACCAAACCAGCATCCTCAAGAATACTAGTTGGGGATTTCCCATCATGGTGCAGTGGTTAACGAATCCGACTAGGAACCATGAGGTTTCGGGTTCAATTCCTGTCCTTGCTCAGTGGGTTAACGATTCGGCTTTGCCATGAGCTGTGGCGTAGGTTGCAGACGTGGCTTGGATCTGGCGTTGCTGTGGCTGTGGTGTAGGCCAGTGGCTACAGCTCCAATTTGACCCATAGCCTGGAACTCCATATGCTGTGGGAGCGGCCCTAGAAAAAGGCAAAAAGACAAAAAAAAAATACTAGTTGCGGTTCATTACTGCTGAGCCACAATAGGAATTCCAAGATATATATATACATTTTAAGAGCTGATGAAAAAGAATACTCCTGACCATAATCCTTCCTTTGGCCCCTCCCCCAAAAAGCCACCATCCTATGGAGCCCTGTCCATTCTACCTTCAGGTGCAGGAACCATGGTCTAACCCACCAGCACCTGTCCTTTGGAAGACAGCAGTCTCCCACTTTTCCAGTACATGATGCTGGGTAACTGCATGGAATCAATAATCAACATGGAAAGATGACAAACCTTACTTCCCACCATACTCAAATTAATAACAGGTGGATTACAGTTTAGGGAGACAATTCTCCCCAGGTCTCTCAGGTTTCTGCATATTTTACAAAGCACCTGTCCTTTGTTCCAGACTATCTTTTCAAGGACGTTTGTACAGCAACCAGTCTTAAAAGATAGGATGCTTCCTTCCAGGGAAAATGACAGGGTTGTTTACTGTCCAGTAAAATAAAGAGGATGTCTTCCTTTGGAGCAATGGTCAGGCAGACTTACTGCCCATAATAAAAGATTCAGGCTCCCTTGGCTCAGGATTCCTCTTCTATAATACAATCTACTTCATGTGCAGAAGTCACCAGGCCCTCTTTGCACTTATCCTGTGGGAATTTGGACTTGGGAACTGGCACAAGAAAATCCTGCTACTCTGGCCACTGCTATTTTCATGAGCAATAAAGTCATTTGTCTATGACTCGGAAGCCTTGTATCTTTTGCAGCATTCATGAAACTGAACAGGCTAAAGCTTGCAAGTAGGGCAAAATTTCAGACCCTCTACAGTTCTTAGTCTATGTAACTAAACATGAAGACAAATACTATCAAGCTTTAGAAGATGGCCAGCATCACTCTAATTCTAAAACCAGACAAAGATACCACCAAAAAAGAAAACTATAGGCCAATGTCTTTGATGAATATAGACGCAAAAATTCTCAACACAATTTTAGCCATCCAAATCCAATAACATATAAAAAAGATCGTACACCAAGCTTTAGAAGATGAAAAAAAGAGTAGCTTCATAATCTGGAACTGGGAAATATGTATTAATCAGATTATATAAAATTACTGACCATGGTGGAAAAATCAGATAAATTTCACTACATTAAAACTAAGAAATTCCATTCATCAACAGACAGCGAAAAAGATGTTCACAGTAATAAATGATATTGTCATACAACTGACAAAAGCTTATATCCAGAACAAACATATATCCTATAAATCGATAAGAAAAAGACAGAAAATCCAATGGAAAAATTGGCAAAATAGTTGAGCAGACCCTTCACAAAAGGAAATCCAAATGGCCAATAAACATATGAAAAGGTACTCAACTTCTTTCAAAAATCAGGGAAATAAAATTTAAAATGAAAACTATCATGGAAAATCATTTTGGAAAACAGTTCGCCATTATCTAGTAGTGTATACCATATGACCCGGCAATTCAGAGCAGCAGCATCTGTTAATAGTCAAAAACTAAAAACGAGCCATAAGTCCACCAACAGGAGAATGGATGAACAAATTAGGTATTCTATGCCACCATAAAAATGAACTACAGCTAGAACTAGACCGACAACATGGATGGCCCTTAAAAAATAAATGTTGAGTAAAAAGAAGTCAAACATAAAAGAAAATACATAACATGGCCTTATTTTTATACATTAAAAAATAGGTAAAATAATCCATTGTATGTAGGGATATCTAAGTTATACAATTATAAATTAAAGCAATAAGATTGCTTTTAGGGATAGAGAAGAGTATGTAACTCTGAAAAGCTATTCAGGGAAAGGGGGTGTCTGAGGTCTAGCAATGTTCTCGTTCCTTGTCCTGGATGGGATTACACTAGTGTTCGGTTTATAAATAAACCAACAATCTGACACTCATGCTTTAGATCCTTAAAAATTAGTACACATGCACACACACACACAGACTGAAAAACAATATCTAGGTCATGAAATTGAACACTGATGGTAACCAGAAGCCCCCAAAGACCCCCTTCCAACACAACCTCTTCCCTCCCCTCATGGGTTGTCACCATTCTCACTTTAACCCCCAAGTGTACAGTATTAAATACTCCACTTTACCTCAGTCTGCTTTTGATTTTTCATAAACATGCATTTGAGTCTGAAAACTGTTCTTGATAAATCAACTAGTTACTGTGATATATACATATATATCTTTGAACATCATGTCTTTGTAGCGAATTAAACATAGTTCACTTTAGACAGAGTTAATGTGCTAGAACTTTACAAGCGTGTATGAAATCTTGATGAGAACATCAATTTAGATTAAGCAAAAGAACATTATCCATGACATTAACTCAGTGATGTTAATTTGAATTTTAGTGGGTTCGTAGTGTTATTTGCATTTAATTTGAAATAAGTTTGGAGTTCTACTTGTCTTACAGCTATAAGTTAATTCTTTATGTTCACCCACATTTAAGTAACAGTGGAATAAAGCTAAACTGAACTCAACACAAGGTGTCCCTTATTCAAAAGGGTCCTTAGTTCACACAGATTTGAGAAACCCTGTCTAGAAATTAGCTCCCATTCTTCAATCTCACCCTCCAACCCATAGCCTACCCGACCCTCACCCCAAGACAAAAAAACGACAACTTGCCACCTAGAGCCAGGAGCATTCAAGCGAAACACTTGCTAAACCACCTACGTCATTTCTGTGAAGAAGTCAGGCACTCTGTCTGTCAGCTCTGGAATTCATTCCCATTCCATTTGTCACACAGGTGATCAAAGCAGGGGCCTAAAATCAGGCACAAGCAACTTAGCAAAGTGTGAAAACAGTTTATTTGGGCCAGGTAACAATTCTTTGAAATGCTAATGACACTCACACATAGCTCATACTTTGGCATTGCTACTGCCTAATTATGAACTCAAGCTCAGAAAGCCCTCCCCTGGTGTATTTGTTTCCTATTGATGCTGTTAAAAAAAAAAAAAAGTACTAAAAACTTAGGGCCTTAAAACAACACAGATTTATTTATTTTCTTAGATTCCTAGAGGTTAGATGTTTAAAATCTCAGTGTTTCAGAGCTAACATCAAGGTGTCAGCAGGGAGAATCCAAGTCTTTGCCTTTTCTAGATTCTGGAGGCCACTTTTACCTGCATCCCTAGGCTCCTGACAGCTTCCTTGAATCACTCCAATCTCTTACTTCCACCTTCATTTTGGCTTCTCTTCTGTCTTGCCTCTTACTAAGGACTCTTGTGATTACATCAGACTCGACCAGATGTAATCCAAGGTAATGCCCCCATCTCAAGATCCTTAACTTAATCACATCTGCAAAGTCCCTTTGCCATACTTGGTCACATTCACAGGTTCTAGGTATTAGCACATAGACTTACCAACTCAGATAGCAGAAGTCTGACCTACAACAGTTGTGAGCAGGAGGAACACACTTCTCCTTTGCTTAAAGCTCAAGAGTTCAAAAGAGGCAAACAAACTCCAGACCTAAAAGCAATTTGCGTCTATGTGTTGGTGTTGTTTTTTGTTGTTTTTGTTTTTTGCTTTTTAGGGCTGCACCCTAGGCATATGGAGGTTCCCAGGCCAGGGGTCGAATTGGAGCTATAGCTACCAGCCTACACCACAGCCACAGCAACACAGGATCCAAGCCCCATCTTCGACCTACACCACAGCTCACAGCAACACAGGATCCTTAACCCACTGAGCAAAGCCATGAATCCAACCTTAATCCTCATGGATGCCAGTCAGATTCTTTAACCACTGAGCCACGACAGGAACTCCAATTTGCTTCTATGTAAATGGATCTTAAATTGAAAGAAGTATATACGGCTTTTGTTCCAGGTTCCCCACACAGAGCTCCTACGACCTCTGGAATTTCCTGCGTGATAGGAATGCCCTTTGTCATTCTTTAGGAGTCCTTTTTGAGCATACCTGAGTCTATGCAATGATGACGTAGGGTGGGGCCCCTAGATAGCCTCAGGATGGGGCTGGTCATCAGAAAGACCGAGAGAGTAGAGGGTTAGAAATTTCCATCCCACACCTTTGATCTCCATGAGAGAGGAGAGGGGCCAGAGGTGGAATCAATCATCAATGACCAAAGATTTAATCAATTGTGAGGTGTGTAAAGCAAAGCGGCATGAAGTCAAGTCTACAGTAGGGTATGAGCCAGGTGCTCTGGGCAGGTAGAAAGGACCACGTAAAGGAAGTAGGGTGGGAATTATGCCTGGGAAAATTTGTAGCATTTGGAGGAGCTAAGAGGAGGGAAAAGGGTGTTCCCAGGCAAAGGAAAGCATGAACCAGGGACAAAGGTGACACATTCAATGTGGCTCAACAGTGGAGGGTTTGGGTAGACATGGGATTCAAAGGGGAGGCTTAAAAAGATCATGAAATCTCTGACACCATGTCATATTCTATCTCAATTACACGATTTCTCCAAGACCCTTCCAATCCCATGGCTCTGAGTTCTAAGCTGTGATTAATGGACCACTCCTGAAAGGCACAACTGGGAAGACCTTGCAAGTGCACCCAGCAGAGAAGTACAGATTCACAACAGGGAAAGTACAACTGTTCTGCAACTTGAACTTCAACTATGTCGTTGAGGCAGAATAATAACTCAGGTAGTCAGTGTAGGAGCATGGGCTTCAAAGCATTCTTTGATATGGCTATGGATTAGCATTTGTGACTTAAGGGCTCCAGGGGGTAACATCCCCATAGGCCTTGTTCACTGTAGGGAGTGTACCTAGGCCCAGATGGACATTAATCTCTAACTCCCTGTGACTCAGTCTACGGAAAGAGAAGGGCAAAAAAACCATGAAACTTACAGGACGTTTCCACCCCTAAGATCCCTATTGGACAAGGACTGATATAGGTAACTGGGCAAGACCAACGGGAGAAAAACACATCTTTCTGGACCCCACATTGGTACCCCCCATCTTTAAGGGATTAAAAACCCCTATAGGACAACAGAGAGGAGGACTCTTCCTCCCTCTCCCAGCTGTCCTGGGAGATATTTGCTTTCCTGTAATAAAGACTTTGCTTGCTTGCTGCCTGTCTGTTCTCAAAGTTCATCCTTTGGCTCCATGAACAAGAACCTGGATTCCAGTAACATCTTTCTGGCATCATCTTTACACAGTGGCTGAAACCTGTCTGAAAAGCAGTACCTGGATTTGTCATGAGAACAAATGCTATGTAGACATGTTACAAAAGGACTGCTATCAAACTGCTCTGAGGTTTAGAAGGAAAAAGATATAATCTCTTTAGAATGTGAGAAGCTGGAAAAATGTTGCTGATTGTTCCTTTATCTAGTTAGTGAGGATTCTCTAAAGGTTCTCTGCAGAATCACACCTTGTCTGGAGGGAGCTAGTAGGGAAAGAGACAGCGAGGTGACAGCCAGGCAAGGGTGCTTAACAAAGTGCTGATTTTTTTTTTTGTCTTTTTGCCTTTTCTAGGGCAGCTTCCCCGAGGCATATGAAAGTTCCCCTAGCCAGCAGTCTAATCGGAGCTGTAGATAACGGCCTACATCAGAGCCATAGCAACGTGGGATCTGAGCCGCGTCTGCGACCTACACCACAGCTCACAGCAACCCACTGAGCAAGGCCAGGGATCTAACCCATAACCTCATGGTTCCTAGTTGGATTCATTAACCACTGCGCCACAACGGGAACTCCAACAAAGTGCTGATTTTTTAATTACATTGTGAGTGTGTGTGTCTGTCTGTATGTGAGAGAGAGAGAGATGGACCAATGGAGGGAGGGAGGGAAGGAGGGAAGAAGAGAGGAGGAGGGGTGAAGGTCAGCGAGGTGGCACTTGGCATTAGGCTACACTGTTAGGCACCTTTCTTTTGACTTCCCTCACGGAGCAGGAAGATAAAGGCACTTTCTAAGTCTGAGCTGCAGAACAGTCGGCTGTGAGCAGCTTCCATCAGAACCAGGAGCAGCTTTTCTGACACCAATAAGGAGAGTGTCATGCTCTCAAACTGTGGCTGCTGCTCAAAAGTAAATTCTTTGGAACATAAGTACCTCTAGTTACTTCTGACCCTAGGAGTAGTTTCCAAAAAAAAAAAAAAACTACTGGGACCCCGCAGAAGCCAACGATTAGATTAATATTAAATAAATGTAGGGTTATTAAGAAAACGAAGAGTATTAAATACATTTTATTCAAGTTTTTTTTTTTTTAGTCAACTAAATTATATATCTCTCTTAACAATATTACGTAGCTAATGTCAATGCATTTGAGTTACAGAAAGGCTGCCTCACCCACAGTCCCACCAAGAGACTGGCAGTATGAGTTCTTGAAGATTTTTTTTTTTCTTTTTAATTCTCATTAATGTATAGAAGCAGGGACAGGTCAAGTCCTCTGAAGTAACAGGTGGCATTTATCCCCCTTGAGAGGACCTGTCTGAAGACCCCTGTACCACGTGCTTTTCCATGGGTAACTCCCACCACAGTGAGTCTGTCTTACAGACACTATGCAGACTGCATGCAGAACAGTTGCCAATTCAAGAGCCTGGCTTCCCTTAGGTCCAGTACTGCCCCAAGTGACAAACTCCCCTCTGACCCTGGGCCCCCTGCCAGTTTGCAGCTGTTCCACACTAGGGCACCAAGACATACCACCCTGTGCAAGTGGGGGTGCAAGGAGGAAATCCCAGGAGGGGTGGTAAGGGTCAAGACTGTGCTTCTCAGGAGCCAAGGTGAGCTGGGGAGGGGGAAGAGCACATGCACAGAACACTGGGAGAAAAAAATGGGATATTTCCCTGGGATCCTGGAGTCCAAGCAGCTGGTGGGGACACTCGCAGTCCAAGAGAATAGGAATCTCCAGATTTTAGGATTTCACAGACAGTAAATATCAATAATGGCAACAGTAATGATAACAATAAAAATATAAAATATTATATTTATGTATTTTATAAATTAGTTATCCCATCAGTTATAATATAAAATATTATAAAATATAATTTTACGATAATACTATGATATAATATACACAATTACCACATAAATAGAATAGATAATAATTGTTTTATATTTTATATTAAATAAAATAATAGATATGATAATAATTTATTGTTATTGTTACCATTAACAAAGTTTTAATGATTTTTATTTTTTCCATTATAGTTGGTTTACAGTGTTCTGCCAATTATCTACTGTACAGCAAAGTGACCGAGTCACGCACATATATATATATATATATATGTATGCATATACATTCTTTTCCTCACAATATCCTCCATCATGCTCCATCATAAGCGACTAGATATAGTTCCCAGCGCTACAGAGCAAGATCTCATTGCTTAACCATTCCAAATGCAATAGTTTATATCTATTAACCCCAGATTCCCAGTTCATCTCACTCCCTCCCCTTCTCCCTTGGCAACAAGTCAGTTCTCCATGTCCATGATTTTCTTTTCTGTGGAAAGATTCATTTGTGCCATATATGAGATTCCAAATATAAGTGATATCAGATGGTATTTGTCTTTCTCTTTCTGACTTACTTCATTTAGTATGAGTCTTCAGTTCTATCCACGTTGCTGCAAATGGCATTATTTTGTTCTTTTTTATGCATGAATAGTATTCCATTGTGTATATGTACCACTCCTTCTTAATCCATTCATCTGTTAATGGACATTTAGGTTGTTTCCAGGTCTTGGCTATTGTAAATAGTGCTGCAATGAACATATGGGTGCATGTCTTTTTCAAGGAGAGTTTTATCCAGATACATGCCCAAGAGTATTGCTGGGCATTGCTGGGTCAACAAAAAGTTTTAAAATTTTCATTTTCTTAGGAAAGGACACTTTTAACTGCTGTTTCATTTTAATAAGGACTTTACGATACTAAAATTATAGAAAGAACATAATCTTTGAAGTCACGTAAATTCAGATTAGATTAAAAACTCATTTATCCTTCTATATTTCTTACTTTGCTAAGGACCCGGGAACACTTCAAAAGAGGCCAGAAGTCCATATGTGGAGCCAGAAAGCTGGTGTGACCAGACACACTAGGCATTCCCCCAGCACTATCTCTACTTGTAATCCTTTAGGTGGCGCTGTAGAGGAGGTACTGTCTATAAAGAGTAAAGAGTATGGCCTAAGGCTCAGACACTGGGGTGCCTGTGCCCACAGGCATCCCTTCATTCAATCTGCTTTCTTTTTTTTCTTTTTTGCTCCTCAATCTGCTGATTGGTCAGTACTCTTTGGGGAAAGCCTAAATGCCACAGTCCTGTCTGGTGGTGGCCACGCTCTAAGTAGTCCTTCCCAGAGCCAGGGAAAGGATTAATTGATTGCTTCCCTCTTTTCACTTTGGCAGCCAGGAAGCTCAACATCAAATTTGAGAACCAACAATAGCAACTCCATGGAACTTCTTATAAGTGTATTTACATGTAAATATATTCCCACAGACCTCCACACACCTTGACTTTACCACAATGTATTTATATTTTCTCTGATCATGATTCATTTTTCTTTTTCACATTTTACTTTTTAAATTTTTTATTAACTGCTTCAAATTCCATGTGGTACAAGAGAATTATAAATAACATAACCCCCCCAAATTTTGAGTTAAAGTTAGAAAATTTGCTAAAGCAAACATGATGTCTTTTACATAATAATCAAACTGCAAGGCAAAAATCATTTATGCCACCAGATGAAGCATTAGAAGCCAAGCTAAGTTTTTTTTTTTTCCCTAAAAGATATAATATAGTGGGCCATCAGCTTAATTTAAAATTCACACAGCTTCTAAACAATACGAGGCACTTTTCTTTTCCATGAACAAAGCCGTTTTATTTATATGTGAATAAAGCAGAGATTCTTTCTATTCTATCTACATGAAGCAATTCTGCATTTCTATACAAAATGAGGTATTTTGCACCAGGCAGAGCCATATTACAGAATTGCTGTGCATTCTGGATGAAGTTGCCTGATTGCACATGCGTTAATAACAAAAAGCACTTTGTATTACCAAATAAGAAGCAAAAAAAATCCTTAATCCATCCATGACACTCTCCTCTGTTTCTCCTCCAACACAAGGCATTGATGGGCAAACCCATACATTAATGCATTCACTTCAAACCTAGCACTGGGCATGCTCCATAAGGATGGAGAAAGTGTGTGGGCCCCAAATGAAAAGACTTAATAAAAGAAATGTGAAACGCCATACCAAGTATTTTTCAGCACTGTTTATGGTTGAATTTTTTCCAAAGGTTATAATATTAAATAGATTTTGTGAAGTTGGGGGTAGGAGGTGGGACCTAGACAGGAATTTCTCCAAAGTGATTGCAAATTTCTTCAAGGCAGTGAAGGACAGTTTCTATTTATTCTAGGGTTAAATCTCTGAATTATTCATATTTCAGGATAATTATAAAAATAGCATATTCTTTAAAGAACTTGGATTTCTTCTCCAAAAGTTGAAATCATCTTAAAAGTATAAATATAGTAATTTAATAGGAACAAACACTGACCAACCTATTAAGTTTAACAAGAACCAATACTTATTGGATAAAATTGGATTTGAAATATGAAGTCTTAAAAACAAAATTCTTCATTACTCCCGCTACTGAGCAACAAATTACCAAGAGGTTCTGATCTCCTAGAGTTCCCGTCGTGGCACAGTGGTTCCCAGGCTAGAGGTTGAACCACAGCTGCAGCTGCCAGCCTACACCACTGCCACAGCCATGCTGGATCCGAGCCTCGTCTGCAACTTACACCACAGCTCACAGCAACACTGGATCTTTAACCCACTGAGCGAGGCCAGGGATCGAAGCCGAATTCTCATGGATCCCGGTCAGGTTCATTAACCATGAGCCATGAAAGGAACTCCAGGGTATTTGTTTTTAAGTATACTAAAATGCTTGATGTATATTTTATTTTTATTTATTTATTTATTTTGCTTTTTAGGGCCATTCCCGCAACATATGGAGGTTCCCAGGCTAGGGGTTGCATTGGAGCTACAGCTGCCAGCCTACTCCACAGCCACAGCAACCGGGATCTGAGCTGTGTCTGTGACCTGCACCACAGCTCACGGCAACACTGGATCCTTAACCTACAGAGTGAGGCCAGGGATCAAATCCGCAACCTCATGGTTCCTAGTCAGATTCATTTCCACTGCGCCATGACGGGAACTCCTCAATGGATATTTTTAAAACATTCATTCCATAAAGGCTCACCAAGTGCTTAATCCCCAGGAACACCCTGAGGAAGGTGCCCTTGCAATAGCCTGTCTCCTACCTTTGCCCCTCTAAAGTCCATTCTCCTAGGAGCAATGGGAATGATCTTAACATTTAAGTGCCACCTTGCCCCTCCAATACTCTAGAACCCTGCAGTGGCTCTTCTTTTCACTCAAAGTCCTTACAGTAAAAGTCCACAGGAATAGCCTCCCATCCTCCCTGACCATCCATCTCCCCCTCACTCATTCTACTCTAGCCACTCTCCTCCCTGGTCCTCAAACACCTCAAGCAGGATCCTGCCCTAAGACCTTTACACAGGCTGTTCCCTCTGCCTAGCACACATTTCCAGCAGGTATCTGCACAGCCAACTTCCCTGAGTCAAGTCTTTGCTCAAACGTCACCTTTCCATCTACACAGACCATCCCACTTAAAATTGCAATTACCCCATGTCCTACCTCTCCTTCCCCAATCCATCTTCCCTTTGTTCTGCATTTTTTCCCATAGCCCTTATCACTTTTGAACTTATCATACAATATACGCATTAGTCTTGTATAGATACACTTCAAGCACCTAGAAAACTGAATACATAGCATGTACTCAATACATGTTTCAAATGAATGAATACCTTGAAGATCTAAAATGAATCACTGAAAAAGAAATTAAAACTAATAAGAAATATTAGCAAAGGTCATTAGTTAAAACTATACAAAACAGATTTTTCAAATCTCTATAATAACCAGTCAGGAAAATTACATATATTTAAGCAGGAGAATTATTAATATAAATAAGACCCATTATGATAAATAGATAAGAGCAGAGCTGTGATGCTCCCCAGCCTCAGTCACTCCTAAAAGTTCTTGATCTCTGAAGGAGAAGGGGTTTGAAAATACATGCATTAGAAACACACAGGAGAACAGGGCCAATTCTCACCAGCAATAAATATGAAGTCCTTTGAATATTTAGGAATAATTTGCCAAACCTATACTGAAATAAAAACCTACATATTTTTTACTGAGGGCAGAAAAGAATTCAAAAGTAAATGACAGAGATAAGTGGGAAGATACAAAAATTCTAAATAAGCTATTTGTCCACAGATAAATTTTTAACACAGCCCAAACAACAGTTCTTACATTAATATTTTGAGAAAAGTGACAATGAGTTACTAAAACTAATCTTGAAAATAAAAATGTAACAAAACTAAAAATGCCTGAATCAATAGAAAGAACAATGACCAAAACAGAAAATTCAAGAACAGAAACAATGCATAGGATCTAATTTTACAATACAAGCAGCATTTAAGAGCAATAGGAAGAGGTCAAATTATGTAGTAAACTTCCTAACCATATTAATGACATTGAGGAAATGTTTTTTAAAAAACACTGCTAAAGAAGATCTGGTACATATACACAATAGAATATTACTCGGCCATAAAGAAGAATGAAATAATGCCATTTGCAGCAACATGGATGGCCTAGAGATTATCATACTAAGTGAAGTCAGATAAAGAAAAACATATCATATGATATCACTTATATGTGGAATCTTTAAAAATGACACAAATGAACTTACAAAACAGAAGTAGACTCTTAGACATAGGAAAAAAAAAACTTATGAAGGAGTTCCCATTGTGGCTCAGTGGTAAAGAACCCTACCAGTATCCATGAGGATGAGGGTTTGATCCCTGGCCTCTCTCAGTGGGTTAAGGATCCAGTGTTGCCGTGAGCTGTGTGTTGGTCACAGACATAGCTCAGATCTCATGTTGCTGGGGCTGCGGCGTAGGCCAGTAGCTGCACCTCCAGTTCAACCCCTAGCCTGGGAACCTCCATATCCCATGGATAGGGCCCCAAACAAACAAACAAAACCCTATGGTTACCAAAGGGGAAAGGTGGAGGGGAGGGATGGATTGGGAGTTTGGAACTGGCATATACACACTATTGTACATGGAATGGATGGTCAATGAGAAACTGCTATATAGAACAGGGAACTCTATTAAATATTCTATGATAACCTACTTGGGAAGGAATCTGAAAAAGAATGGGTATGTGTATACGTATAATTAAATCACTTTTATTG
This sequence comes from Phacochoerus africanus, assembly GCF_016906955.1. Lineage (NCBI taxonomy): Eukaryota > Metazoa > Chordata > Mammalia > Artiodactyla > Suidae > Phacochoerus > Phacochoerus africanus. Next base: position 52,584,781 of record NC_062552.1, read on the forward strand.
TACATCAGATATTAACACAACATTGTAATTCAATTATACTTCAGTAAATGTTTTTAATGAAAAAAAGATTGCTATAACTATAGCTTCAATTTCTCTGTAGCAGGCAGTCTGATAGCATTTTATCCACAGTAGAACCTCTTTCAAAACTGAAGTCAATCCTCTCAAACCCTGCCACTGCTTCATCAACTAAATTGTGTAATATTATAGACCCTTTTTTCTAATGTCAACAGCCTTCACAGCATCTTCACCAGGAGTAGATTACATCTCAAGAAAGCTTTTTCTATCATCCATAAGAAGCAACTCCTCATCCATTCAAATTTCATCAGGAGATGTCAACAATTCAGTCACATCTTCAGGTTCCACTTCTAATATCAGTTCTCTTGCTGTTTCTACCAACTACACATCTGCAGGTACCTCCTCCACTGAAGTCTTGAATCCTTCCGTGTCGTCCATGAGGAATGGAATCCACTGCTTCCAAACTCCTATTGATGTTGATATTTTTGCCCCTTCCCATATTTTTAATGGCTTCTAGAATGATGAATCCTTTCCAGAAAATTTTCATTTGACTTTGACCAGAAGCTTCAAAGAAATCACAATTGATGGCAGCTGTAGCCTTGTGAAAAGTTATTTCTTAAATAATAAGACTTGAAAGTCTAAATTACTTCTTGAGAATGAATGTTGTCTTAGCAGGCGCAAAACATGATCTTGTACATTATCAGTGCTCTTGGGTGACCAGGTGCAGTGTCAATGAGCCATACTATTTTGAATGTAATCTTTTTACTGAGCAAAAGATCTTAATAGTGGGCTTAAAATGTTCATTCAGCCATGTTGCAAACAGATGTGATGTCATCCAGGCTTTGTTGTCCCATTTCTAGCAAAGTAGATTTAGCAAAATCCTTAAGGGCCCAAGGATATTCAGAATGTGAATAAGCACTGGCTTCAACTTCAAGTCATCAGCTGCATTAGCTCCTAACAAGAGAGTTTGAAGCTTGGAAGCCAGGAATTGACTTTTCCTCTCTAGCTATGAAAAGTCCTAGATACCATCTTCTTCCAGTAGAAGGCTGTTTCGTCTACATTGAAAAATCTTCTGGATAATTTGCTTAGGTCTTCTGGATAATTTTTACAGCTTACTTCAGCACTTGCTGGTTCAGCTTCTATGTTATGGATGCCAGAGGAGAGGGAGAAAGATGGGAGAATGGTAGGTCAATGGAGAAGTCAGAACACATGCATTTAATGATTAGGTTTGCAGTCTTATATGGGTGCAATTCATGGCGCCTCAAAACAATTCCAATGGTAACATTAAAGATCACTGATTACAGGTCACTGTAACAACTATAATAATACTGAAAAGTTTGAAATATTGCCAGAATTACCAAAATGTGACATAAAGACACAGACTGAACAAACACTGTTGGAAAAATGGCAGTGAAAGACTTGCTTGATGCAACGTTCCCATAAACTTTTAATTTGTAAACAAACAACAACAACAAAACACAGTATCCGCAAAGCACGATAAAGCAAGGTATGTCTCTACTGTGTTTATTAATTGAAGTATAGTTGTTTTTCAATGTTGTGTTAGTTTCAGGTTTCTGTACAGTGACTGTTACACACATATATATGCTTTTTCAGATTCTTTTTCCCTTAGAGATTATTACAAAATATTGAGTATAATTCCTTATACTAAAGGGTAAGCCATTTCTGGTTATCTATTTGATATAAAGTAGTGTGCACATGTTAATCCCAAACTCCTTATTTATCCCTTCCCCCACCTTTCCCCTTAGGTAACCGTAAATTTGTTTTCTATGTGTGTGGGTCTATTTCTATTTTGTAAATAAGTTCATCTGTATCCTTTTTATTGTAGATTCTACATATAAGTGATATCATATGATATTTGTTTTTGTCTGTCTTACTTCACTTAGTATGATAATCTCTAGGTCCACCCATGTTGCTGCAAATGGCATTATTTCATTCTTTTTATGGCTGAGTACTATTCCATCACATATATAATGGAATATTATAGATAGATAGATAGATAGATATCATATCTTCTTTATTTATTCATCTGTCAATGAACATTTAGGTACCTCCATGTCTTGTTCTACTGTAAACAGTGCTGCAATTGGGGTGCATATGTCTTATTTAATTAGAATTTCTTGGGGTATATGGCCAGGAGTGGGATTGCAGGGTCATATGGTAGTTCTATATTTAGTTTTTTAAGGAACTTCATTACTGTTCTCCACAGTAGCTGCACCAATTTACATCCCTACCAGCAATATAGGAGGCTTTTCTCCACACCCTCTTCAGTATTTATTATTTATAGACTTTTTAATGACAGCCATTCTGACTGGAGTAAGGTGATGCCTCACTGTAGTTTTGATTTGCATTTCTCTAATTAGCAGCAATGTTGAACATTTTTTTTCACATGCTTGATGGCCATCTGTATGTATTCTTTGGAGAAATTTTTATTTAGATCTTCTGTCCATTTTTTTGATTGGGTTCCTTGGGGAGTCTTTTGATATTGAGCTATATGAGCTGTTTGTATATTTTGGAAATTAATCCCTTGTCAGTCACTTTGTTTGCAAATATTTTCTCCCATTCTGTAGGCTGTCTTTTCATTTTGTGTATGGTTTCCTTTGCTGTGCAAAAGCTTTTAACTTTAATTAGATTCCATTTGTTTATTTTTTTTTAATTTCCATTACTCTAGGAGATGAGTCCAAAAAGATATTGCTGTGGGAAACTCCCACTGTGGCTCAGTGGAAATGAACCCGACTAGTATCCATGAGGGATGTGGGTTCAATCCCTGGCCCCGCTCAGAGGGTTAAGAATCTGGCATTGCCATGAGCTAAGGTGTAGGTTGCAGACTTGGCTCAGATCTGATGTTGCTGTGGCTGTGGTGTAGGCTGGCAGCTGCAGCTCTTATTTGACCCCTAGCCTGAGAGCTTCCATGTGCCCCAGATGTGGCCCTAAAAAAAAAAAAAAAAAAAAGATATTACTGCAATTTATGTCAAAGAGTGTTCTGCCTATGTTTTCCTCTACTTTTAGGTTTCACAGTATGTAAAAACACAGAGTTTTATTTAGATAAACTTAATCAATTTACTTTCATAAACAGGTTAATTGTGCCACAAACGTTGGTTTTCAAAGAACTGAATAGTTTCTGCCTGTTTTTGATAGGCAAACAGCAGCTTTGGAACAGCAAACAAAAGTCAGGTGAAAACAACAACAAAAAAAGTAATATTTTCTACTCTTAAGATCACTAATCCAGTTCCTCAAAAGTTGTAAATCTCAAGGACAGGGAGAGGACAAGGAAAATATTCCAAAATTCATGACTATAAATTTTACCAAAGGTTCTTTCTTAGTCTTCTAGAAAGCAGAGCCTATGGCAAGAATGAAGGTGCTGACAATTTATTCCAGAAGTACAAGCCCCGGACCGTGATGGTGAGGAGAGAGGGAGTGAGGCAAGGAAAGATACTAAAGAGTATGCAATAAAGTGTGTGACTGTGCTGACACCTTCAAAGTAAGCCAGGAAGACAGCGGGTCACCCACCCAGAAGGTGTGTTTGCTCAGTACTTAAACCTTTCTGAGAAAGGGCTGCAAGAACAAACTGGACCTCAGAGTAGTCCACATACAGGATAAAGAAAGGGAAACTTGTCTGCCCAGCTCCCTCCTCTCAGCTCCCACTGGTTCAAGTTCATCACAGAGTCATCAACAACCCCACACTTCTCGGTTTCACCATCCAGCCCTTAGTAGACACTCAAGAAGCCAGGCCCTACACCCACTGTGTGCTCTTCTACCCAAGATCCAAGTGGAGGGCACTTGATAGGACTCGGCATGTGGGGCCCGAAGGACACATCAGACCAGGCTTCACCTGTGAACCCCAGCCCACCCTGAGAGCTCAGCAAGTGGCAGCCATGTGCTCAGGGAGGAGAAGCTCAAAGGGAGGCAGCAGGGTGAGAATCTCTATGAGATGCTCTGGTTGGGGTTCATTATAGGAACTTTCAAGAAATAAAGCTCAGTCCAATTGCTTTCACACATTTGACAATCACTTATCAGCAATTTCTGCCTCATTCCTTCATCCATTCTTATGTATGTAATGAGTGGCGACCATGATCCAGCTCCCATCTGTGCTAGGTCCCAGCAAAACAATAAGACAATTCCAGTCCTCACGAAGATCCAAATCTATTCAAGGAAACATGTGTCATTGACTAAATAAATGTTTACTGACTGCCTAGCTCATGTGCTAGACACTCCTGGAGGCCTGGAGTCTCAGTGATTAACAGCCAATAAAATGATCACAGAATGGTAGACAATGAGAACTATACCAATTAGCCTTTTGTTTTTTTTTTTTTTTTTGCTTTGTAGGGCCAGACCAGCAGCACATGGAAGTTCCCAAGCCAGGGTCGAATGGGAGTTACAGTTGCCAGCCTGTACCACAGCAACAGCAATGCCAGATCTGAGCCACATCTGCAACCTACATCACAGCTCACAGCAACACCGGATCCTCAACCCACTGAGCACAGCCAGGGATCGAACCTGCATCCTCATGGATACTAGTTTCCACTGGACCACATCGGGAACTTCCAGAACTGTACCAATTATAGCCCTGAGTTAATGAATACTAGTATTTTAACTAGTCATAATGCAACTTGAGTCAAGTATCAAACAAATAAACAACAATTATACAACACAGCAGGGCCTAGGCATGGAATGAGGACATCTGGAAAAAAAAATATATGGAAAATGGAACTAGAATCTAGGAGCTTGGCGAGTCCCTGATATTTTGCAAGATGTGTTATTTTAGGAAAAGGTGCCAGTGTCCTGAAAAACCAACATATGAACTTGGACAGGATACCACTGAAAGGAATGAGGTAGGGAAGTCCTGTTGACTGTTGATGTGGCAGCCACTTGGCACCAGTGAAGGGCCCACTGCACAGCTCAGATAGAATCATTCTGGAAGGAGAACCCACATTCTCAGTCCAGGACTGAATCTCCAACCAGTTACATGGAGCTTGACTACATTTTGGCTCCCAATATTTTATAGGGGGCCACAGGTGGCCACAGTCTCCAATTTGGGGTGTGATAAAGAAATAAACTCCTGGTGTTAATGCTGTGTATGAATATAATGATTATAATAAGGTACAATGATAGTAATAACCTTTGCAGGTATTTTATATGCATGTGTTTCATCTACCTTTTAAGAAGTTTTAAACCTTGTAAGAATCATACACATTGAACGTGTAACTATACTTTAAAATATCTAAGAGAAATTAACAGAATGTATAAATAACATCATTTGCAGGACTTAATTGGTGAATTTTTTTAATTAAGCACTATTCAAAGAGCAAGAGGGATGAGTGCTTTTTACCTTAACACAAATAATACCAGATATACTGATAAATTTACAAGATTTACAAGTTGTTTTTAAAAGCTTATAGTAGAATCAGTTTTTACATTTATGATTTTAACGAATTAAATATTGGATGAAATACAGGCATACCACAGAGATGCTGTGGGTTCAGTTCCAGACCACCACAATAAAGAGAATATCGCAATAAAGCAAGTCACACAAATGTTTTGGTATCTCAGTGCATGTAAAAGTTATGTTTGCACCATGCTGTAGTCTATGAAGCATGCAACACTATTAAGTCTACAAAACAATGTACATGCCTTAGTTTAAAAATATGAAACCAAAGAAACAAATCAACTACAGTAGTAACATGAGAGAGCACTGTAACAAATATAACAATGAAAAAAAACTGAAATGTTGTAAGAATTACCAAACGTGGCATAGAGACATGCAGTGTGCAAAAGCTGTTGAAAAAAATGGAGCCGACAGACGTGCTCAATGCAGGGTTGACACAAATCTGCAATTTGTAGAAAATGCAGTATCTACCAAGTGTAATAAAATGAACAATGCATTGATCATCATAAATCGCCCTCTCTGAGTCCTCAGACATCAATAACCAAGGGACAAGAAAGATGCAATAGACCAAGTTTGTACAAAATGCTGTAAGAACACTGACGATGGAACAATCAACTTTTTAGGGGGGCACGGGGGTTGTGCAGGAAACAGAGGCAAAAATTCCTACAGCAGAAGGTGATGTTTCAACATAATCTTGAACAATGAGAAGGAAAACACCAGGTTTTCCTGGTGGAGGGAGACTAAAGGGAAGCATATATTTGCAGAGAAGATGATGGGCATGGTCCACTGGGGGTAGAACCTGCGAGTGGTTCTGAATGGCTAGAGCTGGGTTAACAGACGTGGGTACAGGAGGGGTGGGCCTGGCAGCAGTGGGAACCAGTAAAGATTTATTGGGAGGGTGCTCTGAAGGATTCTTAGTAGGGCATGACATAATCAGATTTGTGCTTTAGGAAGATCCTTCTGGCAATATTTGGAAGATGGCCTGGAGGGGGAGAAGAGGTGGGGGTATAAGCAATACATGCCCTCTCCCGAAGCAGTGATGGTGGGTACAGAGAAGAGTTAACAGGTCTTAGACCGTCGGGAAGTAAAATCTATAGAATGTGGGCCCTGAAGAGAAATGGGGGTGGAGTGTGTGCCCAGCACTCCATAAATGTTGAACACAAATAATGAATAGAACAATGGCAACAATAACAAAATGTGTCATTTAGTGGAAGTTACCAGGTGTTGAGCCCTTTGCCAAGAGTTTTGCCTTTATGATCCAATTTCACCCTCACCTCCTCAATCCTTTAAGGCTGGTAATGTTTCTTTTCCTCATTTTGCAAATGAGGAAACCAAGACACAGGGGGGTTAGCTGACTTGCCTGAGTTCACCCTACTACTCAGGCAAGCAGGCAGGACTGAAACCTGAGTGATCAGGCTCCAGAGTTCTCCGCCCAAAGATGAAGGATGGTTTCATGGTTTCCAGCAACTGCAGTGATGCAAAGGTTTGAGTCGGGGGAAGAAAGTACAATTTTGGACAAAAATGTAACATGCATGTAGGACTTCTAGACAGAGATGTCTAAGAAGGCTGGCTGTAGCTCAAGAGAAATGTCAAGAGGCAAAAAATCCAGATTTGGGAATTATCAGTAGGAGTTCTGCAAAACTGTTCACCCCAAGGAGAGACAGGAGAACCAGAGCAAGGCCTGGGACCTCCCCCACATACACACACCAACCCCAGGTCAGAGACACAAGAACTCAGCCTTCCCAGCTGTCCCTCCCGCACCCAGCATCCGGGGAAGGAGCACCTAGATGCACAAGAGGGTAGAGGAACCTCAGAGCCTGAGCACAGCCCCTCTCCACTCGGCACCCAGGATCCTGCCTCCAGCCAACGGCAGGGGACAGGCTAGCTCATGGTTTCACAAAAGAGTTTTAAATTTTGAGCATAGCAGGGAAGCTTTGGCTCTAACCAAGGTATCTTTAGAGTCCTACTGTGCAGTAGGAAAGAAGTATTTATTGGCAAAAATAAAACCAGTTCCCATGTTTGTACAGAGCTGAGACCTCTCTACAAATAAGACAAATATGAAAGACCTTCAGCCGGCAGGTTCTCCATGCCCACCCTCACTCCACCTGCTCCACTGACTAGCGCATCAGAAATCAGCCCCACGGGCCCTGACCAGAGCCCCTCCAATGGCTGAGCTAAGTACTCCTATTCCACCTAATGCCCATAGCCTGGAATATCTGTGGTCAGCCTCGAGGTGCAGACCCACCCTATGCCTGGTGCTTGTGTTCAGTATGCAAGACAGGGCTTCTGCCTTAGCTTCCACCACTCCACTGTACTGCCAAGGCCAAAGTCATCACAACCCACCAGAGAGTTACAGACCACCATGCTAAAGGAGAATCCCACAACCCAGCCTGACCCCCAGGCCCCAGGCCCACCGTTCCCCACCTGCCCACCCCAGAAGTTCCAGCAAGTAATAGTCAAGACAACATGGGTGTAACCACATTGGGTGGTGGGGGGGGCACTTAGAGATTGGAGTGTAGATGCAACAGGATCAGAGGAATAGTAGGTTTCAGAGCAGAAGCTGATAGGACAGAATTTAAGATTTCAGGGTGAAGCAGTGAGTGATGCCAGAGTCTCCAGTCTGGCCGCAGGAATGGGGGGAGGTAATGGGGAAGACGAAATTGCCAGTGTGGAGAAGGGCCAGGAACTCATCCGCCAAGCTACTGACACATCCAAAACAAAGCTGGCACGTCATGGTGCCAAGGCCAGGAAGAGGATAATTGAATCTTGACTCAGAGGAGAAGGGACCGTAAGGGTGGGTGAGTGCTTCTTTTTGGGTTCTTTTAACATCTATTTTGGAAAATTTGGAACATATCACAAAAGTAGGTAGAATGCTGTAATGAGCCACCATGTAGCCATAGCCCAGTTTCAACAACTGTTGAAATGTAGCCCATCTCATCTCACCAGGATCCCCTCCTGGTACCAGCCCCTCTGCCCCCTACCACCAACCATTGATTATTTTAAAGCAAATTACAGATATCATATAATTTCATTTGCAAATAATCAAGTATGTATGTATCTCTAAGAAATAAGCACTCTCCATCTTTTCACTATTACCTGAAATAATGTTCACACCTAAAAATACTTAATAACTCCTCCTTAGTACCACCGGACATCCACCTGGTGATCATAGTTCCCCAACAGACTTGTGCTGTTTTACAGATGGTTTGCTTGAAATGCGGTGCAAATAAGGCCCACATGTTCATTGGATTGATCTGTTTCTGTCTTAGTTTGATTTCCCCCAAGGTTTCAAGGCAACGATTTAAGAGCAAACTGTTTATCTGGGATGCAATGGCAGGAAAACTGGCGGAAGAATAGGGAAATGAGCCCGGGAAGGAAAGAAAGCCAAAAAAGGGTACACACCAGTAGGGACAAACAGAGCACAGTTCCTCTGGAGGTCTCTGGAGAACAGTGTGGGGCACTCCTGGGCATTACCCCAACCCTGGGAGATGGGGCAGAAGCTGGGGTATTTATCCACCTTCCCTGTCCATCACTGACTGAGGATGGCTTCCAGGGGCATGGACTCTCCAGGCCATTAATTCTCTGGCATACTGCTCTGCCTGCTGTGCATAATCTTGCAGACAGAATAAAAGACTTCAGGCAGAGAGTCACCAGAGTTCCCAGCATGTAAGTCATAGATGTGGAAGTGGAATGAACATAGGCTTCAACAGACTCTGCCCCATCCAGTAAAAGTTTCTTTCATCTGGAGTTCTGTTCGTGGCGCAGCAGAAACAAATCCGACTAGGAACCATGAAGTTGCAGATTTGATCCCTGGCCTCGCTCAGTGGGCTAAGGATCCCGCATTGCTGTGAGCTGTGGTGTAGGTCACAGACGTGGCTTGGATCCTGTGTTGCTGTGGCTGTGTTGTAGGCAGGCAGGTGTAGCTCCAATTCGACCCCTAACCTGGGAACCTCCATTTGCCATGAGTGCAGCCCTAAAGAGCAAAAAAAAAAAAGTTTCTTTCATCTACATGGCCCTCCCTGTCTTATTTTTTTGCGTGTCCTCTGTCCTTTAGAATTTCCACATTATAGATTTGGTGGATTTCATTTCCAAGGTATTATTTACTATCCTCCCCATCTTCAGTATTTACTGTAAACAAAATAGAGATTGATCATATCCCAAATCTCTCTCTTAACAGGAATACCTATAGGTGATGCTATGACCTTCCAATTGCATCTCATCACAAAGTAAGGACCCCAACAATCAAAAGTTTGTCTAACTTGAAACAAGCTTTTCTCCCTTTTCATTGGTTGGCTTTGTTCCTTAATTCAGCATATTACCAAGCAGGCCAACTTCTTTTAAATGCTGTGGAAGCTGAGCAAATATGAAGGAGACAAGTCAGGCCTATGCCATCCAAAGGCATTGCTGGAAATTTTCAAGCAGAGTTTGCTTGTGTTTGCTTAGAACTGAAGGCATCATTTAGTCTCCCACTCCTTAGAGCACCTTTCAAATACCAGGCTCCCTTTGAAACCATCTCCCGCAGTGCAAGCACCACACGTACGTCTCTGACTTTGAATTTTGGATGTGTGAATCTGCTTACACTTTAAGTTTCAACGAATTCCAAAGCAGAAAGATGTTCAGATCCTCTCAATCTTATCTATCCCATTTCACAAGAAAAATCTTCCTTACTTCCTTATGTGCATTGTAATACACATAGAACACATGCTAAAGAAACAGGCTAAGGCTCTTGCAGAAATGCTAAAATTAAATTCAGAGAATGATCTAGTTCAAAGCAATACTTCGTACAATATCGACAGGTTGAAAATCTTCAGCTATTTATGTCTGGTAAAGAACCCCATTGTACTTTGTTTAAGAATCCAAGGTCATTCCATCAAACTTTCTCCAGACTGGAGTCCATATCGTTAATCCACTCACTTAAGAAACACTGACCGAGGCGCTCAGGGAGGGTGTCAGCCTCTGCTGGGAAGGAGTTTCACTTTATCTTCTCTGTGTTGCCAATTCTTTCAACATCATCCCAGATCTTCTTAAAGGCATCAGAGTTTATTCAAAACACTCTGACACCACATGTGTGGGGGGCTTTTTCTATGCCCTACAACCAGTTTTCTAATTCTCCAACACCAACTAAGTGTCCTACAATTCGATTCTGACTCATTGCCTGGAGTTGGTACCGAACTCCACAGATTTAAAGGCTCCATCCCACAAGACTGCCCTCACTTCAGGGGCCCGTCCCAAGTATCTGGTCCCCAGGTTACCCACACATCTGTCTGACTTGGCTACAAAGTTAGGAGTTCCCACAATCTCCTCCTTAGGTTTGATAGCTTTCTAGACAAGCTTACAGAATTCAGGAAAGCACTAAATGAACTTATTCACAGAACAGAAATAGACTCACAGACTTTGAAACAAACAAACAAATGGTTACCAAAGGGGACAGGTGGAGGGGAGGGATGGACTGGGGGTTTGGGATTGGCATATGCACACTGTGGTATGTAGAATGAAAGGCCAACTGAGACCTGCTGTATATATAGCACAGAGAATTCCACTTAATATTCTGTGATAATCTATATGGGGAAAGAATCTGAAAAAGAATGGATGTGTGTATAACTGAATCACTTTGTTGTACAACAGAAGTTATCACAACATGGTAAATCAACTATACCTCAATAAAACTTTAAAACATGAAAAAAAGGAGTTTCTACTGTAGCTCAGTGTTAATGAACCGGACTAGTATCCATGAGGATGCGGGTTCCTGGCCTTGCTTAGTGGGTTGGGTTAAGGATCCAGTGTTGCCGTGAGCTGTGGTGTAGGTTGCAGCCGGCAGCTGCAGCTCCCATTTGACCCCCAGTCTGAGAACTTCCATATGCCATGCGTGCCACCTTAAGACACAAAAAATAAAATAAAATAACCCTCCTGCATTGTTGGTGGAAATGTAAATTGGTACAACCACTATGGAAAACAGTATGGAGGTACCTTAGAAAACCATACATAGAACTACCATATGACCCAGCAAAACCACTCTTGGGTATATATCCAGAAAAAAACTTTCCTTTAAAAAGACACATGCACCCGCATGTTCATTGCAGCACTATTCACAATAGCCAAGACATGGAAACAACCTAAATGTCCATCGACAGATGATTGGATTAGGAAGATGTGGTATAAATACACAATGGAATACTACTCAGCCATAAAAAAGAACAAAATAATGCCATCTGCAGCAATATGGATGGAACAAGAGACTCTTATACTGAGTGAAGTAAGTCAGAAAAAGAAAGACAAATACCATATGATATCACTTATATCTGGAATCTAATATATGACACAAATGAACCTTTCCACAGAAAAGAAAATCAGACATGGAAAATCCAAAATAGGCATGGAAAACAGACTTGTGTGGCCAAGAGGGAGGGGGAGGGAGTGGGACTGGGAATTTGGGGTTAATAGATGCAAACTATTGCTTTTGGAATGGATAAGCAATGAGATCCTGCCATGTAGCACTGAGAACTATGTCTGGTTACTTGTGATGGAACATAATAAGGTGAGACAAAAGAATGTATGCATGTAATGTGTCACTGTGTCGCCTTGCTGTGCAGCAGAAAATTGACAAAACACTGTAAATCAGCTATAATGGAAAAAACAAAAATCATTATACAAAAAAATAAATAAAATAAAATAATAAAAAATGGGAAAAAAGATACAACTTAGGAACAGCCAAATGCAAGAGATGCATAGAGCAAAGAAGCGAGGGGGAGCACAGAGCTTCCGTGCTCTCTCTGGTCACACCACCCTCCCAGCATCTCAAGGTGTTCACCAAATGGAAAGTTCTTTGAACATCTTCTTTTAAGACTTTTTACTGAGGTGTCATCAGGTAGGCACTACAAATTAAATCTCTGTCCACTGATGATTAAGTCAATCCCAACTCTTTCTCTCCTCCCTGGAAGTCAGGGGGTAGGGCTAAAAGTTCCAGGCTGCTAGGCTATCATGCCTTGGTCTTGCTGGTGACCAGCCCCCATCCTAAAGCTATCTAGGGGCGCTGACTCAGCATTGATCTCATTAGCATATAAAAGACACTCTTCACTTAGGAGATCCCAAAGGTTTGGGGAGCTGTGTGTCAGGAACCAGGGACAAAGAACCAGGTGTCAAAGCACCCTCCCCTTCCTCACTAGGCCTATGGTGCATATTTCAAAATTTACCAATAATATTTTTTACCCACAGCATTTACAAGGAAAAAAAAAACTTCTATGCCCAGGAGCCCCCCCCCCGCCCCCGCAAGTGGCTTCCTCTCCATTTGAGGCTGAGCCATTCTGATGACTCCCAGTGCCCTTCTAGCCTTTATCCATCACTGAGCAGCATATGAGAGTCCCTGCTGTGGCACAGCGGGTTCAAGGATTCTGTGCTGCCACCGGTGCTGCTCGGATTCTTCAGTTCCTGGCCCAGGAACTTCCACATGCCTCGGGTGCAGTCATTAAAAAAAACCCAAAAAACAAAAAAACACACTTTGGACAGTGCAGTGTGTAGAGTAAAGCCACTGCTAATCAAGCTCCCCCGAAAATAACAACAAAACACCACAAAGCATTCATTAATGAGGAATTGTGAAACACAAAACCACAGCAGGAAGGAGGCAGTCTAGCTAGACCCATGGAGAAGGGGAGACCAAATATCCACGCATGGAGACGTCTTGAGGATCCCAACCTCATCCTTCTCCCTGAAGTTAGTTCTCCCACAAGGTCATCCATCTCTTCCCAATCTCTCAGCTGACCCCTGTGGGCCAAACAATTCTGTCCCTGACAATCCCATTCCCCGAGCCTGGCAAAAAATGCCCAGGCCCTGAAGACATGTTCAGCTCCCCCTTATCTGTCTAGCTAGCTGGCGGTCTCCTTTAGCCCTAGAGAATTCCCACTAGACTCCACTGACAACGCCTACAACCCTGTCCCACAGGCTGCTCCCTTTCAAATAGGCCTAATTCCCCTGCTTGATTTCACTTGGAAAAGGCACTTCGGTTCAGCCTTCTTCACTTTAAGTTTAAGTGGAGGACCACAGGGGTTAAGTGACTTTTCCAAGATCATGAAGCAACGTAGATTGAAATCTAAAATGGTTATGCCCTAAGGTTATTGGACCATTCAATATGAAAGGAAACTTTTGTTTGTAGTTATGGAAGAATAATGCAGTTTGCAAGTACATAAAGTTGACCCTAGGCTATCAAACACCAGCTAAGGTCTGGGTAATAGAACTGTTAACTATGGGGGGCGCTGCAGAGAGGCTTCAGCCCCATCAAAGGAAGCAGTACACATCCCAGGAAAGTAAATTGGATGAAAGTGGAAAAAGGGGATGGGACAGGGATGGAGAAATGAAGGTAACAGTAGTCAACCCTAGGAAATGGAAATTAAGTGGTTTAAGCCTTTTTCCTTTAGCTCTGCTGTGCTGCTTGAACTTTCTTCAGTGCAGGTCTTTATCATTATAATTAGGGAAAGTAGACCGATGTGTCTGATTCCTAGAGTCACACAGAGGAAACAACCAGCCTCATTTCCTGGGAGTCATACAAGCTGTAACATCTGCCTGGAGAATGCCATCAGAAGGAACAAAGCATTACATAAGCCACGAAACAGACCAGCTCCTGACAAGACACGGGTTGCTAGCACAAGCCATGTTGGACTTTTGGGGCCCCCCATTCAATCCCAGTGCCCAGCATTATAGCTTCAGAACTGGCCAGAATCTTCATAAAAAGTCAACTCCGATCTTCTGGGTCAGGGGAGGCAATAACTCATAGTGCCTATATGCTCACTAAAGTCTCCGTTGACCGAAAAAAATATGCACAACTTAAAAGTTGAAAGTTATGTTTTATTCAGTGGACAAAACTGAGGACGTAAGCCTGGGAGGCAGCATCTCAAGTATCCCTGAGAAAACTGCTCCCAGGAGGCAAGGGGGGAGCCAGGATCTACAGGAGTTTTGCAACAAAGGTCAGGTAGTGGCAACAAAAGATTACAGTTAATAAAAGAAAACCGGATTATCTCAAGTTAAGGAATTTGGTGTTTTTCTAAGTATGGGAAGATGGAAATCACTCTTTTGATATGCACCTCAGCTGTCTGGGGTAAGTATCTGTGTTTTCACATCCTGGGTTTCCTCAGGGCTCACGAGCTTGGCTCACCATAGAGGAGGTGGCTGCAATCACTGATGGCTATGACATTCTTTGTTGGCAGGCAATATTTTATTTCTCATCTCCATAAAAATGAATGATAGCAAGATGTCTGGACAAGATAAAGAGTCCATTTACCATGCACCAGAATTAGAAGGATCTTCCACTGATGGGAAGGAATTCAGGCATATAGTCACCGAGCAGTGCACATCAGCCACAGAACCCAAAGCAGCTACAGGGTGAAGCTGAGTATGTGGTTCAGGGAGCACACCCTTTCCACCACAGACATTTTACCTCTGTATACCCACCAAAGTTTCTAGCAAGTAGCAGCCCAATGATTTGCCCTAACAAATTCACTATATATGGCACCGCAATGTTCCTGCACATGGAAGTCAAGGGTCTTGAGAAACAAGTGCCTTTTTCTAATTCACAAAGATTACCATATGGGCTAGAAGTGACCCCATCAACAACCTAACTTCACTGGCTGCTCCTCCACAAAACTCAAGGGATTCAATTCAAACCACATAATCAGCCTGGAAACCTCTTTCTATTCAAATCCCTATGTCTCATCAATAACTTTCATTCCTCATCCGTCCTGAATCCACAGCTCCTAGGGAGCAACCCAGCATGGTGCAGAGATGACCAGACCAACTGCATTCCTGGGGAATCTGGGAACAGTGTCTGCAGGCAGGTATTCATTTTCTCTCAATGAAAGATTGGTCAGAGGTGGCCCCAGATCCTTCAAGTGCCAACATCCATTTGATCACCTGTCAGAAAATGGAAGGTGGGGAAAATAGAAGCTATGTCAGCCAAAGAGAGCTGCCCGAGATGTGCGACCCACCAGAACTATCCCATTGGAGACACCAGCTCAGCCACTGGCCTCAGGGAGTGAGGACAAGGAGGGCACTGTGAGTGAACAGTGCATCACATCCATGAACCAATACTAGGCTTATTCATGGACAAGTAAATAGAAACAACAGTCTGAGGCCTCTGACCAGAATTTGATGCATAAGAGAACAAAATAGTCCCTCGAGGAATGAGAGCAAAGACCTTCTTGCACATAGCTTTACTGCAAGGAAGAGCAGAAGCTGCTTTGGGTCCACAATAGGAAATGGGGGCACATGTCTCCAAAACAGGCCACGTTAAAATAGGAGGCAAATACACCAAACATAATGAACTGAGTAAAGAGACTGCAGAGAAAATAAAAACATCATAGCCCAATTATAGGAAATTCGAGACAGAGAGGAAAGTGCTGAAAAATTGCATGAGTCAATTAGTCACACCCCAAAGGTGGGACAACTGGCCTGGTCATCACAACAAACTGATGTCACAGGGGGAGGGGGGAACAAAAAGGGAAAAAAATCAGATTTGGGGAACTCTTCTAGAGTATAAGAGATTTTAAAATGACCCAGAAATTCCACTCATAGGTATATACCCAAAAGAATTGAAAAAGTAGTCAAATACCTGTACCTAGTATTGTTTCCTGAATGTTTGTGTCTCGCTACCCCCCAAAACCCATATGTTGAAGCACTAACCCTTCAATGTGATGGTTATTTGGAGGTGGAGTCTCTGGAGGTAGTTACATTTAGGGAAGGTCATGAGAGCGCAGCCCCTATGGTGGGATTGGCATCCTTATAAGATGAAGAAGAATCCAGAGCTCTCTCTTTCTTTTCCAGGTGAGGACACAGCAAGATGACAACCACCTGCAAGCCAAGAAGAAGGCTTTCACCGGGAACGAACTCTACCAGCACCATAATCTTAGATAGCTCAGCCTCCAGAACCGTGAGAACAAATGTCTGTGGTTTAAGCCATCCCGTCTATGGTATCTTCTCATGCAACCCAAGCTGCCTAAGTCAGAGTTTGGTACCAAGAAGTGGGGTGCTGCTGTAACAAATACCTAACAATGTGGAAGCAACTTTGGAACTGGGTAATGAATGGGTAGAGGCTGAAGGATTTTTAAGTACATCCTGGAAATATGGGTGTCGGGGTGATTCTGGTGAAAGCTCAGAAAGAAGAGGAGACCTGAAGAGAATGCTTCCATCTTCCTAGAGAATAACTAGGAAATCATGAACAGAATGTTGGTCGAAATAGAGAGAAGAGAGGCCATTCTGGTGAGGCCTCAGATGGAAATGAGAAACAAGTCACTGGACAGTAGGGAGAATGTGATCCTTGTTATAAAGTGGCAGAAAATTTGGCTGAACTGTGCCCTAGTGTTGTGTGGCAGGTAGAATTTGTAAGCTTAAGAACCTGGATATTTAGCTGAGGAGATGTCTAAGCAAAACGTTGACGGAACAGCTTGTTTCCTCCTGACTATGTAGGAGAGAAGACAGAGATTGATTGAAGAAGGAATTGGTAAGCAAAAAGAAACCAGAACTTAAAGATCTCAGGCTATCCATATTGCAAAAAATAGAAAAAGCTTAGAACGCTAAGGGTGTGATCATCTGAGAAGATCAGTATGACTGTGAACTATGGACCTAATCAGGCACCTCACCAGAAACAATGTCTGTTTGAACTGAAGGGGACTAAGACAGGAAGGAAAGACTAAATGAAGAAATGTCTTAGATCCTGCAGGACTGAACCATAGAGCTATTTAGCCAGGAACAAGTACTGTTCTGCAAGACGAGGGAAGACTGATTCTAAAGGCAATTCAGAGATGATCAGGGCTGCCTCCGTGGTTTCAAAGTGTGTTAAATGACTTGGCCCTCACTTTCCATTCATCCTCTGAGCCCATGCAATCTCCTCCACTTCAAATCGACCTTTTTTCACTGCCCCAAATGCCCACAAGAGAGCTCAGTGAGCAAATCAACAGCGTATCAAGGGAAAAACATATCCTGGAGTATACCTTCTTTTACTGAAGTCTAGAGGGTTTTCCATCCTTGGAGAAGTACTTTAATAAATCCAATAATATTTGTTCCTTAACAATCCATGCTGGTCTTCTGATATTACACTCCTTATTTTGATGACAAGCTTCCAAGAATTTTTCAATTATGGCCATTTCAGCTGATTTGCATTTCCAAAGAATCCCCATCTAAGTCTACCAAGGAGAATAGATATGCCATATTTCTTCAAAATATGCATGTCTGGCAACTCAAAAGGGTACCATCTGGTTCACATAATTTCTGCATGAAGTTTCTGAAAAGCCTACACAACATATATGATCCACTCCTGCTGCACAAGAAGCCAAAACATTCCATTGCTATTGTACAAACTGACTCAGGTTAACTGAGGCTGAAATTGGCCGTGGTCCTTGCAATGATCAACTCCCTTAGAATGCTGCTCACCAATTAAAATATACCCATTTAATCGATGTCATGTTAAGAGAAGAAAGATAAACATGAAAATGACGTCACCCTCAAGAATCATTTTTGAGCCCTGGGAAAAGCAAGTAGAGAACTGGCAAGCAAAGCAAGTTGGGACTCTTTCAAAATCAAACAAAGGAGAAGGCGAAATAAAGTCAGAATAATTAAAACAAGAAGGGAACTCTAATGGAAGCAGAGGGGACCCAGTGGTGGGAGCAAGCACTGTTTCCCTAGTGAGGAATGACACTAAGGCACACGGCAAAGTGTCTAACAGCCTATAAACAAAAAATACTATTTCCCCCTCCGAGTAAACACATTGTGGCCATTCTTTGCCAGCACTGTAAACTCTGGATAGAGGAGTTTGGTGGGGTGCGACAGCCGGTGAGACGTTACCAGAGGTGACTCTTGGGTATGAGAGTCTCCTGAATTACAAAGGAAGAATGTATTCCAGAGCAAGTCTCTTCGCAGGTCACCAGGATGAATCAGAATTATTAAGTGATTGGAGATCCTCCAAAAAACACACAACCCCACTGCAGATGCAGACAAAACATTTTTAGTGCTCTGTCCAGGGCTTCAGAAATGCACATACCAGCATACATACATTCCCCAGACTTATAGCTCAGGGCAGAGGTTGGCAACCATTTTCTGTAAAGGACCCAAGAGTAATATTTTGTGTTCCATGCTGTCTCCTATCACAACTATGCCACTCTGCTTCATTTATTTTATAGTGCAAAAGAGGCCATAGGCAGCATGCACAAAAAATGAGCTTAGGGGCGTATAAATAAAAGTTCATTGATGGACAATGAAATTTAAATTGTATGCAATTATCACGTGTCGTGTAATATTATTCTTGTGATTCTTTTTAGCCATTAAAAAAAATCTAAAAATTATTCTTAGCTCACAGATTACACACAAAAAAAAAACAGGTGATGGGTTATATGTGGTTCACAGGCCAGTTTGCCAAGCCCTGATTTAGAGCTTCTGTTTAAAAGAGACTAAACAGGTGACACATGGTTCAAATGATGATAAAGACACCATGAATTTATGCAAAGATTAAAAATCATGAGGAAGAGACTGGAGGGTAGCAACAGGTTTATCTCGTGCAGTGATGACAAGTATTGTACTATATTGTCTTGGAATCACACAGCCTGTCATGGAGTCCTTACAAGGCCATCTGCCAGCTGTATCACCTTGGACAAGTTTTACTTAACCTTGCCAAGCTTTAATTCCCTCCTTTGTAAAAAGAAGACTAGTAACTTCTCGATGGAGGTATCATGGGGATGAAATGGGATGCTGCCCTTCAAAGGACTTTGCACATGCAGAATAAAGCTAATTAGCATCATGATTATACTCATTGTAATTAGTTGACTGACTGCAAAATATTTCCAGATATGAAGATAACATTTTCTGGATGTGAAGAAGTTCCAACACCTAACTTCTGAAAGCCAAAGCTTAAAACAAGGTAGGTCCCAGAGTTAAACAAAACTAATACAATAAAAGAAATGTTTAATTTTGGTGCAACACCTCAGTTATATACAGCAGTTATTCAGCTACTGGGAATCTGGAAACCTCCAATTTCTATGAAAGTTATGACCTGAAGTCATGAGAAAAGAATGCAAGCATTAACAGTCATTCAGTCACTCTACAAGCATTTCTAAAGACTTCCAGGACAGCCTGCCTGCCTGGGTGGTGGAAGTGGTAGCCACTGACCAAGCCTGCTGATTTCTGGCTTATTGCTTCTGCTTCCTGGTTCTGCCCCCCACTTCTCACAGAGAGGGTGGCTGGCTGTTGAAGGTCAGATAGATCCTGTCATCTCCCACTGCCCATCCCTGGCCCTAAACAGCACTGGGCAGAGAGTGACAGCCACAGGAGCAGGTGACAAGGAAGATGGTGAAACGGCTGTCAGCCTGTGTGGTGGACTGTGGCACAGGGTCACATAAGGACCAGCAAAAGCGGGTGAGCAAGCTCAAAGGAAGATGATAAAAGGTGTTGATGACCTAGCCTTCTTCATTGGTGATGAAGTGAAAGAAAAACCTTCAGATGTGAAAAAGTGGCCAAACCATGGCATAGTTGAAGAATGGGACTTGACGGAAAGGTTTACAGATGAAAGATCTTTAAATATTTAAGAGTAGAATTTGAAGACCATTTTTTTTTTGGATTGAACCTCCACTGAATACTCCAGAAAACAGAGAAAATACTGGTGAATTAACGTTCCAGGCTTGTACATTCCTGTGCAGGCTGTTGTTGTCTTGGCTGCATCTTGAACCTCAAGACAAGTTAGAGGATAGTCTGTTGATTGGCATGGAAACAGTGGAGACAGTGTCACCCATGCCATCCCTATGACTGAAGGGTATTTGTTTGGCAGCTGTATTAAGCACATTCCAAATACAGGATGAAATGTAACATATTTTATTCAGCAACTGCTGAGAGACCAAGAAGTAGGAGTCCCTCTGGGAAATCCTTAGAAACTTTTTTTTTTTTTTTTGGTCTCGCCAGCGGCATGCACAAGTTCCCAGGCCAGGGATCAAACCCACAACACAGCAGTGACCCAAGCCCTAGCAGTAACAATGCCAGGTCCTTAACCCATTGAGCCACCAGGGAACTCCAATCATTGGAAACTTTAAAGCACTATAGTTATATCTACCCAGATTCGTTTGGTAAAATAATTTAACAAGTATGAAACAGATGGATCAAAGCAGATTAAACAGTGTACTGGAATCAATGCTATCCCAAAGGAAGGATTTTCCACTGGTGTCGGTTTTGAGGGATTCTTGGGACCTGAAATTTTTTAAACTATTTCATCATCATCATTATTATTTTTATTATTGAAGTATAGTTGATTTACAATGTTTCTTCAAGTTCTGCTGTATAGCAAAGTGACCTAATGACACATTTTTTTTTAATACAGAGTTTGCTGATCCATGCTTTACTTGACCTATCTCAGAAGCTGTAGATGCAGTAATTCACAATCCTGCTATGGATGTCAGACGTCCCCTCTACAAGAACATTGTCCTCTCTGCAGGTTAACCACATTCTAGGACTTTAGACATTGCTTGCAAAGAGATTTAAAAAGAACTATAGGTGCCAGGCTGAAATTAGGTAAGGAATTGGGTGGTAGTAGGTTGAAGCTAAAACTTACTGATGTGCAAGTCATTCCACACAAAACGCAGTGACATGCAGCTTGGTTTGGAGGACCCGTGCCTGAGTTCTACCATGTATGCCGCACCAAAAAGATTACCAAGAAACTGGACCTAGCATTTGTCACCACTATCCAGTGTTTGGAGTCATGTCGTAAAATTGACTTTGTAGCTGCTGGTGTTGGGGAGAGGAGGAAGAAATCATCTTTCTGATTGCCTTTTTTTTGTCTGGAGGGCTGGTTTCAAGGTTTTAAGCCTGACTTGAAATAATAAGAACAAAACTTAATTATACAGGAATATTTTAGGAAGTTTATCAACATAGGGATGTACAGGAGTCAAAATGATTAAATGTTTTTCTTCAGATTGAATATTTGAATCGTATGTGTTACAAAAAGAAGTATGTGTGGCGTTCCTGCTGTGGCTCAACAGGATTGTGTGACTCTGCAGTCTGTCAAGACACAGGTTCAATCCCAGGCTGAGCACAGTGGGTCAAAGGATCCAGCATTGCTGAAACTGCGGTATAGGTCGAAACTGCAGCTTGGATCTGATCCCTGGCCTGGGAACTCCATATGCTGCTGGACAGCAAAAAATAATAAAAAAAGAAGTAGGTGTGAGTTCTTTCTGTACCTTGCTATGTTGTATATTATTTAATTATCCAAGATCTGATGCGGTTTATCAATATGTAGATAGCTCTATAATGCTTGAATTATATACTTCTAAATATACCATGAAAGAGTTTATATTTCATACTCTTTATACTCTGAAGGGAAAAAGTCATAGAAAAACTAGCATTTAAGGGAAAAAAGGTGACCAAGTAAAGGATAAATTTAAAAAACATCCTGTGTGACTTGGCAAACACACACATTCACAGGATTCCAGTTATTACACAAGCGCTTACATCCTCCTATGTCCCCCGCAGTTTTCTATGCAAGTGCTTTTGGAGCTAAGAAACTAGTATCTTAGATTAACTGACACCTGCTAGTGCTTTCTGATAACTCACAGTTTGTTTCTTGCTTTAAAGAAGAAAGTAAAGACAAAATGACTGGACCAGCATTGCAGTTTCAGAGTGAAATGAATGTATTAGAAAATGAATAATTTAATATTGGCATATTTAAAGCTTAACATCATTCTAAAAAGGGTACAAATTTTTTTAAATATTTGTTTTAAGTTCTTATAAGTTAATAAATCTATTTTCTTCAAACCTCTGCAACAGTTCTTTAAAATCACAACAGTTGGTTAGCAAGCTGATTTTTTTTATGTCCTCCAAACAAAAAAAACTGTTAACTTTTAATATGTTGAATGTTTTTGTTTATTTCAAATTTTTATTAAAATATAGTTGATTTACAATGTCATGCCAATTTCTGTTGTAAAGCGTAGTGACTCAGTTACACACACACACATACACATACACACAGATATATATATATATATACACATATATATAGTGCTTTCATTTTGATAATTGGATCTCCACTTGATATTTTTATTTGTAAAACTCATTTGCAGTCTGAAAAGTCTTTCAGTGCCAGTCCCTGATATATCATGGAAAGTTGATTTTCACTGCATTTTAAAATATTTGGATCCTGAAGAAAAAGTGATGAAAATAAATTAAAACTAAATTACCTTTA
Source organism: Phacochoerus africanus (assembly GCF_016906955.1). Lineage (NCBI taxonomy): Eukaryota > Metazoa > Chordata > Mammalia > Artiodactyla > Suidae > Phacochoerus > Phacochoerus africanus. The sequence continues at coordinate 52,607,394 of NC_062552.1, forward strand.
AAAATTTTTTTGGAGTACCCATCGTGGCTCAGTGGTTGATGAATCCGACTAGGAGCAATGAGGTTGCGGGTTTGATCCCTGGCCTCGCTCAGTGGGTTGAGGATCCAGCATTGCCGTGAGCTGTGGTGTGGGTTGCAGACTCGGCTTGGATTTGGCATTGCTGTTGCTCTGGCATAGGCTGGTGGCTTTGGCTCTGATTGGATCCCTGGCCTGGGAACCTCCATGTGCCACAGAGGCAACCCTAGAAAAAGACAAAAAAAAATTAATAAAAAGTAAAGCTTCTATGTGAGAAACAGCTTGCAATGTCTGGTAGGAGGGCCCATGAAGTAACCAAAATAATTTTAATACAACAAAGGCGACATTATTAATGTGCGCAGACGCAGAGCTCAGGAAGCAGTGAGGGGAAGCAACAGCTTTGGAGAAGAATAAGGAAGAAGGCAATGAAGCTGGGTGAGCTGGAATTCCCTAGGCTCTGACAATGGGGAGGAATTTTCCAGGCAGAAGTAATAGGACGGACAAAGGACAGAATGAATCCAAGACTGCTGGAAAATGGAGGTTGAGCGTTAGAAGGAGCTGAAACCATCACACACCAACTTAAAGAATTGAGAGTCTATCCTAGGCCTTCAGGGACTCCCCAGCAAACCCTGGAAGGGGAATGACAAGTTCGGATTTATACTAGCGGCAATCAGGTGCAGAGTTCAGTTAGGCCTGAGCCACAGTGCCTGTGAAGCAGGGGGCTATGGCAGGGATGGAAAGGAAGGGGTAAACGGGAGAAATAATTAGGAGGTAGAACCTACACCGGCCTTAGTGACTGGATGCTGAGGCTGGGAGGAATGAAAAAGAGAGGAGAAACTCTCTCTGAAATAAGAAGCCACAAAAAATAACCGAGAAGCAAGAAATGATGGTAGATTCCAGAAGAGATGGATGGCGTGCATTGCTGGTCTACAATAATTGTCAGGGCGATGGATGTCAGCTTCAAAGCCACAAACAGCCAGGGAAAAGGGAGGGAAGAGAAGGTGAGGAAAACAGATGTATCTAACACACATTCCCAAGCATATGCAGATAACCGGGAGAAAAAGGCCAACAACCAAAGCAGCAGGTAACATACACTGCTGTATCAAACACTCACTGGACACGTCCTGCATGCTCCTTATGTAGCTCCTGGACACTTGGTACATACAATAAAATACATAGAAGTAAACTGATTCAAATGCGATTTAATATTCCATTTTAACCAGTTACCTTTTTTTTTTTTTTTTGCCACGCCCACAGCATGCAGAAGTTCCCCGGGTTAGGGACTGAACTCAAGCCACAGCAGTAACCTGAGCCACAGCAGTGACAATGCCAAGTCCTTAACCACTAGGCTACCTGAGGACTCCAACCACTTATCTTTTTAAAGTAATTATGATGACAAACAAAAATATTGCATACCTTTTCTATTTCTCAGAGGAGTTAATCTATCAGACTCTGCATTAGTTAATTCACTCTTGAGAAATCATACGTTCATCACTCAGGAAAGAACAAAAAAGTAGGGGTCTTCGTAATTGCTGAGTCCAAGCCCTCATTCTAAGGTGAGAAAGTTCTGTGACCTTGAGGATATCCTTTTACCTCTCCAGGCCTTCTCATTCATTTGATAACACTTGTGAATGAGACTCAAGGTTAAACACTGGGACAGAGGGAGGGATTAGGCCCAGATACTTTTCAAGGGCTGTTTATCTTTTCTCATCTGTTAAAATGATGAAAACAGCAACTACTTTAGCAGATTGCTGTGAAGATTACATACATGTAAGTTCCTACATACTGTCCATGCAAACCAAAAATGCTCAATAAATGGAAACTCCCAAGAAGGACCTCTGATTCTGGTCTCATTATTCCCATTTCAGATGAGGAAATCAACCCCAAGAAGAGTTAAGTTCCTCTCCCAGTCACAAACGTGGGAAACCTACTTTTCCTAACTCCAAATCCCACTCTTTCCAGTATCCCATGCCACCTCCCCTGGCAATGAGCTTCCCTATTTAGAAGGCCCTCTGGCCCACATTCCATCACAGTCAACTGTCGAGGATATTAGGGCCCCCATTTTAGCCCCACCACTATTCAAATGCAGGCCCCCAGGAGTTCCCGTCGTGGCTCAGCAGTTAACAAACCTGACTAGTATCCATGAGGGTGGGTTCGATCCCTGGCCTCACTCAGTAGGTTAAGGATCCGGCATTGCCGTGAGCTGTGGTGTAGGTCATAGACGCTGTGTCTGTGGCTGTGGCCGGAAGCTACAACTCTGACTGGACCCTAGACTGGGAACTTCCATATGCCGGGGATGTGGCCCTAAAAAGACAAAAAAAATGCAGGCCTCCAGCCTCTGCATTCCCAACTCTTTCCACCAATAGCCATGGAGGTTTAATTCCTAGAATTTCAGCTTCAAGTCATCATAGAATAGAGCTGAATGAAAGGCAGTTTTAATATATTTGACTTAACAATGCCCACTCAGGGGAGAAAAAAAGAAAAGAGAAATTCCTTTATTTTCTCAGTTGCTCCTATGCCCAATTCTACTTCTTCAAAGTAAACCTGCGTCTCCATCCACTTCCCCAGGACAGAAATCCACCGCTGAAAATCAAGAAAAATAAAGATGAATTATTGGCCTTGAACTTCCAAAGACCTAAGTCTTCGCTATTTATGGGCAAATTATAGAATTTTATAGGAATTCCACTCTGAAATGTCTGCATTAAATGCTAAATGTACATTACTCCTGGTCCTGGATGTCATTTCAACATATTGAGAAATCAGTCCTTGAAGAGACACGATCAGGTATTTAGAAAATGACTGTCTTTTCTTAGAAAAAAAGCACTTGATCTAAGACATCAATTTGAATAGCAAGAATCCAGGATAGATAATAGTCAAGGATGTTGGTTAACTTTTTTAAAACAAATTTTAGGAAATACATAAAACTTATTAAAATGTCAAGATACATAACTTTTACTTACGAGGTGCTAAGGCTCAATGAGAGCACCAAGAAAGGGGTCCTATCTGCCTTAGACTATTCTAAAAATTACCTACTCCTGCGTCTTCTTCTCAAAATCACTCCAAATAGGTCCCTGCAAGCAAAGAGTTCACTCCCCATCATTTCCTGCCAGTGTTCGCACAGCCGTGTGAAGCTGCCCACGCACTTCAAAGCCTGCCTTCTGTTGTTCTGCCCACTCAGCACTGTCAAATTTGTATCATGACTTGACAGCTCTGTGCCCTCACACCTGATCTTTCCACAGTCGCCACATTATACCAGCCAAGCGCCTTCGAAGAGCTTAACACAACAGCACAAGGCAAATGCTCAGCTCAATTCCACCCAATCAGCCTTCCAACAAGACTTCCAGGAACATCCCCAGTCAAAAAGCCAAGAGCTGTCTCTACAGAGACCATATTTATCTCCTTAGCAAGTACTGGCAACGCCACAGGCAACTAGGAATCATCCTTCCACTATTTGAACTTGAACAGAAGTCAACCTGCAGACGAAGCATTCAAGCAATACGTGCTAGCCTAAGGCGCTGAAAGAAAAGTTGCCAACATTTGGCAGTAGACCCTATTAATTCATCACACATGTTTCTTTTGGCCTGCACAGCTTTTTTAAAATTTCAGTGAATTGCCAATACTTCGAACTAGGAAATTTCATTTTAAAAAAATCTGTCTTTTGAACATTCCTCCCTCAAATCAAGAGCATCTAGACAAACAATAGGTTGGAATTCAACAGAAGCAGACTATCCAGGTCCCAATCCCCACAATCTGCTGTATGTTCATTCAACATTAGCAGCGTATTCCAGGCAGTGTTCAAAAGGCTTAAGATTCCATAAGGGATAAACAGGACAAGAAATAATAAGACAGTCGTATCTGTTAAGAAGGGATTTTATTTGTGTAACTCAAAAGAAAGATGGAGTACATACACTTTTCTCTATTCCTCTCACTAACTACAGCCAAAAACTCTGGGCATTATATATATAAAACAAACATAAGGAGGCCCTAAGTGGAGAGAAGGAAGCACACTGACTGAAGAAATGATACAGTGATGAGTTTCTTGAGTTTTCTTTTTCCATCATATATCTAAGACTTGGAGCCGAAGAAGCCAGCAACCAACCGATGCAAGAAAATAAATAAATAATCTCAATAAAGGCCTGCTCTCTCGAGCCAAAAGACAAAGCAAGGGGCAGTCTAGCAACACTCTGCTCCAGATACCACAAAGAGAACTGTGACCCTCCCCACGCTCATCCACACTAGCAAAGGATGAGTGGGAAGTGGGAACTTCCACCTTTGCCAGGCTATAATGCGGTGACCCAACCCTCCCCCCACCAACTCCCCTTTCCTCTGGGTGGTGCCAGAGAAGGCCAAGTAGGGAGCCAGTACTTTCATCCCCACCAGCCATTAACAAGCTCCACCCTGCCCCACTTTCAGTGTCAGTGGAGACCACATGGGGGAGCCTGAACCTCCACTTCCACATAGTAGGAAAGATCAAAGACAAAGGTAGGAAAATCATCTATATCTACAATAAGTTAAAAGATACACAAAATAAAAAGTTGTAAATGTGAAGTCAAAAATATTAAATGTGGGGGAAAGGGGAGTAAAAATGCAGGGTTCTGAGAATGCTTTCAAACTTGAGATCATCAACCTAAAATAATTATATATATAAAATTATACTGTGCGTGTGCTTTGTTATATATAAACCTTAGGTAACCACAAACCAAAAATCTATAATAAATACACACACACAAAAGAGAAAGGAATCCAAACATAATGCTAAAGATAGTTATCAAATCACAAGGGAGAAAAGCAAAGAGGAAAGGAACGCAAAAGAACTACCAAAAGCAACCAGAAAACAATTAATAAAATGGCAATAAGAACGTACCCATCAATAACTACTTTAATTGTAAATGGACTAAGTGCTCTAACCAAAAGACATAGAGTGGCTAAATGGATATAAAAACATAACCCGTATATATGCTGCCTACAAGAGACTCACTTCAGATCTAGAGACACACACAGCCTGAAAGCGAAGGGATGGAAAAAGTTATTCCATGCAATGGAAATAAAAAAGAAAGTTGAGGTAGCAGCACTTAAACAAAATAGACTTCCAAACAAAGATTATAACAGGTAAAGAAAGAAATTACAGGAGTTCCCATAGCGGCTCAGTGGTTAAAAAACCCAACTAGGAACCACGAGGTTGTGGGTTTGATCCCTGGCCTCTCTCAGTGGGTTAAGGATCCAGCGTTGCCGTGAGCTGTGGTGTAGGTTGCAGACGCGGCTCGGATCCCACGTTGCTGTGGCTGTGGCGTAGGCCAGTGGCTACAGCTCCGATTCGACCCCTAGCCTGGGAACCTCCATATGCCGCGGAAGCGGCCCAAGAAATAGCAAAAAAAAAGACAAAAAAAAAAAGAAAAAACACCTGGATACTGGCACTCCCGTCATGGTTCAGTGGTAATGAACCCAACTAGGATCCATGAGGATAGAGGTTCGATCCCTGGCCTCACTCAGTGGGTTAAGGATCCAGGGTTGCTGTGAGCTGTGGTGTAGGTCACAGACACAGTTTGGATCCTGCACTGCTGTGGCTGTGACGTAGGTCGGTAGCAGCAGCTCTGATTCAACCCCTAGCCTAGGAACTTCCATGTACCCTAAAAAGGTGTGACCCTAAAATGGCAAACAACAACAACAAAACTGGATACCAATAAAAATGGAAGCAAAGTGATTCAAACTCTATGGGATGCAGCAAAAGGGAACTTCCCTCCCAAGAGGGACATTTATAGTGATAACGATCCTACTTCAGGAAACAAAAATATCTCAAATAAACAACCTAACCTTTCTTCTCAAGGAAATAGAAAAAGAACAAGAAAAATCTAAAGCTAGTAGAAGGAAAGAAACAACAAAGATCAGAGCAAAAATAAATGAAATGGAGACTTAAAAAACATTAAAAAATAGAAAGGATCAATGAAACTAAAAGCTGGTTCTTTGAAAAGATAAAATTGATAACCCTCTAGCCAGACTCATCAAGAATAAAAGAAAAGGACATAAATAAAATCATAAGTGAAAAAGGAGACATTATGACCAACACTACAGAAATACAAAAGATCATCAGAGATTACTACAAACAATTATACACTAAAAACATGAATAATCTAGAAGAAACGGATAAGTTCCTAGAAACATAGACTTTCCCAAGACTGAATCAGTTAGAAATAGAAAATACAAACACATCAATCACCTATAGTGAAATTAATCAATAATTTTAAAACCTACTAACAAAAATTCAGGACCAAAATGCTTCACAGATGAATTCTACCAAACATTTAAAGAAGAATTAACAGCAAACCTTCTCAAAATATCCAAAAAATTGAAGAGGATGGAACACTGACAAATTCATTGTACAAGGTCACAATCACCCTAATATTTAAACCAGACAAAGACACCAGAAAGAAAGAAAATTAGCAGGCAGGGCTTCCTGCTGTAGCACAACAGGATCAGCGGTATCTTGGGAGCGCTGGGACTCAGGTTCAATCCCCAGCTCAGCACAGTGGGTTAAGAATCCAGCATTGCAGCAGCTGCAGCTTAAGTTGCAACTGTGGTTCAGATCTGGTCCATGGCCTGGTAACTCCATATGCCATGGGGTGGCCAAGAAAAGAAAAGAAAATTATAGGCCAATATCCTTGATGAACACAGATGTAAAAATCCTCAACAAAATATTAGCAAACCAAATTCAACAATACATAAGAAGGATCATAGATCATGACCAAGTAGAATTTAACCCAGTGGTACAAAAGTACTACCATACCACTAATTAATCAATGTGATATAGCACATTACTAAAGTGAAGGATAAAAATCCTATGATTATCTCAATAGAGACTGAAAAAGCTTTTGACAAAATTCAACATCCATTTATTAAATTCTCAACAAAGCAAGTATAGAGGGAATGTACCTCAACATAATAAAGGCCATATATGACAAGCCCATAGATAACATCACACTCAACAGTGAAAAGATGAAAGCATTTCCTCTAAGATCGACAATAAGACTAGGATGCCCATTCTCACCACTTTTACTCAACATATTATTGGAAGTCCCAGTCATAGCAACCAGACAATAAAAAGAAAGAAAAGCAATCCACATTGGAATGAAGAAGTAAAACTGTCATTGCTTCCAAATGGCATATACTAGATGTATAAAATTGCCACCAAAAAGCTATATGAACTAACAAATTCAGTAAAGTTGCAGGACACAAAATTAACATACAGAAATCTGTTGCATTTCTATACACTATCAAAAAACCATCAGAAAACATTAAGAAAACAATCATTAAGAAATCATTAAGAAAACAATCTTATTTATAATTTCATCAAAAAGAATAAAATACCAAGAATAAATCTAACCAAGGAGGTAAAACACTTGTACTCAGAAAACTATAAGACACTGATGAAAGAAACTGAACATGGCACATCCTGTCATGGCTCAGCAGAAACAAATCTGACTAGCATCCATAAAGATGCAGGTTCAATCCCTGGCCTCGCTCAGTGGGTTAAGGATCCAGGTTGGAGCTGTGGTGTAGGTTACAGATGCAACTCAGATCTGACATTGCTATGGCTGTGCTGTAGACTGGCAGCTGCAGCTCTGATTCAACCCATAGTCTGGGAACCTCCATATGCTGTGGGTGTGGCCCTAAAAACACCAAAAGAAGAAAGAAAGAAAGAAAGAAAGAAAGAAAGAAAGAAAGAAAGAAAGAAAGAAAGAAAGAAAGAAAGAGAAGAAAAGAAATTTAAGATGGTACAAAAAAATGGAAATATATACTCTACTCATGGATTGGAAGCATTAATATTGTTAAAATGACCATACTACTCAAGGTGACCAACAGGTTCAATGCAAACACCCTAACAAAATATCAATGGTATTTTTTTCACAGAACTAGAACAATTCTAAAATTGGTATGGAAACACAAAAGACCATGAATAACCAAAACAATCTTGGGAAAAAACAAAACTGAAAACACATTCCCTGATTTCAAACTATACTACAAAGATACAGTCATCAAAATAGTATGGCAGTGGCACCCTCCTACCCCCCAAAAAATGACACATGGACCAATAGAACAGAATACAGTCCAGAAATAAACACACACATATTAGTTAATCTACAACAGGGGATATTTAAAAGGTAAAATACAGCCTTTCTGGAGTTGTGGCTGAGCAAGTTAAGAAACAGAGTAGTATCCATGAGTGTTTGGGAAGGAAAAGAAGGAAATAGTAAGAGCAGAAATCAATGAAATTGAAAATAGAAAAACAACGGAGAAAATGAAGCAATGATGTGGTTCTGTGAAACAAGCAATATAACTGACTAAACTCTAGCAAGACTGACAAAAAAAAAAGGGAGAAGGCATGAAATTACCAATACCAAAAATGAAAGAGACCCTATGCACATATAATAAGGAAACTGACGATAATTCTTAATAGGGGAAACTGTGAATAGCTTCCCATACATAAATCTGATAACCTAAATGAACTGGATTGAATCCTTTAAAAACGCTAACAAATTTCCCAAATGAGAACTTTCTAAGCCCAGATGGTTTCACTGAAAAATTCTACTGAATGTATAAAAAAGAATTAACATCAATTTTACATAATTTCTTCTGGAAAATGGAAGAAGAGTGAGCACTTCCTTATTCATTTCATTAAAGTTGTTTTACCTGATACCAAAACCAGACAAATACAGTACAAAAAAATAAAGATCAATATTCCTCATGACTATAGAAACAAAAATCTGTGACAAAATACTAGCAAATAGAATCAATCAATATATAAACAGAAATATATATCATGAAAAGTTTGGGGGGTGTTTGTTTTTTAATGGCCACAGTGGAGGTCTATGGAAGCTCCTAGGCCAGAGACTGAATCCAAGCCACAGCTGCTGCAACACTGGATCCTTTAACCCACTGCACCAGGCCAGGGATCGAACCTGTGCCTCCATAGTGACCCAAGCCAGTGCTGTTGGATTCTTAACCCACTGCACCACAGTAGGAACTCCAAAAGTAGGTTTTATTCTAAGGATGCACAACTGGTTCAGCTTTCAACACTCAATTAATGTACTCCACCATAGTAACAGGCTAAATAAGAAAAAAAAATCACATAATCATATAAACTGGTATAGAAAAATCCTTTGACAAAATTCAACACTTATTTAGGACAAAAACACTTAAAAAAATAGAATTAGAGAAGAATTTCCTCAACATGAGAAAAAGCATCTACAAAAAAATCTACAGCTAACATTATTCTTAGTATTGAAAGACTGAATGGCTTTCCTTGTGGGTGGGAAACAAGGCAGGGATTCCACTCTCAGCGTCCATTCAAAATAATGCTGGGAGTCTCTGCTGTGTCTCAGCAGGTTAAGAACCCAACATAATCTCTGTAAGGATGCAGGTTCGATCCCTGGCCTCACCAAGTGCTCACCCACCCCAAATGTAATAGTTTGCATCTACCAATTCCAAATTCCCCATCCATCCCACTGCTTCCCCACTTCCCCTGGCAACCACAAGTCTGCTCTCCATGTCCTGTCCATGGTCTGTTTGTTTTGTAAATAGGATCAGTTTTTTTCAAAAAATTTCAAATTTAAAAATGGGCTAAAGGAATTCTCATTGTAGCTGAGTGGTAACGAATCTGACTAGTATCCGTGAGGACACGGGTTTGATTCCTGGCCTTGCTCAGTGGGTTAAGGATCTGGCATTGCTGTGATCTGTGGTGTAGGCCAGCAGCTGCAGGACCCATTCCACCCCTAGCCTGGGAACTTCCATATGCCACAGGTGCGGCTGTTACAAAAAAAAAAAAAAAAAGGAGGCTAAAGATATGAACAGATATTTCACCTAAGAGGGGATACAGAAAGCAAATAGGCATACAAAATGTTGTTAAACATCATTAGCAATTAGGGAAATGCAAAGTCAAACCACAATGGCATAACCCTATACATCTAACAGAATGGATAAAATAAAAAATAATGGCAAAATAAATCCTAGAGAGGATGTAGAAAAATTGGAACCCTCATGTATTAGTGGCAGGAATGCAAAATGATAGTCACTCTAGAAAAGACTGACAGTTTCCTTAAATACTAAACATAACTACCATATGATCCAATATTTCATTCCTAAGCATTCATCCCAGAGAAATGCAAAGTTATGTTCACATAAGAACTTATACATAAATATTTACAGCAGCTTTATTCACAATAGCCAAAACTGGAAAAAATCCTAAAGTCCTTCAACAGGTAAATGTTTAGACAAACTGCGATATCTGTATTAAAAAGGAGCAAACTATTGATACATATAATAACCTGGACGAATCTCTAAAGTATTATGCTGAGATTTTTTTTAAAATGCCAAATGGTTATAGACTATATGGTTCCATTTATATTACACTTTTGAAATGGATAAAATAAAGAAAGGACAACAAATTAGTGTTTGTCAGGCATAAAAGAGGGGTTGGGCCTCTTATGATGTGACCCTTATGATGGTGAATCTATTCTGTGGTAAGTAAATAAATGAGTTCAGCAAGGTTGCAGGTGTAAATTTAACAAAGCATGTACCGGACTTGTATGCTAAAAACTACAAGACCCCTATGAAGTAAATCAAAGAGCAAAATACATGGAGAAATATACCATGTCCATCGATTAGATGATATAAATATCCTGGTTGTGATAATGTACTATAGTTCTGCAAGATGTTACAAAACTGGGAAAACTGGGTAAATAGTATAAAGGATCTGCATTACTTCTCACAGTTGCATTATCTCAAATTTTAAAAGTTTAATTTAAAAATACAAGGAAGACATATGCTATTACATATAAAAGGCATTAAACAACAAGGTTCTTGCTGTCTTGCCCAAGAAACTGTTTTCAATATCCTATAATAAGCCATAATGGAAAAAAATATTTTAAGATGTCTATATATATAACTGAATCACTTTGCTATACAGCAGAAATGAACGCAACATTGTAAATCAACTAAGCTTCAATTTAAGAAAAAATACTTGGGATTATAAAGGAAACCACTGTACCAGGTACAGTCATCAAAATATCAAAATATTTATGATATAGTTTTTTTTTTTAAGTTGAGGAATGTGATAGAGAGGGCAAATGCCTATTTGAACTGGGCGGTCAGGGAAGACTTCTCCGACAAAGTGGCCTATAATCTGTGCTGTAACCTAAATGACAATAAGGAAACACTTTGCAAAGATCTTAGAAGAAAAGCATGCTAGGCTGAGGGAATAGCTCTGGCTTAGGACATTAATGGAACAAAGAGAGGCCAGTGTGTCTGAACAGCAGCAGCAGAAGGAAAAGAGAGGCCACGTTATGTGAAGTGCAACTGGGAGCCACTGAAGCCCTGAAGCTGTCTACATCATGCTAACAGAATGACATACGCTGAGATATATTTTTCGAAAAACATTCAGGTCACTGTGGGTAAATGGATTGTAGCTTGTAGGAAGAAAGGTCTGGAAATTGGTAAAGAGGCTAGGCAGCCATGCAGTCAAGAAGTGACGGAACAAGGATAGTTGTAGCAGAACCAGAAAGAGGCAAAGGAATGAGTGATATATTTTGAAAGGAGAACCAAGAAGTACTTTCTGATGAATTAGGGAGGAGAGAAAGAAAAAAATCAAGGATGAATCTTGGTTTTGTCTTGTTTTACCTGAACAGTTGAAGCCATGTTGGTACAATTGACTGAGATAGAACCCCACCCCCACCCCCGCACAGAAAAATAGGTTGGGGGAGAGAACACTAAAAGTTCAGGTTTGGATGTCTTACATTTGACAGTCTTTTAAACGTCCAAGAGGCAAAGTGACATAGGCAGTTAGACTTATGATTTGTTATGGGTCTGTGTTCAGGAGGAGTGTCTGGGCTAGAAATACAATTTAGAGAGTAATCAATGTATAGATTGTATATAAATCAATGAGGCTGGATAAAATACCTTGGCAGAGGGCAAGGCTGAGAAAAAGGGGGGTTACTCTAGGCACTCCAGAATTTAGGGTACCAGGGGATGCGAAGAAAGAGTGATAGGAGAGCTGAAGAAACAGCCACTGAGGCCAAAGGAACCCAAGTGTAGAAGCAGCTGTAAGCAGAGAATGGTCCCCCCAGATCAAAAGCTGCTGAGAGTCAGATGGGGAAGTGACCATCAAAACTGGCAACCTGAAGATCACTCAACACCTAGACAAGGTGGTCTCAGAGTGATGAGAAGAATGAAAGTGGAATGGGTTGAAAAGACAATGGGAGATGAGGAAGTAGAAACAGAGCCACAAAAATCTTTCTCAATACATTTTGCTGAGAAGGGGAGAAAAGAAATAGGACAGAGGTGAGGCAGGACCTCAGACCAAGTAGGATTTTTTTTCCTTTCTTTTTTTTAAGATAGGCAATATAGAGAGCATTCCATATACCAGTGAAAATGATCCAGCAAAGAAGAAAATGTAGTGCAGAAGAGAAATGCAACAACAGGAGCAAAATTCCTGAGACTATGAGACAGGGTTCAAAGCCAAGGGGAGAAACCAAGCCCTTGTTACACTGGGAGGAACAGAGAGAGGAGCACCCACACATTAGCTGATGAGTCCCTCCAGAGTTCTGAACTGTGGCCCACAAGGAAGAAGACAGATGTGGATGGGGAGATAGGACTCAGATATCAGGTTCAGGAGGGGGTACCCACGTTGTCCAGCCTGAAATAGCAGCAGCTTCTCCCACTGAAGGACGACTTGTGCAGGCAAAGCACTTGGTGACATCAGTGTTTGAGAAAGATTTATCTAATGTTGGTGGGAAAGATACGATCATCCAGTGAATTAGCAAGCAAGTCTGAAGGGACAACTTTGGGCTCAGGAAGGTCACTGCTGCTGGTGCTATGGTAAAAAACATGTGGGAATGACCCCAGAAACTGCAAGGGAAGAGCTCCTTGGGAAGGCATCTCACAGAAGGACTAGAATAGCTGGAATTGCAGCAATGCCTTCCCAATCCCATCCTCGGGGCTTCCTCCACACCCTTCCTTCCCAACTCAACACTTTCCCAGGTTGCTAGTGAAAAGCAAAATCCAGCTATCATAGAATCTCCAGAATACCTTTACCTATTATTTAGCCAAGTTAAGTCATATATCAGTTCTATTTATTGGCAGTTTTATTTTCTGGGTAAAGCATGCCAATAATAGCTTTCCCCCAAATACACATAATACACACACCCCACTCCACCCCCCTTAAAGTGGGCAAACATAATTTAGTCAGTTTGTTAATAAGGTTGAAAAAATAATCTCAAAAGATAGTGCACACAAAAAATCCCTACTTCTAGGAGTTCCCGTTGTGGCTCAGTGGTAACGAACCTGACTAGCATCCATAAGGATTCGGGTTCAATCCCTGGCCTCACTCACTGGGTTAAGACACCGGCGTTGCTGTGAGCTGTGATGTAGGTTGGCAGCTGCAGCTCCAATTCAGCCCCTGGCCTGGGAACTTCCATATTTCCATATGCTGAGGGTATGGCCCTAAAAAGACCAAAAAAAAAAAAAAAAAGGCCCTGCTTCTAAATGCATTTTTAATCAAATTCCAAGTGACAAGCTGAATTACATTTACTTTAGAGAAAAAGTCATCAGTGGTAACAAATGTTTGGGTTATATTATGTTCTTCAGATATTAAAAAAAATCAAAATCAATTTAGTTTGAGCATCTGGGTACTCTAACACCCTGACTTAAAAATATATGGATAACACATTTTTATGGATTAATTTGTCAAGCAATCTATGTGGAAGGGAGCAAGAATGAAGCTTAATACATTTTCTGATGCATCTAAGAGAAAAAAATTATTCATTATAGATTTTGCAAAGTGCATTTTTATCTTTCTCTCTAATGAGAAAGTGAAACAAGAGACATTCACCGCCTCCCTAGAGAGACTCATAATTTACAAAGAATATCCTTCTCTGAAGCGTCTACCCATAAATGGCCTGCCTGGGCAGTGAGTCATTACAGGGAGACTGTCTTGGCCCCCATGACCACTCATCATTTTTCTGATTAATGCATCAAAAGAAGAAGGGGGGAAAGTTACAAAAAAAAAGCTTTGTGAGGAGCTCCCCATCCCCTATTGTGTTTATGGGAGAGGTCAAAGGGCACTGCTACATAAGGGCAAAAAGAAGTAAATTTAACATGAATCCCAGAAAAGTGTCATCACCAGGTGGTTGTTTAGGGAGAGAAGAAGAAAAAGAGGAAAGAATAAAACTAGGCTTTCAGGGGATGGGGAATGAGGCTCCTAGATGCCCAGAAAGGGAGAGAAAATGGTTATTAGCACAGTGTTCAGGTAAAAGCAATCATAACCTAAGCATCCTGCACCAACGATAAATGCAGTCAAGAAAATTACCACGCAATAAGCATAATTAATACAAATCAATGCTTGGTGACATAATTATTATAAGTTATTTTTCATTGGTCAGGCACATTTAACAAGAAACCACATGCCATCTCTAAGCCATCTCTAATAACTCTAGCTGCATTCCTACCCATAGGAAAGTAAACTGCTCTATTAAAAAATCTTTTCAAGAGAAAAAAGTACTTAATTACTACCTTGGGATACTTGGGTTATAGTCCCAAATGCTGAAGGAAATTATTAATTTCATTATTAATTCAACTTGTATTCTTCTTATTTTAGTTGATTTCTTCCTCTTTCCTTTTAGTCTCCATGTGCTGCCTAATTGGTGCTTAATCCCTGGGTTTACAGCTCTTCACTCTCTATAAAGTAAGGGGATTTTTTTTCCTGCAGAGATAGATAAAGTATCAAGAAGGACCAGTTAATCAGGAAGTTAAAAGTTCTTTTACCTTGCCTATCATTGAGAAAAATCATCTCAATTTGTCATGGTCCTTTTTCCTTTATTTGTAAAAGATCCACTTTATAATCTTTGCCTTTCCCTGAAATACTTTAAGTGAATAACTTAATTGCAGAATTGGGATATAGCTATAGATATAGATATAGGCAGATAGGTAATTTCCTGAGATATAATTCATATACTATACAATTCACAACATAGTGTTCAATTTAATGGCTTTTTAGTATATTCACAGTTGTGCAACCATTACCACAATCAATTTTAGAACAAAGACATAGCTTCTTTTTTTTTTTTTGTCTTTTCTAGGACTGCACCCCCAAGGCATATGGAGGTTCCCAGGCTAGGGGTCTAACGGCCTACGCCAGAGCCACAGCAATGGGGGATCTGAGCTGCATCTGAGACCTACACCACAGCTCATGGCAATGCCAGATCCTTAACCCACTGAGCAAGGCCAGGGATCGAACCTGCAACCTCACAGTTCCTAGTCAGATTGGTTTCCACTGCGCCACGACAGGAACTCCGAGACATAGCTTCTAAATCCTTGAATTCACTATACAGAGAGAACACTAACATCCAGATTAGGTCATGTTCCCAAGGTCACAGAGCTGGTCACTGGCAGAGCCAGGGGTCCCTGGGAATTATTAAGCCACTGACATCATCTGAGACTCCCTTTCCCCTGCCCTGGGAAAGTTCTACATGAATTAAAACCTGCTGTTAAAATGTTGTCTGAGAAGAACATTTGGCATTTTTTATTATCATGCCCCCTCTTATTATATTAAACCGGGTCTAATTTCTCCACCAAATCTGTCACATTGTGAGATTTCTTAGAAAGACTACCAGAACAGATAAAAATGTATCTACTGGGCACTTTGGCCACACAGTGTGGTTTATAAAGCCCAGAGAGAATCTGTGAGAATCTTTCTTCTCAGATAAATTCACGAAAGATTTCAGTTGATGCAAAAAAGGCTAAATAAGACCCTCTGCTCATTTTTTTAAATGGACTGATTATGGATAGTTAAACTAAGTGACCTCATCATTAGCATAATATTTCACCAATGCCAATAATTTACTGGGATTTCATCCATTCACTCTGGTCAGTGATCAGAAACCAATTTCAGTCATCCAAGGGCTGTGTCTTGTTCATCTCTGAGACTCGTGCTATGAAGTCCATACTCAATAGAAGAATTTTTTAAAAGAGGTTAGTTCCCTGGCAGTGCTAAGGAAGCTAGTATAGCAAGCCTTGCCAGGGTTACCCTGGCACTGCCCTGACACGGTGCCACTTCGGGTTGCCCATTCCTCAAGGCTGAACTCACAGCAGTACGTGTTTACTGCTCCCACCTTTAAAACGTGCCCGCTTTTCTGGGTTTCCGTGGCACTTTTCTCTCCTGCATTCTACTAGTTCTTTCCTACCTTACTAGCTCCTCCACCACCAAAGTTTCATTTATTCAATAGATATTTACTGAGTGGTCATTGCTTATCAAGTCCCAGGCTAAATAAACACTGTCCCTAAATGTGGGTACTCCCTAGAGTCTACGTGTAGCTCACTGTGCATTTTCTCACTTTCATTTAAAAAATCTCCATTTAGTTTGGAAATACCAAAAAACCTGTAGCTCCAATCTTGGCCTCACCCACTGGCCCCCAGGCCAATGACATCTGAACATCCCACACAGCCCTTAAAGTGCCAAAAGCCCAAGGTGAATCCACCACCTCCCTGGTCACCTAACTGGCCCCTCATCCAGGACTCCTTATCACCCCAGTAGAACCACTGTTCACAGAGTACCCCCAGCTGGAAACTGGGGCACCACCCAGTTTCTTCATGGAAGGGATGAAAGTGAGGGGACAGCAAGCAGTGCCTTTCAGCCTGAGACTGACAGAAGAAGAGACTCCTCTAATTCCAGCTGCTCTTTAGGGACCAATTTGTGGGAGAAACAGGATGAGAACTAATCAGAAATGTGAATTCTGAATGAAATCTGTCTAACAGATCAGCAGTGTGGGGGTGGGATAGATTTTCCAATGTGAGTTCTGCCATGGCTGGAAGAGACTGCAGTCTTGGAATACAAATTTTCTTGTCAACACACACACACACACACACACAACACACACACACCCAATTTCATGACTCCCTGCCTGTCTTCCTGTTTGCTAGGGCCTCCTTTCCATCCACACCCCCACCACAATTCTTCCTCACATTTAAATCTCAAGTGACGCGACTCTTCCTCCGGGAAGCTCTCCCTGACGCCCCTACTGTATTATCTGCCATCCCCTGTGCGTGGAGGTGTGTTTAACACTATTTGTTTATGTGTCTGTCTCGGTGTCTCCCCACCAGACTGAGAGCAGGAGCCTGGTGCCCAGCGCTGGGCCGATCCAGGAAAGAAGGTGGGGAGAGGAAGGACGGCTGTTGAGAGCCCCAGCCTGGGAACTAGGCGCAGTCAGGCGGGGTTCATTTCGATGGGCGCGCGGGGAGCGCGGAGGGCCCAGTGGAGCGCCAAGTACACAGCATCCCCGGATCTACTGACGCTCGTGCGACAGCCAGAGGCTGCAGGTCGTGCCCTGGGGGCTCCCAACCAAAAGGTGGAGGACTTGACGGAGGCCTGGCCGGCACTCTCTGTTGTCCTCCTCCCAGAGCGGGTCCGAGAGAGGCGTCGAGCGAGCCTCCAGGCCTCGGGACGCCCACTCTGTCTCTTGAGCTCGAGACCCTGCGGCCCGCTACCTCTGTTCTCTGCTCCGCAGAACCCCTCAGAATTACAGTGGCTCGGGGTAGAGATGGGGCCAGGGACCAGGAAGGAGGAGGCGCCAAGGAGCGCAGAGGAGAGAGCAGGCGGGCCCCTCACTCCACCTCCACGCCCTCTTAGGCGGGAAGAAATCGAGCCTCAAGAGGCCCCTCTGGGAGCCAGAGCCCCAAAGGCCCCGGAGCCTCAGGGGGGACTGCAGGTCCCTGGCCCCCCATCCCCTTCTGTGTCTCCCTACCTGGCTGGCTTTGTGGAACTGCTTCTTCAGCCCTGCCACAGACATCGCGACAGCGCCCGGCCGGGGCTGGATGGTCTCTGGGCTCGGCCGGGCCACGCGGCCGCGACGCGCTGGGGGAGCGGGCGCCGGGGCCGGTCCCCGCGCGGCTGTGCTCCGCCGGGCCCGCCTCCCACGGCCACAGCCACAGCCGCTGTCACACTCGCACACGCGCGCACGCAGATGGCAACACTGCGTTCCAAAGCCCCTGCGCAGCCCATTGGCCAAGCCGCGGCAGTATGCAAATGAAGCCTCTGGGGCCGCCCACGCTTCATTGTTGCGTGGAGACCCGGAGGACTCGAGCCGCAGGGAAACGGGCCTGGGAAGCTGGGCGTGGAGATGTCCCAGGGTCCGGAGAGCAGGGCAACGCAGGGCTATTTGCTGGACGTAGGACCGAATGCATCTAAATTTTCGATTGCCCTGGATGGGGAGAGAGGGATCACCTCTCTGCTTCTGGGTCTTGGTGCGAAACCTGCTTTTGCTCACAGGCAATATCGCCTCCCTCAGGCGCATTGTCCGTAGGTTTCAGTTTAAAGAAAAGGATGCTCCGAAATACGGCTAGTCAGGAGAGAAATGGAACAGGACAGAGAACCTGCGGTAGGAGGAAGCGTTCTGTGGGCGCGGTTTTCTTTTTTCTTAACCCTACTCGATGCTCTGGGTACAGTCTGGTTCTCTAGGAGCCCAAGAGTTATTGGCTAAGTTAATAATATGGTGCTTGCTCCATAGAGCTCTGAACCCAGTCAACTGTATTAAGAGCAACTATCTCCAAGGAACCGTAAACAGCGTTCCTGGAACCGCGGGGAATTCACCAGAGGAGGAAACTAGGTCCCGCGGTAACTCTTACTAGTTGTTTCAGTTACAAAGCATCCTTTTGCACAGAGGCCAGAGAGCCTTCATGGGCAGAGGCCCAGCCAGTGGGTCTGGAGCATCCCATTGATTCTCCTGTCAGAGCTGCCCCTAAAAGGTCAGTCTCTGAGCAGAATCTGGCCTCCAGAGGTCCTATGGTCCCCAAGACCTAAAACCCACTCTTAGCAACATTTAACACTGAAAGAAACAAACATCTTCTTCTTCCAGTCTCCACCTGAAAGAAAGAAGCTCTTCTTTCTGGGCCCTCAACAGATCCCATCTGGGATGACGAAGGGCCCTGGTGTACACCTGTTTCGTGGCGTCCTGCATTTCTCCAGGATAAAAGTTTATGTGGCCTCTTCTTTGCCATTAGCTTCCAACGCTCTTATTTCTGACTTCATCCTAGTGAGGACCGGGCTGATAACTCCATCTGCCTGTGCCTCAGTTTCCTCCCTTCCCCTTTAAAGGGTGTGACTGGGGGAAGTCTTCCTCTGATACAGGAGGAAACAAATGAACTTAGTGAAGGAGACAAAGGCAACCGTTTGGAGGTTTAATAACTATGACTTGCATGAGTGCTGTGGGCTTGACTGGCTTGACATATAGCTGACACCAGCCACAGATAGCAACCTAGAAAGTGAGAGGGTGGTGACAGCTAGGTGACCTGTCCACACAACAGACTGAACCCCACTCAACAGCAGGGGAATTACTAGGAAGGCAGGGGCAGTTGGCAGTCAGGGCCACGTGGAACAGACCTTCTTCCTCTGTGTCCAAGAGTCTTTAAATAGAAATGTTTTGAGGAGTTCCCATCATGGCGCAGTGGTTAACGAATCCGACTAGGAACCACGAGGTTGCGGGTTCGGTCCCTGCCCTTGCTCAGTGGGTTAACAATCCGGCGTTGCTGTGAGCTGTGGTGTAGGTTGCAGATCCAGCGTTGCTGTGGCTCTGGCGTAGGCTGGCAGCTACAGCTCCGATTCGACCCCTAGCCTGGGAACCTCCATATGCCACAGGAGCAGCCCAAGAAATGGCAAAAAAGACAAAAAAAAGAAATGTTTTGAAAGAACTCTCTCCTAAACAAGTCTGACTCTGTGCCGTTGGGGAAGGGGGGTGAATTTTTTTTAACTTTTTCGCTCTTTTCCCACGGTTGATAGTATATTTTCAAATTGTCTACATCAGTTAATTTCGTTAACTCTTCATTTAATCAAGGATAAAATTGTACATCATATTCTCATCACTTTTTAATATCAGAATCTCTCCCTTACTCCTTTTCCTTCATAAAAATATTTGTGATTTTTCTTAATTTTTTCTTTAAGTCTTTCTAATAAGGATTGTTAGATTTGCCCATTTTGTTTTTTAAAACGGTTCTTGAGTTTATTTATCATTGCTATATATTTTTTCTCTCATCAATTACTATCTTTATTATACATTCCTTCATTCTGTTTTCTTCAAGAGAATTGAAGTTATTCACAGGAGAAACTGACCCTAAGCTGGAAAAGAATGTGTTGGAGAAGGGTATCAGGCAGCTCAGAGGTTCAGGAGATGTAGGGAGCAGGTGAGGGATGGGCAGGAACTAGGAATCTGAGGATCAGATTGCCAGCATGTCCAGGGGCAGCGTGGTGCAGCTGCGCTGGCTTCATCACTGAATGCAGGCTATAGCTACCAGAATGAAGACTAGACTGTTCCCTGCTTCTTGCAGACACTCCAGATTCAAAGTTCAAGGGGACAGCATCTGACTAGCTAAATCTAGATGGTATGCCCCAGCTCTAGATATCTAAGATCCCCACCATGGTGGGTTTCCCTAATAGAGGAAGAAGCTTCAGATGCTAGGCAGCCAAAAAACCAAACAAACGAAAAACAAAACTACAAACAGCAACATAAATGCCCACTAATATTTGTCTGGGAATTCCTTGATTTCTTCAGTCAAATATGTGTTTTATTTTTATACATCCTTGTTTTATAATCAGCACATGTAAAACTACGAATTTTCCTCCTGAGTGTGGCTTTGGTTTCACACCTTGTTTCCATTACAGAATGTAATTCTTTTGATTGTGTTCTAAATAAATTTGTGATTGAGGAGTTCCCGTTGTGGCTCAGTGGTTAACGAATCTGACTAGGAACCATGAGGTTGTGGGTTTGATCCCTGGCCTTGCTCAGTGGGTTAAGGATCTGGCGTTGCTGTGAGCTGTGGTGTAGGTCGCAGACAAGGCTCGGATCTGGTGTTGCCACGACTGTGGTGTAGGCTGGCGGCTACAGCTCCAATTAGACCCCTAGCCTGGGAATCTCCATATGCCGTGGGTGCAGCCCTAGAAAAGACAAAAAAAAAATGTGATTGAAATTTTAATTTCCTCTTTGATCCACATGTTATTCAGGACAAGTTTTAAAAATCTTTTCTAGGTGGCTTGATTTCTTTTATTCATGGTATATTAAATTAGAGACTTGTGGTACTATAGGCAAATACCATGTCTTAAAGGTTTTTTTTAAACATAGTCTATTAAGTTACATATTATAAGTGTATCGCAGAGGTTTGAAATAATATGTATTCTCAGTTTCTAGGGTATAGCTTTTCAGTTCATTAGTAACAGGGCTGTGTGTTCCACTGAAGCTCCTAGCTCAGAGGAAGAGTTCAGACTTGTGCTAGCTGGAGCCACGTTGGCCAGGTCAGGGCTTGCCTTTTACAATGTTATCACCCCTGCAGGATTCGAGGGCCCATAGCTCATCAATCTGTTTAGGGAAGAAGTATACAAATGTCTTGGGCTATTTGACAGAGTTGTGCACATGGGATGAAACCAGTGGGAGAGTAGTGAGACACAAACAAGGCTCACTCTAAACAGAAGGATCTTCGGGCACTTGGTGATCTTCAAGGTCAATGATAAGAGGAGTGCGGTGCTTGTTTCTGGCACTCCAGCCACATGGCAGGGGCTTGGGTGTTTTCCTTTGTTCCTATCCCCGTGGTCCTTGGCTCTCACTTCCCATTTCCTTTCCCTGGTCTGAGAGTACTGTGCTAGTGTGCATTTACACCTCTCTGCCTTGTGCTCAGGCCAGCTCTTGAAGCTAGTCCCTGCAGTCTTTATGTCTGGTCTTGTCATGAGTGGCACCTCTCCCCGCGGCCAGGAGCAGAAGGGCCTTGGGCAGGGGACGAGGGGGAGGGAAGCATACTGATTTAATGTCTCCAAATATTATCCCATCATGTATCTCATGAGTCAAGTCTTCCAAGCTTATTCTTCAAATGCTCTGTATCCTGATTTTTTTTTTTTCTGCTTCACTTATTGGACACGGAGAGAGGTAGTCTACAGTCTCTTGGTACAATTATGATTATGTTTTTTTAGCTCTAAGTATTTCAGGCTCTCATATTCTGCCCTTGTTTAAGATGGCCATATCTTCCTTAAGACATGTGCTCTTATAAATAGAATAAAATTTAATTTTGTTTATGGGCCAAAACATGTTTTAAATGTATTTTCCTAGAGAGATTTAAAACATTCACATTTTTTATGAAAAGGAAATATTTGGTCTTAGTTTTGTCATTTTATGGCATGTTACATGGGAGGGTTTTCCTCTTCCGGTAGCTTCTTCTATCTATTTGTTTCAAAAGTTTTCTTTGCTTTTTCTTCCCTTTTACTTTTGGAAGTTATACACCCAATTATTACCCACCAGTGGTTACCACTGTTCTATGAAATAGAAAATATTCTCCGTCAACATCAGTAATTGAACATTGTAGGAGAGCCACAGCATGACTAGCACGAGTGGTGGCCAGGGCCACCTCGTCACCTCCTTCCACTTAAACCAGCGCATGCTCTAGTCCCAGCCATCTGAGAAGCCTCCAGCAAAGACC
Organism: Phacochoerus africanus; assembly: GCF_016906955.1. Lineage (NCBI taxonomy): Eukaryota > Metazoa > Chordata > Mammalia > Artiodactyla > Suidae > Phacochoerus > Phacochoerus africanus. Next base: position 52,629,903 of record NC_062552.1, read on the forward strand.
AGAGTGGATCCAGTTTCCTTTGAAACAGGAAGTGAACCAGTTTGAGAATTGGGTACAGGGTGTTGGTGTTAATCCAGGTAGGCAAAGATGGAGAGAAGACAACTTCAACAGAAATTCTGAGATAAATGAAGAGGGAAACTACTTTAAATTCAAAATAAGTTTCCATAAGAATGTATTTTCCACTGTGAAATTGGGTTGTGATGATCGTTATAAAAAAAAAAGGAATGTATTTTCCATTATACAATAACACCTAGTGTTCAAAACTATCAAAAAGTAAAAAAGAGGAAATTTTACCTTTGGAATTGGCATCGAAACAACTGCTCTTAATAGTTTGGCATATTTTTCTTTTACGGTGTTTTTCTATGCAGAATTTAAACACAGCAGGTCACAACAATCCATACTACTTTATTTTCTTCTTTATTCTCTTAGTCACGTGAGCATTTTCTGTATTGTCTGGTCTTCACCCACATTATTTTCATGACAACTTAATAAATAATTATGTAGACGTCAAATTATATTTGATCATTTTCTATTACCACATTTAAAGGATTTTCCCCCCAAATTTTCATCATTTAAGTAATGCTTCATTAAACATATTTTTCCATATTAGGTTTTCTTTCTGTATTTAGGAATAGTTCCTTAGAATGGATTCCCAGATGTGAAATTAATGCATCAAAGACCTGAACAGTACTAAGTGCAAATTGCCATTTATGTAGCATAATGTAGCACAGTTATAATTGCTCCCACCGTTCATGGTTATTTTAAACAATCTTATAGAAGGGGAGGGGTGTCAAAGAGACATGGATTTATGTCTTCCATTTGCCTTGAATTCCACAACTTAAGCCTGTGGTCTGATATAAGCTCCAGATTGCAGTTCTTGGCAGTCTTTGGAGAGCTGAGTGCAAATACTGACGTCTTAAATAATCCTAAAATGTTAGTTTAACCATGGCCTCTTAATTTCCAGCTTTACTCTTTATTTTTCCTGAAAAAAGCTCTCACCCAGACTCCCTGCTGGGGAGGGGGGGGAACCTTGGGTTACTTGTGCATGAACGGGTGGGGCTTTGGCCCACCAGGTGGCATTTGTACAGAATGCCAAGTATTTAAATAAACCAGACCTAGAAGCATTCCTTCCCTCAGCTTAATATCCCCACGTACCTGGTTGCAGCAGAAAGTTGAGAGCATGGGTATTATTTTGCTTTCCTTGTAATTTCATAGGCCTTTTATTTTGCACATCTGGGAAAGATGTGTGCCCATCGATGAGGTAACAGAGCAGACATGATGAATCCCAGATGTTGAACATGGCAATTTGCCTTGAACTTGCAAGATCACAACTGGGAACAAATGTATAGATTTTCTTTACTTATTGTTTTACATGAAACTGATGGAAAATCAATTGATCAGTTCAAGAAAAGGCCAGAGAAGTCTTTCCAGTTTAAAATGTAGATGACAAAACTGAAGTATTTTATGTATTTTAAAATGAGGATTAGGTGAAGGGCTGCAATCAACAAACAGGGAAAGCAAATATAGTTAACTGGTGAATTAACACATTTCATCCACACAATACATCCATAATACATTAACACATGTATCCACAATACATGACTCCATTATTCTGCACTCGAGAATTCTAAGTCATAGCATAATTCTAATTAGTCTTTGTTAACTGAATAGATTCAGCTTTCATTTTCCCATTTTTACCCGATTGGCTTTTCATTGCTAACAAATAAATGTTAGGGATGAGGAATTAGTGAGCAGTGCCCCAGCGGCTTTTGTAAGCTACTGCTGCCACCTTGTGGTGCTTCTGAGAAATGGCGGGGGTAAATCTTTAGGAGCCATAACCTTATCAGACAGTGGTTAGTTGTTTGTTATTTACTTACATTTCCAAGTCTTTTTACAGCACAGTAACACCTCTGGTCTTGTCTTAGCAGCTCATCTGAATAGTGTTGAGGGCAAAAATGTTTTTGCAGTTTGGATTCTTTGAGATCCCGGATCGCTTCTGGGACTTTGGCTAATCAAGGGTCCTCTTGCAGTTCTCATTGTGTAAGAATTTCAAGAAGGGCTTGTTGTGTCACTCAAACATTATCCAGAGAAGTAGGAGAAGAGCAAATAGTGGGGTCATGGTGCTAAGCGAGGACTGTAAAGAAAGAGGAAGTAGCCAGTAGAGCCAGTGGTTACTAAGCAGCCCCCTGCATCCCAATTCCATCCCCTTTTCCTCCATTTATTTTCCTCCTCTAGAACTCTTTATTTTAGATACTTGATATTTTAACAATATCTAATTTTTTTGTTTTTCATCCTCCAACTCCACCACCAGAATGAATAAAAGCCCTAAGGCAGGCAGCACTGTCCAACAGACCTTTCCGTGATGATGGAAATGTTCTCTACCTCTGTGGTCCAATACCAAGAACCACCAGCCAACTGTGGCTCTCAGTCACTTAAATGGTGGCAACTGTGCCCCTCAATTTCTGCCTCATTTAGCCTTAATTAAAATTTAAATAGCCACATGTGGCTAGTGGCTCCACTGTTGGACAGAGCAGTTCCAGAAGGGTAAGAGATGATTTTACTCTATGGCTGTGCTCCCAATACCAGAAGAGACCATGGAGGCCTAGAACCAGCCAATAAACATATTCATTCAATGAATAAATGACTACGAAGGGGGCAGATGGAGACCCAAAGTAATGTATTAGATTTAGCAAGAAGTTGGGGGAGGAGAGGTGATTAGGGAGGAGTTGTGGTCATAATAGATGGAGTTCAAAAGCCAAGGGAGGAGTTCCCCGTCGTGGCTCAGCAGAAATGAATCTGACTAGTATCCATGAGGACACAGGTTTGATCCCTGGCCTCGCTCAGTGGGTTAAGGATCTGGCATTGCCATGAGCTGTGGTGCAGGTCACAGATGCTGCTTGGATCTGGCATTGATGTGGCTGTGGTGTAGATTAGTGGCCATAGCTCCGATTTGACCCCTAGCCTGGGAACCTCCATATGCCGTGGGTATGGCCCTAAAAAGACCAAAAAAAAAAAAAAAACAAAACAAAAACAAGGGAATGTGAGGGGCTGCTGTTCCTGTTGCATAATCAAAGTGATGTGAGCAACGGTCCTGCTGGTACTGACTCCTGTGGAATGGTTCAAGTCAGCTCTGCAGCCAGAGGCTGGACTAAGGGCCAGGAATCCTTCCAGGATAGTCAGCAGAGGGAGGCAGCACAAGAAACACGGTTTTCCTTGGGCACATCAGGGCGGGGGTTCGCAGCAGTGCTGCCATGGAGGACAGGGAATTCCTATCTGGTTGTGGCTTTGTACTTGAAACTGCAAGAGCCCCAGCTCCCTTAGTGGACTCCAAGCTTGACAACAATGGCTTCACAGGTATTGAAAGACTTAGGGAAGCTTTGCTAAGTGCATAAGATGTTCTCATTAGTATTGTTATTACCCATGGATTATTCCTCTTCTGGTCACTGCTCAGAGTTGCATAGAGGTCTTCAGGCCATATTCTGGCCCTGGACCCCATCAGTCCAAACATGCATGTACCCTCCACCTGTCTCCTCTCCAGGCACCTACTGGGACTAGTGCCCTCGCTGAGTCTGTTTTCCCCATTCCCCATGGGGAAAAATCTCAAATTCCTTCTATAAAATGTGCTAAATGAAGCACTGAAGGACATTAAGACACCAATTCTCAGGATGTAAAGGTAATAATTATAGAATTGTAGGTCACTGAGTCATTTTACGAAAACCCCAAGAGAATAACACAGACATTCAATTTTAAGGAAAGAATGCTTGCTGGGCTACTGAAAAGCATACTTTTCTCCACCCATTTTCCTATGAGCCATTTTTCCATGAGACTCCCTTTTTCAGGGCATAAATCAATCCACAGATTGACTTCATATTCTCTTTCTACCACCCTTGTGAAGAGAAATTGTGGTTCTCCTCAAGTGTAGGATTTGGTGCATTTACAAATGTAGCACTTAGCATCTGGTATTTCAAGAATCTCCCACTTGTTCTGTATGTGCCTCTAACCATACAAGAAAAGTTTACACAGGGTCCGCCTTGATTTATAAAGTTAATTCACTGCTATTCTGATTATGGTCTATAGGGGGCAGCGAGGGACCTCAAAGTGAACCAGGAGAACTTAAAATACACGTGGTCAAAAGTGTGATCCCACCGCTCTATAAAGCACGGCTTCTCAATCTTTCATGTGTCTGTGAATTCCCAGGGTATCTGGTTAGAATGTAAGTTTTGATTCCCTGGGTCTACAGCAGGTCCCAAAGCCCAAATTCTCTTTTCTGACAAGCTCCCAGGTGACACCAAGGCTGTCGATCCAGGGACCACACTTTGAGTAACAAGGCTATAAATGACAAGTCCTAGACAGTCATGTAGAGACCCAGGATGCAGCTTTTTTATTTAGTACATGCTCATTATGTGAATAGTGGGCATGCACCATAAACAGCTCCTTGTGTTTAAGGAACTTGATGGATGGAAACAGCTGAGTTCCAGGCACGTCTTTCCCTCGGCCATGGAGCCAACATATTCTGTCCTGTGACTCAGCCACTCTGCTGGTAAACTTTAGAGGCTGGTATTATCTGTCATCACCTTGGCCCAAGTGGGTATGGGATTCTGAACCTAATTTTGCCATATTTGGTCTAAACAGTAGAATGTGCTCTGCAGCACGGAACTGGTGGCCTGCAGCCACCTTCTGTGGCCCCTGGACATGTGAATGGAAAGAAGTCACAGTGTGCAGATAAGTGTGCAGAAGTCACAAGCCTGCAGATAAGCACAATCTCTCATTCAGTGCTGAGACAGAGCCCAGGGAGATGAAGTGTCCCCAACAAGAGGTGACTGATCCACCTCTCAAACTCTGGCCTCAGAAGACCACCCAATGGCCCCGAGAGAATCAGGAGTTTGATGTATGTGGATACTCCTTGCTCTAACATACACGAGGGCTCATTCAGTTAACACGAATTTACTGAGCATCTGCTGTGTGCCCAGTCCTGTGCTGGGGGCTGGGTCCTTTGTCCTATAGGAGCAGACAATTGAAATCTGTGAGCACGTTTCCATGGAGAATCCTATATGGCCTTTGGAAAAGCTAGACTCTAGTGAACTGGGCAGTATCTGTCCTACCACTGGCCCCTCTTGAGGTACTTTTCCGATCAGGGTGGTTCTTTGGTATGATGTGGGGGCTGGATTACTTTGTGCCCTAAATTGAGCAGTAAGCTGTGGCTTTATTCTCCTCCCTACGAGACTGAGCTGAAAAACATAAGTTTAGTGTGTGTTGGATTAGTTGGCACTGTCCCATCCTTGTGACTTTCCCTGACACCTGACCCTTACACACCCGCTGCCCATCCATGCTGGGGAACAAGAGAGCCGATGCAGGAGAAGTGATGGAGAAATATCAGGGATGCTGACATACACGCTGTCACCCATCCTCTTAGGGGACGGTAAGCTTATCTCAAGCAAGCCTCTGGAAGATGAAGCTTTGCCTGGCCCACCTCTACACACACACACACACACACACACACACACACACTCTGACTAGTACAGAACCTGATGAACTCTGTCACCTCACAAAATGTCAGAAGTAAATGAATGACATGAGATCTTAGCTGGGGGTTTGCAGAGCACGAAGGCTTTGACATTAAAGTTCATTAAGTTTTAGGCAAACCTGATCTAAACTGTTAGAAACCAGGATCCCGATGACCTATGGGAGGGGCAGTCAGGACTGGAAGGGGTCACAGTGAGGCTTCCAGGGGCTGCTAATATTCCATTTCTCAGTTTGGGTGAGCAGTACACCGAGAGGCTTCATTTTGTGCAAATACATTAAGTGGTACTCTTAAAACATGCGCACTCCTCTAGATGCACAAAGAAATTACATAAAGTTCATAACTTTGAAAGATTTTGACTATATAGAGCAGCAATTTTAAAAACAGGAATTAAATCATAATGCTTAAATCAATGACAATGAATAAATGCCCTGAGATTTCTCTTTTTTGCAGATCCATCACTTCTGCTTAAAAACAAAACAAATCACCAATTACCTAATCCTGGCCACCCCCATGCAATACATTTAAGGCGAAAAACTTCAAAAACGGCCGTCTCCTCTCTGTTTTCCATTCTGCTTTCGCGCTCCCCCCACTGACGCTTGTTGGACGACCTCACCTGATTTTTATATAGAAAATTGAGTCCATCTGGTGTGAGTGCCCTCCAGCCCCCTCCTCTCGCCTTGAACGTGATCCTGGGAACCCACGTCTTCCACCCATGCTTCCTTCTCCTTGACTGTGAGGAAAGGAGCCCCATCTCGTCTTCCCCTCTTTGCTGCTAACTCCCTGCCAGTCTAGCCCAGACACACACCTCCAGGAGCAGGGGACCCCTCCCCACAGGCAGCAAGCACTGAATGTTCCGGACCTGGGACCTGGCCCCGGCTCCTTTCCAAGGTCTTCGATTTCAGGAAAAGAACCTGAGTCACTTCCCCACCCCTTGAGGATACTGGTAGGAATCTCCCCTGAGATCTGAGTTCACCTTTCATACAATCTTGACCCTTTGATTGTTGTCTTAGATTTCCTTGATGTCCAGACATACAGGGGACCTGATTTTAAGTGGCTTTGGAAATTTAGATGTTCAGGCTCTTAAGAGTAATTTCCTTGAATGGCCTGAAATGCTCGAGTTTCTCAGAATACCTAGAACATTTTTAACTCTTTAAATGAGGTGCTTTAGCTGTGCAGTCTGAGGGCTGGCGGTCCAGGCCTGTTCTTTCTGTTCTTCAGTTAAAGACCCAGATAAAGTCTTTATCTGGAGAACAGAAAGGGAAGTATCACGTGCCACCCAATCTGGCTCCCAACCGGAGGGCCTTGGAGAAGCTTAATTTGCTTGCAAGCTAAAATATCCATTCCCTTAAAGATACATTTTCCCCCAAATCATAGTTGTATGCACTGTTCTAGTTCACATATGATTGAGTCGTCTCTGCTCTCAGGGCTGCCCCCAGCCCCTACAGCATCCATGCATTCCCATGGGCACCTAACCTCAGGAAAGAATATAAGCTTGCTTCCTCAACCGGACATCTTGCCCAGGGCACAACCTGTGCAACTATCCATGGCACCCCTGTCCACTCTTGGAGCTATCTGGGGTAACTTTTGATATCTTTCTGCTTCTTCTACACTTGATCACATCAATAACTATTTTTAGCCACTCAGAAGGCAGATAATTCCACTTTATTTCCATGTTATTTTATTGTTATTTTTATGTTTCTGATACATTTTTAACAAACTCCCAGAATTTATACCAAGGTATCAAATTTATCTCTTTGAAAAGTGTCATAATCGTTCCCATCGTGGCTCAGCGGAAACGAATCTGACTAGCATCCATGAGGATGCTGGTACGATCCCTGGCCTCACTCAGTGGGTTAAGGATCCAGCGTTGCTGTGAGCTGTGGTGTAGGCCACAGATGTGGCTCAGATCTGGCATTGTTGTGGTTGTGGTGTAGGCCAGTGACTACAGCTCCGATTCAACCCCTAGCCTGGGAACCTCCATATGCTGTGGGTTTAGCCCTAAAAAGACAAAAAAAAAAGTGTCATAGTTCCACTTTACTGTTTAAAAATGGGTTTTACAAAACTTGATACACCATTGGGAATTATTAATCAAATTATATAACATACAGAGGACTTATGCCAAATTAGTGAGGCCTGCCCAGACAGTTAGAATGAAAAGAGGCAAGCACTATAATATAAATGTGTATTCAGCTCTACTGCACTTTGTTTTTAAAGCTGTGTAAATAAATAAAAGGATTAAGGATCACAACATACTAATTAATACGTCCAACATATTTGAAATGTTTTTGTGTTTTTTTCTCTCCGCCATCCTCTCCCTAGAGTCCATGCCCTCCAAGGCCAAGATAATTGAAAGGGATGCTCATAACATAACCCAAGTCTGGGAAGAACTCAGAAACTCTTGAAGACAATAAAACACAGGAGCTCTGCCAACAGCACAAGTTATCTGATATATTTTCGATAATCCACCTGGAGACCAGATGACCACAAGGGCCTTTTTCCACCTAACAAGCAGGATCTGAAACGCCCTCCACCCTGACTCTGGCAACATGCAAAAGAGAGAAATCCACTCCACAGGACTAACCCACCAACTAAGAGCACACACGCAAGGCCATGGCCAAGAGCAGCCATTTTAGGAGCAATATGAGGGGTAAAAGTTCAAGGAATGGGGAGTGAGGGGCTTTCTCTCCAAGGCTGAGTTCCAAAGGGGATTGTTTCTGCTCATGTACTGTGTGGTACTACAGACTGAGGTCAAGCAAGAAAGAGAAAAGGAGAAGAAAAATAAACATGATTGTTCATAAAGGTCCTCTAAAACTCTAGGGCTTTCTACTCCTAAATGGGCATGCACTGGGCAGAATCACCCCTACCGCCCCCTTTTCTGTAAACAGATTGATTCTATCCCTTGAACATAAGAGTTGATTGAACGAGGTTTTCAGCTAAACAAAGCAACATAACACATATTTAGCTCCACTCCTTCCCCAACATCACGTAGAAGGACCCTAAAAGAATTAGAGAACTAGAGAAGAGATGACAGCCTAGAGATGTCAACCAAATTTGGGAAAATTGAAAACAGTTGCCTACATGTTTTGAGCTCTGGGAGCAGAAATCTGCCCGCCTGCAGAGGAAATGGAACTGGTAGAAAACTGGTTCCCAGTACAGAAGCCTGAAACATTGCAGAAATTAAGGCACAGGGACCTTCAAAGGTAGACTAGAGCAGGTTTGGCAGTGCAGGGGGTGGAAAACAGAACTGCTTTAAAACTCCAATAAGGAGGAGTTGGGCCCCCAGATTTCAAGCCCAGGCCACATGGCCATGGGCATGACTCTGCCTCTCTTTGCAGAAGTCAGGAGATGTATTCTCCAGAGAGGCTGGACTCTGATTGAGAGTGGAGAAATGAAAGTCAGCTTACTGTGCAGGGAGGCCCTTCTTCCCCCGCCCCCTGCCCATGGGGTTCTGTGAATGCTGGCTCCAAGAAGGCTGTCCCTCAGGGAAAACCATGGAGCTGACAGGTTATGTGGTGTGTCTGACTGCATAAGAGGATTGTTAGAATTCTTTTAGAATGTTTGGAGCTGAATCGATGATAATGAATTGCTATAAAACGAAACCAAAAAAAATAAGGCAATTATTTTAAATGATATAAAAAGGGATATAAAACCATAACACAGCACATGGTATTTCTGTGAGCATTCACATAATCATAATAATGACAATACAAAATATTAATTTAACAAAAAACTATATAAATGGGGGAGACGGTTTAGGAAACATAGCAGTATTTCAATAACAGGAAATCAATAGATGACTTCCAAAATTTTAAAAATCATAACTAGTAATATAACCATGTTGTATGTAAAAATCTAAGTTTAAAAAAAGAGTAGAAAAGGATAAAAGATGTATAAGTATGCATTCTGAATGATGGAGGCGGGGAGCAGAAATCAAGGTGCAGGAAGGCTGGGATAAAGGGCTGCTTCCTTTCCTATAAGTCACGGAGTATCATTTGACTTTTAAAATTATGTACACGTATTGCTTTAGTAAGAATTAAATTACATTTTAAAAAGGAATTTGTTGGACATTCTTTACAATTAGATGTGTGTATGCTCTTGGTTGAGAGAGAATTAGACCACCTCTTTGCTCCCCTAATCACCAGCAGATGTGTTGATTTCTTCAGTGTCAGAGAGAGGGACGATAGGAGACCACAACATAGAGCTAGCCCAGCAGCTGACCAGTAAGACTGTTTTGCTTTACTGGCTGCTCCGTCCTCTCCTCCAATTTAAGGGCCATAGGTGTCAGCGATTATGGAACTGTGGCGCAATGCCTGCTCTGCGCATTTGAATTTCATAAAACTTAGCCAAGAGGTTCCTGCCTTGGCAGCTAAACAGTGGTTTTCAGGGGTAAAAGTAGCCCCAGCACAAACAGTGATATTGCTTGGAGGGGAAAAGAGATTATGTATAAGCAGCAATAATATCTGTGCTCGAGCTACTGGAAGGACCCCCAAGTTGGGAATGGGTATGTCAGTGGAGGACCAGGATCACACTTTATTTTGAAACACAGAAGATGCTTTTCATACAGGCCTCCCAGAGGAGATGCCAGGGGAGATGGTCCATAGAAACTAGTGGGTACACCTTCATTGTGCGATGCAACTAGAGGGATGGCAAGTCCATGGACAGAACAGAGCTGATCTTCCACATATGCTGCTGCAGTGATTAGGCAAGCTTCTGGGGTGCTTAATCAGTGTGCGCATGGTATAGTTTTTCGTCCTTTAGTTTTAACCCATGTATGTCTTTATTCTATTTTAAAGTAGATTTCTTGTAGATAGCATATAGTGGGTTTTTTTGTTTTTTTTTTTTCTATTTATTTATTTATTTGTCTTTTTGCTATTTCTTGGGCCGCTCCCGCGGCATATGGAGGTTCCCAGGCAGGGGTCGAATCGGAGCTGTAGCCGCCGGCCTACACCAGAGCCACAGCAATGCAGGATCCGAGCCATGTCTGCAACCTACACCACAGCTCACGGCAACGCCGGATCATTAACCCACTGGGCAAGGGCAGGGATCGAACCCGCAACCTCATGGTTCCTAGTCAGATTCGTTAACCACTGCGCCACGACGGGAACTCCAGTTTTTTTTAATTCAATGTGACAATCTCTGACTTTTAATTGGAGTGTTTAAGCCATTACATTTAGTGTAATCATAAATGTGGGGGGGTTATATCTACCATCGTGCTACTTTCTGGTTCTCCCACCTGTTCTTTGTTTTCTTTTTCTTTTTTTCCTATTTTCTTTTGTGATAATTAGGTACTTTTTAGGATTCAATTTTATTTCCACTATTGGTTTTAACTATTGTCCTTTGTTATATTTTTAGTAGTTGCTTTTGGGTTAAAATAGTCACCTCTAACATTAGAGTCTACTTATAAATAACATTACACTATTTCACATATTAATATGAAGCTTAAAAGAGTGTACTTCTCTTGCTCCTCCTCTCCTTTGTATTACTTTTATCATACTTTTCACTTCTATGTATAAGTGCCACAATACATTATTATAATATTTGCTTTAAAAAGTCAATTTTCTTTAAAATAAAATTTCAAATTAAAATGTATTTTATATTTACCCACATATTTCTAGGGCTCTTCTTTCTTTCGTGTAGATCTCAGTATCCATTTGGTGTCATTTTCCTTCTGCCTAAATAACTTCCTTTTGTTGTGGAGATCTACTAACAATGACTATCTCAGCTTTTCTGTGTGGAAAGTTTCTATTCCATATTTATTTTTGAAAGATATCTTCACTAGCTATAAAATTCTAGGTTGACATTTTTCTTCCAGTGCTTTAACGATTCCATTCTGTTGTCTTCTGGCTTGCATCTTTTCTGACCAGTAGTCTACAATATTTCTCTTTGTTCTCTTGTATGTACTATTCCTTTCATTTCTAGCCATCTTTTGGATTTTCTTTCTCTTTATCCCTTGTTTTCAGCAATTTGGTTTTAATGTCCCTTGCTATGGTTTTCTTTGTCTTATTTGGGGTGTGCTGAGTGTATTACTCAGCTTGGACTTCTACAACAAAATATCAGACATTGAGTGGCTTAAATCACAAACATTTATTTCTCACAGTTCTAGAGGTCGGGAAATCCAAGATCAAGGTGCTGGCAGATGCAATTCCTTGTGAGAGACCTCTTCCTGGCTTCAGGAGGCTGCCATTCTCATATGGCAAAGAGGGAGAGAATTCTGGTCTCTCTTCCTCTTTTTGTAACAGCACTAATCTCATCAAGAGGACCCTCACCTTCATAACCTCATCTAAACCTAATTACCTCCCAAAGACCTCACCTCCAAATGCCATCACATTGAGGGTTAGTGCTCCAGCATGGGAATCTGAGGAGAGGAGATACACAAATTCAGTCCATAATGATGATATTCTTGTACCTGTGAGTTTATATTTTTAAATAAATATGGAAAACTTTTAGCTATTACTTCTCGAAAATTTTTTAATTGACCTTCCCTTTTCTGGAACTCCAATTGCACACTTCTCAGGCTATTTCTCAGTCCAGATCTAACTAATAAGCCTTCTATCTAGAGTGATTTTTTTTCTTAGAACCATTTAATGAGTTTCTACATTATTATTTATCAATATGGTGGTGAATTTTCCATTTTTCTTTTTTTTCAAAATATTTAATGGATTTTTTCTAGCTTTATTGAGAAGTAATTGACAAAATTATGAGATATTTAAAATGCATGGTTATGATTTGATATACACATACGTTGTGAGAGGACTCCCCTGCCCCCAGCATTGAGCTAATTAACACATCTATCAATAACATCACATATTTACCTTTTTTTTTTGTTAAAACACTTAGCAAATTTAATTTATACAACACAGTGTTATCAACTATAATCATCATGTTAGCTATATATTACATCCTCATTATAAGAAGATAAATTCATCTTATAATGAAAGTTTATACCAACCTATTCCCCTCAACGCCTTGTAACCATTTATCTGCTCTGCTGCCATGAGTTCAACTTTTTTTTTTTTTTCAGAATCCACACACAAGCAATGCCATGCAGTATTTGTCTTTCTGACTATTTTCTCCTTCTAAAATAATTCATTTTTATTTATATAGTTGATTTACAATGTTATGCCAATTTTTGCATACAGAAAAATGACCCAGTGAGATATATATAAGAAAAGATATAAGGAAAGAAAATTATATTTATATATATATATATATATATATATATATATATATAAAATTATCCTTTTCTTATATAATCTTCCATCATGGTCTATCCCAAGAGAATGGCTCAGGGGTAATGAACCCAACCAGTATCCATGAGGATCCATGAGGATCCCTGGCCTCACTCAGTGAGTTAAGGATCTGGCATTGCCATGAGCTATGGTGTAGGTTGCAGACATGGCTTGGATCCTGTGTTGTTGTGGCTGTGGCTGTGGCTGGTAGCTGTAGCTTCAACTCAACCCCCAGCCTGGGAACATCCATATGCCATGGGGGCAGCTCTAAAAAAAGACAAAAAATAAATAAATGATAGTATATGTATACACACACAATATTAATGCTTCCAGTCCATAAACACAGAGTATTTTTCAAATTCATTCATCAATGTCTCATGATTTTCAGTGTAGAGAATTTATGTCATTTAATTGTCCATACAACCCAAAGTGCCCAAAGTGTTCTACAGATTTGGTACAATCCCTATAAAAATCCCAATGGCATTTTTTTCACCAAAATAGAAAAAACAATGCTAAAATTTCTATGGACCTATAAAAACTCCAAATAGCCAAAGAAATCTTTAGAGAAGAGAACAAAAGCAAAGTCATCACACTTCCTGATTTCAAACTATATTACAAAGCTATAGTAATCAAAATCATATGGTATTGGCAAAAAACAGACACCCAGATCAATGGAACATAATAGAGAGCCAGAAATATACCCACACCAATATGGTCAATTAATTTATGAGGAAAGAGTCAAGAGTATATAATGGGGAAAAGATAGTCTCTTCAATAAATGGTGTTGGGGAAATGGGATATCCACATGCAAAAGATCAATTCGAAATGGATTTAAGACTTGAACATTAAGACCTAAAACAATAAAACTCCTAGATGAAAATGGGGCAAACTCCTTAACATTGATCTAGACAAGGACTTTTTTGGACTTAACACCAAAAGCAAAGGCAACAAAAGCAAAAATAAACAAGTGGGACTACAACCTAGAAAGATTCTTCAGAGCAAAAGAAACCATCAACAAAATGACAAAGCCACCTATAGAATAGAAGAAAATATTTTCAAAGCACATATCAAATAAGAGATTAATATCCAAAATATATAAGAAACTCACACAACTTGGTAGAAAAAAATAAATAAATAAACTAATCAAAATGGGCAGAACTGAGCAGACATTTCCCCAAAGAAGATATTCAAACAACGAGCAGATACATGAGGGAAGGGCAAATCAAAACCAAAAGAAATATCACCTCACACCTGTTAGGATATCTATTATCAAAAAGAAGAGATAACAAATTCTGTGAGGATGTGGAGAAAAGAGAACACTTGTACACTTCTGGTGGGAACATAAAATAGTGCAGCCAGGAGTTCCCTTCGTGGCGCAGTGGTTAGCGAATCCGACTAGGAACCATGAGGTTGCTGGTTCGGTCCCTGCCCTTGCTCAGTGGGTTAACGATCCGGCGTTGCCGTGAGCTGTGGTGTAGGTCGCAGACGCAGCTCGGATCCAGCGTTGCTGTGGCTCTGGCATAGGCCGGTGGCTACAGCTCCCGATTCAACCCCTAGCCTGGGAACCTCCATATGCCGCGGGAGCAGCCCAAGAAATGGCAAAAAGACAAAAAAAAAAAAATAGTGCAGCCACTATGGAAAACAGAACAGAGGTTCCTCAAGAAAAATAGAACTACTATATGATCCATTATCCCACTGGTCAGTAGATATCCAAAGGAAATGGAATCATTATCTCAAAAGCATATAGAAACAACCTAAGTGTCCATCAACAGATGAATAGATAAAAAATATGGTACATAGGGTCAGCCCTCGGGATATGTAAGTTCTGCATTTGCCATACAGAGGGCCAACTGTACTACAACAGTTTATGTAAGGGACTCGAACATCCATGAATTTTGATATCTCCAGGAGGTCCTAAAAACAAATCTCCCAGGGATACTGAGGAACAAATGTACATTCAGTGGATGACATGGATGGACCTTGAAGGCATTATGCTAAATGAAATAAGTCAGAGGAAGACACTGTATGATACCACTTTTATTCAAAATCTTAAAAAGCTGAGCTCATAGAAACAGAGAAGAAAAATGATTACTAGGGCCTGGGGGTAGAGGAAACGGGGGAGATGTTGGTCAATGAGTACAAACTTCCAGTTATAAAATGACCAAGTTCTGGGGAATCTCATGTACAGCAGGGCGATTACCTTTAATAATACTGTACTAAACACAACGTTGCTAAGAGAACAGACGGCAAGTGTTCACACCACAAAAAAGTAGTGGTAACTCTTTGATGTGATGAAAGCTAACACTAAGGTGGTAATCATTTATACATATATAATATACACATTATCCACATAAAATGATGTGTATATATTGAATCAACTTTGTACACCTTAAACTTACAGAATGTTATATGTCAATTATATCTCACCTAGAAGTTCCTGTCGTGGCACAGCAGAAACAAATCCGACTAGGAACTATTAGGTTGTGGGTTCAATCCCTGGCCTCGCTCAGTGGGTTAAGGATCCGGTGTTGCTGTGAAGCTGTGGTGTAGGCCAGCAGCTGCAGTTCCGATTCCACCCCTAGCCTGGGAACCTCCATATGCTGTGGGTGCAGCCCTAAAAAGACCAAAAAAAAAAAAAAGCCTAAAAAAATTAAAATAAAATAATAAGAAAAAGAAAAACAGGAACTAAAAAAATAGATCACAGGGAGAGAAAGTTGAAAAGAAAGCTCAGACCAGGTTGCAGATTCTGAAATCCCTCAATCTTAGTCCATTGTTCATGCTAATACAATTGGATCTAATGTAACCTAATCCTGGTGAATCCCACAGTACAGGTTTTTTGTAGGTACATCTTGCTTAGATAGGAGATTTGATCCATGGAAAGTCAGTGAAGTAAACATTGGGAAAGCTCTTAACTGAGGAGCATCCCCCCTTCCTTCACTCTTCATTTGGGACATCAGTCTTGGGTCCTCAGAGGCACATGGGTCCGTGCCCCTCCCCCACAGTCATCTGCTCACAGCACAGTGCGACCTAAGTCCAAGATCCAAGGGAGAAGTCCACACAACCACCCACACGGGTGGCTGGGCCAGGCACTGCAGTTTTAATTAAAAGAGCCTTCTCCAGTGGTGTTTCCATGATCATCCAGACTTTCACCTCCTCACTCAAATGTGTAACAGTTGCCACTAGTCAGACAAATGCTGGAGACACCTAAATTTTAAGACGGAATGGGAAAATCTGGCATGTAGAAACCATTACTTCCAGAGATGGCACTGTTCTTTTCTCCACGCTGTGTCAATTTCCTCCTGCCTCAGGAATTCTTCAAGTCCTACTTTTCCCATGTTCAATGTTTTCTGTCATCTCCCTAAGGGTGTTTTGGGCAACTAAGACACATAGCCAATTGATTTTCTAATTAAGGATGCTCAATATGCACACATGAACACACTGGTAACACCAAAATTCATTAAGTCAAATTAACATGCTCCCCAAGGAACACACGTGTTTCCTCCCGAGAGTTATTGTGCCTCCTTGCTCTGCCCCCAATTGTTTCCCAGGTAACGTAGAGATGCTGTTTAATGTGCACAATCTAGAAGTCCGTTGACCGCAGTGTGGGCAGCAATGTCCTAGCACAAGTTCAAGTTCTCAGAAATGGAAACTTTCACAAAGATTTTATTAGCTAAAACCTTGCCCAATATGAAGTTTGCTCCTAATTCTCATACTTGTTCCAAATCTCTTAACCAGATCCCATGAGCTGAACAATGAGCTAGGAGTGTCTAATTCCCTTCATTTTCTCCCTTAACATTTCATGGCTGTTGTACCATCAGACTCCCTGCAACATTTTTTCTCAAATTACACTGTAAAACCTTATATGGTCTAGTAAATTCAGATGGGGTGAGGAGGATGCAGACAAATCCAATGAGCTGGGCAGGGAAAGGTCACTCCGAGCAACAACCACTGGCTTCCAGAGACTATAAGACCTCTCCAAAGAAAGAAAAAGGTAAGGTTCAAACAAGTCCTGTCTATCAGATTGTGGCGCCTGGTACAATTCACTCCAACATAGAGTCATCTCCTTTTAAGGCCACTTAAGATACACTGTACTAGGTAGATGGTGATTTCTTAGTTTTGTCTTCATGGTTCACACATCCATGAGAAGCTTGGGTAGATTAAGAGAGAAGACTCATTTTTCCACACTTCAAGTATGTCCTTCCCCCAGTAGATCCAAGATCTGAGAAACAGAGATTAAGAAAAGCATTCCAGATAGAAATGAGAGCATGTGCAAAGGCCCTGTGACCAGAGAAGGTAGAGACCTGAAAGAAAATCAGGGTGCTGGACCACAAAGGCAGAAGAAGTATGGTGTGGAAAAGGCTAGTTGGGACCAGACGAAACCAGGCTTTAGAGGTCCTGTTAGAGATCTGGGTCTGAATCCTAAAAATAATGAGAAATTATTGATACTTGATAAAGCAGTAAGCAGGTGGGTGGCCTGGTCATAATGGAGGCATCCGTGCAGGAGCTTTGGTGTGGAGAACAAATCGGTGGGGGCACTTGTGTGGAGGCAGCACTTCAGATGGTGGGCTGAGCCAGGGCAGTGCTGGGAGGCAGGGAGAAGTAAACAGGTTCCAGCGACATCCTCGGGTAAAAGCAATAAGGCTTGGTGATCGACTGAATGTGGAGAAAGAGGTGTCAGCAATGGCCTTCCAGCCTTCAGAGCTGCTGAGAGCTCAGCTCAGCTCCCCTTCTTCTCCACTGCCTCTTCTGGAATAGGCAGATCCCCTGGGGAAAAGCAGCGCCAAATATTAAGCTCACATTTCACGTTTTCCTTTGCTTCCTTCCCTTTCTTTCCTCTTGGCGCCGTCCTTTTCCACTGCCTATTTGGGGTGTCTGATGCCTCAAGAAGGCTTCATGGTCTGCCCTATTTTTCTAGCTGTTCTCTGAGGGAGGCTTGGCCCATCACTGGCTGAAGTGGAAGATGCCATCTACGGTCTACCCTGTAGATGCTCATCTCCCCCTAACCTCCTCCCTCGCAGGGTCACTGAGCTCTGGGAGTCAGGACACCCAAGTTCTTGCCAAGACTCTACCACTGACTTTCTCTTGACCTTGGCCATGCCCCTTCCCCATTCTGGGCCCCACTTTTCTCATGTGGTGCCCACCTCACGTGCCTTGTGGTGTGAAATAGAATGTAAGTATATCATGATGTTTGTTTAAGATAATGTGACCTGTGGTCTCTTAAGACACACCTGAGGGCCAAGTCCTATAAGTTTCTGCCACCAACAACCCTGGGGGGCCAGGCATACCAGCAGCCACTCTATACAATCTGAAGTCCCTGGGATCCTCCTGACTTCACAGAAGCTAGTCCAGGTTTTGTGGGGCCTGAAGCTTATGTAATTTGGCACACCCTCTTTAAAAGTGAATACTATAGAGCAAATATGAAATCAGCTATAAGTGAATTTTTTAGAGTGGAAAAAAGAAATGCTAATGAATTCAAATTTAAGAGCTAATAAATACCTATATTATTCAGGGTCCAGACAGGAGGCAGAATCTACAAAGCAATTTGAACAGGAAAAATTTGTTGTTGTTGTTTTGTTTTTGTCTTTTTAGGACTGTGCCCACAACATATGGAGGTTCCCAGGCTAGGGGTCGAATTGGAGCTGCAGCTGCTGGCCTACACCACAGCCACAGCAATGCCAGATCTGAGACATGTCTGCAACCTACAGCTCATGGCGATGCCAGATCCTTAACTCACTGGGCGAGGCCAGGGATTGAATCTGCGTCCTCATGGTTACTAGTCAGATTTGTTTCCCCTGAGCCATGACGGGAACTCTGGAAAAGTTTAATATAAGGAATTATTAATTGGTAACAGAGGATCAACTACAAAGGGGTAAAGAGAACTCTAAGAATAGAGGAATAGTACATAAAGGGAGCAACCACAACCTCTAGGACTGGAAGTACCCAAAGGAGGAACAAATTTGGACATGCCCCCCACTCTCCCTGGCCCAAGGCTGAGAGTCAGACTTTGATGGAAAGGGTATGGATGTAGCTCACTGGACAGCAGAGAAGTTTGCTGAGGTATCTCAGGGCCGGGTCTGACAAACAGTAAACCACCTGCGCGGGTGTGGACTGGTCTTCCTGAGGAGCTACCCTCTGGGGTGTGAGTGGAACTTGCTGACAAGCTTCTGCCTGGGAAACTCACTGGAAGGTTGCCCATCAGGGCACCAGTGAGACTTGCTGGCGATCCTCCTGCTCGGTGCCTGGGAGACTTGCCAGGAGCTGGCTGCAGGGCTGGCAGAAATTGCTGGAACCACCCACTGGGGTGGCCCTGAAACTCTAGTGGGGGTAAGCACCAAAGGGTGTGGCCAAAAGCCCCAGAATCAAGAAGAGAAGGGAGGAGAAGCAGAAAAGTCCAGAAGCAGGAAGAAAAGTACCTTTGTCCTCCAGTGTTCCTCCAGCACCATCCTGTGGCACAGCGTGACATTCTGCCAGCTGACAAAGGAGAAATGCTTACATGGCCTACACAAAGCACCACAAAGCAGAGCAAAGAAGGGCTGGGGAACTGAGAGGCAATAAGGTAATAACTGGCACCATCCAGGAAAACCAGCTATATCCTCACCATCATCACCCATTAATTGCTCAGGGCAACTCTACCATACATGTTTCTTACCCTTCCTGGCTTTATACTCTGACTTTGAATGCTTATTCCTATGACACTAATTTTATGCTATTGTTTTCTATAGAGAGAATAAAAAAGCAATCCAAGATTACCTCCAGCATGCTTGATGGAAATACATATTTTTTAGTATTGATAGTTTAGGAAGAGTTGCCTTCAGCTTCAAAGCCTTTTGTTAATGCCCCTCTGTAACTGCACTCCTGGTCTCTTCAATAGCCTGGAATGAGGGCCTGGGGTGTTACTGGTGTTGGATGGGGGACACGGAGATGGCTTCCTAGCAGGGAAGGAGGAAGGGGATGGGACATGTGTAGAGGAAGGACACTCAACACAAGCAGCGCGATCATGCAGAGGTGTGCTGGGCTGGCTGCTTTCTCCACTTAGTCCTAGAGGGCACCCTGATGATCCTGGGAAGGGATCCTTGGAAGAGATCCTGGGAAGGGACTCCTCAGAGCTGGAGGCTTTGAGGCTTAAGCTTCATTAATTTGACTGTCAGTCCACTTCTGCCACTACAGAAGAATAAAACCAACCTCCTACCTGTCTTAGAAGGACTTTGGATGGTTTCTAAAACTCTACTTTAGCCTCAAAGGGGTGTGGACATTATTCAAAGGATATGACTCTTCTGAAGTTTTAGAAACAAGTCGGCCTCTTGTTATAAATGTCCAGATCCCTCCCAAGGAATTATTTTATTTTATTTTATTTTTGCTTTTTCTTTGGGGGGGGGAGGGGGCACACCCACGGCATATGACCCCAGGCTGGCCTATACTACAGCCACAGCAAAGCAGGATCTGAGCCATATCTGCAACCTATACAACAGCTCATGGCAATGCCAGATCCCAGGGATTATTTCAAAGGCAGCAGCAGCCACGGACACTCCAGCCGGTTATTTTAAGGCCAGTATCATGAATACTAAGTCATATCAAGTAGAGATATTTTTATCTTCTTTTATCAATGACACCACTTTTTTCAAACATGAAATAACTTTTGATACACGGATGGCTATGGTCAGAATCAATATTTCCCCCAAGATGAGCTTACTTCAGAGAAAACTGCATCTCCTCCAGTTTTGCTAAGATCTAACAATCCCAGACAGGATGCAAGAGGGCAACTAATGATTTTCCAGTTTTGGTCCCACCTTTCCCTCCCCCCCATCAAACATAAGAGCATCTGTATTCTCGGCCACACTTCCTTGGATGGAAAACTAGAAAAACTTGGCAGGTTGTTAAAACTATATATATATATATTTTTTTTTTGACTGTGCCTAGAGCACGTGGATGTTCCTGGGCCAGGGATGGAAACTGCATCACAGCAGTGACCCAAGCCACAACAGTGACAACACCAGATCCTCAACCTGATGAGCCACTAGGGGACTCCCTTAACTATATTCTTGTTCATGGTTTTTTCCCCCAAATTTCCTATATTATTTGGGGGGAAAAAAAAACATAGGCACTGGAAAGCATAGGGCTATTTTTCCCAAAGGCTATTCTTAGTGTGGGCTAGGTGGCAGGGAGGTGGATGGGCAGAGAGCATGCATTACTTGAGGAGGGAAATTGACAGACTTGGGTAGGAAGTCCTCAGGCTCCCCTCCCTCAATACAGTAAGATCACTGCTCCTGGCAGACTGGCCCAGGACAAGGCATTCCCACCAACCTTGGCTCTACCTTCAGGATAAGATCCAGTATACAGGGTGGGCTGCTCTGACTCCGATATTAGTGTGTCTCTGCTAGTGCTTTGGGGGACTGAGGCCCTGGCCCCATTTGCTGGCTGTTGGGATTCTTTTTGCCTGAACCATTTCTGGAGACTCTGCCAGGCTGTGCCATGCTGTACATCTTGTTTCAGTCCCTATCCAACCAGTCCCATCCCAGGGGTCTGTCTAGTGTCAGACCGAGCACATAGTAGATGCTATGAGAGGGAGCATGGCTCTAAGGTGAAGTCACAAGACTTCAGGTGTGTCTTGGTTCTGCTGTCACCTTTGGGGAACCTCGGGTAAACCACTTCCCATTGGAGGACATGGACAGCTATGTAACTTTAGACCACCAGACTATGGATCCAGATAACTGAGACAATGACTGTCAACACCAAAATCTAAGGTGTTCCTTTGGGTTCCTTTGGGACCATAGGCGATAATGAATCAGCCCCTTCTCTGCTTCACGTTGATACCTCAAACATAGCCTCACTCTGAGGCTCATTAAACTGCCACATTGAAACTTTAGATCCAGCCACGTTTTAAAAAAATTCACTCCAGTTGCAAACATTAAGCATTTGAAGGAGACCAAATACATTTACTGAATACAGCCAGGTCTCAGCTTCCCCATCTGTGAAATGAGGCCCAGTCCCCAGATCCCTCAGGATGAACCAGCAGCTCCCAATGCCAGGAAAGTGCTTCAACAACATCAGGTGAGCTGTACAAATGAGAGGTAATTTGACAAGTCAGCCAGCACGCAACAGCCAGTCAAGTCAATGCAGAGTGCTCTAATGCACTTAAAAGCCCAGAAGCAAGCCCAGACTGAGTAATAATGGCCTAAACACCACCAGGGATTTCCCAAGTCTAATTTCCATGCCTGATGGCCATGGTGTTCCATCTCCATTGGGCTAATTAAGGCACAGTGGAGACAGAATCTGACAAAGAAGCTTACCCTGGCCTTGGTCTAAATTTATGGAGAAGAGACGTTGCCAAGAAGGTAAATTAGATATCAGCAGGGCTTCCCCCAGGATCATGTGGTCTCAGGGGCACTAGGGCTGTGAGAATTAAAGTGAATATAGATCAGTGCAATGCAGAAAGACCAGGTCATATGAGAGTTAGAGCAAGGTCTCTTCCATTTGCTAACCATGTAGACCTGGTATGTGTCACCCTTCAAATCCTTAGTTTCTTCATCTATAAACTGTAGCTAGTGCTATCTATCCCAAAGGATTGTTGTGAAAAGGAAATAGATGTAAAATGGCAGTATTGGGCCTGGCACAGAATGAGTGCCCAACAGATAGTATTTCGATATCATGTTATAGCTGTGATATTTTCTGCTGCACTGAAACAGTCATACGTGTGACCAGACCTGAGCAGTAGAAGTCTATTTATCTTTCAGACCCAAACACTCAGCCTCGCCCTGAATGGGACATATGATCCTTTGGGGAAGATGTGTTTACATGGGATGTATCTACCTAAGGGAGTCACTTTTTCTATCAGCTTCTTTAAATAACCAGTCACCTCAGCCAGAACTTATACAATTTATCTCTCCCTCAGAATTTCCTAATCTTAGCTCTAGACACTCCCCTCTCATTTTTAACCCCCTTTCCCACCAGTGTGCCACAAGTCACACTGAACCATTGATACAGGAGAGCCATGACCTATGCTCCCTACACGTACAGAGGAATCTATGCTTCTCTCTTATTCATTCTTATTTCTAATTCTTTCCAAAATCAGTTGATCTACATAATATCCCTACGTCTGAGCAGGAAAGCAGGTGCTAGAAGTTGGAGTTATAGTTTTCAGATCAATGGAAGAGGAGGAAAGAAATGTCTATTATTGAGTAGAGCTATCCAACACATATACATATACATACACACATATATGCATGCATGCATTGTGAGAGAAATTCAAAGGGTCAAAGTCTAAATCAAAGCCCACGCCAAGTTCATACTCCGGAAGACACATTATTGTTAAGGGTTTATTTCTCCTCAAAATTAACCTGTAGATTAATTCCAATCAAATTCCCAAAAGACATTTTTTGTTGAAATAGATGAGCTAATTATAAATTATAGATGGCAATGCAAAGGACCTAGAGTAGTCAAAGGAATCCTGAAAAAGAACAAAGCTTAAGGACACACACTACTTGATTTCAAAGTGTACTATAAAGCTACACTAATCAGGAGAATGTGGTATTAATATAGGAGCAGATAAATAAGTTAATGGCAGAGAACAGCATCCAGAAATAGGTCCACACATATAAAGACAATTGATTTTCAACTAAGGCACCAAGGCAGTTCAATGGAGGAAAAGAAAGGTTTTCAATAAGTGGAGCTGAACCAATTAGACAAACGTAGGGAAAAAAATGAACCTTGACTCCGATCACAAAAATAGGAAAACACACAAAAATTTGAGATAGATTATTGATTTAAACATAAACGCTAAGATGACAAAATTTCTAGAATAAAAAACAGAATAGGCAAAGATTTCCTTAAAAAGACACACACACACAAAAAGAAAATTTCAATAAACTGGATGGCATCAAAATCAAAATACCCTGCTTATCCAAAGACAGTATTGAGAAAATGAAAAGGAGAACCACTTGCTAGGAGAAAAAAAAATCACAATACATATATCTGAAGAAAGACATGTATTTATAATATATAAGGAGCTCCTTTAAACCTACATGACAAGACAAACAGCACAATTAAAAATGGGCAAAAGACTTTGAATCACATTTCACAAAAGAAGATAAGTCCATTTCACAAATGAACAATTACCTCATGAAAGGATGCTCAGCATCATTTGTCATCATGGAAATTCAAGCTGAAACCATGATGAGATACCATCTCACAACCACTAGAATGGCTGCAATTAAAACAATTTACAATACCAAGTATTGAAAAGAATGTGGAGCAACTGGAACTCTCATACTATTGGTATGAACTAATTTGCTGGTACACAATTACTTTGCAAATGGTTTGGCAGTTTCTTATAAAGTTAAACATACAACCATCCTATGGCATGCTAGGTATTCACTTAAAATATTCACTTAAAACTGAAAATATTTTTCCTAAAAGAGAATGCAAGAATGTTTGTGACAATTCTATTCATAATAGCCAAAGACAACCAGATGTCCGTTAATAAGAGAACAAGTAAGCAGACAGTAAAATATTTACATAAGGAGCTACTTTTTAGCAATAAAAATATAACAACCGATACATGCAAAAAAGTGTATAAATAAATGAGTGAACATATATGAATTTGAGATTCATGGATGAATCTCAAAAATATTATGTTTCATAAAAGAAGTCAAACACAAAAGAATACATACTATATATTCCATTTATCTGAAGTTCAAGAATAAATGAAATTACTCTGTGGTGGTAGAATTCAGAATAGTAGTTGCCCTTTGAGATAGGATTTACTAAAAGGGGGCATGAAGGAAATTTCTGTGCTAATGTAAATAGTTAAGTCCTGGTTACAATGATAGTTACCTAAATGTATACATTGATCAAATCTCATCAAACTGTACACTTAAGATCTATGCATTTTACTGCATAT
Source organism: Phacochoerus africanus (assembly GCF_016906955.1). Taxonomy (NCBI): domain Eukaryota; kingdom Metazoa; phylum Chordata; class Mammalia; order Artiodactyla; family Suidae; genus Phacochoerus; species Phacochoerus africanus. Next base: position 52,654,552 of record NC_062552.1, read on the forward strand.
GTTAGTGACTCAGAAGCTACTTTTTGTGTATTGCAGGCTGCAGCAAAGGAGTAAGTTCATTGAGGATAATGGTAGCCAATTTTTTCAGTCAGAGAAGGGAATTAAAAATATGGAAAGAGGAAGACTAGAATAAACTATGTAGTATGGATTGGAGTAGAGGTATCAGTGAAAATGGTTTATAATATGAGGTTTTTAATTTACAAATTGATATAAATATAGATCTAAGTATATATGTGAGCATACGTAGGAAATATAAACACATATATAAGTATTTATATTTATATAGGAATATATTTATATATTTCCTAGCCCTGACAGCTGGGAGGGCCTAGAAGCAATGAGTCCAGTAGGAATGAACACACCTAGTGCTTAGATTTAAATACCATTCTTTATTAAAAGAATAATGGCTTATTGGAGAAAGAGCTGATTCCAGGGATGGGGCAGGAAAAGTAAAATATGAACCTGAAACACAAGAAAACATGAATGTGTTTTTTAAAATAGTGGGAGTATGTGTAAAAGACACAGGACCTGAAAAGGCTCCCACTGGCCAAATCTTAAACAATTGGGGAATTAAATTAAATAATCACAAAGAAACAATTTGAGCTTTGCATAAGATGAACTCTAACCCATGGAATAAAATAAAGAACCCACAAGTCCATGTTGATATAAATAAATATATGCAGGCAACTTTCATACATTTAGAAGAAATAATAAATGTAGGAATGATAGCTTGTAAATTATCAGTGGGTGCTAGAATTAGTGGGTGAAAGTTTGATGAGTAACAGTTTATATACCTAATCTCAAAGTATCTCCAGTAATTACAAAGGGAAAAACAGACCTTTACAGAGAAGAAAGTTGGTGGACACCTTCTTAACCAAGTGATCAAAGTTAATATCACTAATATTGGGACAAACGGACATCATGTCCCTCCTAAAATGATATGCAGACAATAACACAACATCGCTCCTGGGGCACGTCTACCCAAAATTTAAAACCTAATTCTAATCAGAGGAGACACCAAACAAACCCAAATCAAGGAACATGCTATAAAATAACTGACCTGTAGTCTTTAAAAACATCCAAGTCATGAAAGGTAAATAAAACCCTAAGAGCTGTTCCAGATGTAAGAGACTAATGATTCATGACAACTGGATGCACAGAATAATTCTGGATTGGGTTCTGGATGAGAAAAAAATAGCTATAAAGGTCATAATGGGACAATTGACAAAAACTGAATGAGGACAAAAGATCGACAAAGAGTATTTTATCAGTGTTAAAACTTCCCTATCAAGATCGTTTTTCTGTGAGTATGTAAGAGAATTTCCTGGTTCTTAGGAAATACACACTCAAGTATTTAGGGATAAGGGGGGCTGTCTTAGCCAGTTTGGGCAGCTATAACAGAAAACTATAGACTGGGTTATTTAGAGACAATAGAACTTTATTTCTCACAGTTCTGGAGGCTGCAAGTCCAAGATCAAGGTGCCAGCAGATCTGGTGTCTGGTGAGGACTCTTTGGCTCCCTGATTCATTGATGGCTTTCTTCCCACTGTGTTCTCTCCTCACATGGCAGAAGAAACAAGGCAGCTCTCTGAGATCTCTTTCATAAGGGCACTAATCCCATTCATGCAGCCTCTACCCTCATGACCTAATCCCCCACCTCCAAATGCTAGCACATTAGGGATTAGGAGTCAATATATGAATCTGGGAGGAGGACACAAACATTCAGTCTATCACAGGGCCCAATATCTGCTACTTACTCTCAAGTGGTTCAAATAATAACAATATTGTGGGCATATAAGTGATAAATAGGCATGTGTATGAGTATATGCATACAGAGAGATTGATAAAGACAAATTCACAAACAATTGGTGCATCTGGATAAAGCATGTACAAAAGTTCTTTGTACTGCTTTTTCAACTTTTCAAAAAGTTTGAAATTGCCATATCAAAATTAAGTTTTATGAATTTGTTATTTTGACTCTGTATTCTTCTTAAGTAGAGCAAGAATGAAGGTATTTTTACTCCCTTCCCACACCTCAAAACTCATGGAAAAAATAAAGAGAAGATTTGATCTTTGATAAGTCAAAGCTGTCCAAATATGAAATCTGGATGGAGATAAGAGATCAGGCTGAGGGCCACACATGCTTCTCCAGTCAGATGTCTTGAGAAGAAGAGTCTGAGACAAAATTGATAGCGTACGACATTTATTGGGGATTGCACTTAGATCAATACCTCCGGAAAAAAAGGTATGGAAGCAGGATTGGGCACAGAAAGGAAAGGAACTTAATGCTATCTTGACAAGGGCCTTGGTTCTTCCCCAGGGAAATCTGTGGTGCTGGGATGGCCCTTGGGAGATGTCCTGATTTAGACAAGGGGGCTGGACCTTTATATCCCTGCATCAGCCAGGCATTGGATGAGAACCAAGGAAGGAGAGGGTACGCAAGAGAAGTTACAGAAAAGGGGAGAGTTGATATAACAAGTTTTTAAGAGAGATCCAATTCAAATTGAATGTGAAAACAGACTTAGAAAGATGTAAATATGCTTCTTCTGAACTAAGCAGAAAAGTGAAGATGAATCACTTTTAAACAGCAAGCAGGCAAATTAGTTTACTTGTGGACATCTGAAAACCTAATTTTTTTTTTTTGGTCTTTTTGTCTTTTCTAGGGCTGCACCCACGGCATATGGAGGTTCCCATGCTAGGGGTCTAATCGGAGCTGTAGCCACCGGCCTACACCACAGCCACAGCAATACCAGATTCGAGCCACATCTGCAACCTACACCACAGCTCACGGCAACACCAGATCCTTAACCCACTGAGCAAGGCCAGGAATAGAACCAGAAACCTTATGGTTGCCAGTCGGATTCATTAACCGCTGAGCCATGACGGGAACTCCCGAAAAAATAAAATATTTTTGATTGGAGACAAAATTCGGCTTAATTTCCAGTCCTAGTCTATTTTTTGACTTGTGAACCTAGATGAGTTTCTTTCATATGCAGAAGATACAGGGAAAGGCTAGAGGTGATACTGAGCAGATCCTGGCATATGTTGGTAGATATGTGGGCTTGTCACAGATCCGTTCTGGGCTCCTGATCCAAACACCAAAAACAATGAGCCTTTCCAACATCATGGCACTGTGCAACTTGTCTTGGAATCTAGACAATGCAGTAGCCCAGCTCTTTGCACATCCCCATCTGCCTTTGAACCTGGACCCAAGAGATTGTGGCTGCCCACATAGACGGACAACATCATTCTTTATTTTTTATTCATAAAACTTTCTCTATACTTTACTGTATGCCTAAGACTCTCAAAAGTGATTGATTTCATCAGAGCCAGCTAGCAACACAAAAAAAATGTGACCAAGATAAACTACCTCACTCAGCTAGCTACAGGAACTACTTGAATTTCCAAGTCTTTTCTCCTTGCGTCGTCTTGAAGGCTAGTTTTGTAGCATGAGTACAGCTTCTGTCCCTCTTCCTTAGGAGGGTCTGATAGGGTACACATCCTGTTTCAAGGAGTTGTGGATTATTGCCCCTTTTTAAAATCTTTCATGAAGTTTTCCTCTTATGCCAGGGTTTCTCAACCTTGACACTATTGACATGTTGGTTTGGATAATTCTTTGTTGTATTGGAGAGTGAAAGAGATTCTATCCATTACAGGAAGTTTAGCAGCATCTCTGGCCTCTATCAGAAGCACTCCAACCTCCCTCCAGTTGTGACAAAGTTGTCTCTAAATACTGCCAGATGTCCTCCCAGTGCTTCTCTGGTCGAGAACAAGTGTCTTAAATTGAAATCTTACAAAGTATTTCAAATACTGTATAACTACTGTATTTTATAGCTACTCTTTACTACCAATTCAAGGCTTTCATAAAAAACATGGGTGAGATGTAATCCCAACATCCAACTATCTCCCCAGGCATCTGTCCATCTCTCTGTAGTTGCAAATTGCAATGCCTCATTGATCCTTCCTTTCATAGAGTCCATTATCCATTCATATTTTGACTCTAAGAGATGTTTGCTCGAATCATATCTCCTGTGCATAATGGTCTCAGTAATTTAAAAGCTTCCTGCCAGCAGGCATTTCCCACTATTGACCGTGGTCTTCTGGAAAAAGTGTGTGGCTTTTGCATGAGTATAGTTGGGTCTCCCACTCTATTCCAAAGCTTCAAGTGTCATCTTGTATATGAACAAAATATTTGAGCATTGAGAGTTTGTATTCATTTGTTTGCAATTTCAGTCCCTTGGAGATGCTGAACAGACAATATCTTATGATGTTGCTGCAGGACAGAAGCAGCAGCAGTAGGTAAACTGAACTGAGGATAACAGAAATATTATGGTCCTGTCTCTGCCTCCTTCCTTCTATTCTAAATGGGTTTTCTTCTTTAAATCATTGGCATACTTCCTAATTCAGACAGGTTTTGTGAGTCTAATAGTGTTTGGAATCTACATGTGCATATTAGCAAATCATTTTTTTTCCTTTTCTTGGGTAACTTTGCAATCTGGAAATGGTTCCATGTAGTAGAAACTGGTTCTCTCAATTTTGCTCAGAGAGGAAAGAAGAATATATACTTAGCAGCTAATTTCCCTATAATACTAAGTAAACTTAGCAAAAGCTTTCCCTCTGAATCAAGTGTTTCTCTTTCCACTTCTTCTACCAAGACTCCAAGAAATGTTCTGTATGTTCCAGTCCTATAACAAGGTCATACATCTGAGCACGCTTTCCCTCTCTGGTAAACTGTTCAACTCATATATTTTTTACTTTGTCATTCATTCAAATGGATTAATAAGAGAAAAAAAAACGAACACATATGTACAAATAACTAGGGCTGAGTAGAATATAGTACTGTGTCATGCTAGATATATCAGTAAATATTATGAGGGTTCATTTATTTAGGGTTGCTTTTACTTTGTGGGGTCCTGAAATATTTCTTGCTGCGATCATCCATCCTCAAACTATTAAGGCATGATTCAGTGTCTTCTGCTGTTATTGCTTATCTGAGAGTCAGAGTGAACACTATTTAATGAATAATTTCCTATGGCAAAAAGATCATCACTCTGCAGGCTAGGAGACAGAGCAATCTCAGTAAGCTGCCCCATTTGTAGCACACAGTGGGGCCCATCTTCACCTCATGACAGCTCCCTGGTGGGGTTAACAGTAATACTAACCACCACAAAACACAAAGTACACAGAACAACTAGTAAAGTTTATGACAGGTGCCTCTGGCATCTTCTCAATTTTTCTTCTCCAGCTGTGTCTTTTCCTTCCAATCCTCATTAGAGAAATCCACCCTCAGTTCAAACACTAAAGAATTTTAATTATGAGGTAATTCAGAAGGCCCAAAGCAGGCATATTCCCTGAGTAAAACGGCCTTTCTTCAGGCCCTGACTCCTGAGCTTTGGGTTCTTTTACACTTCAGGGAAGGCCACAGAGATCTTTGAAAAGCATGGGTTTTTTATTGTTTTTTTTTTCCCCACTGTACAGCACAGGGACCCAGTTACACACACATGTGAACATCATTTTTTTCTCCCATTGTTGTGCTGCAAAGAAGTATCTAGACATAGTTCTCAGTGCTACACAGCAGGATCTCATTGTAAACCAATTCCAAGAGCAGTAGTTTATATCTGTTAACCCCAAGCTCCTGATTCCTCTCACTCCCTCCCTCTCCCCCTCCCCCTCCCCCTGGGCAACCACAAGTCTATCTCCAAGTCCATGATTTTCTTTTCTGTGGAAAATTTCATTTGTGCCGTATATTAGATACCAGAAATTAGTGATATCATATGGTATTTGCCTTTCTCTTACTGACTTACTTCACTCAGGATGAGAGTCTCTGCAAATGGCATTATGTTGTTCTTTTTTATGGCTGAGTAGTATTCCATTGTGTATATATACACCACATCTTCCTAATCTAATCATCTGTCGATGGACATTTGGGTTGTTTCCATGTTTTTTGGCTATTGTGAATAGAGCTGCAATGAACATGCGGGTGCATGTGTTTTTCTAAGGAAAGTTTTGTCCAGATATATGCCCACGAGTGGGATTGCTGGGTCATATGGTAATTTTATGTATAGATTTCTAAGGTACCTCCATACTGTTCTCCATAGTGGCTGTACCAGCTTACATTTCCACCAACAGTGCAGGAGAATTCCCTTTTCTCCACATCCCCTCCAGCACTTGCTATTTGTGGACTTATTAATGATGGCCATTCTGACTGGTGTGAGGTGATATCTCATGGTAGTTTTAATTTACATTTCTCTAATAATCAGGGATGTTGAGCATTTTTTCATGTGCTTGTTGGCCATCTGTATATCTTCTTTGGAGAAATGTCTATTCAGGTCTTTTGCCCATTTTTCCCCTAGGTTGCTGGCTTTTTTGCTGTTGAGTTGTATAAGTTGCTTGTATATCCTAGAGATTAATCCCCTGTCCATTGCATCATTTGAAACTATTTTCTCCCATTCTGTAAGTTGTCTTTTTGTTTTCTTTTTTGTTTCCTTTGCTGTGCAAAAGCTTGTCAGTTTGACTAGGTCCCATTGGTTTATTTTTGCTCTTATTACTGTTGCTTTGGGAGACTGACCTGAGAAAATATTCATGAGGTTGATGTCAGAGAATGTTTTGCCTATGTTCTCTTCTACGAGTTTGATGATGTCTTGTCTTATATTTCTTTAAGCCATTTTGAGCTTATTTTTGTGCATGGTGTGAGGGTGTGTTATAGTTTCATTGATTTGCATGCAGCTGTCCAGGTTTCCCAGCAATTTTTGCTGAATAGACTTTCTTTTTCCCATTTTATGCTCTTGCCACCTTTGTCAAAGATTAATTGACCATAGGTGTCAGGGTTTATTTCTGGGTTCTCTATTCAGTTTCATTGGTCTATATGTCTGTTTTGGTACCAGTACCACACTGTCTTGATGACTGTGGCTTTGTAATATTGCTTGAAGTCTGGAAGAGTTACGCCTCCTGCTTGGTTTTTGTTTCTCAGGATTGCTTTGGCAATTCTGGGTCTTTTGTGGTTCCATATAAATTTTTGGATTGTTTGTTCTAGTTCTGTGAAAAATGTCATGAGTAATTTGATAGGGATTGCATTGAATCTGTAGATTGCTTTGGGTAGTATGGCTATTTTTACAATATTAATTTTCCCAATCCAGGAACATGGAATATCTTTCTATTTCTTTACATATCCTCTAAGAAAAGCATGCTTTTACATTAGTTTTATTCCTAACTAGGCTTAGGTTCATCTTTCTGGCAGAGAATGGTAATTGCCCCCTAATATCCATTCTCTCCTTCTTCCTTTTAGTAATAAAACTTCCTGAGCCTTGACTGAACACTTGTGCAACAAGTTAGAGACAGCATTAGCCAGCTTTGTCACTAGGTATAGATGGTGTCTCAGGCTCACTGGAGATAAGTGACAGAGCTAGGCTTCAAATCTATATAAACAAAGAATATAGTCAATTTTCTAACCCTGTCTCCCCAAACTGAGAATGATGAAAAGAAGGAGCCCATCTGTGGGTAAAAGTGAGAATTCTAGTAGAGCAGTTTAATTGGTCTGTTCCTTTCCAGAAATGCTATTGTTAGCCAAAAGGGAAAGACTAGAAAGGGCAGGTGTCATTTACCAAGGAAGGTGAACTGAGAGAGGAGCCAGTGCAAGGCAGAATAGGAGTCTGCTATGCACAGGTTTGGCAGATAGCACTGGGTATCCAGAACAGGTGGGTCATGGCTGTGGGTTGTGGCCAGGGAGGGCTGGGGGTGGGGGAGGAGTGGAGATAGAATGGACCCAGATAGCCACATCCAATATGGCCCTTCCTTGACCACGTACAGCAGCCTTGAGTTGGAGTGAAGGAAACAGGAAATAGCTGGAGTGTCTCAGACATAGACATCTCAGGCTTAAAAGGAACTTTTCCAGATAATTAGTGCAACTTTTGGCTCACCATCTGCATCTCATCCCAACACTTCTTGAGCATGTCCATCAATATAGACTCTTTGTTGAGTACCTGTTCCCTTTTTGAAAGAAAACAACCCTGCAGAATTTTTAGAGAAAATAATACTTATTTCCATCCTACTATGGCATGATTATTTTTAAAAATTAATATGTATAGGTCAGTAGTGTATTTGTCTTTTTTGCAAGGCTGCTTTAAAATCCACAGAAACATATTCCTTTTGGCATTTGAATATGAAAGCATCTTTCTTTAGATGTTTAAAAGGGTGAGACTCTGGAGCCCAAGAATTTTCACATATAATGCCATCCTTCTAAATGGATTTATGAAAAGTCATCTCAGGACTTTTGCTTTCTCGCTGCTGATAAAAGCTGCTGGCTACAATATCTCTTCCCTGGGAAAAATGTGGGGTTTTATTTTAAAATTAGATCCTAGGGTTAAATTAAAGATTATGCCAAGTGTATGTTCCAAATCCACTCATTCCATCTGACCTGCAGGAACACATCTGCTCTGTGTTTGCCCCACCCAACTTCTGACGGTGGCATATGTCTGATTCCTTTGATTAAAGAGAAGGGTTTGTTAGGATGTCATGTACAGTATATCAAAGGAGATCAGGCACTCGTCTGCAAGTCAGATGACAAAAGGAGTGAACAGGACGGTACAGCTAAGCAGACATTGTGAAGAGTCAGCTCAGGGGAATGAGTCATAATTTGAAAAGCGTTTGTTACCGGTGGTTTTGGTAATAATCACGCACAAGTCCCAGGGTCTGTAACATTAAGTAAAGCAATGTAATTTCCCCAACATCCATCTGTCCCAAGCACAGAATTCCAACCAAACTGGGGAACCGGCATGGTAAGGGAGATTCCACAACATTTGGCAATAATTTTCCAAACTAGAATTTGTCCAGCTGTTCCGTCAACGGATCCAGATTAAGAAAGCGCCTTACCTTTAATCAAAGCATGATGAAAAGCTTTTGTTTCTGAATAGCAAGCCTGCCCAAGAACATCGTTTCCTTTTTATTTGAATCAAAATATACATTGTTTTCTGTTTTTTTTTTAAACTAGGATAATTGGTTTCCACACTAGACTGTCACTTGCACTTTCTGTATGTCATGAGATGTCAGCTGTCCATCTTAGTACTGAGAGATGGACATAGACATAATGCTTCCTGCATGGAGCCTTCTCCTAGACTGTTAAAATTCTTGTTGCCAATGTGTGATGTACCCCAGCAGCTCCGGCTTCCTGTGGACCCTTGTTAGAAATGCAGAATCCCAGGCTCCACCCAGACCTACCGAATCAGAACCAATATCCTAACACCATGGTTCAGGTAGGTTGGACATGGCATTCTTTTCTTTACGTAGCTTGACCACTCTTAAAAGAGGAAATGATGTTTATTAAAAATACAAAGCAAGTACTTTGTAAATGGCTATTGTGTTATACTTATTTTTCAAAACATTTATAAAGTGATGAGTGTGTCTAATCTAGTTCTAGAAGTGATGATAAAAGAGTGAATGGGAAAAGGTCTGTCCTCTTGATATTTAAATTCTACTGCAATAGATGTATTTCAGAGAAACCTCTTTTTCTCAGTCTCCACTGTCATGTGTGTCTTCTAATGCTGCAGGGTGTTTTGACACAAAGCCCATGTCCACTGTTTCCTGGTGCACCATCCTTTAATGAACAGTGTCCCAGGGTAGAGAATGGCCAGGGTGCCTGAATTGTACTTGGGCCCCTCAGGAGTCTCCCTCTCCCTTTTACACCTGCGGCTGAGGGCAGGTTTCCTGACCTTTGTTCTATTCAGGCCCCTATCCCAGTCCTCCAGGCAATTCAAAGAGCTCCAACACAGCCTGCCAGGAATAAACACTCCTTGAGGGTATGGATATTGCTGTAGAGGATATAAGGAGGAAAGCAGAACACAATTCTGGATTTTAAGTCCTGCTTTTGCATGAAGCCAGGAAAAAAGTTTCAAGGAGAGATTTTAGCTGTCTCCTTTATCTCGGCCCCAGCATCCTCTTCAGAAGACAATGGTCTTCCCCAGTCTCTGGTGGGCATAGCCACTTCTGTGTCACTGGGAAACCAGCGGGCAAGACTCTTCTAGAGAGACCTGTTAGTCCTGCTGGCAAAGCAATGAGTTAGGGGCCATTGGTGGGATGGTCAACCAAGGCAGGCCTCAGCACTGGTTTACACTGAAAGGCATGGAGGACTTAGCTCTCAATCCAGCCCCACTGGAGCTGTATTTAGTACCAACTCTTCCCAGATTCTGACACATGTTTAATTTCATCCTGAGTCCCTGAAGCTGGGAGAGATTTGTTTTCTATTTGCATATCTTTATGGGTATTTAATAGGAATTTGGGATAGAAAACCCATGTGTTTTACTTTACTCTGTCAATTTCTACAAAAGTCAAGGGACTACTTTTAAAGGAAAAATTGAATAGATATTGATGAAAAGCACTTCTTAACACTTTAGAGTGGCCACCCTAAAACAAAAGCCAAAATTACGTCAAATGGCAAAAAGCTAGCAGTCCCCTCTAAGCAAAAGGACAAAATAGAGATTCTGAGTTTCCTTCCTTCATTCTTTTTTTTAATGTGGACTTTTTCGCAGCTTTATTGAGATATTATTGGCAAGTTAAAATTGTATATATTTAATCACATTGTTCGCCTTAAACTTACACAAAGATATGACAGTTATATCTCAATAAATCTGGGAAAAAATATCTAATTAGATTTCCCAATTATATGTCCTTCTTTTCTTCCTCTCCTCCTGGCAATTATTAAGCATCTACTATGTGGGAGTAAATGAAGCCCAACCAAATGAAAAAAGCAAGGGCTATTTATTCTGAACCCATTGTAGTAAGGGAGTCAATCACCATTACTTGCATTTTGGCAGAGACTCAAAGGCAGGCAGAGAAGTGAGTAAGCTATAAGGTGGGGAAAAACAAAGGCTTCTGGCATGTGCTGATTGGAGGCTATCCACGTGGGGAAGCTGGAGGTAGGCTAACTAGAAGCAAGGTATCCTATATGATTGGTTAGGGGAGCACATTTGTCATTCTCTGGTTGATCCCAAGGTAGAAACAAGGACAAACATTAGGGAAACTCTTAGTTATTAATATCCTGGCCATTTGGGGCCAATTGTAAGAAAAGTTATTGTTTAGTTTCCTGGGAGACTGGCTTTCAGCAGGCCAGCTTCCTAGGCTAATTACTAAAGATAAAAGGGTTGGCTTCCTGGGCAGGTTGCTGCAGGTTGTGGGTAAAAGTTCTGTTTTTATATTTGTTCTGGTCATTGTGTATATATACTCACTCTTTCAACTACGATGCTAGGTGATAGATAAAAATGATGTCTGCTCTCAAGGAGTTTAATTTCTAGTAGTTACTATTGTTATTAATTTATTTATAAAGTTTCTTCTAGTGCAATAAGACATGAAAAATAAAAGAGTAAATACTGGAATAAAATTTTATCTTGTCAGTATTTTCACATGGCTTAATTGCACTCTTTGGTATTAGCATATGGGGTAAGGTATGTTTTTAAGCCAGTGGGTTGATGTTTGAGGCAAGAAGTAGTTTGTTTTGTCACTGAAATTATAGTATTTACAACACAGACCTTCCACTCATATGCAAACAAACCCAGGGGAGACATGACCCTGAGGGGTAATTTATAATCTCTAAATACACCACAATCCCATGTACTCTAAATGGACTCTGGGAGAGAAGCTCCATCTCATACATGGGAATAGGCAAGAAAAGCCACATACAAAGGGCTGCCCACACAGGAATTAGGAACCCACCAAAATTATTACAAGGCAAATATCTTAAAGATCTTCTCCATATTTATTTTTAGGATATCATTAATATGTCACAGCTGCTGATCTAAGAAACCACTCCAAGAATTGCCTTCTCAAGGCAAAGCCCTGAAGAAGTTATAGAGGGAAGGAGGAGAGTCAACTCATTTTCTTCCTGTTCCCTGAAAAATCAGTATCTCACTCTCTCCTCTGCTCAGGAGAAAAAGAAAGGCTAGCTGTTAAAATAACTGACTTTTTTCTGAGAGGCATCAGAGGGTGGAGATGGGAGCAGATTCTTGAGGCAGCCCAAACCTTATGCAAGAAGGGACCACGTCACAGCTGATCTACAACATGAGCCACCACAATAGTAATATGCTTTCCATCCATGAGACTGAAAGCTGGGTAACTACTTACCAGGGATATGAAGGAGAATGTGGTAGACCAAGTGGTAATGTCCTCAACACCCTCTCCTTACCCACACCCCATTGTGTAGGAGCCATGTGCTATGACTGCTCCAAGGGTGAGGTTTTTTTTGGTCTAGGCCAACCACAACAATCACAAACTCTTTGCCACAATGTTTGCCTGAGCCAATCAGCTCACAGCATTCTTCAATGAGCATGTGATCCAATTCAAGTCTCTGGGCCATAAGGTGAGGCACTTCTGAAAGATAAAAAATGCACTTTAGAAAAGGAAATCTCTGATCTTCTGGAGGTCATGGTGTGCATATATGAAGCCAGGAATTGCTGCAGCCATTTTGCCACCATGAGGGAGACCAGCTTTAGGATGAAGCTTTCAAAGAGGATGAAGTCAGAGCATAAAGATGGCAAGAAACACCATCCTTAATTTCCTCACTAAGCCACTGGATCAAACCAGCCCTACTTCTGCTCTTCAAGTTACAAAAGCCAATAAATCCCTTTATTGTTTGAGCTATTTTAAGCTTGGTTTTCTAATTCTTGATCTTGAAGAGAACTTATACATAAGGGATTCCTTTTCTAGAAGAGAGGCAGGTCCAGTGGACTTTTGGGGATGTCTCATACCTCTAAACATTTCCCATACAAGACAGACATCCCCATCAAAGATTACTGCTGAGCAAACAAATTATGTATTTAATGCTAAATTCAGGTGGAAATGGGAACCTAGACTCTATTGGCTTTAAGAGTGCTTCCTCCTCAAATAAATGCGTATTGCATAAGGGAGTGAATGAGGTCTGGGGAATGGAAAAAAAAGGAGGAAAAGGCTTGGCTAAAGGCCTGAAACATTCAATACTTAACAATACACTTAATTTGCCCAGTACTTGACAATGTCATAGCAATGTCCTATTTGCTTATAAATTTGGTTTTGTTTGCCAGCAGGAGCCCTGCCATTTCTTAGACACATCAGCATCCCAGCCATAAATAATGATTAAGGTCTCAGAAAGACTATGGTCTACCTTTTCCCTACATCCCTTAAAATGACTTCCCATTTCTATAGGCAACCTCCCTACCATGTATATTTTACACACCAGGGTCCATGCCAGAGCCCTCAAACAGATTCAAAAAAAATGTAAACTTTGGGCATCAAGATAACTATTTTTAAAATAAAAAAAGACATGGCTGTCTGCATGGATATTTCCCCTCTGCCTTGGTTCTTTTGTCTTCTCTAGCTGAGAGGATGAGCCGAATCCTAAACCTGAATTTGAACCTAAGTGTGCTTGTTATGGTTCCAGAAACACCAGATCATCTTTCCTCCAGAGCACAGTTAGAGGAGACAGGCTTGTTTCCTTACAAGAAGGAATTCTTGACGGGATTATTAGAGTCCTCAGCAGTCACAAAGGATGTATCAGTACAATTTCAGTAAACTCTGTACTTAAATCCACAGTTGCAAACAGGTGCAAGAGCCAGGGAGCTCAGAAGTAAGGAGCTTGGGAGCCTCCAGAAGATTCCTCTAAGATGGGAGTGCTTCTGCAGTGAGCTGAGGAGAGGGGCTGACAAGCTTCTGTCTGGCCACAGCCAGGGGGCCCTTGGTTCTGTCTGGAAGGGCACAGCAGAGAGAAGATGCTCAGAACCCCTGGGACAGGCTTCACTAGATTCTTATAATTGTCCCCCAAGCATGGATCCCTGCTTAATAGTCCTCAGAGCCCCACTTCATGCAGCCTCAGACTGGTGGGTGTTTATAGAGTTAGTGACAGCTTGCCCCTGACACCCTAGGTGCCTCCTGAAAGGGCATTTTCAGCTAAACCTCAGCTTCACCCTTCATCTTCCTCCCTAGTCCCCACTCGAAGCAATCAGGAATTTAATGACTTAGCATGATGCTTAGCACACTTTTAAGGTCTCAAAAATGGCAGCCATTATTGCTGTTATGTGCCTGCCCTTGCAGCTATACCAACACAAAGCCTTTTAAGAATGTACTTCCACGTTGATGGTTTTTCCCAAGTATGTGGCCTTGACATCTATCAATCATCTTCAACTCTTCTCACTCTCTCCCATAGACAACAAATCACCAAAATGCAGACTTACAAAGGGCTCAAAGACCATGCTATGAACCAGTCCACTCAAGGTTTCAGTGCTAATCCTACCCTCTGGACAATGATAGCCCTGCCTCTACCTGGTGACTCTGATGTAGTGCAGTTTGTCCCTCTTCAGCACCTCAGCCTGGAGTCCTGTGCCTGTTCTCTTCTCATAAGATTCTAATCAGAGGCCATTACTTGTTGTTCTCCCCTGGAAGCTGCTGTGCCCACAGAACCAGCTGCCTCTAGCCCCAGTCCCCATCTCTCCTACAGGACCAGCTATATAATTACCCCAATGTTCTTTTTTTTTTTTCTTTTGTGCTTTTAAGGCCACACCCACGGCATATGGAGGTTCCAAGACTAGGGGCCAAATCGGAGCTGTAGCTGCCAGCCTATACCACAGCCATAGCAACACAGGATCCAAGCTGCACCTGCAACCTACACCACAGCTCATGGCAACACTGGATCCTTAACCCACTGAGCGAGGCCAGGGACCAAACCCACAACCTCATGGTTCCTAGTCAGATTCGTTTCCTCTGTGCCATGACAGGAACTCCTACCTCAATGCTCTTATTACTGCAGGACCAATAAGAACTCTGAGGACTGCTGACAAATGTTGAGAGGCAGGACCTGGTAGCAAAGGAAAGGTCTTTCTACACCTTTGGTTCTCTTTAGTGACCAGGTAGTGCCTTTGGGGACATCCTGTAGAGCAGAGAGGGCTGCAGAGGGATGAATGGTCCAGAATTGTGGATAATGGGTAGAATTTCTGTGTGGTGATAAGACATGTTGGTGCTATTGTTGAAATGGTGTGTACCTTGAAAATTAACTTCAGACATCATGTTGGGGCTTAGATTTGAGGTCTCCTTGTTTCCCATTCAGATCACCTCCACTCTCTGTCCATGCTCAAAGAACTGTATTCCTCTCCTGTGGAACATTTATTTGGAATGTGTTTGGGGTATGATTCTTTGGTCAGTTTCTGTCAGCCCCAATAGACTATCAGCTTCAGGAGGATGGAGACTGGGTCTGATTTTGCCTCCTGCTGTATCCCCAGAACAGAGGCTGGCACGCAGAAGGAGTGCAAATATTTGTGGAACAGATGAGTAAATGAAGAGTAAATGATTTTACTACCACACCAGAGAATGAAGATTAAAAGCAGGTAATCCACTCAACCCATCTGCTAACGCACAGCAAGACTGAAAGGAACCACGCAGAGGAATGTTCAAGATCTTGAGTTCTCAGAGTTCCCATCATGGCTCAGCAGAAATGAATCTGACTAGCATCCATGAGGATGCAGGTTCAATCCCTACGCTCCCTCAGTGGCTTAAGGATCCGGCATTGCCATGAGCTGAAGACATGGCTCAGATCTGGCATTGCTGTGGCTCTGGAGTAGGCTGGCGGCTACAGCTCCGATTGGACCCCTAGCCTGGGAACCTCCATATGCCACAGGTGCGGCCCTAAAAAAAAAAAAAAGAGGAAAAAAATAGAGACGGAGAGAACTTGAGTTCTCAAGGCACCGCCTGGAATCGAATCCTGCTTTCCAGTCATTATTAGTAGGGTAACCTTAAGCAAATTACATGACTTGGCTTCAGTTCCTTTTCCTGTTATCTGAGGATAATGAGGGCCCACTTCGTAGAGTTGTTGTGAGGATGAACTGCAAATAAAAGGGTTAAAACAATGTCTGGCACTGAGTTAGTACTCGGTAAATATTGGCAATTATTGTTCCTCAAGGAGGGACCATTGATGGGTGGGTAGCAGTTGTGAAAGATCCAATAGAATGTGTATGTTTTCTTCAGGTAGAAGGTGCTGTTACCTGCTGGTGATGAGGTAGAGGATAAAGCAGATGGAGGTTTGAAATGGCTGTTACGAGGTTGGGAAAGGGAGTTGACATGACTGCAAGGCAAAGCTGAGCGTCCAGCTAAGTCTGATGACTGATTTTGGAGCAGCACCAACCAGCGGAGTTGAACAAGTTCCCAGGAGCTCTCAGCAGCCAGAGAGGGGAAGCAGGAAGAGGGGACGGCTGCATTGATCCAGGAGGAGTGTTTTGTAGGATGGCAATCTCGGGATTAAAAGCAGGGCAGAGGCAGGATATTAGCAAGGAATAGTACCTGGTACATGCAAGAATTTAGTGTATGATAAAAGTGACATTTCAAATAGGAAAGTAAGAGATTATTCAACAAATAATAATGGGATCATTGGGTGACTCTTTTGGGAAAAGACAAAATCACATTGCTGTCCAATATAACATGTCAAAATGAAGTATAAATAAATTAGAGTCAAAGGTGGAAGGAAGTAAAGAAAGAAGGAAAAAAACTAAGGTATATATGACCTTGGCAAGAGGAAAGTTTTTCCAAGCCCAACAACCAAATCAGAAACCATAAATTAAAAGGTTAATATGACTAGAGAAAATGTAAAGCCTCTATACCAAAAAAACTAATTCTTAGAGCTCAAACTGGGGAAACCATTTGCAACATAATGAGCAAAAAGAATATTCATTTTCAATATATAAAATGTCCTTTCCAATCCATAAGGGAAGGTACTAATGGAAAAATAGACAAAGGACACATATGGACATTTGCCAAGGAAGAAATGCAAATGGTTAATAAACATATGAAAAAGCAAGCAAGTATTAACCAAAGTAACCATATGTAAAATCTTTGGGGGAAAGATAAAGTGCTCCATTGATAATGCTGGGAAAACTGGTCAAACTTTTGAAAAAATAAATTGGTTTTTACCTACATCAGACATCAGAATAAATGCAAGAAAAATATTTAAATGTAATAAGAAAAACATAAATAAATGAGAACAGAAAATTGTATTTTTAAAGTCTTGAAAAGGAGCAAAAACTTTTTTTTTTTTTTGGTCTTTTTCCCATTTCTTGGGCCACTGCCATGGCATATGGAGGTTCCCAGGCTAGGGGTCTAAATGGAGCTGTAGCCACTGGCCCACGCCACAGCCACAGCAACACCAGACCCAAGCCTCATCTTCTACCTACACCACAGCTCACGGCAATGCCAGATCCTTAACCCACTGAGCAAGGCCA
Organism: Phacochoerus africanus; assembly: GCF_016906955.1. Classification (NCBI taxonomy): domain Eukaryota; kingdom Metazoa; phylum Chordata; class Mammalia; order Artiodactyla; family Suidae; genus Phacochoerus; species Phacochoerus africanus. Next base: position 52,671,771 of record NC_062552.1, read on the forward strand.
AGGATCAAACCCAAAACCTCATGGTTCCTAGTCAGATTTGTTAACCACTGAGCCACGACAGGAACTCCCAAGAAAAGCTTTCTTGATGTAACAACAAAACTGACAATTGTGACTAAACAAATATTTAAATTCTACAAGGAAAAAAAAGCTTAAGGCTAAAGGACAAACAGGAATGAAATAAGTCTTGTGATAAGCAAGAGACTAATAATACTATGTAAAGAGCTCCTGGAAATTAATGAAAAACAGCTGAACACAACAAGTAGAAAATGCCCAATGTGTAGTACATAATAAGCATTCAATAAAATAAATAAATGACAAATATGCAATTTACATAAGAAGAAATTGAAGGGAGTTCCTGTTGTGGTTCAGCAGTAATGAATCCGACTAGTATCCATGAGGATGAGGGTCTGATCCCAGGCCTCGCTCAGTGGGTTAAGGATCCGGTGTTGCCATGAGCTGCCATGTAGGTTGCAGACGCAGCTTGGATCTGGCATTGCTGTGGCTGTGGTGTAGGCCGTCTGCTGCAGCTCTGATTCAACCCCTAACCTGGGAACTTCCATATGCAGCGGGTGTGGCCATTAAAAAAAATCAAAGAAATGGGAATTTAAACAGTTAAATATTATGACTTTCTACTTTCAAACTGACAAAGATTTTAAAAGATTGATAATACCAAATTTGGGTGAGGTTGTAGGGAAATAGGCATTCTCATACTTTGTAAGTGAGAGTGTAAATTGAAACCACCTTACTGGAAGGCAATTTGCCAATGTGTATCAAAGCCTTAAAAATGTGCACACCATTTGACCAGCTGTTATCTTCCTAGAAATTTATCCTAAGGAACTCCTTACATATGCGTCCATAGGTTTGTTTACAGCACTGTTCATCCCAGCTTTATTTTATGGCTAACAGTTGTAAGTCAACTTAATGCCCAATAGAAGGATTGGTTAAATAACTTTTGGCAGACCTACAGATGTGAAGAGATTCACGATATACTTTTAAGTAGATAAAATAAATTATAAACAATACGTGTAATATATAATGTAAAGGGTAGTTACTTTGAGGGATAGATAAGCTTACAAGTCATTTTTATTTTCCTTTTGTAGTTTCTCTATATTGTCCAAGTTTTCTTCATAAACGAATGCTGATTTATAATCAGTAGACAGATAGTAAATGCTATTTTGTTAGGGGACAAATGAGAAATAGAGGAATAAAATATCATATTCTAGAATATCCCACTTCTCTCAGATCTCTCGAGCCTGTAGCTACAAATGGGGACACATTCTCAAAAATCATTGCGGTTTCAGTGTCTCTTGACCCATCTTGAGTCACTCTTCCTGGCTCCCTCAAAGCCTGGCCAAGATACTTCTGAGAGGAGGAGGAGGGGTATCACAGGTGTCACCATCCTAGCTCCATCCCTCCTTCAGGTGTGCTGCTGTGAAGCCACTTGAGGGCGCCTGGAACTGTGACGCCGTGACCAAAGGGACCTGCCCAGACAGGATGCATGCCCCAGGATGCCATCTCCTGGGACTTGAAATAGCAACCCCTGGCAAGGCCCAGCATATCCCCACACACTGAGCCCCTGTCCCTGTGAAGGGAAGTCCCCTCTCCCTTTCTGGTCACATTCTGACACTTGGGCCCCATGGTCCCTCAGAATCCCTACACCACCATCACCCTGCCTCTTGGAAATACCCTTCCACGCCTGCTGTCTGCCCTTCTCTCAGTGAACCGCAGAGTCCTGATCCATCCATCAGAGGCTGCTGTCTCTGAGACACCTTGTCCTCCCTCACACACATACTGGCTCAAGACCCTTCTCTTCTCTCTTAGCCAGAAATAACAGCGCAAAGAAGCCCACACACTCCTCAGCTTTAACCGTGGACAAAGGTTTGCTGCGTTTCTGTTGTGTGCGGGGCGTGTTTGAGCGCACACCCAGCTTCTTCCACCCAGGCTTGCATCCCAGCAGGAAGGTGTGTGTCACCATCATCTGACTAGGGAGAGACAGATTTTGTGGTGAGGACCCACATTCTTAGCCTAAGAGTCACCTGATAATTGCATCTTCCGATGTTGTCCAGCTTTGGCAAGGTGCAGTCTCCTCACTTCAAGGAAGCTGGGCCCTCCTTAGTGTGATCCCCCCGGGCACCTTGTTGCCAACAGCTCTTAGCTTCCCCAGAGATTCCAGTGCTCAGCCAAGCACTGGAAGGTTGAAACCAAGATGGGACATAGTGGGGACACTGCTCAGGAAAGCAGGCTTGTCTGGTGCACAGGACACTGGCCACCAAACCTGCTCACCCGCATGGCTTTGTTTCCTGCCATTGATGGTGAAACCTGCCCCACGTCTGCGGTGGGGACGAGGCTGGAGGGCAGGGCCTGGCACTGCCTGGTAAAGAATGCCAGAGGTATTTGGTGAGTCTGGGAGCCCACGGATAGGTGGAGGGCGGGGACAGTCTCCAGTCGGTATTTAAGTGACAGGAAATTCCTAATGGTAGGATGACTTCATGCTGACAGTGCTGGGGAGCGCCTGCCCCAGGCTTACGCTGAGAAAGGCAGTGTCTTATCCCAGGACGCTACTGCCCCCGGGGTCCTTGGAGGAGGGTACAGGGAGCACCTTCAGAGTCTGAGGCATAAGCCATTCGCAGACTCCAGAGCCTGGACTCAGCACAGTCAGACCAACTGGGATTTTGGGGCCCTCTCACAGCTGCCTAGGGAAACCCGGGCCCCACACTGCAGTGGAGAGGAGATGCTGCCCAAGGTGGCTCTAATTAGACCAGAGGGCAGGGCAGCCACCTGTCCAGTGACATCTGGAGGATCTTAGGCACCTGTCAGTAACCAAGACTCACTCTCAGCCCTTGCCCTGGACCCAGTCATTCCCTGTAACTCTGGATTCAATGATCAGGACACACCCAGTGTAGAAATTTCCCTTCAGAGACAAGAGGGGTCCGAAGGAGGAGGAGGGACATCAGCTGGGACTCCTGGGCCAGGGCAGAGGGCAAGGTGGTGCACTCCAGGCAAGTGCCTCAGCCTAGGAAGCATCATCAGGAGCAGAGTCCAGGGTTCAGGGCTTTCACATCATCCTGAGGTGGCTGGGGGCTCCTGGACTTGGTCATCCACCTCTGTCTCTCCTGCCTGTCTCTCCATTCAAGTCAGAGGCGGCATGGGTAAGTGTGTGATCCTCAGCACTCAAGGGCACAAGCCAGCTGCAGTGAGCATCCTCCACCACCCCCACCACCAACAGAATAGACAAGGCCTCTGAGCACCAGGCAGCACCATGCACTGGGTGATGCAGCAGAGCAAAGAGCCTTCCTTTCTCTCACTGGGCGTTAAGGAGTGATATACCCTGTGTGAGCTTCATTCCTTGTCTGTGATCCCTGCCGATGCGTGGCATGAATGGGCCCCCACAGTCAGACTGGGGATGTACAAATGATGATGCATGGATGGATGGGTGGATGGATGGATAGATGGATGGAATGACTGTAGTAGCTTGCCTTTAGACCAGGTTTGCAGGGGTCCAGAAGCAGCCTCCCATCTTATCCAGTCCTGAAGGACCCAGAGGTCAAGAGATTGGACATGGTACTAAAAGCACCTTTGCTTGCCTTCCCAAGGAACTCAACTCAGAAATTATAGTCACAGAAAAATATGAAATGGATCATGAAGAGTCCTAGGCTAGAAAAGGAGCTCTGTGGAGGACTATGCTTCAGCAGAGACTTTGGGGAAGGGGGCTTTCAAGCCCTCAGACTCTCTGTTCAGTATTTGCTCTTATTTATGGTTCTTCAGCTATTGCTCTTGATTGATAAGCATAGAAGATTCAGCTCTTAGGAGATACAAGAAATTGTAGCAAGGAACACCCATTACGTGCCCCAGCCTTGAGGAAAAAGAGAAAAAGAAATGGGGACCAGAAACCTGGACAAAGTGCCTAGAGAAAGCATTTGCCTGTGCCCCTGGAATGTTACCTTCCTGAGGGCAGGGATTTTTGTCTGCTTTGCTCACTGCTGGGTCTCCAGCAACTAAAATGTGCCTGACACATAGAGGACACACAAAAGATATTTGTTGAGTGGATGAATGAATGATACAAAGGGGTAAACCCAAACCTGCCACTGCCCCATCTCACAGCAGAATAATCACTTTGCTGGGAATCAGTCCCTGGTTTAGCCCAGCTTTCCATGGGGGTCACTCCGCATCCCTTCAGACAGTAAAACTCCACTGGTAGCCTCCATGTGACAGCTATGGCAGGTGTTAGGTAGGACACTGTGAATCAGTGAGAATCCCTTCCCTCTGGGCATGCCCAGTCCCGTGGGGAAAATAGATGTCATCAGCAGGGTGATTGTGTGGGGAGAGATGTGTATGCCTGTGCAGGGAGGGCACAAGTGACAGGGCTAGGTGAGCCCAGGGAGACTGCACCCAGTGCTTGGGAGCAGGACTTGGAGTTCCAGGCAGATCCAGGCTTGAAGCCCAGCTCTGCCCTGGTCTAAAGCTGGGCAAGTTACTTAACCTGAGTTTTCATTTCTTGGCTACCAAATGGACATGATATCCTCCTCATAGTTTTGTGTGAGGGTGAAACTGAAATAATTCCTGTTAAGTGCTCAGCCCAGGGCCAGATCTTTTTTTTTTTTTTCTTTTTAGGGCCACAACTGCGGCATATGGAGGTTCCCAGGCTAAGGGTAGAATCGGAGCTGCAGCTGCTGGCCTACACCATGCCACAGCAATGCCAGATCCTAGCTGTGTCTGTGACCTACACCACAACTCATGGCAATGCCAGATCTTTAACCACTGAGTGAGGCCAGGGATCCAACCCACATCATCATGGATACTAAGTCAGGTTCTTAACCAACTGAGCCACAATGGGAACTCTAGAGACAGATAGTTAATACACATTAGCAATGGTATTATTCAAGATATTACAGAGCAGGTGACATTTGAGCTGGGGCTTAAAAGAGGCAAGAGAAAAAAGAGTAGCTCTAGGTGAGAATGAGTGAAGTTACATAACTCAGGATGTCTGCAGCAGGAGGAAAGCCAGGAGAACTGCGCTCATGGCCTCTGTTTGCTATAGGGAGGAAACAGAAAATACCCAGTGAGAAGGGTAGGATGGAGTTTGAGTGGGAAATGCAAAACCTTTGCAATAGCAAATAACGTTTGCATCCTTTGGGATGGGAGAGGAACCTACCAGGGAAAAGTATAAGAGTTGATGACATCTGTCAAAAATCCAGTTATTAGGCTGAAAAATCTGACATGTAATGGGTCAATCCACAATGTTATGGCCAGGATTGAGAAGCAAATGATGGGGTTAGACTGGAATTGGAGCTGGTCAGGGGATGCTGGAGAAGGGGACAGGATTAAGAGACAGAGAACTTCTGCGTGGGTTGTTAAAGAAATTGACCGATGATTCCAGGACCTGGCACTGAGCCTACCATGTAGAATTCATCCCACAGATATTCACTGAATTCATGAAGGAAGGAAGGAACACATAAAATGAACCTACTTTCTAGTTTAGCGAAGAAAATTACTGAAGACAGATGTAGGGCCCTCTGATCATTGCCTATGAAACCTATTTAACTGCTGATAAAAGGACCCTATTGCGTCCTTGACTGCAGGGCAAGCATCATGCCTGGCCTATGCTATTTCGAATTTCTTTAAATTCTAAATTCTGTTCTCCATTGTTTTGGCCAATGAGATATACAAGAACTCTGGACCACAGTCCTTCACAGTCAAAAGATGGCTTTCTCTCTCTGTGAGGATGGGGGAGTACAAAAACAGGCAGAAGTTGGGTTCTCGATAGAATGGCTGAGCTGCTATACCAGTCCTGGAACCACTTAGTTCCAGACTTCCTGTTAAGTGAACAGTAAATGCCACTATGGATTAAGCCATTTGTGGTTTACTGTTACTTCCAGCTGAACACATCCTAACTGGCACAATGGGTTGATCCACCATTTGCACAATTCACACTGTGGGCTCTGTGGAAGCACTGCAGGAGTTATGTAGAGTGGCATCTTGTCAGCTGTGGAGGGCCGATAGCCTTGGAAAGGGGTAGGAAGTTCTTGAGGATTTTGAAAAGTGGGTTTATAGGATGTGAAAAGACAAAAAGAATACACTTCAAGCTCCCAGGTTCCCAGGATACCCTTCACAGGGGACTTTTACCACCTCCACTCTTGTGCTTCCATCCTCCACTCTTGTGCTTCCATCTGCCACTGAGCACCTACAGGTTCTACAGCTCAGCCAGAAGGATTTCAGGAAGCCGGTCCTCTGAGCCCCTACACTTGTCCCCTTTGCCTAGAACCTAGGGTCTTCACCATGCTTCTCTTGGAGTCTCCATCACTTGGCTTTGGGGGAGCCACCCCTTGACTTCCATTTCCACATGGAGAAGGGAAGGTATAGCCCATGCATAACTAACTCCCCTGAAAGCCAGCAACCTCCTTGTGGATTCTTCTGTTGTGAGGCAGGGGAGCAAGGAGGTCTCTGGGAGCAGGATTGGTCCTTGCACCTCACAGCATGCTTTGCAGATAATGGCCACTCTTGCTGGAAGACCCCTGGATTCTCTCAAGATTGAGTAGCTTACTGACCTAACTGCAATTCCAAGACAACAGGAAAATCCCTCTCTCATCCTGTTACTGCCTTAATTATTCATCCTCTGTACCTGTGGGTATATATTCAAATCCACACTGGGTACATGTTCAGCCTACTCTCCCTGCAAGACTGGAAATCTTGCAAGCTGGAGATGTAACTTACTATACAACTTTATCTTCTGTACAATTTGCCTTGGGTCCCTTAACCCTATTTTAGAAAAGTGATGCCTGCTGATCACTTTAGCCCAGCTTTTGAACTATTACTGACTCTGTGTGTGTGTGTGTGTGTGTGTGTGCGCGCGCGCGTGTGATGGAAAAGTACTTTTTGATGGTCTTAACTTTGTGAAGGACTAAACTCTCCAGGGAACTAGACCAACCCAGATGAATAACATGGTTCCAGGAGGAGCAACTGAAATCCTAACCACAGAGTAATTCTGCTAAGAGCTCCAGATCTCACTGGTTCCTTTCCTGTATTGTGTAGAAAGCTACTTTGCTGGCACAGGCTGGCCCACCATCGCATCATCAGGACTCAGCACAGAGATGGGCACCCAGAAGGACCTCAATACATATTTAAAGAATGTATGAAGATGGATATCAAGCTTGTTTATCAGGGTCAGAAAATTGTGGTTAAAGTATTAAAATTCTTTGCCTTTTCTAGGGACTATATTGATGATAGCTAAGAGCGTTGTAGATAGCACATGCGTTGACTGAGATAGATAAAGATTAATTATTTAAGTCCATATAAAGAAATACGAGCAAGTCAAGTAGGGCAAGAATTGAAAAGCAGCTTAAGGACATGTAAGATGGAAGTCAGTGGCGACCTGAGGGAAGGTAATTTCAGTAGACTGAGGAGAGGTCAGACGGCTGAGGTCTGACAGATGTGAGGAACCAGAAATGAAGAGAATACAAGTTAGACACATTTGAGGAAGTTTCATTTGGAAGGGAGAAAGGGAAGAGAATTTCTTAAGGCATTCAGGATTTTTCTACTGCCCGCTTTCCCCTCTGTCCCCTCTCTGACCCCTAAAATAACTGAAACAAAATCAGCTTCTCAAAGTACACCCAGAAAAAAGTACATCCTAAGCCAAGCTCCTCACCTCCAATGACCTTCCAACAAAAGACAAAATATCAAAACACCGAATTTTGTATTAAAGTTTAAGTCCTTTGAAAGTTTTCTCTGTCTCCACTCCAAACAGTCCCACTTGATCACTGCCTCAGACACACAAGGTAAATGGCGCTTGGTTCAAGGGTCCTTTGAAAATCTAATGATAGGAGTTCCTGTCATGGCTCAGTGGTTAATGAATCCGACTAAGAACCATGAGGTTGCAGGTTCAATCCCTGGCCTCGCTCAGTGGGTTGAGGATCCAGCATTGTCGTGAGCTCGGATCCCACATTGCTGTGGATCTGGTGTAGGCCGGTGGCTACAGCTCCAATTACACCCCTAGCTTGGGAACCTCCATATGCCGCAGGCACGGCTCTAGAGGGAAAAAAAAAATGGAATGATCTAATGATGATAATTATGCAGGAAAAAAAGGGCATACTGTGCGAACTCACAAAATAGCACATGTACCCAAAGCCTATGGAGGCTATAAGCCCACAGTGGCATGTCATGAACCTCATGTCAAGAGCTTTAATGGCTGGGAGTTTGTATAGGAGTCCTGACTCTTGGACTGCTGCAAGAAAGAGGGTGAACGGGGTACCTGCTTCAGGGGTGTCTTGTTACACATTGTCTGGGAGATTCCTGAGAAACCCCTTCATTGCTTGAAAAAGAAAAAAAAAAGACTATGAAAGACCTATAAAATTCATAAACATACACTGCTTTTCACTTTTAAATCCAGAGGGATTCCCTATGGGAAGGAAGAGTTTGGGAATTCCTTCACAGTTGGGCACAGGTGTACCCTGTTCCCTCCCACCCCATCCTGCCCTCGTCTCCCAGCAACATGGGCGGAGACATGGTGAGGATTCTCTCTGGCCTCCCAGTTGTTGGTGTGCTGAATATTCTAAATGCAGCTGCTCTTCAGGCTGAAAGGAGGCTGCCAGGTGGGTACAGATGCCTGGAGTCTGGGCTCTGGTGCTGGAGCAGCAGCATCCCTGCCAGGTGGAGCTTCAGCATCTCCTAAGACCAAGTTCACTGGTACCTCCCAGAAGAAGGAGATGGGAACACAAAAATTCTTGATTCCCTCTAAGCCACACTGTCACTGGATTTTTGTATGGCTGTGGGCCATGCAGTTCTGCTTTAATTCCAGAATGAACCAGGCTGAGAGGAAGCCCAGGAGATCAGCCATGTTGACCTGAAGATTTTTTTTTTCCCTCCACTTGTTTCACATGTATCCTTTCTTCAAGCTAAAGTTTTCTGGTCTTTGGATCAGTGGCTTTCTGTCAGAAATGTGTATGGCAGTGAAATCCACTCATAATATGTCCAATTAGAAATATATTGTTAAAAATCTCAAATATGGGAGTTGTGGTGCAGCAGAAACGAATCCAACTAGTATCCATGAGAACGTGGGTTTGATCCCCGGCCTCACTCAGTGGGTTAAGGATCTGGCATTGCCCTGAGCTGTGGCGTAGGTCACAGACACGGCTCCGATCCCGAGTTGCTATGGCTGTGGTGTAGGCTGACAGCTGTAGCTCCAATTGAACCCCCAGCCTGGGAACCTCCACATGCTGTGGGTGTGGCCCTAAAAGGCAAAAAAAAAAAAATCTCAGATATGGAAGAGGCACAAAGAATGCACTGCTATGTGGACCCTCACTACTGGATATATAGGATTTAATAGATTCATCATTTAAATCACTAATTTCTCACTAAAACATGCCAAGTAATGTCAGATTATCTTAACCAGTCACTTTTCCTAATTCTCTCTGAATCCTTCCTGGGACAGCTCATCTCTGAACCTGGAGAGTCCTCTATTCTGATTTTATCATTGTGCTGAGAGACGGTGCAATAAAGTGGTCTTGAGATGCAAGCAGACCTGAGCTGAGTCCAAGCTCTGACACCCTGAGTAGGTGTCCTTGGAAGTCACTTCCCCTCTCTGAGGTGTAGCTACCTCACAAGTGCAGCAGAGATGACAGCATCTAGCTTGCAGCGCTGGACAGATTAAGTAAGATACCATCCACCAGGCACCTACCACAGTGCCTAGCATTTCAACAAGGGTGCAAGTGGATAAGATTTCTCTCCAAGATGGAAGGAGCTCAGTCAGAGCTGCTGGACCACACACGAGGCAGGCTCAGCGAGCTTCTGCATTTGTGAGGCAGAGGAAGGCAGGCCTGTGGTTCTGGGAGGTGAACAGCCCACAGCTCCTTGATGCTAGATCTTTGTGTGGTTTGCGAAGGGGCAAGGCAGATGGGGAGGCTGGTGGAGGACACAGAGGCAGGGTTGCTAGTGCTGTGCCCTTAGCAACTGAAGAAACTGCACCTCAATTAGAAAGAATTGTCTGGAATGTAAAAAGGTCAGGAACTTTGGGGGAAGGCAGTCATGTCATTTCGGAATTTATGCAGTTGATGCAAGGGTAGTCTGGGTGGGGTAACAAGGTTTCAGAATCAGACAGAGCTAGGCTGGCATCCCAGCATGACCACTTATCAGCGGAGGACTGTGGCAGGCCAATTTCCTCCTAGGGGAGTATGGACAGTAAGACCCACCTTATAGAATCATCATGAGATAGTGCAAACAAGCCCTCTCACTCAGAACACCTATCACCATCAGACAACTTTAGGTCACAAATATCTTAGGTCAGGAAAGCAAATGCCAAATACTTTGGAAAACACATGGCTTACGCCATAGCTTTTACCTAAAAGAAACTATTTATTGAAAAAAGGAAATCTTGGAGTTCCAGTTATGGCTCAGTGGGTTAAGAACCTGACTAGTATCCATGAGGATGAGAGTTAAGGATCCGGTGTTGCCACAAGCTAGAGCATAGGTCACAGATGCAGCTCCAATCCAGTGCTGCCGTGGCTGTGATGTAGGCCGGTAGCTGCAGCTCTGATTCAAACCCTAGTCTGGGAACTTCCATATGCTGCAGGTGAGATGCTAAAAAGAAAAAGGGAAAAAAAAAAAGGAAATTTTGAATAATCCATGTGAGCACAAATGTGGGGGAACTACACAGGAAGTTCACTCAGTTGTTGAAAGTTCACGTACCTTAGTTGGAAGGAGGTCACCTATCCAGGGAAAAATCAAAAGCCTTTATTTCCACTTCTTTATACCACCCCTCATCTTCAAAGAAAACTCACCCCACCCTGCTTCCCCATTCAACTGCCATCTCTTCTAACCTTGTTCAGTGAGACTTATTCAGCATCTACACTTGCTGTCTATACATCCCACCACTTAGCTCCTCCTCAACCACCTATGATCAGCCACCTCCCTTCCCCTAGTGTCACATAGGGACCCTCTAATTGCTTCATTCAGCAACCTCACCGCAGTTCTTACCCTTCCTGTCCTGGCCACAATTTCCATTCAGTTCATAAGACATTTATTATATACTTGCCCTGTTTGGACACAAAAAATGCTAGGATGGCCATGAATACTAATCGACCACTTCCTCTTTTCCTAAAATATTCTTTCTTTTTTTGGCATTTAGAGTTCTTTTCTTTCTTTCTCCTATATTGTTTGCTGGCTCATCTTATCCAATCACCGTTTTCTGATCTGTACTTGGAAAATTATAGAACACTGATGAAAGAAACTAAAGATAGCACAGATTCGGACTGGAAGAATTAATATTGCTTAAATGACCATACTGCCTGAGATGATCTACAGATTGAATGCAATCCTTATCAAAATACCAATGGCAATCTTCACAGAACTAGGCCAATTTTAAAATGTGTATAGAGGAGTTCCTGTCGTGGTGCAGCAGAAACGAATCTGGCTAGGAACCATGAGGTTGCAGGCTTGATCCCTAGCCTCACTCAGTGGGTTAAGGATACAGCATTGCTGTGAGCTGTGGTGTAGACTGAAGACTCAGCTTGGATCCCACATTGCTGTGGCTGTGGTGTAGGCTGGCAGCTATAGCTCTGTTTAGACCCCTAGCCTGGGAACCTCCATGTGCTGTGGGTGCAGCCCTAAAAAGAAAAACAAAAAAGAAGAAAAAATGTGTTTAGAAACACAAAAGACCTGTAACAGCCAAAACAATCCTGAGAAAAACAAAGCTGAAGGAACCACACTCCCTAACTTCAGACTGTACTACAAAACTACAGTAATCAAAACAGTGTGGCACTGGCACCAAAAAAAAGATATATAGAGCGATAGAACAAAATAGAGAGCCCAGCAATAACCCCATGCATTTATGGTCAATTAACCTATGACAAAGAAGCCAAGAATATACAATAGAGAAAACACATTCTCTTCAATAAGTGGTGTTAGAAAAATTGGACAGCTACATGTAAACGAATGAAATTATAACACTGTCTAACACCATATACAAAAAATAAACTCAAAATGGATTAAAGATCTAAATATAAGACTGGAAACCATAAAACCCCTAGAGGAAAACATAGGCAGAATACTCTTTGACATGAATCATAGCAATATTTTTTTATTTGTCTCTTAAAGCAAGGGAAATAAAAGCAAAAATGAACAAATGGAACCTAATTAAATGCAAAAGCTTTTGCACAGCAAAGGAAATCATCACCAAAATGAAAAGACAGACTAATGAATGGGAGAAAATATTTACAAATGATATGTCCTATGAGAGATTAATACCAAACATGTATAAACGGTGCATACATCTCAACATCAAAAAAAAATAAACAACCCAATTTAAAAATGGGCAGAAGAGCAACAACAACAACAACAACAACAAAGACAAAAAAAAAAAAAAAAAAGGAGTTCCCGTCGTGGCGCAGTGGTTAACGAATCCGACTAGGAACCATGAGGTTGCGGGTTCGGTCCCTGCCCTTGCTCAGTGGGTTAATGATCCGGCGTTGCCATGAGCTGTGGTGTAGGTTGCAGACGCGGCTCGGATCCTGCGTTGCTGTGGCTCTGGCGTAGGCTGGTGGCTACAGCTCCGATTCGACCCCTAGCCTGGGAACCTCCATATGCCGAGGGAGCAGCCCAAGAAATAGCAACAACAACAACAATAACAACAACAACAACAAAAAAAAAAATGGGCAGAAGAACTGAATAGATGTTTTTTCCAAAGAGGAAATGCAGATGGGCAACAGGCACATGAAAAGGTGCTCAATATTGCTAATCAGCAGGGAAATGCAAGTCAAAACTAAAATGAGATATCACCTCACACCTGTCAGAATGGTTGTCGTCAAAAAGAACACAAATAATGAATGTTGGCAAAGATTTGGAGAAAAGGGAAGCTTCATATACTCTTGGTGGAAAAATATAAATCAGTGCAGCAACTGTGGAAAACAGTATGGAATTTTTTTGAAAACAAAAATGTTAAAAAGAGAACTACAATATGACCCAGCAATTCCATTCCTGGGTATACACCCGCAAAAAACAAAAAAAAAACACTAATTCAAAAAGATGTATGAGCCCCAATATTCATAGCAACATTACTTACAATTGCCAGTATGTGGCAGCACACTGGAAGACTACTCGGCCACAAAAAAGAATGAAATGTTGCCATTTGCAATAACATAGATGGACTTGGAGGGCATTATGCTAAATGAAATAAGTCAGACAGAGAAAGACAAATATTATATGATATTACTTATATGTGAAATCTAAAAAATACAACACACTAGTGAAAATAACAAAAAAGAAGCAGAGACACAGATATGGAGAACAAACTAGTGGTTAACAGTGGGGAACAGAAAGCTAGGAGAGTAAGAGGTACAAACTATTAGGAATAAAATAAGTTACAAGGATATATTGTACAACATGGGGAATATAGCCAATATTTTATAATAACTATAAATTGAGTATAACCTTTAAAAATTAAGAATCATTATTTGTATACCTATAACTTATATAGTACATCAACTATACTTCAATATTTCTTTAAAAAATTAAATACATAAATAAGTAAATACATAGGGGTCTGTCATGACTCTCTTTTCATTGCAATTGACAGGTTATTTCCCAGAGAGCTAATGATCAAATCCAGCTCCAATCTCTCTCCTCAGCTACTGATCCTCATTTCCTGCTTCCAACTGACATTTTCAACGAAGACTTACAGGCACCTCAGATCCCACCTGTTCAAAGAAAACCTGTTTCATACGGGCTGGGAGACACCCAACATTGAACCATCACCATCAAGCTGCTCCCAGCCTCCCGGTCCTTCTTTCTGTCCCTCCGTATCAGCCCCTTCTTGCCCAGGTCTCTCACCTCCTGGCCTCACTGCCTTGCAATATGCTTCCTCTCGCTGAATCTGATTCCCACTGTCCAATCTCTCAGGCCCCCAAGTCATCTATTACATTGTTTGGGATGCAGATCTCTTGGGACCCATCTTGGACATCCTGAATAAGAATCCTGGGGTGGAAAATCCTGGAATTGGACATTCTTATGACCTTCCCAGGTGATTATGATGCACTCTTTCAAGTTGAGAAGGACCAAAAATATCTAGAGAATATTTTCTAGATGCATTACAAGCAATAGTTCGCAGGATTTAACGATCGTCTGGATATGGAATGTGAGGGAGAGAGAGGAAAGAAGAGCCCTCTGGAATTTAAAACCTGGAGAATGAGGTACCAGTGAGTGAACTATAGGAGCCCTGAACTGATTTTTGTGTGTTAAGGTAATTAATTCTACCGTTATATCTTCCAGTTGACGTGCTAAGGAGACCACAGCAGGAAATGAATAAAAACACTGCTGAGGTCTTTTCTGAAATTCATTATTTGTTTAAATTCAAAAGTAGTTTTATTCCCTTCTTCTACCTAAGGTTGAAACCCAAGGTATGAACCCAAACGAATGGATAATACAAATGACCTTGAAGTAGATGGGTCTGTGTCAGCGCTGACTAACCAAAGGCAAAGTATCTGGAGTTAAAGCAGAAGCTGAAAAAGACACTGCTTAATTAGAGAAGATGTGCTGATAAGTTTGAGCTCTGTTTTCTAAAACAATTATCCTAATTTATGTTTCTGAACTGCAAAAGGAATAGTTACTCCTAAACTCCCACCTTTCACTTGCCAAAAATATTTAAGCCTTCTTGGAGAGTCTTTTGAAAATGGCCTCTTTTATTGGCACAGTTGTTTATTTGGTTTTTTTTTTTTATTTTTTTAATGATTTTTTTTCCCATTGTAGTTGGTTTATAGGTGTTCTATCAATTTTCTACTGTACAGCAAAGTGACCCAGTCACACATACACATATACATTCTTTTTCTCAGTTATCCTCCCTCACACTCCCTCATAAGTGACCAGACAGTTGCTTATTTGTATCTTAAAATACAAGGTATTGATAAATTCTCTCTGCAGAAACAATGCTGTGATCACGAAATGCAACATTAATCAGAGAAAAAAAAGTTTCCTAATTGTTCATACTGTAGAGTTAATTCATTGAAGTCTGAATCCTCAAATACAGTTCAGCAATATGGCCCAGAATGTAGACAATCATAACTTATCCAAGTTTTGCAGTTCCTAAAGACAATTAGAAATGAAGAGTAACTGGACCACTGACAATTAAAGACAACTCCATTGTACATAAGGAGCCAATATAGAGTGTTTTATATTAACATTTGTTTTTCAGAATCCCATACTTTCATAGATATGAAAGAATTTAAATTTGCTGTCACATTCCTTTATGGCCTTAAATCAGCAAAGCCAGAGCTTATGACTGGAACCAAATGTTATTTTTCTGAAGAAAAGAGCTGCAGGATCAGGGAAGTGTCAGGCAATTCATCAGGAGGAAGGAGGACAAGACCCAAGACCAGCCCTTGATGCTATAGGGCATATTAGATACTTAACCCTTTCCATAAAATAGAAAGGCTTTTTTTTCTTTTTCTTTCTTTCTTTTTTTTTAATGGAGAAAACGTCTCTGAGGTCAGGATTTCTTCTCAGGGTAAAGAACATTTTGAATCCTAAAATGTAACTTAACTAGAGGTAGATCTTTAGAACTAGTGAGCTAACGCAGCACCTTCCTTTGCAGATAAAAGTGTGGGATGGGGAGCCCTGAAACCTGGTCAATGGCAGAGCTAGAGGCACTTCCCAGGCTCCCAGGTCCCTCCCAGAGGTGAAGCCACCCCTGGAGCCTTCTACTTCAGGGCACAATTTTAAGCTACACAAAAGCAGTGCTTCTAATTCACAGGGTTTCTAACAAACACCAACATAATTAACTGTACCATGTGCCCCAAACCTGGAATAAAACATAGATGGGACATTTTATTGTGTTCAATCTAAAATTAATGTTCTTAAAACAATTACCTCACTGTCAAACGATTTTCATTTTGAAAGTTTCAGCTATATACGTGGATGTAGGTATATGATGTTGTCACAACAGAGGTTTTGTTCAATTCAGTAAAGATATATGAAGGACTTTCTATGTATAAGTCCCACTTGAGAGATGATGGAGGAAGGCAGAGAAATGATTTGGAACCAGACTTCAAGGAGCACAACATCTAGTGAGAGGACAAACAGCCAAACACTTAACACAGTGGGTTAAGTATAGGATAGAGATGATGGTGTGCTGGAACCAGCTGGTGAGCACCCATTTCTTGCTAGTAAATGTGCATCTCATCCCAGCTCTGCTTTCAGCATCATCACATTGATAGCCTAAAACTGACAAATGTTACAAAATCAGGGCTCTGGAAAGCTGATTGTTAAACACTTACCAGGGCAAGTGTTGGTAAGTATTTTCCTGGATGGAAAATATCATAAAAGAGATGTGTTTTGAAGGATGAATAGGAGTTTGATGGAGATCCTTGGGTAGAAGAGAGTTGAGGGGAAGACAAAGTATTCCAGCCAGAAGAAATACATACATAGGGGCATTGCATATTTAGAAAACACATGTGGCTCAGTGGCTCTCAAACTTTAATGAGCATCAGTTTCACTTGCAGAACTTGTTAAAACAAGCGGGCTCAGCCTCCGGAATTTCTGTTTTAATAAATCTGAGGTAAAGCTCAAGGATTTGCACTTCTAACCAGTTCTCAGGTAATGCTAATGCTACTGGTCTGGAACAGAAGCAGATGTTGGAACATCCCATGCATGTCAAAAAAAACTTTGGATTTTCTCTAGCTCCTCACATGTCGAAGTATGGTCTCAGGGCAGCAGCAGCAGCATTACCTGTGAGCTTGATCTAAAGGCAGACTCTCAGGCCACCATCAGAATCAAAATCTGTAGTTTAACCAGGTCCTTAAGTGTATATGTGTATAATTCTATAAGCACTGCTTTATGGAGCCCACTGATTCACATTCCTGCCCCTGAGTTGAATCACCTGGGGATCTTTTAAAAAATACTTATGCCCAGGTGTCACCTCCAAAGACTTTGATCTAACTGACTTGGGATCTAGCCCCAGAATGGGTATAATTTCTAAGTTCCCCCAGGTATTCTGATGCACAGCCATAGCTGTGAAACAACATGCTCACCATAACCCTCAGGAACTTCAGGAGAAGGGATCCTTGTCAGGGCAGCTATTATGAATATTCCATGATGACAATTTGAAAGTGCAGCCTAAAAGCTGCAGAGTCATCACTAAGTGCTGAGAATATAACTGGGGCAGGGACAGACAAGTTACCCTCTTTCATGCCTCTCCTTGCTGGCCCCACCAATCTCAGCCTCCTTCATGCTTTTTCACTTTCTTTTGCTTGGCTTTGATCTCCCATTCTCTCTTACTTCCTCTTTCTCTCTCCCTTAATGATATATAATATTAACATAAAAAATACTTTCTCCAGGAGCATATGATTTCAGCATGAAAGGTGGTTTAACATACATAATCTCATTAGATAACATGAAATTTAAAATCCTTTGTATTTATCCAATAAAGTTATCTGGCCTTCAGCTGTCACTTAAATAACAACTGAATTGAATGGTTGGGATTTTTCTCTCTCTAAAACAAAGCCAAAACCAACTATACCAACTACTAATTGAACTGCTTTGTATTTCATAGGGCTCTTGACCACCACTGCCACCCCCCCACCCCCCATCCTCACACACACACCTTAGAACTTGACCCTAAACAGAGGGGTGAGTTTCTCACCCTCCTGCATAGGACACGGCTATGCAGCATGTATTCTGAGAGCACACTTAGCATGTACATATCAGATTATACAGTCTTCTGGGACAGTTTGGGCATTCTAAACAGCTTTGCCATCTAATAAAAGCCATTAGCACTGAACTTCAAAAGCATTAGGCTAAGTGAAAGAAGCCAGACATAAGAGACCACCTATTGTATAATTCCATTTGTATGAAATGCCTAGAAAAGGCAAATCTATAGAGACAAAAGGTAAATTAGCAGTTACCTGGGACTGGTAGGGGTGGAAGCAGAAGTAACTGCAAATGGGCACTGAGGGTTTTTTGGGGGAGGGGGAGTAACAGAAATGTTCTAAAATTAGATTACGGCTACAGTTGTACAAGTCTATAAATATACCCAAAATAATTGAACTGTCCTAGAAAAATGGATGAATTCCTTGGTATATAAATCCTACTTCAATAAAGCTACTTTAGAAAAATAACAACAGCAAGAAAACATTAGCATTAAGTATTTATTTCTCCACCTTAAAATAAGTTTTTTCACCCTCATCCTCCTTTAATAATATTCAGTAAAGAGAAGGGAGAAAACGGTTTTAACGCAAACAATTTAAGAAAAAAAATAAATTTACATTGCCCGTGGTTTGCTAATATTTTTATTTGCCTCAAAGTGCTGTTAGGTTTGGCAAGACAAAGAAAGGAGGGAAAAGACAAAAAGGAGGAAAGTTTAAAATGAAAAGAAGTAGGGCTGGGGAGGGAAAGATTGAGAGTTTGGGATTAGCAGAGGCAAACTATTACGTACAGATAGAATGAATAAACAACAAGGTCCTACTGTATAGCACAGGGAACTATATTCATGACAGTATCCTGTAATGAACCAGTATGGAAAAGAATATGAAAAAGAACATGTAGATGTACAACTGAATCACTTTGCTGTACAGTGTAAATTAACACAACTTTGTAAATCAACTGCACTTCAATACAATTGTTTTAAGATGAAAATTTTTAAAAAGAAAAAGGAAAGAAATAAAACCTATGTAATGCTAAAAACCGCTGCCTGGGGAAGCTTCTGGCCGGCAGGGAAAGGCAGAGCTTTGGGAAAGGGTTAACCCCGCAGGCACCAACATCTGGCAGGAGTGAGGGCGTTGGCAGAGCCTGGTCCGCCCGTACCAGTCTGTACAGGGGAGCTGTCCCGCCTGCTGATTTATCAGCCCCTAATGTCATGGGGATGGGATGTTGAAATTGTGGCTAGAATGTAAAATACGAAAAACACGAAGATTATGATTTAGCGTCTGGGGAAGATCAGCATGAGCCTGGAGAACAGCTTGTAAAGGGGAGACATCCTTGGCAATCGCTTGTGGTTTTCAGGACTCCAACACTCAAAGAAAGCAGTCTCAGGGTTTGGGCAGCCGGAGCGTTCTTGTGTTAGAGCAGTCAGAGGCAAAGATGGAATTAAAAGCAAAACCACTTCTGTGCCGCGATGGAGACGGTGCCGGCTCTCGCCAGAAGGACCAAAGTCAATTTTAATTAAACAGAGACTTGATGTTGACGGATAAATAAAACAATGTGAGGTGTAAACAGCTTAAATCGGTGATTCAAATGACACCTGCGGGTGTCTAGACATGAGGTGCGTCCTGATAATTTGTAGTCTCAGAGAAGATGCAGATGAGTAGGATAATATCCCCAAATTTTGCTCATTAAAAGAAATAATACCTTGATTTTTAAGGAGGTGCTAAAAAAGGGAACCCAGTGGGAAAATGGTTTTAACAGCTATCCATGGAGGAAAAGGTAAGTTAGCAAAAGAAATGCAAGACTACATGTGCAAAAGATCTTGTATCAGAAATACGAAGGATCACTGCTTTCTGTGATTTCTTTCTTCCCGACTAGATTTTACATATTGTGCTGGAGAGTTTTGCATTTCCATATGTCAGCACGCCCCAGGTTTACAGGGAAAAATGCAGTTTCCACATTGTTTGTCGGTTATAGAAATGAGTGTTGACAAGCATTCCCTCAATGCTTATGGTGTGTTTTAATTATTTCCTGTCATACCGAATGCATCTACAATATGGATTTTAAGAATTGGCCTCAAGACATGGGTGTGCTACATTGAAAGTTAAATAGGACAGCTTGACTACTGGCTCTTGAATATTCATTCATTTGTTCAGTCATTTATTCATTCATCCAGAAAAAGCACTGCCCCAGGCACTGTATAGAATGGTCAAGTTGGACCCTGCCTTCATAAAGCACCCAGTCTGCCCAGTGGAATGACGTGGAAAACTCTATGAGTGTGTTGGGGGAGGGGGAGGAGAGTTGTACTGAATTCATTTTGCAATAATAGAAAAAAATGAATAACTATTTAAGGAGTTCTTTTTTATGTCTGGCATTACTGGGACATAGCCCAGAAATCAGTACCTCAGATAACTAAGGATAATCACTCTTCAGAACCAATTAAAAATTACGCGACTTTTTGCTGGGAATCACCCTAAAATATATCGCTCACTCCCCTGACTTCCTTGATCTCATTTGGTCATGCTGACCCTAAATTGCAGTTACCTTGGCACAAGGAGCCTTGGAGCCTCAGAGTTTCTTCTTTGTTTGTTAATTCTACCACAGTTTTACATTTATTGCTATGTGACTTGGGGCAGGCTCGTTAACTTCTCTAATTGTGCTTCTCCCTCCGCAAAGGGAGGGGTGGATGTCACTAGATGTTCTTTAAGGGACTTTTCTAGTTCTGGTGTTTTGTTCTTGACGTTGTGCTATCAGTGAAGACCCAGGTGTCTTTGCAGTGGCAGGTACTGTGCCCCTGTGGAAAACGCCCCCAGGATGTGACGATTAGGGACTCTTGACAGGCCCAGGCTGTGCCCATTGGACTTGTATCCGAAGTCCCCATAAACAGACTCTGAGGGAGGCTCTGCCAAGCTCTGGGAGGTTTCCAGGGCATGAACTGGACAGCCCAGCCTTTGTGAACTTGTTAAGATAGGCAAACAAAAATCCTCTTTATAATTTTCCTTTTCTTTTTTCTTTTTCTCCTTTTTTTTTTTTTTGCTTGTTTTAGTTTTTAGCCATCATCTGGAGGATTGAGGTTGCAATCTTACCTCTAGATGAATGGAGTATAACTGTACATTGGCATACCTGCTAACTGTGCTACTATTTTCGAGGCAGAGGGAAATTTCCCCTAGCATGCCTCCCCAAATTTCCAGCAGTTTGGCACAAAGCACATTGTATTTTGTATCAATTCTAGTTTGTTTCATTCCTAAAAGTGGTATCAGGGCATTCAGCAAACATTTGCTAAGTAGGTGCCTCTGTTCCAGGCCCTGAGTGGGTTAACAGAGTTGAGAAACTTGTCCCCACCAGGGTGAGGGCCACCAGTATAGGCAGCTCGTCAGGGAGAATGTCAGAACAGAGCCCCGCACAGCCCACTGGCCTCATAACACTCTTCCTGGATTTGTAGGTCTAGAGTGACCTAAAAATGCAGATGAAATCCCACTGTTCTTCTATTAAAAAAAAAAAAGAAAGAAAGAAAACAGGGTATTGATATTGCTCCTGTTCATGCTCTCTCCAGATATTAAGGGTTGCTATTGTTTGTTATCATAAATGTAATCCATGCTTATTGTAGAAAATTTGAAAAATATAGAAAAGTAGAAAGAAGGAAAACAAATCAGCATTAGTCGCCCCCCTTTAGAGACAACTACTGGCAATATTTTAGCCTACTTCCTGAAGATGCATAGTCAACAAATAATTATTGAGACTCCATGGCAGGCCCTGTGCTGAGAGCATGCTAGGAAAAGGATAAGGATGGCCCAGTCATCACAGAACTCACAGCTCAGGGAAGGAGACCCTGTAAGCGCACACTGAAGGGACTTGACCTCGGGGCACTTCCTCAGACTCTGGGTTTAGGAAAGGGTTTCCAGAGGAAGAGACATTTGAAACCTGAAGAAACAAGGGGAGTTGTTCAGGAGAGGGGAGGGGTGGCAATGGGAGGAAGGCATGGGTGAAATGTGGCTTTAGGATGGCTGGAGGGCCACCAGAAGGAGGGGTGATAAGAGATGCTGCTGGGGAGGTAAGCCAGGCCCTGCCAGGCAGAGTGTTTATCAACCCAGTTGTTATTTTTCTGGGTCCTGTTTCTTTTTTTGTTTTTTATTTTTGTTGTTTTTTTGTTTTGTTTTGTTTGGTTTTTGTCTCTTTTTTTTTAGGACCACACCCGCGGCATATGGGGTTTCCCAGGCTAGGGGTCCAGTCAGAGCTGTAGCTGCCAGCCTACACCACAGCCACAGTAACACCAGATCCAAACCATGTCTGCAATCTACACCACAGCTTACAGCAACCCTGGATCCTTAACCCACTGAGCAAGGCAGGGATCAAACCTGCATCCTCGTGGATGCTAGTCAGATTCATTTCCACTGAGCCACAATGGGAACTCCTGTTTTGTTTTGTTTTTAGACTTAACGCTATAACATAATCATGTTTCACATTGTTATAAATTATTTTAATGGATACATAATATTCCCCCAATAGATGAGGCATCATTTACTTAATTTTTTTTTAAAGAGAGCTGGCTTCTCTTTGCTTCACATTCTACTCCCTTTGTAGCTCTCCAAGGTCTCCAGATAATGGCAAACTGGAATATTCTAAGACAGAAAAGTCTTTTACCCCAAATCAGAATTTGAACCATCACCCAGAACCCACCACCTGCATGACTCCTGGCAGCAGCTGTTAGATTCCCTTCCAGAAGTGGAATCAGCATAGCTTTCATTCCCTTCTCTAAACAGCCCACTCTCACATCCAAAGAAAGATAAACTCACAGTTTCCATGGAGCATCAAGTCCCACTTTCCTCTCTCCACCGGGCTCTGAGCATCCCCATCTCCCTTCCCTCCCCTCTAAGAATTTGAAGATCAAAATCAGTTGATAAAATATCAACCTTTTATTAAAGAAAAAGCATTAGAAGAAAAAAAAATCTCAGTCCAAAATAATGTACAAAAAACCTCACTCCTCCATCTCTCTTAACCCCAAAGATGCAACAAGTGCTCACTCATACACTTACTCATTCATTTATTCAACACGTACTTGTTTATGGTTTGGCTGCCCTCTGTGTATGGAGTAGAGGCTAAAACCTATGTGGCCACTCCCATGCAGACCTTATTGTTGAAGGAGAGTCTGACATTCAACAAATAAACATCAAGAAGCCTTTCATGACCTACAGTGGTAGGTGCTATGAAGGAAAACATATGTGAAGGAATAAGCAGGAAAAAGCATGGCAAATTTAAGGAAATGGAAGGAGGCAGTGTGGCCAGAGCATGGTGTGAGAGTCAGGGCAGGCCGAGGTGAACAAAAGAGACTGTCTCCTTTTTTCCTCTTTCTCCCTTAACACAACCATAGAACATCTTATGGCAGATGGAGTGTTTCTACCCATTTGGAAACCCACAGACTTGTCTTCACACTGGGTGGGCTTGGCACTGGGGTAGAGAAACAAGTCATGTCGCCTTCAATTCATTCAGTTTCTGATTTCCTTTGGTCTTTGAGGCCCCGAGGGTCAATAACCTGGCTATGAAGGCAGCCCTCAGGACAGTTAAAATACTAAAAACACACATGAATGAAGTTCTGTTTATGTACATGCCATTTAGGGTACAGCTCATTGATTTTCTTTCTGTTGATTGTTCTTTAAAAGTATCTTAAGATAGAATGTTTTCATGAGCACAGATGTTAATATTAATGCTATATCCGATACCCACAGATTCTCAGAGATGTAAGCTTGCCTTTAGACTGTAGTATTGATTTATTCTGCCCAACTGAATCAGATGGAACTCTTTGGGTTACAAGTGATAGAAAACCCAACTCAAGTTGGCGTAAGCAAAAAGGGAATTTATTGGCTTATGTTACTGGATAGTCCTGGCATCGGGCTCAGTGTCAGGCACAACTTAATACAAAGGCCAACCAATATTATTAGTACTCAGCACAGCTCTTCTTCCAGTGTGTTGGTTTTGTTCTCAGACAATATCTCCCCTCAGGGTCAGAAGGCTGCAGCTCAGCTTGAAATCCCACAGTGAAAAGGGAGATGAAGTCCATCAGTGCCCACCCTGGGAGTTGGAAGCTGGAAGCTGGGAGCTGGGAGCTGGGAGGGAGACCCACACGAAGTACAAAGGCTTGGAGCAGGGGAGATACAGAAAAAGCAAGGTACTGGAATTTTTCTTTCTTTCTTTTTTTTTTGGTCGCACTCATAGCATGCAAAAGCTCCCAAGCCAGAGATCGAACCCATGCCACAGCAGTGACAACGCCGAATCCTATAACCTCTATTAACCTCTAGGCCACCAGGGAACTTCTAAAATCTTTTTTTTATATATATAAAAGAAAGGTAAAATCTAAGAGCCTCACCCCCAAAATCACTATGCCTCAAACCTAACTCTTGATAGGACCCACTTACGCTCCTTGATAGAAGGAAAATGCACAGAATGGAAGAGCTGGAAAGCAAACAAAGAAGTCATCTGGTTTGATCCTCTTTCTTTTGGCAGGATCAAATTCAGATCTTTCCAGGCGGATAAAAACGTGTAAATGTTTCCAATGAAAGAACCAAGTCTCGGGCCTGGGCATCTAATGATTCTAAACCTTAACATCACTCCTTCTCACCCCTCCTTTGCTCCATGCCTTCAACAGATGAAGAAATGGATTCTATTTTCATTTTCCCCAGTATAAATTGTGCTCTTTACTGCTGCTAATGCTTCAAATTCCACCGTCACATGTTAGATTCACATCATTTTATCATTATGTCATCCGGTTTCCTTCCTATTTTTTCTTTCATCTTAATTCACATTTTGTATCTTGAAAGCATTCCTGAACTTTATAGAGAGAATAAAGCGGATGCCACATAAAATGTATTATTTGCAGTAAATATTTTTCAGAAGTGTGATTTTGCTCTCCTATCTTGTGCAAAGTTCCTGAACTTCTTGGAGCCTCCATTTCCATATCTATAAAATGGGATAATAATAATAATAATAATGGATTTCTCATTGTGGTTCAGAGGCAATGAACCTGACTAGTATCCATGAGACTGTGGGCTTGATCATCGCGCAATGGGTTAAGGATCTGACTTTGCTATGAACTGTGATGTAGGTTGCAGACATGGCCTGGATCTGGTGTTGCTGTGGCTGTGGCGTAGGCTGGCAGCTGCAGCTGTGATTCAACCCCTAGCCTGGGAACTCCTATATGTCGTGGGTACAGCCCTAAAAACCAAAATAAATAAATAAATAAATAAATAATAAGCCTCATAGATTTTTTGGTGAAGACTAGAGCACTTAGAAGTTTGTAGCTGGCATTTAGGAACTATTCAACAAATGTCAGCCACTGCTACTCTTATGACGTTATCATTATTTTATGGAGTCTCCTCCTCTTTGGGTATTTTATCCTTGTACAACCAGAGTTTTCTTCAGGTCTATTTTCTTGTTTCCCACAAAACAAAAATCAAAACTGGACATTCAATGCTTCTTGATCCTCCCTCCTGCCTGGCTCGGCTTTCATGTTGCTATTTGATTTGGTTTTCTGTTTGATCTCGAAACAGGGAACAGTTCAGTGGCCCAGGCAACCAAGTGTATGGAGAGAGAGCAGGGATGCTTGCATCCGAATGTTTCTGTTACTAGATTCTCCACAAAGGGCCCTGGTCATGGTGCATAAAGAGCGCTCTCTTCCTGCCAACACGATGAGTCTCTCCTTGGACCCCAAGCCTGGGCCTTGGTCAGTAACTCCCACATCACCTCTGTGCCACCAGGCCCTGAGGCTGAATGAATCCACCTTTGCCCCCAAACTTCCAGCACAGCCACCGTCAGATCTGCCTAAATTGCCACCAGGGGCTAATGGCTGGACAACTGCTATTTGGAAGGTACTCTCCCACCTCCCCTCCCCTCACTCTTCCAAGCCTCCAGCTTAGCGCTGCTTCTAAATCTCAGGCCCCAGCCGCAGGTCTTCCTCTCCCTCCACCTGTCACCCCTTCAAACTAGAAGATGTTCATGACATCCAGGATCTGCTCTACTTCTCCCATGTGGTTTTGCTACTTTCTCAGGAATCCGAGTTAAAGCTTTCTTTCATTTTGTACCACTTATTCTCAATCAAACAGAAATTCCTATAAGTTTGCTAGGAATTCCTAGACATTTGCTTGGCATCCTTACTTAGATTTTAGCGTGAATACAGACTTCCCCCATGTCTACGGATCTTCAATAGCTTAATTTAGAGTTGTAAAGAAGGGTGATGTCACCCTAAAAGCCGAGTGTCCCTTTTTTTTGTTTATTCAATCTTCCTTCCTTCCTTTCTCCCCTCCCTCTTTCCTCCCTCCCTCCTTCTTTCGTTCTTCCTTTCTTTTCTTTCTTTGGCTACACCCATGTCATGCAGAAGTTCCCAGGCCAGGGATCAAACCTAGGCTGCAGAGGCCACCTGAGCCATAGCAGTGACAACGCCAAATCCTTAACCCATTGAGCCATCGGGGATTTCCTTATTTAACCTTTCTTAAGTGAAGAATTTCAACTTTGAAACAACATCTCTTCTTGTTTGTAGTTCTTTTTTTCTTTTTTTTTTTTTGTCTTTTTGTCTTTTTGCCATTTCTTGGGCCACTGCTGCGGTATATGGATGTTCCCAGGCTAGAGGTCTAATCGGAGCTGTAGCTGCTGGCCTACGCCAGAGCCACAGCAATGCCAGATCCGAGACGTGTCTGCAACCTACATGACAGTTCACGGCAATGCCAGATCCTTAACCCACTGAGCAAGGCCAGGGATCGAACCCGCAACCTCATGGTTATAGTCGGATTTGTTAATCACTGCGCCACACCGGGAACTCCTGTTTGTAGCTCTAAGAGAGGGCATATTGAAGATTTTTCAAAACATTCAAATATTGGAGCCGCAGTAAAATCCTGCTTCTAACAACATGCAGGGGAAATGGAGAAGCAGTAATGGGCAGAACTGTCCCAGGGAGAAGAGCACAGGAGTATGAAATGTGAGAGGTTTCTCCTTGGTGATGCAGGGTCCGAGCAAGTCAGGGCTTCTGAAAGAGGCTGCCTTCAAGGGCTCTGACTTGCATGCCCTGTGGGCCAAAGCCTGCTTTAGCCACAAATGTACTATGCACAGACTGAAAAGGAAATTCAAGAACAGAGAGAATGTCGAGTGTGTGGCTGCTGCCAAGAATGAGAGCCAGAATCTCCTAGTCAGGCTGCTGCTCGGCCTTTCCTCGTCACGAGGGTGGAGCCCGGCCCAGTGAACCGACCTGACCACCTCCCTGTGTCTGGCTTGTGGAAGCGTGTCCTTGCAGGGTTCTTCATGGTTCCTCCTCAGCCTGAGGACGCCCATTGTCACCAAGCCAAGTTGGCAGGCAAAGTTCCTGTCCCACGCAGACACACAGTTTGCAGCTTCCTTGGGAGGGCGAGGCGGGGTGGAAGTGGCTCTCTCCAAGCATTTTCATCCTATTTTCGCTTACAATGCCCATCCAGCCAGTCTGCATTGCATATGCTCTTTGAGGTCAAGAGGCTTGCAGTAGAAGGTTCTAGGATTGAGCCACACAGTATTACTTCAGGCTCAGCACTTGGGCTTAGACTCAAGCTGACTAGGACTGCTAACCATACCTTGCCTAATGTCAGGCTGGCCACTATTGTACGGGGATGGCAGGCACTAGAGGGGAAGAATATTGGCTAAAGGACTTTTGATGTGCAGGAACTTCCAAAGGGCAAGGTCGGAGCCCTGACTCCTTAGCCAACTCTTGGCCATAGTCTCCTCAAGAGTAACATGGGGACAGGACAAGACAATTTCTATAGCCCTTTATGGCTCTGACATTCTGAGATAGTAAACTGAAGATAAATGCAGGCTGCCACTGTTTAAAAGCCACTGTTCTAAGAGGAAAGGGGGAAAGCTAGACCCACTGAAAGTCCTCTCTCTCCTGCTAGGGCCATAGCACAAGACCTGGAAGTGATGTAAATCTCTTCTCGCATCTTAGAGGGCCCTGACGCAGTGAGCACCTTGTTTATGGTGCTGGGCATGGCCATAAGGCTGAACATCAGCATGGGGTCCTGGGTTCCCTTTGCCTTGTACTGACAGGAAACCCAAGGCCCACTTAAATTCAGGAACTACTTCCCACCTGCCACCACATGTAGGATACCATATGGAGGACACTGGGTAGTAGGAAATATTGTCTCCACCCTCAAGGAGATTTCTAGCTAACCTGAGCTTCTTTAGCTACACATCACTCCTCCTTTTGCTTTACTTCTTTACTTTTTTTTCCTTTACTTTTTTCTTTTTACTCCTTTACTTCCAGGCCTTTGTACATGTTATGCCCTTGGCCTGAAACACTCTCTTTATCCCGCTATTGCTAGGACTTCTGTGGAGCAATGCAGATTGCATACTGCATAATTCCAGACCACCTTACTTAGATGTGAATCATGCCCTCAGAAATGCACAGTGAACAACCCGTACAGCTGAACTGCATGGCTTTGACTGCCACCTCCACCTCATTTCTCCTAACTGGGGGTAACTCACAGCCATATCAGTTTTCAACATAGTCACTACCTTTCCTTCTTTCCTTCTTCCTCTCCTCTTTCCCTCTCTCCCTTTCTTCCTATATCTCACAATTTCTGAGCACCTACTATATGTCAGGACTGTGCAAGGAGTGGGTATACAGTTGTACCAAAACAGATAAGGTCCTCTTCCCTCTTGTGAAGTATTTATATTCTTCTTCCTCCAGGAAGCCTTCCCTTACTGCACCCATGATTGAATCTGGTGCCTACTGATTGACTGGGGACCTTTTACTCTAGAACAGTGACTCTGGTCTGGAGAGAATCTGAGAAGGACAAGCAGGGTTGAGGAGACTAACCTGAAGCCCTGAAACTGATGGTGCTGGTGCTCCATCCCTTCCAGCTTCCTGTCCTTGGGAGCACCCTGGGGGCATCTGTGAAGCTCATTAGTGAAGCAGCGATTAACGTGAGGCCCAGAGCATGGCTCCCCCCTGCCAGGGAAGCCACAAAGTTCCAAAACATCCTAGGGAGGAATGGAGCACCACCCAGGCCTGCCTCCTGGGGCTGCAAAACAATCCCTAATGAGTCCTCTCCAGGGGAGGGTGGAGTCACCTGCAAGGAGGCAGCTAAGCCTCAGGTGTTCTCCAGGAGGCTTAAAATAGCCGGGTTCCCTCCACAAACACCTTCCAACACTGTTTAGGATGGTGAATGCCAGGAAACTAATGAATCTGAGCTTAGAGAATTAATTGTTGATGAAATAATGTGAATAGTGTGCTTCCTGTTCATCAGTCTCTACAGAAATTAATTAGCCCTGCTTGGCAGCGAGCAGGATCAAATTTTCGACTTAATTTATGAATTTGGCCAAATTGTCTATGGGAAGTCTTGCCTGGAGGACCTTCCGTGGCTGCTTCGTGTCCAGACAGGCCTTGTCTTTCGTAGAAGACATGACTGCTTTAAGAGAGTCCCAACAAGAGAGGAGGATGGTAGAGGAGGGCAGAGGGGAAGGTTTGAGCTTTGACTGTGAAGCTCGATGTAGACCTGCACTTCCGCAGTCTTCCTGCCTCAGCCCTCTCTCCCCGCTGGACCCTTCATCTGAGCAAGGTCTGTTAGCTTGAACAGAGCAGCGATGACTCAAAGCAACGGGCCGGACTTTCAGGCACGGCCTGACTTCACATTTAATTATTCTCTGCTGTGTGCGCTAACTCAAATTGCAGGATGATGGGAAAGAAAAATAAATCCAATGAGCAGTGGGGTGGGTTTTTTTTTTTTTTTTAACTATTTTAAAATAGGGAGAAGGGAAGGAACTTCTTGGGCCTGGTGGGATCAATTTGAGGAACAGGCTGGCACAAGGCATGAATTAGCGCCTTGGCCCTATATGCCCAGGAATGAAGCACAGACCTGCTGACTATGGAGTGTTCTGTCAGCTTTTGTCACCACGGGAGTCAGACTCTCTGACTGCAGCCCGTACTGATCAGAATCCCAACCAGACTTTCCCCGCTGAGCAGCAGAATCTGATGTACACCTATCAGCAGAATGACTTGAGTGTTGCCAGTCTCTGAAACATTTGAGACAGAGTGAATGACTGAGTACCTGTGTGTGCACATGCTTTTTTATGTTGCTAAAACACCAGTTTTCTCATGAAAAAGCCTGAGAGCCAGTGAGTTAAAACAGGGGCACAGGGGATAAAGGGATGTGGTGCGATCTAACGGAACACCTCCGGCCAGCCTCAGGAGTCAGGAAAGGACGAGCCCTTGGGGTCATTTCCACTCCTTAGAATTATTCAGTAATTCACACGGCATTCTAGGCAGGGGGGATACATCAGGGAACCAGGTAATCAAGGCCATGCTCCCATGAAGCTTATTTTCTCTTAGGAGCACAGACACAAGTTATCAGCATCTGGTTTCTGATTCTGTTAAAACGTAGGCTTGTTAACACTTATTACAGACCACATTACTAAACTCTGAGTTCTTGTATTAGTTTCTGTTTTTAAAACAAAATGCACATTGCCTAGTAGACACGTTCACTGTCACCTCCCTTGCACACTTGGCTATTTAAATTCCTTTCTGTACCAATGCCCTCAAATTTAGTCCTGAATGGTTGTGATCCTCCAAAGGGAGCCAGGATCAGCAGCCGATTCAGGGTATAGTAAGCAGGGGAAGAAGCCTGTTTGCCCATGACATCGGCCATGGGGGGTGATTGCTTGGGTCCCTGAGAGGCACACCCTCGTAGGTCTGGGTTCCCTGAGAATTAAATCGGTTCAGGCCGCATAGGAGGACTCACTTGGGCACTGACCTGCTGCGATGGTCAGGAAGAGCATCTTAGAGAATGTTGGAACCCGAGCAAGTGCCTAACCTCCTCCCTGTAGGCGTTTGCAGCTGCAACCAGACTACCCTTCCCTTTAGGAATTTGTGATGTTATTACCAGCTCGCTCTGTGACCTCAGGCTGTGTCTGCCCTTTGCTTACCTTTGTTCTCCAACTGCCAGGTATGTAATTCCACGGTTCCCTCAGGAAGCTTCTGGGGAGAGGGTAGATTGCATAAACAAAGGTGTGTGAAGGACAGCGCCAGCCTGAGAGCTAGGCAAAGCAGTAGGATGTGCTGGAGAACCGAAGCACGGTCTTCCTTCAGCCCAGGTTTCCGCTCAACTGAGTCACTGCTCCTTAGTGAATGTCCTTTGCTTTCTTCTCCTCAAGTTGCCTGAACTGCTATTCCCCAGTTTCGCAGACTGAATGCCTCTCAGGCCCCACTCACATGCTAGCCCACCTCCCAAAGGAAGTCATTTTCATTTCTTCCTCCTTTCTGGCCTCACACAGCTCTTGAAATGCAGCCATTTGTGTGTTATCTCACCCACAAATGTCAAAGTCCTCAAAGGAAAATCTGTGCACTTTCAACTTTTTTTTTTTTTTTTTGGTCCCCTATAGTCTTCACACTGAAGAGGAACTCAGTACATGTTTATTCTGTGTCTATTCCACCCTGGGAACATTCATGGACAAATTACTGTTTATAGCAAATGATGAGATTTAATGAAAGAGGTCTGAATGTGAAGGCCAATTGTGCTGAATATTCAAAATTTTCTCTGTGCCGAAAGCAAATAAGGAGAATGATCCTCTTTGGTGTCCCATCACCCAGAAATGTGATTTAGTAACAAGGCTCTCCATCTTCCCCCACCCTTCATTCTTTCTGCAGTTTATATATTACTCCAGCATAGACAGAGACCAGGGGGTGACAGTGAGGGCCAGGAGACCAGGGTTCAAATCCCAGCTGTGCCTCTTACTAGCTAAAGGCATCCTGCACAGGCCACTTAATCTGCCTGAGCTTTGGGTTTTGGTTTGCTCAGCTGTGACCTGGAAATAATAACATCTGTCTTGCCTACCTCCAGGGTGGCTGTGAAAGTTAAATGAGATGGTATAGGAGCCCATGCTTAAAAAATGTTTACCCCAGTGTGTTGACCGTGTGAAAATCACCAAACTGTACACATATGACGTGTGTGTATCCATCACACTCCAATAGAAGTTCTTTCTAAGGTAACACTTTGTACAGATATTTCCAAGGGAAAAGATGAAAGAATGATTTAAAGTTAGCTGTACATCATCAACAGTCCTGAATAGATGTTGCGTTTATAAGGGAACTCGTTTTGGTTCACAGAGACAACTTCACATTTTGTAAATCATTACATCATAATTCTCAGTGTTTCAGTTTAACCATGGTCAAGTACAATAGAACTATCTTTTGGTAATTGGGAGACTTGCATTTAAAATAAAATTTAGGCGCTCTCTGTGGAAAAATACGTGATACAGTGAAGGATGATTTCTCTAATTCATGTACATTTGATCTTTCAAATGATAACTGGGATATGTGAGCTACTATAATTATTTGAGGTTTTTTGCTTGTTTGCTTACCACTTTATACCCAGTGTCTTGTAGAGTGCCTGACCAACTGTCCCCATTTACTTGAGAACTGGGGGTTTGTGGGACAAAGGACTTCTAGCGCTAAAAACAAGAAGTCCAGGACAAACTGAGATGGCTGGTCAACCTACTAGTACATGGAAGATAGTCAGATATTTGCAGAAAGAAGACAGACAAGAAATTCAGGAATAAGTTTTGGGACCACAAAATTCTCCCCTCCTTTAAGTTTTCTAAAAAATGTACCTTATGTGTACATATTGGAAATGTTCTAATACTCATATGTAAAAGCCACTACCCTGCACTTTATAAGCACTATTTCAGGATAAATGGCCTTCTACCAAGTGCTAATGTTTGGCAAACACCACATTGCTGGGACTGCAGGCAGATGTGAAGATGTGGACGCCACATACATGAGACTCAATTGTCCTGATTCTTCCCTCCTGACTTGCAACATTCCATTCTAGAAAAAGAACCATGGGAATTTTCTGTAGCCTTTATCATCAGACAATTAAATTCCCAATGCAGAGTTAAGAAGGGTGGGTGTTGTTTTCCTGGCCAAAGGCTTGTAAGGCTGGAAGAGACCTGGGAGGACCCTACAACTCCGATTACCAATCAGAAAAGTCAGCCCAGGAAATAGCTGGCAGCAGACTATCCTCCTGACTCCTGTGTATCCTACTTCCGCGCGCTGATATTTCCTTTTTCTTTCCTGCTCCTGGCCTCCTTGCCTGCAGCCTATGGCGTTTTTAATCAAGCTATAATATCACTTTCAGATTCAAGGATTTCCCATGCTTTCAAGGGCTTGTGCACTCACCTCCAGTCCAAACCAGGTTGCTCCTACCTGCCTCTGCCCCCCGCTAAAAAATTCCTAAAAATTAGATACTGTATAGGTCTAATGAGGGTGCCTATGAATAATCAGTATAAAAGCATTTTAGCCACGAATCTCCAATGACAGGATATGGTTTTATGTATTCTAATTTGGGGTTAAACACTAAAGAATGAAACCCTACAAACTGGCTGTCCTCTAACTTGTGGCTTTGACATGACTGTGAAAGAAAAGCAAATTGAAGTGGTGTGAACACCCAGGCTAAAACATGAGAACAGAGCAAGGTAGCCTGTGCTTTGTATAAGAGACCAAAAGGGTGAACATAGCAAACCTTAAGTAGTCTCATTAGGATATAAAGACAGACGATAAAGATGTTGCAAAATAACATGGTATGGACTGAATGTTTGCGTTCCCTAAAAGTCATATGTTGAAGCCCTAACCCCTAAGGTGATGGTATTTGGAGGTAGGGCCTTTATGCAATACTTTGGTTTAGATGAAGTTATGAGGGTGGGGACCTCATGATGGGATTAGTTTTCTTATGAAAAAGGGAGGAGACATGAGAGCTGACTTTCTCCCTACCATGTGAGGGC
Source organism: Phacochoerus africanus (assembly GCF_016906955.1). NCBI lineage: Eukaryota > Metazoa > Chordata > Mammalia > Artiodactyla > Suidae > Phacochoerus > Phacochoerus africanus. Next base: position 52,705,170 of record NC_062552.1, read on the forward strand.
GCAACAAGAAGGAGGCTGTCAGCAAGCCAGAAAGAGAACCCTCACCAGCAGCTGCTCCCTGCAGATCTTCATCCTTCAGAAGTACAGATCTCAGACTTCAGAATCGAGAACCATGAGATAATACACCTCTATTGTTTAAGCCACCTAGTCTGTGGTATTTTGTTATGACAGCCTGAGCAGACTAAGGCAACTAGATTTCACAATTCTAACAGCCTGGCCTCTCAGCTCCTTAACCACTTGTTTCCTACAACCTAGGCCTCCATCCCATCTAAACCACCCACTTCCTGGAACAGTAACTCTCAGCCTTGACTGCATGTCAGTCTCACCTGGACTTCACAGCCTACGAGAAACAGAATATTTCTCAAGGTGGGCCCTGTTATGTAAAAGTTCCCTAGGTGATTCCAATATGCAACCACAATCAAGATCCACTAGATGAAATATATTCAAGCACATTCAAATCACTAAGAAGAAAACCTCCGGAAAATGGGCAGAACATATAAACAAAGAATGTACAGAAGAAATACAAATGGCTAATAAACATGTGGAGAAATTATCAGGAAAATGTAAACTTTTTTTAAAAGATTACTCTTTTGGCAAAAGCCAAAAAGATTGCTAATATGCAATGTTAGTAAAAGTGAAGGGCATCCTGGTTGTCAGAAATCTTCTAACATACATCCTTAGATCCAGAAGTTTCATTTCTGGTTATCTCTTCTATAAAAACAACTACACAAGTACACAAGGATTTACACACAAGTACATAAAGCCAATCCTTATAGTATTATTTGTAATAGTGTAGAAGTCCAGTGATTTTAGAATAGTTCAATAATTGTGGTACTTCCACGCATTAAAAAAATGATTCAACTACCAAAGTAATGGGGTAGAATTATAAGTATGGCATGAAAGGATGAATCTATACGCACAGACGTGTATCAATCATATGAAGGAAATAAAGCAGATTTCCGAATAATATGTATGGTATAAACTCATGCTTGTTTTAAAAAATTCTAACTACACATAGAAAGAGACACATACATACTTATATATGTGTAGAAAACTGTCTTAAAGATCTTTCAACAGTAATTACCCTCAGGGAATTGGAAAAGAGTGAGGGGACTTTCGCATTTTACTTTATATTTTGCAGCTGTTTTTACAATAAACAAGTATGAATTATTTTTGCAATGTAAATAGTCTGATGTGAGTTCAAATGGAAGCTTTATAAAGAAAAGTTTTCTGTGCCAGAAGGCTGAGGCCACTTCAGGGCCATCTCTTCACCATCATTTACACTTAAAAATCTTTCCGGGAATCCCACAGCTAGGAATATTTGGGAAACAGAGTTAGGTTTTCAAGTTCTTTTTTAGAATTATTCTCCTCAGCGGTGGGAAAGACTGCTCTGCGAGTGATTCATTGCTAGTATAGAAATTCCCAACCTGGCTATCTTGCCATTGATCTTTCAGTTGTGTGGATGTTAGGAGAGACTTCCATTATTAAAGGAAAATGAGACTGTAAAATGTGACCTGCAATTGGAAGAAACGTATGAGTATCACAGACCTGAGATCTGTGTCAACGTATAAGGTTTCTAATGTCAAAAAAGATAAAGAAAACACAGAGATGATGTTGGGAAGTAAATAGATTTCATCTCACCAACAAAAATACAATCCATTGAGCATGATGTTTGGGAGTCAGGTTGTGAAGCCCCTGGGGCCATACTGTGGCTCAGCTGGAAAGTCCTCAAGATCGACTGGTGATGTCTGCCATGGACACAGGTAGGGAGAATGGAAACACAGGCAGAGCAGAACCAACAGGAGAGAAGCGCATTTGTTTGAAAAAGGTAGTGTTGATTTAACTTTTGTTCCATGAGGAACAGACAAATAAATGATATTCTGCTCTCATAACTCCAACCTAGAGTTCATAACCATAATTAACATAAATTAAAGACTTGTATGTGACCCTCACTATCTAACATAATGGTGTAGATGTGCACATATTTGAGTTCTTGAAACGGCCACATGCAACCTGAAAACATTGATCTGTACTAAAAATCAATTTCAGGAGTTCCTGTCATGGCTCAGGGGAAATGAATCTGGCTAGTATCCATGAGGATGCAGGTTCGATCCCTGGCCTTGCGCAGTGGGTTAAGGATCCGGCATTGCCATGAGCTGCGATGTAGGTTGCACACATGGCTGGGATCTGGGAGGTTCCCTTCAAAAACATTCAGCATATGCTCTATACCAGTTAAATTAATCTGGATGGAAATTCAAAAGTCTTTAGGGTCAAGCCTCACTGAGGTCAATTCTTTGCTGATGTCAGTATCTAGAGAAGAGGAATTTTGTCTGGGCCAAGAAGTAAGAAAGACTTCAACCTACCATTTAGCCACCTTTGCCACCAGGGGAAAGTCTGCTGAGAAAATGAATGAGTAGAAATTGTCAATAGAGAAAGCATAGAAGGGATTCTAGACAGAGGGAAAAGAACATGCCGAATTGTGGAAGCCACTTTAAATACTTATGACAGACTCAGTTTTAAAAATAAAGATCGGAGTTCCCATCATGGCGCAGTGGTTAACGAATCCGACTAGGAACCATGAGGTTGCGGGTTCGGTCCCTGCCCTTGCTCAGTGGGTTAACGATCCAGCGTTACCGTGAGCTGTGGTGTAGGTTGCAGACGCGGCTCGGATCCTGCGTTGCTGTGGCTCTGGCGTAGACTGGCGGCCACAGCTCCAATTAGACCCCTAGCCTGGGAACCTCCATATGCCACAGGAGCGGCCCAAGAAATAGCAAAAAAGACAAAAAAAATAATAATAAAATAAAATAAAATAAATAAAAATAAAGATCTCTGGGAATTCCCTAACAGCCTAGCAGTTAAGGATTTGGCATTGTCACTGCTGTGGCTTGGGTTCAGTCCCTGGCCCGGGAACTTCTGCATATGGCAGGCACAGCCGAAAAACTAAAAATTAAAAACTAAAAATAATAAGCAATGAGATCCTGCTGTATAGCACTGGAGCCTATATCTGGGCACTTGTGATGGAACATGATCATGGGAGAAAAAAGAATTTATACATGTATGTGTGACTGGGTCACCTGGCTGTACAGTAGAAAATTGACAGAACGCTATAAACAAGCTACAATGGAAAAAAGAAAAATCATTATTAAAAAAAATAAAGACCTCTGTCAAATAAGCAGATATACTGCCAATTTGCATAGGAAATATAAGTTTTGAAACAAATATGTAAGGCAACTCAGCTTAAGCACATAGCTATTAAAATTAGGACTATATAGGGAGTTTCCATCATGGCTCAACCGATTAAGAACCTGACTAGTATCTATGAGGATTCAGGTTCAATACCTGGCCTCACTCAGTGGGTTAAAGGATCTGGCATTGCTGTGAGTTGCAGACACAGCTCAGATCCTGCACTGCTGTGGCTGTGGCATAGGCTGTCAGCAGTAGCTCCAGTTCAACCCCTAGCCTGGGGATTTCCATATGCCACAGGTAAGGCCCTAAAAATACCAAAAACAAACAAACAAACAAAAATTAGGACTGTATAGATTGATAGAATATCTTTATGAAGTGATGTTAAGTAAAATATATATATATATATTTATAATGATACCAGAGGTAGAATTTATGCACAAAGGATATATTGTAAGGGTACCTACCCCAAAATAAGAATTTAAAAAGTGGTGTGTGTTGGAAGAATGAGGTTTTTTGGGTTTTCGTGGGTTTTTTATTTTTTGTCTTTTATTTTTTTAAGGCCACACCCGAGGCACATGGAGGTTTCCAGACTAGGGGTCAAATAAAAGCTGTAGCCGCTGGCCTGCGCCACAGCAACAGCAATGCCAGATCCAAGCCATGTCTTCAATCTAAACCACAAACCACAGCAATTCCGGATCCTTAACCCACTGAGCAGACCAGGGATTGAACCTGCGTCCTCATGGATACCAGTCAGATTCATTTCCGCTAAGCCACAACAGGAACGCCAAGACTGAGGTTTTGGTAATTAATTGCTTTTCTTTATTATCGATGGTTATGTGATAAATAAAACTGGGGAGGAGGGATACGTACGAAGTGAACAATCTCACCAAACACATTCTCAGATAACCATGCCTGTGGTTTAGGCTCTTAAATGAATGACATAAAGAAGGCACTTCTGTCCCCTTGGGGTCGGCTTCCTCTTAGTTTTGAATTTTATATCCTCATGTATTTTTTAAAGACAAATTTTCTGAAAAAAGGAGTTCTGCTTCTAGCAATGGCAGACTAGTTTTTTGCCAACTGAACTTCCTGTGGAAATCAACTAGAAAAACTGGATAAATACTGAGGGAAATAAGATCTATTTGAAGTCATCCATGAGCTCTGCAGGCAGCCAGCTGAGGGGCTAAGATCCTAGAGAGTAGGGAATACAGAGAGGGGAGCCTGTGGAGGTACCACTCTTTCCCTGGAGGCATTTGTCAATCATCATGCATTGCCAGAGACTGGGATCCCAGCAGAAAGCTGTGAATGGGGCAGCTAAGAAGCTGAGTAGAGCTCTGAGCAATTCTCAAAGGGCTGGGGTGAAAGGAACATTTGAAGACCACCAGGGAGGAGGGCAAACATCCCAGGCTTTCATTTGGAGTCCCTGAAGGACTGTTGCTCTAGGAATAAAGAAGAACAAGAGAGACCAGCATTCAGGAAGACTAAAGCCCAGCTTTGCCTCACAGTATGGGATAGTAACATGCTTCTCCCAGTAGTAACTGATTTAAGTGAATGAAAGATAAGCAATGGGAGTTCCTGTCGTGGCGCAGTGGTTAACGAATCCGACTAGGAACCATGAGGTTGCGGGTTCGGTCCCTGCCCTTGCTCAGTGGGTTAAAGATCCGGCGTTGCCGTGAGCTGTGGTGTAGGTTGCAGACGCGGCTCGGATCCCGCGTTGCTGTGGCTCTGGCGTAGGCTAGTGGCTACAGCTCCGATTCTGCCCCTAGCCTGGGAACCTCCATATGCCACGGGAGCGGCCCTAGAAAAGACAAAAAAAAAAGAAAGAAAGATAAGCAATGATGTGGAGAGAGCCGAACAAAACTGGTATGATTACACACTCACACACACACTTTACATAATCAATGCATAATACACTATTCAAGAGTATATGGGACACTTACCAAAATGGACCATATGATGCTAGGTTATATAATTATATCTCTACAGATTTCAAAGTTTTGAAATTATACAGGGTTATGTCCTAAGATCACAGTACAACTACCTATACATCAATAACAAAATATAACTTTTAAAATCCCCAAATGTTTGGAAATTAAGTAATGCATATCTAAATAACCCATAGGTCAAAGTTCCTAAAAATTCTAAAATATTTTGAATTAAATCATAATGCATATATGTTATGACGATATGTGGAATACAGCTAACACTAGGCTTAGAAGGAAACTGATGGCTCTAAATGTATATGTTAGAAGAGCAGAAGGTTAGTTATCTTAGTGTTTATGGTGGGAAGTTGAAAAAGGACTAAATTAAATCCAAATAAAGGAAAAGAAAGGAAATAATAAAGATAAGAGCAGAAATTTAAGAAATAAAGAGCTAAAGGACAGTTGAAAGGATCAGCAGAGCCAAAAGTTGTGTCTATTGTTGTTCTTTATAAGAACAATCAGCTGAAAAACTTTTGGAAAATTTAATCAAGAAGAAAAGAGAAAAGGCATAAAAAACCAATAACAGGAATAAAAAAGGATACATCACCACAGTTCTCACAGGCATACAAATCTCAATAAGGGAATCTTACAATCTAAAGATATAAAACAATAATGCTGAATTTCAAAACATTTTATAATAGTGATAAAAAGTGACAGAACTGCAGCTTTCAATAGCTTGTTTCCTATTTTAAGATGGGACCCCATATAAATAAATTTTAATTATTTCATTAATTCTGCCTGGATTAAATACTCAATACACCTCTCAGAAACATACAATATCTGGTAAACTTGAATTTCAGTAGTTAGATGTTAGGAAAGATGGAAAATCTCCAGAATTATATAATTTAGAAGCCTTAAACGCTCAAGAGAGTCTCTCACCCAGACCTTACCTTTAAGGTGGACTACGCTTGAAAATATTTAAGAAGAGGGGAGTTCCCCTCATGGCTCAGCAGAAAGGAACCTGACTAGCATCCGTGAGGACGCAGGTTCGATCCCTGGTCTCGTTCAGTGGGTTAAGGATCCAGCGTTGCTGTGAGCTATGGTGTAGGTTGCAGACACAGCTCAGATCCTGTGTCGCTGTGGCTGAGGCGTAGGCTGGCAGATACAGCACTGAATTGACCCCTAGCCTGAGAACCTCCATATGCTGCAGGTGTGGCCCTGAAAAGGGAAGGAAGGAAGGAAGGAAGGAGAGAGAGAGAGAGAGACAGACAGACAGACAGACAGACAGAAAGAAAGAAAGGAAGAAAGAAAGAAGAACCCCAAACTTCTTCAATCACCAATTAAACTGTCAGGATAGCCTTTTAATTCTCCATATGTATTTTTGGTGATAGCCAAAATGGCATTAAATCTTTACAGGGCTATATGACTAATTTTGAACACCTCTGCAGTCACAACACAAAAGGACATACAATGTTTAGATTTATAACCATTTTAAGAGTACTTGTCATGGATCATGTTCGCAAGTTTTTATTAACTACCTTGTGACATTATGAATTATAACCCATTACTACACTGTTAATCTAAATGTTTGCCTTGCTGGGACAGCAAAGCCCTTTAGATCAGTAACTATCCATTGAATATTTTTTAAACACTCACCTTCTGCATGCAAAACGCTGGTCTAGCTCCTTTCTAGCTTTGTGTTTCTCAGAGAAGGTGCCTTGTTCTGAGGAAAAAAATAAACAGATAAAATAGGTGAGCAGGATGGCAAGTTTGTGTCAAGAGCACTAGAGTAAGAACCAAGCAACCAAACTTCATTCTAATACATAATTAATTTAGTTCTAAGTATAATTAACTGTGTGGCTTTGGGTATGTCCCTTCCTCTACCAGGCCTCAGTTTCCCCATCGGAGAACTGACATTAGCAGTCCAGGTGATCTCTGAGGGAGGAGCCCACCTGGGCTAAACCGCAAGAGGCATATTCTCTGTTTATGGTAAAAGCAGCAGAGACTCTCTCTAGTGGGCTGGCCCCAGGGGAAAATGGGCTCCCAGAGGTATCTTGTTTGCTCTGGACTTAGGGGGACAGATTGGGGAATGTGAAAACTAAGGTTCCTCTTCTTTGTGTTTAAATACCCTGCTGTGCAAGAATACTATCAGGTAACTGTAAGGCACCTCTCCCTTCACAGCTCCCCACATCCTTGCCATGTTTCTGCTTGAGAATGCTGCGTCCAATAGGTGAGGAGAGTATCAGCTTGCCCTATAATCTGAGAGGCATCTGTATAAATCAGAAATAGAACCAATAATGTATACAAACAGAGAAAGATTTATTTTAAGGAATTCGTTCACAAATTTCGGAGGCTGACAAGCCCGAAATCTGCAGCGTAGGCTAGTAGGCTAGAGACTCAGGGGAGAGCTGGTATTGCCGTCCAAGTCCAAAGTCCTTCTACTGGCAGAATTCTTTCTTGCTCAGGGGAGGTCAGACTTTGTTCTAATAATGCCTTCACTGACTTGATGGGACCCACACACATTATGGAGGGCAATCTGATTCCCTCAGAGTCCACTGATTTGTTAATCTCATGCAAAAACATACTTACAGAAACATCCATTAGGCACTGTGGCCCAGCCTAATTTGATACATGAAATTACCCCACACAAATCCACCCCTTGTCAACTCAGCACCCACATACATCTCCTTAAAAGACACTTAATCTCCAAATAAAGACAATGGCAAGGTCATACTTCTACCTAACATGACATAACAATCCTGTGCACAACTGAAAAACACACTAACCCTTTTCTGAGAAAAGAATACAAACCTCCTGAATAATGTTTACTCTTCTCCTTGAAATCTCACACTTTAAATACTATGATATAAAGTCAACAATACACAATGTGATATGTCATTTATCTCTCAGTAAACCTGGGATAATTTTTTAAAATACTATGATATAAAGTCAATCCATCCATCTTAGGTTACACAATACACACAGACATACACATATGCATAACAGTAGAGGAGAGAAATACTCATTTCTGTAACCGGTTACATGCTCATAGCTAGTTTTTATCACTACCTTCTTCCACTACGCGTTCCATATTTTCTTTGCTTTTTGTAAGCCCCTCAGCTGGTCAGGATTCGTTACCTAGTGGGGTGACTCTAACTTTCATTCCTGAAGAGTCTGAGCCATAGTGGTCCTATTGGGATTGGGTTTTCCATCAACCTTAATCACAGGGCACGGTAATATTGAAAGATGCCCTAAGGGATCATGCTCTTCCTAATCTCCATGGTGGGATAATTGTCCAATTTTCTCTTGCTAGTCAGAATCAATCACCCCATCCAGTACAGTAACTCCCTTCTTTACCTGTTGATTTAGAGTCATAAGGAGCCCAAAGTGGGTAGGTGGCAGTCTTAATTTCCAGTCCAATGGAATCATTGTGTCTCTAGGCCAGCAGAGCATAAGGTTGTGAGGACAAGAAGCAAAACTCTTGCTAGGAGGTCACTGGGGTAATAGTGAATTGTGCCTCTTCCTTTCCCGCCCCTGGGTTTCTGGGTCCATGAACCCTGGCTATCAGAGAAACAGCACCAAATATCAGAGTCTGATTCAGAGCATATGCAGCCTCCTGGAGAACCTTGTTCCAACCCTGCAAGGTATTGCCACATAGCTGGTGCTGTATCTTAATTTTCAAAAAGCCATTTCACCATTTTGCTGAGCCAGTTGCTTCAGGGTGGTGGAGAACATCACAAGACCAGCAAATCCCATGATCCTGGGCCCACTGTCACCCCACATTTGCTCTTAAGTGAGTTCCTCGGTCAGAAACAATATTGTGTGAAATACCAGGACAGTGTATAAGGCATCCTGTAAGCTCATGGATGATAGTTTTGGCAGGAGTACTGCATTTAGGGAAGATAAATTCATATCCAGAGTGTCTATTCCAGTGAGAACAAAATGCTACTGCCTACAAGACAATGTCCAAACACATAAGGCCATTCAGTTCCAGCCCCTACTTATCTCTCCAGCCTCATCTGTCATCACTGCCCCCCCAAATTCTCTGATGGAGCCCCCAGACGCTCTTCTTTCCCAACTTTGCCGTGATCGTTTGTTTACAGGTTCATTGAGTCATTATGTACCCATTAGTGAACAGAGCAACTGGGTCTCTGCAGAGAAGATGTGTCAAATAAGTTAGTGCATTAATGAGATGGCTGGTATGATAGGGAATGTAGAGGGCACTAGGACAGGAGAAAAAAAAAAAAAATTCCTGATCCAAAGGTCTAGGAAGACTCCCTGAGGAGGAAACATTTAAACTGAGATCTGAAGAATGCATAGACATCAGCCTGGTGAAAAAAGTGTTCTGCCAGAGGGGACAGGATATGTGAAATCCTGGGAGTCAGAGCTGCTGTGACAAGGCTCCAGAAACCAAAACAAGCACAGCCAAACAGGTGGAAAGCGCCTAGGGAGTGTGGTGACAACTGAGGCTGAAAAGGTGGAATAGGGCCAAGCCCTGGAGGGCCTTGTAAGCCATCTTAAGAGTTCTAGAAGTTGTTGAAGAATTTTAAGTGGTGGTGGTGGAGACAGATGCAGTCAATTTACACTTTGGAAAGAACTTGCAGACTGCAGCCTGGACAGTGGTTTGGAACAGGAGGAGAAGAAAGAAGAGAAGGAGGAGGAAGTGGGGAAGGGGGAAGAAAAGGAGGGGAATGGAATTGGGAGACATCCAGAGGCTGATGCAATATTCCGAGCAAGAGATGATGAAGGCCTGAGATACACGGACAGATTTTAGAGATACCTAGCAGAAGCAGCAGCAAGAACTTGGTGAATGACTGAATGTGGAGGGTTGGGAGAGCAATAATATTACCGGGTTTCTGGTGTAGGCAGTGAGGTAGAGTCTCACTAGCTATTGCAATGTTTGCTATTTATCCCCAAACCCTGTGAAACATTTGTGGACTAAATCACTGAGTAAATGGAAGAATGAGAAACGTAGTTTGGGAGGAAGATGAGACGATGCATTTGGCTTTGGATAGTGTAGGTGTAAGGCACCTGTGGGATATCTGAGCGGAGATGTCCAGGGGTGGGGGGTGGGGTCACTGCATATGCAGGTCTGAGATCGAGAAACATCTGGGCAGAAGCTTTGCACATGGCATTCCATCTGTAAAGTGGGAATAGCAATATCTCCTCTGCCTTTGATTCCCCACGAGAATTAAACAAGGGAAGATGCAGTGGTGCTTGAAAGACAACTACATGGTGGGGGAAAGGGTTGACTTGAAAATAGACAGACGCGGTTTCAATCTGTGCTTGTATATTTTATAAACTGTGTGTCCTTGGGTAAAGCACTTAATATCTCTGGGCTTTGGGCATTCATCCACAAAATGGCATTGATACCACCTCTCCCCTCAGGTTACGTTTTAGTTTAGTCAACTAATAATATGTGTCTCCCTTTGTATCTGGTACTGTGAAAGGGCTCGATAGGGCAGCCATCACTATTATTGTGTTGTAATGCGTTAGTAATGCCCTTAGCCCTTGTCATTTCTCATTATTTTGAGGAGGTGTGACCTCAAGTCCCTCTTTCACCAAACCGCTCAAAAGGTCACATGTGCACCTGTGTCTCATAGGTCTTCCCACCTTTCTCCCTCACATCATAGTTCTACACTGTGCCTTCTCCTTATATACACCAAAAACATGGTAAAAATCTGTGCCAGCTTCATGTTGGTGTCCTCCACATATAGGCATTTAAAGTCCAGATTCTAAAGCCAGTAAAAACAAGTTTCAAACATTCACCTTGCAGTTAGGTAAACTTGGACACCTCATTTAACCTCCCTGAACCTCGGTTTCCTTATCTGTATAATTAGAATATTAATGGTACCTGCCTCACAGGCTTTCGGGAAGGAACAAAGAAGGGTATGGAAAAGCAGTTTATCAGGGGATCTCAACTCATTGAGGTGGATGAATAAGGAACGGTTTTGTTTTTTTTTTTTAATCAAGAAATTGCCATTTAGTCATGGTCTGTCAAACTCTCCTTTCCTAGAGCAATACCCCTTATGATATTTCATTCTGGTTCTGTGGTTTCTTGGCTCCTTTTTGTTCATCCATTTTTCTGTTATTGTTTTTGTTCAGTGGAAGCCTATGGATTCTGGAGCCAACTGCCAAGTGCAATCTCAGCTCTGAAATTACTAACTAGCTGAGAATTTAAGACAAGTTACTAAACCCCTCTGTGCCCATATTTTCCTCATCTGTAAAATGGGAATGGGAATAATAATAGTACCTGCTTCATAAGACTGTTGCCAGGGTTAAATGACGTTCAGGTTAAATGAAATCCAGGTTAAGTGAAATGACCAATTCAAAGGTCCTCACCCTTCTCTTCTCCAGGCAAGGCTAGATCTGTGGCTTTGTCTGCTTATGTTTTGTGGTCTCTTTCCTTGGCTTTCCCTCCTCCTCCATATTTCCCAAATGAGACTGGTTTGAAGCTGGGAGGAATAAGTAAAAGATCATTTCTTGTCCCACCTGCCCCAGCTGAGGAGATGTTCTTTCCTACACAGCAGTAATACACTACACATGGGCTTGCTGCTGGAAGGTGGTGCCTTCAATAGGCTTGCAAAGGAGGGCTCCATCCTAGAGCCATTGATGATCCCTTTAGACTCTGGGCCTGTATTTTCATGTCCTGGCTCACAGCATTCTGCCACATAATTCTGATGCCCCACTCAGTGGTGGTCACTGGCTCCCAAACTCACCTACCCTCAGCATCCAACTATGAAAGCCATGGGCATGTGCAGAATCAATTTTATTTTCCAGCTGGGACTGAAACTCCAAGGCCAGAGGCCAAGGAATGGGAAGGTAGGCTCTGTCTCCTCTCTCCCCACAGTCTCCATCATGCAGCTCATCCTGCAGGTCCTCCCCCACACCTGGGCACTGCTGTATCAGGCTGTGTCAAAGGCTCATTGGTTTCTGAGTGAGCCAGGAATGCATCAAACCCACATCCTACCACACTGACAAGGGTTTCCCCTGAGGCCTCCCATCCTTGGCTTTAAAGAGAGAACTAGCCCTTTCCTCTTCCCTGACAGGCTAAGTCTGTCATCCTCCGGGCCTCCTCTTACAGCCAGTGCTGAGAGGTTGGGGCTGGGAGGGTGATGCTCCCACTTTCTGCAGAGGTGGTTTTCCCCAGCAAACCTATGCCACAGTTCCCTGACCCTAGAATGCAGGCTCCTGAGCCCTTTGTTTCTTAGCTATAGGCCACATGATACCAAATCAGCCACATGATACCCACACCAACCTGTCCTATATGGCTTTAAAAAAAAAAAAAAAGAGAGAGAGAGAATTTGCACATTGCTCTCAAAATACATTTGAAAGAGTGAATGAAAAACAGGCATGTTACAAACTATTATAAATACAATAATAGTTATAAACTGTAACAATAACTAATGTAATAACAATAAAAATATGAACTTATAAATGCAATTATATTCATAATATCTAAATTTTAAAACTTGTTTATCATTAAACAAATCAGAATGAGCCATATGAAACTGACACTTTTTGTTTCAGTCAAAAACAGTTTATGCGTTAGTAATTTCATGTGGATCAACATAATGCTTAACTCTTTCTGCGGGCCAGGTATTGTTTCAAAAGCTTTCCAAATAATCAATTAATCATCATGCGATCTTAAGAGAAAAGAATTATTATTATCAAGGCCATGTTACAACTGAGGAGACTGAGCCACAGTTTTTTTTCTTTTTACACATGGAAATACAGGCTAGGGATTGAATCAGAGCTACAGCTTCCAGCCTACAGCACAGCCACAGCAATGTCAGATCAGAGCCACACCTGCAACCTATACCCCAGCTTGCAGCAATGCTGGATCCTTAACCCACTGAGCGAGGCCAGGAATCAAAACTGCATCTTCACGGACACTATGTCAGGTTCTTAACCTGCTGAGCCACAACAGGAACTCCGAGCCACAATTTCTTACTTAAGAAACTCACCAAAGTTACATAGCTGATAAGTGCCATAGCCTGAGTTTAAACCCAAGAATGCTGACTCCACATAGCATGCCCTTAACCACCACCCTACACTTCAGAAGTAGTGATCTGAGGAGCTTTTAGCTTCTAATGTAGGTCTTTGCCATTTTTATTCCAAATTCAGGAATAGATTATGGACCCAAACCCTGCAGGGCAAAGATCATCATGAACTCAGGAGGAAACCACACCCTCAGGCAAACGTAACAAGGCATAGTTCTCCCTGGACAAATACGGTTAAGCATTATGTCTTTTTCTCCAAGCATTATGGAGGCATACGTCTTTTCCTCCAAGCAAATATTTTCTGCCCATCTCCTCCTTGTCGGTCTTCCCATCAGCAAAATGGGCACACACCATATGAACTCGTGGCAATCGATGCAAGAACTAATTAGCACCTGAAATGTGTGTCAAGTTCCCCTGCTAGAGGTGCTATAATAAGGGCAAAGTATTATCACATAAATTCCAGTTTTGCATCCTGTGGCCCATTCCTCTCTAGGCAGGAGATGGTGCCCCGTCTTGTTGAGATCTGATCTCTAAATGAAACCATGTGTTTTCTTTCATCCAAATGACTGTGCTCATCTCAGGAGCAGCCTTTAATTTTCTTCTTGGAACCAAGGACCATCCTTACTTACAGCAACAAAAGGTCCCTAGGATGGTGAGGTAAGATTTGAATTAAGATACCTTGGCATATTCCACTCTACAGCAATTAACGGGCAACAGGTTTTTAGTAGCACCCACTCTCTTAAGACCAGTTACTCTTTGTCTCAACAATCCCTGTCTCTCATGTTATCAAGTTGTCCTGATTAAGCAGTCCCCAGGGGCTGGCTCTCTGCAAGCTGGTAAACTAAGCAGACGTCACGGTTGGGACCTCTGTCCTCTGAGGGCCCAGCTGGATGGAGAAGCCATGTGGTTATCAGGCCTCAATCTGCATTGCTGACATCAAATATGGCCAAGGCTGCATGATTCAGAAGGGGCTGGCTATCCAGTTGGCCCTTTATCCAGTTTCTACCTTACTCTCACCTGCCTTTTGGCCACCGTGGTTCATTAGCATCTCTCCTGGGAGAAGAGAGAAAAGGAAAGAAGAGCCAACGTTTGCTTGTCCGTTTGGCTCCTTGTCAACAACTCTGGTAAGTGTGTAATCTGATGGAACCATGGTCCAAGATGAGAATTTGGACTCTTTCCCTCTGTCTGCCCCTTGCCAAGCATGTGAACTCCTGTTAAGGCTTCAAGTCCCAGCCTTCCCTAGGGCCCCCAGGCAGAGTCAGAAGTTAGTCACTCCCTCCCTGGCTCCCGGAGCCCCCTCCAGGACCAGAGAACACTCATCACATTGTGCAGTAATGATCAGGGCCCTCATCTACCTGCCATTGGACAGAGAGTGCCTCGAGGGTGGGGCTGTGCTCTTTCATCAGCTTAAGTCCCACAGGTTCCAGGCCCAGGACTTGGCACAGGACTGGGGTGGAAGAAATGAATGTTGAATGGACAAATAAACCCCAGTAGGCCTTCTTTACCATTTGCTCTCAAAATCAAGAGTTAAGGGATAAACAACAAGGTCATACCTATGGCACAGGGAAACATATTCAGTATCCTGAGGCAAGTCATAATGGAAAAGAATATATAAAAACAATATATGGAGTTCCTGCCGTGGCTCAGTGGTAACAAACCTGACTAAGATCCATGAGGATGTGTGTTTAATCCCTGGCCTCGCTCAGTGGGTTAAGGATCCGGCATTGCCATGAGCTGTGGCGTAGGTCGCAGATGTGGCTCGGATCTGGTGTTGCTGTGGCTGTGGCACAGGTCAGCAGCTGTAGCTCCAATTGGACCCCGAGCCTGGGAACCACCATATGCCGTGGGTGTGGCTGTAAAAAGCAAAAAAGGAAAAAAGTATATAGATACATATATATACACATATATCTATAGATACATATATATATATATATGTATGTGTGACTAAATCTCTTTGTTGTAAGAAGAAATTAACACAACATTGTAAATTGACTATAACTCAAGTTTAAAAAAAATAAAAGGAGTTCTCATCATGACTTGAGGGTTAAGACTCCGACATAGTCTCTGTGAGGATGTGGATTCAATCCCTGGCCTCACTTAGTGCATTCAGGATCCAGCATTGCTGCAAGCTGCGACTTAAGTTGCAGAGGCAGCACAGATCCAGTGTTGATGTGGCTATGGTATAGACTGGCAGCTGCAGCTCCAATTCGATGCCTAGTCTGGGAACTCCATATGCCACAGGTGTGGCCATAAAAAAGAAATAAATAAATAGTGTTAATAAGTGGGGTTTTTTGTTTGTGGTTTCTCTGTGTTTTTGGGGTTTTTTTTGGGGGGGTGCTTGTTTGTCGTTTCTAAGAAAACAGTATCCCAGAATTTCTAGAGATGGGAAGGCCTTTTTAATAAATTGTTTCACCTCATCGATTCAGCAAACGTGTTGACTTTCCCTGATGAAACAAGCGCTACTTTATACTTTACGTGCTGGAGAAACAGACAAAGCCCCTGCCCGTGGGATGCTTACCTTCTAGTGATGGCCTCTACTTAACTCTCCTCTATAATTTCCTACCTCGTATTCACCTCTCTAGCCCTCTTTCCTGAAGACAATAAACCATTTTAACAGTTTTCACCAAATAAGTAGACATACTCAAGGTACAATTATGAAATAAACACTTATATAAAATGGCCCTACAAACCCATGCTATTGAGCGAGAAGCTTTTTAGGAGACCAGGGGTCAGAGGAAGGTGGCAAATTTGCAGCACAGAGGCAGGTGGCAGGAGAGTTTGCCACCACCTTCAGCACAAGGGCAGGCAGGCTCCTGGGCCTCCCCTGGGAAGAGCAGGGGCTTCCTGATGCCAGAACTGGAAGGGAGACGAGGAGACTAAACCACCTCCAGTTCTGCCTGAGTCAGGTCTTTAAGGGGAAGAACATCTAGTTTATCTAAAGTGCTGTGAATTCCCACAGCCTCAGGCAGACCCATATTCCAACGTAAGCACAAAAACAAATTCTAAAGCCAAGTAAATGACTGGTGATGAGCCACAGGTATGTATTATCATGACCACTGCTTTTCCCTGAGGATTCTCTCTGCGAGGGGAGGGGACCCACCCCACAAATGGGAGGTTCAGCCCACTTTTGAGCAACTGCTTTTAGTGGCTTGGTTCTGAAGTGGTGACCAGCAGATAGGTAGACTCGCACAGCCCCAGCGTGTTCTGCCAACAGTTCAAGAAAAGGGACACGTTGTGGATGAGGCAGTTCCTCTGGTCTTGCTGTTCTGATGATCGGCTTTTAAACAACTAGAGCCATGATTATAAAGGAAGATCTTTGTGTGGACACGAAGGTAATAGTTTTTTGATGAGCTGAAGTGATGACTGAAGTTGTTTTGGCTTTCCTGGTGTCTCCGTGGAAAGAGAACAGGTGTGTGCTTTTGCCAAAAATGACAGCCTATAGGCTCTATCAACGCCCAGGGAACAGAGTCCTCATGCAGCATCAGTGAATTCCACAGAGGCTGGGAGGTCTGCAGATTAAAAAAAAAAAGCACATGGGGGCAGAGCTCTCCAAGTCCTGGTTTCTGAGCAAGGACTGGTGGGAACAACTATTGAGAAATATTTCTACATCTGCCCAACTACATTCATCCACGAGAACTACATATCATGACTTCTGTCTCAGAACAATATTTGCTGGTATTGGCCAACCAAGGGATTGTATGCACATACAGGCTTCCTGGTGAGGCCTTTTGGCTTTGTCTGGTGTGTCTCTGTTCTTGTCTCATGTCACGTGTCTCTCCCTGAATGACACTGTGTGTGGGTGCATGTATCCTCTGAACCCCATAGAAGTGTGTGTGCGTGTGCCTGTGAGCAAGTGTGTATGTACATTTACCCCTCTTTAATCAGACTGGGCAGGACTCTTGCAAAGACGGCCTCAGTGAGCTTTGAACACGTGGGCAAATTCCACACTCAGGGCACTCTAAAAAGGGGAGGGGCAGGTGGCAGCCTTGAAGGCTTGCTTGGGGGAGGGGCACCTGCAGGCACCTCAGGTCTTTGGAGAGCCAGACCCAGAGCGAGAACCTGGTGAGTAAACAGTTTCCCCAAAATAGCCTGCCATTCAGTTGCATCCAAGATTATTCAAAATAACACGGAGCTAAAACTCCGCATTGGGTACCGGGGGGCCGCTCATCCACTTGGCAAGGTTTCTGACACAACGTTGGGTGCAGGAAAAGGCGTTTCTGCCACACGGTGCTGTTCAAGTGCAGATGTTCCAGGCAGGCAGCCTCGGAATCAAGCTGACACGCATCCCACAGCATGACAACCATGGCGCGAGGTTCTCAGGAAGGGCTGAGTGTGTGCATGAGGTCACTGAGCTCTGTTACCATTTAACCAGCCTCAGCCTGCGTCGTGGTGACACACATCTGCTGACTGGACGGATCAGTGCATCGGGCTGTAGGCTGACTGGTGGGCCATGCTTGAAAGACTCCTGGCATGTGCCCCTGCCTGCATTTTTCACTCTTGACTGAAAGCATATGCTCCACACAATCAGGATGGTGTTAGCATGCGGGTCCGAGGCAGCTTCCTACACATCTGGCTGAGGCCGGCTGAATCACTTCCCCCGGGAGGGTGGCTTCCAGCTCTGTGACATCTGGAGAGTGGCAGGAAGTGTCTGGATTCATCCCAGAATGATTTTTATCTCCACATGCTTTTCCAATTTCATCAGGGCCTCCGTGCTACATTCTGAATGACATGTCCACATTTGCCATGGACAAGAATGACAGACAGAGAAAAATCATCTTTGACCCTTAAAAGTCGGTCATGTCTGATGAGATAAGAGCTTGAGCACAAATACAGTGAGAGCACAGTGATAGCTTGAAATACGTAAGTTCCTAATGTTTTAGCTTTGGAAGTAAAAGCACTCTTCCTAACTACTAGCCTATTAAAAGCAATGAAAACAGCATTTAAATGTTTGATCTTTTTTTTTTTTTTTTTAGTTGAGGCATGACTAACACAGAGTAAAATGCACAGATCTTACAAATCTTGAGTGTACACTTTGATGACTTTTCAATTTTTACACATGCACATCCTCACACAGCCACCACCCAGACTAAGGTTTAGAATATTCCCAACACTCTGGAAGGCTCCCTTATACACCCCCCACCCCCCCATCAACAGCCCACCCATGAAGGTCCCCACTGTTCTGGCCTCTATCACCGTAGAGTGGTGAAAAAGGCATTTTTATTTGGGGTCTTACTGGTTAATAAATATCTCACCAAACACAAACAACAGAATTTTGTAAACTGCCACAAACCTACACAGAGGACCCAAGGACAAGTTTCAGATAAAATGGATTTGTAATACCCATATGTGACAGCATGTAGGGTCCTCCTATACCTGATATTTCATAACTGGGGAAGAATATATTCCCAGTGGAAAACTCTTCGCCTCTGCGGGGGAAAATTCTGGACTTGCTCTTGTTTCTGAAGGCTCTCAGTATCTTGCAGCTGAGTTCATGTATTAGTGAACCTACAACCGCTTGCCATCAGGTTCTCCCTTCTTTGAAGGACACCCAGGCCCCAGGCCGAGGGCCTGGGTTCTCATACCTTGCTCTGCCTCTCCCTCGGGTCTTACACCCGTCCAGGAATGAGGCCCTCGTCGCAGCTTGCTCCTCTCCAGAGAAAACGCTTAGTCAGACCCAAAGCTAGTCGCTGCAGGCCCCACACTGTCCTCAGGAAATACCAAGAGAAAAGGCTGCGGGAGAGAGGATTAAATCCTCCGAGTATTCTCATGTCCCGTGTCTAAATTCTGTAGCTGCTGTCATTAGACTGAGTGGACCTTCCTGCCCACTTTGCCCACCAAGTTGCCCTCTCTTAAAAACAGCTATTGCTGCAAGCACCTGACCTGAGGCGGACTGGCCTCAGTGACACGGACACGCCTCCTCTCAAGGGTTAGACTCTTTGCCGCTCTACATTTATTTTTAGATTGGAAGACAAGCACTTGGAAGAATTTTCATTTGAGTTTGGAAAGGGAGGGAAGAAGGTGAAAGCCACATGAAAGTGGCAGTGCAAATGGAAGACGCCTGGAAAAGGAGTCCAGAACTCCTGGACTGCTTCTGCCCAGGTACGACCCTGACCCTTGGTGGGACCTGGACAGCTCACAGCCTCTCTGCCCCCAGCTCCCCATCTGTATAAGGCAGGCCATTGTACAAAAAGACTAATCATAGCTGTTTTGCCTGGAGAGGGGGTGGAGGGAGACCCTACAGTATGGGTTTTTGAATATATCAAAAACTTCTTAAGCTGTGTTTCAGCTTCTCCAACCGTAAAATGGCCAAACTTCCTCACACTCCCCCAAAGACCCTTGTCTTCAACTATGCTGATGACAGGGAGGTTTTTCAGCTGTTCTGGAGAAAATATTCCTTCCACACAAGCTCCAAGACAAGGGCAGGTGTGATGAGTCACTCCTCCTGCACTTATAGGAGGATTGGCCAAGAAGGGACTCTGCAGGTAGCTTTGAAGACCCCAGATAGGAGGGAGAGAATGTGCTTTTCCATGTGTGTGGAAGGTGGACTTTTTCTTCTCAGAGCCCACTGCCAGCAGAGTGACTATCCACAGATTCATCCTGTTTCGAGAGCTGGTCTTTGGCAGGGCTAGAACACCGCCCTGGGAGAGAACATGTGGGGTTCTCTTCGATCCTGCATCATGGGGTCCTCACTCTTCACAATGGATTCTGGTCACTGGGTGGAGGTTACCTTGCCCAGAAATCTGCTGAGAAGGTTCTTTTTTTAGGACTTTAAAGGCAGGATGAAAAATTACTGTATTTGATCTTTTTAATCTATTGGGCTGGTCTCATCCAGGTACCGCCTATTATTAGGAATCAAGTTCATCTTATAAAATGTGCCAGATTTAGCTTCCAGAATAGTTCATCATATATGTGTGTATGTGTTGCTATAATGCAAAAACCTTACAACACTGTGGGTTCTGCTGTTTGCACCCACTCCTGACCACTGAGGCTCTCAGCCATATGTGGGCGAGCACAGGCTCTTACATGCTGTTTGAAGATCCTTCTGTCATTGTCTTAGATTTACCTCACCCACATGTCCTTTTTTTCTGGGTCCTATGCCATGCCATATTCAACATGGATTGTCTGGGTGGGTCCTCTTCCTTGTTGTTCATTTCTTTCATGTCTACCCACAGTTGCTAAGAGTTTACACTGTAAGTACAACTTCATCAACACAATGCACATAGCTCTGGGTAGACCTGTTTCTACTGGCTACTTCACAGATCTATGCACATGCTATGAGTTCTGACACATATAATGCAAAATGTCCCTGGCATGGCCTTATCAGTGCTACATGTTTGTGTCATGTACTTCTTGCCCATAAACTCTTTCTCCATCCAACAGTCTGCATCTCTGATCATCACTGTGGCCATGAGGGAGGCTTTACAACATCTGGGTTTTTTTGGGTTTTGTGTGTGTGTATGAAGGGAACTATTTCCAGGCTGAGAACAACTTTAAAATGTCCCCCCCACTGTGCAGATATCATCAACTTTACCAAGCTTCCTGTGGCAAGCCTTCCCAGGAATTTTCTGCTTAACCATTTCATAACCATTCTATGTGGGCTGCAATACTATTTAAGATCATTGGGAACTGGTTTATCTCAGGCCATCCCTCATTCACAAAAATCCTCAGTGGTGAAGGACAGTGGCTTACACATACGATGGATGTTCATTGGATGAATGAATGAGCTTGGCATCTTTCAGCTTAAATCAAGTCTCCATTTCAGACATACTAATCTTTAATAAAATAAGCTTTGGTTCAAAAGAAAGTTGAGGGTTTTTTACTGTAGAAAAATGTCGCCATGGGGACGTCAGTACCAGAAGCACTGGTGTGAAGATTTGTTCTTGCCATCTCTGAGAGTCTTCAAATCATTTTTTTAATGAGGCAGGTTATCTATAAATAATGCCAATTTCTGTGGCTTTTCTCTTCCTATTTCCTCCTCCCAAAACATCCTTTTTCTACTCCATCCTAAATCTGAGTGTCTATCATCTAAAATCCACCCTCTAGAAAGCCCTCCTTGATCTCTTCAGATTCACTTCATTAAGGTATCGCTTTGGCTCTTACAGAGTTCTACCCTGATCCCAACCATGCGGGTCTTGGTCCAATCCCCTTACTCTACACTATGTGGGAAACTCCAAGAGAAAAGGACCAGCAGTCCTCTCCCCCAATAGCACTGCACATGGTAGGCAGTCAGTGAATATGCACAAATAGATGGTTCCAATGAGAATCCTCTTGTGCTGTTCATTCATAGAAGTGACTCAGATTAGCTATGGGGAACATAGATTTCAATTATTACAACCTCCTCTTTCCTCTCTCCCATGTTTGAAAGTCAAGCTTTGGAAAGTAACCCACATATTCAATTGTTAATCTTTAGATATATGTGTCACAAAATGGATCTTTACAAGTTCATAGTTAGAATGTTTGTATAGTCAAAAAATGGAAACCATCCAAACACCCATCACTAATAAATTGTGGGATTTCATACACAGGGCAATCACAATGAGCAATCGACAATATACAAAAACTTGGATACATCTCATAGACATGTTGAGTAAAAAAGTCAGACGCAGGAGTTCCTGTTGTGGCACAATGAGTTAAAAAAATCTGACTGCCTCAGAGGCACAGGTTCGATCCCTGGCATAGTGCAGTGGGTTAAAGGATCCGTGTTGCCGCAGCTGTGGCTTGAATTCAATTCCTAGCTAGAGGTTCTAGGGTGCCGAGAGTGAATTGTGTCTTGATTTGGGTGGGATTGCACAAGTTTTCAGTTTGTAAAGATTTACCAATTACATCTTTGATAGAGGTATTTCTCTCTGAGCAGACCTCTGCCATGTGCACTGTCTCTGGAGAGCCCCAATCCTTCTTTCCAGATAGGTGCCAAGAAGCAAAAGGCATCAGGAATCAAGCTCTGCCAGAATAACAGTGTGTCTGTGTATTAGTCATTGACTGACGTATAACAAATTACCCCCAAAACCTAGTGGTTTAAAAGAGCAAATGTTTATTATCTCATAGCTTCTGTAGGTCAAGAATGCAGGAACAATTCAGCTGGGTAGATCTGGCCCAGAATCTCACTTGAGGTTTCAGTCAAGATGTTGGAAGGATCTGCAGTCATCTGAAGGCTTAACCAGACCTAGAGGATCCAATTCCAATATGACTCATTGACAGGGCCGTTGGAAGGAGACCTCAGTTCCTCACCACATGGATCTCTCCACAGGGCTGCTTGAGTGTCCTCACACATGGCAGCTGGCTTCCCCCAAGAACAAGTAAGAAGGAGCACAAGGGGGAATCATGACGTCTTTCATCACTTGTCCTCAGAAGTCATACGTCATCTTCATACCACATTCCATTCATCAGAAGAAAGTCACAAAGTCCAACCCACACACAAGGAGAGGAAAATTAAGGTCTACTTCTTGAAGAGAAAAATATTTTAAAATTTTCGGACGTATGTTCAAAACCCATAGTCCACCCTCTGAACATAAATTATTTATATTCCTCCAATGAATAGACACCCCCTTCCAAGGCCACCAAAAGTCACCCCACTTGAGCATCAACTCAAAGCCCAGAATCCCATCATTAAAATCAACTCCAGATGTGGGAGTTCCCGTCGTGGTTCTGTGGTTAACAAATCCAACTAGGAACTATGGGGTTTAGGGTTCGATCCCTTGCCTCACTCAGTGGTTTAAGGATCCATCATTGCCTTGAGCTGTGGTGTAGGTCACAGACGCGGCTCAGATCCCACGTTGCTGTGGCTCTGGCATAGGCCGGCAGCTATAGCTCCGATTCAACCCCTAGCCTGGGAACCTCCATATGCCACAGGTGTGGCCCTAGAAATGTCAAAAAAAAAACCCGAAACCTCCAGATGTGGAAGAAACTCCTCAGGTGTTATCCTTAAGTGAAGCTCCTTGAGTACAGTTCCTTTCTATCTGAACTAAAGATATAAGTTCTATGCACCACCCAGAGACACACATACCCAACAGGCATAACCATTATCAACACTTCTGTTCAAAAAGGGGTAAAATAGGAGACACACCGAAGTCACTGGTAAGTAGCAGCTCTGAAATTCAGCGGGGCAAATGCTGGAAGTTCCATGATTAGGATTCAGTCCTGTTTCTGCTCAGAAGTGATTCTCACGGCTTTTGGTTCCACCCTCTGCATTTTCCTTCCACTTTCATGACATTTGACCTGTGTGTGCAGCTGCACAGGTTTCTCAGTTTGCTTCTCACCAGTAGAATTCTGGGAGTCCAAAGGCCTCTGTTCATTCTGTACTATCTCTCTCCCTCTCTGTCCAAATGTGATTTAAAAAAAAAAAAAAAAACCTGAAATGCCTTGGAGGCAATAGATGGCTCCTCCTGAGACACAAGACACAGGCTCTGAAGCAAATGTGCCACTATATTTCAAACTGGTGTCTGGCCACCATACCCCAATACACTTCTCTCAACTTACTTTTAATGTGCTCATGAAAACTAGGGGAGAAATTTTTTTTTATAATTCATATTTCTGAAAACTAAGATACTCCCTCCCCTGCCAAAAAGAGAAAAAGATAATCTTATAAGGAACTGATATTAAACATGAGGCTAACAGAGCAGCAATTTTATGAACTTAAGTTTTCAGCTCATGGAATGATCTGGCTTCACTTCTCAAAACTGAGACCCACAGATCAAAGGAAAGGGAAATATCTGTACCTTCCTTACCCTCATCAGAAAACCAGGAAGCCCACCTCTTGGGCACAGCACCACAGGAGCTCTTCTGCCTGTTTGCTCCCCCCACCCCTCCCCACTAGCCAGTATAACCATTTTTACAGATCCACACGGAGAAGGGCAACCTTGGCAGAAAGAGGGCAGGCAAATGGTTGCACAACTGAGGCAGTGGAGACAAAAGGATCCTGGTAGCAGAGCATTCTGGGAGTTGTAGTTTTTATGTTTGATAGTAGTTCAGAGTCCAAGACATTATCACGAGCCCTGAAACCAGCTAAAACAGAGAAACTTCTAAATAAAGTAAGATTGAATGCACATGTGAACGTTTTTTCTTGAAGAGACTATACATTTTGAAAGATAATGATCTGGATCTAAAACTACAAATCTATAAATGAGAGAAACAGAGGGAAGAAAATTTTAGATACCCAGTTAACTATTGACCCTAACAGTGAAAGAAGCATGGGTAAAACTTTAGGAAATCTTTAACCACTTATAAAAATTAGAAGCTGGATACATGTTCCAAAACACTAGATTTCCCACCAGAGGAATTAATAGACCTAGAAAGTCTAAGAAAATGTTAGAGAGAGATAAGGAGTGCCAGTGGTTCTCAAACAAGCAGGTATCATAATCACCCAGAAAGCTTGCTACTAAGCCTCAGCCCAAGGGTTGTAATTCAGTAGGTCTGAGTGAGACCTGAAAATTGGCATTCCCAACAAATTCCCAGGAGATGCTGAAGGTCAAGGACCACACTTTAAGAACCACGGAAGTATACCATTTGCCACTATAAAATGTATCATAAAATTACAATAATTGATGAATGGATAAACAGAATGTATAGCCATACAACAGAAACTATAAAAAGGAACAAAATATTGATTTGCCCTACAACATTGATGAACCTTAAAAACATTATGCTAAGTGAAAGAAGCCAGACACAAAAGACCACATAGTGTATGATTTCATTTATATGAAATATCTAGAACATGCAAATCCATAGAGACAGAAAGCATATTAGCGGTTTTCAAGGACTGAGAGAAGGGGGGAATGGGGAGTGATGCTAATGGGTATGGGATTTCTTTGGAGGGGGTGGAATTGTTTAGGAATTAGATAGTGGTGGTAGTTGTACAACCTTGAGAATATACTGAAAACTACTGCATTCCGCATTTTAAAATGTTGAATTCAATGGTATATAAATTAGATATCAGTTTTAAAATATAACCATAAAGATTACCAAAAGAAAATATAAATGACTCTTTATATATCCTTGGAGTAACCAAAGATCGAAACTAAAAAGGAAAATAGTATAGATTTGATTCTGTGTGTTTTTAAAATGTTAAAATTAAAAGGCAAATAGTGGAGTTCCCATTGTGGCACAGCAGAAACAAATCCAACTAGGAACCATTAGGTTTCGGGTTCGATCCCTGGCCTTGCACAGCGGGTCAAGGATCCAGCGTTGCCATGAGCTACGATGTGGGTTGCAGACGCAGCTCGGATCTGGCATTGCTGTGCCTCTGGCATAGGCCGGTAGCTACAGCTCTGATTAGACCCCTAGACTGTGAACCTCCATATGCCATGAGTGCAGCCCTAAAGATGACAAAAAAAACAAAAAATTTTTAAAAATCAAAGGCAAATGGTAAACTGCAAAACAATATTTGCAGCAAATATGACAGGGCAGATAACCTTATTCTTTCAGACTTCACAAATTAGTAAAAAAGAAAAAGACTAATATTTCCACAGAAAAAATGGGTTTAGGACACAAACAGGTTGTTCTCTTTTTTTCTTCAAGAGCAGGTAGTTCTTAAGAGTTGAAATACACATGGCTGGCAAACATATTTAAAATGTTCAAACTAATTAACTATCAAAAATAAAAGTTACACATGAAAAGATGCTCAACATCACTGATCATCAGGAAAATGCAAATCAAAACCACAATGGGAAATCACCTCACACTTCTCAGAATGGCTATTATCAAAAAAAAAGAAATAAAAAGTGTTGGCAAGGATATAAGTAGAAAAGAGAACTCTTGTGCACTGTTAGTAAAGCCATTATGGAAAACAGCATGGAGGTTTCAAAAAACTAAAAATAGAACTATCATATGATCTAGCAATTCCACTTCTGGGTATTTACCTGAGAAAGAACAAATGAAAACACTAATTCAAAAAGATAATATTTACCCCAATTTCATTGCAGCATTATTTATAATTACCAAGATATGGAACCTAAGCATCCATCAATAAACGAACATATAAAGAAACTGTGAGATATGTAGCCATAAAAAAGGATGAAATCTTGCCATTTGTGACAACATGAATGGACCTGGAGGGTATTATGCTAAGTGAAATAAATCAGGCAGAGAAAGATAAATATCATTGATTTCGCTTGTATATGGAATCTAAAAACAAAGATAAGAATAAACATACAAAACAAAAGCAGACTCATAGATACAGAAAGCAAACTAGTGGTTGCAAAAGGGGAGGGATGGGGATGGGCAAAATAGATGAGGGGAATTAAGAGGTACAAACTTCCAGTTATAAAATAAGTGTCATGAGGCTATAATGTACAGCATAGGGAATACAGTCAGTTGTAACTTTGCACAGGAACAGATGGTAACTAGACTCTTAGTGGTGATCACTTTGTAATATATAAAAATATCAGGAGTTCCTGTCACCGCTCAGCAGAAAAGACTCTGACTAGTATCCATGAGGACACAGGTTCAATCCCTGGCCTTACTCAGTGGGTTAAGGATCCAGCATTGCCATGAGCTCTGGTATAGGTCACAGACGCAGCTCGGATCTGGCGTTGCTGTGGCTGTGGCGTAGGCCAGTGTCTACAGCTCCGATTCGACCCCTAGCCTGGGAACCTCCATGTGCCGTGGGTGAGGCCCTAAAAAAAATAAGACAAAAAATAAAATTAAAAAACATCAAATCACTATGCTGTGCACCTGAAAGTAATAAGTAATACAACACTGTAAATAAACTATATTTTTAAATATACATTTATGTATAAACCAAAATATATTTTGCCTACTCAATTGGCAAAGAATAAAAAAGAATAAAATTTTCATAAGTTAGAGTCCAGACTTCTGGAAGGAGGGGACAATCTGGCAATATACATCTCAAACCTTTGAAGTTCGAGACTTTGCAGTATCACTTGCATGAATTTATACTAAAATAGTTAAGAGTGTGTTCCAAACAACAATCCTTCAGGTGGTTGATCAGCAATCCTGTTTAAGATTTTGGAAGTCAGAAAGGAGCTTGTGTTAAACAATGAAGATTATGTTGAAAAATGGTGCATCGAGGACATGAAAACATGTTCAGCCATTAAAAACAAAAATGGGGAGTTCCCGTCATGGCTTAGTGGTTAACGCATCTGACTAGGAACCATGAGGTTGCAGGTTCGAGCCCTGCCCTTGCTCAGTGGGTTAAGGATCTGGCGTTGCTGTGAGCTGTGGTGTAGGTCGCAGACACAGCTCGGATCCCGCGTTGCTATGGCTATGGTGTAGGCTGCCGGCTACAGCTCCAATTGGACTCCTAGCCTGGGAACCTCTGTATGCCGCGGGAGTGGCCCAAGAAAAGGCAAAAAGACAAAACAACAACAAAAATGGTATTGTAGAATTAATATTTATCACTATGTAAAGATGTTCACGACATACTGTCAAGTGAAAAATACAGGTTACAAAATAGTATATGCAGTATGTACCAACTTTTGTTTCAAAAGCGGTGTTTGTGATATAAAAGACCCAGAATGCTGTACACCCAGTTTTATCGCGGGTGTCTGTGGGTGAGGAGAAGGGCATGAATTTTTCTTCTTTTAAGCTTTTTTTTTTTCCCCGCAAGTACAATATAGTGCTTTTGTAATAAGGAAACAATTACTTTTGACTTTTTAAAGGAATGCAGTGTAAAATTGAAGGGGATACTCCCTTTTCTGAGATGACACTCTGATGTACAGGGAATGGAAACCAGAAGCAATGCACACATTGCAGAATAATACAGGGATGGCCTCGGAGGCCCGACTCTTTCACCAGTATTCCCACCATATTGTGTTTGCACTGTATTTATACAACATTCTTTCCTCTCTATTCCCACAATAATATTCTTTATGCTGTTTTCCTATCATCCATGGCACATGATTCTGCCTAACCACGTGCTCTGCTCCTGAAAAATGCTTGGCAACTTCAAGGAAGAGATGCTTCTTGAAGAGTAGCATGTGTTCTAACAGAAATTTTTATTTCCCTAAATATCTTATTCCAGATAGACTTCAGAGACCCAAAGTCCCTCAGTGAAGGAGCAGGTAATGACTAAATTTGAGCAGCTTAATGGGGTTCATCTCCACTAACAAGAATAGCTTACATTTTATCCAACCCTCACTACTTGCCAGGCTCCATTCCAAGCATTTTCCATGTACCAACTCAATTAATCCTCACTACCACCCTTCTAGGTACTATCATTATCCTCACTTAGAAGGGAAACTGAGGCAAAGAGAGGTTAAGTAACTTGCTTAATTAAGGACACAAGATTCAAATCTAAGCATTCTGGTTGTGGTCTTAGTAGACTTTTTAACCACAACTCTATAATTCTGGGTCCAAACATTTTGCCATTGTCATTTGGGAAGTTTTACCTTGTCACTAGGCTGTGATTCCACCTTCTGAGAGGGTCAGAGTGGTCCTAGAGAAATACCCTGCATCATCTTTTATCCATTTGCTCCTGATCCTGGAGATGTGGGGTTCCTTCGATCCCCTGGGTCTCCTTTCCTACTTCCCAATGCCATTTTCCCATGGGCTCACACCCAGAGAGCGATATAGGGGTGAGCAACCATTTGGCTTTTGGCATGATGGAGTCTCATAGCACTGTATCCCTGGGGAACTCAGAGTTTTCAGATCGAGCTTCCAGTCTCTCCCACCAGATGCTATATGCTGGGCACACTGAGAACCAGAACCTGTTCAAAATCCCAAGGCATGCCAACAAGTCTGAAACTCTCAGGGCTTTGCTTTTTAGGTTGTTTTGTTTTGTTTCAGAGGGTGAGGGGGCGGTGGCCACACCTGCAGCATGCCTAAGTTCCCGGGCGAGGAATCAAACCCGAATCACAGCAGTGACCCAAGTGCTGCGAATCACAGCAGTGACCCAGTGCTGCGGTGCCAATTCTGGTTTCTTAATGCACTGCACCACAAAAGAACTCTAAATTCAGGTTTTTTTCTGAAATTTCAGGAATTCATTTTATTCAGTGACAACTGAGGCAGGGAGCATGGGAGGAGTCCCTGGGGTGCAAGGAATACAGGGCACCTTGTGCGTAGAGAACTAACTCAAAGTCTATCTGCTTTCTATGATCTCCATCACCAACAACTCTAAACAATGTCAGTGGTAAAATACTCCAACCTAGTGGACTGGACCATTCTCACTAACCCCACCCCACAAGCCTTGGTACCCACGGCTTTCATTCCCAACTTTTCTTTTGTACTACCATTTTATTTGTGAGGCTAACCACTAACCTCCAATATCCTCTCTCCACTGGGGTTCTTGGCATCCCAAGTGATGGGCGAGGAAAATGAGAGGCTTTATTTGGGAGGGAGGAAGCGACTTTAAATGATGTCCTCTTCTCCCCATGAAGGTGTCTGGGAAAGAGGAGCTTGGAAACCAGGTATGGGGCCCAACTCTGGCTTTTCCCCTAAGGGCAGATGTTGTCCCCAAACTTAGAGTCAGGCTCCTGCTGGGAAAGGGAGTGTCTTTGAGACCCACCCCTAATGTCCCAGCTTCTCTTAGACATTCCCTGTGCCCCAAGGCTAAGTTAGTCACTTCCTTCTCGTGCTCCCACAGTGCTTCATACACCCCTTTGTTCAAGCGCTGGGCACACTGGAGCACTCTTAGATCACCCCCCTCTTCAGGCAGCTCCCTGAGGGAAGGAACTTACTTGTTCATCTTTGTTCCCTGGCTTTGACGTATGCAGCCAGTGACACAGAGCAGATGCGCAAAAATGTCCGGTGGAACCGAAAATGGAATCACACCCTGTCCTCGCCTTTCCCCATGAAGCTTGTGTGCATGAGAAATACGGTCTAGGGGGAGGCACCATCCATTCATTCATTCACCCATTCCACCTACGCTTGTTTACTCTTCCGTAATTATCATTACAGTTAGGTGCTGTTTGTTTGTCTTTACTGTCATGGATCTGAGTAGTTTCCTTTGTTAATGATATTAACTTACAAAGCTGAGAGAGGAACAGCAATTCATACAAGATGCGGATGTTTCTGGAAAGAAATTTAGACATTTCAGATGGGATGCTGATGCTGTTAATTCACCCTGTGGTGACTATGGAGACCTGCTAAAGGAGTGGAAGAGGAAGTGGAGGCTGGGTCACCCTCCCTGGGGGCCAAATCTGATGAGAACTGCAGCGCGCTGGCCATCCCACCAAGGCCTGCCCTGCTCTAGGACCGCGAGGAGGCCTCCCTCCAAAAGGGAACGACTTGCTAATAACGAGTGGGGATGAGCTGGGAGGAAAATGTGACAGGACTCGTTCAGCCTTGTCCTGGACACACCCAGTAGAGTCAACGACTTCTGAACCCAAAGAATATTAAAGGAACACAGTGGGGTTGTACCTGGGGCTTAAAAATAAAAAATGTCCACTCATTCAATCCTGTACCAGGAAAGAAATGCCCTACACTGCAAGGATGGTCTTGAGGGGAGATCTGTCCTGAAGAACATCCAACTTATTTATTGAAAAAATGAGCGGCTGACCTGGGCCACTTCCTTCCCTTTAAACAGAAGGACGTGTATAATAGCCTCAACAAGAGCCATGTCAGCAGTAATCACTGCTAAAAAACCTTCTGCCAAGATGAAATTCAACCTTCATAGGCATGTGTTGCGGCGGCATTGTAAAAATATATTTTCTAGGCACCTGAAATGTAAAAGCATGTAAAATAAATAAAAGCCAATTAACAATAGCATCTGGGGAGATGCCGCTTGGGGAAAAGAGAATGGAATGTAGGGGAAATCCTTGGGAAGCACGAAGCTGATAGCTTCAGCAGCACTTCCTGAGGCCTGGCTTTGACCTATTCTGAGAACCTTCTGTGGCCTCTCAGGCAATATTAGCACAGGCAGCATTTGCAAACCGATGTCCCGTGGGTCAAATCCAGCTCACAGCTGTGTTTCATTTGGCTTGAACAGTGTATTCATTTTTTAAAAGTTGAAAATCTGTAAATAGCATGTGTGCTTTCCAGCTTGCCACAGTCCTCACCACTCCCAATTGTCTCACATTGGCTTGTCCATTGCCAAACTTCTGTGGGCATCTAGGTCTGTGACCTTAGTCTAGGTCTATGCCTTGGACTCTGGTTCTCAAATATGACTGCCTACTGGAATAATCCAAGGGAGCTTTATAAAATACCCTTGTCTGGGTCGTATCCTCAAAGATTCCGATTTAATTCACCTTGAATACAGCCTGAGCAGTAGCTTTAGAAGCCCCCTCGGTGACTCTAATGTGCAGCAAAATGTGAGAATCAGTGCTCTCAAGAAAGCCAACTGGCTGGAGTGCTCTGTCCCCAGGGTTTTTTCCAGCAGGCACTGCTTATCTCCAAATTGACTGGTTCCTTTCACCTAAGGCTCCGCTATCTTGTCAGTAGAAGCACTTCCTCACCTAGACTCTTGTATTTAACCTTCTCTGAAGAAGCTCCAGGCCAAACTCCTCAAAGGATCCCTGATGACTTGAGAGATAATAATCCCTTTTGAAATAATGAGTTAGGGCCATTTTTCCAGAGCTTTTAATAGTTGGTGATGTAGCCACAGGCACATTCAGAATCAGTGAACTTCTATTAGGCATGAGGGACTTTCTCATTTGATTCCTCATCTTAGATTTATAACAACATCAAAAAGAAAGTATTGCTCTCCCATTTTATAGGTGGGAAAACAGTGATACCTAGCTCTAGGGCCATAAAAGCCCCATTTTGTAATTCAGGCTACAGCTGAATTTATGTTAATAAACATTCAGCACCTGTTATGCAGTCTGTGGAGGGCTATGTTCCAGAACAGCCCTAACAACTGTTTACAGCCAGCATCTGCTCTGATTCTTCAGTGCCTCTGCTATATTAGATGATAAACATTTGAATTTAGAGTCAGTGTATTAGGAAGCAGGCACTTTGTCATGTCACCCCTGTTGCTAGATCCACAACAAAGGTGAATAAGACATGGTCCCAGTGCTTGAAGGCTCAAGCCTCCAGGGAGAAGTAGACACACTGAAATACTTGCAATACTGCACAAGAGGGTATACACTGAGTTTTGTGAGAGCACTAAGAGGGAAGTATCTGTCTCTATCTGGAAACACCAAGGAAACACCAAGGAAGACTCCACAGAGCAAAAGATATTCAGACCTGCATGGCGAAGGAGGAGTAGGAGTTCCCAGGCAGAGAAGGGGTTGGGGTAGAGGTACTTGCTGAGCAAAGGCAGGGAGGTGCCCCACTGCACAGCACATTCGGAAAATCTGGCTTTGAGTCAGGAAAAGAACTGCAGATTCCCTTGAAAGTTAGTTTATCCTGCTTATCTATAAACCTAATGGCTCTGGATGGCCTTAATTATTTTTTCAGTATCTTGGCCCACCAAGGTGAGTTGCAGATGAGTTTCCCAGCTGCAAAGACAGAGCTCACTGGTGTAACGATATCCCTCGTCTGTTACCCAGCACCTTTCCCTTTTCAAACAGCATTCCAGAAATCTGAACATGACCCTCATCTCCAGCAGAAAGTAATCTCTTTTTCTCTCTCACTATGTACAGTCACAGGCACACTGGTGTTGCTAATTTCCTTGCGTTGGCTAATTCCAATGGCAATGTTATTTTAAAAGTCAGAGCAAAAGAAAGAACTCACAGAAAAGGAGCACACAATGTGAGCATTAATACTTCAGATACTTGCTGAAAATCATCTTGCGACAGTCAGAACCTAAGATATTACACTAATTAATATAGATACATTAGTGTCTATAATTCCTCTTAGCCATGCCTTTTAAAATCCACACTTTGTCCCTTACTCTGGACAACTCTCTTAATGCTGCTGAATTCGGACATTATGGGTTTTTAACATTCAAACTTAGTGAATTATCCAAAGGCTTATTTGATCTAATTATGGTTCCACCTTCCAACGTGAATGCATCATCAGAAGTGGAGCATTGTCCAAGATCAGCCAAAATGTCTGTGCATGAACCTGCATTCCCCTTTTCACGTGCATGCATTTTAGCCTGGAGCAATGGACATGACTTTGATATTCTTCAATATTTTCACGCTGGAAGATCTGTACAAGATTAATTACAAACTTAGGGACCTAGTGTAGCTCAGCCCTTCATTATCATTAATGAACCTTCTTCATCTGTACTAAGAAGAAAGCTCTAGTTGGGTTTATTTCTTGCAGTAGGAATACAAGTCACCCTTAGAAGTTTACTTTGCCAACCTATTTTGTGAAGTAAACCTGCTAATCCATGCAAACTGGAGGATCCACTGGGAATAAAGAAATTTCATGACATTAGCTGGCTGGGGGAAGCCACAATGAAAATCCACTACCTCACAACATATACTTGGTTCATTAATCTGTAAATAGAACCTGGCCTTAATTATTCATGATAATAGCCCTTAATATACTAGTTTGCTGCAGCATAGTTTGTATCAGTAATGGAGGCCTCCATCCTTTAAGAACTTATTACAACTCTCTGCTATTAAATCTTCGCTGAGAGGTGGGGTAAGAGCCTGACCAGGGTTTTCATGGGAATGTCATGTTCGAAGCATAATAATCAGGCTTTACTGTTTTGAAGAGACTTTCATCCTAAGGATCTCAAAGCGATTTATGAGCCTTCATTAGTGCCAGGAGTACCCTGAAGGCACCAGGGTTTTACTATCTTTGTTTTATAGGTGAAGAAACAAGACACAGGCTAGTGAAGTGACTTGCCCAAGGTCACAAAACAAATCAGCAGGACATCTTGGAGAGCACAGGCAGGTTTAGGCAGTGACTGTTTTTCCTCAGCCTCACAAGAAACCGCTTGTGTATCTTTTGAGCTAGAAGGTCATGGCCATGACTTTCAACATTTGGGTGGCCCACAACTACTCTGGCGCATGCACGGCACAAAAGAGGACCTTAGTGCCTGCTGAAGGGAGGAATAAATGATAATCTTACTGGTATTTTTTATTCAAAAATTCCTTACTAGTTACTCAAACTCTTTTATTTACAATCTCTCTCCCACTTTGTATGTCATGTGGAAGAATCCTGTGAAGTATGCTAAATATGCCACTATCGTTTTCACCGTTGCACTAAGAATTAAGTGTTTGCGAGTTTTTGTTCTTAGGAAGAGAGATTTCCGCCTCCCATATTATAGGGTTTTAATAAAGGTCCTTTGCTCTACAGAAGTTAGCCTCTGCTGTTGTACTGGACAGTTCTAGACAATCAAGTGGTAGGTTCTCCTTATAAATCCACCTATTTTTTCTAAACTCTCAAGCTTTAAGAAAACCAAGAAAGAGCTTTTAAAAAATTATTTTTTTATTGCGAGTGACATCTGTAATATGGGTCCCACTTTGAGGTTGGTGGGGAGGATCTTTTTTGTTTGTTTTGCTTTAAATGTGTGTATTTGATCCCAGCTCAGATTTACATTTAAAACATTTTAAAAGTGTGTGCACTCCCAATTGTGTGGAATGCCAGGAAACGAGTTCATTCAGCGAGGAATGAGCTTTCAGCTCTGTCCTTTGTGACAGATTCCAGAGCGTCTCTACCTTAAGGCAGGCGGGTCACCAGGCCGCTTCTGTGACCCCCCCTAACCTGTACCAGGCTGCCGGCAAGCACTCCTGTCAGCTCTGTTTACTCTGGCAAGACTGATGGCATCCAGGTGGATTTCCCAACCCCCGCGCCTCCTCACTCCCCCCACACCCCCAGTTCTCTGCTCAGGCCCAGGAAGATGGTTGCATTTGCCAACTGAATAGTTAGGAAGTGACTTGCTGTGCAAAACTACAGCCTGTGAAAGTGGTTTTTCTCCTGAGTTAAACCAGGGCCTCCACCTGATTCCTCCACCCTCTCCACCACCAGCCCCAGACCCAGCCCCAAACTGTGTCCTCTGGGCTTTAGGAAAATGCTCCTCATGCTTGTTACTGCCCCTGCATCTCCCTGGATAAAGTCGCTTGCCTGGGAGGGCTGCAGTGTTAGGCAGATAATCCTGTTAAGCATCTGGAGGGCCTGGTCAGGGATGTTCAGCTCAAGAATGTCAGGAGTAGATGGAATGGTGCTGGAGGTGGGATCCTGGCTCAGGGCTGAGGGTAAACAGGCTGCTTCCCTGGTGGACATCAGCCTCCGATCTGCCAGCTCCCTCTGGCTGGTGATAAGCTGCTGACCATAAGGACTAATTGTTATGATGGCTGTTAGGTACCAATAAGTGCTGCTGGCCCCTTAGATGGGTGCTAAACACTAGGGACTCACCATGAGTAAGCCTCCATCCCCAGGTAATGTGTGCCGAGGTAGGGGAGGGGAAAGGTGAAGTTAAGGAACCAGACAGCAAACACTAAAAAACAAGTTACAGAATCTGGAAAGAGAACGATCCCTGAGGAGTGGAAGAAACTGAGGTGGTGCTGGAAGGAACAACAGGCACCAGAATGCGGAGGAGAAAATGGAGGGTGCTCCTGACAGGTGAAATGACCTAAGCAAAGGTGCTGAGGCAGGAACTAACAAGCTGTACTCAGGGAACAATGATAGAGGACTACGGCTGGTGCAAGGGTTCACACTGTGGGTAACGGAAGTGTGAGGGTGGAGAGCCAGGGCAGGGCCAGGTGAAGAGGGCCTTGAGGGCCAGGCAGAGGGGTTATTCAGCAGGCAAAAAGAAAAAAGCTCTGGAAGGATTACCCTGGGCGGGTGACATGATCCAGGTGGTATTCTAGAAAAATTAATCCAGCATCAGTGTGTAGGTGGAAAGACTGAAAGCAGGAAGCTAGTTGACTATAGTAACACACACATGGGGTTAATAAGGGCTGGGAGGTGGCTGCTTAACCTCTTCTCAGTCTGGAGCCTTCTTCAGCCCCCTACCTTCTACGCCCTTCCATGGTTAACATTATCCCTTAGGTCTTGGCTTAAATGCCTCTTCTTCCAGGGAGACTTTCCTGACCGATTCCCAATTCGGCAGGGTCCCTCTGCTGTATGTTCCCATAGACACCCACTTGCTTTGTCATAATTACCTCACTCTGTGTGTGTGTGTGTGTGTGTGTGTGTGTGTGTTTCTTGGGGGAGGGGCCCAGGAAAATACATACAACACAAAATTTACCATCTTAACCATTTCTAAGTGTACAGTAGTGTTAAGTAGGCACATTTTTTGTGTAACCATCACCACCATCCTTTTCCAGAACTCTTTTATCTTGCAAAACTAAAACTCTGTACCCATCAAACAACTCTCCAATTCCTTCTCTCCATCACCTGGCAACCATTATCCTACTTTCTGTCTCTATGAATTCGATCACTCTTAGGGACCTCATATAAAAAGTGGAATCATACAGTCTTTGTCTTCTTGTGACTGGCTGATCCACTTAGCGTAATGACCCTAAGGTTCACCCACGTGGTAGTATGTGACAGGATTTCCATCCTTTTCAAGGTGAAATATATTCCATTGTATATACATCACATTTTGTCTATCCATTCATCTGTTGATAAATATTTTCGGACTTTTTAAAGAAATACAATAAACTCTGATAGATTAGAACAGAACAGAACAAAAAAAATAGCAGACTGCATACTTGTAATGGGAGTAAGTATTGAGAGGGAGAGTCACTTGTCAGAACTCCAATATAATGAGATTAGCAAAATAGGAAATAAAATTTATATCATGTCCCCAGAATTTAGTGACATGAAATAAATCCCGTCTTTATCTTGTATGTAGTGCAAATGTTTAGGTGGGTGTTGCCGACTTTATATACTGATTCATCTCATCTTAAACCACCAAAATTAGAGAATGAGGAGTGATAAAGTGCTAGTTCTCTTGGCTACGCTTCCCCAGGTATTCTTTACTCTGTGGTAGCATTCTTTGCTCTCTGGCATTATCTGTCTCAGAATACACATAGACTAGCTGAGTAAGACCAGTCCTTGCGGCTGCACGAACCTAGAGGCTCTCACACAACCAGAATACAGTCCTCTGTTTATTTGCTTCCTTGGCCACTGGAGTTTGGATTGAGCTTCCAATATGAGCCCTAGAGCCCTTTCTCTCCAAACGCCCCTCAGCTTTGTGCTCCCAGCACCTCATGTTAAACCCTGGACAGGAATCCTTCCTTTAGAGCAGACCAGGGGTTTAAGACAGCTGGCTGAAAAGTTTATACCTTGAGGCTACAGTTATACAAATGTGGGGGAGGACACACACACACCACACACCACACACACACACACACACACACACACACACACCCTGGGGCGGAGGAAGCAAAGAAGAGGTTGCACGTAGCTTTGGTGACTGTGGGATAGTAAGGACAGGATATGAGTAACCATCACCTCAAATCCTTTCCCTAGTCATCTGCAGGAACATCATCCCCCCACCCTCCATGTGATCCCTTTATTCTGGCTATTACACAAATGTTTGGTGGACACAGTTAGCACAATGTAAGTGTACAGTGATGTCTATGGTCTGTGGGTACAGGGAGGGCCTCTGCTGACCTATGCTTAGTGATTGCCCTCAGGCCCAGGGACTGCACTGGGCCAGGAGCAAAGTCATCAATAAACATCTCTATATAAACAAAAACTGTGAGCTGGAAATAACATACACCGGTAGTTGTTTAATATAATGGTCACATCTCTTGACATATTCCACAGTTCAAATCCATAAGGCACTGAAATGTAGGTAGAAGCTGTGGTTGGGAGAATCATGTGTAATATGATTATGCTACTTTTCAAATAGGTAATAAAGTAGTTCAAAAATGAAAGAAACATATCTAACACTTGCTTGTTGCAAGTGAACTTTAAAATTGTTCTTGGCAGTCAGAACACCTTTTGAGATGTAGAGACACTGAAGACATGAAATTAATACTGAACTTTCAATATAACCTATACATTTGGGGAGTTCCCTGGTGGCTCAGCAGGTTAAGGATCCAGTGTTGTCACTGCTACAGCTCAGGTCGCTGCTATGGTGAGGGTGCAGTCTCTGGCCCAGGAGCTTACACATGCCACAGGCTCGGCCAAAAAAAATTACACATTTAGAAGTGGGACTTACTCAAACTTAGGTCAACACTTTTAGCCCCTCTCCATGTGACATTTATCAAAAACATAAGCTTACAAGTGGTCAGCAGAGTAGACGGGTTCAAACGTACACCATGAGAAATTGGGAACCAAGGCCAGGATCACTACAGAACCTGATCCAAACCCTGAGCACAGATCCAAACACTGAGGAGTGACATGCCTTCTCTAAGGTCCTAGATGCCAGGCGGAGCTTCTCTCACCTCCATAAGTATGTGGCTTTTCTAAAAGCCATAGGCCCAAGTGCCAGTCTTAGTCTTTTTTTTTTTTTCCAGGCTCCTTTAATGAGTAAGAGAATCCCACATTAATCTCAGATTTATACAGTGATGCCATATCCAGTCCCCACTCTTTCTGAATCAACAATGAGCAGATGAATTCAATGCAGATGAAATGAGAATAAAAGAGCTTCCTGAAAATGGCTTTTAAATGACAGTTTTGGCTAAGGTTCAAAAAGATACATGCACCCCTATGTTTACAGCAGCACTATTTACAATAGCCAGGACATGCTAACAGCCTAAATGTCTATCAACAGATGAATGGATTAAGATATGGCATATATATATATATATACACACACACACACATATATATGCCATAGAATACTACTGAGCCACAAAAAAAGAATGAAACAATGCCATTTGCAGCAATATGGATACACTACAGATTATCATACTAAGTGAAATAAGTCAGAAAGAAAAAGACAAATACCACATGATATCACTTCTATGTGGAATCTAAAATATGGCACAAATGAACCTATCAACTAAATAGAAATAGACTCACAGACATAGAGAACAGACTTGTGGTTGCCAAGGGGAGGTAGGGATGGGGGAGGGGGTGGGTAGACTGGGAGTTTGGAGTTAGTAGATATAAAACATTACATTTAGAATGGATAAACAATAAGGTCCTACTGTATGGAATAGGGAACTACATCCAATCTCCTGAGATAGACCATGATGGAAAATAATGTAATGAAAGAATCTCTATATATGCATGACTGAGTCACTCTGCTATACAGCAAAAACTGGCACAGCATTGTAAATCAACTATACTTTAATTTTTTAAAGAGAGATCATTGGAGTTCCCACTGTGGTGCAACAGGATCTGCAGCATTTTGGGAGTACTGGGATGTGAGTTCAATCCCTGGCCTGGCACAGTGGGTTATGGATCTGGCGTTGCCACAGCTATGGCTTAGATCAAGGCTATGGCTCAGATCTGATCCCTGGCCTGGGAGCTCCATATGCTGCAGGGCAGCCAAAAAAGAGAGAGAGAGAGAAAGAGCATTATAACACAAGGGCGTATGTTGCCCAGAGGTGAGAGGCAGTAAAGCATGTGATTAAAACTGAGGATGGTGGCTGAGTTCAAGCTCTGCCATTTATTAGCTATATGAACTTGGGCAAGTACTCAACCTCTCTGTGCCTGTTTTCCCATCTATCGGATGGGTTATAATAGCATCTACCTCATGAGTTGTTGTAAGGATTCAATGAGTCAACAGAAGTAAAGTGCTTTACAATTTTTAAAAATATGACTGTTTGGGGGTCTTCAAAGAGATAAATGAATGAAGAGCATCCACAAAAGAATAAAATAAAAGAACAAAACTTATGAAACAAAACAGGTGGAAATGAAATAAGAACAGAATATGAAAAAGAACTTATAATAAATCTTAGAATTGAAAATACATTTATTCATATAAAATATACTCCTATATATTTGACACAAGAGAAGTAGAAAACTGGAGACAGCACCAAGAAATTTACCAAAATTGAGCATAGAAAGATAAAGCTAAATAACAAGGAGCAATCAGAAAACTAGGTGATGGATAGAGAGTTTCCAGCATATGTTTAACAGAAGTCTGGAGTAAGAAAAAAGAGAAAATGAGGAAAGCAATAGTCGAAGAACTGTTGGCTGAGACTTTTTCCTCATATAGAAGAACGCACCAAATATTGAGCAGAATAACTTAAAATAAATCATTCCTAGTCACATCATTATGCAACTACAAAAAAAAAAATCAAGGATAAAAAGTAAAGCTACATAAGGGGCAAGAGAGGTTTCCAGCGGATCAACAGTTAGATCAACAGTGAACCACTCATCAACAATACCAGAAGCTAGAAGACTTCTAACAGGATAAAAAAAAAAAAATAGTCAGAATTCTTCATACATTTAAACTATCATTTATGAGTCAGAGCCAAATAAAGTCTTTTCATAGTTACAGTGTCTAAGGGCATGTGCCATTCATAATCCTCACTGAAAAGACTACCAAAGGACTTACTTCAGCACAAAGAGAAGTGAACCCAAAGGGATGGAAGAAGATGTGAACAGAGAACCCAAAATAGAGGAAAATATATTGGTAGGTTAATGATTGACTATAAGTTCAGGCCAGAAGTTATCTGAAGACTCATAAGATAAAGAGGAAATGTTGAAACATGAGCCAAAATGAAGAAATAATTCAAAAATGAAGAAATAATTCACCAGCATTACTAAGAAATGACTTGGTCTGCTCTAGATTCTCTTTGTTCAGCCATTCAGTACAGGAGGGATGAGTGACCTGCATCTACTGATTGATTTATACTCCAGTCTTATTCCAAGAAAGTTTTAGGTTAGCTAACCTGCAGCTATTACTGGTCTATCCTTCATTTTCAGATCCAGGAACTTCCTGAGGGAGTCATTGGCAGCCTTTTGATTGAACCTTTGGCACTAGTCCCAGGGAGGGCTCTCCATGTTCAAATGAATCATGAGATGTGGAGTTTTTAAGCAATCCGGTCCCTCAGGTCTTCCAGACAAACACAGTAAAGACTTTTAGAAAAACTCAAACTCAAACAAAAAAAGAATATGGGACCTATGAAAAAATTTTGCAGCAGTAAAGAATACATAAGACTCTCAGGGAAAATCTCCCTCCTCAAGTAGGTAAAC
This sequence comes from Phacochoerus africanus, assembly GCF_016906955.1. NCBI lineage: Eukaryota > Metazoa > Chordata > Mammalia > Artiodactyla > Suidae > Phacochoerus > Phacochoerus africanus. Next base: position 52,746,118 of record NC_062552.1, read on the forward strand.
TTGAAAAATAAAGCTGTTTTATATTTCCAATGACATAAAATAATTCTTTACATCAATCAATGAACAGGTCAGCATAAAAAAGAATACAACAAAAGTATACCCATAATATCTGAAACTGGATCTTCATTAAAAGCAATAAAAGCAGAAGTTCCCGTTGTGGCACAGCGGAAACGAATCCGGCTAGGAACCATGAGGTTGTGGGTTCGATCCCTGGCCTCAATTAGCAGGTTGGGGATCTGGCGTTCCCGTGAGCTGTGGTGTAGGTCTCAGATGTGGCTCAGATCTTGTGTTGCTGTGACTCTGGTGCAGGCCAGCAGCTGTAGCTCCAATTGGACCCCTAGCCTGGGAACCTCCATATGCCATGGGTGTGGTCTTAAAAAAAAAAGCAGTAAAAGCAGAATGAAAACTACTGAGAACCTATTCATCCAAATAGATGATAATGTCAAGAATGATACACCAAATACAGAAAAAATCAATATACAATATTTTAAATGAAGCAAAAAGAAGACAATACATATGAAGAACAGGACACAGACCTGAGAACCAAACTGTGAACAAAACATTCCTAATAAAGAAGAATGGCTGTTAACTACTGATTACCAAAGCTTCCAGAATTGAGGGGAAAACAATCTGACAATGGAAATCAAAAGGACTCACTGGATTACCCCAGATAAGATCAATAAAAAGGAAACATTATTCACACATATCCCAGTGTGCTCTTAAACCTCAAAAGGGAGTTTCCACTGTGGCACAGCGGATTAATGATCCAGCTTGTCTCTGTGGAGCCACAGGTTTCATCCCTGATGTGGCACAGTGGGTTAAGAATCTGGGAGTTCCTGTCGTGGCGCAGTGGTTAACGAATCTGACTAGGAACCATGAGGTTGCGGGTTCGGTCTCTGCCCTTGCTCAGTGGGTTAACGATCCGGCGTTGCCGTGAGCTGTGGTGTAGGTTGCAGACGCGGCTTGGATCCTGCATTGCTATGGCTCTGGCGTAGGCCAGTGGCTACAGCTCTGATTCAACCCCTAGCCTGGGAACCTCCATATGCCTCGGGAGCGGCCCAAGAAATAGCAACAACAACAACAATAACAACAACAAAAGACAAAAAAAAAAAAAGAATCTGGTGTTGCTTCAGCCGTGGCATAGTTTTCAGCTCTGGCTTGGATTCGATCCCTGGCCCAGGAACTTCCATGTGCCACAGGGACAATCAAAAAAAGAAAAAACAAAATTCAAGGGAAAGTTATATACCTATTGTCTGATAATCAGTTGGGGAGGGGGAAATGTCATATTCAAAAATGTTCAAAAATAAACTATAGAGGCAGAAACAGAAAAAAAAAAGTGTTCAAATAAAGCTTGTTTTATGTATCTCTTCTGAAATAGTCAGTGTTAAAAGAGAAAGGAGAAATAGCTATAGTCCACTCATATGGAGAGGTAACACCCAAGGATTTCATTCCTAGCCACACAGGCTGTTCATAAAAAGGGAAATAAGAAAATTTCTGAGATTTGCAGTGACTCAAAAACATTAATAAGCTCCATGCTGTTTATGCAGAGATTCTTCAAGAGTATTCAAATCATTGTGGTCAGAATTAGTTAAAGAACTATTATAATTAAAAATAAGTAGTAATTGCTATTGAAATTAAGTTAGGGAGATATGTATTCAAATCTACATTAGGTTTTTACAAGTAATGGAAAGAATCTTACCGATGTCTAAATAACTGATAAGGATATTGGGACAAAAGAAAATGACATCTTGAAAGAACAAAAGATGAAGTTTTAGATTGTGGTAGACAGATTTATTTATTTATTTATTTATTTATTTATTTATTTATTTTTGCTTTTTAGGGCTGCACCTGCGGCATATGGAAGTTCCCAGGCTAGGGGTCCAATCAGAGCTACGGTTGCTGGCCTACACCCCAGCCACAGCAACACAGCAATGCCGACTGCAACCTACACCACAGATCATGGCAACATTGGATCCTTAACCCACTGAGCGAGGCCAGGGATGGAACCCACAACCTCATGGTTCCTAGTCAGATTCGTTGTCACTACACCATGACAGGAACTCCTAGTAGACAGTTTCTAAGGGGGTCCCCATGGAGCCCTTCCTCCCAGTGTTCAGGTTCTTGCCAAATCTCCTACCCTGCACTATGAGCTGGACCCAGGAACACTCTTCAAACAAAGCACAGCAGAAGCAATGGGATGTCACTTCCAAGGTGAGGTTATAGAAAGATTCTGGCTTCCGTCTTGATCACCATTGCTTGTTCTCTCTCGCTCGCTCTGAAGGAAGTACTGCCATGTTGTTGTGAGCTGCCCTATTGATAGACTCATGTGGCAGAAACTGATAACTCTGGCAAACAGCCAGCCAGGATCTGATGCCTGCCAAAAGCCACATGAGTGAGCTTGGAGGTGGAGCTTTTGAGAACTGCCAACAGCCACACGGGCGAGTTGGAAGCAAATTCTTCCCCACTATGCCTTGGGATGACTGCTGTGCCAGCCAACGTGACTGCAGTGTTATTAGAGACTCTGAGCCAGAGGTCCCAGCTAAGCCATGTCCTATGAGATAATAAATGTTTGCTGTTTTAAGCCACTAAATTTCAGGATAATTTTTTACATGATAATATGTAACTATCATATCTGTTGTCTGATATATTTTAGATTTTAGAAGAATGGGAAGAGGAAGGGGAAAAATAAGGAAGCTCAGATGGGCATAATATTTCTTTCTTCCATGAAAGGGAGTCAAAAGATATCAGCTTTGATTAGGTACAGAACAAAAAATTTATAAAACATTTCAAGAGGAGTTCCTGCTGTGGCACAAAGGACTGACAGGCAGCATCTCTGGATCACTGGGACACAGGTTTGATCCCCAGCCTGACATAATAAGTTAAGGATCCAGCATTGCCACAGCTGTGGAGTAGGTCACAACTGTGGCTCAGATCTGATCCCTGGCCCCGGAACTCCATATGCCACAGGGCAGCCAAAAAGAGAAAGGAAAAAAAAAACATTTCAAGAAAATTATAACTGGGATTAACAATATGGTGATTAGCTTCCAAAATAGCCCAAAGTAAACAGAACATATTGCATGTATCAGCACGAAAATAGAAAACAAACACTGAGAAAGCATGCAATGAAATCTCTTAAGTCAGAGTGAGTATAGCAATTAGACCAGGTACCACCACAGAGAATCTCGGGTTGGTTTAAAAAAGAGAATCCAACAATATTTGCTTATTTAGTAAATAAATATATCTATTGAGCACCTACTGGGATACCTAATGAACAAGGCTGACTCAGTGTGAGGTTAAATACAAACAAGCAACTATAATACAGGATATCAAGTGCAACAGAGGGAAGTACCGGACAAAAGAATTACATAACTTTTTCTACATTAGTATTTTTAACCCCTTTTATTTTAGGCTATCCACATATCAGCAACACCCTCCAAGCAGCCTTCCAAGATTTCCAAGACCTAAGTTTTAAACACATAGGAACGAATAGAAATTATATTGGCCATAATCTCTGATCATTGATGTAGTAAAGTGAGAAAGGATAAAGTTTAAGACCAAAAAGAGTTACTAGTATATTGGAAAGACTTATGTAACATCTGGCTTAAAGAAAATATTAATAATACCATGAGATGATTTAGAAAAATGATTATGAATATGCTACTAAGAAAACATAGCGGAAGTTCCTGTTGTGTTGCAGCGATAACAAACCCAACCAGTATCCGTGAGGATGCGGGTTCAATCCCTGGCATTGCTCGGTGGGTTAAGGATCCAGCGTTACTGTGAGCTGTGGTGTAGGTTGCAGACGAGCTCAGATGCTCTGGCTGTGGTATAGGCTGGCTGCTGCAGTTCTGAGTTGATCCCTAGCCTGGGAACTTCCATAAGCCACATGTGTGGCCCTAAAAAGCAAAACAAAAGAAAGGAAAAGAAAAGAAAAGAAAAGAAGAAGGGAGGAAGGAAGGAAGGAAAGAAGGAAGGAAAGAAGGAAGGAAGGAAGGAAGGAAGGAAGGAAGGAAGGAAGGAAGGAAGGAAAGAAAGAAAGAAAGAAAGAAAGAAAGAAAGAAAGAAAGAAAGAAAGAAAGAAAGAAAGAAAGAAAGAAAGAAAGAAAGAAAAGAAAAAAGAAAGTATAGTAGGAGTTCCCATCGTGGTGCAGCGGAAATGAATCCAACTAGGAACCATGAGGTTGGGGGTTCGACCCCTGGCCTCGCTCAGATGGTTAAGGATCCTGCATTGCCGTGAGCTGTGGTGTCTGTAAGTCACAGACGTGGCTTGGGTCTGGCATTGCTGTGGCTGTGGCATAGGCCGGCAGCAACAGCTCTGATTAGACCCCTAGCCTGGGAACCTCCACATGACATGGGGTGTGGCCCTAAAAAGACAAAAAAAAAGGAAAAAGAAAATAAAGTAAATGTGGCTAATGAGATATTCAGAGTTGAATTTGTACCATGGAATAGTCTTTTTGAAAAGAATTTAGTATTCGATTTGAAATTCAAAATACAGAGCATTCCCACTGTGGTGTAAGGGAATCAGTGGCTTCTCTGGAGGACTGGGATGCAAGTTTGATACCTGGCTCAGCATGGTGCATTAAGGATCTGATATTGCCACAGTTATGGCATAGGCTACAACTACAGCTCAGGTAGATCCCTGGCCCAGGAACTCCATATGCTGCCATGTGGCCCAAAAAAGAAAAAAAAAAAAAGTTCAAGCTATGGAATGCAAAAGAAGTCCTAAGGAAAATTAAATTAAGAAAATAATAAAGATAAAAGAAGCTGACTGGTTGAAGAAACAAAACAGACAATATAGTGAGAACAAAATTAGGAATGAGAAAACTAACATATTATTTATAATATTTTTAAATTATTATGTAATAGCACTCAGTTGTAAGTTATTTAATTTTGAAATAGCAATTGAATGGATATTTCTCCCTAAAGATAAATAATCGAAAGTAAAAGAAACAGAAAACTTAAAAAGAGTGATAAAGAAAAACAAATAGAAAAATATATATAAAAATAAAACCTCTACCCCCGCCCATCAGTAGGCAAATATATAGGTGAATGCTGTCAAATCTTAGAGAAACAGATAATTTCCATGTTAGAAAAAAATTCCACCACATTGAGAAAAGTGGGAAGCTACCACCTTATTTTATAAAACAAACAAGTCCAGGGACACCAAACTTCTTTGACTTACAGGCACACAAAGACAGGCCAATCTTCCTTATAAGCAGAGATATGAAAACCTAAAATGGTATGGAATTCCAAAGGACACTGACTCACTTCAGTACCTCAACAATCATTCACTGAGCACCTCTTACACCCAACACTACACAAAACCCCGGAAGACATTAAATTAGTAAGATTTGGTCCTTGTCATCAAGGAGCAAAGGGTATAATGGGGGGGTGGCATATAAAAGAACAATTAAAATGTGTTAATTGCAGGAGTTTCCATCGTGGCTCAGCAGAAACAAATCTGACTAGCATCCATGAGGATGCGGGTTTGATCCCTGGCCTCGCTCAATGGGTTAAGGATCCGGCATTGCCATGAGCTGTGGTATAGGTCACAGATGTGACTCGGATCTGGCATTGCTGTGGCTGTGGCCTCGCTCAATGGGTTAAGGATCCGGCATTGCCATGAGCTGTGGTATAGGTCACAGATGTGACTCGGATCTGGCATTGCTGTGGCTGTGGCCTCGCTCAATGGGTTAAGGATCCGGCATTGCCATGAGCTGTGGTATAGGTCACAGATGTGACTCGGATCTGGCATTGCTGTGGCTGTGGCGTAGGCCAGCAGCTACAGCTCCAATTTGACTCCAAGATGAGGAACCTCAATACGCCGCAGGTGCAGACCTAAAATTTAAAAAAAAAAAAATTAAATTAAAATTAAAATATGTTAACTGCAAAGGAAATGTATTTTTCAGCATGGAATAAGAGCATCTAGCCCAGTATGGAAAAGGAACACAGGACTACCAGCAAAGACTTCTTGGAGGTCAGTGTGCCTGAACTAAGCCTAAAGGAAAAGTAGAGGTTAGCTAAGAGGGAGGTGGAGGGAGCAACGTTTCACCTCAGCCAGCAAGACTACTCCAGGCAGAGGAGACTGGAGGGGAGGCAAGCTTACACAGAAAAAAAACTACTATGCACCACAATGGTCTACAGGCCTAGGACCACACATACTGTTTTTCATATTGTATTAATAGGGTTTAAACCAAAAGAGGCAGAATATGAAGTATAAACAACAGGTGGCTGAGGAACAAGAAAAGTGCAGCTGGAGGAAGAGGAGCCTATGAAGGACATGGAGCACATCTAGTGAGAGAGGAATGAGGAAAACCAGGAGTAAGAGACATCATGGAACTCAGGGAAATTGTGGTCCACAGAGACTAATCCAGCAGAGAACAGTGTGAACAACTGAAGAATTCCCATTGGATGAGAACTCGAGGAGGTGAGAAGTTAAGTGTAGACTTCTCCAAGCATGGACAAGAAGAAGAGGAAGACCGGAGGTGTGAGATCAAGGGAATGTTCTGGGTTTTGGTTTCTAGCGTTGTTTCAGATATTTGTGCTGCACACCAAACCACTCTGAAAGTTATGACTTAAAACAAGGATTTATTATTTCTTGGGATTCTATCCGTTGATGCAGTAGCTCTTCCGCTGGTCTCTCCTTTGGTCACTCTTAGGCTATATTCAACTGGTGGGTCATGAGATTGGGCTGGTTGGGACACTAGGCTTTTCTGTCCATGTGGTTGCAGAATGTGTCTTCTAAAGTGGTCCCTTGAGCCTCTTCCACATGGCCATTCTCTCTAGCAGGATGGTCTGGACTTTGTTATGACATGGCAGCTGGGCTCCAAAGGAGACTAATCCAAGAGAGATAAACTCAGTGTTACCAAGCCTCTATTTGCATTACAACTGCTAATGAACTTTTATCCAAAGAAAATTACATGGTTAAGCCTAGAGACCCCTTGGGAGGGTGTGAATCCTGGGAGAATTGGAAAGTGGAATCTATCCATATGAATCCACCCTGAGTGTTATTCCCCTTGAAATGAGAGAGCGTTTAAAATGTTTAAAGGCTGGGCCCCAAGAGCTAGTTGGAAGTTAGACACTGAAGACACAGGAAGGAGAGATTATTACTCATAAGGTCCCAGATGGTGCACTTGGAGGGGAAAGGAAGAAGAACATCATCCTATGAGATAGGACGAGGATTTAAAACAGCTTTTTAGGAGTTCCTGTTGTGGCTTAATGAAAAAGAACCCAACTAGTATTCATGAGAATGTGGGTTCAATCCCTGGCCCCTGGTTGCTGTGAGCTGTGGTGTAGATTGAAGACGCGGCTCAGATCTGGCACTGCTGTGGCTGTGGAGTAAGCTGGCAGCTGTAGCTCTGATTCGGCCCCTAGCCTGAGAACTTCCATATGCCATAGGTGTGGCCCCAAAAATATAAATAAATAAAATAACATATAAGTTTTTAAATGCATTTTGGTTAAATCACTGAAGGAAATAAAAAGGAGAGTTGTCTATGGAAATGTGGCACTGGGGTAGAGACTTGGAATTTGTGGTAACACCTACTCCACCATCATTTTACTTCTCTGCCCACACTCAGTCTGCAATGTTAAAACGACAGAGACTGATTATAGTATTGATCCAGGTTTGGAATTTGGTTGCGGGATGCTGCAGAAGGATAATGGTTTACTCCACAGGTAAAACACAGAGGCCAGGAAGAGACAGATAGAGAAAGCAGAGGAGTCAGGAAACTTAGAGCTCTTCGTAGGTTCAAAATACATTAAAGTGTGAACACAGATGTGAGAAAGGGAAGAGAAGTTGAAGCCTGAGGAGGTTCAAGAATTGCAGGGCCAGATTATTGGATGTGCAGACCATATGAACACTGAAATCCAGGAATTAATGAAGGGCGGGGCAGGGGGTGGGGGCACAAAGTTCTAAGCCAATCCCTGGTGTCAGCAGTGAATGATGGGAGGTGACCAAAAAGTGACAGTTCTGCTGAGGGGCTGCTCATGAGCCCAGAGAATGAGTCTGTTTTGTCCTCAGGCACCAAGACAGTGCCTGACACATAAAAGGCCATCCGTACTAATAATTGTTTGTGGAATAATGACTATACTCTGCCTCTTTCACTCAAGAGATTTAGAAAACCAAGACTCCCAAAGCTGCGCAGCTAGTGGTGAGCTAGCCAAAGCCTCCCACCTCCTTGCAAAACTACACTGAATGTGGATTTCTTTCTCAACCTTCCCAGAGGCAGCTGTCAGTTTTATTATTTTATTATCTCAAAACCATTTAAGTGGCATTTGTCATACCTTGGGTACTGGGATGGAATATCCTGAAGTTGAATAAAGGGAATGGTTAAAAATCTTCCTTGAGGCCAAGAGGGATTTATTCACTTATTAGAAATACCTCGCATGCATTTTCAAGGCACATTCAAGGAAGCTGGTCCTGTAACCATATCCTAGCCAGTTTGCTGACATTTCGTTGTTCTTCTATAGGTGCTATGGTCTCATCTTGATTAAGACTCAGAAGGTCAGGAAGTAGCACACACACACACAATAGCTGTCCACCCATAGTCACCATGGATTTTTTTCTTAGACTCTGTAGGTTTAAAGAAATTCATTAGCCTTCAGCTGAGTAGGTCTGGGCTGTTAAAGTCTTCCCCACTGTTATCTTTAAAGAAAAATGAAAACATCTCCCCCAAAGGCTATTGTCCATTATGGAATCCAACTGAAGGAGGAGGGTGGTGACATGCTCCTCGTTCCCAATGGACCAAAATTTCAAAGCTTCAAATGTGTGGTAAATCTAACCAAAGATAAAGATTTGCAGGTGTTTTTTGCATAAAAGCAAGAAGGGCAGATGTATCTGAAACGTGCTTCTAACCAAATGGGACATCTGCAATCCATTAGGGGGTGTCCTGAAGAGAGAAAGTGAGAGGGGAGGTTCAGGCAGAAAGCCTGCTCTGCAGAAACACAGCATGAGATGTGTGCGGACACTTCTGTCAGGATCTGAGGACACTCAGGTTATTAAAAAAAAAAAAAAAAAAAGTTACCTTTCCAGGGGTAAACTTACATCTCTGTCCAATGACCCAGTTCCTCTTTTTTTCTTTCCTTCTATCACGTTATCTTTGAAATGTCAGTGGCTTCTCGTTACTCAAGTACACCTACATGTTTTAGTATTTAAGACTTGGCAGCCAGCTCAGATAAAGAGAACATTCCCCTCTTTGAGTGTGTGGACCTTCCTTTCCCAAAATTCACAGAGAGCGATTGGTGTCCTGATTCAGCTTCATACATGCCCACAGAACAAAGCAAAATCGTCACCACGGTATTACTTGCAGGTTACTCACTGGCTGTTATGTGTCCTGTTTCAGACTCCCAAAAAAACCACTAACTTTTATTAGAAGGTGTGTAACAAAGGCTTTTGCAAAATACCCATGGCTATGCAATGATTCGGAGGTGTGTGGTTCCTAGAATGGATGTTATGAAGGTCACTAGATTTTAATATGTAGGATCCATGCCCAGGGCTTCCTTTTGGCCTCCCTTTGAAGTCTTAGATTGAGCTTCAATGCCTGGGCCCAAATTGAGCATAACATGAAACTGGGTTGTTCCTTAAATGAGTTCCTTCATGAGCACACAGCTCTGTTTCCTGTATAATGTCTCTTACTTACTGGCCTTTTGATAAACCATTAGTGCTGGGGCATTTTGTTAATTACTAAACTGCTGGTGACAGACAAAACTGGCCTGTTAAAACTTGTGTTGTAATTTGAGGATTAAAAGCCACACCTCTGGAAAACGTTGGTATCAGGACTGATTTGGTGTCGGAGACAAGGTGCTAGAAGACACAGTTCGACAAAGTGGATTTTCAAGTGCAGTTGGCAATTACATTTTCAGAAGTCTTCAATTATGCCATTTACAAGAAGGTACTTTTAAGAAGCTACATGTCAGGAATGTGTTTTTAAATCTCTTCATATATACATTTATAGGTAAGCCCATATTTATGAAGCACCCACTGCATGTAGAAGAGCCCTGTGCTAGATACAGTAAAAATCAACAGTCCCTACCCTCTGAATCTCATAAACCAAGAAGAAAAGTCCCTTTAAAAATTAAATTAGGAGTGGAGTTCCTGCTGTGGTACAGCAGGTTAAGGATCTGGTGGTGTCTCTGCAGCGGCATGGGTTTGATCCCAGGCCCAGCACAGAGGGTTAGGGAGCTGGCATTGCTGCAGCTGTGGCAGAGATTGCAGCTGTGGCTTGGATTCCACTCCTGGCCCAGGAACTGGCCTTGGGTGCAGCCAAAAAAAAGGGGAGAGGGGGAATTAAAATATGTGGTCAGTGCATCTCTGGAAAATATTTTACTTAAGAGCAAGGAGAAAATCATGACTACACCATCAATGTGCTTCAGTTAGAAGGATCTCCTCACTCGCTCAAGGTTTGTGGATTAAGGGCCTGTGTTCAAAGAGTCTCTCCTAATCTTTTGTCACCAATGTCATCTAAAAGTGTAAGAATGAACAAAGACTGTTATGACAGAGGGCACTTAGTATTTCATTTATCCTTTATCCCAGAATAATCTTCCAGTAAAACTGAATGTTAAATTTCTATTATCAGCTGAGAAGCTTTCTATTGAAAATAAAGTGGGGGGACCTCAAATTGGTTTAAATGATAAAAGTGACTTAATTGTTCACAAATTTAAAAGGGCCAAAGGCTTCACACGTGGTTTGATCAAAGTTTCAGCTTGATTGCCCTAACAATTCTCTCAACTCTATTCCATCTCCATGTGTTCCATTCCCATTCCCCTTCTGGTTTCCTCTCACTGTTCACAAGATGGCTGCAAGTAACATTCAGGATTACATGCCTCTTTCATGACTATGGAGAAAGAAGAACTTGGTTTCTCGTCACCATCAAATAAATATCCTGAGCTTTGAGCTGACTGGACCACCCTGGAACCAATCCCTGCGGCCAGGAAAAAAATCTCGGTGCTGACTGGTTTAAGCATTGGTTTCCTGAACCAATCACCTGCAGGACTGGGCTGGGTACCAGCCAGAAGAAATGGCTGCTACACACTGGAGGAGAAATGACATGGAAGTCAAGAAGGCAAACACAGCCTAGCATCTGTTACAATCCTTTTTCATGAATAGCCTCTGCATTACTAATTAATTTGTATTCAATGGTAGAGATGAGGTCTGTAAAGAGGAATCTACTTCCTCTAAATCTGATGTCAGAATTTAAAGATGGGAGTTCCCATCATGGCGCAGTGGTTAACGAATCCGACTAGGAACCATGAGGTTGCGGGTTCGGTCCCTGCCCTTGCTCAGTGGGTTAACGATCCGGCGTTGCCGTGAGCTGTGGTGTAGGTCGCAGACGCGGCTCGGATCCTGCGTTGCTGTGGCTCTGGCGTAGGCCGGTGGCTACAGCTCCGATTCTGCCCCTAGCCTGGGAACCTCCATATGCCGCGGGAGCGGCCCAATAAATAGCAAAAAAAAAAAAAAAAAAAGAATTTAAAGATGGTTTTTACTTTTTCAAACCATAAGATGCAGCACTCAAGTTTTTTTCATAGGTCTCTCTTCCCTTAAGAATACACCGAAACTTCCAAAGAAATGTTTTTTTGGGTTTTTTTTGTCTTTTGTCTTTTTGTTGTTGTTGTTGTTGCTATTTCTTGGGCCACTCCTGCAGCATATGGAGGTTCCCAGGCTAGGGGTCAAATCGGAGCTGTAGCCACTGGCCTATGCCAGAGCCACGGCAACGCTGGGTCCGAGCCGCGTCTGCGACCTACACCACAGCTCACAGCAACGCCGGATCATTAACCCACTGAGCAAGGCCAGGGATCGAACCCGCAACCTCATGGTTCCTAGTCGGATTCGTTAACCACTGCGCCACGACGGGAACTCCCCAAAGAAATGTTTTTAAAGTTTGATACCAGTTAATATTTGAGAACATTTTAAAATCTATCCTTTAGGGAGTTCCTGTCGTGGCTCAATGGTTAATGAATACGACTAGGCACCATGAGGTTGCGGGTTCGATCCCTGGCCTCGCTCAGTGGGTTAAGGATCTGGCGTTGCCGTGAGCTGCGGTGTAGGCTGAAGATGTGGCTCGAATCCCTCGTTGCTGTGGCTTGTGGCATAGGCCAGAAACTACAGCTCCGATTAGACCCCTATCCTGGGAACCTCTATATGCCATGGGTGCGGTCCTAGAAAAGACAAAAAGACAAAAATAAATAAATAAATTAATTAATTAATTTAATTAAATAAAATCCACCCTATAGTCCATCTTCCCTAACCCTTTCTTCCCAATTTCCAAAAGCAATATAAACTAATTTGGAATTCTGTTATAGTAACCCAAATATTTTCTTCTTCAACTTGTACAAATGGGACATTAAATTTGCAGAAGATGCCATGTTCTAAGCTATAATGAACCTTAGAAGTTTTCACCCGATGAATGTTCTCCAGCCCCCCCAAACTCTTCAAACTGTCTGGTCCTCATAACACTCACTCCAAATTCATTAACTCAACATGCAAAGTGCCAGAATAAGGGATTTTTCAACAACTAAATATTTATGCTACATAGAAATAGAGCTCTTTGTGTTCAGCATTGTAATTATAGTACTAAAGTGTCCAGGGAGGAGTCCATCTGTGGTAGTTTCTTTCCACTGCCTTGGTGAAGAGAGAATGAGCTGTTTAGAAGGCAGGCCACAGCCTTCTTATCACTGTCACTGACTGTTTAAAGGCCATGAGGACAAATTAAACGAAAAGCTAACTTCACACATCCCAGACATATAAAAGCAATGATAATCAAACCTGCATTTTCTCTAAGCATTACACTTGAAAGAACCATCACAAATGTTCAACAGGTCTGTGTCAGAAATGAGTTTTCTTTCCTGATTGTGGAGGGAGCCGTCAATGCTCACAAGCTGCATCACTGGCAGACACATTCAGGAAAGCAGTGTAGAATCAGCCTGGGTTTGTCTGCAGTTTGGAATTTACAACTATATTTATAATTCTTCCTCACTGACATTCCCTCCTTGAGATTTGGAAATCTTGGCCACCAAAACCCAAAATGCAGGATACAGTGCATTCTCCTTGGTGCAGCAGGAACTTCAGGGCATTTTGGTCCCCTCAACCCCTGGCCTTGTGCAAGAGGAGGAGAAACAGGAATACTTCTCTGCCACCAAAACCCCACATCACCCTTCAAATGGCCTCATCTCCTTCCTCTCCACAGGGAGCACCTAAGGACTAGAGGGGAGAAGCTGTAACACCTGGGCCAGGCCTGGGGCAGGCCAGCCTGCCCCCCAGCAGGCAGCTGTGGGGGGTGGGGGCGGCTTGGCCCAAATGCTGCTTAGTCAGGTCCTACTGCTGAGGTGAGCTGCAGATGTGCCCAGACCTGCCGCCACCAGGTGTCTGTGTCTGGGCCGGGAGGTGACGGAGCAAATGTGACTCTTGCCTTCTAGTGTTTCCCGACACTGTCCTCAGAAGAATGTGGAAGACTCGGATGAGGCCACCTCAGAAGACTTCTGACAGATCCACCACTCCCTGCCCACCCTGCCACGTCAAAAGCCTTTCCCTATTCTGCCCCTTTGGCCCTTACACTGTCCTCCTGCAACTGCTCCGGGGCTAGCTGCCCCTGCTCTGGGCCACTGGTGAGCTCAGGTAGGAGGCAGCTATTTACCCACCCTGCTGTTGTAATATATGCTGTTCTCATCAACAGCCAGAGTGTGCAACTTCCATAACTAAAGGTGTCTTTTTGCCTTTTTAATAAAATGCTCCCATAATTTAAAATATCTTTTTTAATTAAAAAAAAAAACCTTTGGGGAGTTTCCATCATGGCACAGTGGAAACGAATCCAACTAGGAACCATGAGGTTGCGGGTTCGATCCCTGGCCTTGCTCAGTGGGTTAAGGATCTGGTGTTGTGGTGAGCTGTGGTGTAGGTCGCAGACGCAGCTTGGGTCCTGCATTGCTGTGGCTCTGGTGTAGGCTGGCAGCTGTAGCTCCAATTTAAGCCCTAGCCTGGGAACCTCCATATGCCTCAGGTGTGGCCCTGAAAAGAAAATAAATAAATAAATAAATAAAAACTTTTTTTTTTCAAGTTCATTTATACTAACCAGGGAAAAATTTCTTGTGAGAACTATTTCCCCAGGGAGAGGCTATTCTGTATTTCATAGAATTATTTTTAGTTTGTTTTGGGGGGATTTTTTTGTTGTTTCTTTGTTTTGGTTTTTTTAAATTAAAGTATAGTTGATTTACATTTTTAAAGAATTTTTTATTGTAGTTGACTTACAATGTTGTGCCAACTTCTGCTGTACAGCAAAGTGACCCAGTCATATATACATGCACACTCTTTTTAAAATATTATCGTCCATCATGTTCTATCCCTAGAGATTGGATATAGTTCCTTGTGCTAACTATTAATAACTAGATAAAGTCTTATCAAAGTATAAGTATTATAGAAGTTCAACAGCCCATTAATGGATTCTATATCCAACACAAAAAGCTTGTTATTCATCTCTGTGTGGCTTTTGAGGATTCCATTTAAAGCTCAGGCAGGCTGTGAGCCACTCACCATCAGGAGTGATATTCACTCTACAAATGTTTACTGCACACCTACTACATACTGCAAGCCCAGGCCTCAAGAAGACATCACTATTTATAGCAGAGGGTACAAATGAACAGCACGTAAGCCAGATTCATCCCACAACATATTTTGTTTGACTCACACCATATTTATCAAAAATTTGAATTAGGCGCCAACTTTAAAATATCAGAATATTTCCAGCTTCTCTTGAAAACTCAGGAAATCTGGCAAAACGGAGCCCACATTCCCAGCTGATGACAAGCAGAATAACAACTGATCATTTCACACAGGCACTGGCTCCCAGAGAATTCACACAACACCCACCTGCCCTGCTTCCCCCAACTCAAACTGCTCAGCTCCAGCCCCTCAGCCTCTGCCAGTCATTCTCAGGATGGGCAATCACAACACACCTACCCCTGGGAAAGGCCTCCCTCAGGGACACAGCAACCCAACTAAGCCTCTCATTTAAAAAGAACTGCTTCCTGCCTCCATACAAACAGGTTGCAGAGATTTTCTTTTTTTGTGCCTTTTCAGCTTTTACCTTTTAATAAAGTTTTTTAAAATCCCTGGTATCAGGGAAGACATTCTGTTTTTCATGCCCGCTGTAACAAGAACTTGGACATAAAAGAAAAATGGCAAGGCTGGAGCATAGAGGCATATAGACGCAGGAGGGAAGGACTGCAAGAACAGGGAGGCCCTCAGGATGCCCCATTTGACAAATGAAGAAACTGAAGCCTAGAAACAGGAAAATCATGCCCAGGTCCCATTACTGACCTGTAGGAGAACAGAAGTGTGATCTGGATGATCTTTTCCCAGCTGATGCCAGTTTCTTTTCTACATTCAAGGGTGGTTTCTCTATCTCAGTTTCCTCTCACATGTTTCCAAGGAATGGTAGAGAAGCCCATCACATCTGAGAATAAATAGGAGGACTGATTTCAGAAGTCACACTTAGCAGGTATGGGATTCTAAATGAAAACACAGAAGATTAATTAGCAATTTTCAACAAGTCCTACTGATTCCATATATGTGAGTCCAAATCGTCACATGAAGAAATGTGTATGTGGATCCCAATGGTGCCAGTGAGAAGAGGCAGCCTATCTTCATGTTTTCAAATCGCGTACTGCCAAAAATCCCCTTTGTTTGTAACCAGAAAAGAGTTAAACAGGTTGATCCTGATATTGTTGCTAGTGAAAAGTTTTACTAAAAAATAATTCAGTTGCAACAAACAAAGATACTGACCAAAACCATCACTAAGACAGATTAAAGGTATTTAAGTGGGCCATTGCCTGGGTCTTAGACATTTCAGTGTATTTACAATAAGCATACATGGTCACTCAATAATACTTCAACCAAGGACTCCTCTGGTAATAAATTTAAAATAATCCAAAAATCAGTTCTATGTGAGCAGAAAGGGAGGAAGAAGAGCATTCGCAGAACAGAAACTCTTGTTTATCCTTGCTAATCTAGCCAGGGACAGGGTTTCATACCTACTTTAAAAGATGAGGACAGTGAAGCCAAGAAAACTGACTCCCTCAGCTAGTTTCCAATTGCTGGGAACCAGCTACACCCAAGTCATTCTAACTCCAAAACCAGAGATTTGTCTGCTGCAGCAACTCATAACACAGAAGCCACTAAGATGAGTAATGACCAGAGTGAAGACAAAGACACAACACAACCAGGCTAGAGAATGTAATAAGCACAATAAGAGAGGCACATACAAGTGCCTGGGGGTCAGAAGAGGACAAAGGCACACGGGAGTGGAAGGCTGGTGGATCAGGGAAGGCTTCTGAGAAGCGGTGACACTTGAGAAAGGTCTTGAAGGATGCACTGTGTTACAGAAGGCAGAGAAGAACAGAGGAGCAAGGAGAAAGGCTCGGGGTGGAAAGGAGGGGAACACAAACAGAAGGTAAGCAATTTAGGTTTGGAATTCATAAAGCAAAGCTTCATACTAAAGTTAGCCATGTGGAAAAATGAATCTTCCTAACACCTGTAAGGCATGGAAGGCAGAGTCTGTCACATGAGGCCAGGCAACTCATACCTGCAAGAAAGGGCACGGTCGGAGCTGCAGACCAAGGACATTCACCTGGCCAGAACCCCAGACGTGTGTTCAGCCTTTGCCGCAGGGGGTCTCTGGACCCCGTGAATCCCACATACCCTACTTCTTCCACATGCACTCTGGCCACTCCCTTGCCTCCTCTTCCACTCAAAGGCCTGTCCCTTTCAGAGCCAGGACCAGTCCCTTGCTTCTGAACGACTGCCAACTTGCTTCATTTTCCTTTCATCTCACTTCTTCTTCTACAACGTGGAAGGGTTTGGTTTCCCTTCTAGGATGGCCACCAGCAGCAGGGCAGATGGGATAAACCGGGGGAGAAGGAAGCAGGATCTCCCAAGTCCAGCCTTCAGAGAATCCTGAAAAGGAAGAGGCGGCCTGATTGCCCTCAGGTTCTGTCTGCCCCAGCGTGGGGCATAAGAAAAGCTGGGTCCTGCCTCAGCAGCTGTAGGCCATCTCCGTCAGCTCCTGGGGGGAGAAGCATGCTCCGTCCCCAAGACAGGAAGCCGCTTCTCCCGACAGGCCCCCTCCCCATCTGCTCATGGGGGCCAAACTCCTGTTGGGTTCTCATGGACATTTCAATTCATTTTGTCCTTAGCACCCAATAAGAGAGGTAAGAATTTAATCCCATTTTACAACGGAAGCAATTGAGGCTCAGAGAGCAGTCACTTGTCCTTGGGCAAGTGGTAAAGCGGGAACCTATGACGCCTTAGCCCACAGAAGGGAAGTGGGGGTGCTTGTTCGAGCTCGTCATAAACCTTCTCGGCGACCCCCTTTCTCCACATCCTGGGATAGGTCCGCACACTTCCTCTGGATATAGGGTTTCTGGTGACGAGGGTGGCGCAGCCCTCTTCTTGGCTGCGGTGGGACCCCAAGGGCGGCCCAGGGCAGGTAGGGCGTCAGAATCATGCCCCGAGCTGGAAGCCAACTTCAGAGCATTTCGCCCTTCCCCGGGAGAGGCAAACACCGACACGTCTGTGTCTTTCCCGACAAGTGCCTTCAAGCCCGGCGGGGGCAGACACCTCCGCGCCGGCCGCCGGCGAGGTCTCCGCTGTCTGCGGGGGCCACGGCCTCGCATCAGCTGCATCGACTTAGCGCGTTAGCGGGCCGCCGGAGCCTGAGGCGGCTGCCCGGGCGACGCAGCTGCACCCGAGCCGCGGGCGCCTCGGCAGCCCAGGCGGAGGGGGAGGGGAGAGGGGAAAAGGAGAGGGGGAGGGGCGGCCCCCCCGGGGGGCGCAGGGGGCGGGCGTGCGGGCACCAGCGGTGCGCGGCTGGCGAGAGGGCGGGGGCGGCCACCGCGCGGCGCGGCCCGGGCGCCGGGGGAGCCGCCCACTTCGCAGCGGCGGGCCCCGACGGCCAGAGCTTGGATGCGGCGGCGCCCGCCGAGCCGGGGCGGACGCGGGGCGGCCCGGGCCGGGGACACGCGCTGGTAGCCCCGGCACTGCAGCGGCCGAAGGATGGCCGAGGTAAGCGCGGCGTCCTCCCCGGGCGCGGGGGGCCCCCTCAGCGCGCGGGGCGGGGCGGCGGCTCGGGACGCCGCTTGGTCCCCGGCGGGTCGGTCCCCGGGGACGCGCCCGGGGCCACCTCCCCAAGGGCCACCTAGCGCGGCGGCGGCGGCAGTGTCGCGGTCCTTCCCTGAGGTGGGGCGTGAGGAAGCGTCTCTGCAATGGGGAGGGCCCGTGGGGGCGCTCGGACCCGTCGCCGCCCGACGTCCTGGAACCGCCTGACGCGCTCCAGGTGCGCGACTCTGGTCGGCGTGCGAGGGCAGGTCCCCGGCGTCCCCGGGACAGTCTCGGCGCGTCCGAAGTGCGGGGTCGGGAAAGACAAGGCGGCCGCCTTCCTGTGCCCAGGCGGCCGTGTCTGCCCGCTGCACTTCTTCCCGCCCCTCAACCAAGGGACTTTGGGTCCAAGGACGTTGGGACCCTTTCAGCCGCTTTGACCACAGAATTAATTAAGCAGCTGATATCTAAAAGTGACCGTTTTTCTACTTGGATTTTGTTTGCGGAGAACTAAGCGAGCGGTCTCCTTCCGTCATTTGTTGGAGAATTGCGGAGCCGGGCTGGGGGCAGGTCGGGGACTCTTGTCTCGGGCGGAGGAGGGGGGGTGCAAATCTTTTGCACAAAACTTCAAATGAAGACGCGGACGGATCGGGTCGGGAAGCTTCCGGGACAAAATAGCGTCGAGGGTGCAAGGTCAGGTTTTGTGCAAACGTTTGCTGCTGACCTGCCTGGCGGTGTGCGCAACAGTTTAGCGGAAGGTGTTTACCCCGCCGGTTGGGACAGGCCTGCGAATTGGGGTGAGGCTCGGCGCTTCCACGTCCAAGCCAGAGAGTCGGCTCTAGCCGCAGGGAGATGGGCCGCTGGCAGGTGATGGCCACGCCGCGCTCAGTATCGCCCGCCAGCGCCGGGGCAGCCCGGGTGTTGAACTTCCCGGTCCGGGGGGAACCGCGCACGCACACCTCCCGCGCGCCCGGGCGGTTCCCAGCTGCCCGCCAGGCGGCGGGGGCGGGGCAGAGGACCGGGGGCCGCGGCGTGGTCCCCGCTTCTCCTCGGGCGCCGCGGGCCAGACCCCGAGCCCCACTGGCCGCCTGGCTTTGCATAAGCTCCTCAGGATTTGTCAGCCAGATGTGACAAGATTGTCGAGCGGCGAGTGAAGGAGGAGATCTGATATTAATCAGTGCATAGCTCGGAGCCAAACTTTCTCAAATGCGGTGTAGAAACATGTTCTTCTCATTTAAGGCATCTCTTTGTGGCTGCGGGGCTGCCACCGGCCTGACTTTGACAGTTAAATGGAATGCCAACTAGCAGCCTTGATTGTACGAGTAAAAATGTGTTGTTGGGGGGAGGATCAGACACTCTAAGGTTCAGTAATGTCCCCTAGTTTTATGGCCATGCTCACCGCAGCTCTCTGAAGACAGGGCATTTAAATCGGGCCAGACGCCTGGTCGCAGCCAGGCCTCTGCTGTTAACACTTAAGGGGCCTAAAAGAGGCCCCACTGGTGTCTTGGGAATCCCTGTCAGAGTGTGTGTGTGTCTGTGTGTGTGTAAATATGTGTTCTACAGCTTTGAGCCCATACATCTAGCAACAATTGTTAAAAAATAGCTTCTCACGAAAACGACAAAGATTTTGCTTGACAGTAAGTGAATTGAAAAACAGTATTTAGCAAATCATCTTTTTTTCTGGTATCCTTTCATTCTTTGTTGTTTTAGTTTGCTATTGGATATCTTGGGATCTTTTCATCAGATTTCTTGGACTCTTGGTTGCAAATATCTGCTTATGTGTTAAAACTTCTGTTCAGTGATAAATATGCTGGCTTCTCAGTTGTCTCCAAATCTGTCAATATATATTATTAGAACTTCATTAAAATTGAATATGTCAAAATAAAAATTTTGTACATCATGTAAAAGAACATTACTTCAAATGTTACAAATTGTCGAGGATTTGGTTTTTGCTTTAAATAAATGTGAAAAGATAACCATCACTTTTGCTAAGATAAATTTCAGTAAATAGTTTTATCTTTTTTGGCACACCTTAAAAAATAAGAGGTGGTCATCATTTGATTTCTCATCTAGTAAGTTTGCTAACTTTAATTTCACCAAGAAAGTATTACTATCTCAACTCAACTGTTGGTTGGCCATGTTATTATAGTTAAATGCTGAACAGAGGTAGTGAAATCTTCCCTTAGCACAAGTACTGCTTGCTTATACTTTGGGTACTCATAATTATGTTCAGACATCTGCATAATTTAAATTGGAATATCATTTGTACACATAGATCCTATTCCCTTCGGAATAGTAAAGATTTAGCAACATGCTCCTTCAGAGAGAGTTCTTAGTTTGAAGTGGTTATTTGGCTGTTGATATCTACTGGGATGTGGAATGATAATCTGTTCGTTCTGGTTATAATTCACCCTAGAAATATTAATCAAAATGAAGTAATTACAGTGCAATATGTGGTTTACATAGAGAGTTATCTTCATTTTATTTTTTTACACCTCTTCCATGGAGCAGTTAGGCCTGCATCCCAGACCCATACCCACATTCTGTGCCTCAGAATTATCAGCTTGGAAAGGACAAACCAACCCATTGGGTGAGAAGAACCATATAGTTTTCCCTGTTAAAAAAAAAAAATTGTCCTGTAACATACTCTTATTATTTATGAATGCCTAGGGATAAATATGAATGGAAAAACATTTTAAAAGTTCAGTTTGTCAGGAAAATTAAACCACAGCATATGGGGTGAGGGGCATAAGTGTCTTTTAGCTTTTGTATGTGGCTTTAGAAGTTATTTTGACAGTGGCCATTAAAGAGCTGCCCTGAAGGTTCCACAAGGTAAATTACTTGCAGGAGGAGCTTGCTTTACCCCAGGGTGAATTTTCACCTCTACAGATGTCATTTAGAATGAGTTACTTTTGTCAGAAATAGCACTGTTTAAAAAGAACTAGAAATATCATAGCTAAGGTGAAATCTCAGTGCTGAGCCGTCCATCTTTTTGGTATCTAAGATCAAGATTAGGAGAGTAAGTTTGATAATTACTTTATTCTTAGTAGTTTATAGATTTTTAACTGTTATTTATTTAGATATATTTGATGGCTTATCTGAGAAATGTTAAACATAACTGGTTCTGGTATCTGGAATGTTTTTTTTTTTTTCCTTTTAAATCAGTTTCTACCTGAAAACCTTATTTCCTCTATCTCGTCATTCTTTGAGGCCCTTTTTCCTAATTCTGGAAATTCCGGGATCACAGCGTGGCCCCTTTCTCATACACTCATGCCTATTTTATCCATAAAGGTTGCATCTACACAGAGCAGACCTCCTTAACCAAGGTCCTGTTGGAGGGCTTCTCAAACTGTGCATAGTTAACAGGCAAAGCAGCTTTCGCTGTTCCCATCCACACATGGGCTGGTTATTATAAACCAGCCTAACATATCACAGGAGGACTCTGCCTTGGGGAGTTGATAATTTCACTCAGCTAATGTAAGAGAAAAGGAAGATGGGCAAATAAAATGTAGTGAAGGCCAGGTCCAAACAGCCTGTGTAGGGGGAAATAGTGGAGGTAAAATTAATTCAGGCTGCCAAGTCTTTTTCATAGAGTTATATTAGTTTGTCTTCTCTTATGGATTATTTGTGTGATCCTTCAGTACATGCTAACAAACGTCAAAATTATTTTCCACCTCTACATCAGCTTCCAGAAGCATTGTCCTTGTTCTGTAGCTTTATCATTGTGTCATTATTCATTATGAGGGTGAAATTTTTATATAGACTACTACTATGTGTCCTGATAGACCACGCTGAATGTTAAGACAGTGATCAGGATGGCATAATTAAGTCTGATCTTTTCCTTTTAAAAACTTCATTTGGAAAATCTAAGGGATTTCTTGCACTTAACTTTAAAAATCTAGTTCTCACTAAGTCCCTAAAAGAAATTTTTGCAAGATTGTATTTGGCAGTGTTCATAATTTATTGTTATTTTACATCAGCAGCAATGGTAAAGTTGCATTGTTTGTGTAACTGGCTACCTTAGTTAAAATTATCCTACAGTATAAATGTCTTTTTTTTTTTTTTGGTTTTGGTTTTATTATTCCCCCACCCCCCAGGCTGATCGTTGTGTCCAGAAGTTCCCTACCTGTGCAGTTAACATCTTTGCATTTTTTTGTTATCAAAGGTTTCTGAACATTATGGCCGAGGTCCCCCAAGCTTAGCTTATAAAGGAAAAAAGTATCATTTATATATCTATGTAGTTTTGTTCTTGTTAGTTTTTTTTTAAGGAGAAATATTTGGTTTGGTTTCTAAGGTAGTATTTCCATATTTTTCTACTCTTTATATTTTCTGTTTTTGGAACTAATGATTTTAAGAAAAAAGGCACAGCTGCTAAATTATTTTGGCACAGAGATCATAAGAACAATTGATTTACAGAGATCAAAAGAACAAGTATTTTCCCCATCACCCTCTTTGAACTAAGCAGCAAGAGAACACTACAAGTGTGTAACACATACTTTCTACTCACAGGTAGACTTGGCCCCACATCTGTTCCCTGAGTTCTACCTCCCACCTGCCCTTTCTCTTCCAGACCCTTCTCCACACTCTCAGTCTTTGACTAGCCTCTTTTTTCATCCCCCTCCTTGCAGTGAGAAACTAGACTCTGTCACTTCTCCTTTAATGTCATTCTTATATTGCAAATGCTACCTGCCTAGTTTCTGAGGCTTCTTAGGTCCCCTCTCAACCATGCTGATGACAAATAGTGTCTTCCCGTTGTTCAGAACTCTGATGGTTCCATGAACCCAAGAAAGTCATGGCTGCGTATCTTAATAGCCCTCCCCCCCGCAACCCTGACTCTATTTTGCCTTTCTAAACAGTGGGCTTTCACTGTCCATGATAGGAATCTGTGCTCTGTGGCCCACCCTCCTAGGCTTGACAAACATGTGCAAGATGCACCTTCTTTATGCCTAGGACTGTGGTATTTCTACATATACTGTGGAGAGTATGCCTGCTTCCTCTTGAAGGAAGCCTCCCCTGGCCTCTCTACACACTGCTGTCTCCCTCCCTGTAGCCATCTTACTCAGAACTAAAATTTTGGGAAGAGGTGGAGTCTTGATTTATCTTTTTATTTATTTATTTATTTATTTATTACTTTTTATTATAGAGCATTTCAAACAGAGTAAGAATAGTTTAACGAAGCTTGGTGATAATGTGCTTGGTGATTTAACAGTGATCAACTTTGGGCCAGTCTCATTTCCTCTGTTTTCCTTACTGATTTCCCACTGTCACCAACACTTGATTCCTTTGAAGCAAATCCTGAGTATTCATACAATTTCATTCATAAATATCTTAATATGTAGCTCCAAAATAAATGACTCTTTTTAAAAAACAAAAGTGATATACCATGTAGCACCTAAAAATTAATAATAATTATTTAATGTCATTAAATTTCTAGCATTCAGATTGCCTCAGTTGTTTTGTAAACTTTATATTACCATTGGTTTGTTCAAATCAGGATACAAATCCATAAATTATGTCTCTTAATGTACTGGTTTACCCTTCACTTTTTTCTTTGCAATTTGTTGAAAAAAGCTAAGTCATTTGTCTTGTAGAATACTCCTCCACCTGAATTTTGGTGATAGTTTCCCTGTGATATCATTTGAACATTCCTCTGTCACTGATACCAAAAGGCTTGATCTGATTCAGATTTGAACTTTTGTAGCAAAAATACCCCATAAGTAGTAGTATATATCCTTCCATGCAAAGGCAAATTACCTGTTCTTCATTCATTTATTTACTGGAATCCTTCTGTAAAGAGAATCTTTGTCTCATCAGTGAGTTGGTTGCCCTGAAGTACAGTTTGTATAAAAAAGGATACATGCTTGATTCTTTTCTTTTTGTTTAACAGTTTTTGGTTCCTTCACATCCTCTAAAGGTAGCCAGTGTTTGTTTTTAGTATCTTTTGAATTGCTAGATTTTAATATAGTGAATGACTCATACTAATTTTTGACAAATCATATTCTTTGTTCAGTAAGTCTTGACCAATCAAGGTGTATGACTTTTCTTCCCTAACGAAGCCATGTGCTCCCTCAGAGTAGATACTGGGAGTTCCTCACTTTGTATCTCCCTGAGGCTCCCCACAGTTACTAGTACCTGGTAGATGCTTTAAAAAGAAATAACAACAATCCCCCCAAAAAAAACATTTTTTGGGGGGTTGTTTTTGTTAGAAAAACATTGGTTGAGTAAATTGGTTTCATTTTGTTAAACTACTAATGGAAGATGGCATGATGAACGTCTGGTCTGTGTGTGTTTCTCCAGATGGGATTTAGTCCAGTGCTATACCAGGAACAGATAAGCTACCTCACACAAAGGACTTTATAGGTTTTCTTTTCTCTTCAACTCAGTTGTTCTGGGATATCTGGCAAATGATGATACTCTTTGCAGAATTATAGTTGCACCTCTGTGGGTTTGTATATGTTAAAAAAACAACTTAATAAAAAGTAAAAGAAGTTTGAGAAAAGTAAGAGGAAGGTAGGGAGCAAAAAAAAAATCTAGTTCTAATAAGAGAAGTGAGAAGTACAAAATGTGTATAAGAGGCAGAACAGCTCCAAAGAGCAATGGGATAGAGACCTCCCACCCTTGAATGAAGCATTTTCTGAACCAGGAAGGCTAGCTCTGAAGCAACAGAGAGAATGGGAATGACAGTTTCATTGCAGGTGAAGAGAGAGCAAGTCCTCTCCCCACAAGCCAAGGGTGGTCCAACTTCTTTAGAAAATGCTTTGTATTGTAGAGTAACAGCTTTTTATATGCAATGCAGATTTCCAGGACTCAAAACATATTAAATTGTCTATGTTCCGCATTTAAAAATACAACTTGGAGAAACCTGAAGCATTTCTGTTTTGCGTGTGGAAAGAAGTGATTTGTGATTTAGCATGCTGGCTCCTTTGATTTCAAGTTGGGGAATTATGATTCTTACAACTGAGAATCTGGCACAGCCTTAGAATCTCACACTTAAGAGAGGACCACATATTCTAAACTTGGCCTTGATGATCTCTATTAATTAGTGATTTTTCACGTGATTTTTATGTGGCCCTCACTCCAGTCAATAGGAAGATCAGTGTATAAATTAGGAACTGCTTTTGGCTGCTAGTAAAAGAGCTGCTAAATAATAGTCACCACCCTTTCTGCTGAGCCATTCTTAGGGCATGACTTCAGGGTTGCTCCCATGTTTGCATCCATCATGTTCTGGTTCCAAGAAAGTGGGAGGAGGAAAGGCAAAGTCCCCCAGCTGAGTCACCTCCCCTTTGTAAGGAGATTTCTATAACGTTCCACCCAATAACTTGCACACATTGGTCAGTACCTAGTTACCTGGCCACCAAAGGAGACATGGAAATTAAGCTTCCTTTACCAAGGCAGATCAGGTGAAAGGGTATTGGATGGGCATCTGTAATTCATAAACATGGTGTAGCTCTCTCATTGATTCATTCATTGCTCTCTCAAAACCAGCAGAAGGCTAACCAAGTATCAGGCCGCATGCTAGCCACTCGGAGTTTGTTTGGAATTTCAATTGTTTTGTTGCCCCTTTCAGGAATGATTCATTGTGTAACAACTTTTAGGAAGGTTTTTGTCACTGGTATTTTTGGTAGCTCTGTCTGTGTAGGGTTAGACCACCAGAACCCAGAAGACCTAAGATCCTACCTGTTGTCAGTCTGGTAGCAACAAGAGTCTCACTGTGCTGATTAGTCTTTTCAACTCTCCATCTCTATAGCCTCATTAATATGGCTTATAGGCCACTGAGATAGGCAGAAACAGATAATCCAGCCCATTTTAGAGTCAAAGACTCCAAGGCATGGAGCTGAAGATTATATGACCTAACAGGAAGTAAGGCGTAGGTTGCCTGAGGCCAGTCAAAGATTTTACTACCTCCCAGTGAAAGATGCTCAGTGTGATGAGGGGGAAGGAGTTCAGGTACCCCAGGTCTGTATCCAGTGGTGTCATTTTAACAGGCAAATCATATTAGTTTCATACTTTTTTCCAAAGGCTGACTCTAAGAACAAAATCCATACTCCTTGGCCAGCCCCACAAGATCTCATGCAGAGTGGTCTCTGTCACGTTTCTTTCTGACTGACCTCTGTTTTCTGCCATTAACCTTATTAACTGCACCCAACTATACTGGCCACTTTTCTGTTCCCTGTACACTCCAGCCTATTTTGTGCCTCAGAGCCTTTGCACTTGCTCTGCCCTCTGCCTTAAACATTCCTTCTATCTCCAGTTCTTCACTGGCTCCTTGCCATCCCTTCAGACTCTATTCAAGTGTCACCTCCTCAAAAAGCCTTAGATGTTGACCTTGGCAAAAAGGCACTTACTCCTACTTCTATCCCTCCATGCCACCCAGTAAAATTACTATCTGCTTAATTCTTTCACAGCACTCGCCTTTTTCTGAAAAAGTATTGTTTGGTTACCTGTTTATTCTCTGGCTCTCATCTAGAATATAAGCTCCTTGAAGGCAAGGACCTCATCATTCTTATTCAACACCTCAACCCCCAGAGTTTAGAATGCCTGGCTCATAAACACTCAGTAAATATTTATTCAATGAATGAGGTTTCTTACCGTGTGGAACTTGAGTATCATTATCTCCAGGATGTGAATGATAATGCCCAACTCTCAAAGTTGCTGTTGAGATTAAATGAAACCATGAATGTCAGTGCATTTAGTATCAAATATGATATCTCAGTATCCATATTTGAGACCACCTTCATAGCTTGTGAGTTTCTCAGCTTCATCATCTATAAAATGGGGATAGTAATACCTACCTCTGGGAGTGGTGGTAAGAAATGAGAAAACACATAGGTACTGCTTACTGCAATGCCTCACACATAATAAATAATCACTAAGCATCATGAACTATGTGACCTTGGGCAAATTACAAATCTTCCATAAATTTAAGTTTCCTGAGAATAATTCCCTCCTCACAGTGATGTGGTGAGGATTGAATGAGATCACCTGTCATATACGAATGCCACCATGTGGAAGGACAGATCCTGGAGAAGTAGCTAGTCTCCCCATCAGACTCAGATCTGTAGCTAGTCTCCCCATCAGACTCAAGTAGGACTTCTGTGATGATGAAGTGTTCTCATCTCTGCTGTCCAGTACACTTTAAAAAGTGACTAAAGACCTGAATTTTTAATTTTATCTTAATTTTAATTTAATTAGCCACATGTGGCTAGTGGCTATTATATTGGACAAAGCAGACTTAAGTAACTTGAACTTACAGAGCTTCCTGGCTGGTATGTAATTCAGTTTTGTTCCTGAGCCAGATCACAAATAACTCCCCTCAAAAGGTCAATGCTAGGAATCTAGAAACCCCAAAAGTCCTCTATGAATTTTCTCTTCCCCCTTCCATCTGATCCCCCAAGAATATCCCCTTGAATTTATCTTCAGTGATAGGAAAATATTTGCATGTACTGGAGATGAGAACAGCTTTGAAGCGGACAGTTTCTATTCTCAAGCTTAGTAATTCAAATCCCAACAAAGGCCGGCATGGTCCAGCAGCAGATGTCTGTGCAGCTACTCTACTGTGTGCTTGGGATGGCTGGCTGCTCTGAGAAATTCAAGTCAGAATCTCCCCAAGCTGAAGGTAGATCATGGGTGTCTGAGAGAGGAAGTGGGACCCTGAAGTCTGCCTAAAAACCAGGTCATAACTTTCCACTGCAAATAACCAAATCATCCATCTCATACTAGGTGTGTCAGTAATTTCTGGATGAATGAATGAGCAAATTATGGTTACCAAAGAAATCAAACCAGAATTTTGAATGTTGATTTGTAGCACATCAAAGTGACTAATAACAATTCGGAAATAGTCTGATTAAAATGAGTGCGTAAAAAGTAATAATCATGTCTTGATGAGTTCGGAATGTTGTAAACATCTGCTTTATGTTTGCGAAGAATGGAACAAGTATCAGGATTCTAAAAGAAAGGATGTACATTTTAAGAGTTTTCCATTTTGATTTACATAAGTACTTCTTGTCCTGTAATTAGAATTTTTGGTTTAATTTCATTTTTAGAAGTTTTAATTTGTCTTTAGATAATGGTGCTATAATTTTACTACATCATGGAATTCTGAGATGGGTGGAAAAACCCAAGGGCTCTAATATTGGAAGTTTTCTTAGACACTCTAATTAGCTTTTTTAGTTCATAAATAATTCCTCTGAGATTTATTTCCATAGATGTTTAATGAGCTTTATTAAGCCTTATTCAAATAGGATCATATAGCACTACATGACTGTTTCTTATAAAGCAGCATTCATACATTGGAATTACAGATAAAACTGCTTAAAATTCAGTCATAAAACTAGAAGCTGCTAAAACTAAATAGTTGGGTTAGATCAATAGATCTCAACTGGGGGAAATTTTGCCCCCAGGGGTATTTGGCAATGTCTGGAGACATTTTTGTTTTTCACTGCTGGGGAAGGGAGGTGTTACCCTGGCATTTGATGGGTAGAAGCCAGGGATGCTACTTGACATCCTACAGTGCACAGGACAGTCCCTACCACAAAGTATTATCCAACTCAATGTCTGTAACGCCAACATTGAGAAATCATGAGTCAGGTATCAAAGATGCAGAAAAAATGAGTTTCGACCTTATGCTATGAAATGTGCTTGGAATTGTTCCCTCTCTAGTTTTGCTGTGCTGGGCCTGAGATAGTGTCACTCAGAGTTTCCTGGGGGCTTTGCGTGAGTGAGGGCCTCTTGAGCAGAATATTTAGGAAGTAGAGGAATTGTGTGCTCAAGGACATCTTTCTCTGATTCAAGTAGGTTCTATTGTCCAAATAAATGAAATGTGAATTCACTTTGTATAGTTCCAACATCTTGTTTTTAAAGAGTGAATGCCATCTTGGGAGACATAATCCAAAATAAGAACTTCTCTCTTATTAAAAGTTTCCTTTAAAATATCCATATTTGGAGTTCTGGCTGAGGCACAGCAGGTTAAGGATCCAGTGTTGCCGCAGTAGTGGGGTCAAGGTCGCAGCTGCTTCTCGGATTCGATCCCCAGCCTGGCAGCTTCCATACGCCACGGGTACAGCCAAAAAAATTTTTAAAACAGTCATATTTGTAGAATGTAGCTGGTGAAATAGTTCAAAGACGTAGTACTAAGTGTGCTGGCACCTATTGAGAATAAAGATGATTAGTTTGCCTGTCAGCTAACTTTCAGAGAGTTGCAGAGAAGTTTAAAAACCGGACAACATAGGTATGCCACAAACTGAGCTAATGGTGGTCTTTTAAATTTTGGCAGTGTGTATTATAAACTAAACCATTACTTGTTTTTATCCTTTACTTCCAGTCAGGGTAACTGTATAATTCTGTATAGGTATATAGATGTGTGTGTTCATATATTTAATATACACACATATTTAAATACAAATGATTTGTATATGTATATACAAATAGAAACTCTAAAATCAAAAAGTAAAATAATTTCTGGCAAAGGAATATTTGATTTTTTTCATTACCCCCCCCACACACACATATAAGGAGACTTTAGAAAATTTTTCCTAATTGTGCCTCCCCCAATGAAATTTAAGTATCACACCATGTGCTATATATATGTTTATACACACATACACACACACACACACACACACGTGCTTTATACATAAAAAGGGTGGAGCAATTTTCACCCTATGGGACTGGTATACCCCAGATAAGAATGTATGCAATATGAGAGTGAGAGACTGTTGTGATCATCTGGAGTCCTTTGTGTTATATTCTAGGGCTTTACAAAGAGCAAAACCCTTTCCCCCCGTATTTCCTGTTTTTTTGATAGCCTCTTGAAGGGATTAGATAATCGTGTTGCTCTCTGCTGCACACCTCAGGTATGAACACCTGAAAATCTCTGCTCAGTCCCCATTGTAATTTGAAAAAATTGTAGATACAGTCAAACCATGTAAATTTTAACCTGTATTTAAGCAGGGTCACTGATTTTTTGAAGACTTTATTTTTTTTAGAACAGTTTTAGAGTCATAGAAAAGTTGAAAGTTCAGTTATTTCCCATATACCCCCTACCTCCACAAATGCATAGCCTCCCCTGTTATCATCATCCCTCGCTGGAGGATACATTTGTTACAATTGACAAACCTACATTGATATGTCATATCATTGCAAAATCCATGGTTTGACTTTCGAGTTCACTCTTGGTGTTGTACATCTTATGGATTTGGAAAAATGGACAATGGCATGTGTCATTATAATCTCATACAGAGTATTTTTACTACCCTAAAAATCCTCTGTGTTCTAACTGTTCATTCCTCTACCACCTCTGCCAGACCCCTTGGCAACCACTGATCTTTTTCTTTCTCCATAGTTTTACCTTTTCCAGAATATTATATAGTTGGAATCATGCAGTATGTGTAGCCGTTTCAGATTGGCTTATTGCAGTTAGTAATATGCACTTGTTTCCTTCATGTCTTTTCAAGGCTTGATCGTTTGTGTCTTTCTTGTGCTGAATAGTATTCTTTTGTTTGAGTATACCACAATTTATTATCCAGTCACCTACTGAAAGACATCCTGGTTGTTTCCAAGTCTCGGAAATTATGAATAAAGCAGCTGTAAACATCTACGTGCAGGTTCTGTGTGGGCATACGTTTTCAGCTCCTTTGGGTAAATACCAAGGAGTGCAGCTGCCAGATTATATGGTAAGAGAGTGTTTGGTTTTGTAAGAACCCACCAAACTGTCTTCCAAAGTAACTTTACATTGGAACTTTTGCATTCTCATCAGCAATGAATGAGATTTCAGTTGCTCTGTATCCTCACAAGCATTTGATACTGTCAGTGGTCTGGATTTTGGCCATTCTAATAGGAGTATAGTGGACCGATTTTTTAAAAGTAATATTTCTATCAAATATAGTTCACATACCATAAAGTTCACCCTTATA
The DNA here is from genome assembly GCF_016906955.1 of Phacochoerus africanus. Classification (NCBI taxonomy): domain Eukaryota; kingdom Metazoa; phylum Chordata; class Mammalia; order Artiodactyla; family Suidae; genus Phacochoerus; species Phacochoerus africanus. Next base: position 52,777,111 of record NC_062552.1, read on the forward strand.
AAATATATAACACGGTTTCACCATGTTCACTGAGTTGTGCAACCATCACAGTTATCTAATTTTAGAACATTTTAATCACCTCAAGAAGAAACTCTGGTCAAAAATTAAAATATCTGTGCTTCAAAGAATACCATGGAAAAACGTTAAAGGATAATCCAAGGATTGGAGAAAATATTTGAAAATCATATATCATATATTCCTATACCTAGAACACATAAAGAGCTCTTATTACTCGATACTAAAAGACAACCCAATTTAAAAGTGGGCAAAAGATCTGAATAGACATATAGATGGCCATTGAGCACATGAAAAGATGCTGAACACCATTAGCCATCAGGGAAATGCAAATCAAAACCACAGTGAAGTGCCACTTCATACCCGGTAGGATAGCTACAATAAAACAGACAAATAATAACTAATATTGATGAGGATGTGGAGAAATCAGAACCTTCATACATTGCTGGTGGGAATGTAAACTTTAAAAAAAAATAGCTAGGGAGTGTCTCAAAAAGTTAAACACAGTTATTATGTGATCCAACAATTTCACTCCTGGGAGTATATTCCAAAGAAATGAAAATATATGTCTTCCATAAACTTGTGCACAGAGTTCCTTTGGGGAATAATGAAAATATTATAAAATTATACTGTGATGTTGGTCGAACCCCTCTAAATACAGTAAAAATCATTTAATTTTGTACTTTGAGTTGTATGATACATGAATGATATCTCAATTTAGAGCTATTTTTATTTTATTTTTTTGGCCATACCCAGGGCATGTGAAAGTTCCCAGGCCAGAAATTGAACACCTGCCAACAGCAGTGAGAACATCAGATCCTTAACCTGCTGAGGCACCAGGGAATTCCTAAAATTGTTTTTAAAAACAGTGAAAACAAGCAAAAAAAGAACACCCCTCTTCCCACCACTACCACCCACTAGCAGTCACTCTTCATCCCTATCTGCTCCCCGCAGCCCTGGTAACCACTAGTGTGCTTTGTGCCTCTGTGGGTTGGCCTTTTTTTGGTCATTTCATGTAAATGGAATCGGTCAACCTGTGACTTTTTGTACTTGGCTTCTTTCATTAGCATATTGTTTTCAGAGTTCATCCAAGTTATGTCATGTATCAGTACTTCTTTCTCCCTAATTGCATAATAATGTCACACTGTGTAGATATACCACATTTTGTTTATACATTCATCAATTGATGGATATTGGGGTATTCCCACGTCAGGGAGATTATAGATAATGCTACTTCTAACAGTTCTGTATAAGTTTTATGTGTACATATGTTTTCCAGTTCTCTTGGGTTTATACCCAGTAGTGAAACTATTGGGTCATATGGTGATTGCATTTGTGAGGATTAGCCAGACTCTTTTCCATAGTGGCTGCACACTTCTACAATCCCATCAGCAACTGATTTTTAAGTGAGGACTAGTTATGTAGTCCTAGTAGTTATGTACTCCTATGTACCTAGTACCTAGTACTCCTAGTACATGGGAGTAGTTATGTATTCCTAGTAGTGTCCTAGGCCAGCTTCTCCCTTCCCTGTGCCCGTGCAAGGCCACATAGTACCTTACTTGGCACATGGAGGTTTAAACCTGTAGTTACAGGGCTTTTTCATCCCCTCCAAACACAGGCACTCCCCAGATTCTGCCCAGCGGCTCTTCCCAGGAATCCCACTGACAGAGCTCTGTGTGAGCGTTTTTCTCTTTAATAATAGATTACATTCCTCAGGCCTCTATCCCCTTTTGAGAAATTCATATTAAAAATATATGTGAAGTTTGTTTTTATTACTAGAACTTTTTTGGCATGTACATCTATTTTTGCTTCAGCTGTATGTTTGCACACTCCACACCCCCATTCCACACCTGGCCCTTTTTTTTTTTTTTTTTGTCTTTTGTCTTTTTAGGGTTGCACCCTCAGCATATGGAGAGGTTCTCAGGCTAGGGGCTGAATCGGAACTGAACCAGCTTACACCACAGCCACAGCAATGCCAGATCTAGGCGACCTACACCATAGCTCATGGCAACACCTCATCTTAACCCACTGAGCGAAGCCAGGGATTGTAGCTGCATCCTCAGGGATCCTAGTCAGGTTCATTAACCACTGAGCCGTGACGGGAACTCGTATACCTGGCCCTTTAACCTGCAACTGGCCATCGATGCAGGGCTTGTTCAGCCTGTGTCTGTCAGTCACATAGTCCAGTGAGTGGAGTCAGGGAGTCATCCTCACTGTGGTCAGCTATTACATGTCCTCAAATCTAATTGATATTCAGCCTCTAGTTCGTTTTGGGGTGGGGACACCTAATTATGCATGTGGATTGCTCTCAGTTCTGATCGATCATTCTCCCATTGACTTATTCCATGGCAACCTGGTATACCTTTCAGGGTTTCTCTTCTGGTCAACTTAGAGATTTAGTGAGAACGTGACTCTTCTTCACTCTTTCTATATGTCCTTAATAACAAGCAAGGTATTTCCTGCTCACCTATAATCTTTTCTTATGAAAAGGTCTAGGGTTTTAGCCCATTCTTGGACACAAAATCTCTACATAGTGTGTTCACCATCTCCAAGTCCAGGGCCAGCTGCTCCTCTTTCCAGGGTACACTGTGCACATCTGGGCCTGGCATGGAGTGGGCACACATCACTTAGTGAATGTTGCTCAGTGGAGGAATGCGTGTTGCTTTGTAAATGTGATGTGTGTTCCGTGCCTCACTAACATGCCAGGTATCCCTGTGTTCCCTTTTGCAGGCTATCGGCTGTACGCTGAACTGCAGTTGCCAAAGCTTCAAACCAGGGAAAATAAACCACCGTCAGTGTGAGCAGTGCAGACATGGATGGGTGGCCCACGGTAACTTTATTTTTCCCTTTCTCTTGGCCTATAGTGTTCCCTCTAAATAACTGAGTTATTTAGGAACACATTGAATGTCTAAGAATGGAAGCTAACATTTGTAAGTTACTGTCGTGTGCCAGGTAATAGGCTTTATATATGTTATCTCTTTGCATCTTAACAACTCTGTGTGATAAGTGTTTATTAACCCCTTCTAAAGATGTAGAAAATGGTGCTTCAGTGCTGTCATTCTGCAGCGATAGGCATGTTCTGTGCTGTCTAATACAGCATCCTCTAACCCAGGGTGGTCAGGTAAGAAAACAGAACGCTCAGTGAAATTTGAATTTCATATAAATGATAAATAATTTTTTAGCCTAGGCATCCCCCATTGAATATTTCTAGTTTAAGTATATCCCACTTATTCACTGTTTCTCTGAAATTTATATTCCAACTTAACAGGAGCATCCTTATTTTTATTTGCTAGCCACATATGGTTACTGAGTATTTGAAATGTGGCTCGTGCAAATGCAGAACTGAATTTTTAACTTTATTTAATGTTAATTAATTTAAATCTAAATTTGAATAGCCGCATGTGACTGATGACTATTGCATTGGACAGCACAGAGTTCAGTCATCTAACGTGCCAAGCCTAACAATTAGAAAGGCAGACTGGGGCTCAAACCTAGATCTCTTGGCTTCCCAAGTCTAGGTTCTTCCCCAGATCTTGTGCTTCCTGATTTTCCATCCATTTGATTATGCACCTGCCACCTTTGTTTTTACCCCCTTTTCTTGTCCCTTCCCTCCTTGTGACTGTTTTACTCCTTAGACATGACAGGAAAGGGAGAAAAAGAAGAGTCCCACCTAGTCCATTTTACTTTAGAAGTTCCTGTGAATAACTTGGAGCAAATAGCTATTAAGATTATTAATTGTTTGCATATTTGTGGTTTTTCTCTTGGAACAGATAACTGAGAGTTAGCTCTAGCCTACTTCCTGTGCAGTGTTTCTCTTAAAAGTAGGATCTTGAAAAACGATATTTCTTCCATTTGATGTTTCAGCTCTGAGTAAGCTGAGGATCCCTCCTGTGTATCCAACTAGCCAGGTGGAGATTGTCCAATCCAATGTGGTGTTTGATATCAGCAGCCTCATGCTCTATGGGACCCAGGCCATCCCTGTTCGCCTGAAAATCCTATTGGACCGTCTCTTCAGTGTGTTGAAGCAAGATGAGGTCTTGCAGATCCTCCATGCCTTGGACTGGACACTTCAGGATTACATCCGTGGATATGTGCTGCAGGTATGGGCACCATGGGCCCCGTTCCCATAGAATGTCTTCTGAAACTCATGTCCATGGAACAGATGTGACCTAGTTGCCTACAGTGCTACAGCCAGTGGCACTTATCTGTCCTATTATTAGTTATTTCTAATGGTTTAAGCCCTACTTCATGTTCTGGGAGAAATCCAGCACTTTGTTCACAGTATCAGTGATACTCTTGGGAAGAGCTCAGCCAGCTCTTCCACAGTCAACCATTTGCCCCATCCTCAGTGCTGCTGCCATCTCTTTTATTATCCCTAAACTATTTACCGACACAAGACATCTGTTTCTGATTTTACTGACGGTTTGGGGGTGAGGAAGGGAACTTACATTGCAGAAGGGCACAACAAATAGTTAACAGTTTCATGCCACACCTTCCTGTTCTTTAAAGCCCTCTGCCATCCATCCCCCGCTGATTTTTCTTCCCAGGCTCTCTCATCTTGTGATATTTCTAAGCGCATGCTTCTGCCCATTCTCTCTCTCCCCTCCTACCACCCCCCGCCCCCAAGTTCTCTTTTGGCCTCCTCAGCTTTTCCCTGCCTCTCACCATCATTCCACACCTTTTATCCCAAATCTCATCTCTTTCCTTTGCAGAGTAGTTTTAGCTACCTTTCTGTACCGCACTGTGAGGGGTAGGCCTCAATGCTTCATATCCACAGAGGCTATCAAGGTATTTTCACAAGCAAAGACCATATTTCCTGGTGTGAATTATATCATTTCTCTGACCTATGAAACGGCTACAGCATTTTCTTCCTTGTCACTGCACTAGAAAATGTCAGCTAACTTTGGTAAAAATTTCATCAAAATGGAGTTCCCGTCGTGGCGCAGTGGTTAACGAACCCGACTAGGAACCATGAGGTTGCGGGTTCGGTCCCTGCCCTTGCTCAGTGGGTTAACGATCCGGCGTTGCCCTGAGCTGTGGTGTAGGTTGCAGGTGCGGCTCGGATCCCGCGTTGCTGTGGCTCTGGCGTAGGCCGGTGGCTACAGCTCCGATTCAACCCCTGGCCTGGGAACCTCCACATGCCACGGGAGCGGCCCAAGAAATAGCAACAACAACAACAAAAAGACAAAAGACAAAAAAAAATTTTTTTCATCAAAATGGGGGTGGTGGTGAACGTATTTCCAAGACTAACATACACTTTGGTCTGACTCAGTAGGCCGTAACCCTGAAACAAACACTGATAACAACCATTTATTGACTTAGGCCCTCTTCCAGTTTTATTTATCTCGTGAGGTAGATAGATTATCCCCATTTTCCAGTTGGAAAACCAGAGGCTGAGTGCTTCTAAATCTTGCTGAAGTCAATCAACTTGCGTGTGGCAGACTCAGAATTTGAACCTACTTCTTTCTGACTCTAACACCCCCAGTCTTCCTCCGGAAACACGTTTGCTCACCTCGCGTGCAGACCCCCAGCAGGCTAGAAACCACCTTTTATGTAGAGCAGCATTATGATGTTACATTATGACATCGATCAATATTTAATGATCCTAATAATCTTGCTTTCTAGTGTTAGGATTAAAAATATGGAATCAATTACCTTGAACCTCTAGCGCATGAAAAATTTATGATGTTACATTCCTCATCATCTTCAAAACTCTTACATGCACTGTGAAAAATCTCAGTAGGCCATCAAATACATGTTCTGTGATAAAATATTTATTGTAGTTTTGGGAAAAGTTAGGCCTTGCTAGAGTTTGAAAGATCTCCAGCTCTCCGGTGTAATTACAGCTCTGCTTTGTGAACACAGGCAATAGATCAATACAGGTTCATTTGTTTTTTGATGTTAGTTGCTTGGGAAAGATTATTACACTTGCAGTGAATAAATACTTGGGCTGAATCTAGGCCTGATTGCCCCATCTATACTCTTTAGACAAAGAAGTTACTATTGTTCAAATGATACATATTTTAATTTTAGTGGAGGAAAATTATTACGCCTCATGCAAGACAACCAATTGGTTTGAAATAAGATGTAAAATAATCACCAAATTTCCCTTCGGCTTGAGTGATATAATTTTACTTCTCTCTTTTGAACCACTCCTTACATGTGTGCAGTTTATTTTTGGCACAGCATTTCTGTCCTAGAAGAGTGAGGTGAGTGGGGGCTGAACTCAACAAGCCCTGAGCTCACAGGGGTGCCTTTTTCAAATATGCACAAAAATGCCTTGTGGGGCTAGTGGAGGCCCTGACCACATACATGGTTCCTTTCTTAGAGAGAAGGACAAGGAATAGTAAACTAATTGCACTTTTAAATTCTGGTTTGGGTTTAGGATGCATCCGGAAAGGTGTTGGATCACTGGAGCATCATGACCAGTGAGGAAGAGGTGGCCACTTTGCAGCAGTTCCTTCGTTTTGGAGAGACCAAATCCATTGTTGAGCTCATGGCCATTCAAGAGAAAGAAGAGCAGTCCATCATCATCCCACCTACCACAGCAAACGTAGATATCAGGGCTTTCATCGAGAGCTGCAGCCACAGGAGTGCCAGCCTCCCCACTCCTGTGGACAAAGGAAACCCCAGCAGTATACACCCCTTTGAGAACCTCATAAACAACATGACTTTCATGCTGCCTTTCCAGTTCTTCAACCCTGTGCCTCCCGCACTGATAGGGTCACTGCCTGAACCATATATGCTGGAGCAGGGTCAGGACCAAAGTCAGGACCCCAAACAGGAAATCCACGGACCCTTCCCTGAAAGCAGCTTCCTCACTTCCAGTTCCACCCCATTTCAGGTTGAAAAAGAGCAGTGTCTAAACTGTCCAGATACTGTTACTAAAAAGGAAGACAGCACCCATTTAAGTGACTCCAGTTCATACAACATCATCACAAAGCTAGAAAGGACACAGTTGTCCCCCGAAGCCAAAGTGAAATCCGAGAGGAACAGCCTTGGCACAAAGAAGGGCCGGGTGTTCTGCACAGCATGCGAGAAGACCTTCTACGACAAAGGCACCCTCAAGATCCACTACAACGCCGTGCATCTGAAGATCAAGCATAAGTGCACCATCGAAGGCTGTAACATGGTGTTCAGCTCCCTGAGGAGCCGGAACCGCCACAGCGCCAACCCCAACCCCCGGCTGCACATGCCAATGAACAGAAATAACAGGGACAAAGACCTGAGAAACAGCCTGAACCTGACCGCCTCTGAGAGCTACAAGCGCCCAGGTTTCAGGGTGGCTTCTCCAGACTGTCGGCCTTTCCCTGGCTACACCAGTTCAGGAGAGGATTCCAGGAGCCAACAAGCCTTCCCGAGCATCGGGCAAAATGGGGTGCTTTTTCCCAACCTGAAGACAGTCCAGCCAGTCCTTCCTTTCTACCGCAGTCCAGCCACTCCGGCTGAGCTAGCAAACACACCCGGGATGCTGCCTTCCCTCCCTCTCTTGTCCTCTTCGATCCCGGAACAGCTGGTTTCAAATGAAATGCCATTTGATGCTCTTCCCAAGAAGAAATCCCGGAAGTCCAGTATGCCCATCAAAATAGAGAAGGAGGCTGTGGAGATAGCTAATGAGAAGAGGCACTCACTAAGCTCAGATGAAGATATGCCCCTGCACGTGGTCAGTGAGGATGAGCTGGAGGCCTGCAGTCCTGGGTCAGACAGAGCCTGTGAGGAGCAGGACACACAGTCAGGAAGCTTAGGGAAGCCTCGCCCTGAAGGAGAGAGGCCCTGCCATCTCAAACCAGTGATTGAGTCCAGTGGAGCCCTCCGCCAAACCCCTGAGCAGGCCACACACAACTTGGAGAGGGAGACTGAGCAGAGGTCAGTGTTGACTCTGGTGTCACAGGCTGGGGAGGATAGTAGCCATGAACCTCACCTCACACCTGGGGTGGAGCCTTGTGTTCCTTTCCCTGACTACATCAAACTGCAGCAGCACCTGCTGGCCGGGGGTGTCTTCAGTGCTTTGTCCACCAGAGGAATGGCTTTTCCTTGTTTTGAAGATTCCAAAGAGCTGGAGCACATGGGTCAGCACCCATTAGCAAAGCAGAAGGAGGAAAATCGCTTCCAGTGTGACATTTGCAAGAAGACCTTTAAAAATGCTTGCGGTGTGAAAATGCATCACAAGAACATGCATGCCAAAGAAACGCACGTGTGCACCGTGGAGGGCTGTAAGGCCACGTTTCCTTCCCGCAGGAGCAGAGACAGGTAAGACGTCTGGGGGCAATCATTTCTTCCAAGACAGCAGTTCTTCAACTGTAACATGCATCCGAGTCACCCAGAGGGTTGTTAGACTTTTGAGCCCTACCCCTAAGATTTCTGCTTGAGTAGGTCTGGGATGAAACGTGAGAGTTTGCATTTCTTATTCCCAGGTGACACTGATGCTGTTCCAAGGCCACAGATTGAGAAACAGTGTTTCATAAATCCAGATTCCTGAATTTTCAGTTTCAGAATTTAAACTCATCTGGCTGTTGATGTGAGGCTATTTTAATCTTTTTAAATTTCCCTTTGTGTGGATTTTTTAATATATATTCAGTATAGCAATATTAATGGTTTATTACAGGGGCCCTACCATGATATTACAGTATATGCATCATTCTGACTTTCTAAAGTCTAAGAAATTTTGGATTCAGAAGCACATCTGGCTCCCTAGGGTGTTTGAGATAAGGAATCATAAACTAGTTCACACATTAGAGGAGGTAGCTTTTTAAATTAGGATTTTAGCTCCTCAAAACTTGTCTGATTTTCATTTCAAAGTATGAATTCCATAGAATGAAACCTCTACTCTGATTTCTAGTTAGCCACTATATTTGAAAGGAAGACTAACTGCCTGATTGAAAATTTTTTAAATATTAGGTATCAAAGAACAAAAGCAGTTAGCAGGTTATTTCAGGGGCTGTAATGGGTGGTTGAAAGATGAGAAGTCTGTCAGCGCTAGGTTTTCATGACCCCTCAACACAGAGTCAGACTATCTACAGAGTGCCCGGGCATGGAGTCTCTCTCATCACTCTGGGGGCACAGCACCGGCGTTACCATCTTGCTTGTGCTTTTCTTAATGAACTTGAGTCACATAACTGCTTTTCAGGTCACCTTCCTCCCCAGCCTATAAAGGGAAGAGGAAGCATACCAAAAGAGGTCCCCAGAAAGGCTTCAAGGACAGGACCAAACTCTTTGATGTAATGTAACATTACAGATGCTGGATGGTTCACAGAATATTAAAATGTTACATTTGTTCAAACAAGCTTGACTTGAAGCAGCTCAATACCACCATGATCTTTATCCAACTCATAGCACCTAATTTATTACGAGGGGAAAACGTGTAGACACCCACACGCATTCCTGGACAGGACTCACAGGACTCATAAGAACACACTCATTGTCTTGAGCAGAAAGGTTAGGGCAAGGGTGATATTAGTTAAAATTCCTGTTTCTGTTGCTGGATGTTGCACCAAACCACCAGGATACTCTAATTAGAGAACCAGTCCTCCTCCTTCGTCCTCCAAGAGGAGTGTTTGCTCATGAGTAAGTTGTTACAGAGAAGAGATAGGCATATTGGTCAGATGGTCTTTGATAGTTATGAAACTGACCTGCAGTATCTACTAAATTAAAAGGCATGTGGAATTTAAGAGATTATTTCTCATGTATTTAATATTGTCCTATTTTCTGACCTATCTGTGATATGAGCCTCCTCCCCCACCACAGGAACGCATCTTGCAGTCTGAATGTAAACTACTAATTCTAGTAGTCTAGAAAACTTGGACTGCATTTTCCCTAGAATCTGGGATTAAAAAGATTCCCGTTTTAAACAGGATCTTGTGAGCAGCCCTGGGTCCACCATCATTTTTCTGAGTCAGAGGTGAGAGTGCATTGCTATAAGGATAACTAACTTCCTCTCTTCGAGCTGCTGCCACCGCCAACACCAGTTACTAGGAACCATCAGGAAAGGACTGCGGCAGCACTGTGGGCACTTATTTGGCCAACAGATATTTAAGAACCTTCTGTGTTAGATGCTCTGGACACAGTCCCTGCCCACAACGGCTGGTAGGGGAGACAGAGCAGTAAATAGGTGATTGCTGGTGAATGTGACAGCAGCTAGAAATGGAGAGGGGGAGAATACAGGCTGTTATGGGCGCCTAGGAGGGCACCTAACCAAACTCTTTGAGAAGTTAGGGAGGGCTTCCTGGAAGGAGTTATGTCTAAACCAGCAGCTCGCAAAAGAGGGTCTTGGTCTCACAACCCCTTTACAAGTTCTTAAAACTTCAGAACCCTCAAGTTTTGTCTTTTGGGGTTTATATCTATCAATACTTACTGTGTTAGAAATTAAAACTGAAAAAATTAGTATGTATCACATCATTTAAAATTAAAAACCTATTATATGTTAACATTATACTTTTATGAAAAATAACTGCATATCCTAAAACAAAAATGTAGTGAGGAGTGGCTTTGTTTTATATTTTTGGAAATATCTTCAACGTCTGGCCTAATAGAAGACAACTGGGTCTTTATGTCAACTTCTGGGTTCAACCTGTTGCCATATCACATGTTATGTAGCCTCTGGAAAAGTCCACTCTGCATTCGTGAGAGGATGAGACTTTCAGGGGATAATGTCTTAGTATCATTATGAAATGAGTTTCGACTTAATGGGTCCTCCTGAAAGGAACTCTTGGGGTGTCTAGACCACACTTTGAAAACCACTGGTCTCAACTAATCTAAATAGTCAAACACAAGGCAGGGAAGAGTTGGAGGGGGAGGTAGAGGCTGAAGGGAAGAAACGCAGACCTGGGCAGCAGGCACAGCATTAGCAAATCCTGGAAACAGAAAGCCTGGAACGTGGTTCATAGGGTTTTTTCAGCTGTGGTAGTTGCTGGTCTTGGGAACATGGCACCTCAAGAAATGCATCTAACCCTCTGAGGATGTCTGCTAAGGAGGAGAGAGAAGAACCCACAAGTTAGCTCTTGGTGTTCATGGCATCCTCAGGAGTTAATAAGCATGGGGCCCAGATGTTTGTTTTGTTGCATCACAACCTTTCTGTACAAGGTTCCAGTAAATGTGTTTGTCTGACTTTTTTTGACTGCTGTGTCTATTGAAACCTCTATATGTCAATCTAGTGTCTGGTTTTCTGCTGAGACATACTTGCTCCTTCAACTCAGGGTGCTGACATAATCACAGGGCACAGTTGCAGAGTCAAGAAGAGCTGCCTGCAAAGTGGGTGATCTGGAAGTATAATTCTGATTATGTCCCAAAAAAAGAATGTGTGTGAGGATAAAAAAGAGAAGTTAAAAATGTATATGTTTTATGAGAAACATGTCCCCCGTGTGTCTTGGGAGATTTAGAAGAGAAAATTCAGTTCTTTGTTATTTTGATGAGAGTATTTTTCCCAGTTTGACCCTGGCATGCATTCTGATCTGTCTCGAGAGAGGTATTTTCCCTGTTGGGACCAATTCTCCAGTCACCTTGGAGATTGGACCCCTTGGTAAGGGCTGTTTTTGCTCATCAGAAGTTAGGGGATCTCCGAGCAAGCCCGACATTGATTGACAAGTTACATTCAAATGATATCTTATGAGTAAAAAGCATGCGTCATAATGGGTACTCATGGTCTGCCCTTCGGGAGTAATCACTGGGTAGACAATGGGCGGTGTGCTCACAGTGCTGCATTTGCAAAATTCCTGTCTGGTGTATAGTGAAATGTTGCAAATATGAACTCAATTTAGCTCCTGCACATACGGGCACATGTGCGCACACACTCTCTCACGTCACACTCATGTATACAATTTCTAACCAATCAGGTTTTCATACCTGTAGAACTTCTGTGGTGTGTGCAAATGCTCTAGACCATGATGTCAGACACATAGGAAATTTAAAATTTTCTGGTAACCATATTACAAAAGTAAAAAGAGGGAGTTCCAGTTGTAGCTCAGTGGTAACAAACCTGATCCCTGGCCCCGCTCAGTGGGTTAAGGATTCTGCATTACCGAGAGCTGTGGTACAGGTCGTAGACGAGGCTTGGACCTGGCATTGCTGTGGCTGTGATGTAAGCCAGCAGCTCACATCTCTGATTCGACCCCTAGCCTGGGAACTTCCATATGCCATGGGCATTAGCCCTAAAAAGAAAAAATAATAAAAAGAAACAAGCAAGTTTTAGGAACATTTTATATCATTCAGTCTATCCAAAATATTACTCTTTAAATATATGACACTAGCCACATTTCAGGTACTCAGGTAGGTACTCCTTGCCACCTATGAGTAGCTATCATATGGAATAGTTCAGCTTTAGAAGATAATATTTCCTAGTTTCATTGAAATAAAGTCCTCTGCTTGTTTCCTTATTGTTTGTGACCAGTTTTCTTCTGGGATTTCCTGGTTCCACTGTCCCAGTTGAATTGGCTAACTGAAGTAGACTAGCATTCTCTAAAGATGAGATACAAGAACCTATGTGTTAATCAAATTGTGGACATTGAAGAGAACTACACATTTCCTGGTCAAATGCCAACTTGTGACAAGCAGTGAATGGCAGCAGGCAGTGTCCATTGCATATGCACTGCCTCCCAAGCCCCTTCTCATCCCTTCTCCCATGCCACACGTTTTCCTGGTATCTGTCTCATGTCTTTAAAACAACAGCCCAGCCCATTGCTAACCATCTTTTCACTCTTGTAGACACAGTTCAAACCTAAACCTCCACCAAAAAGTGTTGCCCCAAGAAGCGTTGGAGAGTGGTGAAGACCATTTCCGTGCAGCTTACCTCCTGAAAGATGTGGCTAAGGAGGCCTATCAGGATGTGGCTTTTACACAGCAAGCCTCCCAGACATCTGTCATATTCAAGGGAACAAGTCGGATGGGCAGTTTGGTTTACCCAATAGCCCAGGTCCACAGTGTCGGCCTGGAGAGCTACAACTCTGGTCCAGCAGGTGAGGGCACCATCCTGGATTTGAGTACTACCTCGAGCATGAAGTCAGAGAGCAGCAGCCATTCCTCCTGGGACTCAGATGGGGGAAGTGAGGAAGGCACCGTGCTCATGGAGGACAGCGATGGGAACTGCGAAGGGCCAGGCCTGGTCCCCGGGGAAGATGACTATCCCATCTGTGTCCTGATGGAGAAGGCTGACCAGGGTTTTGCCAGCCTGCCTTCTGGGTTGTCCATAACATGTCACCTCTGCCAAAAGACATACAGTAACAAAGGGACCTTCAGGGCCCACTACAAAACTGTGCACCTCCGCCAGCTCCACAAATGCAAAGTCCCAGGCTGCAACACCATGTTCTCATCTGTTCGCAGTCGAAACAGACACAGCCAGAATCCCAACCTGCACAAAAGCCTGGCCTCCTCTCCAGGCCACCTCCAGTAACAAGATGGTAGACGACGTTTGGTTGGATAAGCATTTGTCATAATTCAGGAATCAGGTAGTCCAAAGAAATGTTTCTGTTTAATACCATTGGGGGCAAACCAGACAAAGAATATTTGAGTTGACTTTATAGTCTTCTATAGCACAATGAGTGAAAAACAAGCCTTGTGGGAAGTTGTCTTTGCGGCAGCATTTCCTCTTATTTTCCTTAGTCGAAGAGGTTTTTCCCTGATATAACAAAAACTTGCAGAAATATGTTTTTTTCCCAGATTTGTTTACACATTCCCTGGGAGAGCTCCATGTCTGCAGATTGACAACAAGGCCCAGGACCTGGAGGCACTTTGAAGTGAGGCTTGTAGTATTAAGGGTCAATTGAATGTCCTGGGGTAACAGGCCGTCACCATGGGTGACACCAAGAGCCAGTCCCAAAGATCACATTTTTCAGTTCCTGTTTTAACAAGTCTGAAGTCCAGACTGGAGTTTGGAAAAATGACTATTCAAGATTGTCCTTCCATTTAGAGAGGAGAATTGCTTTTTTTCCCCTCCTAAAGGTCTCATGTGTTTACTCCAGGGAGTTCACAGAGGAAGTGGGTTGGCCTCTAATATAAGGAACATGGATGTTACCAAGGATGTTAGTTCTTGTTCTATAACATGCATTCAAGAAGCCGGCGGGCGGGGGGGGGGGGGGAAATAATTCATGCACTTAAAAAATAGTGGTCTTCAATTTAATTTAAAATTAGTTTGATAATATTTAATTTGTGTTTATGTTATGTCTTTGGGGTGGGTGCAGACATGTCACAGTATGACCTCTGGGTCTCTGCTCAAAAGCAGAACAAGTGACAACCTAAACATCAAAACCACTGCCCATTTTTGTTTGATGAACTTCAGTCTGTTCATTTAGATCCCCCGTGGAGCAAATGCAGGCACGATTCTGGCAGGACCATTCGTTCGTATTTGACCAAAGCATTGGAGAATGTGGTTCTGACCGTTGTGCATTTTCAGTAGCACTGGATCCCTCAGTCTTCACCCTTTTATAAATGTGTAAGATTAGGATGAACTTTGGAATTTACATGGTAGGAAGAAAAGTAGTACATTATTGCCATACTGTATGTCTTAATATTTAACTTATTCTGAAATATATTCCACACCATTATACACATTTGCTCATGTAGAAAAGAAGCTCAATCAGTCCTGTGAAAGGAGTCCATCTCCTGAAATTTGGCATTTATAATATCCTAAAAGCCCACAGTTGGGAAAAAGAAATTGATTTTGTGTTAAGATTTCACGTTAACCATCTTGTAAACTCATGGTTGATTTGAGTAATGAAAAACATCCTTAAAGAGAATTGGGGGTTAAGAGATATTATTCCTCTGGCCCAAAGGTGAAAAAGGCCAATAGCCTGTTACCGATTATTTTAACATTTAAAAACTTATCTCTGCTTAAAGTGCGATGTATCTTCCAACTGTTTTGTTACCCAGCTGTTTAATAGTCCAGTTCTCCCAAAGTAGAAAAATTTGTATACAGATGAGTTTTCTATGATTTAATAAAAATATATGGAGCACTCTTTGTTTAAAAAGGCCAAATCTGTCAAAGCAGTTTTGGTATATGTACTGCCTGTTGTATGAGTGTATATGGTCACACACACACACACACACACTGAATTTTACAGGGTGGGGACCCCTAGGGGAGCTCTGGTGGACAGGAATCAGCAACTACAAGAACTGCAGCAATTCATGAGTTCCAAACAAAGTAGGTGGTTACTTCACTGGAAGGTGGGGCTAGGTATCAATGTGTCATCAAGGAAAACAACAGGGATTTTTTAAAAAACTATTCTGCTATCAGGAGTTCCCATTGTGGGGCAGCGGAAACAAATCCGACTGGGAACCGTGAGGTTGTGTGTTCGATCCCTGGCCTCGCTCAGTGGGTTAAGGATCCGGCGTTGCTGTGAGCTGTGGTATAGGTCGAAGAGACGGCTCGGATCCTGCATTGCTGTGGCTGTGGTGCAGGCCGGCGACTACAGCTCCAATTAGACCCCTAGCCTGGGAACTTCCATATGCCACAGGTGCGGCCCTTAAAAAAAAAAAAAAAAGCTATTCTGCTATCAAAGATAAAGTCTTATGCCCAGTGCTCAAAATGGAGTACAGTGAAAGATTTAAGCCTCTTCTTTCTTAAATATGCAGTTTTTTAAGAGTAAATTTTTATTACTTTTAACTTCTTCACTTCTTTTTTCTACCCTTCCAATACACAGATAAAAAAGCATGATCCCACTACCCATCCACCCCTCTCAGGTGTTGTCAGTGTCCATGCTTAGTATTTCATTGGGAAAAATGGAGTCACCAGAGGAACTTTCTTAGCAACTAGCATCTGCACTGCCCTGCTCTAGAACATCTCTCTTGCCTGGATGACTGCTGTAGCCTCCTAACGGGTCTGCTGCAACCATTGTCACCTCCTACAGGAGTCAGAATGTCCTTCTAAGATGTAGATCAAGTTATGTAGTGCCCCAGCTTGAAACCCTCCAAGGCTTCCCTTAACAGTTCCTATAAAATTCATAGACCCTCCTAAGGCCTACAAGGCCTTAAAACATCTTCCACCCCTGCTACTTTTCCATTCTCTTTGTCTCACTAGTCTTGCAATACCATCTTTGTCAGCCATCTCCCTTTCCCCGCAGCAGCTCCCCCAGGCCTCCACTTTGCGAGATCCCACCCCATGGACCCATCATATTCACAGAGCTGACCTCGCTTCCTGCTCGCAGAGAATTAGGTGGAAACCCCCTCAGCTGCTTCCCCAGTGCCCACCACCCCCACGTTTTATCTGTGTTCATACCCATCCTCTGGTCACATCTGCCTGGACCACCTGAGAATGTGTCTCGTGCCTGACAGACACAGTGAGCTGCAAACCTGTGAGAAGGTGACAGGTCCCCCTGCACTCCTACTACCCAACTGGCAGTCACGCACAGACTCGTCATGGCCTCCTTGGACTCAGCACCTCCCGTTGAGGGATCTGAGTCACCCTAACTCAGCCTTCATGATTTTTTTTTTTTTTTTTTTGCCATTTCTTGGGCCGCTCCCGTGGCATATGGAGGTTCCCAGGCTAGGGGTCGAATCGGAGCTGTAGCCACTGGCCTACGCCAGAGCCACAGCAATGCAGGATCTGAGCCACGTCTGCAACCTACACCACAGCTCACGGCAACGCCAGATCCTCAACCCACTGAGCGAGGCCAGGGACCAAACCCACAACCTCGTGGTTCCTAGTCAGATTCGTTAACCATTGAGCCACGACGGGAATTCCCAGCCTTCCTGATTTTATCCATGTGTGCCTGGAGGGTAGCTGTGTTAGTCTGGGTCCTCCAAGAAGCAGATGCCAACAGGACTAAACATACAAGGATTTTATTAAGAAGCGCTCCTGAGAGAAAATAGGAAGCTGAGGAAAGCTGGAAGAGCTGGCAGATGCAGTGTGAGTCTGACTCCAAGTGAAGGAGAGCGGGAGGGAAGGCCGGGTGCAGTGTGTCTGAAGAAGGTTCAGCAAGGTTTTAGGGGAGTCTTTGAGCCCAGGTCAACCATCTGAGCAGTCCCCCATCTCCTGGGAATGGGCTCCCTGGGAATCGTATCCCTGCCTGCGAGCAGCCCATGGGAAGTGTGGCCTCTGCACATATGGCGATGATGTAGACACAGTAGCTGGAGCCTTGGCCAGACTTTGCCTTCCTAAAGCCCCTATGGTCTGTTCAAGGTGGATTCAAACCTGTATGTTTCTCTGGACTCAAGTATTCTTTTCTTTTTGAAGACTGATCCTCTTACTTCATCCCTCCAGCTGCCTTGAGGATGTCGCTCTGTCACTTCTCCCCTCTCCCATTCATTATCAAATTCATCTTTCTAAGGGCTCCATCACTCTAGCCTATAACATTTGCAAATCTCTCTCATCTTAATGATGAAAAAAAATAAAAATAACTCTTTGGCCCCCATCCCTTCTGGGCACTCTTCTTTCCTCCTCCTTGTACAGCCAACATCCTTAGAATAGGAGATTTTGCCTCCTAATCCCCACGCTCATGTTGCTTCCTTTACCCTAAGTTCCTGGTGCCTCCCCATTGTCCACATCTGGTTCTTCAGCGCACCCTGGTCCCCCTCACTTGCGTGTTCTAAGTGGTCTCACTCACCCCGTGATCAGGACTGCTATCTGTAGGCTGATGCCTCCTCAGTTTGCAGCTTCAGCAGGGTCCCTTCAGAGCTGCCCTCTTGACTGTTCATTATCATGGAATAATCCACACATCTCCAGCTCAACTTGTCCTCAGCTCAGTTTGTCATTTCACCAGCAATCATTCTCCTCCTTCCATTTCCTCAGATTGAGGGAGTGGTGCCAGCCCCTGAGGCAACCCAAACTAAACCCCTGGAGGCGGTACTGAGTATGGGTGAGAGCATAGCCGTTTTGTGTGTGATGTGTATTTCAAGAAAACGTCCTTTAGGAACACTCAGATTGGAGCTGTATTTAAGTTTCATGTGGCATAAAATATTCTTTTCATTTTTTTTCAATAATTAAAAGATGTGAAAACTATTCTTAGTTCATGGGATAGGTGATGGATCAGATTTGGCCTGTGTGTCTTTCTTGCTATTCCTTAAGAGCTTAGCTATTCCACCTACTAACCTGGTGATTTTGGCCAAGTAACAGCTTCCCTGGGTCTCAGTTTCCTCATCTGTATAATGACCATAATAATAGTCTGCTTCAGTGGCTCATACGAGTTCAATGACATGGTGCATACGAAGCACTTAGCACAGTGCCTGACACATACGTGCTCAGCAAATGTTAGCCATAAGCAATGTCTTCGTCACCATCATCATCACTGTCCTAGACTTTTCCTTCACTCAGCCACCAAATCCCAACAAATACACCTACTAAAACACTCTCACTCCCTTTCCCTCTTTCCTGCTCATCATCAGTGTCATCTCCTCAAGGCAATTCACCACTCCCTTCTCTTCCTTCAACAGCCTTCTGCTTTTATTTCTCTCTCAAAAATCCATCCTCCAGACAGCCGCCCAGGATCTGACTTTGTCTTCTCCTCCAGGGGCTTCCCCTCCCGGGCTGACCCCCTGCAGCTACCCCACGATCCCCCGGGCTGGTCAGCTCCCTGTGCCCCCGCAGATGCTGCTTTCTCTGCAGGAACCTCCTTTCAGGTCTCTGACCCACTAACCCTTGGTCCTCCTTTGAGACTCAGCTCAGGTGTCATCACTTCCAGAAAGCCCCTGGTGACCCTCTCCTTCCCTCTTGGTGTTGAGTGAAGTGAGGGAGCCCCTTCTTGGCACCCATGTGTTGTCCAGGTTTGCTCACAGACTTTTCTTCCACCACCCCACCCCTCCTTCGGCAGTTCTGCCATCAGCATTCACCCCTCACTGAGGGGCTTTGTTTGTGACCTCGGGCCATCAATCAGCAGAGACTTACTGAGAACTCCCCTACTGTGTGCGAATCACTGCTGAGTATGGGGTGGTAAATGCGATAGACATGGTCCTTGCCCTTGTGGAATTTAGAACCCAGCAAGGGAGACAGATACTAAACCAAAAACATTAAAATAAATAAATTATACAAGCTGCCTTTCCAGAAGAGAGGTCTCTATATCTTCAGCTTCTCTTGCTAGCATCCCTCTCTGTTAGGCCCACCTGACTGAGAGCATGGGGTCATGACCTCCCGGTGACCTCTCCTCCTCAAGGCTGGGCATTTTCAGCCTCCCTTCCCAGGCCCGTGGCTACATAAATGAAACTTTACTGTCAATTGCCTGCACATCCCTAAACCTTCAGCCTTGTAGGTCATCCTTCTGTTTATACTCACATTAAATAACCCCCACACTTTAAGAAAACTCATCTCAGCAATCACTTTCTCCATCAGCCTTTGAACATTAAAAAAAAGCACAAGCCTCCCAGATTCTGGGAGCAAACTCAAATCAATACAGGTTCAACTGACAGATGAAAACTTGCTCCTTTGCCCCTAGGCATAGGGATCTGATAATATCTCCTTTTCCAATCAAGCTTTCAAAAGCCATTTACTCCCTCCCCTAGCAGAGGGTTAAAGTTCACAGGGGCACAAATTTGTCCCCTGTGGCCCCATCTTAGGGTTTATTCTCAATGATAAATCTTATCCTAGGGTTTATTCTCAGCAATCTAATCCACACACATCCAAATTTTGCTTGATTTCTTGGACTCTACCTCTGTTAGGAAATTGTATAGATCAATGATTCATTTTACTTTTTTAGATTGAAATGAATAAACGGCACATAAAAATTACCATTTTAGCCATTTTAAAGTGTAAAATTCAGTGGCATTTAGTACATTCAAAATGTTGTGCAACCATGACCTCTACATCTAGTTCCAAAACTTTTTCATCACCCCAAAATATAGCCTTGTACATATAAAGCAGTCACTCTCCAGTCCTCCCTCACACCAACCCCTGGAAACCACTCATCCACTCTCTACCTCTGTAGGTTTTTCTTACTCTGGATGTGTCATATAAATGGAATCATACAATATAGTCTTTTGCATCTGGCTTCTTTCAGTTAACATAATGTTTTCAAGGTTCATCCATGTTGTAACATATATCATTCCTTCTCGTGGCTAAATAATACTCCATTGTATGGATATACCACAACTATTTTGTTTTTCCACTCATCAATTGATAGACGTTTGGATTGTTTCCACTTTTTAGCTATTTTGAATAATGCTGCTATGAACATTCATGTATGAGTTTTTGTGTAGACATAGGTTTTCAATTCATTTGGTATGTACCTAGGAGTTGGGTTATATGGTAACTGATGTTTACATTTTTTTTTCAGAACTGCCAGACTATTTTCTAATGTCACTGGTTCTTTGCACTTTGGAATCACCTGGGTGCCTTTGATAAGTACTGCTTCCTGAGTTCCCTGGTGGCCCAGCAGTTAAGGATTCAGCCTGGCCACTGCTGTGGCTCAGGTTCAATCCCTGGCCTAGGAACCTCCACATGCCGTGAATGTGTGTGTGAGGGGGGGAAGTACCACCTCCTAAGTCCCATCCTCTGAGGTTCTGATGTAATCAATCCACTTTGTGGCCTTTTCAAGGAGGATTTCAAAGCTCCCCAGATGATTCTCCTCAGCCCAGGTTGAGAACTTCCAGTATAGATGAAGAGGACTGAGAGGTAATGTCTTTAATCAGTAACTCCTGAACTTACTCCCTGACATCAGTGTTCTCATACCTGCTTGATTATGAGAATTTTCTGAGGCACTTATTAAATATACAGATTCCTAGGCCCCTTCTCTGGAGAGGGCTTAGTTAGTGGGTCTCAAGGGGGAGGGAGCCTGGGAATCTGAAAAGTTTCAACACACACTTCAAGTCTACCTTATGATCTGGCAAGTTTTGGAAACAACATCAGAGATCCTAGCTTCTCGAGATGTAGCCCTTGACCAGCAGCACCAGCAGCACCTGGAGCTTGTTAGAAATGCAAATCCTCTTACTACTAAATCAGAATCTACGTAATTCCACAGTGATTGTAAGTACATTCCTATCTTAGAAGCACAGTCTCAGACTTCAAATCTCAAGCAGTATCATCCCTGGGCAAGTGGTTCTCAAACGTGACATGCATAATCTGATAGACTCACTGAAGCCCAGGTTGCTCTCAGAGCTTCTGACTTTAGCAGATCTGGGGCATGGCCTGAGAATCTATGTTTGCAACAAGCCCCCAAGTGATCCTGATACGCTTGGACTGGGGACCACACTTTGAGAATCCCTGGTCTAAAGTCCAGACCATGGTTTCTCAGTCTTGGCACTCTTGACATTTGGGGCCACATAATTCTTTTTCGTTTTGTTTTGTTCTTTTTTGGGCTACACCAGGGGGCGTATGGAGGTTCCCAGGCTAGGGGTTGAATCAGAGCTGCAGCTGCCTGCCTACACCACAGCCACAGCGATGTCATATCCGAGCTGCGCCTGAGATCTACACCGTAGCCCATGGTAATGCCCAGTCCTTAACCCACTGAGTGAGGCCAGGGACCAAACCTGTGTCCTCATGGATGCTGGTCAGACTTGTTTCTGCTGAACCAAGATGAGAAGTCCTGGATAATTCTTTATTATCTCTCTGTGGGGGGTTGTCTGTTGCATTTTAGAAAGTTCAGCTGTTTCTCTAGATGCTACCCACTAGATGCCAGTAGCATCCCCCAAATTGTGACAGCTAAAAATGTCTCCAGGCACTGCCAAATACCCCCTGATGGGGGTGAGTGACAAAATAGCCCCCAGTTGAGAACCACTGGTCTAGACCATTCCTGAAAGGGAGGGTCCTGCCTCTCATCCCATTCCTGGGGAGAGTGGGCTTGGACCCTGGCTCAAACAACATCTCCCAGCCTCTCCTCCAACTCCCTCAACTCCTGGGGGGCATCTACAAAGGAGCTTAGGATGCCCTGGGGCAACACCTTTGAACCAGGATTTCTTCTGGGAAATGAGACCCTAGTCCCAGCTCCCTGGCAATAGTGGGCTACAAGAGAAAGATCTAAATCTCTGAACACCAGTTGTATAGTCCCAAGCAGGTAGCCCAGCCCCTCTCACCCCCCCTACTCACCCACAACTCCTTCTTTGCGACATGCACTTTTAGCTATTCATTAAAACCATATTTTCCAAGAAACTTTAAAAGTGGCATCAGGCAGATTATATAAAGAACTGAATATCTACTCACCCACAACTCCTTCTTTGCGACATGCACTTTTAGCTATTCATTAAAACCATATTTTCCAAGAAACTTTAAAAGTGGCATCAGGCAGATTATATAAAGAACTGAATATCTGTTGGTCATCTGATGTTTTTAAAGCTACACCCTGGAAATCTGTGATTGATAAGTCCTAATTCATATGTATTGCTGTATCTTCTTTATGTTATTTGCAGAGGACTGGGAGAACTAAGAAAAACAAACGCTTTTCAAAGGAGCATCTTGGCTTTCCAATCTTTGACGGCAGGTCACTTTGTAGATTGTTGGTGAATAGTGCCCTCTTCTGGAATTTCTCAGTTATTGCAATTGGCATTGTGTGCTAGTGGAGCCCTGTCAGACCCAGGAAATGTTTGGAAAGTCCCCCTCATTCCACCAATTCCAAGGCCAACAAAAAGAAGATGACATATTTCCCAAAAGTTCTTAAGCCTGCTTCCTGGAGTTGAATGCCACCACCTAGGGCACTGGTTCAGAGTACATTCACACAGGCTATTACTCCCCAGTGTGGCACTTGCCTCCCTAGAAGAGGTGAACCCAGAGCCCCTCCAGCTCTCCAACCAGCCCACATGTGGAGGAATGACGTGGTGAAAAGGACACGTTTGGGGCCCCTGGGCTCCTGCCTTCAGCCTCCACCTCTGCACATCCCTAGCTGCGGGGTCTTAAACCTAACGCTTGGAGGCCTCATTTCTTCATCTATTAAATAAATGGTGGTTTCAGATTTGTACTTGAAAGTGTTTTAGGGACCCTCACAGGGGCCTCAGAGGCCAAAGGAGGTATGAGGAAGAGCCAAGTTGGCAATGACCACCAGAGGAGTTCATTCCCCTTCTAACTGGTCTCATATATTAGGTTTTAATATTTGGTGTGCTGTTGAAAGAAAGAAAGAAAGAAAGAAAGAAAGAAAGAAAGAAAGAAAGAAAGAAAGAAAGAAAGAAAGAGAGAGAGAGAGAGAGAGAGAGGGAAAGAAAGAAAGAAGGAATTCCTGTTATTCTTTCCTCGCTTTATTTACCTTTTTGGCATTTTGGCTTATAATCCTTCCCTCTATTTTTCTTTTTTCGTCTTTTTTCTCCTCGTTACAACTTCCCTTACCATATTTATTTCCTTCTGGCTACCTCTCCCTATCCCCGTGCATTCTTTCTATATCTTTGGTTGATCTAGCTTTTTTCTACAGGAACTTTCTGCTCTCCCTTCTAATTCGTTTTCTTCCTTAGTCCTCACTTATTTTACTCTCCATTACCCTCAAATCCTCATCCTCCTGACGTCCCACAGGATATCGTTTATTTGCCTTTTTCCTCCCTCTAATCGGCCATAAGGCATTTGCTCTCGCCTTTCCCTTGATTTATAGTCTCGCCGTTTTTTTTTTTTTTCATTTATTAAGATTTCTTCTTAGAGAGACGCATATCCTTCTCTCTTCAGGAGTAGCTTTTTTTTTAGTCGTACTCCAAAGAGAGAGAAAGAAAAGAAAGAAAGAAAGAAAGAAAGAAAAGAAAGAAAGGAGAAAGGAAGAGAAGAAGAAAGACAGAAAGAAGAGGAAAAGGAAAAAGAAAAGAAAGAAAGAAAGAAAAGAAAGAAAAAGAGAAAAAGAAAGAAAAAGAGAAAAGAAAGGAAGGAAAGAAAGAAAGAAAGAGAAGGAAGAAAGGAAAGAACAAAAAGGAAGGAAGAAAGAAAGGAAAGAAAAGAACGAAAAGGAAGGAAGGAAGGAAAGAGAAAGAAGAAGGAGAGAAGGAAAGAAAAGAGAGAAAGAAAGAAAAGAAAGAAAAAGGGAAAAGGAAGGAAGGAAAGAAAGAGAAAGAAAGAAAGAAGAGGAAAAGACTTCTTGAAAATCAGGGAGTAAGTGACTTCTGGTGCTTTCTGCCTCCTGCCCTACGTGTACCTGTGAGATATGTCCGTGTGTTAAGTCACTCTGTCCTGCCCCACACTGCCCTGCTTTCCAAGCCGTGTTAAGAGAATGGTAAGAGCCCAAGGTGTCCTCTTTTTTCACCTAAGATGTCACCCAGCCCAGGGTAGGTGCTTAGGGTTTGCGACAACAGTCTCCCCAAAATCAGTTTTATAGCAACAAGCTCAGCAAATTGTCACAGACACCAGAGTGATTTTACCTCCTCCAAGAAGAAATTGTGTTTAGTCCAACTCACTGCAATTGGTCCCTAAGTGTGGTGACCAAAACCTCCTTGAGAAGGCTGGTCCACCCCATTGTACAAATGTCTTCCAAAGTTTCGCTTGTGGCACAGTGGGTTAAGGATCTGGCATTGCCGCAGTTGTGGCGCAGGTGGCAACAGTGGTGCAGTTTCGATCCCTGGCCCAGGAACTTCCACTTGTCTTGGATGTAGCCAAAATTAATTAATTAATTTAATTAAATAAAATTAAAGCCTGACATAATGGTTGATTCCGAATCAGACCCTGTGAAGTTTGGTTTAAACCCCTATAAAAAACCCTTATATTTCTTTTTTTAATATTTTATATTTTGGCAAATAAAAACTATATTCTTGGTGCCTTTGTCAAAGATATGGGTTTTTTTTTTGTCTTTTGCTATTTCTTTGGGCCGCTCCCGCAGCATATGGAGGTTCCCAGGCTAGGGGTCCAGTTGGAGCTGTAGCCACCGGCCTACACCAGAGCCACAGCAACTCGGGATCTGAGCCGCGTCTGCAACCTACACCACAGCTCACGGCAACGCTGGATCATTAACCCACTGAGAAAGATATGTTTTGATATATGTTTACATTGTGAAATGATTACTGCAATCATACTAATCAATATATCCATCACTTCACATAGTTCTCATTTCATTTGTGTGTGAGTGAGGTGAGAATACTTGAGATTTATTTTTTAGCAAATTTCAGTTACATAATACATTATCAACTACAGTCATCATGCTGTCCATTTGATACCCAGAACTTATTTTTCTTATAACTGAAAGTTTGTACACTTTGATCAATCTCTCCTTTTTCCCCAACTCCTACCTTTTGTAACCACCATTCTCTTCTCCATTACTATGAGTTCAACTTTTTTTTTCTTTTTTAAATTCCATGTTTGTGATTATATATATATATATATATGGTATTTGTCTTTCTGTACCTGGCTTATTTCACTTAGGATGATGTCCGCCAAGTTCATCCATGCTGTTAGAAACGGCAGAATTTCTTTCTTTTTTTAAGTCTGAATAGTATTCCACTGTATATGTATATATGCCACATCTTCTTTATCCATTCATCTGTCAACAGACACTTAGGTTGTTTCCACATCCTAGCTACTGTGAATAATGCTACAGCAAACATGGGAGTGCAAATGTTTGAGATAGTGATTTTTATTTCTTTGGAACGTATACCCCAAAGAACGACTGCGAGATCACATGGTAGTTCTATTTTTGATTTTTTTGAGAAATCTTCATACTGTTTTCCATAGTGGCTGCACTAAGTTACGTTCCCACCAAGAGTGCACAAGTGTTCCCTTTTCTCCACATCTTTGCCAACACGTTGTATTTTGACTTTTTGATGACAGTCATCCTAATAGGTGTGAGGCGAAGTCTCATTGAGATTTTAATTTGCATTTCCCTGATAAATAGTGATGTTGAGCATCTTTTTATATACCTGTTGGTCATTTGTGTATTTTCTTTGGAAAAATGTCTATTCAGATCCTTTGCCCATTTTTTTAATCAGGTTTTTTTGGGTTTTGTTTTGTTTTGTTGCTGTTGAGTTGTATAAGTTTCTTATATTTGTTGGATCTTAAGCCCTCACCAGATATATGATTTGGAAATATTTTTCCATTCCATAGGTTGCCTGTTAATTTTGTTGATTGCTTCCTTTGCTGTGCAGAAAAGTTTTAGTTTGAGGAGCTCCCATTGTGGTGCAGTGGAAATGAATCCGACTGGTATCCTTGAGGATGTGCTTTGATCCCCGGCCTTGCTCAGTGGGTTGGGGAATCTGGCATCGCCGTGAGCTGTGGTATAGGTTGCAGACATGGCTTGTATCTGGTGTTGCTATGGCTGTGGTGTAGGTGGCAGCTGTGGCTCCAATTTGACCCCTAGCCTGGGAACTTCCATTTGCCACAGATTCAGTCCTAAAAAGCAAAAAAAGAAAGAAAGAAAGAAAGAAAGAAAGAAAGAAAGAAGAAAGAAAGAAGAAAGAAAGAAAGAAAGAAAGAAAGAAAGAGGAAGGAAGGAAGGAAGGAGGAGGAAGGAAGGAAGGAAGGAAGGAAGGAAGAAAGAAAGAAAGAAAGAACGAAAGAAAGAAAGAAAGAAAGAAAGAAAGAAAGAAGAAAGAGAAAGAAAGAAAATTTTTACTTTGATAGAGACCAACTTGTTTACTTTTACTTTGCTTTTGGTATCAATTCCAAAGAATCATTGCTAAGACTAACATCAAGGAGCTTCTCTTTTCTTTTTCTAGGAAAAGTTTCAGGCCTTATATTTAAGTATTTAGTCTATTTTGAGTTGGTTTTTTTTGTATAATAT
The DNA here is from genome assembly GCF_016906955.1 of Phacochoerus africanus. Classification (NCBI taxonomy): domain Eukaryota; kingdom Metazoa; phylum Chordata; class Mammalia; order Artiodactyla; family Suidae; genus Phacochoerus; species Phacochoerus africanus. The sequence goes on from NC_062552.1 coordinate 52,803,642, forward strand.
AAGGGCCCGCTTTCATTCCTTTGCATGTAGCTGTCCAGTTTTCCCAGCACCATTTATTGAAGAAACTATCTTTTCCTCCATTGTATATTCTTGGTGCCTTTGTCAAAAATTAGTTGACTGTATATGTGTGGGATTTGTTTTGTTTTGTTTTTGTCTTTGTTAGGGCTGCACCCACAACATACGGAAGTTCCCAAGGTAGAGGTCGACTTGCAGCTGTAGCCACTTGGCCATATCCCACAGCCACAGCAACACCAGATCCAAGCCATGTCTGCAACCTACACCACAGCTCATGGCAATGCCAGATCCTTAACCCAATGAGTGACGCCAGGGATGAACTAGTATCCTGATCAAATTAGTATCTTGCTAACACAGGAAAACATGATTAGTGAGTGCCACTCTTCTAACGCCTTCCTCTTACTGTCATTTCAGATGAAGTGACCAGAGTCAGAGCAGCCTGATTGTTTCTTTGACCATGAGGAAAAAGTCAAGGGTCATTACCACTGAGCCACGATGGGAACTCCATACATGTGTCGTTTTATTTCCAGGTTTCTGTTGCACTTGTCTATTGTCTGTTTTAATGCCAGGATTTTATGGTTTCAAGTGTTATAACTTTGTAACCTGGTTTGAAGTGAGGAATTGTGATGCCTCTAGTTTTGCTCTTCTTGCTCAAGATGACAATTAGCTATTGGGGTCTTCCATGGTTCCATACAAATTTTAGGATTGTTTTCTATTTCTATGAAAAATGTCATTGGAATTTTTATAGAGCTTTGTGTTGAATCTGTTGCCCACAGGTCAGATCCCACTTGGCAACTCCCAGACTGTCCCAGGTGAGGGCTCTGCTGGCTACTGACAAGGATGGCCTGAGGTCAGGATCCAAAGTGGGACAGGACCCATGCATCTTTGTGAGGGACAGGAAGAAAGCTGTTGCATACTCTCCTTGGGTACAAAAATAAAATACTTAGGGCAGCATAGCTTTTGTTAAAGAAAGGAGTCTCTGACCTAAAATGCAAGCCACCAGAGTAGAGACCCAAGTATATAATAAAGTGGAAGCTTTTCTTAAATACTGGGGTTTTTCTGAATTCAAAAGTATACAAAAGTCATAGAGGGGTGGGGGCAGGTGGATGAAAACACAGAAAAAGGCAAAGTGTGAAAGTTCCCATCATTGGCTCAATGGTAACAAACCCACTAGTATCTGTGAAGATGCAGGTTTGATCCCTGGCCTCACTCAGTGGATTAAAGGATCCAGTGTTGCTGTGAGCTGTGGTGTAGGTCGAAGACCCAGCTCGGATCCCCCATTGCTATGGATGTGGCACAGGCCAGCAGCTGCAGCTCCCATTCGACCCCTAGCCTGGGGAACCTCATATGACTGTGGGTGCAGCCCTAAAAAACAAAAAGACAAAAGTGAAAAAATTCCTACCACCCTGCCAACATCTTTCCATCTTTTCCTTTGTTTTGTTAAGAGAAAAATAGTTTATTTCATCATTTACTTTTCATTTTACCTAAATTATATTTTTTGGCTATTAGATTAGATTAGTATATATTTCTAAGAGCTCCATATTTCAAAAGAGTCATTCTTCTGAGGGTGTATGACTTTCAACTGCCTGTGTTCCTTTCCTCCTTTGCTTTTGCTGTTTCCATGCACAGAATGTATGCAAGTTTCTATCTGATGTTGTTTCATCTTTGAATGGAACAGGTTACTTGCTGAAGAGTGGGGATGCATGAGGCTGAGAGGAAAGAGGAAAAGGAGAGGAATGGTCTATAATTTAGTCCATAAGAGGGTATCTTGTAGCACTTAGGAATGCTTTGAAGCATACAACAGAAAATTCAAAAAAAAAAAAAAAACTGGTATCAAGCAGACAGAACTTATTTCAGATAACAAGAAATCTAGATATAAATAACTGCTGGGATTTGTTTAGCGGCCCCACCTGGCCAGGGCCAGCATCTCTGCAATTCTCTTGACTTTTCCCTCATTGTCAAAGAACAATCAGGCTGCTCTGACTCTGGTCACTTCACCTGAGTGACAGTAGGAGGAAGGCATAGAGAAGTGGCACTAATTATGTTTTCCTGTATTATCAAGAAAAGCAAGGAGTTCCCATTGTGGCTCAGAAGATTAAGAATCCCACTAACCTTGGGAGTTCCTGTTGTGGCTCAGTGATAATGTACCCGACTGGTATCCATGAGGATGCGGTTCAATCCCTGGCATTGCTTCAGTGGGTTAAGGATCCCGGCCTTCCTAGGAACTGTGGCGTAGGCCACAGATGCTGCTCAGATCCAGCATTGCTAAGGCTGTGGTGTAAGCCAGCAGCTACAGCTCTGATTCAATCCCTAGCCTGGAACTTCCATATGCCATTGGTACAGCCCTAAAACGAAAGAAAAAAAGAAAAGAAAAAGTTTTCCCAGAAGAATTCCTTTCAGAGATCTACTTATGTATCATTGATCAAAACCATGTCACCATGGCCATATTTAGTAACAAGAGAAGCAAGGAGAGCAAAGATTTAATTTTCCTTTCCTCTATAGAGGACGTGGCAACAAAGAGTTTGGAACTCTCTGTTGAGTTAGCCAAATAACTGGTTTCAGAAACAGGCTCACAGACATGGAAAACAAACCTATGGATTTTCCCAAAAGGGGAAAGGAGGGGAGAAGAATAAATTAGGAAGTTTGGGATTAATTACTTAACAGATATATACTACTATAGATAAAATAGATATACAACAACATCCTATTGTATAGCACAGGGAAATATCTTCAATACCTTATAATAACAAGAATTTAAAACTGAATCACTTTGCTTGTACATTTACACATTATAAATCAATGATACTTCAATTTTAAAAAAGAAAAAACTGTGTTTTCCATATCTTTCCTTTGTCCTGGGAATAAGTCTCCTTTCATATTCCATTTTTCAAGTGGTGGATTGACTCCAAAGCTGAGTCACAACTCCCTGTGCTATGGTCTAGAGATTACTGCCTCCTTTCAGGAGTCACCTCAACCATGCAAACTAGGTCACAAACAATAAGTTTGGCCTCCCAGTATCACTTCTCCTTCAGCTCCATTTCCCCTGCCTTTCCAGTGTCCACCTGATTGTAGGAACAGTCCCACCCTCTTTCGTGATTGACACCTGCTTCGGGGAATTCACTGCTTCCAGCCAGTCTCCCAGTTGGGACCCTCTTGAGGGGGTGCACAAGGTGATCAAATGAGCTACAGGAAGAAAATATGGACCTTCAGTTCATCTTACTTTTCTCTTAACAAAGGAAAGAATTTCATCTTTACTGATCTTGAAGATACCGTCAAACAAGGGCACCCTTGTTTGGCTCATAGGTCAGGTGGATTAATGGTGTGTACACAGAAGACCAGAAGCTACTCACAGTGGAATTGACAGTGGCTCCTGTTTTCCTTCCTTCCCTCTCAACGTATTGCAAGGCAACACAGTTTATGTGTGTCCAATTTAGAGGATTAGCAATTACATCATCTAATTTTAAAAAACCTACCCAGCACAAAGTGAACAGGATCTTACAGAAATTCCTGCCAAAACAAAAACAAAACAAAAAAACAAAAACCCTATGGAGTGCCAAACATTTGTAAGGTTGATGTCAGAGAATGTTTTGCCTATGTTCTCTTCCAGGAGTTTGATGGTGTCTTGCTTATATTTAAGTCTTTAAGCCATTTTGAGCTTATTTTTGTGCATGGTGTGAGGGTGTGTTCTAGCTTCATTGATTTGCATGCAGCTGTCCAGGTTTCCCAGCAATACTCACTGAAAAATATGTCTTTTCATAGGTGTCTGGGTTTATTTCTGGGTTCTCTATTCAGTTTCATCGGTCTGTATGTCTGTGTTGGTACCAGTACCACACTGTCTTGATGACTGTGGCTTTGAAATATTGTCTGGAGTCTGGGAGAGTTATGCCTCCTGCTTGGCTTTTGTTCCTCAGAATTGCTTTGGCGATTCTGGGTCTTTTGTGGTTCCATATAAATTTTTGGATTGTTTGTTCTAGTTCTGTGAAAATGTCATGAGTAATTTGATAGGAATTGCATTGAATCTGTAGATTGCTTTGGGCAGTATGGCCCTCTTTACAATAATAGTTTTTCCAACCATGGAGCATGGAATATCTTTCCATTTCTTTACATCTTCTTTAATTTCCTTGATTAATGTTTTATCGTTAGCATATAAGTCCTTTACCTCCTTGGTCAGGTGTATTACCAGGTATTTGATTTTTGGGGGTACAATTTTAAAAGGCATTGTGTTTTTTTATTCCTTTTCTAATATTTCATTGTTAGTATTCAGCAATGTGACTGAATGTTAATGTTACATCTTGCTACTTCGCTGAATTTGTTGATCAGTTCAAGTAGTTTTTGGGTCAAGTCCTTAGGGTTTTCTATATATAGTATCATGTCGTCTGCATACAGTGACAGGTTTACCTCTTCTCTTCCTATTTGGATGCCTTTTATTTCTTTTGTCTGATTGCTGTGGCTAGGACTTCCAGTACTATGTTGAATAACGGTGGTGAGAGTGGACATCCTTGTCTTGTTTCAGATTTCAGTGGGAAGGCTTTCAGCTTTTCTCCATTGAGTATTATATTTGCTGTGGGTTTGTCATAAATGGCTTTTATTATATTAAGGTATGTTCCCTCTATACCCACTTTGGTATGGGTTTGATCATGAATGGATGTTGTACTCTGTCAAATGCTTTCTCTGCATCTATTGAGATGATCATGTAGTTTTTGACTTTTCTTTGGTTAATGTGGTATATGACGTTGATTGATTTGCATGTGTTGAACTATCCTTGTGAACCTGGGATTAATCCCACCTGGTCATGGTGTACAATATTTTTTGTATGTTGTTGGATTTGGTTGGCTAAAATTTTGTTGAGAATTTTGCACCTATATTCATCCAAGATATTGGTCTATAGTTTTCTTTTTTGGTGGTATCTTTGTCTAGTTTTGGAATTAGGGTGATTATGGCATCATAGAATGGCTTTGGGAGTGTTCCTTCTTCTCCAATCTTTTGAAAAAGTTTAAGGAGGATGGGTATAAGTTCTTCTTTGTATATTTGGTAGAATTCACCTGTGAAGCCATCTGGTCCTGGGCTTTTATTTGTAGGGAGTGTTTTACGACATATTCAATTTCATTTCCAGTGATTGGTCTGTTCAGTTGATCTATTTCTTCTTGATTCAGTTTTGGCAGGCTGTAAGTCTCTAGAAAGTCGTCCATTTCTTCTAGGTTGTCAAATTTGTTGGCATACAATTGTTCATAGTATTCTCTCATGGTTTTTCGTATTTCTGTAGTATCCATTGTGACTTCTTTTCATTTCTTATTTCGTTTATTTGGGGTCTTTCTCTCCTTTTTTTGATGAGTCTAGCCAGAGCTTTATCAATTTTGTTTACCTTTTCAAAGAACAAGCTCTTGGTTTTATTGATTTTTCTATTGTTTTTTGAATCTCTATTTTATTGATTTCCTCTTTGATCTTTATGATTTCCTTCCTTCTGCTGACTTTAGGTTTTGTTTGTTCTTCTTTTTCTAATTTATTTATGTGGTGGGTTAAGTTTGTCAATTTGAGATTTTTCTTCTTTTTTGAGGAAGACCTGTACTGCTATGAATTTCCCTCTGAGCACTGCTTTTGCAGATCCAATAGATTTTGAGTGGTTGTGTCTTCATTATCATTTGTGTTGAGGTATTTTTTAATTTCCTTCTTGAGTTCCTCATTGACTCATGGGTTTTTTAGTAGCATGTTGATTTGTCTCCATGTAGTAAGTTTTTTCTCATTTCTTTTCCCGTGGTTGATTTCTAGTTTCATGCCATTATGGTCAGATATGAGTATTGCAATTCCTGCTTTCCTGTCTTGTCCATTGGCATGAAATATCTTTTCCCATCCCCTCACTTTCAATCTATGTGTGTCCTTTGCCCTAAGGTGAGCTTCTTATAGACAGCAGATTGAAGGGTTTTGTTTTGTTTTGTTTTTTTTATTCAATCTGCCACTCAGTGTCTTTTGAGTGGAGCATTCAGTCTATTGACATTTAGGGTGATTATTTCCATTTTAAACCTTGTTTTCCAGTTGACTGTGTGTTTCTCTTTTCTTCTTTTCTTTTTTTGGTTGGATGGTTTCCATTTATTTTATGCTTGAGTGCTTTTCTTTTCAGTTTTTGTGAATGTAATGTTCAGTTTTGATTTGTGGCTGCCTTGTTTTTCAAGTATGCTAACCCCTTCCTATATCTGCTTGCTTTTGCCTGATAGTCATATAGGCTGAAACACATCATTAAAATAAAAAAAGAAGCTATAATTTCTTACTTTCCTTCCCCACATTTTATGATTTTGATGTTTTTTTTAATTTTATTTTATTTTTTATCATCTTCATGTTTAGATCTGCATGCTGGCTTATTTAAGTGACTGCTTTACAATTTTGGTTTCCTTTATCCTAATTCTTCTTTTTTTCTTTTTTCTCTCTCTCTTTTTTGTTGTTGTTGTTGTTGTTGTTGTTGTTGTTGTTGTTACTTCTTGGGCCACTCCCTCGGCATATGGAGGTTCCCAGGCTAGGGGTTGAATTGGAGCTGCAGCCACCGGCCTACGCCAGAGCCACAGCAACGTGGGATCCGAGCCGCGTCTACAACCTACACCACAGCTCACGGCAACGCCGGATCGTTAACCCACTGAGCAAGGCCAGGGACCGAACCCGCAACCTCATGGTTCCTAGTCGGATTCGTTAACCACTGCGCCACGACGGGAACTCCCTCTCTCTCTTTTTTAATTTAGAGAAGCCCTTTCGGTGTTTCTTTTAGAATAGGTTTAGTATTGTGTACTCTTTCAGCTTTGTTTGTTGGACAAATTCTTTATTTCCCCTTCTATTTTAAAACAATATTCTTGCTGGATAGAGTATTCTAGGTTGCAAATTTTTTCCTTTCAGCACTTTAAATATATCTTGCCACTCCCTTCTGGCCCCATAGTGTTTCTGTAGAGAAAACAGCTGATAGCCTTATGGGGGTTCCCTTGTAATTAATGCTTGTTTTTCTCTTGCTGCCTTTAGAATCCTCTCTTTATCTTTAACTTTTGCCATTTTTATTATAACATCTTGGTGTGGGCCTGTTTGAATTCAACTTGTTTGGGGCCCTCTGTGCTTCCTATATGTTGATATCAGTATCCTTTAGATGTGGTAAGTTTTCAGCCATAATTTCTTCAAATATATTTTTAATCCCCTTTTCTTTTTCTTTTCCTTATGGAATTCCTATTATGCATAGATTGGCCTGCTTTATATTATCCCATAGGTCTCTTATTGCTTTCAGGTTTTTTCATTTGGTTTTCTGTCTGCTGTTCTGATTGGGTGATTTCCAATATTCTATCTTCCATGTCACTAATTCTTTCCTCTGCATTATTCATTCTGCTCTTCATTGCCTTTAGCTCAGTTTGAATCTCTGCAAATGAATATTCTAGTTCTTCCTGGCTCCTCCTTATATTTTCTAGTTCCTTTCTAAAGGAATCTGCATTACTGTTCATATCCTCTCTTAATTCCTCCAGTATTTTCACTATCTCCCTTTTGAACTCAATGTCTGTCAGACTGCAGAGGTCTGTTTCATTGTTGACTGCTTTGTGTGAATTCTCCTGTTCCTTTAACTGGGAATGGTTTCTGAGCTTCTTCATCTTGCTTGTGTTTTTCTTTTTCTTTGTGTTTGGGGAAGCCAAACTGTAGTGTTGTAAAGCTACTTCTATGCAAGAATAGCCCTTTGTATTTTGAGGGGGTTACTATTTATTTTTGGTGTGGGGAGTTTGAATATTTGCTGTCTCTTTCTTTGGTGTGAGCAGGCTGTTATTCCCAGGATGCTCAGTGTGTTTTTAGGGAGAAGAAGGCTGTGGGTAGGACCAGCAGTCAGTGCCTGGTCATTGGGCTCTCAACAGCAGCAAGGACCTGCAGGAAGGTGGCACAGGCTACTCCTAGCTGCAGGGCCCTGGGAAGTGGTAATAAGCTCTAGGCAGATCTTCAAGGTGACCAGGGCATTTGGCAGTAGCAGCAGCAGGATGTGTGATTTCCCAGAGGATTGAGAGCAACAACAGCTTGTGTTCTATTGCAATGCCCTCCTCTGAGGTGATTGGAACCACAGGTGGTGCCTGTTCAGGGACCCCTAGTGGGAGCGGGCAATGACAGTCTCTAGAGTCAGTGATAACTGCAGTGGTTTGCCCCTGCCACCCGTAGACCATGCATGAAGCAACCTGTCTCACTTAGCCCACATAGGAGGTGCTGTACAGGCTGGTCCTAGTTGTAGGATCCTGGGAAGTGACAGAGAGCAGGTGTGTGGATACTGCTCAGAATGTTTGCCAGTGGCAGTAGCAGGGTGGGTGTGTTCCCAGGGGTGTGAGAGTACCAACAGGTGGTGTTCGATCAAAATGCCCTCCTCCGTGATGCCCTTGAGGTGAACAGGGCTGCAAGTGATTTTTGTTCAGGTATCCCCAGTGGCGGTGGGCCATGCCCACCACTGGAATCCAGGGATAACTGTGGCGGATTGCCCCCACCGCCTGCAAACCACACAAGAAGCACCCTGTCCCACTTAGCCCACACAGGAGGTGCTGCACCAGCTGCTCCTAGTTGTACAGTCTTGGGAAGGGACAGTGACCAAGTGTCTTGGTGCCGCCTAGAGCGTTTGGCAGTGGCAGCTGCAGGGCGGGTGTGTTCCCAGGGGAGTGAGAGCAACAACATATGGTGCTTGGTTGCAGTCCCCCCTTTTTTTCTTTTTTGCCAACCCCTGAGGTGATTGGGGTTGCAGGTGTAGCCCCCAGTGGTGGCAAGCCAGTGAGATGGCCTCTGAGATGACCACCACAGTCTGTCCCTGCCACCTGTAGATCATGCAAGAGGCACGACATCACACTTAGCCCCCTGATGCCCTTAGCCAATACAAGAGATGCCTGCACAAGATGCGCCCAATCTCCCCTAAACCAGCAAAAGATTTCTCCATAGCCTGCACCAGAGCTGCCCCGCCCTCTGAGAGCCTGCGGGCATGCATACACTCAGGCACAGGAGTTTCCTATGGCATCCACCCCTCCTCCTCTCGCCCTCCCCCAAAAATGGCACCTTGCCTCTCCTGCGGGTCTGGACCTTCTCCCGTGTTCTCTCTGCCGTGGCTTTCCCCTCCTCAGCCTGAGCTGTACCACTCCCCCACCTGTGGCGCATTGCTCCTTAGCCACATGCTGACCCCACACAGCCAGCCCTAGTCCTCTCCCCCGGGGTGACCTAGGAGCCTGAGTCTCAGCGCCCAACCCCAACCGAGCATCTCAGGCTGTGGTGTCCAGGTCAGTGGTTCAGATGATCTGTGCTCTCTTTGCTGTTATCAGTCCAGCTGCTGTGCTTTTCTCAGAGACTTTGAGGTCCGGCAGACTAGGCTGATCTTTCCATCACTTAGGTGGCTTCCCAGGATGTGGGTTTCTTTTCTCCTTCACAGCTCCCTCTCAGGAATGCTAGTCCCATCCTGATTCCTTTCTCTCTCTCTCTCTCTTTTTTTTCTTTTGTTCTACCTAGTATGTCAAGAGTGTCTTGCTGTTTTTGTAGGTTTAATTTTCTTCTGCCAGCATTCAGTTGATGTTCTGTGCGAGCAGTTTTACATATAGATGTGGGGTTTTTTTTATGTGTTTGTGGGAGAAGGTGAGCACAGAGCACGACCTCGTACTCCTCCACCATCTTGCTCCGCCTCCTCAAAAATCATTTAGAAAAAAGAAAAAACAAAAAAAACAAAACAGAAACAACTAGCACAAAAATGTTTGGAGAAGACTGCCCCTAGCGGTGGATTTTCAGGACTCTGACCTTCCTCTTATCAGTGAGGGTTCTTGGTCATTAACTACACAACTCCTCTATCTATTGTAACCAGAAAAGGAATTTATCAAAGCACCTTAAATGAGTCACAAAATGTTTAGGGAATCCAGACAGCAAGTCAGGTTTGAAAGCTAAACATCCAGGAGCAATGCTTGGCTAGCCACACAGCATGAGTCAACCAGCAAAAACTTATCTTGTTCCACTACTGAAGACCATATGCCAGCTGGGACCTCGGTCACTGGGTCTGGATGCCCGGAAATGCCACTCTGTACCCAAGGCCAGACCCCTCCCCAGCCCACCTTTCAGAAGATGGAATCCACAAAGTGCCTGCTTCCTTCTGGGCTCTCTTTCAAATCAAAGAAAGTTGGTCGTATGCTCATTGCAGCGCCTCGATCACATTCTTTTTGATGATTATTTTTTATGAGTTTGGGGGGAGGTGTAGGAGGGGAGAAGAAAATGCATTTACTTGGCCAATTTTAATAGTAATTCCTCCAATTTGGGTAATTTAAATATGTGTTTTCTTTCTCCTTTCTTGATCAATCTGGCCAGAAATCTGTAATTTTTTTTCCCCTTAATTTATTTGTCAATAACCCTGTTCACTTTTCTACTTACTTTGAGGAATGAATTGAGGTTTTCCGTGTGCCCAATATACAATCAATTTTGTAGATATTTCATAAACATTGGAAAAATTAAACCTAATAGAAGGAATTTAAATTTCTAAGTGGACCTTTTACAATATTTTGTTATTAACTTCTGGTTTTATTCTATATGATCAGAAAGTATTAGTAATTTCCTACTTTATGGAATTTAATGATACTTCCTTTATATATGATCAGTGTTGCTAATGATTTTATATGTGCTTGAAAAGGTGTATTTCCTATGATCAGGGTGTAAGAGTTTTTTTTTCTCTTTTTCTTTTTAGGGCCGCAGGTGTGGCATATGGAAATTCCCAGGCTAGGGGTCAAATCGGACCTGCAGCTGCTGCCCTATGCCACAGCAACAGAGGATCCAAGCCTCTTCTGTGACCTAAGCCACTGGTCATGGCAGTGCTGGATTTTTAACCCACTGTTCGAGGCCAGGGATCGAACCCACTTCCTCATGGAGTTCCTGGGTTAGGGTTCTCCCTGAGGAGAACTTCCTAAAAGTTTTATATATGCCTGAAATCCACCTTATTGGTTATATTGTTTAAGTCTTTATTATTTCTGCTTATTTTGACCATTTGATCTGTCTTGCTCTTGGAATGCAATGTTACTATTACTGTAATACTATTACTGTGTTTGTATCTGTGTCTCCTTGCATCTCCCCTATAGTTATAGGTGGTTACCGCATATTTGGTGCATAGCTATCCATAATTTTTATATCTTAATTGTGAGTAGTTGTGGTTTTAGCATCTTTATTTGTTATGCCTAATGCTTTTTGACTTAAACTGCTTTGTCTGATATCAGGATCACAACTCCAACTTTCTTTTTGTTTCCATCTACCTGGTATATTTTGCCTATTTCTTTATTTTTAGCCTTTCTAAATGACTTTTCAGTGCCTCTTGTATACATATCAGCTTTATGAACCAACTTGAAAATCCTTTTCTTTTATTAGGTTAGTTCAGTCCATTCACTTTTATTGATATGACTTGGAGTTCCTGTAGTGACTCAGAGGGTTAAGAACCCAGCTAGTATCCATGAGGTTGTGGGTTTGGTCCCTGGCCTCGCTCAGTGAGTTAAGGATCTGGCATTGCTGCAAGCTGCTGCATAGGTTGCAGATGCCACTTAGGTGCCACATTGCTGTGGCTTGGGTGTAGGCTGGCAGTTGCAGCTCCAATTCAACCCCTGGCCTGGGAATTTCCATATACCGCAGGTGCAGCCGCCCCCCCCCCCAAAAAAAAGAAAGAAAGAAAGAACACATATGCAGATATATATGTATATATTAAGCAAGGAAAAAATATACATTGCTGCTGCAACTCATTTCTGTAACTGGTGCTCAGACTGTAATTGTTGAATCCAGCTTCTTGTCTCTGTACATTTCAGTCCCCTTTACCTTCATCCAGCATCTTAGCAGATCCAGATTCTTTGGGGTCACCAAAATCTTCATCCTGAGCAATCTCATCTCCAATAGTCTTCACTTAGTTTACCATTAACTTTCTTTCTACTGGACATGAAAGTGCTAAGTGCCTTAGAGAATCCACTGAGTTCTATTGTGTCTTTTTTTTTTTTCTTTCTTTCTTTTTTTTTAATTGGCTTTTTAGGGTCACATCATGGCATATTGAAGTTCCTAGGCTAGGTATCGAATTGGAGCTGCAGCTGCTGGTCACAGCCACAGTCACAGCAACTTGGGATCCAAGCTGCATCTGTGACCTAAACCACAGCTCACAGCAACACCGGATCCTTAACCCACTGAGAGGGGCCAGGGATCAAACCCATGTCCTCATGGATACTAGTTGGGTTTATTTCCACTGAGCCACAACAAGAACTCCTCCATTGTGTCTTAGCAACTCAAATCCTTAATATAAGTGGGATCACCCCAGCCAAAAAATAACCCCCTTCTTTACCTGTTAATTTAGTGGCGTTAGTCCAAAATGGCCAATGGTAGTCTCAACTTATAACTCAAGGATGTAAGTCAATTATATTCTTCAGCGGAAACATTTTTCCCTTGGAAACTAAGACTTCTATGCCGACAGAAACCTATCAAATTTGGAGGCAAAAATTTTGTGATTGTGTTACTAGGAATTCTCCCACTTCTACCCCTTGATTCCCAAACCTGAGTATTCTGGCTGTGGAAAAAAAAAATAGCATATATAGTGGTCGCTGGTTCAAGAAGGAAAAAAACCACATTTTGTAAGGTATACTCCAACCTTTCAAAGCATCGTCTTCTAACTTATACTGTAACTGTTTTCATTAGGCCATTCCACTCTTCTCTCAGGCCCACTGTGTCTGAGTGTTGGGGTTCATGGTACAACCAGTGAATCACATGAGCAGGAGCCCATTGTTATACATCTTTTCTGTGAAGTGAGCTGTTTGGTCAGAAATGATGTATGAAATACTCTTGTGGTGAATAAAGAATTCCTAAGTCCAGGGAGGGGGTACTGTCAGAAGCATTGTAGACAGAAAAGGTAAATCCATATCCTTAAGTGAATATTCCAATGAGAACAAATTCCTAGCCACTTCATATTATGGTCATATTGTTGGTCTAGGCTGTTGGTAGGTTAGACAATCAGCTGCATCATCCTTGGTAAGAAGGAAGTCTATATGTTGAGCCCACTGCTGCCATCATGGCCACTTTGAATACAGAGCAAGCAGTGAGCACCAGGTTGGCTGGAAAAAGAGGCTGGCTGACTTCTTCAGATCATATCTATTTAATTACTTTATTGTAGATGCCCTTTGGTGAACACTGACATGGGACACAAATGTGCCCTTACACACCGTGCCCTTTCAAAGAGGTTCATATCTCTTCCCTAGATCTCCTTTTCACTCTAATCTTGTTCTTTCCAAGTCCCTGACCAAGTGGCCAACTCATTAACCTCTGCCAAAACTTAATGTAAATTCTCACCTCTAGGTATTTCACATTGAAAGAATTGTCAGTGAAATGGACCACTTGAAGATCCGCTAAGTGAGGAGATTTTTCTTCAGTAATATCTTTCAGGAATACTTTTAACTAAGGTTGCAACGCTTCCTGTTGGTGCCAGTATCTTGTGAAGAATCATTAGATTTGAGTTTTTCTTCCTCAGCTGATTGGTAACAAGGAATTCACCAATAAAGTATAGGTATTAAACAGGGGGAGAGGAATCAGTGAACCCGGATTAAGCATTATATGAGCCTGAGACAACTAGTTATGTAATTAACTTATGCATGAATCTAGATCTCTATTATACAGTTTCTATGTAATTATAAATTTCTGCTGCACATGCTCAGCTTTATGGCTTAATGAGCCAGAAAATTCCTAGTTTATGATGAGGAACTCAGGTTACATAGCCACTTGATGTCCCGTGGTTAAACATCCTAGCTCTACCAGAACCCAGTAGGAGCTGGTTTTCAACCAGAGAATGAAGCATGACGTTGCTCCTAAATTGTAGAGATCTGTCCCTTTAAGGGCTTTCCAGAGACCCCATTTACATTGTGCCATAGGTCTTTCTACTACATCTGCGTCATAGGACCAAGTGGCAAAGCAGCTTGCACTGCAGCTTAGGCTTACTGCAGAAACTTTCTTGTTGGAAGCCCCCTCAAAAGTGACAGGATATTCTGTAAACGAGCTGGAACACACTCAGATGCAGCATATATTTCCTCCAAGAGGCAAATCAAGCATTTGCCTCTTTTTTTAATGGTAGGTAGTGCAAGATAGAGTAGTGTGTCAATTCCTTTAGAAGAGATATCTCATCATGCTTTAGACTCATGGACCTCCAAAAACATCTTTGGGGTAAACCCCTGAAATTGTGTGGCTGTTATCTCCCACCTTCAGCACACACATATCTTAATAAGATGTCTAAGATTCCTGCTACTTCCTACTCATTGGAGCCAGTCATCATTATATCATCAATGTAGTAGACTAACTTGATTTTCTGTCAGATGTCAAGACAACCGAGATTTCTGCTGATTAGGTCATGGTAAAGTGCAGGAGCATGGGCATGTCCCCAGGCAAGTGAAGATGTATAATTATCTCTGCTAAGTGAAAGCAAAACTGCTTCAGGAGACCCTGCAAACTGATACAGAGAAAATATCATCAGCTACATCAATAGCTGTGTACAAAGATTTGCTCTAGGAAAGACATTACATTTGTAAAAGTAACTGCAATTGGCATCGTCACCTGATTAAGGATAATCAACTCTCATTTTCCAACTTTCAACCTCCTTCTGTGCAAGTCAAACAGTGAAGGCAAACAGACATGCAACAGAATCTACATCCTTGTATCCTTAAAATCTTTGGTGGTGGCGCTGACTGAAATTCCTCCAGGTATGCTTTTGGTTTAAATCCTGGTAGGGGAGGAACATTCCAAAGTCTTCTACTTGAATTTCCTGTTTATAATAGTTCTCAATCAGTAGACCAGGGAGCCAATGAGGGGATTCTTACAGTTACTGAATATGTCCCATTGAATTACACCTTAAAGAACTACAGAAATAAACCAGTTTATTTTGTTAATCTGAGAAAGTACTTTTAAAAAAAAAAAATTAATGAACAAAACCCAACTTATGTGTCTAAAATAGACTCTGAAATTCAAAGTATGGGCATAGACATAGTAGGCAAATGATAATATAAAGAATGGCACATAGGTTATGATCTCAAAATACCTTTACCCACTAAAAAGAATTAGGGCTTCTTGAAGAAATGACTGATTCCATATCTGGGCCAAGAACACTGAAAGGTGAAATTATGAAACAATTAGTTGAATTTGAATGCTGACAGTGATATTAGGGAATTATTGTCAATTTTTAAAACGATGATAATGGTATTATAGTTAGTTTAAAAGAATTCTTAGCTTTTAGAGATACACATTGAAATGGTTATAGATGAAATTATAGAATATCAGGAATGTTCCTCAAAATAATCTAATTATTGGAACTGGACAGTAGATACAATGTAGGTTCACTGTACTGGTTTTTTCATACTTTTGCGCATGTTTGAAAATTTCTGTAATCGAAATTTGAAAATTACTAAAAAGAATTATACAAGGTAATAATTTAAAATTGAGTAAGGTTAAATTAAGTTAAAGAGTAATTTACAAAACAAAAAGAAAGACTTATAATGTTAAAAGGAAAAATCCACGATGATGTTCTAGCAGTCATGAATATTTTGCAATAAACAAAACTCATAAGACAAAAACTTCAGAAAATAACAAATTGGCAAAAACATAACAGTAAGAGATGAGACCATAATTCATTTCTCTGAGCACATAACAGTTACAATAGACAAAATATAAGTAGGCCTACTAAAGGCTTTGAATTGTATAATCAATACGGTTGAATTCTATACCCAAGCATAGTAAAAAGATTCTTATCTTAGTAAAAACTCAACATTTATAAAAATCAGTCTTTTGTAAGGCCATAAAGAAAACCTACATAAATTCTAGAAATTATGATAAAATCAGACCCCATTCTGTTTTAATAATGCAATAAAACTAGAAATTAATAACACAAATAGGATACAAAACACTCTCATATATTACTGGTGAGAATATCAAATGGTACAGCTTTGAAGTACACTTTGGAAGTTTCTTTTTCTTTTTCTTTTTTTTTTTTTTTTTTTTTTTGCTTTTTAGGGCCGCATGTGAGGCACATGGAGGTTCCCAGGCTAGGGGTCTAATCAGAGCTACAGCTGCCAGCCTACGCCACAGCCACAGCAAGTCCAGATTCGAGCTGCGTCTGTGAACTACACCACAGCCCACAGCAATGATGGATCCTTAACCCACTGAGTGAGGCCAGGGATCAAACCTGCAACCTCATGGTTCCTAGTCGGATACGTTTCCACTGCACCACAACAGGAACTCCTGGCAGTTTCTTAATAAGTCAAACATACACCTATCATATGACTGAAACCTCTCACTCCTTGGTATCCACCAAAGAAAAATAAAGCACATGTCTACATAAAGACTTGTACGCAAATATTCATAGGTGCTTGATTTGTAATAGCCAAATACTGGAAACCACCCTAATGTCCTTCAATAGCTGAATAGATAAACAAGTGTGTAATATATTCATACAATGTCATGGAACCCAGAAATGACAAAATGAACTATGAATACATGGCACAACATGGATGAACCTCAAAACAACTATGCTGAATAAAAGGATAGTACAGTAAAAACTGAGGAAAAATGAGTTTAGATTATATGATTCCATTTATATGAAATTCTAGAAAAAAAAATCTATAGTGACAGAAACCAGAACAGTGGTTACTTGGGGAAGTGATGATTATAGAAGGACACCGGGAAATTTTTGAGGGTTATGAGTTTGACCATTGTCTTGACTGCATTGATATTTTCATGATTATATACATTTGTCCAAACTTATCAAGTAGTATACCTTAAATACATACTGTTTATTGTATATCAATTATACCTTAATTTTTAAAAATCCTAGGAATAAACTTGATAGTAAATATATAGGACCTAATGAAGAAAATCTTAAAAGTCAAAAAAAAAAAAACAAATAAAATAGATGTGAACCAATGGAAAGACAAGTTTACTCTTCCATAGGGATACTCAATTTCATAAATTTGGTGCAATAAAAATACTAGGGTATACAGATTCACTTAACTATTTGAAGTTGAAAAGTGATTGCAAAATTATTCTAGAAAAACGAAACAAATGAAAATATCCAGGAGATCCAGAAATAGAAGAGTAACATTGGCACAAGAACAGACAAATCAATGGAAGAGAATCAAGAGAACAGACATAAACCCAACACAGACAGGTGTCTGGGATACAGTAACGATGGTATTTCTTATCAGCAGAGAGGATGATTTCATTATTGAAATTGTACAATGACCTCACTACTGTGAAGTGGACTTGCAGCTCTTTCTCTCTCACTTCATCTCCATTGCCCCCCCAAATTCTACAATAATAATTTTTTTTTGTCTTTTTGCCTTTTCTAGGGTCGCTTCCTGCAGCATATGGAGGTTCCCAGGCTAGGGGTCGAATCAGAGCTGCAGCTTCTGGCCTAAGCCATAGCCACAGCAACACGGGATCTGAGCCGCGTCTGCAACCTACACCATAGCTCACGGCAATGCCAGATCCTTAACCCACTGAGCAAGCCCAGGGATCGAACCCGCAACCTCATAGTTCCTAGTCAGAATCATTAACCACTGCGCCATGACGGGAACTCCAATAATAAAAATTTTTAATGTAAATGAAACCATCAAAGCACTAAAATAAACATAGATAAATGTTTTTATAAAAACTGTTTTTGTCATACTTATAATATGAAGTGAGAAAAACCTTTAGTAGGTTTGAAGCAAAATCTGAAAGTCCTCATAGGAAAGATTGGTCAGTTAAACCACAGTAAAAATTTAAAACTTCTGTAATGAAAAAATTTTAAAAGTTGCAGACTGTAAAAAACATAAACAGTACATATGACCAACAGAGGACTGATTTTCTTGGTTAGCCCTTTACATATCAGTAAGATAAAGTGCCCAATAAAAAATAAATTATGAGCAATTTTTATGAGCAACTCAAAGAAAAAAGAAATAGCAATTAAGCAGGCAAAAAGATGCCATATCTCACTAAAATTAAAGCAAATCAAAGGATTGTTTTAGTTTTCTGTTGCTGTGGGACAAATCACTCCAAAGCTATGTGACTCAAACAACAATAAATATTAGTTATCTCTGATAGTTTTTATAGGTGGGAATTCAGAATTGACTAAGCTGGGAAATTCCAGCTTGGGTTTTTTCATGACATTGCATTTAAGATGTTCACTTGGGGAGTTCCTGCTGTGGCAAAATGCGTCTATGGAGTCTCTGTCTGGAGTGCTGGGATGCAGTTTGATCCCCAGCCTGGCACAGTGGGTTAAAGGATCCAGCATTGCCATATCTGCGACGTGGGTGCAACTGTGACTAGGATCTGATCCCTGATCCATATGCCACAGGGAAGCCAAAAAAAAGAGAGAGAGAAGAAGAAGAAGAAAGAAGGAAAGAAAGAAGGAAGGAAGGAAGGAAGGAAGGAAGGAAGGAAGGAAGGAAGGAAGGAAGGAAGTTAGTTAGTTCAGGTGGGCTGCAGTGATCTGAAAGCATGAATTGGTGGGGGAGGATCTATTTCCAAGAGGATTATTTACATGACTGGCAGATTTGTATAGACTGTTGGCAAAAGGCTTCAGATCCTTCCGTTATTCAGGCATTTTCACAATTCTGTCTGAGTGCTATTTGAGGCACTTCCACAGAGGAAGCAATCCAAAAGAGCAAAGAAGTGACTTTTATGTCCTAGCCTTGGCACATACACATCACTTCCATCATACTCTGTTGGTCACACAGGATCAGCTTCATTGGCATGTAATCTGTGCCGTCATACAAGGCCCTACATTCAGAAGAGCCATGCACTTGGTTTAAAGCTGTGATGTTGCCATATTGATATTCTTAATAATTTTATCTTTGGATCTTGATAAGTGACGTCAGTAGGAACCAGAGTACACATGCGAGCAGAGAAGATACATGCAATGTGTATGTCCACCACTATTCCTTGCCACCAGTTCGTGATGCACAGAATTCTGGCAGGAGGTTAGTGAGACTCAAAGCAGCTTCCATAGTATTGGGAGAATGTGCACTGCTGGATAGCACAGGGAACTATATCCAGTTACGTGTGATGGAACATGATAGAAGATAACATGAGAAAAAGAATGTATATGTATATATATGTATTACTGGGTCACTTTGCTGTGCAGCAGAAATTGACAGGAGTTCTTGTTGTGGCTCAGTGGTAACAAACCTGACTAGTATCCATGAGGATGAGGGTTTGATCCCTGGCCCCACTCAGTGGGTTAAGGATCTGGCATTGCCCTGAGCTGCGGTGTAGGTTGCAGATGCGGCTTGGATCCCAAGTTGCTGTGTCTATGGTTTAAGCTGGAGGCTACAGCTCCGATTCAACCCTTAGCCTGGGAACTTCCATATGCTGCAGGTGCAACCCTAAAAAAAAATAAATACAAAAAAAGAAAAAAGAAGAAAAGAGAAAAAAAAGAAATTGACAGAAGATTGTAAATCAATTATAATTTAAAAATTTTTTTAAAAAGAGAAGTAAAAGAGGAGTTCCTTGGTGGCTCTGCAGGTTAGGGATCTTGTGTTGTCTCTGCTGTGGCACTGGTCACTGCTGTGATACTGTTTCAATTCCTGGCCCAGAAACTTTCCCAGGCTGCAGGTGCAACCAAAAAATTGAAAATTAAAAAAAAAAAGAAGTGAAATAAAGACTCAATCTTGGAGTTCCTGTCATGGCACAATGGGTTAAGAATCTGACTGCAGGGAACTTTGTCACTGCAGAGGTGCAGGTTGGATCCCCAGCCCAGAGCAGTGGGTGAAAGGATCCAGCATTGCCACAGCTGTGGTGTAAGTCACAGCTGTGGCTCAGATTCAGTCCCTAGCCCAGAACTTCCATATGCCACGGGTTCAGCCATTAAATAAATAAATAAAAGATTTAATCTTGAACATCACTGTGACTGTTCTGGTTAGAAAAAAAGTGCATATACAAGCTATGGAATGTGAATTGTGTGATTTTAGTGATTCTACATATGAGTTCAATGCTCTTATATTTGCATTTCAAACTGGCATTGCACATATAAAGACGAATGGTAAAATTTGTGCTCATATTCTATTTTTCTTTATTTAAGATAACATTAAGTAGCAAATAAAAAGCACCATGACAAGTTGAGAGAGACTGCTGAAGAAAAGAAAAGCTTTGCTTACAGAATTTTTATTGCACTTTTTCCTGCTTTTGAACAAGGGGTCTCAAATTTTCATTTTCCACTCAGCCTTGCATATTAAGTAGCTGGCTGTGGTCACACAGATTCAGCTCTGATTCAGTGCCAGAGGAACTTCACAGGTGGGCATAGCAGGACCCTGGGATCATTAGAAGCCATTTTAAGGCTACTACCACAAACAATAGGTTTGTTTATCACCTCTAAAGCTATAAAGTTGAGTGTTGGTGAGTATTTGAGAAAGAGGTGTGTGGTAGTTGGAAATGACTATTAGTAAGTTTTTGGAGGTGGTATTGATGAAAAAAATCAAATGCATGTATCTGCAACCCAGAAAACCAGTTTTTAGGAATTTTGTTCAAAAGCCCACCCAAAATTATGGAAAGTACAAGGATATTCACTGAAGTATAACTAGTTGATAGTGAAAAACTGGAAACAACACCCTGACTAGTAGCGAAAATTTGGAAACATTCTAAAGATACATCTTTATCTCCGGGCATGGAGAGATATCTACATTTGATTGGAAATTAATCTCCTCTTGGAAACTGAAAATATTTGAAAATATCTTCTTTCCATCTGTAGGTTGTCTTTTCATTTTGTTTATGGTTTCCTTTACTATACAAAATCTTTTAAGATTAATTAGGTCCCATTTGTTTATTTTTGTTATTTCCATTAGTCTAGGAGACATTGAAAATATATTGCTGCAATTTATTTCAGAGATTTTTCTGCCTACATTTTCCTCTAGAAGTTTTATAGTATCCAGTTTTACATTTGTCTTTAATCCACTTTGTTTTTTTGTATATTAGAAAATGTTTTAATTTTATTCTTTTATATGTAGCTAGCACTCCAGTTTTCCCAGCACCACTTATTAGATTGTTTCTTCTCCATTGTATATTCTTGCCTCCTTTCTCCTAGATTAAATGACCATAAGTGTGTGGGCTTATTTCTGGGCTTTCTACCCTTTTCCATTAATCTATGTCTGTGTCTTTGTGCCAGAGAATAATATTGTGTTTTAATTATTGTAGCTTTGTAGTATAGTCTGAAGTGGGGGGGGGGTGATTCCTCTGGCTCTGTTCTTCTTGAGATTGTATTGGCTATTTGGGGTCTTTTGTTTCCATACACATTTTTTTTTGTATTTTTAGGGCTGCACCACAGCATATGGAGGTTCCAATAGGCTAGGGTCCAATAGGCAGCTGTAGCTGCCGACCTGCACCACGGCCACAGCAACTCAGGATCTGAGCTGCATCCTCAACCTACACCACAGCTCACAGCAACACCGGATTCTTAACCCACTGAGCAAGGCCAGGGATCGAACCTGTGTCCTCATGGATGCTAGTCAGATTCATTTCCACTGAGCCATGATGGGAACTCCTCTACAGAAAATTTTTAATTTTTGTTATAGTTCTATGGAAAATTCCATTGTAATTTGATAGGGATTACACTGAATCTGTAGTTTACCTTGGGTAATATGGTCATTTTAACAATACTGATTCTTCCAATCCAAGATTACAGTACATCTTTCCATCTGTTTGTGTTATCTTCAATTTCTTTCATTAGTGTCTTATAGTTTTTTGGTAGTACAGGTTTTTTGCCTCCTTAGGTAGTTTTATTCCTCGATATTTTATTCTGTTTGATGTGATGGTAAATGGGATTGTCTCCTTAATTTCTCTAATATTTCATTGCTAGTGTATAGAAATACAACATATTTCAGGATATTAATTTGGTATCCAGTAATTTTACCAAAGTCATTGATGAGCTCTAGTAGTTTTCCGGTAGCATTTTCAGGACCTTCTATGTATAGCATCGTCTCATCTGTAAACAGTGACAGGTTTACTTCTTTTTCAATTTGGGTTCCTTTTATTTATTTTCTTTCTCTGATTGCTGTGGCTATAACTTCCAAAAACTATGTTGAATAAAAGTGGTGAGTGGGCATCCTTGTCTTGTTCCTGATCTTCGAAGAAATGCTTTCAGCTTTTCACTGTTGAGTATGATGGAAATCCAACTTATTTTAACAACCATTTAGAAAAAAATTTACTCTGTGCCATGTATGCTTCTAAGTACTTTACAAATAATATCTTAGAATAATGCTATGAAATAGAGGAGTTCCCGTCGTGGCGAAGCAGAAATGAATCGACTGGGAACCATGAGGTTGTGGGTTTGATCCCTGGCCTCGCTCAGTGGGTTAAGGATCTGGCGTTGCCATGAGCTGAGGTGTAGCTTGCAGACACGGCTCAGATCCCGTGTTGCTGTGGCTCTGGCGGAGGCCGGCGGCTACAGCTCCGATTGAACCCCTAGCCTGGGAACCTCCATATGCCTCGGGTGTGGCTCTGAAAAGACAAAAGACACACACACAAATATATACATATATATATATATGTATATATATGTGTGTGGGTGTGTGTGGGTGTGTGTGGGTGTGTGTGTGTATATATATATATATATATATACACACACACTCATCATCCCCATTTTACAGATGAGGTAACTGATTTCCAGAGAAATTAAGTAATATGTGAAAGGTCGCTAACAAGAGGAGGAACCAACATTTCAGTGCAGTAGTAATCTGACTTCAAAATCTGTCTTCAAACACCACTATGAAATAGGTTTATGTATTTCTTCTTCTCTGAAGAAAACTTTTTCCTTTTGTGGAAAGGGCTCTCTGAACTTCTCAGACTAATTCCCTAAATTCAGTCACATTTTTATTTTTATTTTTTTAGGATTCCAGTTGACTTTAATGTATCAATTTCCAATGTGATTGAAAGCTCCCTCTCTACTTTACCACCCTGACTAAAGTATAGAATCATATTATAAAGTATCGGCATAGGACAGCTCTGTTCAACACCCACCTCTTCCTGGTGACTTCTCTCTCCAGGGCAGGAGGAGGAAAGAAAACTGGGTTTCTTCATGTTAAAAGACTCTCTTAGCTCATTGTCTGTTGGTATGGTGTGGACAATGGTGAGGGGTTATCATTTCTGCCAATAGGAGACTTGGCCACATCTTCAGGATGATCCCCAGCTGGTGGTAGCATGTTACACTCCCAAGATATCTGTAACATGTCATTCCCTCTTGTGGTGGCCTCTGAAAGACTAGGCCTTCCTATGTCATCTGCTCTTCATGGCAACCTGTGGGGCTACACACAAAGAATGTCACTGCCATATCAGCAAAGGGTGTTGCTGCCATCAAGCCATCAAGACTGTAGCCACCCCCAACAGCGCACCCTGAGAGGATTCAGGATAGAGGAAAAGAAGATACTGGCCCTAGATAGTTAAGGCATCAAAGGAATGATTTCACTAAGCCCAGTCTCTTGCATCTTCCTGTACATAGAAAGGCACAAAGTTCATTAACTTGAGATACCTGGTTTTTCTTTCATTAGCAATCATCTTTCAATGCTTGACCTCCTACTTTGTTTGTACAAAAACTCCTTTATATCTTGACTCCTCCCTTACCTCTTCAGAATAGCCCCTCAGAGATGAGAGGCTGTATCTCAGGCTTAAATCCTCAGTAATGCTCCAAATAAAACATAATTCTCAGCTTTTAGGTTGTGTATGCTTTTCTCAGTTGACAGGCACTTGTTCTGCAGGAACTCTCTTCCATATGTTTGCCTATGAAGAAGAAGGGGAAGTGTCTGCCCCTTCTCTGTCTCATCCCAAGCTCTTCTCCCTTGCTGTGGTATCCCAGAGAAAGGACAGCAAATCAGGAGACCGAGCAAGAACACAATCACAGATGGAAACTCAGCTTCCTCATCTCATAGCCTTTCCCCAACTCTGGGAGTGATTCCCTTGGGGCGCCTTGACTGGGCTTTGAAGAGGTAAGCGGAGGGCAAAGCCTCTTCTCAAATACTGTGCTGTCCTGCAGGCAGCTTCCTCCCCTTCCCACAACCCTGTGGAGAGGAAACCTTGTGCACTGAGGCACAGCGGCATTTCCCAACCACTGCTCCCTGGCGCACCAGTCCTGTGAGATGTTCCAAGAATAAAGGACCCTACAGGTGAATTCATTTGACATGTGCTAGAGCTACCCACTTTATCCCCTTTTTAATTTTCTTTGGCTGTGGCCATGACATGTGAAAGTTCCCGGGCCTGGGATTGAACCCATACCACAGCAGTGACCCGGACCATTGCATTGACAACGCCGGATCTTTAATCTGCTGCACCACAAGAGATCTCCACTTTATCCCCTTTTGAAGGTTTGAAATTTTGTTAGATTTATCCCCCTTTTATTAGATTCTCTAACATATAAGAGGCTCTAAGAATCCCCACAGTAAAGATGGCTCCACTGTGCTTTAACTTTGCATTTGCCAAATGTACTTGACTAGATTGTTCTTTTTCC
The DNA here is from genome assembly GCF_016906955.1 of Phacochoerus africanus. Lineage (NCBI taxonomy): Eukaryota > Metazoa > Chordata > Mammalia > Artiodactyla > Suidae > Phacochoerus > Phacochoerus africanus. The sequence continues at coordinate 52,828,120 of NC_062552.1, forward strand.
CTACACTTATTACTGAATCAGTCACAGATCCAGATGAGAGGAATCCTTGCCGTGGGCCCTGAATATTACACACACTGTTCAGGACCCAGAGAAAAGCTTCTCTGCATCTCTTTCCCTGCATCCTCAAAACCAAAGATGATTATGTCAAAACACAGTGAAGGTTTGTGGGTGGCTCTCTTGCCAATGTGAACGATCAACACTGGCTGGGAGTCTGGAGAAGTTCTGAGTGGAAGTGCTTAGGTAAGAGAAAAGAAAAATTATCTTGTCAAATCCTTCCCTGAAAACTTGAATACAATATATTTTTGCATAACAAAATATCCTCTCCAGGTAGGACTCAGTTTCCTTTTTTTTTTTCTTTTCTTTGTATTCCAATTTATCTTTCTGGTGCAAATTAGCAAGGTTTCCACCAACAAATTGTACAGGGTGGCTGAAGAATATGTTGCAATACTAAACCATTAAAACTAATTTCGAATGTGTACAGTATATATAGAGAGATGTACCATGTGCTATTTAATATTGATTCTTTACCTTGGCATGAAATGGACATCTTATACTTGAAGGGCAAATGCTTTTATTTTCATGAAAACATTTTGTAAAGTTTAATTAAAGTCAAAATTAAAACATTTTGGTTTTATATAAATTATGTAAGTAATGTCAAAAATTGTTGAGGGTTGGAGATACCGTCATGGCTCAGCAGTTAACGAACCGGACTAGCATCCATGAGGAAGCGGGGTCGATCCCTGGCATCGCTCAGTGTATTAAGGATCCGGCATTGCCATGAGCTGTGGTGTAGGTGGCACACGCAGTTCAGATCCACGTTGCTGTTGCTGTGGTGTAGGCCAGCAGCAACAGCTCTGATTTAAACCCCTAGCCTGGGAACTTCCATATGCCATGGGTGTGGCCCTGAAAAGACAAAAAGGCAAAAAAAAAAAAAGTTGAGGGTTATTTTTCCAAAGAAGATATACAACTGGCCAACATGCACATGAAAAGGTGCTCAGTATCATCAGGGATTGTAAATCAAAACCATAGTAAGATCACCTCACACCTGTGAGAATGGCTCTCATCAAAAAAACAAGAGATAACCACTGGTAAGGTGGTGGGGCGGGGGGGAGGGAAGGGGGGGAGGGAGGAAACTGCACTGTTGGTGGGAATGCAAATTAGTGCAGCCACTAAAGAAAACAGAATGGAGGTTCCTCAAAATTTCAAAATAGAACTATCATACGATCAGCAATCCCATTTCTGGGTATTATACCTAAAGGAAATAAAGTCACTCTCACAAAAGTGAACTCATGTGTTCATTGCAGCATTATTCACGGTAACCAAAATATGGAAACAACCTAAGTTTCCATCTATCAACGGATGAATGGATAAAGAAAATGGGGGGGGGGGGTGCGGGGTGTGTGTTGTCAATTAAAAAAAAAAACGCACAGTGCAAGAGTTGTAAGTTAAGCTTCCTGAGAACTGCAGCCTGGGAGATCTGAAGAGGGCTCCGAGAACTTCTCTGAAAAGGTGGGAGGAGGCTGGTTTTGATATATATATATACATATTTTGACTAGGGAATACATGTAGTCAAGTACAGTCCAGTATGCATCTTTGTAAAAGATTGCTGCTAGTCACAAAGAGTTAATGATTTTACTGCTTTTCTAGGTATGGGAAGATGCAAGAAGCTGGGTTCATTAAAATTCTTCCTGAGATACATCTATCTAAGGGGACAGCTTGTCCAAAGCACAGAGCATCCTGTTATCGTCTTTAATTTCCTCTGTCTGAAGCACAGAGTGCTTCATCCTGTTATCACCTTAATTTCTTCTGTCCAAGGTACAGAGTGCATTGTCTGTCAGCAACTACAGTGGGTTAATCTTTGTAAAATTGGATGATCGGCAAAACACTTTTTGCTCTTCTTTTGTTTTATATATATGTGTGTATGTATATATTATATACATAAATTACATACATATATTATATATATAAATTGAAAATAAAAATCCAGGAGTTCCCATTGTGGCTCAGCAGGTTAAGAACCCTACTTAGTGTCCATGAGAATGCGGAGTCAATCCCTGGCCTTTGCTCAGTGGGTTAAGGATTCGGCAGTGCCGCAAGCTTGCCGTGTAGGTTGCAGATGCAGCTCAGATCCAGTGTTGCTATGGCTGTGGTGTAGGCCTACAGCTGCAGCTCTTTTCCCTAGCCTGGGAACTTCCATATGCCACAGGTGTGACCATAAAAATAATAGTAACAATAAATAAAAAAGAAGGAAATTCTTCCATTTGCAACAATGTGGAGGAAACAACGGTATCATGCTAAGTGAAATACATCAGAGAAAAACAAATACAGTTGACCCTTGAACAACATGGGTTCGAACTGCCTGGGTCCACTTAGATTTTTTCCAATAATAAATACAGTAGCACTACACAACCTGAGATTAGTTGAATCTGCTAATTTGGAACAGTGGATATGGAAGCTCCACATATGTACAGAGCCAACTGTAAGTTATATGCGGCTTTTCAACTGTGAAGAGGGTCCGCACCTTAACTTCTGCATTGTTCAAGGGTCAATTGTACTATATGATCTCATCTGTATATGGAAGTTAAAATAAGGAACTTACAGGACCAGAGTAGACTGGTGGTTGCCAGGATTGGAGGGAGTGGATGATGGTGGTCTAAGGGTACAAACTTCCAGTTATAAGATGGGTAAGTTCTGGGAATCTAATGCATAGCACGGTGACTATTGTTAATGATACAGAATTATGTACTTGAAAGTTGCCAAAGGAGGAAATCTTGAAAGTTCTCACCACACACACAACACACAAAAATAGTAACTATATGGTGTCGAATGTGTTTATTAACCTTACTGTAGTAATCATTTCACTACATATATATATCAAATCATCACATTACTTACACGTTATATCTCCCTAAAGCTGAGAAAAAATGTCAAGCCTACTAACAGTTAATAAAGCAGAAAATGTATAAGCCATAATTTGGCCCAGATCCAGAAGTATTCTTGGTGCCATAAACAATCAAGTATTGTTTTGATTTTTATACTAAAAGATGTGGTCTCATCTGCTCTGATAGAGATTTTTGGGAAAAGTTTAAGGGCTATATATAACATATGAGAGATCAGAAAATCAGAATATGCCACCTCAAAATATGCCTTAATATTGCCATAATAATTATTTTGAGCTAAAGGCAATTAAGCTACCAATGAAAACAAAGGGGGAAAAAAAGGCTCTCTCCCTAAAAACAGGACATATTCCCTTTGTGAAGTTCTTCCCCGCCCTTCTCCTCTACCAGGTGGAAACAATTCCTATAAGTGGAGACAGCATCAACATCAGCACAGATTTACTTATTCAAATAACCATTGTCTCTTCCTACAATTTACCACCCCTTAAAACCCAAACCCCTTTTCCTTTATCTTATCACTTCTCTCCATTTATCATCTTTGTTAAAGCAGTATAAAAGCCCCCAGGTCTAACTGCTTGTTTGGAGTCCTAAATGCTTTGCTTTGCTTTTCTTTGAACCTGCGGCATATGGAAGTTCCCAGGCTAGGGGTCAAATCAGAGCTGCAGCTGCTGGCCTATGCCACAGCCACAGCAATGTAGGATCCAAGCCGAGTCTGTGACCTAAGACCTACACCATAGCTGAAGGCAATGCTGGATCCTTAACCCACTGAGTGAGGCCAGGGATCGAACCTGCATCCTCATGGATACTAGTTGGGTTCATTATGCTGAGCCACAATAGGAACTCCCCTAATTGCCTTTCTATGAAGGCCTCTATGCATGTAAAAATTAAAATATTGACATTATAAAATTTGTGTGCCTTTCCTCCTATTAATCTGTCTTTGTCAGGCCTCAGTCGCTTTAAAGGATAGAGCAATAGTTGTTTTTCTCCGCTACAACTTTTGTAGGTGTGCCCAAAGATAGAATAATATTAATGAAAATATATGAAATTTGACTTTAAAATGATTCTAGGACACTAATTATAATCCAGCTCAATTCGATGTAATTTTGACAAGATATGAAATGCCCAAAAAGAGTTCAGGGAAACAACAGACTATTGTTGATGATACTGAATTACGTACTTGAAAAATGAAAAATGATTCATAGTATTTGTTGGAAAATTTAAAAAGTTTGATTTATATTATCCAAAGTTACTTGGTACAAACTGTTGTTTGCTACTAAAAGTATTAGCAGGAGTTTATTTTTCAAAACTATTTCACTCTTAAAAGGATTAAATGTTTTTAGTTTTAGAGAGCATGTTTTTCTAAATCAAAAGAAACTATATATTAAATATGCAACAAAGGTGATAGTCCAATAAAATATTAGGATATCAGAACATGGAAGCAAAAAAATTTGCATGATTCTGAAGAAGATATACTTACAAATGATCCTAAAACTAATTCTATGGAAACTATTCTCTAGTCAAATTGTAAGTGGTCTCTTTTAAAGAGAAATTCATACGAATTGAGAAAGACACTGCCTTTTTTGATTTTGTATAGAATATTTCAACATTAAAAATATTTTAAAAGAACTTAAGAAATATTGGAGTCCTGTTGTGACTCAGTGGTTAACGAAACTGACTAGCATCCATGAGGATGTAGGTTCGATCTCTGGCCTTGCTTAGTGGGTTGAGGATCCTGCTTTGCCCATGAGCTGTGGTATAGGTTGCAGACATGACTTGGATGGATCTCATGTTGCTGTGGCTCTGACGTAGGCCAGTGGCTACAGCTCCAATTTGACCCCTAGCCCCGGAAATCTCCATATGCTGCTGGTGCAGCCCTAAAAAGAGACAAAAATGACAAAAAAAAAAAAGAAAGAAAGAAAAGAAATATTGTAGGTATCCAGACATTCCTTTAGGGGAAGATTTTTAAAAGTGATAAATATTAACAATATATGATAAAATTAAAATATTTTTCTAATAATCATTTTATATGTGCAAACCCAATGTTGTATATCATGATATACATGATATGTAAAACATGTAAAATTCTTTTTTTTTTTTTTTTTGGTCTTTTTGACGTTCGTAGGGCTGTACCCGCAGCACATGGAGGTTCCCAGGCTAGGGGTCTAATCAGAGCTGTAGCTGCTGGCCTACACCACAGCCACAGCAATGCCAGATTCGAGCCACTTCTGCGACCTACACCACAGCTCATGGCAACGCTGGATTCCTAACCCACTGAATGAGGTCAGGGATCAAACCCACAACCTCATGCTTCCAAGTCAGATTCGTTAACCACTGAGCCACAACAGGAACTCCAAACATGTAAAATTCTTGGTTTGTTTCCAAATCTAGGTGGTGCTTTTGATTATTGGCAATTATAGTTGTTATTGCACTAAGAGAGCAATATTTCTCCAAATTGAAATAAAGAAAATTTTTTTAATCATCCAAGAACTAGTGTTACAGTAAGTAATAACTAATTATTAAATAGTAATTTGATGTCTAATTTGACATTATTATTAACAAAATGCATGCTATGTAAGTCTTAATTTTGCTATAATGAAGGCAAGGAAATAAATGTTATGGAATAAATATAAAAACTATGGATTGGAGTTCCCTGTGGTGCAGTGGGTTAACCCGATGAGCGTCTCATTGCAGCAGCCCAGGTCGCTCCTTTGTTGCCAGTTCCTTCAATTCCTGGCCTTGGAAATTCCAACTTCCACGTGCCATGGGGGCGGCAAAAAAAAAGTTGATTAACCATACATGTCTTTATTATTCACCCAAACATCACTGGACCATCAACAGAACAGGCACATATGCACAATAATAATTACATTCATCATCTTTGATTTTTGCCATCTTTTGACCACATAGATACTATAGCTGCTTACACATTTTTCTTTTCTTTCTTTCTTTCTTTTTTTTTTGCTTTTTAGGCCTGCACTTGCAGCACATGGAAGTTCCCAGGCTAGGGGGTGAACTGGAGCTACAGTTGCTGGTCTACACCACAGCCACAGCAACCCCAGATCCTAACCGTGTCTCCAATCTACACCACAGCTCAGGGCAATGCCCAATCCTCAACTCACTGGCACCCTCATGGATACTAGTCAGATTCTTGACCCAGTGAGCCACAAAGGGAACTCCATAAAATTTTCATTTGTTAATCATTGCTAGTGTATAGAAATGCAATTGAGGGGTTCCTTTGTGGTGCAGCGAGTTAAGTATCCATTGTCATTGCAGCAGCCACAGTTGCTGCTGGGGCGCAGGTTGCATCTCTCGCCCAGGAACTTCCACATGCTGCAGGTGTGGCAAAAAAATAAATACATAAATAAATAAATAAATAATTCTAAAAAACAAAGAGGAAGAAATGCAATTGATTATTTTTCTGTATTGACCTTTTTTGGTGATATTGCTGAATTCATTTATTAATTATAATAGTTTATCTATAGGTTATTTTACACATAGCACATACATAATTATGTCACCTGCAAATAACAGTATGTTTATTCTTTTCCAATCCTCCTACTTTGGTTTTTTTCTCTACCTTAATTCATAGGCTAAGATCTTGAATAGAAGGATTTATAACAGATATCTTTGCCTTGTTCACAATCCTAGAGACATTTTTCAATATTTCAGCATTAAGTACAATATTTGTTAGAGATTTTTATGTATACCCTTTGTTTTATTAAGAAAATGCCTACCCCTAGTTTGCTATTTTTTAAAAAAATATAGCTGAATTTTATCACTTTTCTTGAATTTCTTAAAAGGACCATGTAATTTTCTCCTTTAATATATTAGTGTTGTGAATAACATTAATTCTCAAATGTTAAACAAACTGTATTCTGGATTAGATCCAAACTTGTCATGATATATTGTTCTTTTTATATATACCAGGATTCAGTTTGATGATATTTTGGTTGAGATTTTTTTATCTGTATTATGAGACAGATTGGTATATAATTTTCATTTCTTTTTTTTTTTTTTTGCTTTTTTGGAGTCAGGGGGGCCACACCTGCACATATGGAAGTTCCCAGGCTAGGGGTCAAATCAGCGCTGCAGCTGCCAGCCTATGCCACAGCCACAGCAATGAGGGGTCCCTGATCCACTGAGCGAGGCCAGGGATTAAACCCGAATCCTCACGGATACTAGTTGGATTTGTTTTCCACTGTGCCACAACAGGAACTCCTCCTTTCTTGTGTTATACTTGTCAAGTTTTGATGTTGAGATTGTGCTGACTTCCACTATCCACAATAGCCAAGACATGGAAACAACTTAAATGTCCACTGACAGATGAATGGATTAAAGAGATATGGTACAATAGTATATAATGGAATACTATTCAGCCATAAAAAAGAATAAAATAATGCCATTTGCAGCACCATGGATGCAACTAGAGATTATCATACTAAGTGAAGTAAGTAAGAAAGAGAAAGACAAATACTATATGATATCACATACATGGAATCTAAAATATGGCACAAGTGAACCTATCTACAAAACGGAAACAGTCTCACAGACATAGAAAACAGACTTGTGGTTGCCAAGGGAGTCGGGGGGGAGAGATGAACTGGGAGTTTAGGGTTAGTAGGTGCAAGCTACTACATTTTGAATGAATAAACAACAAAGTCCTACTGTATAGCACAGGGAACTATATCCTGGGATAGACCATGATGGGAGAGAATGTAAAAAGAATGTGTGTGTATGTGTGTGTGTGTATACACACACATATATATGTATGCATGTATAACTGAGTCACTTTGCTGTACAGCAGAAATTGGCACAACATTGTAAACCAACTATAATTTTAAAAGATTTTTTAAAAAGATTGTGCTGACCTTGTAAAACAAATTGGAAAGTCTTCTCTCTTTTACCATTCTCTAGGAGAGTTTGTGTGAATTGGCACTACTTCTTCCTAAAATGTTTGGTGTGATACACCAGTTAAACCATCTGGGCCTGGAATTTTCTTTGGGAATAGATTTCACTTAACAGATGAAATTTCTTTCTGTAGTAGATTTAGTACTAGTCACATTTCTCATTCTTATTTGAATTTTGGTAAGATGAGTTTTCCTAGTATGTCATCAGTTTCATCTAAATTTCAAAATGTAATGGCACAAAGTTGTCCACAATGCTTTTTAAAATTATTTTAAATATCTGCAGAATTTGAAATGATGTCCCCCTTTTCACTTTTTATTCACTGTTTCTCTATTTCTTTTCATCAGTCTTAAAGAGGCTTATCCATTTTATTAGTCCTTTAGAAAGGACTAATTTACCCTCTCTGTGATATATTTTTATGGTTATTATTTTGTCTTTGTTGTTTCCTTCCTTCTTTTGGGGGGTTTATTTTTTATGTTATTTATCTAAATTCTTGAGGTGAATGCTTGAGATCATTGCTTTTCATCATTTCCCCTAACAGATGCATTTAAGACTCATTAAACAGCTTTAGCTTTATCTCATGTTTTGATACATTGTTTCCAACATTATTCATTTCAAACATGCATTTTGATTTCCCTTGTAATTTATTGACTCATGGATTATTTTAAATTGTACAATAAAAATAGTTTGATTTCCAAATATTTGGGAATTTCCTAGTTTTCTTTTTGTTATTGACTTCACAGCTTAATTCCACTGTATCATACCTATTTTTTTTTTTTGTCTTTTGTTGTTGTTGTTGTTGTTGTTGCTATTTCTTGGGCCGCTCCCGCGGCATATGGAGGTTCCCAGGCTAGGGGTTGAATCGGAGCTGTAGCCACCGGCCTACGCCAGAGCCACAGCAAAGCGGGACCCGAGCCGCGTCTGCAACCTACACCACAGCTCACGGCAACGCCAGATCATTAACCCACTGAGCAAGGGCAGGGATCGAACCCGCAACCTCATGGTTCCTAGTCGGATTCGTTAACCACTGCGCCACAACGGGAACTCCCTCATACCTAATTTTAATCCTCTGGAAGCTGTTGGGATTAACTCAAAGAGCCAGCATATGGTCAATTTCGGTAAGTGTTCCATGTATATTTGAAAGTAATGTGTATTCTATAGATATTTTGCACTGTGTTCTAAATATATCAGTAAGATTGATTATTACTTATGTTACTTAAATTACCTATATTCTTATTATTTTGTTGTTGTTCACTTACTCTGTCAGTTCCTAAGAGAAATATGTTAAATCTCCTACCATAATTTTGGATTTGTCTCTTCTCCTTGCAGTTTTGTCAACTTTTTGCTTTATATATTTTGGGGCAATGTTATTAGTGTATACAAATTAAGCATTTGATTTCTATGTGGTGAATTGATTCTCTTATTTTTATGTAGCATCTCTTTATAGAGGCATTTTTCAATGGTGGTGCTATTGACATATTGAGCAGAATAATTCCTTGTTGAGCGGGTGCAATCCTCTGCATTGTAGGATGTTTAGTAGTATCATTCTCTACCCACTAGATGCCAGTAGCATCCCCAACCTAGTCACAACAATCAAAATATGTCTAGACATTGCCTAATGTCCGCTGGGGGGCAAAATAACCCCTGGTTAAGAGCCACTCATCTATAGTAATGCTTTGGGCTTTAAATTCTATTTAGAGTTCTAGACTTTAAGGTTTATTTTGTCTGATGTTAGCGAAGCCACTTTCTATTGGTATTTGCAAGGGCTTTTGTTCTTGCTGTCAACACTTAAATATTTCAATACCCTTACTCAAGGTACCTCTCTTGTAAGCATGAGTTGACTGTCTTTTTAATCCAATCTGACAATTTTTTTAATTGTAAGTGGAATATTTGTTCCTTTTGCCTTTAATGTGCTCACTGAAATGTTTGGGTTAAAATCTGCCATATGATTATTTATTTCATATTTAATACACCATTCTATGTCCTTTTTCTCTCCTTTTGCATTATTTTACTATTTTGTTATTCTACCCATTAGTTGAGAATTCTTTTTAATTATTGTTATCCTAGAGATCATAGCATGAATCTTTAATTTATTAAAATGTAATGTGTTAGGGCTCTGGCCACTTTCTGTACTATCTTCGGACCTAGGGTGTTTTTATTTGATTTACATCATCTCACTTTTTGTGAATTTTTATTTCTCCATATAAATAACCCAAATAATTCATCATTTTGGTATTCATAATACTTTTTAATCCATGGCTTGATAGCTTTAATCAGTTTTAGAAAATTCTTGGCCATCATGGCTTCAAATATTGCTTCTACTCCATTCTCTCTTTTCCTCAACATTTGAGACTTCATATCAAACTTTCTCACTATATCTCATAGAGAGAAAATACCTTGCAAATATTAACCAAGAGAAAGCTTGTGTAGTTTTACTACATTCTTTTCTGCTTTCTCCTTCCTTTTCTCTCTCTGGGCTTAAGTCTGAGTATTTTTCCATTGACTTATTTTCCAGGTCACTAGCTCTCTTTAGCTGTATCTAATCTGCTATCAAAACCTACTTCAGGAGTTCCCGTTGTGGCGAAGTGGAAACGAATCTGACTAGGAACCATGAGGTTGCAGGTTCGACCCCTGGCCTCGCTCAGTGGGTTAAGGATCTGGCGTTGCCTTGAACTGTGGTTCAAGGTCACAGACGCAGCTTGGATCTGGCACTGCTATGCCTGTGGTGTAGGCCGACAGCAACAGCTCCGATTAGACCCCTAGCCTGGGAACCTCCATATGCCACATGTGTGGCCCTAAAAAGACAAAAAAAAAAAAAAAACAAAACACCTACTTCAGTTATCTGTTGCTCCATAGCAAACATCATCCCCAAATTTTATGGCTTAAAACACTTGCAACTATTTACTTGCATGTGGACCTACAATTTGAGCCAGGCTTAGAAGGGAGAGCCTATCTCTGTGCCATGTAGGTGAGGGTAGCTTGACTGGGATCAGAAAACCCAAAATGACTTCACTCAACAAGGGAGATCAGAAGAATTGGAGACTGGCTAGGTGTCTCTCTCTCTTTCCCTCTTTCTCTGTGGTCTTTCATTCTCCAGGCCCTGTCCTGTCTCTCTCCCTGTGCCCCCTACCCCTCCACACCAGCAGAATATTTACAATTTTTTACATGGTGAGTCAGGACGCCAAGAAGTTGAAAACAGAAGCTGCTACACCCCTTAATGGCCAGGCCTGGAATCAGCAAAGCATCCTTTCTCCCACATCCTTCACTCCACACAGGAGCCCTTCAGATGGGTGCAGTTAGACACCTTGGCCTCCCAGGATTCCTGCAACACTACTTCATCCCACATATCTGTGATTCCCTCACCATCCTCCTTTTCTCCATGACTCCTAGACCTAGAACAATGACTGGCACATAGCAGTACTCGACAAATATTTTTTCAATAAATCAATGAGGAAATAAATGCTGTTGATCCAATGCTCTCTTCAGCAGCACACACACAAATACTGGAACAATACTCGCAAAAGTGTAGCTAAATTTGCAATTTCTTCAAGTCTTTACTACTTTCTACATATTGAATCACCTCCCCCCTCATATAGCAAGTAATACACTAAAATACCCTAGTTTGCTTCTCAGCCTGAAATAGGACAGAAAAGGGGTGAGAATGAGAACAGTCTTAATAGAAACAGCCTTTGGACTTCGAGTATCAGGGGGGGAAATGCCTAGGGCCTAAACAATATCCCTTTTCCTTCTCCAAACAAGATCCGAGGTGGCTCAAGTATTCTCTGGAGACCATTAACATGCATCTAGGATCATTATTGGGGTGCTCTTTGTTTCTGAACTTGGCAATGGTACCCTGGGTGCTGTCATCTATCTTCACTCCATGCTGGCTAACCCCAACCTTTGACTCCTAGTCTGTCCCATTGTGGCCAATGCTGACTTTACGGTGCCTTTTGCCAACCTAGAACTACCAGTGCTCACACAGAGGTGGGAGTTCTCTCTCTCACAAGTTGTGTATTACAGTTCTTGGATTTGATTGTCATGAAAATGTCAATATCTTAAGACCTTTTCTCTTTCAAGGAATGTGAGACTAGTTCTGGGCCTGGGTCAGAGGACATTTGAGAGGTACCTCTAGTGGCAAAGGTAGTAGAAATGAACTCAAATGCAAAGTCCAGGAAGTGCTCTTCTGACGTACTGTGTGTGACATCACATTGTCCTAACTCCCTTTCCGCAATGCTTTTCACCATGATATGTTAAGAAAGACAAAAAAGATAACAATATCAACTAAAATTTAATGAGTACTTACTACGTGCCAAGCATCATTCCAAGTACTTTAAGTATATCATCTTATATGAAATTTGGGGTGGAGGAAGAGAGTTTAGATAACTGAAGCATCATGGAATGGGTGAATTGGAGGACAGGATTTGAAGGAAAGGTTAAGATTTTCATCAGGAAGCTGAGCCAAAATATGAAAAGGGAAGGTGAAAACAGGACAGGGTCAATGAAATTTATGGATGTGTGTGAGTGAGAAGAGGAGTGGCCAAAAATAGATCAGGTTACAGCAGAAATTGGCACAACATTGGAAATAACCTTTTTTTTTTTTTTTTTTTTGCTTTTTAGGGCCCCACTTGCGGCATATGGAGGTTCCCAGGCCAGGGGTCGAATCTGAGCTATAGCTGCGGGTCACAGCCACAGCCACAGCCACAGCCATAGTCACATCAGATTGGAGCCATGTCTGTGACCTACACCACAGCTCACGGCAACACCAGATCCTCAACCACCTGAGTGAGGCCAGGGATGGAATCTCATGATTCCTAGTCAGATTTGTTTCCACTGCGCCACGAGGGGAGCTCTAACTTTTTTCTTAATTAAAAAAAAAAAAAAAAGATCAGGTAGCCAAGGGCAGAGAGATGTAGCAGCCTATTGGGATTTGAAAAAGCTGAAATCAAAAGTGAACCAAGGAAGTTGATATTTTCACCATTTGTGAATGGAGTTCTTTCCAAGTTTCAAGTAAAATTAATGTATTCTATTTTCACACGGCAAACAGACCGGCTCTTGGGCCCATTGACTAAAATACATCAGACTCTCTTAATGGTTCTTAGTGGTATCTCTAAAGGGTTACTTATTATCTGTTAAATATTTGAAGAGAGCATTGTTCTGGAATAGGCACAGGAACAATCCTTTGTATAAAAGCAGAAGAACAAGCCTGAAAGCTCTGTCTGCAGCTGAAACCACAGGGCAATGCTTCATCTCCGGCAAAACTGTGTTGACAAGATAGTCAGCATCCAACCTGGCTGAAGGGACAGATGGGCTCTTAGCCAAGCACATTAGGAGATTCCCAATGAACAGTCATAGGGAGCCTATAAGGGGATCGCAGGTGCATGTGTTATTCGGTCTGACTTGGTAGGGCAATGAGAGGCAGGCAAAAAAAAAAAAAAAAAGAAGAAGAAAAAGAAGAAGAAGAAGAAGTGCGTTGAGCAGTCAGACCAAGGCTCAGTTGAAAACCTGAAACCAAAGCCTAGACTGGGAGAAATCTCAGTTATTGATATAACCAAACCCCAGTAATTGTTCCCCTCTTTGGACTCGGTCTTCAACCACTCCACTGGCTCCTTTCTCATAAGAAACTCAAAAATTTCTCCAATCTTTAAAAACCAGCCAAACAATCACAACAGAAAAACTCGCCCACCTTGCTTTCCTGCTTCTCCGTCTACACTCCCTGCCTCCACACTGTCACCTCTCCCTCACTTCTCAGGCCACTACTCTCTGGTTTCTTCTCATTACCATTTCAGTGAAACAGTTCCCAACGAAGTCACCAAATACTTCTCAATCACCAACTTAAATGGAGCCATCTCTTTCCTTACTTCATTTGACCTCCCTGTGGCATGTATGTGGACATTTCCCTCCTGGAAATTCTTTAATTCTTTGGCTCCTGCAGGACCACACTTCTCTTCTTTTCCTGCCTGATCCTTGAATGTTGGTGTTACCCAGCTTCATCCTCCCCACTGCTTTTCTCATTCTACAAAGTTTTCTAGTAACCTCCCCCATGGTTTCAAGCACCACTTATCTACATATCTGTGTTCCACCTTGACCACTTTCCCTAAGCTGTATACTCTGCTCTCCAGCAAAGCATCTCTCGCTGGATGCCCTATGAAATCTCAACACACAAAACCACTCATGATCTCACCCCAAATTGTCCATTCTTCGTGGATTTCCTCCTCTCAGTGAATGTCAAAACTAATTATCATGTTGTTGAAGCCAGCAACCAGGGAAGAGGTTTTGATTCCTCTTTCTTCCTAGTTACTTGGCACCAAATGAGTCTCAAGCCCCGTCTCAGACCTTGTCTCCTCTGTCCTGATGAGAAGCCCTCCCCAAATGAGCTCCTTACTCCAGACTCTCACCCTCAAATCCACTTCCACACAGGCCACAAGAGCAATCTGTCTAAATCCAAACTATGATCATGTCCCCCCCCCACGTTTAAAGTTCTCTCATGGCTTCCAATTGACCACCTTTCCCCCCTCTAAGGTCTCCTCTCCTCTGTTTCCACTCTGTGCCCATAGGGAAGCAGGGCCATTTGGGGAGAACAGCCAATAGCTAGGGCTTTGGCAGCTGGTCAGAGGGATTTAGGTTTGATATAAGATTTATGTTGGCATGATGACATGATAACAGGTCCACACAGCAGTCCTAGAAGTGGGAGACGCATTAGCAGGCTGCTACAGACCCAATATTTGTGTGCTCCTAAAATTCACATTCAACCCTGATGCCCAATGTATGTGGAAGTTGGAGGTTCAGGAGGTGATTCGGTCATGAGGATGGACCCCTGAGGAATGGGATTAGTGCCCTTATAAAAGAGATCCCAGAGGGTTCCCTCACCTTCCTCCCTCCTCTTTTCCCCTCACCTCATGTAAGCCACACTGTTTTCTGTGAACCAGCAGACCCTCACCAGACAACTGAATTGCCCACACCTTGATTCTGGAACTCCCAAAACTGTGCAAAATAAATTTCTGTTGTGTCTAAGTCACCCAGTCTACAGTATCTTGTTATAGCAGCCTGAAGTGACTAAGACACAGGGTATTACAACAGAGGCAAAAGGACCTAGACTAGTCTTCTACAGTGAGAAGAGAGGAAAAGGTGAACCTGCAGGACTGGTGAAGAAGGGTAACTACCTAAAACTGAAAATCACTAGATGAAGGTAGTAAGGAAATGCATTAGCAGATAATGTCAAGCACTATTAAAGTAAACAGACCACAGGAAGTCTAGAGAATTTACAGCCCCATTATCGAAAGCCGAACATAAAGGAACAAGAGCAAGAGTTAAAATATACACACAATTCTTCAGAGCAAGTGAAGGAGGCAAATGCTGGGAGAAAGCACAGCTCCTATAAAGGGAGAGACAACAGGAAAGCTTAGAAGAGGGAACATACACAACAAGGAGACTAGGTGAGGGCCACAGAGTCCTTTACTCTGAGGAGCTATCATCAGCTGACCTCTGAAAGGTGAACTTCGGGGTGATGAAAGAGCTAGCCTTCATTCATTGGGCAGATTCACACACACAAACACACACAAACTTGCCAGGAGTGGAAACAAATGACCTGCCAGAATAAGTCCCTTTTCACAAAACTACAGGCCTGTAAGACCTACGTGTGTTAAAGCATAACCGCTTATGGCTATGGAGTCATGAACATCTGTGTTCGAACCCCAACAGTGCCGCTCGTCAAATTAGAAAACCTCAGGGGACTCTCGTTAAATAGCTTGCTGGGGGGAGGGCGCGGGGGGAGGCTTCCACACTGCATTGTCAAGGGCAGGCCTAGGGCGAGACCCCAGCAAGATCGCTGACTCCAGAGCTGTGCTCTTTCCAGCAGCCTGATGCTTTGGGCAGCGGGTCCCTGAGGGAGCGGACCCGGCCTGGAGCGCCTTTGTGGCCCCACTCACCCTTGAGCACCCGCAGAAGTGGCCCGCGGTGGGGAACCGGGCGGGAGCCCAGTCGTCGGCAGGTGGCAGCGGGACTTGGGGGGCGCCGGTGGCAGCGCCCCCGTGTGGCACGGACCGATGGGGAGGGGGGCGGCCAGGTGATGATTGGCTGGGCTGTGGCTGGCAGCTACGGGCCAAGAACAAAAGAGAGCGGGGGGGCCTCCGAAGTAGGGGCTCCCGCCCGCCCTGCGCGGGCTTCGGTGCTGGGGGAGGACGCACCCACCGCCCGCCCGCCCGCCGAGCAGCCCGGCTGGCGCGCTTGGTTTCTGCGCGAAAGCTGGCCGTGTACCTAGGAATTAACCGGCCGGCGCTGGAGGGGAGGGGTGGGGAGCGGGAAGCGGGGTGTGGGGGGGGGGGTGCTGAGCGCGCGCGAGAACAATAATAAGATCGTGTTTGCGGTCGCTGCCCGAGGAGGAATTCGGAGGAAGCGCGAGGCCCGGCGCTCGCGCCGCGCCCGGGAGCCCAGGAGGCAGGCCGGCGGCGGTGGCGGGATGAGGCAGGCTACGCGGCGCCTGTGAGCAGCGCGCGGCGGCGGCGGCGGCGGCGGCGGCGGGGACCTCAGCGCGGGCCGGAGCCGAGCGGCCGGGGGCTCCCCTCCCCCGCTGCCGGGCGGTGATTTGCCGGGCCTGCTGCGCCCCCCGCCCACCCCTCGCTTCAGCCGCCGTCTCGCCGTTTCCCCTCGTCGGAGCGGCCGCTCGTCCGCCCGCCCGCCCGGCTCGAGGCCCGCGGGGAGAGCGGCGCAGTCCGTCGGCCCGCGGGGGGGCGGCCTCCCGGCATCTTCGCGGCGCCCAAGGACGACCAGGAAGGGGAGCGGCCGGGATGGCGCGTCCGCGGCCGCGCGAGTACAAGGCGGGCGACCTGGTCTTCGCCAAAATGAAGGGCTACCCGCACTGGCCGGCCCGGGTGAGTACGCGGCCGCGCGCGGGCCCGCCCGCCCACCATTTTCCCCTTCATGATGGCGCGCCCGCCCCCTTTCCCCATCGCCTCAGCCGGGAGCCCGCCGCGAGCGGCCGACCGCGGCCGGGGCTGAGGGCGCAGGCGGCGCTGCGCAGAGAGCAGCGGGCCGCGCCCGCACCCCGCGAGGGCGGCCATCCTTCCGCCCACTTTCGAAGGCGGCTCCCGCCCCGGCAGGCCCGCCCTTGCCTTCCTCCCGGAAAGCGGGTGGGGACCGGGAGCCCCCGCCGCCGGGCAGCGGGCCTGGGGTGGAGGCTTCGCCCAGGGCAGGGTCGTTGGTAGCCGCCGCGGGTCTCGGCGAACGTCGGGGCACGTACCGGAGCGTGGTGCAAATGGCTGTCCGCGAGCCGGCGGCTGTCCGCAGCGGTAAATCCTGGAAAGGGGTAGTGGTCATTCAGAGCCAGCAGGAGCCTTCTTGGCCGTCATTCATCCATCTCCCGGTGCATCCTTCGCCATCCAGACTTGTTGAGTTCTCCCTGAGCGCGATTCCTGGTGCCCCGCCTGCCCTATCGTTGTCCTGGGGTACGTACATCCCTGGTGCCCATGGTTCGTTTAAGCGAACACCAGATAGCTGGGAGCTTGCCGCCTGGCCCTGGCTGGTGGGTCCAGTGAGCTCCTCGTGCCTTTTCACCTCCATATTTGTTTTAGGTCGTATTCTAGACCTTTTCCTTGGCCTCACATACAGTCCATAATAGCTCTCTCTCCCTATGTTGCAGGGTTGTCGCTGGGCTCTTTCTCTAGAAAGCATCTGCGTGTAATACATAACATTAAAATTTTTTATTAGGCCCTTTGCTAGCCCATGTGCTTTGTGTTTTAAAATAAATCCCTTTTACTTTTAGTTTTATAATAGTTGGCAGTGAATTGTTTGAAATAAGAAATAGAATGAAAAGGAGGGTCAAGGCATTTTGAAGACATGGTATTGAAGCCATTGGTATCCTTGAGGAATAGAAGTAGACATGGGAAATAATGGCATATATATATATATATATAGCTCCAAAATATTGTATTATGTGCAAGTAAGGATACCAAGAGCCCCCCCCCCATACATCCATTCTCAAAAGGAAATGACATCATGAGTGGCCAGACTGAAATTTGGTGAAGTTGAAGTAACAGATGAGCATCATCACTTTTTTGTTTTTAGTTTGTCATGATTGTAAAATAGAAGACACCGGGTCAGGAATTGGGGGACTTGGCCTTTGGTCTGGGTTGAGTTATGGGCTAATCATCTCAGCTGTCTGAATATGCATTTCTACAGATATACAGCAATCATCCCTAGGATTCCTTCCAACACTGACAACCTCAGATTTCAAGAGGGAATAAGTCTTCTTCAGATTCCAGGAGGCTGTGCAAATAACTTTTCTCCATATCTGAGCTGTAGGCCATCCTTAAATAAGGCAAAGTTTTCATGGTAGAATATTGAGTTATTTTTCATAATGTAGCGCCATATTGCTTTGGGGCAAGATTTGTGACTTTAGGAGTCCTTTAGGCAATCCCTTGAATATATTTGTCAAGAAATGAACAGCTCTAGGGCACATATTTTATACATAGTCAAAAGTGAATTAAAGGTTATCATCACTATTTGGTCATTTCTTGTAACATAATGGCTTTCTTTAATCTTACCTTTGAAAAATATCTCCTGAGATTCAAAAAGAAAATAGACCCTAAAATGTCATTAACATGTTGCTTGCATAGGTTGGCCACCTGTAGTACTTTTAAAACAAAAAAGTGCTGCAGAAATGGTCCTAGTTGTATACTTAATTGTACATAAAATTCCCAGAAGTTATAATTCCACCCAAGGCAAAATGGAAAATAAGATGAGGAAATAAAATCAGTTAGGTTGTTAGATAAGAGACAGTAAATACAGGAAAAAAAATTCTGTGCCTGTTCACATTTAACATTGAGTTCCTCAAGGAAAGAAGCGAAATCTCTCTAATTTTTAAAAAAATATATTATTTTATAGTGAGTGGCATGTTGGAATTTCCAAGGAAAGGTAGGGGGTAGAAAAGAAAAAAAAAAAAATGAGTCCCTGTCTTTGTTTGTCACAGTTGTAATGCTTCAATGTTCTCATTTTAATTTCATCCGAATTCTATGAGACATTATCCCCATTGTACACCTAGCTGTAGCTTTGTAGATAATAATATTATCAAAATACTTACTGGAAAAAAAATCCTACTTATTCACATTTCAAATATGACCGCTTGATATGAAGGCCAATTCTCTTGGGATTCTATACAGCCACAAGGAATCAAGCATGGGAGGAAAAACTTGGGGGAGACAAGTATCTTGAGGCTCTGAAGAGGAGCTTTCTAGCAGTCAAAGCTGGTCCACGTGGAATGGAGAGGTGACTTCTTCACTGTAGAAAAGACATTTGTTTGGTCCTAGGAATTCCCTTGTGAGGAATGGGAGCCAAGAGGATTCAGGCATCTCGTAATTTGGTCAGGTTGGTTTCAGCTTTTGGTTGGGCTTTCATCTCTGACTTGGAACATATTCTATCATCTCTCTAAGTTTCAGTTTACTAGTCTGTAAAATAGGGATAGTTCTCACCCTACAGATTTAGTGTATGTAAAAGCACTAAGGTGCAGTATTTGAATGTTCCTTTTTTTCTTTTTGAATTTCTAACTTTGCTCCCATATCAGTTCACTATTTAAAATTTTCAACTCTTGAGTAGATTTGTTATATCCAACATTTTATCATGAAAAATTTCAAACGTGGAAAAGTTAAAAGAATTGTACAGAGAACACCCATATATCTACCACCTAGATTCTACACTTAATATTTTACTGTACTTGCTCTGTTACCTATTTGTTCATATACCCATCCCTCTATCCATACACCAGTCCATTTTACTTTAACGCATTTCAAAGTAAGTTGCAGCCATCATTATAATTTACTCCTAGACACTTCAGCATGCATAGCATTAACTGAAGATCAATATTTTTATAGATCCTTTTTATTTTCTTTTGGAGGTAAAATTTACCTAGACTGAAACTCACCTTATGATATACTGTTCAGCAAGTTTGATCAATGTGTACACTGGTATAATGCAAGCCCCTAATAAGATATAGAACAGTACCAATACCTTGGAAAGTTCCCTCAAGCCTCTTCCCAGTTGATTCTTGTCCTCCTCCCTGTTCAGGTGTATTATTTTAACATTAAACAGCAGCTGGCTATTTCTTTTAAAATGTTTTAATTATAGTTGATTTACAATGTTCTGTCAATTTCTGCTGCAGCTGGCTATTTCTAATGAAGTATGTGTACTTGTTACTTATGACTTTGAAAGTTACAAGTTTGGGAGTTCCCTGGTGGCCTGGTGGTTGGGTACTCAGCATTGTCACTGCTGTGGCTTGGGTTTGATCTGTGGCCTGGGAACTTCTGTACTCCATGAGTGTGGCCAAGAAAAAAATTAGAAGTTCATTTATGCCAGAGGATTAACTAGCTTAATACTGAAAAATACTTATGCTTAAACAAGAGTCTCTGAAGCCTCTTGATTATGTACTCTATTGGCAAAAAAAAAAAACTTGAGCATGCATCTCTAATATGTGTAAATTTACTTTAAAATTACATATATGTGTACTTTATACTATTATATATATTATAAAATAAATGCAGTAGGAAACAAAAATGGATGACATATGGTATAAGTAGCATTCTATGTTTTAAAGTTCTTACTGGCAAGATATCATTAATAATACTAGATTAAATCTATTTTACAGATACTAATTTTTGAAATTTTTTTGTCTGCTACTTGTGAGATCTGATTGTCACGGTTTTTATCTTCTAAAGAGATTTTTATAGAACTGTCAGCTTGACCATTTCCTTCTTTGCTTGTGCTTATATTATTAGTGTCGTCTTTGTAGGACTCCTTCAGCCACTTGTTCATTTGGTGAGAGTTCAGTTAGATGTTCCTTAATTCTACTCAACCAGGCACACACAAATGACAGTAAATCACAGTATGCCTAAAGTGAATCAATATAACCATCTAAATAAGCACACTAGAGTTGATTTATATATTAAATATTAGTAAAATTTGCTTGTTAGGTGAAAGAATAAGAAACTGAATAGAAGTTGTATTATTTTCTTCTCACACCCTCTAAAATCATCTTGGTATCCCCTGAGGTGTGAGCATTGCTTACATTACCCCTATTGTAAATGATGGAAAAACAAAGAGTGATCCAAGCAAACCCCCAAAAGTGTCAAAACTCTTGTGTTTCAACTAAAGAGCTTTTTAAAATTTAATATGAGAACTCTCAAACATTGTTAATGGAAGAGTAAATTAATACAATCACTTTAGAAAACAGGCCTGGTCTACTATGAACACATTAAACACATTCCTACCTGTGACTTAGCAATCTGTTCTAAGCATATACCCAAGAGAAATGAGAGTCTATGTCCACCAAAAGACTGTTACAGTAATACTGATACATAGCAGTTTTATCCATAATAGCGGAAGACTGAAAACAACCTGAATGTCCATATATAAGAACAGATAAGCAAATTTGTAGTATATTTGTACAGTGGAGTGCTATTCAGCAGTGAAAAGGAAAGACTACTGATGCCCACAGAAATATGAATGAATCTCAAAAATAAAAGTTTGAGTGAAAAAGCTAGCAAGTACATTGGTATGATCCCATGATGATCAAAAACTGGCAGAACTGATCATTGTTTTTTTGTTTGTTTTTTATGGCCACACCCACAGCATATGGAAACTCCCAATGAAAGCTAAGTATGATAAAATTCAACCCATGAAGAAGCTTGGAGTATTAGATTCTTCTTTTTCCCCACCTCATGCAAAGTATGTGTTTTTTAAAATTGAGGCATTGCATACAGTATAATGCATAAATCCTAACTGTGTAGCTTGATACATTTTTACATATGTACGAACTCAGATCAAGATACAGAACATTTCTAGGAGGTCCTGCTGTGGCACAGTGGATTAAGAATCCAACTGCAGCAGGTTGGGACACTATGAAGGCGTGGGTTCAATCCCTGACCTGGTGCAGTGGGTTAAATGATCCGGCATTATTGCAGTTGTGGCATAGCTTGCAGCTGCAGCTCAGACTCAGTCCCTGACCTGGGAATTTCTATATGCCATGGGTACAGCTGAAAAAGAAAAAGAAAACAGAAATTGACAGAACATTGTAAATCAACTATAATAAAAAATTTTGAAGAAAAAGAAAAAAGAACAAAGCATTTGACTCACCCTTCTATGACCGTTCAAAGAGCTGAATTCTTATTAGACTTTTAATGATCACCTACTATATCGAAGTCACTATGCTCCGTGTGGTTTTTTCTTTTTCTACCAATAGATTAAATTTGCAGCAGTTTAAAAACATGATAATTGAATAATTAAAGTGTTTCTATACCCCCATTAATGTAAATACTAGTTGGGAATCCTCAGTTTCTAATATATAGCACTTTCTTTTTCTTTTTTCTTTTCTTTCTTTCTTTTTTTCTTTTTCTTTTTCTTTTTTTTTCTTTGCATTTGACAATAAACTGCTAGACTATGAGCCTTTATTTCTGGAGACCAGCCTCCTTATTTTCAGAGAATTACTTGAGACTTAAATTCTTTTTAATCTCAACATTAAAGTTAGATATTTATAATCTTCATCACTTTGGCATGAGTCTGCCGAAGTCCATCATTGGTTCATTCCCAAGCTGAGTGGCACAGGCTCACTCATCTTTATCCCCAGAGACTGTATTCTCATTGCCAGGGAATCAACAAATTGTCTCATTTTCTTCTGCTTAACCTTAGGAGTAAATAGGCAACCTAAACTCTTAATATCAGCATGTGTTTTCTCCATTGCTTCCATTTCAGCTCATGAATTTGTATTAATGGTGGCATGTTCCCTTTGGAGTGACCTAATAACTACTTGTTGCCTTATGATTCAAAAGGTATTAATTCTCGAAGTCAGGTTTCCACTGTATGAGATTGTGTTTGATTCTTTAAGAAAATGACTGATAGTTTAAATGATATATGACTTTATTGAAAATGTCTATTAGACATTATAGACTGATAGGTATAGTAAACATAAGAGAGGAAGAGCCCAAATATTCCTATTTATTGGAGAGAGTTATCTTCTATTGCAGAAGAGTTTTCAGATGTTTGATAAAAATACAGTTGTCCACTGCAAAAAGACCTATTAATCATTTCCAGCAGTACTACTGAAAGCATGAGGTGTGGACTGTTACCTGTCAGTGACAAGATAGTGCAGAAATTGAGAGTAAGGAGTTGCCCTCGTGGCTCAGTGGAAATGAATCTGACTAGTATCCATGAGGACACAGGTTCAATCCCTGGCCTCACTCAGTGGGTTAAGGATCCAGTGTTGCCATGAGCTGTGGTGTATGTCGCAGATGTGGTTCGGATATGGCGTTGATGTGGCTGTGGTGTAGTCCAACAGCTGCAGCTCTGATTTGACCCCTAATCTGGGAATCTCCATATGCCAGCCCTAAAAAGACAAAAATGCAGCCCAAAAAAGACAAAAACAAAGAAAAAGAAAAGAAATTGAGAGTAAGAGCTTAGAAGCTTTTACCAATTTGATAGTGTAACTTTTTGTGAATCTAATTTAAAAATGAAGTTTGTATTTATATGCTTTTTTTTTTTGTCTTTTTGTTGTTGTTGTTGCTATTTCTTGGGCCGCTCCCACGGCATATGGAGGTTCCCAGGCTAGGGGCTGAATCGGAGCTGCAGCCACCGGCCTACGCCAGAGCCACAGCAACGCAGGATCCGAGCCGCGTCTGCAACCTACACCACAGCTCACGGCAACGCCGGATCCTTAACCCACTGAGCAAGGGCAGGGACCGAACCCGCAACCTCATGGTTCCTAGTCGGATTCGTTAACCACTGCGCCACGACGGGAACTCCTTGTATTTATATGCTTTTTAACTTTATTTTATTTTATTATTTTTATTTTATTTTTTGCTTTTTAGGGCCGCACCCAGGGCATATGGAAGTTCCCAGGGTAGGGGTCGGATCTGAGCTGTAGCTGCCAGCCTACACCACAGCCACAGCAACAGCAGATTTGTGCGGAGTCTACAACCTATACCACAGCTCAGGGCAGTGTCGGATCTTTAAACCCGCTGAGTGAGGCCAGGGATCGAACCCACATACTCATGAATACTAGCTGGATTCGTTTCTGCTGACCCACAGCAGGAATGTCCTAATTTATTTTTTAATACTTCATCTTTATTAATGTATTTTATTTTAAAAAGTAACTAATAAAGTTTTTTTTAGAAAATTCCTCTTCACCGCAGAAGTGTTGACTACAGAAAAAAGGTTAATAGTGTTCCTTGCACCAAAACGGTTTGCTCATACTATAAGCTATTTAAACTATCTTTAATTATGTAAAAGACAGTGGACTGACCTTCATGTTGAATATTAATTTCACCTGTGTAAAAAAATTATTACACAAGTAGTAGTGTTCATTGTAGAAAGGGTAATATCCCTAGAATGCTTACAAGCATCGTAAATATGCACCTATATGTGTAGGTACATAATTTTTGTAATATATACAGTTTTGCAACCTTTTTTCCTACTAGACACTGTAACTTTAGAACACTTTCAAGGCAATGAATATGTCTCCATAACATTATTTATAACAGCCATCTCATAATTTATGACATGGAGCTATTTTTATAAATTATAACTAATTCCTATCAACAGGACAGTTTATTTCCAGCTTTACTCTATAAAAGAATACTCTGAGAAACATTCTTTGGCTAAGTCATTAGTTGTTTGCTTAGGACAAGTTTCTGGAAATTATATTTCTGAGTTAAGGGGCATGTGCCTCTGTTAAGGCTTTGTATTTATATTGTTACATTACTCTCCAGAAAAGTTTTTACTGTCTTATCCACTATAAGAATAAGAGATACTTGTTTTCTCACGTATTCATTAAAAGTAGATGATTCAGACTTGAAAAAAATCTTTGTCAGTTTAATAAACACAAATGTTTAATTGAATTAATTTCTTTGGTTACAAGTTGGGCAGCATATATTTATCATACATGACATATATCAACAATATGTCATATATGTGTCCTGATTACAAGTTAGGATGAGTATATGTCATAACACTACTATGAGGTAGATATCCCCATAAGAGAACCAAGATTTAGCTTAAGAATTTCTCCTAAAGACATACACTTATTAAGTGTCTTAATCGCAGGCTATCAAGAATGCCACAAGAGGAATTCCTTCTGTAGCACAACAGGATCTGCGGTGGCACTGCAGTGCCAGGACTTAGGTTCAATCCCCAGCCCTGCACGGTGGGTTAAAGGATCTGGCGTTGCCACAGCTGCAGCACACATAGGTCATAAACTGCCGCATGGATCTGACCCCTAGCCCAGGAACTCCATATGCCTGTGGGGCAGCCAAAAATAAATGAAAAAATAAAAGAATGCCACAAGAACATAAGAAGTGTGATATCATACTAGGTAAAAGACTGAAGAAGCATTTGGCAATGTATTATATCATGTAGGGAGTACCTGTCATGGCTTAGCATTAACAGACCCAACTAGTATCCATGAGGATACAGGTTCAATCCCTGGCCTCGCTCAGTGGGTTAAGGATCCAGTGTTGCTGTGAGCTGTGGTGTAGGTCATAGACATGGCTTGGAACCCACGTTGTTGTGGCTGTGGTGTAGGCTGGCAGCTGTAGCTACAATTCAGCCCCTAGCCCAGGAACTTCCATATGCTGAGGATGTGGCCATAAAAAAAAGATGAAAAAAAAAAAAACCAAAAAACCCACACTTTGCTGTACAGCAGAAATTGATAGAACATTGTAAATAAACTATTAAAAAAAAAAGTTCTAGTGTAGATAAAGTAGGCTTAAAAAAAAGGCCATGTACATGTGTGTGTATGTAGGGCTCACAAGTTGCTGTAAAACTGGCAGTCTCAAGTCAGAGAACATTTACCATTATAGCATTTTGTTGTTGTTGTTGTTGCTATTTCTTGGGCCGCTCCCACGGCATATGGAGGTTCCCAGGCTAGGGGTCCAATCGGAGCTGTAGCCACTGGCCTACACCAGAGCCACAGCAACGCCGGATCCGAGCCGCGTCTGCAACCTACACCACAGCTCACGGCAACGCCGGATCGTTAACCCACTGAGCAAGGGCAGGGACTGAACCCGCAACCTCATGGTTCCCAGTCAGATTCGTCAACCACTGTGCCACAACGGGAACTCCCCATTATAGCATTTATTATATTATCTTTTAGTCTGTATCTCTTTGAAAGCTCTCATAAAAATAAATAAGATATTAGTTGCCCATTTAGAGAAAGAAGAGACCCATCGGAAGATGTGGTATATATACACAATGGAATACTACTCAGCCATAAAAAAGAATGACATAATGCCATTTGCAGCAACATGGATGGAGCTAGAGAATCTCATACTAAGTGAAATGAGCCAGAAAGACAAAGACAAATACCATATGATATCACTTATAACTGGAATCTAATATCCAGCACAAATGAACATCTCCTCAGAAAAGAAAATCATGGACTTGGAGAAGAGACTTGTGGCTGCCTGATGGGAGGGGGAGGGAGTGGGAGGGATCGGGAGCTTGGGCTTATCAGACACAACTTAGAATAGATTTACAAGGAGATCCTGCTGAATAGCATTGAGAACTTTGTCTAGATACTCATGTTGCAACAGAAGAAAGGCTGGGGGGGAAAATGTAATTGTAATGTATACATGTAGGGATAACCTGACCCCCTTGCTGTACAGTGGGAAAATAAAAAAAAAAAAAAGAGAGACCCATTAAAATCAATTCTGAATGAATGGCATAGTGTTGACTTAGTGTAGGTTCTAAAAACCTTTATGTGTGAGAGAACACATATACTTTGAACATCAGGTAGGTTAGCTATGTGAGTTACTGGTTCAGTAGAGCCTAGAAGCTCAATCATAAAAGCCATCACAAGCCTGTGTAGCTTTTTGCCAGTTTACTGAATTCCCAATCCCCATAACAGCATTTTTCTGTGTATAGTATTTCACTGTCTTTTGCATACATAATCTCCTTTTAGCTGATTAAAATAGAAATAGTTAGTGAAATTTTCTATTATATCATCTTCCTTGATAAGAATTTGCTGTAGTTAGGCAAGTACCATCTATATAGTCACAGAGAGCCACATAGAGGTAAAATGATGAGATGATCTAATGACTAGTAAGCTCAAACCTTTAGAATGGCATCCTCCAGATTTATGAGCAAGATTTCCTGCCATGTTGGGAAAGACAACGAGACTAGGATTTAAAAGACAAGAATCTCATTCCACCACTATCTTAGTTTGTTAGGTTTGGGCATCCTTTTTGGTTTGGTTTTGGGGAGCATCTTATTATAACCTCTCTGTAAAACAGGTCGAGTGATCATTCTTATTCTTTTGCCCTTTTTCCTAATAATCAGATGTGAAAATATACATGAAGTGTTTGCTAATTAAGTACCTATTACCTCCTAGAAACACCAGACTAGGAACCTAGTCTCAGTATTGCTTTTGTGGTTTGACAAGTGTGTTTTTCAGCAATTTCCTTGTGTCTTTATAATAGCGCTTTAGCTCTAGGCTTTGAGGGTTGTGGGGATTTCCTTTTGTTACCCCTCATTCAGATTCCTGAGTGTGATGGGCCATTCTAGAGATTCCATGTTGCTCCAGGAGTTGGGGGCAAACTAAACGGGTCTGTGGAAGTTTTCCTTGTGGCTCACTGGTTAAGAACCCGACTAGTATCCATGAGGATGCAGGTTCAATCCCTGGCCTCACTCAGTGGGTTAAGGATCTAGCATTGCCGCAAGCTGTGGCATAGGTCACAGATTTGTCTCAGATCTGATGCAGCTGTTATGTAGGCCGGCGGCTGCATCTCCAATTTCACCTCTAGCCTGAGAATTTCTGTATGCCATGGGTGTGGCCCTAAAGAGACAAAAAATAAAAGGGTCTCTGAATCAGCTACTCTTCTCACTTGATCACTGAGACCCAAGCTCTAAGTGGATTTTCTAAACTTGATTATAGAGTCCCTTAGGCTTCAGAAAAGTAGAGGTACCTGTTCAAAGTGTAGGAGAGTCAGTGGTAATAAGGTTGCCTCCATGTAGGCTGGAAAATTCTTACTAACATGGTAGTAACTTCTCAGTTTCCATCAAAATACGTTTAAGATGGACTTGTTATAAGCGATAGATTCAGTTAGGTTCAGTAGTGGTTAGCAAATGAGTTTCATAGAAGATTGAAACATTTTTATGTAGAGGAAAACATCAAAAAATAAACTCATGTCTTTAGATGTCTCCTTTTGTCACTGAATGGCATCTTAAATTTTTGGAGGAAATGCATATTCAAAGAGAGCAGTATTATAAATTCTCAGTTCATTTTTTAAAAGTTAGCGTATGTTAAATAGATTGAAAGTTAATTCCCTCTAGACTTCTGTTTGACTTTCAAAATGAGACCAACTATTTTCAAACAAGGAGTAACTGTTTTTATCTCCTTCACTGGACTGCTACTTGAGGATTAAGTCAATAATTTTGAAAAAGTATTTAGACCTTAGAAATGAGATGTTGTTGCTGATTGATTCTGATTCAGTCCAGTGTAGTGACTTTCAGACTTTTTTGGACTGTAACTGACAGAGATAAATATTAATTTCGAACACATATCAGAAAAAAATTTCACCAAATCATACTGTATGTGATGCATTCTGAAATTTTTTATCTTTCATTTTGTATAAAATCAGGTTGTAGCCCCACAAGATCAGTTTCACTACCTGTAGCTTGAAAAGCACTGCTGTGGTCTGTTAGGCCAAAGGGAAATTAATTTATGTGAGTTATATTACGTTTATATAGAACACTGGTTGGATTTTTGAGGTGAGTTAGTAGTCTTGAGCTTTTTATTCTACTATAGCACAGTCTTACATGAAGGTCACACGAACATAAGAAATGAAAGTTATGTTAGGTCAGTTAACCATCCAGGCCAGTATTTTCCTTGATCTCCAAAGGTATACAGATCAAATACTCTCATCTTCCTTCAATATTGAACTGCAAATATACCTACAACTTTCTTGAACCTAATTATAGTGTCATAATATGGCTTCTTGAGGGTAATTAAGCTTCATACATTTGCTAACTATCCAGTTATAAACACTGTTTGACTACCTAGTGTTCCTGGGATGATAATATCGAGCTTCTGGAGTTTTCTTGGGTTCATGAGACTAGACTGTAAGTTATCAGGCTGTCAGTGACTGGGATTGATGGGCTTTTTTTAAAGCCCAAAAGACTTATAGGTGGGGTGAATTTGTGGTGCCTCCTGAGGTGGCTATAAAGTCATTTCTAATGGTTCTATATATTTTTTCAATCACTTTTGTCTAATCAAAAAGAAATGTCCTTGCTACTATTAGGTACAGCAGTCTCAGAAGAGAGAACCCAGTATTGGTGATAGTAAGGCCCTGTTCAATTTCTGAAAAAGATATGTTCCTGAAAAGTTATAGTAAGCACAGTTTGATACCTCACATCTGACTGACTGACTCACCCAAAATACATAACACTTCTGTTGGAAAATAGCACCACTCTGCTAAGTGGAAATATCTGGGAACAAAAGGGATAGTATTATATTAATCTTTGTATTATGCCAGGTATTCAAGAACTCTGGTGGCTCTACACTCAGCTTTTGTTACTGGTATTTTCTGGCCCTGTCCTGTGCTAGGTGGGGTGGCAAGGAAGAACAAAGCCTTTGATAAAGTAATAAAATTTGGTGGTCTCCATTGTTTATTTTTAATAAGCTCCTTGTATGTGGAATAGATTTATTTAACTACAAGGTATCAGGTAACCCAGGACAAATGTGTCCCTTGTATTTATATTGTCATAAAAGCAGATTACAGAAGTAGGGCAGCTCAGCAAGAATGGACAGTTAAGAGAAGTTTGTCGAAGGGAAGTGGAGATGATGGTGATTGAAGACTCCTCCTTTGTGCCACTAAAATTGGTTCTCATTCAGTATTATTGTAAACTCTAAAAATAAGCCCTTGAAGAGTTTCCTCTTTGGTGCAGTGATTGCACCAAACTGGTGGTGTCTCTGCAACAGCTTGGGTTGCTGCTGGGCATAGGTTCGACCCCTGGTCCGGTGCAGTGGGTTAAGGTTCTGGTGTTGCCACAGCAGTGGCTCAGATTCGATCCCTGGCCTGGGAACCTCCGTATGCTGAAGGCGTGACAGTAATAATAATAATAGTAATAATAGTAATATGCCCTTGACCTCTCCATTTTCTCTTGGTTTCCCAGCTTTTCCTTGCTTCATTCCTTCCTTATCCTAATTAGACCCACATGGTTACTTGAACTGCTCTCATTCATGCACACTTTGATGCATTTATCCTGTGAACTCCTTCCTGGGTCATTCTTAGAATCTGCCTTCTCTGTTCCAGCTGGTGATAGAGACCAGCTAGGCATAATCACAAAAACATACAGACTGGGGCTGCCCTAGGATTAATTTCAGTTAGGGTCCTCAACACTGCTCATCATCCTTTTACTTGTCCTGGCTCAGCTTGTCCATCCTCTTCAGGTGTTAGTAGATACTTTTACTATCCTCTTCCAATGCAGTTTCTTTACCCTCATTTTCAGCAAATTATTTATTTTACTTTCATATTTCATATGTTCATTTTCAAGTTGCAGTGGAGAGCAGGAGCTTTGTGGGCAGATGAAGCCATGTCTGCTTCATTGCTCTGTCCCTCAGAAGGTGAATGACCCTGGATATCTAATCTCTTAGCTTTTGTGGGCTGTAAAATAGAGACCATGATGCCTCCTTTTAGGGTTATTTCCAGGATTTTTAACATAAAGAGCCTGAAGTTTAACAGATGATCAAAAAATGTCTGTTTCCCTCTCCATCCACCTGTTGTTCCCCATCCTCCTTACTAAGACCCTCCCCTTCTTGCTTGGCCCCACCCTTTTCCTTCTTTCATTCAACATTTAGCAGATGTCTTGAATGTTTGCTATGTCCCAGATACCCTAATAGATGCTAAGGGTAGAGAAGTGACCTAAACGAAGTTTTGTTCTCATAGACTTTAAGTCATCAGCTTCTTCCCCTGCACTCTTTCTGTTCAGACCAGAATGAATAATCTCTCCTATCTTTCATGTGCTGCTCTCTCTGCTTTCCGTAGTTAGCCAGGCTTCTTTAAATAACTGACCTTACTTTCTCTTTCTCACACTTCTCCCAGAAGTCACCATGACCTGCCAATTCAAAGAACTCATTACAATCCTAATTGTTGCCTCTGTGGAATTAATACTGCCTTTAGAAAATTATCTTCCCTTGGCTTCCCTCATGTATTTCTTTTCTTGAAAGATTCTTCTGCTTCTCTAACCATACATTCGCAGGTTCTTTTTTGGCTTCAAGCCGCTATTCTTTTTAAATTTTTTTTTTTTTTTTTGGGCCATGCCTACAGCATATGGAAGTTCCCCAGGCTGAGTCAAATCAGAGCTGCAGCTGTCAGCCTGCACCACAGCCCCAGCAATGCCAGATCTGAGCTACATCCATGAACTATGCTGCGGCTTGTGGCAACGACGGATTGTTAACCTACTGAGCGAGGCCAGAGATCAAACCCACATCCTCATGGATGCTATTCGGGTTCTTTTTTTTTTCTTCTTTTCTTTTTTTATTTATTTTATATATTTTTTCTTTTTAGGGCCGCACCCGCAGCATATGGAAGTTCCCAGGCTATGGGTTGAATTGGAGCTGTAGCAGCCAGCCTACACCATAGCAACATCAGATCAGAGCCGTGTCTACAACCTACACCACAGCTCATGGCAACACCGGATCCTTAACCCATTGAGCAAGGCCAGGGATCAAACCCACATCCTCAGGGATGCTAGTCAGGTTCGTTAACCACTGAGCCATGACAGGAACTCCACTATTCTGGTCCTTAACCTGCTGAACCACAGAAGGAACTCCCACCGAGCCACTATTCTTTAGAGTACTGTTTTCTAAACCTCTTTTTCAGGCCCATGCTCACTATTGTGCGCTTCAAATCCATACATCCATTTATTTACTAGATAGCTCCATCTAGCTGTCCATCAGAAAACACAAACTCATCATCAAAACTAATCTGTCCACCCCTTCCCACCCAGGTATTCCTGTTTTTTGTCAAAGATTACTATTCAGCCAGTCACCCAAAAAACAAAGACCTTAAATTATTCCTAGATTCTCCTCTTTCTTTACCTCCAATATCTTGTTGATCACCTAATGATGTCAAGATTATACAAATGGAGATCTGGTAGTAGTTCTTATAGAGAAAAGTAGTGTGAAATTTGATTCATCACACAGCCTAGGGCAATGTAAGAGTGTTAAACACAAAAGAACCTGAGGCATATTCATGTTGTAAACAGGATATAATTTCAGCAAAACAGTATGACATTAAATTATTAATTTGTATTTTGGTGTCGTTCTATTTCTACTTAATATGTAAATTTATCTTGGTTTTATTTTTATTTTTTTCCTTTTTTTCTTGCTTGTAGCATGTAGAAGTTCCCAAACCAGGGATGGAGCCCATGCCACAGCAGCAGCCCAAGCCGCTGCAGTAACTTCACTGGATCCTAAACCCACAGACACACAAGGGAACTCCAGTCTTAATTTTATAGTGTATCATTGTAATAGTACTGCTGTTACATTTGTGCCCATTTCAGAACATTATAAAATTTTACAATAGGTGGGGCTCCACATCATGTTGATGCATTTTTTTATTCTTCTTTTTTTAAGAATTCTGATCAGGAGCAGAAGTTAAATTCCGTCAAATTGTAATAGTCTTGTAAGTTTTCTCTTATGGTCTTTGTATTAATTATATTACATAGATTTAAAATACTGAATTGTACTTGTATACCTGGAATATACCTTACTTTGTCTCAGTTCAGTAGTCCCCCCTAATCTGTGGGGGACACAGTACAATACCACTAATGAATGCCTGAAATTGGGAATACAATTCAGAGACCTGTGTGTGTGTAGGTATAGGAAAAAATAGTGTGTGTGTGTGTGTGTGTGTGTGTGTATATATACACTATTTCCTATGTAGGTATATATAGTGTGTGTGTATATATATATACACACTATTTTTTCCTGTACCTACATACCTATAATAGAGTTTAATTTATAAATTAGGCACAGTAAAATATTAACAACAATAATAACAGTTATATCAACACAATAATAAAAGTTATGTGAATGTGGTCTCCTCATAATATTGTACCAATTTAACGCCTTTTCATCCTGACTAAGCACTTACATCATGCGCTGTGGCCATAACTGGTAGTTTGGAGTACAACAGCAAAACTAGCCCAAATGTCTTTTTCCTTCTTCACGGTTTCATGGATAGAAAATTGGTACATCTTGGAGTTCCCATCGTGGCGCAGAGGTTAACGAGTCTGACTAGGAACCATGAGGTTGCGGGTTCGATCCCTGGCCTTGCCCAGTGGGTTGAGGATCCGCCGTTGCCATGAGCTGTGGTGTAGGTTGCACATATGGCTCAGATCCCATGTTGCTGTGGCTCTGGCATGGGCCGGCAGCTACAGCTCCGATTAGACCCCTAGCCTGGGAACCTCCATGTGCCACGGTTGCAGCCCTAGAAAAGGCAAAAAGACAAAAAGAAAAGAAAAGAAAATTGGTTCACAGACGATATTAAGTTAAGAACTTTTACTTATTCCCTTAAAAGAAGCACTTTGCATCTTCTCTTTGACATATCCAAATTTCTGGCATCACTACTCTTGCACTCTGGGGCCATAATTAAGTAAAGGTTACTTGAACACCAGCACTGCAATACTGCAGCAGTTGATCTAATAACTGAGATAGCTACTAAGTTACTAACAGATGGGGTATGCTGGATGAAGGAGTGGATGATGCATGTCCCACTCCAGGATGGCTTGAGAGTTCATCATGTTACACAGAATGGTGGACAATTTAAAATATTAGTTATTTCTGGGAGTTCCCATTGTGGAGCAGCAGAAACGAATCCGACTAGGAACCATGAGGTTGCAGGTTTGATCCCTGGCCTTGCTTATCAGGTTGGGCTCCAGCATTGCTGTGAGTTGTGGTGTAGTTCGCGGACACAGCTCAGATCCTGTGTTGCTGTGGCTGTGGCAAAGGCTGGCAGCTGTAGCTCCATTTTGACCCCTAGCCTGGGAACTTCCATGTGCTGTGGGTGCGGCCCTAAAAAAAAAAAAAAAAAAAAAAACAAGTTATTTCTGGAATTTTCCATTAAATAGTTTTGGACCATGGTTGTCCACAGATAACCGAAACCATAGCAAATGAAACTGCAAATAATGGTGAACCACTGTATGTCCATTTGTTTTTTGTTGAGATATAATTCAGGTAACATAAAACTCACCCATTTAAATTACACAGTTCAGTAGGTTTTACTGTATTCACAAGGCTGTACAACCATTACTAATTCTGAAACAATTTTATCACCCAAAAAGAAACCTATATCCATTAAGCTGTCCGTCCCCATCTATTCTTAGCCCCAATCAATGGTAGTCAGTGATGTACTCTGTCTCTGTGAATTTGCTTATTCTGGATATTTCATTTAAAGAGTGTCATAGAATATATAGCCTAATATGTCTGGCCTCTTTAACGATGTTTTCAAACTTCATCAATGTTATAGCGTCTATCACATCTATAGTGTCTTCCTTTTAATGGCTGAGTAACAGTCCATAGGTATTCCAGATTTGTTTATACATTCATCAGTTGATAGATATTGGGGTCATTTCCACTTTGGGCTGTTATAAATAATACTGCAATAAATATATATGTACAATTTTTATGTGGATTTAATGTGTTCATTAAACATAAATATCATAAAACAAATATCTCTTGGGTATATACTTAGGAATGGAATTGCTGGGTCATATTTGATGCTTTGTTTAATCCTTTGAAAAGTTTCCAGACTCTTCTCCAAAGCTGCTGTACCATTTTGCATTCCATAAGCCTAATGGCCTTGTCCAATGTTGAATAAAAGTGATCAGAGTGAATATTGGAGTTCCCGTTGTGGCTCAGTGGTTAACGAATCCAACTAGGAACCATGAGGTTGTGGGTTCAATCCCGGCCTTGCTCAGTGGGTTAAGGATCCAGCATTGCCATGAGCTGTGGTATAGGTTGCAGATGCAGCTCAGATCCCATGTTGCTGTGGCTCTGGTGTAGGCCAGTGGCTACAGCTCCAATTTGCCCCCTAGCCTGGGAACCTCCATGTGCCGCGGGAACGGCCCAAAAAATGGCAAAAAGACAAAAAAAAAGTGATCAGAGTAAATATCATCATCATGTTCCTGATCTTATGCAGGAAACTTTCATCTTTCACCGTTAAGTATGATGTTAGCTGTGGATTTTTCATAGATGCCCTTTGCCAAGTTGAGAGTGTTTCTTCCTTCTATGCCTAGTTTGTTGAGTTTTTTTTTTTTAATCATGTAAGGTTGCTGGTTTTTGTCAGATGCTTTCCCCACATCTCTTGAGTTAACCATATGGTGTCTTGTCTATTGTTTATTAATATGGTGTATTATGTTGATTGATTTCCATGTGTTAAACCAACTTTGCATTCCTGGGATAAAATTTCTTGGTCATGGTGCAGAATTTTTTTGTTTTTTGGCCACACCCACAGCATTTGAAAGTTCCCAGGCCAGGGGGGGAACCCACACTGCAACTGTAACCAGAACCACAGCAGTGACAAGGGAACTCCCAGAATTCTTTTTATATGTTGTTAGATTCTGTTTGCTAATACAAATAAATGGTCCGTGACATACACTGGTTGAACTTAAAATTTTTTGACTTCATGACAGTGCAAAAGCAATACACGTTCAGTAGAAACCACACTTCAAATTTTAATTTTGATCTTTTCCCAGGCCAGCAGTATGTTGTAAGATACTTTCTTGTGATGCTGGCCAATGGCAGTGAGCCCTAGCTCCCATTCAGCCATGAGGTCATGAGAGTAAACAACCAGTACACTTATAACTATTCTATGCCCATATAATCATTCTGTTTTTTTACTTTCAGAATGGTATTAATAAATTATATGAGGTGCTCAATATTTTATTATAAAATAGGCTTTATGTTAGATTATTTTGCCCAAATGTAGGCTAATGTAAGTGTTCCAAGCATGTGTAAGGTGGGCTACCCTAAGCTGTGATGTTTGGTATGTTGGGAGTACTAAATCCTTTTGTTAATGATAATTTAACAATTAATTTCAGTTTATCTGGGTGTAACTATCATAAGTTGAGGAAGATCTGTTTTGTTGACAATTTGTGCATCTGTAAGTAATAAATAATATTGATCTATTGTTCTGTGTTTTATGACGTCTACTTCTGGTATACTTGTATCAGAGTAATACTGGCCTCAAAAAATGAATTGGGGACTGTTTTCTATTTTGTTGTCATTGTTTTTGTTTTTGGCTGCTCCTGTGGCATATGGAAGTTCTCAGGCCAGGGACTGAATCCAAGCCACCGCTGCAGCAATGCTGTATCCTTAACCCACTGTGCCACAGTGGGAACTCTTCCCCACTATTTTTTGAAAAAGTTTGAAGGATTGCTATTAATTCTTCTTGAAATGTTTGTTAGGATTCACCAGTGAAGCCATCTGGTCCTGAGTTTTTCTTTGTGGGTAGGTTTTTTTTTTTTTCCCCTACCCCTTTATTGAGCTATAACAAAACATTGTATAAATTTAAGGTATACAGTGTGATGACTTGACACACTTAAAAATATTATAAAGTGTGGAGTTCCCATCGTGGCACAGTGGTTAACGAATCTGAGTAGGAACCATGAGGTTGCAGGTTCGATCCCTGGCCTTGCTCAGTGGGTTAAGGATCCGGCATTGCTGTGAGCTGTGGTGTAGGCCGCAGACACGGCTCAGATCCAGCATTGCTGTGGCTCTGGCGTAGGCTGGCTGCTAGAGCTCTGATGGACCCCTAGGCTGGGAACCTCCATATGCTGCAAGTGCCGCCCTAGAAAAGACAAAAAATATATATATATATTATAAAGTGATTACCCCTGTAAGGTTAGTTAGCACCTCAGTCACCTCCCATAATTACCTTTTTTTTGTAGTAAGAACATTTAAGATTTACTCTCAGCGGGAGTTCCTGTCGTGGTTCAGTGTTTAACGAATCTGACTAGGAACCATGAGGTTGTGGGTTCTATCCCTGGCCTCAATCAGTGGGATAAGGATCCAGCATTGCTGTGAGCTGTGGTGTGGGTCGCAGATGCGGCTTGGATCCCCTGTTGTTGTGGCTGTGGTGTAGGCCGGCGGCTACAGCTCCAGTTAGACCCCTAGCCTGGGAACCTCTATGTGCCATGGGTACGGCCCTAGAAAAAGAAAAAAAAAAATTCACTCTCAGCAATTTTCGAGTCTATACAAAATTTTTGAGTATAATCACCATACTGTGTGTTAGATCCCCAAAACTGACTCAGCTTGTAATTGAAAGTTTATAGCCTTTAACCAATATCTCCTAATTCCCCCTTCCCTCCAGCCCCTAACAACCATCATTCTATGAGTTTGGCTTTTTTAGATTCTTTGTGGATAGTTTTTCTTTTATTACTTATGGTAATTTTTTATTACTAATTCAGTTTCTTGTAATAACTCTCCTCATTTTCTACTTCTTCAGTGGGTTTCAGTAGCTTTTGTCTTTCTAGGAATTTGTTCATTTTATCTAGGTTATCCAATTCATTGCCATACAATGATCCGGACCATTCCCTGATAGTCTTTTTTATTTTTGTAATGTCGGTATTTATGTTCTCTTTGCTCCTGATTTAGTAATTTGAATCTTCTCTCCTTTTTCTCAGTCTAGCTTAAGATTTGTCAATTTTATTGATCTTTTCAGAGAACTTTTGGTTTCATTAATTTCCTGCTATTTTACTTATTTCCACTCTAATCTTTAGGTTTTTTTCTTCCTTCTAGTTTCTTTCAGTTAGTTTGCTATTCTTTTTCCAGTTTCTTAAGGTAGAAGTTTAGGTTATTGATTTTTATCTTCCTTTTTAATATAGGTGTACTCAGCTATAAATTTCCAAGTACTGTTTTCATTGTCTCATGTAAGTTTTGATGTGTTTATGTTTTCATTCATCAACAAATACCTATTAATTTTTCCAGTGATTCCTTCTTTGTCAGTTGGTTATTGAGGAGCAGGTTGTCTAATTTCTACATGTTTGTGAATTTCCTAAATTTTCTTCTGTTAGTGATGTCTAAGTTCATTATATTGTGGTCAGAGGATATACTTTGTATGACTTCAGTTCTCTTAAATTCATTGAAGCATGTTTTATAACCTGACATATGGTACATTCTGGTGAATAGTCCACGTATACTTGAGAAGAATGTGTATTCTGCTGCTGTTGAATGGACTATTCTATAGATATCCATTAAGTTTGTAGTATTTTGTTTCCTTTTTGATCTTCTGTCTAGTTGTTCTATCCATTATTTAAAGTAAGATACTGAAGTCTACATCTATTATGTTGAATTGTCTATTCTTTCTATTCTGTTGTATAGCCTTTTGTCTTATTTCTTTTGCAGGTTTACTGACTTGGTAAAATGTGTGGGAAGTGTTCTAATTTTTAGATGCTCTAAAATAATTTATACTTGCCAAGCAGTTATCAGTGGCTTGAAAGACCTTAAAACCACATCAGGCCTGGAAACTTTTTGAGGTTTTTTTCAGACATCTTATTAATTTCATAGTTATTGCTTATTCACATGTTCCACTCTTGAATCAGTTCTAGCCATTTTTATTTTCCTAGAAAAATGTCTACTTCATTGATGTAGCAAACCTTCTAGTGTAGGATTATGTATACACCATTCTATTATAATTTTTAGTCTTAGTCACTGTAGTTGTATCTCATAGTAATTTTATATAATATATATATTTTTTTATTTTTATTTATTTATTTTTTTCTACACCTGTGGCTTATGGAAGTTCCCAGGCCAGGGATCAAATCCAAGCCACAATTACAACCTATGCCATAGCTACAGAAACACAGGGTCCTTAACCCACTGCACCAAGCTGTGTGCCAAACCTGCATCACCATAGAAACGATGCTGGATCCTTAACCCACTGTACCATAGTGAGTAACTCCCTAATTTTATGTGTGTATATATATATTTTTTTTCTTTTTCAACCACACCTAGGGCACAAGAAAGTTCCTGGACCAGGGATTGAATCCTAGCTGCAGCTTTGACCTACACCACAGCTGTGGCATGCCATATCATCTCCTTAACCCACTGTACCACAGCAGGAACTCCAAATTTTATATATTTTAAAAAAATTTTATATTTAGTTACATTTGCCAGAGATGTGTCAGCTTTATTAAAGTCATTTTTTCATCAAAACTCTAGCTCTTGGTTTATATTCCCCCCCCCCTTTTTTTAGGTATATACCTGCAGCATATGGAAGTTCCAGGGCTAGGGGTCGAATCAGAGCTGCAGCTGCCAGCCTACATCACAGCCACAACAGACACTGGATCTGAGCTGCATCTGCAGCCTATGCCACAGCTTGCAGCAACACTGGATCCTTAACCCACTGAGTGAGGCCAGGATTGAACCTGCAACCTCATGGCTCCTAGTCAGATTTGTTAACCACTGAGCCACGATGGGAACTCCTAAACGATTTTTTAATTTTAGTTTTCTTTTAATATGTGATCAATTTTTTAAAAATATTCTTTGTATTCCTAAAAAGAAGGCTTCTGTAGGAGTCAGTAGTTAGAGATGCAGAAGTGTAGCTGCCATATCTACTATATTTCTACGTATTTCTCACATATTTTTGACTATTTAATAAGTTTCAGGGCTTAATTGGCACATAAATATTTATGACTTAACTTCTTACCCTGGAGTTCAGGGTAGAGTGTACCATTTGTCAAAAATGCAGTGATCCACTCTCTACTCTTTCATACTTTTTTAACTCGTTAAGTTATACCACTGTTTCTGATATTAGTTTATAACCTGCTTTTATTTTTTCATACATCTGACTGTTGTGTCTTTATCTGACCTTTTACTCATAAATTTTTCTCTCCTGTTTCAAAATGTAAACTGTATATTGGGGAGTGGGGGGATGTGCTTGGGCTGTGGAATGGAAATCCTGTGAAATCAGATTGTTATGATCATTATACAACTACAGATGTGATAAATTCATTTGAGTAATAAAAAAAATGAAAAAAAAATGTAAACTGTATAAACAGTCTCTACGTAGCTTAATGTTTTTTGACCACCCCTGGGAAATTTTCTCCCATTTCCCACTCTGTTGATAGCCTTCTCAGAATTTTATCTGCTTTCTTTGTTAGCAGAAATGCTTCCAGTTTTAAACAGTTTGTTGTGTAACATTCTTAGTTTCTGTCATTGAAACTTTCCTCTTTTTGTTTTCCAGTTGTTGCCTTATGGAGATGGGGCTGTGTAAATTGGGTAATGCTAGTGCTTCATCATTATAATCCCATTAAGTGTTTATTGTGTATGTACTCTGAACGTCTCTTAATAGACTTAGCATTACAAAAATGAGACATGACCTTACCTTTAAAGGGCTTGAGATAGATTAAGTAACACAGAGCTATAGGTGCATAAAGTAAAAGAATAAAGGTGATTTGTCTGGAAAGCAATGACAAGATTTTGCTATCAACAGGGCAGCTAGACTAAATGAAGAGGAAGTAACTAAAACTGACTGGTCCAGAAGAAATATAGAAAAGAGCATAGATGGAGACATTTTTTTATTGATTGGCATTTCCTTACAAAAAGACCTTTTTTGTCATATGGTTCTGAAATGTAGTCTTTAGAACTGTCTCTTTACTGTCTTATTGTTTGTAGTAAGATTTATATAGTTTAACTCATTAGAGTGTGAATACTGCATCTTGAGTGGACCTTCTTTTACATTTTGTCCTATTGCTTCTTCCCTCCCTGCAGATAATTCTGAAGTCTTTAATGAAAAGTTAAGGAGTTCCCATAGTGGCTCAGCAGGTTAAGAACCGATAGTGTCTGTGAGGATACAGGTTCAATCTCTGACCTCACTGCAGTGGGTTACGGATCTGGCATTGCCACAAGCTGTGGCCTAGGTCGAAGATGTGGCTTGGATCCCTGTGTTGCTGTGGTGTAGGCCAGCAGCTGCAGCTCCAGTTCAACCCCTGGCCTGGGAACCTCCATATGCTGCATGTACGGCCTTAAAAAAAAAAAAAAGGGAAGAAGTTAAATGATAATACCTTCTGAGACATAAGATTTAAGGTGACATCCATTGTTGCTCTTTTGAGGGGATGGATGAATAAACTAAACTGTCAAGCTTTTTATTGATTTGTTTTTTTTAGGACCACACCTGGGGCATATGGAGGTTCCCAGGCTAGGAGTTGAATCGGAGCTGCCACCACTGGCCTATACCACGGCCATAGCAATGCCAGATCCAAGCCACGTTTGCAACATAGACCACAGCTCACTGCAACACTGGATCCTTAACCTGCTGAGCAAAGCCAGGGATCGAACCTGTGTCCTCATGGATACCAGTCAGATTTGTTTTTGCTGAGCCATAATGGGAACTACAAGCTTTTTTTTCAAAGAGGAAAGCAAACAGAGGTTTATTAACGTGTGCATCACTGCACACATAACCCTTAGGATGAGTAACTCAAAGGGGTGTTTAGAACTTGGGCTTACATAACATCTTTTTTAAAAAAAAATTATTGTAGTTGATTTACCGGAGTTCCTGTCGTGGCTCAGTGGTTAAAGGAATCCAACAAGGAACCATGAGGGTACGGGTTCGATCCCTGCCTCACTCAGTGGGTTAAGGATCTGGCGTTGCCGCAAGCTGTAGTGTAGGCTGGCTACTACAGCTCCGATTAGACCCCTAGCCTGGAAACTTCCATATGCCTTGGGTGCGGCCCTAGAAAATACAAAAAGATCAAAAAAATAAAATTATTATAGTTGATTTACCATGTTTTGTCAATTTCTCTTGTACAGCAGAGTGACCAGCCTTACATATACACACACCCCTCTTCTCACATTATCTTCCCTCATGTTCTTTTACAAGTCATTGGATATAGTTCCCTCTGCTATACAGCAGACCTTATTGCTTATCTCTTCTAAATGTAGTAGTTTGCATCTATTAACCCCAAACTCCCAATCCATCCCACTCCCTCCCACTTGGCAACCACAAGTCTGCTCTCTCTCTCTGTGATACTGTTTCTGTTCTGTAGATAGGTTCATCTGTGCCACATTTTAGATTACACAAGTAAGTGATATCATAGGTATTTGTCTTTCTCTTTGACTTACTATGAGAATCTCTAATTCCATCCATGTTGCTGCAAATGGCATTATTTTCTTTTTTATGGCAGAGTAGAATTCCATTATGTATATGTATCACATTTTAAGCCATTCACCTGTCAGTGGACATTTTGGTTGTTTCCATGTTTTGGCTATTATGAATAATGCTGCAATGAACATAGAGGTACATGTATCTTCTTAAATGAAAGTTTTATCCAGATATGTGCCCATGAGTAGAATTGCTGGATCCATATGGTAGTTCTATATTTAGTTTTCTGAGGAATCTTCATACTGTTTTCCATAGTGGTTGTACCTATTTACGTTCCCACCAACAGTGCAGGAGAGTTCTCTTTTCTCTATACTCTCTCCAGCATTTGTCATTTGTAGACTTATTAATGATAACCATTCTAACCTGTCTGAGGTGGTACCTCATTGTAGTTTTGGTTTGCATTTCTCTATTAGTGATTTTGAGTATTTTTTCATGTGCCCACTGGCCATCTGTATGTCTTCTTTGGAGAAATATCTGTTTAGGTCTTCTGCCTATTTTTCAATTGGATTGTTTGTTTTTTCTACTGTTGAGTTGTAGGAGTTGTTTGCATATTTTGGAGATTAGGCCCTTATAGTTTGCAACTATTTTCTCCAATTCCTTAGGTTGTCTTTTCGTTTTTTTTTTTTTTTTTTTTTGATGGTCCTTTGCTTGCCAAATCTTGT
Organism: Phacochoerus africanus; assembly: GCF_016906955.1. NCBI lineage: Eukaryota > Metazoa > Chordata > Mammalia > Artiodactyla > Suidae > Phacochoerus > Phacochoerus africanus. Next base: position 52,870,723 of record NC_062552.1, read on the forward strand.
AAGTTTGATTAGGCCCCATTGGTTTATTTTGTTTTTATTTCTGTTGCCTTGGGAGATGACTTAAGGAACCATTTGTATGGTTGATCTCAGAGAATGTTTTGCATATGTTCTCTTCTAGGAGTTTTCTGGTGTCTTGTCTTATGTTTAAGTCTTTAAGCCATTTGAGTTATTTTGTGCATGGTGTGAGGATGTGTTCTAGTTTCACTGCTTTACATGCAGCTGTCCGGTTTTTCCAGCACCACTTGCTGAAGAGACTTTTTCCCATTTTATGTTCTTGCCTCCTTTGTCAAAGATTAATTGACTGTAGGTGTCTGGGTTTATTTCTGGGTTCGGTATTCTGTTCCATTGGTCTGTATGTCTGTTTTTGTACCAGTACCACACTGTCTTGATTACTGTAGCTTTATAATATTGTCTAAAGTATAGGAGAATTATGCCTCCTGCTTTGTTTTTGTTCCTCAGGATTGCTTTGGCAGTTCTGAGTCTTTTATGGTTCTATATAAATTTTTGGATTGTTCTAGTTCTGTGGAAAATGTCATGGGTAATTTGATAGGGGATTGCATTAAGCCTATAGATTGCTTTGGGTAGTATGGCCATTTTATGCATTAAGCTTTTTGACCAAGTGACTTGCTCAGAATTACAGAGCAAGTTAGTAGAAAGAACTTCAGTACAATCCACTTCCCTCTTCACTTACCTACATATGATGAAAGGAAAAGAAAGAAAATACAGAATTCACTCTAACCATTTTGACAATTAGATGGAAAACCTTATTTAATTTAGAAAACTGAAGGCCCAGATAGAAAAAGGTTTTAAACCATTCTTGAGATAAGTTATTTATGTACTCAGTGTAATTTTTCTTTGTAATTGTGTTAAAATGAACATGACATAAAATTTACTATTTTAAGTGTACAGTTCAGTGGTATTAAGTACATTTACATTGTTATGCAGCCATCACCATTATCCATCCTCAGAACTTTTCATATTACAAAACTGAAACTCTGTTCCCATTAAATAATAACTCCCCATTCTCCTCCATCCCTAAACCTTATCAGCTACCATTTTACTTTATGGCTCTATGAATTTGACTTATCTGGGTACCCCATATAAGTGGAATCATACAGTGTATGTCTTTTTTGTGACTGGATTATTTCACTTAGCATAATGTCCTCAAAGTTCATCCATGTTGTAGCTTGTGTTAGAATTTCTTCCTTTTTTTAATGCTGAATACTATTTTATTGCATTTATGGCCCACGCTTTGTTCTTCATTCATCTGTTGATGAAAATCTGTAATGCTTCTACTTTTTAGCTGTTGTGACTAATGCTGCTATGAATGTGTGGGTACACATATCTCTTTGAGACCCTGCCTTTAATTCTTTTGGATATGTACTTAGAAGTAGAATTGTTGGAGCATATAATTCTGTCTTTAATTTTTTTAAGAAATACCATACTGTTTCCCATAGGGACTGCGCCATTTTACATTCCCACCAACAATTCACAAAGGCCTCAGTTTCTCTGTCTTTGCCAACACTCATTTTCTGTTTTTTTAAAAATAATTTTATTGAAGTATAGTTGACTTATAGTGTTGTATTAATTTCTCCTGTGCAGCAAAGTGATTCAGTTATATATGTATACATTCTTTTTCATATTCTTCTCCTTTATAATTTATCACAGGATATTGAATATAGTTTTCTGTGCTGTACATATAGTAGGACCTTTTTAATTTTCCATCCTATATATATATAGTAGCTTGCCAAACCTAAACTCCTAATTCTTCTCTCCCTATCCCCTTTTCCTTTGGCAACCACACATCTGTTATCTATATCTATGAGTCTATTTCTGTTCATAAGTAAGTTCATTTGTGTCCCTATTTTAGATTCTTCATATAAGTAATATCATATGGTATTTGTCTTTCTGACTAACTTTGCTTAGCATGATAATCTCTAGGTCCATCCATGTTGCTGCAAATGGCATTATTTCATTCTTTATATGGCTAATATTCCAGTTTTTGTGTGTGTGTGCACTTAAATACACATCTTTAGCCATTCATCTGCCAATGAACATTTAGGGTTGTTTCCCTGTCTTAGCTATTATAAATAGTGCTTCTGTGAACATAGGGGTGCTTGTATCTTTTTTTTTGGTATCTTTTGAATTATGGGGTTTTTTCTGCATATATCTGTATTTCCGAATCATATGGCGACTCTATTTTTAGTTTTTTGAGGAACCTCCATACTATTTTCCACAGTGTCTGCAACAGTTTACGTTCCCAACTGTGTAGGAGTATTCCCTTTCTTCACATCTGGGGTGGGTTTTTGTTTGTTTGTTTTCTTTTTAAGGTAGCCATCCTAATAAGTATGAAGTGATATCTCATTGTGGTTTTGGTTTCTTTAATGCTTAGTCATGTTGAGAATGTTTTCATGTTCTTTGTTGGCCATTTGTATATCTTATTTGGAGAAATATATCTTCAAGTCCTTTGCCCATTTTTTAATTGGGTTGTTTGGGAGGTTTTTTGGTTATTGAGTTGTAAAAGTTCTTTATATATTCTAAATATTGTAAACTCCTTATGAGATACATGATTTGCAAATATTTTTTCCAATTATGTGGACTGCATTTTTACTATGTTGATTGTTGTACTCATTGTTATTTAATTATTTATTTTTTTGCTGCACCTGTGGCATGTGGAAGTTCCCAGGCCAGGGATCAAACCTGTACCACAGCAGTGACCTGAGCCATTGTAGTGACAATCCCAGATCCTTAACCCACTGTGCCACAGGAGAACTCCCATAATTTATTTTAAAATAAGCAAAAAAACAGGACCCTGAACAGATATTCTTGGTACGGTGAGTTTCTATGGATATCTACTTGCATATGTGGGAAAGGCAAGATCAATGAACTGTGAGGTCGGAGTCATTGTGATCTTATCGGAGAGATTATAAGGTAAGAGTGAAGAAGACAAATCACAAGTTTGCCCAGGCCTAGTCTTATATGAGACAGTCAAGTACAATTGAGAACAAGGAAAATGAGATAATAGTGTTCAGAAAATGCCTGTGAGTGAGTATTTAAATATTTAAATGAGTTTTGCATAGATGAGGTGGTGGAGATGGTTTGACTTAGCTACCACCTTTATTTGTGAAAAGCAGGCATAGTTTAAGACTAAATATGGTTTAATTTTGTTTTATGGATAAGACTATTCAAATTTTCAAGTGATGAATTTCATCCCTGAGATACAACCTGAAGGAAGGAATCTCAGAAAATTATCCTATGGAATTTTTGGTATTTTCTTCCTACTGTCTACTTTCTGTTATTAAAGATTTGTTTAGCATCCCTGTCAGGAACACATATTCATCAAAGTTCTTTTGTTTTTGTTTTTTGCCTTTTTTTTTTGGTAGATTGGTGCTTTTGGCAGAAAGACAAAACTAATTTCATATCTTTGTCTTGAAAAGAGGGAATTGCAATTGGATGCACTTAGCAGATGGTTCTAAATTCTTGGAATATTATTAATGCTGCTATAGGTTAAATTTCTGAGGTTTGTGGATTATCATACTTATATTTTGATTAGGTGATTTTTGCTTTTTGTCTGATATACACAGTCTAGGGCTTAGGTCCCTGTTTTCAGAGCAATTCAGGATGATTGCTACTTTCCTAAACTTGAAAGTGTACAAAGGGTATTTGCTTTTTCTAGCCTTTTTGCTGTTTCTTTCCTTTCTCACTGGCTTTTGAAAAGTCCTTTTATGCTATGCCTTATGACTGTCCAAAGCCCTTCTTTATGATACTGTACCACGTCTGTGTTCTTTATCTTTTTTTTTCTTTTATGGCCGCACCGGTGGCATATGGAGGTTCCCAGGCTAGGGGTCGAAACAAAGCTGTAGTTGCCAGTCTCAGCCAGAGCCACAGGAATGCCAGATCCAAGCCATGTCTGAAACCTACACCACAGCTCACGGCAACACCAGATCCTTAACCCACTGAGCAAGGCCAGGGATTGAACTTATAACCTTATGGCTCCTAGTCCTCCTGGATACTAGTCAGATTCATTTCAGCTGAGCCACAACAGGAACTCCTCTATGTTCTTTAAAGGTTTTTTTTTTTTTCCCAGTGAAGAACAGTAACTATTAAATATGAATGGCCAGAATAGAACATATAAGCACCTCATATAATAAGCAGAATCAATAAATTAGTCAAATAGAAGACAGACTTTGAAGAACATATCTAGAAAGCAAAGGAAGTGTATAGAGACAAATATGAGGGAAGAAATAATAAAGTATATTTCAGAGAGAATCAGCTGCTAATAACATGATCTCTAGAAGACAAGACAGTTCAAAATTAATTGCCAAAAGTATAATAAAGGAAACTTTCTAGACTTTAATTAAGAAAAAAACTAACATTGACAATAGATAAGGCTGATCGCATTTTGGTTTCCAAGACATATTTTGGTTAAACTTTTATATCTTATATTAAATTTATAATTCTTTGTGCTTCCAATCAGGGATTGAGGGGCAAAGAGTATATTAGCCTGTCAAGATTCACAATAAACTATGTTAGGATTTTGATTGAATTTGAATTGTATTTATGGGTTAGTATGGAAAGAATTGGCATCTTTATAATAAGATTTCTAATCCTTGAAGGTGGTCTATTTCTTCATTTATTTGGGTTTCTTAATGTTTTTAAGTTGTTTTATAATTTTCTGTATGTCTGTTACATTCTTAGGTATCTTATACTTTTTGTTGCTGTTGTAAATTAGTGTGTGTTTTCAAAGTATGCTTTTGTTTTGTTCTTTAAAATGTATTTGGGAGGGAAGGTAACCAAGATAAGACATTTCTGAACAAGAAAATGGTGAGACTTTTCCTATAAGATATCAAAATGTAGACTTGTTCAAATAGTAATTCCTAGTAAATTAAGACAGTATTTGCCTCAGGGAGAGATGTATTGACCATTAGAACAGAAAGGTTACCCAGAAACTGATCCACAGATATTTGGAACTATGATATGTCACAGGGGTGGCATTGCAGGAGGGGGAAGGAGAATATGGAGACAGTATTTTTTTTTTTTTAAATGGCCTCACCCATGGCGTATGAAAGTTCCCAGGCCAGGGATTGAATCCAAGCCACATCTGTGATTTCCGTTGCCCTTGTGGCAACACTGGATATTTTAACCCGCTGTACCAGGCTGGGAATTGAACCCACACCTCTACAGCGACCTTAGTGGTTGCAGCTGAATCCTTAACTCACTTCACCTCTCTCCGGCAGGAAATCCAGAGAGTTTTGTTTGTTTGTTTTTTCTTTTTTGGCCTTCCTGGGCCAGGGATCGGATCCAAGCCACACTCGGAGCAACGCTGGATCCTTTAATCTATTGTGCCAGTCCAGGAATGGAACCTGCGTCCTGGTGTGGCAGAGACACCACAAATCCTGTTGCACCACAGCCGAGAGAGTATTCTTAAAACAATGCCAGCATGATTAGTTATCCACATGAGTTAATTATTTAGTATTCATATGAAGTTAGATCTCTATTTCATACTATATACAAAAACTTTTTTTGCATAGATATAAGTATGAAAGCTTTCAGGGCCTATGGGGAAATATATTATGTCCCTGGAATAAGGAAGAATTTCTGTCATGACACAGAAAAGAGTAGCCATAGAAGGGAGAATTGATAAATTTTAGTACATTAAAATCAAGTGCTTCTGTTCAATAAAAAGAAATCCTTTAATGAACTTGAAAATATAAGCCACACCCTGAGGGAATTTGTTTGCTACCCACAGAACCCATAAAGCTTTAGTATACAGGATGAATCAGTAAGAAAAGGACAAAGAGCTGGATAGAAAAAATGGGCAAAAAGACATGAACAGCCATTTCATGGAAGCAATACATAAGGCCTATAAATATAGGAAAAGATGCTCAACCTTATTAGTAATTAGGGAAATACAGATTAAGATTATAATAAGAGTGCCATAAATTAAGATATTTTCCAGTGTCATATGTTGGAGAGGATATGTATCAACAGGAATTCTTTTTTTTTTTTTTTTTTTTTCCCTCTGTACAGCAAAGGGGGTCAGGTTATCCTTACAAGTATACATTACAATTACATTTTTTCCCCCACCCTTTCTTCTGTTGCAACATGAGTATCTAGACAAAGTTCTCAATGCTATTCAGCAGGATCTCCTTGTAAATCTATTCTAAGTTGTGTCTGATAAGCCCAAGCTCCCGATCCCTCCCACTCCCTCCCCCTCCCCCAGGAATTCTTACATACCACTGAAGGAGTATAAATTAGTGAAACACTTTGGAAAATAAATTAGCTTTATGTTGTAAAGTTATGTTATGTTTTGCATACTTTCTTACTCAGCATCTCTAATCCTAGAGATGTATTCTAGAAAATGTGCACAGGAATATTCACAGAACACCATTTATAATAGCAAAAAACTTGGAAATAACCCAAATTTCCTTTGACAGAGAATGGAAAATTAAATTGTGCTATATTGATGTAAAAATATTAAACATTAAAAATGAATGAACTCATGGAGTTCCCTTCGTGGCTCAACAGTTAACAAACCCAACTAGGATCCATGAGGACATGTGTTTGATCCCTGGCCTGGCTCAGTGGGTTAAGGATCCATGTAGGTCACAGACATGGCTCAAATCTGGCATTGCTATGGCTGTGGTGTAGGCTGGCAGGTACAGCTCCAGTTTGACCCCTAGACTGGGAACTTCAACATGCTGTGGGTGCAGCCCTAAAAGCAAAAAAATAAAATGCATATTTTAAAAAATGAATGAACTACAGCTGTATATTGGTTGCTTTCAATTTAATTAGGCCAGCTTTGCAATGATTAGTGTCAATAAAACAATAAAGCAACATTTACTTATTCTTTTTTTTTTTTTTTTTTTGCTTTTTAGGGCCACACCCGAGGCCTATGGAGGTTCCAGGCTAGCGGTCTAATCAGAACTAGAGCTGCCAGCCTACACCACAGCCACCGCAATGCCAGATCTGAGCCACATCTGCGACCTACACCACAGCTTATGGCAACACCAGATCCTTCACCCACTGAGCCAGGCCAGGGATCAAACCTGCAACCTCATGGTTCCTAGCCAGATTAGTTTCCACTGTGCCACAACGGGAACTCCCCATCATTTACTCACTCTTGAAAAAAAATTTTACTGAATTCCTGCTATATATGCCAGGCATTGTTCTTGGTGCTAGGGATTTAGTAGTGAATGAGAATGGACCCATCTTCTGTCCTTATAAAGCTTATGTTTTAGAGTAGGACAGATGAATAAGCAAACAAAGCAATCTGTAATTTCCATAAGAGACATGGAAAAAGATGAACCAAGGAAAGAGGATAGCATATGATATGATGTTGTGTAGGTGTGTGTTTACACAATCAAGGAAGGGTTTTCTGAGAATGTGACATTTGAAGAGAGTCAGATGTTCTAAAGAAGGGAGTCAAACAGCTCTCTGGAGTCAAAGTTGGAATGAGCTTGGGGTATTCAAGAAAGAGCAAGGAGGCAAATGAGGCTAATACAGAATGAGCTAAGATTAGGGCCAGGAGATGAGTTTAAGTAAGTAGACAAAATATCACGGATCTTCTAGCTTTAGCAGTGAGTTTAGAATTTTTTTAAATATGGAAAGTCATTAGAGTGTTTTGAGCAGAATTACATGATCTGACTTACGTTCAGGATCTGAAGAATTGATTGTTGGGGGCAGAAGTGGGAAATAGGTAGGTGGATCCAAAGGACCCAGTTAGGAGGTTTTTATAGAAGTTTAGGAATTAGATGGTAGTAGAGTAGACCAGAAGGGAAAGCAGTAGATGTAAAAAGAAATAGTTTGGTGCTATATTGGTGGGGGCTAATAATTGAAAGCACTTAGTGTTTAATGAGGTATATCTATGAAAGACAGGTAAATGGATAATGACAGGTTTCTAATAGGAGCAGCTGATCGAATGGTGATGTCATTTACTCACATTGAGAATACTGAAAGATAAACAGATTGGGCCATAAGGTTAAGAGTTTGTTTTTAGACAAATTTGAAATGTCTATGAGATACTGAAGTATGTGGGTATGATGCTCAAAGGGGAGGGAGGTCTGGAGTTTGTGGGTAGAAATATGAGACACATCAATATATTGAAGGCATTGAAAACCAAGGGAATAATTGTATGTAGAGAAGAGGAGCTATGAAAAGGAGACCGAAAAGAAGTGGATGGTGAGAAAAGGGGGAAAAAAAAATCAGGAAAGTGTATTTTCTTGGAAGTCAGGAGAAGAAAATGTTTCAATAGACATATTATATAATATATTTACAATGGAATTTATAGATATCAGGTTAATATCTTACAATGAATAATAAAAAGAACCCTGTAGAGAAATGCAGAAATGATATGAATATGTAATTCATTGAAGGGCAGGTCCTAATAGCCAATAAACCTATGAAAAGATACTTAACCTCACCATTAATCAGGGAAATGCAAATTTAAAAGAGCAGCAATGCCTAATGCTGTCAAAGATTGGAAGGGAAGTCATTTTCATACCTTGGAGAAAATGTGAATTATTATAGCCTTTTTTGAAAGCAGTCTGGCAATATCTAGTAAGATGAATAATACCTGTAATAAATGATCCAACAGTCTCACTCCTGGAAATCCATGTCATGGAAATAGAAACGCCAATGCATAAAAATCTAGGTATATTTACTGTAGCCTTTTTAAAGAGCAACAATACTAAAAATATGGGAAATTTCCCATTCCTCAGGGAAATACCCATTCCTTGAATAAATTATAGGTTATCTAATCACTAGATTATTATGCAGTTATTAAAAATAAATGAGTTAAATCTAAGCCAGTTAACTTCAAGGACTTTTAATAACAGAGAATTTTATAAAATGATTCTTTTGTTTGCATGTGTGTGAAAGAAAAACACTGTCATCCCCCTCCTTCCGAAAAAACTTCTGCCTGTGTATAAAATGTTTGTATGTGAACACGGAGACAAGCATACTTTTGCTATGAGCAGTCACGCTGCCTTGGTATTCTTAGGGGGATTAGTTCCAGGACCTCCGCAGATACCAAAATCTGCAGACACCTACGTTCCTCATATATAACCTGCACACATCCTCCCATATTCTTTAAATCATCTCTAGCTTACTTACAATATCTAATACACTGTAGGTGCTGTATATATAGTTACCAGCAATTGACAAATTCAAGTTTTGCTTTTTGGGATTTTCGGGAATTTTTTTCTTGAATGATTTTTTTTTTTTGGTCTCTTTTTGCTATTTCTTGGGCCACTCCCGTGGCATATGGAGGTTCCCAGGCTAGGGGTCTAATCGGAGCTGTAGCCACCAGCCTACGCCAGAGCCACAGCAACACGAGATCCGAGCCACGTCTGCAACCTACACCGCAGCTCACGGCAACGCCCGGATCATCATCAACCCACTGAGCAAGGGCAGGGACTGAACCCGCAACCTCATGGTTCCTAGTTGGATTCATTAACCACTGTGCCACGACGGGAACTCCCATTGAATGATTTTTCATCCCACACTTGGTTCAGTCAGCAGATGAGGAGCCGTGGATATGAAGGGTCAACTATAATAATTACCTGGCGATAAGCAGATCTGAGAGAGGTTGCTGAGGTGAACCTCCACTCACCCACCACTCACTAAACACCCACATACACACGTGTCTCTAAAAGAAGAAGGATTTCCATGATAATAGCTTCTGTGGCATATCCCATTTATGTAAAATATGTGCATGCATATAAAAGACATGAAAAATAGTCACCAAAATGATAATCTGGAAGTGTAATTAATTTTTAAAAATCAACTGCTAAATTGAGATATACTTGTGACCATTTTTTCCTCCTTTTAATATGGTTCAGATGGAGAATTGATCTTGATCAGATAAATTCAGTTTTCAGATAGAATGAAGATAATTTTGAGAAAAATTTACAAGGTTATTATCATTTTGTGCTCTTCACTAACTTCAGTTCCAACATCCATATTCCTTTTGGTGTTTTACCAGCAGTTTGGTATATAATATGAGACTAAGAATAAAAATTAGAACAATTTAGTGGTCAAATCCACAAGTAGCTAGCTGTGTTCAGTTGAGTGATAAACCTAACTGCATATTTAAATCATGAACCTACTTATCTACTATGGCTACATTTTCTTGCTTAGTGGATATAAAGAGGCTCCCGTACTGTTCAGTTTTAGAGATAAAGTATTAAAATTACTGTATTGAAATTGAAACAGACATCATGACTGTCATTAACAATGCAAACTTCTCAGAGCACTGTGGAGACCTGTTGGATCTAGCCAAGCTGACTTTCTCTTGTCTTCTCTTCATGCATTACTTGGTATTCATCTTGACCTGCCCCCACCTTTGCTGTTTCTCTAGATGATTTAGCTGCTCTGGCATCTTTCTTTCTTCATTTTGCTTTTTTGAAGCTTTGTTTTGCCTCTACTCTCTGTTCCAACCCAATCTGTGATTGCTCCTTTCCCTTTGGATGAAGTCCTATAACTTTTCTGATCATTCTTTGCTAATGAGAAGTCTTCAAATCAGTTCTAGTACAAAAGCATAATTAATATGGCCAATTCTGTATGATTATTTAAAATTTCAGGAGTTCCCATTGTGTCTCAGTGGTTAATGAATCCGACTAGGAATCATGAGATTGTGGGTTCAATCCCTGGCTTCGCTCAGTGGGTTAAGGATCTGGTGTTGCTGTGGCTGTGGCATAGGCTGGCAGCTGCAGCTCCAATTAGACCCCTAGCCTGGGAACTTCCATATGCCGTGGGTGCGGCCCTCACAAGTCAAAAGACAAAAAAATAAAAATGAAAAAAAATAAAATTTCAAACTTTATTTAAAGCCAAAATTTCTCCCTTTCAAAGAAGTTTACACACACTTCCTAAAGATTGGCCTACTATAGTGGGAAAGGGGTAGACTAATTTTTTTGACCTCACCTAATGCATTGACTGCTCATCCAATATTCTTCAGCCCTCTAGGTTTGAAATTGGGTAGAAGGCGGCAGGAAAGTTTTTATTGGACTAATTACTGTTGTGAGCTGGTATTGATGCCATCTGGACTGGGCAACTGTTTAGAGGTGATTCTTTTGCTCATGAGTTCTTTTGTACTTGATTTTAACTTTGTCCTTTGTTTTTAACTTTGTCCTTTGTTTTTAACTTCTTTTGGAGCTACCCTGTATTATCTTTTACTACATAACAAATTACTCCAAAACTTCTTGGCTTAAAACAATAAGCAGTTATTATTTCACAATTTCTTTGGATCAGGAGTCTAGGCATGGCTTACCTGCCTCTGTATCTCTCATAAGATTGCAGTCACTTTTTTTTTTTGCTGCACCTACGGGTTTCCCAGCTAGGGAGCGAACACAAGTCACAATAGTGACAATGCTGAATCCTTTTAGGCCACCAGGGAACTCCTGTTCCATTTTTAATTTCAGAAGATATGTGGTTTTGTAGCACTACCATTCCTATTGCACTAAGCTAACTAGCATTGATAGTTTGACATTTACCCTTCCTAATGTTTTCTCTTCTTACATAAGCATTAACATGCATACTTGGTTTTTTGCAGTTACCATTTTTATTCTGCAGCTTGCTCTTTTCGCTTGTTCTTGATACATTGCTAGCTTTCCAAGTCAACACATATAGATCTTGGCTATGGATATGCCATAGTATGGCTGTACCATAATTTAGTTAACCATTCCTACGCTGATGGCCCATTAGTTGTTTCTTCTTTGGCAGGAGAGCTTCAGTGAACATATTGGTTTGTTTATCTTTACATATGCATGTTCTTATTTCTATAGCATAGATTGGTTCCTAGAAGTGGAATTGTTAGGCCATGTGGTATGTATGTTTTTGTTTTATGTATGCAGTCATATTAACTAATTAAGTGTTTGTTGCAAATTATAGTCCTAGTAATTGTTTATGTGGGTCCTCATTTCCCTACATTCACTATTAGGCGTATTTCTAGCTTAAAGAAAACAATTCGTTGAAACCACAAAAGTAATAACAAGGGGAAATGGGAGAATTGGGGGGTAATCTTGGTGTTGGAAAAGCATTTTAAGCAAGGTACAAACTCATAAGCCACAAAAGAAAAGATTAATGGTTTTTACTATGTAAAAATTAAGAATTTCTCGGAGTTCCCGTCATGGCGCAGTGGTTAACGAATCCGACTAGGAACCATGAGGTTGCAGGTTTGATCCCTGCCCTTGCTCAGTGGGTTAACCATCCGGCGTTGCCGTGAGCTGTGGTATAGGTTGCAGACGCGGCTCGGATCCCGCGTTGCTGTGGCCCTGGTGTAGGCCAGTGGCTTCAGCTCCGATTCGACCCCTAGCCTGGGAACTTCCACATGCCGCAGGAGCGGCCCAAGAAATAGCAAAAAGACAAAAAAAAAAAAAAAAAGGATTTCTGGAGTTCCTATTGTGGCTTCACAGGTTAAGAACATGACCTAGTATCTGTGAGGATACGGGTTCAATCCCTGGCCTCTCTCAGTAGGTTAAGGATCTGGTGTTGGCAGCAAGCTGCAGCACACGTCAGTGATGCAGCTTGGATCTGGTGTTGCTGTGGCTGCGGCATAGGCGGAGAGCTGCAGCTTGACCCCTAGCCTGGGAACTTACATATGCCGCAGGTGTAGGTATTAAAAAAAAGGATTTTCTGCTGACAAAAAAATAAATATATTGCAGATGAAATCAAGATGTGATAAATGAGTAAAAAACATGTAACATAGGATAGGAAAAAGGCTCAGATAGATAAAAGGAGCTTTTACTGATGAATAACAAAAGTAGATAACAACACAGTAGAAAAATGGGCAGTTAGTATGAAAAAGCAGTTTATAGAAAACAATACAAATAGCTTTTTAATGCAAAGAGATGTTCAACATCATCTATAATTTTAAAAGTTAAATTAAAACCAGTTTTCACATAGCAAATAAGATAAATTGATGTTATCCATTATTAGTGAAGATGTAGGGATATAGAAACTCACATTGGTGGAAGTGCAATCTGTAATTGACAATTTGGTGGTTATAAAAAATTCTTAAAATTTTTTTTAGGGAGCTCCCATCATGGCTCAGTGGTTAATGTACCCGACTAGTAACCATGAGGTTGTGGGTTTGATCCCTGGCCTTGCGCAGTGGATTAAGGAGCTGGCGTTGCCGTGGGCTGTGGTGTAGGTTGCAGACGAGGCTCGGATCTGGCATTACTGTGGCTGTGGTGTAGGCTGGCAGCTACAACTCCAATTTGACCAAAGCCTGGGAACCTCCATATGCTGCAGGTGTGTCCCTAAAAAGACAAAAGACCCCCCCAAAAAAAAGTTAAAAAAATTTTTTAATTGAGGTATAGTTGATCTACAATATTGTGCTAGTCTAAGGTGTACATCAAAGTGATTTAGTTTTATATATATATATATTCTTTTTCAGATTCTTTTCCATTATAGGTAAGTACAAGATATTGAATACAGTTCCCTGTGCTATTACAGTAGGTCTTTGTTGATTATTTTATATACAGTAGTATGTATCTAATAATCCAGACTCCTGATATATCCCTCTATCCTGCTTTTTCCTTTGATAATCATAAATTCTGTCTTTGAGTCTGTTTCTGTTTTGTAAATAGGTTCATTTGTATCATTCTTTTAGCATCCACATGTAAGTGATATCATGTGATATTTGCCTTTATTTGATTTACTTCACTTAGTATGATAATTTCTAGCTCCATCCATGTTGCTGCAAATAGCATTACTTCATTTTTTTTTAGTCAAAATATTGTAACACAGTTTTACAAATCAACCTCATCTTATAATAAAGCACAATTTCCTGTCTTATATTGATTTGTTGACCGAACAATATCTGTTGACTCCATTTTAAGAACAAGGTTATAACCAACCTGTTGTACTGCCCTTATCCTCTCTCCCCTCTCCTCCTATTTTTGCCAAAATATTATGAAATTTTTAAAAAACATATCGAAAGTTGATATGAAAAGTACACACCATATCCCTACCACCTAGATTCTCCAGTTAACTTTTTTTTTTTTTTTTTTGCTTTTTAGAGCCTCACCTGCAATATATGGAAGTTCCCAGGCTAGGGGTCAAATCGGAGCTGCAGCTGCTGGCCTCCACTGCAGCTTGCGTTAATGCTGGATCCTTAACCCACTGAGCAAGGTCAGGGATGGAATCCGCACCCTCATGGAGACTATGTCAGGTCTTTAACCCACTGAGCCACGGTGGGAAGTCCTACAATTAACATGTTGCTAGGTTTGTTATGTCGTTTTATTTTTTGCTTTTTAGGGCCTCACCCACAGCATACAGAAATGCCCAGGCTAGGGGTTGAATTGGAGCTACAGTTGCCAACCTATGCCACATCAACACAGGACCTGAGCCATGTCTGCAACCTACGCCACAGCTCATGGCAATGCCGGGTCCCTAACCCACTGAGCAAGGCCAGGGATTGAACCTGCATCCTCAGGGATGCTAGTCAGGTTTGTTACCACTGAGCCACAACAGGAACTCCAGTAAGATTGTTCTATGTCATAAATGGTCTATCCATCTAACAATTTCTATCCATCCATCAATTCATCTTATTTTTATGTATTTTAAATTAATTTGCATACCTTAGTATGTTTTTAGTTACTAAACATTTTGGCATGCATTTAATTAACTAGAATTTACCATTTATTTCCATTTTAAAGTTAGCTACAGTGAATGCATAAATTTGAATCCATTTGATAAGTGATGACAAACTTATACACCTTTATGACCCAAACCCCTCTAAGATATGAAATATTTAACCATCATTCCAGAAAATTCTCTCATGCCTCTTTCCTGTCAGTCACCACTCCCACTTTCCACAGAGTGAGCTGTTTAGATCTCTTTTTAAAATCATAAATTAGCCTTTTGTTTTCTGGAACTTCATTTTATAAATGGAAGCATGCAATATTTCATTTATGCAATATTCCAGTATTACTCTTTTATGTAAGACTTTAATTTAGCATAATGTTTTTGAGATTCATCCATGTTATTATATGATTAGTACTGCATTCTTTTTATTACAGAATAGTATTCTCTTGTATGACTACACCACAGTTTGTTTAACCTTTCCCATGTTGATGGACATGTAGGCTACTTCCAGATTTTTGCTGTTATGAGTAAAGCTGCCATATACACCCTTGTACAAGTCTTCACATGGCCGTATGCTTTCATTTCTCTTGGGTAAATGTATAGAGCACTGTGACAGTTTGGTATGTTAAAGATATCTACAGTAGATAATACTTCACACCTATTGGAATGGCTGAAATTAAAAAGACTGGTATACCAAATGTTGGAACACCTGGAACTCATATATTGCTCAAGGGAGCATAAAATTGTATAACCACTTTGGAAAACAGTGTGGAAGCTTCTTACAAAGTTAAACACATATATACCTACACTGTTGCCCAGTAATCCTTCTTCTAAGTATTTATACAAGAAAAATTAAAGCATTTATCCCCCCCAAAAGAGTACGAGAATGTTTATAGCAGTTTTATTCACAATAGCTAAAACTGGAAACAATACAAATATCCATCATTGCATCAGGAGGAAGATGGATGCAGTAGAATACTACTTGGCAACATAAAAGAGTGATATAGAATTATATTACTAATACACTGTGAATTTATCTCAAAAACACATTGAACAAAAGAAGCCAATGACTAAAAGTCATGTTGTGGCTCAGTGGGTTAAGAACCCGAGGTTGTCTCTTTGAGGATATGGGTTCAATTCCTGGCCTCACTCAGTGGGTTAGGGATCCAGCATTGCTGCAAGCTGCAGTGTAGGTCACAGTTGTGGCTCGAATCCAGTGTTGCTATGGCTATGGCTGTGGCGTAGGCTGGCAGCTGCAGCTCCAACTCCAATTTGATCCCTAGCCCAGGAACTTCCATATGCCACAAGTGCAGCCATAAGAAAAAAGAAAGGAAGGGCCTGACAATGTAAATAAAGATCTTATGTGAAGGTCATAAACCAAATCTCTCACTTTTACTGTTCCATCTGAGTTTTTCAGTTGTTAGATTGACTGTTCCTGTTAACACCCCATATGTGCTCCTCCAGAAGCAGCAATGTAGCATATTAATTAGGCATCTCTGTAGGGCATCTGGCCTGTCCTCTACAGAAAGACTGCAATAAGTTAAAAACACTGCATTCTAGGTGTATTGCGACTTCTCAAAATTATGTATAATTTTTTAAAACGTAAATGTGGAGGTTTTTTCGGAGTTTTATTGAGTGAAAAAAATGTCTTTCAGTGTGAAATTGCTCTGTCAGCTAACAGGTGGTGGTTTTTGTATTCTTGAAGATACACAATAGGAACTGGTTTTCAACAGGTATTTTGAATGGTTATTTTGGAAGTTATTTCCTTATCGTCATGGTTGGGGTCCTTCTAAGAAAGTGTTATTTTCCAATATTAAGTTGATTAATTACCTGTTTATTAAGCCAAATATACTCACATTTAAAAATTTTTCCCGTTTTGTGTACATTTCCTTTTCTATAGTGTGCTTTCACTTTCTGTCCCTACAGTAAAGATATATGTTGACTCACTTGTAGACTTTTCTTTACTAAAGCCATTTTATAACAAGATCACAAGGTTTTTTTCCACACTGTAATTTAACCTCACCTCATAAACTTTCATAGGTAAAATGGTCTTTTTTCTCCACATTCTTAGTTAGCTAGCCCCCCAAATCCTTATGGCATATTCAAAGTGACAAATTTGTCTGTATTATTTTTTCCTTAAGCATAGAGACTCCTTTATACTATAATCTCATAATAGTTTTTCTTACTAATTTGTTACTGAAAGTGTTCTGTGATGTACCTTTCTCTTCTCCATCACAACCAGGGTCACTGATTGTTTCCATGTTTAAGTATAGGCTTCTTCAGACCCTGATTCAATAAGAAGACTTTGATCCTCTTAGAATATTTATTATGTACCTACTGTGTATCTTTACTGCTTTAAGCAGTAGAGCTATTTTGGTGAACAAAACAATTTTACTGCTCACAGATTATATTCTACTGTGAAGAAACAAATGTTCAATGTAAGGGAAATGTTTGCAGTAAAAATGAAACAGAATTAGGAGTTCCTGTCGTGGCTCAGTGGTTAACAAATCCGACTAGGAACCATGAGGTTGCGAGTTCGATCCCTGGCCTTGCTTAATGGGTTAAGGATCCGGTGTTGCGGGGAGCTGTGGTGTAGGTCACAGACGCAGCTCAGATCCCACATTGCTGTGGCTGTGGAGTAGGCCAGCGGCTACAGCTCCAACTGAACCCCTAGCCTGGGAACCTCTACATGCCGCAGGTGTGGCCCTAGAAAAGGCAAAAAGACGAAAAATAAAATAAAATAAAATAAAAATAAAGCAGAATTTAAAAATAGAGAATGACAGGTGAAGAGGTGCTATTTGAAGTTGGGTTGTAAGGAAAAGCTTTAGCAAAGCAAGGGAATGAATGAGCTGTGAGCATTTCTGAAGGGACTGCCAAGGGAGGGACCTTGGTATCTTTTTCTTCCTTCCTTCCTTTTTTTTTTTTTTTTTGGCTCCTGCTGTGGCATGTGGAAGTTCCCAGGCCAGGGACCAAACCTGCACTTCGGCAGTGACCTGAGCTGCTGCAGTGGGATCCTTAACCCACAGAACCACATCAGGAACTCTGGGACCTTGGTATCTTTGCCTAGCCCTCTGGCCTTTAGGGCTTCTATCCGCCACTGAACCACACTCCCTACTACAAGTGTATGAAACCTACAGTATGTGAAACCTCTAGGCTACCACACATGTAAATTTGAGCACTGTATGGAACCTCTTAACCCCAACATCCTGATAAGATTGCCTGATGTTGGTGCCTGTCTCTATCTTAATCATTTCCTATTCATCTTGTTGGTGAGAGAGAGAATTCCCACTGTATGATTATGGGAGTGGCTTAACACAACACTGGACAGATAAGATAGGCAACAACTTATTAGTTATATCAACTCACACCCTGGAGGAAGAGGACACTGCATACAGGGCAGACCTAGAGGTTGTAATCAGAATCAGTGAACAACCTGGGCAGTGGGAGGCGGGCTTTGTAGTGTCAAGAGAGTGAGGTTCCCACAGGAGGATGTGATTGGCTAGTTTGATTAATTCTGCGGCTAGTAGGGAACCAAAACCTACTACTTAGGGGTAAGGAGAAACTGTGCTTGATCCTTTTGATGAGGAAGGGTTTTTGGCTAGGGAACCTTATCCATAGGAGCAGAGTGAGGAAGAGAACTTGCAGGTAGGCCATTCAGGACCATCCCAATTTTATAAAACACTGGGGCAACACATAGTATTGAACTTTCAGTCTCATACTACAATCTGAACCATATCATTTGTTTCACAGTGAGTACTCTGAACTCAGCAGCATCATAAAAATTATCAGACTTCATTACTTAAGATAGGCGCTTAGCTATCTGAGCATAATGAATAAAGACTTAGTCAAAGTAACAGTATAATATTTTAACATAGAATGTGGTAACCCAATTGTTTTTAAAGACTAACTCTTTAGTAAGGAACTTTTGTTGTTTGTTTAAAAACAAATTTAAGAGTCAGCACAAAGTCCAAGAAGTTATTCTAGTGATATATGGCATCTCTGCTATCTTCACAGATTATTCAGAGGATAAAGAATAACTTTTTACCCTATCGTATTAAGAACAGATAGATTAGGGAGAAAGGGAGAGAGTGGGATGGACAGAGAGTTTGGGATTAGTAGATGGAAACTGTTACATTTAGAATGGATAAGCAGTGAGGTTCTACTGTACAACACAGGGAACTATCCAGTCTCCTGGGATAGTTCATGGTGGACTATAATAAAAGAAAAGGAATGTGTGTGTGTATATATATATATGTGTATGTATGTATATATGACTGAGTCACTTTGCTGTACAGCAAAAATGGGCACGAAATTGTAAATCAACTGGACTTTAATTTAAAAAAAAAAAGAACTGATAGAATACTCCAAAACCAATTTATTTTAACAGAGAAAACCAAATTCTGGTTTTATATTAACAAATATTTGATATTAATAGAATTTATAAACTTCCTTTTGTGTGTGTGTGTGTGTACCCATGGCATGCAGAAGTTCCAGGCCAGGGAATCCAACCCATGCCACATGAGAACTCTTTTATCTTTTTAGTTTTATGAATAAATCCATCAAAACTGAGGCAGCTTTGACAAAATTTTTAACATTTTATTGCATTTTTTGAGGATATTACTTGCAGTTATTGTGGTCCAAGGCAAATAGATTTTCCTTTCCACAAATCTTCCACAGCTTTCAGTATTCATCCAGGTTTGTCCTTTATTATCCTCTTTCACATTTTAGAAGAACCTAGTACTTTATTTCAAGTACAAAACTAATCTTTTCCTGTTAATAAACAGGAACACGTGTCATTCATTACCTTGAGTACATGGTTATACTTCTGTGTCACTATTTTTCTTGTATAGTCTTAGTCTCCATATTAATTATAACTTAACCAAACTAACTAACTTCTCTTTAACGGAGAAATTTTTGTCACATACAAGTGTTTTAGGAAACCAGCAAAGCACTTGGTACACATAATTCTCATATCATTTCCATTACATAACATAAAAAATTAAAATCATGTATATGTTAAAACTATACTTGGTGACCAGTGTTTCCATATTCTCTCTTATTTAGGAATAATTCAAAGATGTAAATATTACCTTTCAATTAATGCATTTTAATATTAGTCCAAGTTCTTAAAGTTAACTATTGGAAATTATGTTTAATCTAACATACCAAAGAACATAATTACTGTTGATAAAGAAAAGTTTGTCAGAATTATAATTTGTTTTCCTTAATCTTAAACATTATATGGAAGTAATATTAGTGTATTGGTAGACTCTTTTAAGAAGTTTAGATATAGATTAGTATCTTGATGAGAAAACCCAATTTTTTTTTCTTCTTTTTAGGGCCACTTCTATGGCATATGGAAGTTCCCAATCTAGGGTGTTATCAGAGCTGCAGCCACCAGCCTACACCACAGCTCACAGAATGCCAGACCCTTAACCCACTGAGCGGGGCTAGGGACTGAACCACATCCTCATGGTTACTAGTCGGGTTCATTACTGCTGAGCCACAATGGGAACTTCCCAATTATATATTTTTTAATTTGTTTATTTTATACTCTACAATGATCAAATCCAGATAAAGACAAAGAGCTATTTTTAAATAAAAATTATCAGCTAGTCTGATTTGTTCAAGGATTTACTTTGATTACTTAAATTTGGGTTTTTATGTAAAAACCCTTCAGAACTAACAGTTTCTGTGAGAAGGGGTTTTTTTTTTCTTAAAAGGCCACCACATTTAATATAGTGTAGCACTCCTTTAATTAAAAAATAGAAAATTGGACATTTTATGAATTTTTTAAAGTATTAGGAAAATAAATGTGCACTAATGCAATTTTGTAATCTCAGTGCAAAAATCCTGCAGATTTAAGCAGACTTAGGTTAATCACAAGAAGCAAGGATGGAATGTCTTATGATGTATATCAAAAACAGCTGAGGTTTCTTAAAACACTGATTCTTAGGCCTAACTCTCAAATTCTCTGAGTCAGTTGGTCTGGGTTCTGGACCGAGAACTGGCATTTCCCATGAATCTGCAGGTGACACAGTGATAGTCCAGGAATGAAATTCTGAGAATGAGTTTTCTAGAAAATATGGGACTGCCTCCCTCTGGGTCCCAAGTCCACAGGGCGCTTAGAGTTGTAGGGCCTCAGTTTGTAATTGATGTCCCAAAACCGTCCGTGCAGTGAGCAAAGCAGACAAATAAAGAACAATAACAAAAAGGCCACCAACTCTACATTCACTTTTTAAGTTCCTGAGGATTATGTTTCCTTATATTAGATTTTTATCTTATTAGTATCTAAATCAATAAAATAGAGCTCTTTCATTTTAAGAAATTTATATCTATTTGTTGATATCCTACTCAGAAGTAGAAAAATGTTTCAGACTCACACAAGGAAGGATAAAGGCTCTCTCAAGTAAAAACACACAGAGAGCCTACAGCTTCAGGTCTACAACTTCAGCTACAACTTCCTGTATGTGTTAAAGGAAACAAGGCACATATACTTGGAGTTTCCTCATGGCTCAGTGGGTCAAGGATCTGGCATCACCATTGCTGTGTCTCTGGTTACAGCTGTGGCACAGGTTTGATACCTGGCCCCAGAACCTCTCTCTGCATGCCATGAGCACAACCAAAAATAGTAATAATAATAATAATAAGACAAAAAATAAAGGATCTGTTAAAAAAAATACACTCACTCATCTAGAGCTCAAAGGGCTTTTCTTCTTTCCAGTAGAAGTAAGACTTAGTCTACTATAAACCAAAAGACTAATGTACCAAATTATTTGCCCTGTCATACGTAAAAGAGAGTAGGTTCCCATGCTCCTACTATGTGGAATAACACTTTGGCTGTATACAAGCCAGAATCAGAACCAAACATAGCCAATAACCAGAAATAAATTGAAAAATAAAAGTCAGAAAAACAGAAACTCTGAAGGTAAAGTTCTGTTGCCACTTGGTATTCACTCTAGAAGCCAGAAAAAAATCATCCTTGGAGGTGCAGTCTTTAATTGGTTCAGAAAGGTCAACAACTTGGTATAATTCCAGAATTGTCAAAGCATAATTTTCAAAAAAGTTAAAAGTGAGACTTTCAGTAAAATACAATGAGTACATGTCAACATTTAACACCTTTATGAGGGAACCAGCATGATGGTAAGGCCGCTATTTATGACAGTATTTATTATAGGGGTCATGAACTCAATATTAAGAAGGGCCAGGCAAGCAATGTAAGTACGTACAACATTACCTAGAGAGTAGTGGAAAGTGTGACAAACCTGAGAGAACATACCTTACCTAAAGGCAGCTGTTGATCATCTGCAGCTAACTCTTGCCTTGTGGGAATGCAGGCTTAGTGTTGCTCATCCCTATCTTGAATATTTTTTTTCCCCAGAGGCTATTAATCTGTATTTTAATATGAATCTTCCAGGTCTAAAGTGTTAATAACTAATTCAGTTTTTTAAAAACACTGTCTGAGCCAAAGAAAACCATTCTTCAGGCCAGACGTGGCCTAAGGACCATAACTTTGCAACTTCTACAGTAGATGTTAGTTATTTGAGATAGCAAAGGAAGAGTTTAACCAAAAGTTGCATTTTTATTTGAAAGAAAGTTTTTTTTTTTTTTTTTTTTGTCTTTTTGCCATTTCTTGGACCGCTCCCGCTGCATATGGAGTTTCCCAGGCTAGGGGTCTAATCAGAGCTGTAGCTGCCGGCCTATGCCAGAGCCACAGCAACGTGGGATCCGATCTGTGTGTGCAACCTACACCACAACTCACGGCAATGCCGGATCCTTAACCCCCTGAGCAAGGCCAGGGACCGAACCTGCAACCTCATTGTTCCTAGTCGGATTCATTAACCACTGCGCCATGACGGGAACTCCTGAAAGAAAGTTTTTTAAAAAAACATTTACTTTCAGTTTTTTCACAAGGGTGAAAAAAAGAAAAAAACCAGCCATGATGCAATGTATTTTGTCAACTAGCGATTCAGTGCTTACTTACCATATATATATAAACATGCATTTCCATATTAAGTTCTGGTTTTTTATCCATTTAAGATATAGTTATTCATTTTCTGGAGAACTGTTATCCTAACTGAATATTCTTAACATTATGGGAACTGTAATTTAAAATGGATAAGATGGAAAACTTTATGTATTTTTTAACCACAATAATGTATGTGTGTATATATAATTGAATATGTATTGAATTTTATTCAAAATGAAGTTATTTTATAATTGTCATTATAGGGTAGCGTATTGAATATAACACCTGCAGGTTTTACACAAAAGTTGTATAGTAGATAACAGGGGAAAGCCTAGGAGATTCTTTGAAAGGCCGCTATAATGGCCTTGTTAAAGATCATGAGAGGTTTTTTTAGGGAACTAAATTTAGTAATGAGAATAGTGATCAGTTTGGAGACATTTCAGGAACCAAATTGGCAGAATTTGGTAAACTGAACATGGAACTTGAGGAAATAGTAAAAATATCAAGATTTCTTTCTTGGTAACTGAGTGTACCAATACTTACGACAGGAAGCAAAAACAGATGCAAAGAAAATTAGTTCAGTTTTAAACAAGGCATGAAATTTGAGGACTCAAAGGAAACCTGGTAGATGTTACCTAGTGCCACCGTCTCATTTTATAGATGTAGAAGTCATTAAGTGATATCTTTGCTATCACAGTTTTAGTCAGAAGCAAGACTTAACTACAAGTTTCTAGACTCAAAGTCCATCTTTTCCCAGTGCCCCAGAGCATCTGTTCTGTGACACGTAGTTTGTTTAGTTCAGTCTGTGCTGGTGTAGTAATGCTTAGACTGTAGGCCTATATTAGTTAAGAAGGCCTGCAGAGTTCTTTAAGACAGTGGATGCCAGACTATTTTCTTTGCTCTAAAAACTACAGGTATGCCTATTCTCCTATTTGTAGGCTTTTCTTCACCTTAAGCTGCTTATAGGACCTGTAAATAGAAATGGTTTATAAGTTTATAGTTTCATGCCTGGAGTTCCAAGTTAAGGTTGGGGCTACAGATGGAGTTTAGGAGTCAAGGACTATTTCTTGAAACACCCTAAGGAATTTGGACTTTATCCATTTAGAAGTCCTCAACCTCAGCTGTGTGTAAGAATTGGTAGGTCTAAGGAAGGACTGACGATCTTTATTTTTGAAATGCCCCAGGGAGTTCCCGTTGTGGCTCCGTCAGTCTCCATGAGGATGCCAGTTCAATCCCTGGCCTCGCTCAGTGGGTTAAGGATCTGGCGTTGCCATGAGCTGTGGCGTAGGTGGCAGATCTGGCATGGCTGTGGCTATGGCATAGGCTGGCAGCTACAGCTCCGATTCGACCCCTAGCCTGGGAACCTCCATAAGATGCAAGTGTAGCCATAAAAACAGACAAACAAAAAAAGCCCCAAAAGTTTCAAATTCACAGCTATGAGAAGCTATTAAAGGATTTGACACATCAAATATACATAAAAAGGTAATTCCCGCTTCAGTGTGTGGGGATAGACTTGTAATAGTCCAGGCAAGAGATGATATCTTTTAATGACCACATAATATTTCTAGCTAATTTTCCATAATTCTCCTATCTTGTAATGCTTATGTTTCTAGAGGGGGTAAGTGTGTGTGCGTGTGTGAATTTTCTGTTATCCTCCCCAATTGCATCTTTTTGTTTCTCTTTATTGTTTGTTTTGTTTGTTTGTTTGTTTGTTTGAAGTACTTCACTGGGACAGATTCCCAAGAGTAATTCGATTCAGTATAAGGAAACGAGTAGTTTTAGCTTCTAATTATGTACTGTCATAATGGTTATAATCAGTTTACAGAGTTACTATCCATATGGTGTGCCAAATATGACCTTTAAAATAATTTTATAAGGTTTAGGAAAAGAAAAACTATTGGGATTTTTATTAGAGTCATTTTATTTGGAAATTAGCAATAAATTATCAGAATAGTGTTTATATCATGTTTATGCTGTTTTACATGATTTTATTTTTATTAGATTGACGAACTCCCAGAGGGAGCTGTGAAGCCTCCAGCAAATAAGTATCCTATCTTCTTTTTTGGCACCCATGAAACGTAAGTCAACAAAACAAATTTTCAACAGTTCTAATTTAATTCTGCCAGACTACGTTATTTATAAATGATCTATAGCATTTATATGTTGTTAAGAAATCATTACAGTCAATTATATAGAATTACAAAGGTAATGTATTTTTTCTTATGTATAAAGACTTTTATTTTGCTTTTGAATGTCATTTCTGTTTCTACTTAAATGTTAGGCATCACCTAGAAGTTTCCTTTAGGATACTTTTAAGTTCTAGGGTGGTCTCCTTACCATTCCTGGTAATTTCTTTTATAGCTCTTGTGTATTTCCCTGCAAGGGAATTTTCTTCCATTCATATTTCACAGAACAAAGTTATTTTCTCTCAGGCTCCTTCGATTTGTTGGACCCAGAAGGAGGCTATACCACCTTTCTATGGTTTCGTAATTGTGTTGATCAGAGTACAGGTCAAAGTGTTGAATAAAGGAACCTGAAAGTACAGTTTCTCAAATAATATAGGAACTTCTTTTATTTTGGAGATAATCCAGAAATAGGCAGAGAGATCAAGATGAGTAGTCTGTCCTGTTCTAGGGACCTTCAGTTGTATTATCCTGCCACTACCCGGGGTGTTGCCCTTGTCTGCTTATTTGAAAAAAAAAAAACAAAAAAGCAATGACTAGCTCAGCAGCACCTGTTCATCTTCCAGGTAGAGCAAAGAGGGAAAAAGAAGTAAGGAAATGACACAGAAGTTGAATATGTCACTTACTCTTACATTTATTCCAGTGGCCAGAACTTGGTCATATGGCCACATCTAGCTGTAAGGGAAGCTGGAGACATAGTCTCTAGCTAGGTAACCCTGTTGGGGAAAAAAATTGGGAGGAGTAATCCCTTAAAAGAAAGAAGATAATGGACACTAGGGAATAGTAGGAGTCAGCATACACTAAGAACATGTATGGTTATTTATAACAAGAACACAAATGGAATAGGAATTGTAAATGGAGGGAAAGCTAAAAAGTATGATGAAATCTTATAAGTCTTCAAATTCAGGGTTATCCCTTATGTTCATTTGAATATTAGTAGAGCCAGACATGAGTGTTTTCTTAGCTTTCTGTCTACCACTCTTCATCTTCCTCATTCTGCCTTGAAAGGAGAGGGCCCTTTAAGACAGGTTTGTTTCTTGTCTTCATGTGAGGAATAGAAGTCAGTTTTATTTTCTTTGTTTTATTTTTATCTAATAGACACTTGTGGACTATGTAACATATTTTACTCCTTGGAGAGGTTTCTAGAAGCTTAGAAAGAAAGGTTTCACCTATAGTGATAAGTGCATAGGGCTTTGTTACATACTTTCCTATTTACCTCATTCCTGCCTCCATTTTATGTCTATACCATTATTTTGCTTTTTCTTTAGGACCTAATTCCAAGTAAACTGATTGTATATTTGGAACAAGGCAGAATTTAATAAACAAGATTATTGCATTTCCACTATATACACCAAAATCAACCATTTGCTAACATTATGTGGTAACTTCCATTCACTTAATAAACATTTTCTAGGTATTCTCTAAGGCACTGGAAATAAAAAGGTGCCCTTAAAGAGTTTGCCACTTGGTATATTGATAGTAAATGAATCATTCCAGTGAACAGTATAAAGGGTTTTACAAAGCTCTTTCTTGAGAGCATCCTTAAGATAAGTCATTGGCATCATTCCAAGTCTCAATTCAGTAAAAGCAGTTCTACCGAGGAACAGTATGTTAGAGTCCTTATGTGAGGTTTTCGCCAGTTTGATCATCCAGAGATAGATTTTGAAACATCTAGAGGAAAATGAACTTCAGAAGACCTGTCATAACATGCATCAGCTGATCATTTACTAGGTGTTGGGTATCCCCCAAAACCTAAGATTATATGCTGTGGCAAGTACCTAGTGTTCAGTCTCTCTGTGAAGGCAGAGATCATGTGGATGTGGTGAAGCCCTTCATACACAATGCTTTGCACAGTGCCTGGCCCATGGTAGGTGTTTTAAAGAATAGCTGTTGAATGAATTAAAATTAATTAAATGAAACAGGGGGAAAGTATGTGAAAGGTAAAGAACAGCAGTATCCCTAGGCGGGGCCAGAATTTTTCTCAAAATATGGCTTTGACTCTATTACTCAAACAGATAGGTGATTGGAGCCCCAAGTTCTGCTCCCTATAACTTAACCCAAGTAGTTTTAGTATGGACAGTTTTTAAGGCAGCCTTGGCCAGGAGAAAAAATAACATCCTTAGAGCTTGTGGCTTTGAACAATTTTGTTTTCTGGGATACCCTTTAAAATTTATTAAATGTGCAGCAAAGTTAATCAATTGAGAGAGGATTTGATTTGTGGAATTATCTGTAATCTGGGAAAAACCAAGATTGTCTATCAAAAATAAGGACTTGCTCTAGAATAATTCATTCATTGTCCCTCTTTCTGGCAATAGCTTCCATGGCCAGTTGAATTATTAATCCCGACTCCTATGGCATAATTACAGACAAGCTCTGGTTAGCATTAATAGCTGAAGTGAACCTCAGGCAGCTTAGGCCAATTAATTCCTATACATTGAGTCAAGGGCTGGAGAAACTTCAAAAGCCATAGTCCAGTAATTCATGTCAATTTTCTCTAAAAGTGAAATCACTGTACCCAAAGTCACATTCCCTTCTCATTCTCAGTTTGTCAGGTATGTTAAATGGTTAAATCTATAGTAACCTAATAAACTATCTCTGGATTCCATGAAATACAATCATGCCGAAGAGTTAAAGGTGAACAATCAAGGAAGGTTAGTGATAGGAGTCATAGGCTTCCTCAGGTTATTTTATCAACTTGAATTCTTTGTTGGGGGGGCGGGAGCCGCACCCACGGCATATGAGGTTCCCAGGCTAGGGGTCCAATCAGAGCTACAGCTGCCAGCCTACATCACAGCCATAGCTAGCAATGCAGGATCCGAGCCACATCTGTGACCTACACCACAGCTCATGGCAACACCAGATCCTTAACCCACTGAGCAAGGCCAGTGATTGAACCCACAACCTGATGTTTCCTAGTCGGATTCGTTTCTGCTGCACCACGATGGGAACTCCTCAACTTGAATTTTTGATGAGCTGGGCAGTGTAAGGAAGTGATCAACAGTAAGATCCAGTTAGAAAATGGAATTTGTGAGAATCAACAGTAAACTCTTTGTTCACCTGTCATCTCAAAGTTTTCAATGTCATCTCTGCCAGTAAGTTCCAAATATCTATCTCCAGCTCCAACCTTTCCCATGAATTCCAGAATCACCTCTCCTGCCTCCTTGACATCTTCACTGGGATATCTAAACAGGTTTTAAAACTTAACATACAAAACTGGGCTTTTCACCTGTAAATCTCATTCTCTCAAAAATCTTTCCATTTCAGTACTCCATTCTTCTAATTTCTCAGTCTGAAGTTTTGGAAATAGCCTCAACCTTACCCTCTCTCATATGCCATATCCAGCCCATCCACAATTCATCTTGGCTTTTTATTGAGAGTGAATTCATAATCCAGCCACTTCGTACCTTCTGCACTGCATACCCCTGGTCCAAGTCACCGTTGTTACTTCTAATTAGCCTTCTAATTAGCCTCCCTGCTTCTACCCTAGTCCCCAACTCTTCAGTGTGTTTTCAACACAGCAGCCAAAGTGACCTGTTAAAACACAAATTGTCACTTCTCTTCTCAAAACCTGTAATGTCTTCTCTTCTGACTCAAAGCCTTTATAGTGGCTTCCAAGGTTGGTCATAATATGCGCTCTCACCCTGTACTTCTCTGACCTCATTTCACACAGCTCTCTGTTCCCTCATTTCACTCTAGCCTCACTGGCTTCTCAGTTGTCAGACCCATTAGGCATCCTCCCACCTCAGGGTCTTTTGTACTTGCTCTGCCTTCATTCTGCTCTACTCTTCCCCAGATAACTGCAGGGCTTCTTCCTTAACTCCTTTGGTTCTTAGATGGTCCCTTTTCAGTGAGGCCTTCCTTCTTGATTTGTATTTCTTTTTTTTTTTTTTTTTTTGTCTTTTGTTGTTGTTGTTGCTATTTCTTGGACCGCTCCCGCGGCATATGGAGGTTCCCAGGCTAGGGGTCGAATCGGAGCTGCAGCCACCGGCCTACGCCAGAGCCACAGCAACGCGGGATCTGAGCCGCGTCTGCAACCTACACCACAGCTCACAGCAACGCCGGATCCTTAACCCACTGAGCCAGGGCAGGGACCGAACCCGCAACCTCATGGTTCCTAGTCGGATTCGTTAACCACTACGCCACGACGGGAACTCCTTGATTTGTATTTCTAAAACTATAAAATGCACCCCAAGTCCTTACTATCTCCTTTCTTCGCTTCATTTATATGTTTATGTATTTATTTTCAGCACACAGTACTGTGTATTTTCTTTTTCTTTTTTATTGTCTAAACCCCTACCCCTGCTGCTAGAATGGATGTTCTGTGAGGGCAGAGATATTCATCTCTTTGTTCCCTGAAAAATCCCCAGCAGCTCTGGAATAATGCCTAATACATTAGAGATAGTCAATAAAATTTGTTGAATAAATGAATCAGTTTGAAATGAGTCTCAGCCAGGTTGTGCCCCTCTACCATGTCATTCACTAGGTTAATACTATAGATAATAATACTGAAGACTCTGATTTAAATGCTCAGATCTCTTAGCCAGCCCTAGGATTTATTCTAATTCATTTCCTTTTCATAGCTGTGATTAATATAGAATAAAGTTTAAATTGAATAAGATTCTATCTACTTTGCCACTGCTGATTTTTTTTCTTGTGTAAGTCCTCATTAAACACTAATGTGATTTTTAATTTATAGAAATAATAGTGAATAAATATACTGTAGAGTTAAGATCATTTTTAATCTAGTGTTTATGGTTTTTTACTATGTCTTACAAACCCCTTACCTATGAAAGATTAGCATAGATAAGTTTTATTTTAAAATGATAAATTCAATGGTCAAAGCACTCATCTTTAAAACTACTTGTATAACTAAAAATCGATCTCAAAAAAAAAGACATTAGTGATTTAAAAATAAAACTAAGTAGCACAGTCCAGAGTTGCAGACTTACATACCCAGCTATCCATTTTTTTCTACCTCAGAGTATATGTATAAACACCTTGTGATATGTGCCTAACTCAGAGGGTATAATATATATAAACCCTAATTTATTAATTTTTACTAAAATATGTTCTGATGTCTAAGTTAATATTGCTATTAAAACATCTTGTATTTGAAGATCAAAGTATCAATTCTCTTTCTACTGTATCTCTGCAGTGCATTTCTAGGTCCCAAAGACCTTTTCCCTTATAAGGAATACAAAGACAAGTTTGGGAAGTCAAACAAACGGAAAGGATTTAATGAAGGATTATGGGAAATAGAAAATAACCCAGGAGTAAAGTTTACTGGATATCAGGTGATGGTTTATTTCATTATCACTTGCTAAATCTCATATTTTTGGTTTTAACTCTTTTTTAGTCTTTATTATATATCCTTAGTACTAGTAATTACCTACCCATTTGAAGTCAGAATTCTTTTTGGCTCCAGCAGTATTCTGGATTAAATGTATAGACATACCTTGCTTTGTTGAACTTCACAGATACTGCATTTTTTACAACTTGAAGCTTGTGCCAGCACTGCATTGTGCAAGTCTAGTAGCCCCATTTTTCCAACAACATTTGCTCACCTCATGTCTTGCTATTGTATTTTGGTAATATTTGCAATATTTCAAACTTTTTCATTATTCTGATATTTGTTATAGTGACCTGTGATCAGTGATCTTTGATGTTACTATTATAATTGTTGGGGGGGTTGCCACCAACCATAACCATATAAGATGATGAACTTAATTAATAAATGCTATGTGTTCTGACTGCTCTGCTGATCAGCTGTTCCCTTGTCTTTCTCCCTTTCCTCGGACCCCCCATCCCCTGAAACTCAGCGATACTGAAATTAGGCCATTTAATAACCCTGCAATGGAATCTAAGTGTACAAGTGAAAGAAAGTGCCACATATTTCTCACGTTACATCAAAAGCTAGAAATGACGAAGGTTAGTGGGGAAGGCATGTAGAAAACTGGGATAGACCGAAAGCTAGGCCTCTTGACCCCAGTTAGCCAAGTTGTGACTGCAAAGGAAAAGTTCTTAAAGGAAGTTAAAAGTACTACTCTGGTGAGTACATGAATAATGAGAAAGCAAAACAAACTTATTGCTTTAGGGAGAAGGTTTGAGTGATCTGAATAAAAGATCAAACCAGCCACAACACTCCCTTAGGCCAAAGACTAGTCCAGAGAATGGCCCTAATTCTCTTCAATTCTATGAAGAAAAGTTTGAAGCTAGCAGAGGTTGGTTCCAGAGGTTTAAAGAAGCTATTCCTACAACATGGAAGTGCAAGGTGAAGCAGCAAGTGCTGATGCAGAAGTGGCAGCAGGTTACCCAGCATATCCGGCTAAGATAATTAATGACTGACAACTTACACACCTCAACAGCAAAAAACCCAACAACCCTGTTGAAAAATTGGCAAAAGATATGAATAGACATTTCTCTGAAGAAGATACACAGATGGCCGACAAACACATGAAAAAATGCTCAACATCACTGATTATTAGAGAGATGCAAATCAAAACTACTCTGAGGTACCACCTCACACCTGTCAGAATGGCCATCATTTTTTTTTTTTTTAATTCAAGGTGTGAACCAGGGGACTCAAGGTCTCAGGGACCAAGAGTGCTGCCTCAAGAAACCACACTGTTTTTATTGTGGTTTTTAGGATTGTGCTCTTTAGGATTACATCAAGTGAGGAGGGGGCTGTAGGTGCTGGATATAGTTCTTTTATTATTTTAAAAGTCACGTAGCTGGTAGCTGGTTAAGCTTTTATTCTGATCTTTAGGTATTTAATAATCATTAGCATTGAGGAAGGCTGGCCTTAGCTGTCTATGCATAGCATCTAGAGGATCATCACTGTGCTTACACAGAGACACAGACGGCAGCATGCCTATCTGCAGCAACCCGTGCCTAGGTTTGCACCTCGTTCTTGCTGATGCATGTCCTGCTAACAACCTCTCATAAATGCCCTGGTGCCATGAGGCTCCTCTTTCTCTTATTTTAACAGGACATATGCTGTGCAAATGGCATGTCTATCTGCACAGGTCAGGCGTGCCTAGACCAACGCATTGTGTCCTCATTCAGCTGACCACATGAATAACTTATAAGAATGGCCATCATTAACAAGTCAACAAATAACAAATGCTGGAGAGGGTGTGGAGAAAAGGGTACCCTCCTTCACTGTTGGTAGAACGTAAATTGGTACAACCATTATGGAAAACAGTGTGGAGGTACCTCAGAAAATTAAATATAGAACTACCATATGACCCAGCAATCCCACTCTTGGGCACATACCCCTACAAAACTTTCATTCAAAAATATACTTGTACCCGTGTGTTCATTGCAGCACTATTCGCAATAGCCAAGACCTGGAAACAACCTAAATGTCCATTGACAGACATTAATGGATGGATTAAGAAGGTATGGTATAGGTACACAATGAAATATTACTCAGCCATAAAAAAGAACAAAATAATGCCATTTGCAGCAACATGGATGGAACAGGAGATTCTTATACTAAGTGAAGTAAGTCAGAAAGACAAAGACAAATACCATATAATATCTGGAATGTAATACACGGCACAGATGAACCTTTCCACAGAAAAGAAACTCATGGACTTGGAGAACAGACTTATAGTTGTTAAAGGGGGAGAGGGAGAGTGGGATGGACTGGGAGTCGGGGTTTCATATATATATATATATATATATATATATATATATATATATATATATATATTTTTTTTTTTTTTTTTTGCTTTTAGGGCTGTACTCCCGGCACATGGAGGTTCCCAGGCTAGGGGTCCAGTTGGAGCTACCGCTGCCAGCCTACACCATAGCCACAGCAACACAGGATCCAAGCCATGTCTGCAGCCTACACCACAGCTCACAGCAATGCCAGATCCTTAACTCACTGAGCGAGGCCAGGGATTGAACCCACAACCTTATGGTTCCTAGTCGGATTGTTTCTGCTGCACCACAACAGGAACTCCAAGTCAGGGTTAATAGATGCAAACTATTGCATTTGGAGTGGATAAGCAATGAGATCTTGCTGTATAGCACAGGGAACTCTGTCCAGTCACTTGTGATGGAACATGATGGAGGACAATGGGAGAAAAAGAACGTGTGTGTGTGTGTGTGTGTGTGTGTGTGTGTGTGTGTGTATGACTGGGTCATTTTGCTGTATAGAAATTGGCAGAACACTGTAAATCAACAATAATGGAAAAAATAAAAATCATTTCCAAATCCATACCCACAGTCATTAATTATCTTAGCTAGATATTCTGGGTAAGATAATATTGGAAGAAGACACCATCTGGGACTTTCATAGCTAGAGAGGTGAAGTCAGTGCCTCACTTCAAAGCCTCAAACAATATGCTGACTTTTGTTAGGGGCTAATGCAGCTGGCAATTTTCAGTTGAAGCCAGCGCTTGTTTATCATTCTGGAAATCCTAGGTCCCTTAAAAATTATGCTGAACCCACTTACTCTGCAAGCATTTTATAAATTCAACACTAAAGCCTTGTCAACACATCTATTGACAAGATGGTTGACTGAATATTTTAAGCCCACTATATTGAGACCAACTGCTCACAAAAAAAAGTTTCCTTTGAAGGTATCACTGCTCATTGACAAGGCACCTGGTCGCCCAAGAGCTCCGATGGAGATATGCAATGAGATGAGTGTTGTTTTCCTGCCTCCTAACACAACATCCATTATGCAACCCATGGATCAAAGAGTAATTCAGACTTTCAAGTCTTATTATTTAAGAAATACTTCTTGTAAGTCTGTAGTGGCCAGAGATGGTGATACCTCTTCTGGATCTTGGCAAAAGTCAGTTGAAAACCTTCTGAAAAGGATTCACCATTTTATGTGACATTAAGAACATTCGTGATTCACTAGAAGATTCAGCATTAACAGGAGTTTAAAAGAAGCAGATTCCAACCCTCATGGAGGGGTTCAAGACTTCAGTGAAGTAACTGCAGATGTGGTGGAAATAGCAAGAGAACCAGAAGTAGAGCCTGAATATGTAACTAAATTTCTGTGCAGTCTCCTATTAAAACTTGAACAGATAAGGAATTGCTTCTTATGGATGAGCAAAGAGATTAGTTTCTTGAGAGGGAAGCTACTCCTGCTAAAGATTCTGTGAAAACTGTTGACATGACAACAAAGGATTTAGAATATTGCATAAACTTAGTTGATAAATCAGTGGCAGGGTTTGAGAGAATTGATTCCAATTTTGAAAGAAATTCTGTGGTGGGAAAACTGCTATCAAACAACATTACATGCTACAAAGTTATCATACTTGAAGGGAGGAGTAATGGATGCAGCTTAGTTGTTATTTTAAGAAATTGCCACAGCCGTCAAACTTTGCAACCATCACCCTGATGAGTTAGCAGCCTTTAACATCAAGGCAAGCCACTCCACCAGCAAAAAGATTATAATTCAATGAAGGTTCAGATGATGGTTAGCAATCAAGTATTTTTTTCTTTTTTAGCGCCATCCCCTTGGCATATGGAGGTTCCCAGGCTAGGGGTCAAATAGGAGCTGTACCTACCATCCTGCACCACAACCACAACAATGTCGGATCCGAGCAGCATCTGTGACCTACACCACAGCTCACGGCAATGCCAGATCTTTAAACCCACTGAACAAGGCCCGGGATGGAACCTGCCTGCGTCCTCGTGGATGCTAGTCAGATTAATTTCCAGTGAGCCACAACAGGAACTCTGAAGTATTTTTTAATTAACATGCATACATGTGTATACATTGGTTTTTTTAGACATAATGCTATTGCACACTTAGTAGGCTACATTATAGTATAAATACAAATTTTATATCCACTGGGTTACAGAAAATTCACGTGACTTGCTGTATTGCAATATTTGCTTTACTGTGGTGGTCTAGAACTGAACCCCCAGTGTCACCAAGGCTTGCTTGTAATTGTTAACCATAAGAGGGTTCATGTTAAGGGGTCACTGGAAAATTGAAGTTGACGGCCCTTTATTTTGAAAATCTTGAGTAAGCTGAACTTTTTCTAATTAAAATAGAATGATTCTTTTCATAGTTGTTATGTTCTTTGCTATTTTTCAAAAATGTAATTAGGTAATATTTTAATATTTCTTAGGCAATTCAGCAACAGAGCTCTTCAGAAACTGAAGGAGAAGGCGGAAATACTGCAGATGCAAGCAGTGAGGAAGAAGGTGATAGAGTAGAAGAAGATGGAAAAGGCAAAAGAAAGAATGAAAAAGCAGGCTCAAAACGGAAAAAGTCATATACTTCAAAGGTTACTGAGGAACTTTTCCCTTTGTTATTAATGTCATATGCTATTAATGCCATATTCACTGAAAGTTTTTAAGTTATTTTTAATTCATTCATTGGACACATAGAAATATATTAGTTCTGTGGAGCCTCTGCCTTTAAAGACAAGTAATATATCTGAGGGGAATAAAATAGTTAATCTTTAGGGAGTTCCCATCGTGGCACAATGGTTAACGAATCCAACTAGGAACAATGAGGTTGCAGGTTTGATCCCTGGCCTCGCTCAGTGGGTTAAGGATCCGGCTTTGCCATGAGCTGTGGTGTAGGTCGCAGATGTGGCTCGGATCCTGCATTGCTGTGGCTGTGGTGTAGGCCGGTGGCTACAGCTCCAATTCAACCCCAGCCTGGGAGCCTCCATATGCCGCGGGAAGCGGCCCTAGAAAAGGCAAAAAGACAAAGAAAAAAAAAAGTTAATCTTTAATTTTAGATATGAGGGTACGTGCTCTTGACTCATCTGGGCTGTTTTGCCCTGAAAATACTACCTTCTTAGTTGGAGAAGGACTATTCTTTAATTAAGGATATAAGAGTAGATATTCCTCCTGTAACAACCCCCAGATGAACTTTGAAGAATTTAGGAATATAAGAGACTCCATACAATTTAGGACTGTGTCTGGTGCTATAGTTGTAAACCTAAAGATGTACTCTTTCTTGTTTGTTTTAAAGAATGTACTTTAGCTCTTTATGTGTTCAGGTCTCATATTTCCAGATAACCTATTCTGTGTCAGACACTTGTACGAGGTATATAGTGGTGAGCAAATCTGATTCCATCCCTTCCCTCATCCCGACCCTGCACTACAGTGGGTTGGGGGGTAGAAATAAGCAAATAAGAAGTAAATATAAATTTTGAAAAGTCTATGAAGGAAATGGCAGGGGCAAGGAATGACAGAATAAGTATACCTATTTAGATAGAGTGGCCAGGCCTTTCCAGAAAAATGAAATTTATGCTGAGATCTGAAAGAAGAACATGAGAGGAGGAGCCAAGTGAGGCAGAGCCACAAAGCTCTGAGGCCCGGAAGAGTTTGATATGTCCAAAATTGAAAGAAGGCAGGCACAACTGGAGAATCATGATCAGGAGGGAGAGACAGGCAAAGGCTGAGTAATGGAGACTGGTATGCCATGTTAAGGAGTTTGGATTTTATTCCAAATGTAACAGTTATTTGTTGGAGGTATGGCATGATCCTTGATTTGCAGATTGAAAGTTTAGGTTTTTCATATAGTGATTCAGAAATACACTTGAATAAACTATGGTTTTAGGGAAGTCATTTGCTTTTTAGAAGCTTAAAACAAGATAAATGGATCTTTGAAGATCAAAGGTTGGTATAAGTGTTGCTGTAATTGGTCACACAGTTGAATACTTGGATAAATGACTTCCATTTAGATTCTGGTGTTTAGTGGCTGGATATACTTAGGAAATTCCCTAAAAACAAGTATCAAGGGTTTATTAGACATTTTATTTTATAGTCAATAAAATTCACCCAGTTAGCATACAGGTGAAATTGTATGAATACGTATTACTTCCTGTACACCTAATGGGAAAAAATGGTATCTGCCTTAATGGGGATGAAGTTTGTGAATGACAACAAAGTAATTAGAATTTTCCCCTTCAGACTGTCTTCCAGTGAGGTTATTTTTTAAGATGAAATTCTTTTAACATTTTGGACCTTAACACCGGTTTAATTTATTTTATTTAATTTATGATTGCCTGCTGAGCTAATATGAAAGCCACTCTGAATTATCTAAGCTATCTAATATAGCCAGTGTATTTAATAATGCGAATATGTGGCTTTTAAATGTCATTATTTTGGAGTTCCCTTGTGGTGCATTGGATTAAGTTTCTGGTATTGTCACTGAAGTGGCCTGATTGCTGCTGTGGCATGGGTTCGATCCCTAGCCTAGGAACTTCCATATACTGTGGGAGTGGCCAAAAATATTATATCATTGCTGTTGTGAGAACCAGAAGTGATGGGGCTCATACCTGAGGTGGATTTATAATTTAACGCAGTAAAGAGGTAAAAACATACTTAACTTACTAAGGCTTATCTGTTTTAAATTAAAGAATCATTTTCTTTGCTCTCCTTCAGTATCACATCTTCCGTGATTACTTAAGAACCATGATTTTTTTTTATTTTTAATATCAGCTGAGTAACCTCACCCAGTAGTTCTCAAACTTTTGCATGCATCAAATCACCTGGAGGGCTTGTTAAAACACATGCTGAGGGACTTCCTAAGCCCATTACAGTGGGTTAAAGGATCAGGCATTGCCACAGTTAGGGCATAGGTCACAGCTGCAGCTTGGATTCAGTCCCTGGCCCGGGAACTTACGTATGCCTCAGATGCAGCCATTAAAAAAAAATTTTTTTTAAACACACTGCTGAGCCTCACCACCCCCTCCTACCCCCGACCCTGCAAATTTCTGTTTCTCTGGAGTCCAGGGTGCGGAATTAAATATCCAATGATATTGCCAATCTAGGAACCATATTTAGAGAACTACTTACCTAATATAACCTCACTGCTCTCTTTAGCCTAACAAATGTTTTCTTTTTGTTGAATGTGGTGATCTTGTCTATGTCTGTCTCTTTTTATTTTTAATTAAAGTATAGTTGATTTACAATGTTAATTTCTGCCGTACAGCAAAGTGCTTCGGTTTTTATACATATGTTCTTTTTTTAATACTCTTTTCCATTATGGTTTATCACAGGATACTAAATATAATTCCCTGTGCTATACGTAGGACCTTGCTGTTTATCCATTCTGTATATAATGGCTTCGACCTGCTACTCCAACCTTCCAGTCCATCCCTCTCCCAGCCCCCTCTCTTGGCAACCACAAGTCTGTTCTCTGTCAGTGAATCTGTTTCTGTTTCATGGATAAGTGAATTTTTGTCATTTTTTAGATTCCACATATAAGTGATATCATATGCTACTTATCTTTTTCTGACTTACTGCACTTACTATGAAAATAATCTCTAGGTCCATCCATGCTGCTGCAAATGGCATTATTTTGGTTTTTTATGGCTGAGTAGTATTCCATTGTGTATGTGTATACACCACATCTTTATCCATTCATCTGTCAGCAGACCTTTAGGTTGTTTCCATGTCTTGGCTGTTATAAATAATGCTGCTGTGAACATAGGGGTATATGTTTTCATAAGTTTTTTCTGGAGTGAGATGGTTGGATCATATGGCAACTCAATCCTTAATTTTTGAGGAATGTCCATACTGTTTTCTGTAGTGGTTGTACCAGTTTACATTCCCACCAACAGTGTAGGAGGGCTCCCTTTTCTCCACACCCTCTCTAGCATTTGTTATTTGTAGACTTTTTGATGATGGTTATTCTGACTGGTGTGAGGTAGTCCTTGTTGTAGTTTTGATTTGCATTTCTCTAGTAATTAGTGATATTGAGTGTCTTTTCATTTGCCTATTGGCCATCCATATGTCTTTGGAGAAATGTCTATTTAGTCCTTCTGCCCATTTTTCTATTGGGTTATTTTTTGTTGAGCAGTATGACCTGTTTGTGTGTTTTGGAAATTAAGCCCTTGTCTGTTGCATCATTTACAAATATTTTCTCCCATTCTATAGGTTGTCTTTTCATTTTGTTTATGGTTTCCTTTGCTGCACAAAATCCTAACACATCTGCCTCTTCAATTTGAATAATCTTCCTTTACCACTCCACAAACTTTTTGAACTGCATCTAAGTTAGGTTGAAGGAAAGGTCCCATATTCCCTCTGCTTGACCTAATTCCATTTTTCTGTGAGAAAAAATTCGATAATTATAATGAAAAGACATACTAAAGCACATTTGAGGGAGATTATGTATATATCACTTTAGCAGTAAGTGTGTGTATGATTCATATTTGAGCCATAACAGATACTGGAAAATTATAAGCAAAAAATATTTGGCATGCAAGTTATTTACTGTATAAAGTAGAGCTAATCAAAAAACCTCACAAACTTAACTGATGATGATAGTAAACTATTAATAATTTTAGTTAAAAACCAAGGGTGGTAACAGTTAGACATACAACCAATTCAAGACCACATTGATGAAACCCATGAAGAGTCCTTCCCCAAAATTACAGAAATTGCGATGATCTGAATGTACACAGTAAGAGCTTTCCAAGGGTACCAAATATAGTTTGGCAGTCATATTTCTTAGTAGAATACTGAATGTGACCCGTTAGCAAAATGATAGTAATACCCTACTTCTAGTCTGTGTACACCAAATTATAATTCTTATAAACTCACTTGTAGGGTTACTTTTAAGTATCCTTTGTAAGCACTATAAATTTTAGAGAGTTGTGCATTGTTATCTGTAAGACTATAGCTCAAGGACTATTATATGAGAATTACTTCATAAAGCAGTTACTACATATCAATAATTATACTGTATTTACTAGGAGAACAAAAGTATTTCACAGTAGTTCTATATTGTCATACTTTATCTTAACATAAACTCTAGGCATTCCCCCTTTGGATTATTAAATCCCTGTTCCCCTCCATGTAAAAAGTGAAAACGACTGTTTGAAACTGACACTTTGGGCTTGGTTGGTAGTTTCAGTTAAGTAAAATAGAAGCAATGTAATTATATATTCTGGCACATAGCTAGAAGATATTTTCTCTTGGAAGTTGCAGTGTCGGGAATTCTCACAGTGACTTAAGGATCCTGGCCATTGTCTCTGAGGTGGTACAGGTTTGATCCCCTGGCTGGCACAGTGTGTTAATGATCTTGGGTTGCTGCAGCTGTGGCATAGGTCATACCTGCGTCTCGGATTTCTGGCCTGAGAACTTCCATATGCTGTGGGTGTAGCCGAAAAAGAAAAAATAGTAATAATAAAATAAAATATTGATTGTCTGAGCAAACTCCAGTTTGCTAATTCATTTCTGTAAAACTCAAAGTGACTTGCCTTAATAAGTTTTGCCTTAGCTGTTATTTGCCATGCGCTTAAAGGTTCTTAAAATTTCTCAGAAAGTCCTGGGATAGACCATGTTGGAAGAGAATATTAAAAAAAGAATGTATAGGAATTCCCGTTGTGGCTCAGCAGAAATGAATGCAACTAGTATCCACAAGGATGCGGTTTTGATCCTGATTAAGGATCTGGCATTGCCATGAGCTGTGGTATAGGTTGCAGATATGGCTCAGATCTGGAGTTGCTGTGGCTGTGGTGTAGGCCAGCAGCTGCAGCTCTGATTTGACCCCTAGCTGCAGGTGTGGCCCTAAAAAGAATAAAAACAGGAGTTCCCATTGTGGCTAAAGCAGAAACGAATCTGACTAGCACCCATGAGGATGCAGGTTCAATCCCTGGCCTTGCATTGACGTGAGCAGTGGTGTAGGTCACAGATGTGGCTCAGATCCCGCTTTGTTTTGGCTGTGGTATAGGCTGACAGCTACAGCTCTGATTCGACCCCTGGCCTGGGAGCCTTCATATGCCATGGGTGCGGCCCTAAAAAGATACACACAAAAAAGAACATATATATGTAATATATGTATAACTGGGTCACTTTGCTGCAGGAACGGGCACAACATTGTAAATCAACTATAATAAAAATATATATATAAAATTTTCTCATAAAGGAAATGTTAGTGAAATGTTGCATTTTATTTTCTTAAGGTGCTCAGCAGGGCCAGCTTTTGATAATTTTAATGCTGTTCTGCAGAGCAGCTCTGGCTGTGAACTGTAATTGTATTTTCATCTTCATTGTAGAGTTCATCTTGGCTTCAAATGCAGGATGATAAGAAAAAGGCTTTAAGTTCTTAAATAACTATCCATGATTTAGAAGATTAAATTTCTTTATATCACGTGGTAATGCAAAAGTTTTGTTAAGATCATTCTGCATATACCATTGAGCAAATGGCTTCTACAAGCATTCCAACATGAATATCCATATATTAATTTAGATAGTTTACCTTGCTTCTCTGGAGCTCACATTCTACTATGAATGATAGGAAAGGGCAAGGTGACCTTTAGGGTGCTTTCTAGCTCTGTGGCCTTCCTAAACTGGTGTCCATCAGCTGTATTTATTCATTGACAGTGTTCCAGGTATGTGAAATCTTTATTTTCTACTTTCAATGTCACACTGCCAAAAAGAACTATAAGGTTATCTGGCCCACCTCCACTTCCTTTCCAGGTAGTTAAACTAAGGCCCACTGGAGTGAATGACTTGTCCAAGGTCATCTAGCTCAGACTTGGCACACTGCATGTTGTATTGTATTCTGTATCAAGCTGCAAAGTCTGGACTGTAGGTCAGCTACGTCTGCATTTCTTTCTTACACTTGTGCATTTGGATTTCTACTTTTGACTATAGTTTTTCACTTGTCTAAACATTTAGAAATCCTCTAAACAGTCCCGGAAATCTCCAGGAGATGAGGATGACAAGGACTGCAAAGAAGAGGAAAACAAAAGCAGCTCTGAGGGTGGAGATGCCGGCAATGACACAAGAAACACAACTTCAGACTTGCAAAAAACCAGTGAAGGGGTAAGGACATGCCCGTAATTTTTGTTACCTTTCTGTTAACTGAGGAGACACTTTGCCTCAGAACAGGATTCCTATCACAGCATTAGGAGACGGCCTTCTCAGGTTGGCCTGTGCATTCACTCGCAGCTCCTGAATAAGGGACTAGGTGCTCAGAGTCGGAGAACCAAAGAGCCAGGTGGGAGTTCCACCTACCTCTTGTCCTGGAACTCTAAGAACAGGTTTATTCCCCTTTTAAACTAACTTTAGCAACTTGAGAGTTTTTTAAAGTAAGGCACGAAGTATTGAAATTATGAAATGCTACCTCAGAATTTGACAGTTGTATTTCTTATATTATAAAATGAATGGCTTGTTCAAAATAGGGTATTTTTTTGTCTTTTTTTGTTGTTGTTGTTGCTGTTTCTTGGGCCGCTCCCACGGCATATGGAGGTTCCCAGGCTAGGGGTCCAATCGGAGCTGTAGCCACCGGCCTACGCCAGAGCCACAGCAATGCCAGATCGTTAACCCACTGAGCAAGGGCAGGGATTGAACCCGCAACCTCAGGTTCCTAGTCGGATTCGTTAACCACTGCGCCACGACGGGAACTCCCAAAATAGGGTATTTTATACTGCTCCTTCTTTCCTAGAAGCAGTATGTAATTTAATATACCCACAGGGACTTTGAATATTTAAATATTCAAACTATATGTCAATATTGAAATTTAAAGTACCCAAGGGGAAAACCTGTCCACTTTGAATCTTGTTAACTTCTCTTAACCCCTTAAGTTCAAAGTCATAGGCAGGTCTACCTTTGTATAAGTTTTAGTGAAGGTAGATGCCCTTGATCATTTTTAGTGAAGGTAAATGCCTCTGGTCATTTTCCACGATCATTTTCCATGTCCCCTTTCTCTCCTATACCTTCATTTTCTTTTCCCCTGGCTCCCTGCTCTCTGCCTGTAAACACTCTCTATGAAGAGCGGCAATTGGACAGCGGCAAATTGTTTTAAAACAATACCCATAAGATATATTCTTACTCTTTAGTTAAATTCTGGTTTCAGCTGAGTTCTTGTCTGCTTTTATCAGTACTGTTTACGCTCAACTGTCTCCTCCTTCTTCCAGTTTCCCATAATTATTCCCAAGTTGTTATGATTCTGATTATTCCCTTACTCCTCTCCCCCAGCTCAGTTTTACACTATTCTCTGCCTGTCTTCCTTCTCTTGACCTCTCTCCAGTAAATAGTCCTCTACCATTATCTTTGCCTGCAGCCCTTCCAGGGACGCAGACCTGCTAACAGTCACTAAAGGCTTGAGTATCTAACTTGAATTTGATTTTCTTTTTGTCTGCATTCATCCTAGGAAGCCTCATATAGCAGAAACTACCACAGTTGTTTCTCTTTACTACCAAACTCGTTTCTAGCTACACTTGCTGTTACAAAGAAAGAGGTAGTCTATACACCCTTACTACTCAAGAGTGTGTGGTCTGCAGAGAAGTAGCATCAGCATCACCTCAGGTCTTGTTAGAATGCAAGATCTCAGGTCCAACCCCAGACCTACCAAATCAGAATTTGTACTATAACTAATGCCCCAGGTCATTCATATGTGTATTAAAGTTTGAGACCACTAATCTGCACCTTTCTGCTGCCAGAATCCAGACTATCCTCTCCTCCTACTTTCTCCATGACTATAGTCTTTCTCCCGTCAGTTGTCCCCTTTCTCTCCTATACCTTCATTTTCTTTTCCTCTGGCTCCCTACTCTCTGCCTGTAAATAGTATCAGGTCTCCTTTAATTTTAAAGATGCCTGCCTTCCACCATATATCCTACTATTTCCACCTTTCTCTTCATTTCTCATTTCTTGTCTTTTTTTTTTTTTTTTTGGCATTTCTTGGGCTGCTCTCGCGGCATATGGAGGTTCCCAGGCTAGGGGTCTAATCGGAGCTATAGCCACCGACCTATGCCAGAGCCACAGCAGTACAGGATCCGAGCCGCGTCTGCAACCTGCACCACAGCTCACGGCAACGCCGGATCCTTAACCCACTGAGCAAGGCCAGGGATCAAATCCGCAACCTCATGGTTTCTAGTCAGATTTGTTAACCGCTGGGCCACGACGGGAACTCCCCATTTCTCATTTTTAAGTGTTTTCTTTTCTCCTAGTATCCTTTTTCTCACTTCCTTCTCATGCCTTAGCCCATGGCTCTTCTTCTTTGACCATTTCATTGAAACTGTTCTTGTAAAGGTCCCTAGTGATCCTCTCATTGCCAAATCCAATGTCTACTTTACCCTTCTTTTACTCTGCAGCATTAACCACTTTCTCCTCCTAACTTTGCCTCTAGGTCACCAGTCTTTTCTGCTACTGCCTCTCAGTCTCTTTCTAGAGCACTTTTCTCCAGTCTGTCTTGGCACACTTCTACAAGTTCCCCATGTCATCCTTTGCACTCACATGGCTTCAGCTGTTACGTATTACTGATAACTTTCCACTCTGTATCTCTTGCATCATAGATTTCATTTTTCTGTTAATGAAGCCATTCCTAGTTTAGTATCTTGAAATCACCTCAGAAAATAGTTGCTACTAGAAGTAACAACAGCAGCAGAGTCAGAGTAGTAGTGGCTAACATTTTTACCATGTGCCACATACTATGTGAAATGTTGTCTGTGCATGTAATCCTCACACAAACCCCAGG
Source organism: Phacochoerus africanus (assembly GCF_016906955.1). NCBI lineage: Eukaryota > Metazoa > Chordata > Mammalia > Artiodactyla > Suidae > Phacochoerus > Phacochoerus africanus. The sequence continues at coordinate 52,914,887 of NC_062552.1, forward strand.
AAGTGCAGGTGTTATCTTCATACTGAGGCTGAAAGGATAGGCCCAGGGTCACACAGCTAGTAAGAGCCTGAATTTGAAGTGACAGTCTAAGATCTTTTTTTTTTTTTTTTGGCCATGCCTGCAGCAGCATGTGGAATTTCCCAAGCCAGGGATGGAATCTGCACTACAGCAGCAACCCAAGCCATGGTAGTGACAACAGTGGATCCTTAACCCGCTGTGCCACAAGAGAACTCCTTCTTTTTAGATCTTTTTATTTTTAACCTGCTTCTAATAATATATTTTTATACACAAAAGAATATATATGCAATTTAAAATAGTAAACATAGTATTCTAATGAACTAGTGTTCTAGTTCAACCCCAAAACTAGAACGTAACTGGTATCTATTTACATGTTCTTCCTAGTCCCATCTTCTTCAAACCCAGAGATAACCACTAGTGCTATATTAATTATTTCCTTTCACTTTGAAAATTTAAGCCCATAGCTAACATATAGGTATATACCTAAATAATAATTTAATTTTGCTCACTTTTGAGTTTTTTAATTACTCAATGAATTTTATTACATTTATAGTTGTACAACGATCATCACAACCAAATTTATTTTATTTTGTCTTTTTTTTTTTCAGCTATTTCCTGGGCCGCTCCCACGGCATATGGAGATTCCCAGGCTAGGGGTCCAATCGGAGCTGTAGCCACTGGCCTACACCAGAGCCACAGCAATGCGGGATCCGAGCCGCGTCTGCGACCTACACCACAGCTCACGGCAACGCCGGATCGTTAACCCGCTGAGCAAGGGCAGGGACGGAACCCGCAACCTCATGGTTCCCAGTCAGATTCGTTAACCACTGCGCCACGACGGGAACTCCCATCACAACCAAATTTTACAGCATTTCCATCCCAAACCCTCAGTGCATCCCCCCACCCCCCAGCTTGTCTCATTTGGAAACCATAACTTTTTTAAACTCTGTGAGTCAGTATCTATTCTGCAAAAAAGTTCATTATATCCTTTTTTTAGATTCTACATGTAAGTGATAGCATTCGATGTTGGTGTCTTATTGTCTGACTGACTTCACTTAGCATGATAATTTCTAGGTCCATGCGCACACATTGCTGCAAATGCCATTATTTCTTTCCTTTTAATGGCTGAGTAATATTCCATTGTGTATATATACCCATCTTCTTTATCCACTCCTCTGTTGATGGCCATTTACGTTGTTTCCATGATTGATTTTCAGATATTGAAGAATCCTTGCATCCCTAGGATAAATCCCACTTGACCATGATGTACAATCTTTTTAATGTATTGTTGGATTTGGTTTGCTAGTATTTTGTTGAGGGTTTTTGCATCTATGTTCATCAGTGAAACTGACCTGTAATTTTCTCTTTTTTTTTGTGGTATCTTTGTGTTTTTGGTATCAGGGTGATGGTGGCCTCACAGGATGATTTTGGGAGTATTCCTTCCTCTGCAATTTTTTGGAATACTTTCAGAAGGAGAGGTGTTAGCTCTTCTCTAAATGTTTGATAGAATTCTGTGAAGCCATCTGGTCCTGGACTTTTTGTTCATTGGAAGTTTTTTAATCACAGTTTCAACTTCAGTACTTGTGATTGGTCTGTTCATCTTTTCTCTTTCGTCTTGGTTTTAGTCTAGGAATATTGTACTTTTCTAAGAATTTGCCCATTTCTTCTAGGTTTTCTGTTTTATTGGCATACAATTGCATGTAGTAGTCTCTTAACGATCCTTTGTATTTCTGTGATGTCCATTGTAACTTCTCCTTTTTCATTTCTAATTTTATTGAGTTGAGTCCTCTCTCTCTTTTTCTTGATAAGTCTGGCTAAGGGTTTATTAGTTTTGTTGATCTTTTCAAAGAACCAGCTTTTAGTTTCATTGATCTTTTCTATGGTTTTCTTTGATTCTATTTCATTATTACTACTCTGATCTTTATGATTTCTTTCCTTCTGCTAACTTTAGGTCTTGTTTGTTTGTCTGTCTCTAGCTGCTTTAGATGTAAAGTCAGGTTGTTTATTTGAGCTTTTTCTTATTTCCTGAGGTAGGCTTGTATTGCTATAAACTCCCCTCTTAGAATGGCTTTTGCTACATCCCTTAGGTTTTAGGGTGTCATATCTTTGTTGTCATTAGCTTCTGGGTATTTTTTTTATTTCCTCTTTGATTTCGTCAGTGATTCATTGGTTGTTTAGTAGCATGTTGTTTAGTCTCCATGTGTTTGTGTTTTTTGTAGTTTTTTTCTTGTTGTTGATTTCCAGTTATATAGCATTGTGGTTGGAAAAGATGCTTGATACAATTTCAATTTTCTTAAAATTACCAAGGCTTGATTTGTCGCCCAGTATGTGGTCAATCTTAGAGAATGTTCCATGTGCACTTGAGAAGAATGTGTATTCTGTTGCTTTTGGATGGAATATCCTATAAATATCTATTAAGTCCACCTGGTCTAATGCTTCATTCAGGGCCTGTGTTTCCTTATTGATTTTCTGTCTGGATGATCTGTCCATTGCTGTAAGTGGGGTGTTAAAGTACCCCACTGTTACTGTGTTATTGTCAGTTTCTCCTTTTAAGGTTAGCAGTTGCCTTATATATTGTGGTAATCCTATGTTGGGTGCATATATATTTAAAATTGTTATATCTTCTTCTTGGATTGATCCTTTGATCATTATGTAATGTCCTTCCTTGTCTCTTAAAATATTCTTCATTTTAAGGTCTATTTTGTCTGATATGAGTATTGCTACTCCAGCTTTCTTTTGATTCCCGTTTGCATGGATTATTTTCTTCCATCCTCTCACTTTCAGTTTCAGACCCACTTTCAGAAGTGAAGCGGGTGTCTTGGAGACACCATATATATGGGTCTTGTTTTTGTATCCATTCATCCAATCTATGTCTTTTGGTTGGGGCATTTAGTCCATTTACATTGAAGGTAATTATTGATATGTATGTTCTTATTGCCATTTTATTAACTGTTTTGGATTTGGTTTTGTTGCTCTTTTTTCTTCCCTTCTCTTGTTCTCTCCTCTTGTGGTTTGATGGCTATCTTTAGTGTTGTATTTGAGTTGACTTTTCTTATTTGTGTGTGTATCAATGTAGATTTTTGGTTTGCAGGTGCCCTGAAGTTTTGATATAGGAGTGTGTGTATATATATATATATATATGAGATTATTTTAGGTTGTTGGTGTGTTAATTGCAAGTGCATCTCCATGTCCTGCATTGGTACCCTCTTCTTCTCACAATTTCTGATTTTGGTAGCATAGTTATGTGTGGATGATTTCCTATGCCTTTACTGGTGAGCCTTGTCATTTGTGGTATTTTTGTTTCTAGTTGTGTCCTTTCCTTTTCTAGCTAGAGAAGGTCCTTTAGTATTTGTTTAAAGCTGGTTTAGTGTTGCTCAATTCTCTTAGCTTTTGCTTATCTGTAAAGCTTCTGATTTCTCCTTTAAATCTGAATGAAAGCGTTGCTGGGTACAGTAATACCAGTTGAAGGTTTCTTCCTTTCATCACATTAAGTATTATCATGCCTGCAGAGTTTCTGCTGAAAAATCTGCCAGTAACTTTATTGGGGTTCCCTTGTATGTTACGTGTTTCTTTTCCCTAGCTGCTTTCAATATTTTTTCTTTGTCCTTAATTTTGGTCAGTTTGATTAATATGTGCCTCAGGATGTTCCTCCTTAGGTTTATTTTATATGGTAGTTGTTGTGCTTCCTGGATTTGAGTGAGTGGTTCCTTTCCCATGTTAGGGAAGTTTTCAGCTATTATCTCTTCAAATAACCTTTTTTTTTTGCCTTTTTCTGGGGCCACTCCTGCAGCATATGGAGATTCCCAGGCTAGGGGTCTAATCAGAGCCATAGCCACTGACCTATGCCAGAGCCACAGCAACGCAGGATCCGAGCCACGTCTGCAACCTACACCACAGCTCATGGCAATGCCAGATACTTAACCCACTGAACAAGGCCAGGATCGAACCTGCAACTTCATGGTTCCTAGTCGGATTTGTTAACCACTGTGCCATGACGGGAACTCCTCGAATAACTTTTCTGTCCCTTTCTCTCTCTCTTCTTCTTCTTCTTCTTCTGGCATCCCTGTAGTACAGATGTTGGTGCATTTAACATTGTCCCAGAGTTCTCTGAGACTCTCTTCATTTCTTTTCAATCTATTTTTCTCTTTTCTGTTCCTCATCAGCGATTTCCACTAGTCTGTCCTTCACCTAGCTTATTTGATCTTCTGCCTCCTGTATTCTGCTGTTGGTTGCTTCTAATGAATTTTTATTTCAGTTATTGTATGTTGCATCTCTGCTTTGCTTAAATTTTGTATCTTGTATTTCTTTGCTTAGTATTTCCTGTAAATTATCAATCTTTGCCTCCAGTTTATTTCCAATGTCTTCAGCATCATCAGTCTGAAGTCTTTTTCCTGGAGGTTAATAATCTCCAGATCACTTAACTGTTTTTTGGCCATGCCCTTGGCATGCAGATCGGGGCCAGGGATCAGACCCATGCCACAGCAGTGACAATGCTGGATCTTAAACTGCCAGGCCACTGGGAAACTCCCTTTTTTTGGAAATGATGACATTTACCTCTACTAATGTTTCCAAGTTTCTTTCATGTGGTTTTGTGTAGAGTAGTTCACTCATTTTTCATTGTTTTATAATGACTCAGTTTTATGAGTACACCACAACTTCTTTATCCAGTCTCCTATAGACACGCCTTTTGGTCATTTCCAGCTTTTTGCAATTGTGTACTGTGTTGCTGTGAGCATTTTCATATTGTTTCCTAATACACACATGCAAGGGTTTCTTTAGAGTATGTAGACCACAATTGGACATGCTGACTCATGAGTTTATGGTTTTTAACTTTACAAGGTAATGTCAAATTAGTTTCCTAAGTTATCGGACCAGTTTATAGTCTAACCATCAGTGTATGAGTCCCGTAATGACTAACTTGGCATTGGAAGAATAAAATTTTGCCAACATAGTGAGTGTAAAGTATAGTCTTCTCTTTGGCTGTGCCCACAGCATGTGGAAATTCCTGGGCCAGGGATTGAAGCTGCACCACAGCAGCAACCCAAGCTTCTATGGTGACAGCATTAGCTCTTTAACCCACTGTGCCACAAGAGCACATCATAAATTACAGTCTTACTTTGCAGTTCTTTGATCAGTAATGAAATTGTTCTTTTCACATGTTTATTGACCACCCATGTTTACTCTTCTGTGCAGTGCTTGATTTGGGGTTTTTGCCCATTTTCCTATTGGATGTTTTTCTTACTGATTTGTAGGACTGCTTTACATATTTTGGATTTTTACTGACATGGGTGGTCATATGCATTCAGATATCTTCTCCAAGTTTGTGACTTATCTATTCAGTTTTTTAATGATACCTGTTAGCAGAATTTATTTTATTATAGCCAGATTACCAGACTTTCCATTTTTCAGTCTTATATAAGAAATCTATTCCTATCCCAAGGTTGGAATCTTCTCCTATGTTTCCTTTTTAAATTAGAAGGTTTTGTTCTTAACATTTCAGTGTTTAATCCATCTGGAATTGATTTTTGTGTATTGTATGATATAGGATCCCATTGCATTTTTCCCCATAGCATGACCATTTAACCTGCACCATATATTAAATAATCCTTCCTTTCCTCTCTGATCTGTAGTGTCATCTGTCATATAATTATGAGTCTTTCTCTAGTCTATTCTAATCCTTTGCTCAGTATCATACTTTTTAAATTGTAATAGCTTTATAATGTGTTCTGATATCTTGTAGGGCAAGTAGCCTAATTTTAAACCTCTTCTCAAATATTTAATAGTCATGGTCCAGGATAGAAGGTCAAGAGATCGTAATTTCTTGATGAGAGAATTTATAACACATATACAGATAAGAATGGTCCAAATATGGAATGTTCACAAGAATAAAGGAAGAAAAAATTGCCAAAGTAGTGCTCTTCAGCAGGCAAGAAGGCATAATAAGATCTAGTGTTCATCTGGCGGGGTTACCTTAGTTCATCCATTGAAGCAGGAGGAAACGCAGAGTGTTTGAGCACAGGTGTGGGTAAGTGGGTACTTGGGATGAAAAAGTTCTCATCTGATATTTTGATCTTCTTGGGATGCAAGGTCAGCATTTGAGAGTGAGAATGGGAAGAAGTGTTGGAAGTTTCATGAGAGGAAAAGTGATAAAATAGTTACTTAGAAGAATAAAAGAGTGATTGGGCTTGGGAAATGAAATTGAACTGCCAGACAGTAGTAAGGGCCCATTTGAGGTTAGTGGTCATGAATTTAAAGTGAGAAGTCAGATGGCTGTGTGTTTTTCTCTAGGCATATTCAGTTGTGCAGTCACAGAAGGGCAGGAGAATTGAATTTCACTAGAATTGGGGTTTGCCTAGAGAGAGTTAAGGAGGTTAGAGGCAAGGAAGTTGCGGGTTTATGCAAGGAAAGGATTAATTATAATGATGAACCCATGGAATCCAAAATATGTTCCCAGGGAAATAAGGACATGAAGCGATAGGATCAATAGATTTTGAGTATCAAAGTATTCTTGAAGTTGGATTCTTGGATGAAGGAAGTAAGCTAGAAAGGTAAGTGATGATAGAAGAGTAAGATGGTTAGGTTGAATTATGGAAGGGTGACGGTAGCTGCCGATGATAGTCCGGGTGCTTTTGGTATTTAGAGTGGGACAGTCCTTCATTGTGTGAGCATTGTCTACGACACAGGACATCTTTAGTGCCCTTGGCCCCAGCCCATTAAATGCCATAGCACCTCCACGTTCTGTGACAACCTAAAGTGTTCCCATAATTTGCCCCCCAAAATAGTGACTTAAAACAGTATTTTCAGATATCCTCAGTGGTTGAGACTCATTTATCTAAGAAATAACCATGTAAATAAGTGACTGAGGTAAAGTGACAGACAAGATCTTTGGAGAAGAGGAAATCGAGGAACTGAGAGGGCATAGTGTTGGAAAGGCCATTTCTTTGCATGTTGACATCCCAGCAGTTATGATATTGAATGACACTGGGGCAGAGCTGAAATCTTTGAGGTGTCAGGGGGAGTGACCCAGGGAGTCTGAAGATAACTGCAGTAGTGAGGAGTGGTGGTTCACAAGCTAGAAGGAATTTTTTCCTGGGGATGGAAGCACAAAAGAGAGAAAGACTAAAGATTAAGGACAACTTCCCCACCTCTAGGGCCTGTAAGAGCTATGGCAAAGGAAAAAGTTACCATTTGGGGGGCTATAGGAAAAGAAGCAGCACTATCCTCAGGGGAAACCAGGTTTCCATTAGAACAGGTGGATCCATAAAATATCTTGGGAATGTAGAAGATTTGCTAATGACTGACTAGGATTTCAAGGGGCCCAGTAGGAGAGATTGAAGAATTTGGGTGGGTGGGTGGGAGTGTTTAATAGGTGAGATTGTAAATGAGCATGTACAAAGTGACCAAGGAAGAGCGTCCAGGAAGTGAGATGCCCCAGAGCCCATCTCGTGGCAAGGATATAGGGCATAAAGAAAAAGGATTGTGGGCCTCGAGGCAGATGTTGGTGTTAAAATTATGAATATTGATAAAGGAAGGAGAGAAGAGGTTCTTACAGGGAACCGCAGCAGTCTGAGGCCCCTTTTATTTCTGGAGGTTCTCTGCCTTCATCCTCACTCACGCTAGTGGAAGCAGAAAGCAGAAGGGGACAACCTCCAAAACACTTAGCACTCCCCTCCATGATTCATGTGACTGTGAAGTGGAGGTGTCTAATCTTTGTGGCCAGATTAGCAAGAACTAACACATTTTGAGGTCAACTGGTGGTTAGTCCTCTTCTAAGCTCACTCAGGTAATTTTTGGCAGGATTCGGGTTACTCAGTCATTGGACTGAGCTTTTCATTTCCTCACTGACTGCTGGCCAGAGGCCTTCCTTGGTTCCTTGCCACATGAGTCTCCGTAACGCAGCTCCTGCATGGCGGCTGGCTTCATTAGCGAGAGAGAGAATACTAGCAACACAGAAGTCACTCTTTTGTTATCTGGTCTCAGAAGAACATCCCATCACTTTTGCCTCATTCTGTTCATTAGAAGCAAGTCCCAAGGTCCAGCCCACACTCACATGGAGGGTATTACAACAAGAGTCTGAATAAGGAGGGAGGCATCATTGAGGACCGTGTCTGAAACCAACCACTGCTAACAAGGGGATTAGAACTGACTTATAACAGTCAGGTTCTACCCATTCCTGGAGCTGGAGTCAAGTCCCCAAATCACAAGACTGTTACATAATTGTGGGAAGCAGTAAAGGATAGAATAAATGTTGGGGGGACAGCCACAGAGTTCACTGTAACCACTAACCAGTATTCGTACCTTTATCCTTCTGGCTCAGGACCTATTATTCTCTCTACGACATAGTGCTGCCTCCGTTTGTATTGCCATTGCCCTCCAGATCAAGCCCAGACTCCCTATTTCAGCATATAATGGCCTTCACACTCTAACCCCTGATTAACTTTTTGGCCTTATTTCTCACCATTTACTTAAATTTGTTCTAAGCCTGGCTCTTCAAACTTTTTGGTCTCAAGACCCTTTTAATATTCTTAAAAGTTATTGATGGCTCCAAAGAGTTTTTGTTATAGCTATTGATATTTACTTAATTAGAAATAAAAACAGAAGTTTCTGCTGTGGTGCAGTGGGTTAAGAATCTGACTGCAGCAGCTCTGGTTACTGCGGAGGGTGGTTTTGATCCCCAGCCCAGCACAGTGGATTAAAGGATCCAGCATTGCTGCAGCTGCAGTGTAGTTTACAGCTGTAGTGTAGTTTGCAGCTGTGTCTGGGATTTAATCCCTGGCCTGGGAACTTCCATATGCCATGAAGGCAGCAAGGGAGGTCAGGGGGGTGAAAAAGACATTTTTAAGAGATTTGTTAATTTGCTTTAAAATAATAATAAACTCATTACTTAACACATTTTATGAAAAAAAAATTACATTTTCCAAAAAAATTTTTTTTGAGAAAAGTGACTTTGTTTTACATTTTTAAAAATCTCTTTAGGGAGCTCCCATCATGGCTCAGTGGTTAACATACCCAACTGGCTGATTGGATTAGCCAGCTGTTACCCAGTAGAGAGGTGGCATGGCACCTAGTAGTCATGAGGATGCAGGTTCAATCCTTTACCTTGCTCAGTGGTTTAAGTATCTAGTGTTGCCATGCGCTGTGGTGAAGGTTGCAGACACGGCTTGGATCCCACATTGCTGTGGCTGTGGTGTACGCCAGTGGCTACAGCTTGCATTTGACCCCTATCCTGGGAACCTCTGTATGCCATGGGAGTGGCCCTAAAAAGACAAAAAAAAATCCAGTTAATGTCTACTTTGAAAGAGGACATCAGGCAGGATTCTCATATCTACTTCTATACTCAGTCTGTTATGATGTTATTTTGGTTGATATATATGAAGAAAATGTGACCTTACATAGACATGTAGTTGAAAATGGAGATAGGAGTATTTCACGTCTTTTCAGATCATTGAGTATATTCTCTGATATTACCACCACTAAGTGGTAATTTCTTGGAGATTAGTTGCAATGGAGATTCAGTTAAAATCTATTAAACTGTCTGGCACTTTGAATAGCTTTTACACGTTTGGAAAATATTTGTTTCCTGAGTTATTCAAGTCTTCCAAATATATCATTATGAAATCTTTTTAATCACATTTTTTGGCCATGCGTGTGGTATGTGGAAGTTCCCAGACCAGGGACCAAATCCATGCCACAACAGTGACAATGCCAGGTCCTTAGCTCACTAGGCCACCAGGGAACTCCTAGTCACATTTTAAAATACCACTATCTATATTGTCAGAAAAATCTTTTTTTTTAATTGGGGAGCTCTTGGTTGTAGAGGATTTAAGTTTTCCAGAATTCTAATTTTCACTTAAATGCTCAAATTTTATCATTGGCAACAAATACTGCCAGTTGTTTTTGTTGAAGTAATAGGCTAATTACATTTATTTTTAACAAAGTGCCAAATATTCAAGTCTGAATAACCATAGTTTATCTGTCATCACTTTTTCAAGTAAAACTGGTGCTCCATAAAAAGATCCTATGATTTCCACTGCCTCATAACTTTTGCTTATTGTTTTCTGCATATCTGTCAGCTTCACTGCCACCCTACAGCCTTTCAATGTTCCTCATATTCAAACGCCTCAAGAGAGTCTGATTGGATTTGCCAGCTGTTACCCAGTAGAGAGGTGGCATGGCACTAACCATGGCAACCAGATCATTGAGGAACAACTTCTGGCTACTCACTTGAAGGAGAGTTTCAGTCTAGCAAACACTCAGAATTCTTGTGTCTAGGACATTCATCATTATGAATTAGCAAGATATTTTTTGATATACAGATGCAGATAGAGTGATTACAGTGTGAGAAGTTTAAACAAATTAGATTTATAATTTGGTTTCACAAGCACCCATCCTGACAGTACCTTGTTTAAAGACCCCCTTCCCCCAAAAAAGAGTATTGTAGTTACAGTCACATTCTGCTACCACTTTCACTTTGAGGCACTGATAATATTCTGAGTCTTCCATGGGACCATCTGTTCCAAAAATATTCTTCAACGTGGATTGAATAGTTGTTATTACTATGAATTTTCTACCAATGTAAATAAACATAGAGTGTAGTGCTTTTCCAATGAATATTAATAAAAAAGACATTGTTTAAAGAAGTTTCTTTGGTTGATTAACAATTTTTCATTGTTTTAATGAGTGTCTCCCTCCTTCACAAGGGAGGAAAGTCCTCCAAAGTCTGTGAGTATAATCTTATTTCTAGTGTTTTTCATTAATAAATAATTAGGAGTCACCAGGCACTCTTGCAAGTTCACAGATTTTACATGAAATTTTTTTTTTTTTTTGAGAATGGCTTTCTCAAAGGGTGGGAACAAAGAAGGCTAAGAATGTATTTCTGTCATCTTGAGGGGATGGTAGGTTTACTAACTTTTCCTATTTGAAGGTTCTAGAATTATATATTATGTACCATTCAGGATAGATTTTGGCTACATAAGTGAAAACATACCCGTGAATGAGCACATATGTGCTTTCAAACAAGTTCATTGACGTGGTGAAGTAAAGAGCTGAAGGCAGGCTGTTTTAGAAAAAAATATTGGGGGCCTGAGTTCCCTCTTTCCTTCATCCCATGAGAACATTACTAAGGGGTTTAGTGTATTTGGGTTAATGATGAAGAAAACAAAAATAGCATCCCTATGGGGAAATGTAACCTGACACAATTTAAAGTGGAACCCAAATTGAAACATAATTCTTTTAGGAAATAGGAATATTTTATCTTTGTCACATGGATGCAGTCTAAATTTTAAAAGAAATCTAGACTTCTTTTCCTTTTGAACATCTTGATTTATTAACTCTTGTATTTCTTTGAGCTGTATGTCACAAGTAATTAAGTTGTAAATATTACACAGAATGATTTATACACTCTATAGATACTTTTTTCTTTTTTGGCTGCCCCACAGCATATGGAGTTCCTGGGCCAGGGATCAGGTATTTCTCCCCCAAACACTGTTGCGACCTACGCTGCAGCTGTGGCAATGCCCAATCCCTTTAACCCACTGTGTCGTGCTGGGGATTAAACCTTTGTCCCAGTGCTCCAGAGATACTGCTGATCCCACTGCACCACTTGGGGAACTCCTGCAAATATTTTGAAAATTTTAAACAATTTATCTTTCTTTCTGACACCAGAGTTCTCAGAAAGATGAATTGTCTCAATTTTTCCATTGACTTTATCCCAGTTACACATCCCAGCAACACACTGCTGCCCTCTGTCCCCTAGCAGACAATAGACAAAGTTTATTGAGGTTCCCCCCCACTTTTTAAAATGGAACACTAAAAATGCCTTAGTGGTTCCTCTAGTTTTTGCACTGAGAGATATAAAGCAAAGCCTCAGAGGCTGTTCTTGCTGAGTATTATCAATGCTGCAGTGCAGATGAGAATCTCAGAAAATCCAGCTATATACTATATAGGTATGGGTAGCTTTTATTATTATCAGAAATCATCTAAAGGCTTGTATTCTTTCCTTTTTTTTACAGACCTAACTACCATAATGAATGCTGCATATTAAGAAAACCACAAGAAGATTATACGTTTGGTTGTCTAATATTCTTGGATTTGATATGAACCAACACATAGTCCTTGTTGTCATTGACAGAACCCCAGTTTGTATGTACATTATTCACATTCCTCTCTGTTGTGTTTGGGGGAGAAAAAGACATTTTAGCCTTTTTTAAGGTTATTGATTTAATTTCATGTTATTTGGTTGCATGAAGTTGCCCTTAACCACTAAGGATTATCAAGATTTTTGCACAAGCTCATACATGTCTAGGATCCTTTATCAAGGCAGTTATGTTCATCACTCTTCTGCCTTTACTTCACCATCATCAAATACTCAGTTAAATATAAATTAGCATTTTAAAAAATGACCACTCAACATAATGCTTAAGGGATTTCCTCTCTGTGACAGAACCCAGGAACCAGTTCCTAGATGCATAATGTTGGCATATTGAAGATGAACTTAAAATTGTCCTTCAGTTTTGAGGCCATGTGTAAAGTTTAATCATATTGTAAAATATCTATTCCGTATTAGAAATAGCTAGTTGACAGCTTATACTTCTCAAAACTCATGTTGTTATGTACACAAACTCAGTTTCTATATGTGAAGTTAGTGAGTCTTCTTGTGTTACTCCAAAATAAAGGCAATGATTTATTTTTTCCCAATGCCAATACAATTTGAGCTAATCACTTAAGCTGGATACTTTACATTTCAATGCTGGAATCAGCAGTAGCCCTATGGGAAATAAGACAAAGCATTGACTTTTAAATATAGACTTTTAAAACGAACTGTTGTTTTCTTTTGGAACTATAATTAGAATATACTCATCCACAAACCATTATTATGTGTACATTACTGTTGCAATTGTGATAATAGAGAATTTTATTTATTTTTATGCCAGCTTATATTGTGAAAACACATTTAGTCAATTTGAGTTTTATCAATCCTGTTATGCTTGTCCTTGGAACATCTTTCGCATATTCAAGGTTTGTAGTTGAAAAGTTTACTGTAAAAAAAAAAATCAAAAACAAAAAAATGTATTGTTTTTACAGAATAAATTTATTGGAATGTGTACTGGGAGTAAGATTTGAGGTTGTAAACAATTAAGATAGTGTAATTTGGCTTCATATATGTAATGTGAGGTATTAATGTAATTCATATATTAAAGCAAAGATTGTTAACAGCAAATTGACAGTAGACTCAAATGCAGGTGAGGGTTTTCTTTTTTCTTTCCTTTTTTTTTTTTTTTAAACACTGTGGATTTTAGGTTTTTTGTAAACACAGGGGGGAGGAAGAAGAATTGGCTGTGTGATTGCTTACACATCTAATATACTTACCAGCTCAGTGGACCCTAAATTCACACACTTGACATTATCCATACATTGATTTGGACCCCATTTTCTTTGAGTGTTCTTATTTTGGGTGAAGAGCTAGTAAATAACATGAAGAAAAAATGTGAGTAACTCTAAAAGCCGAGGGCCATAAATGATGGTGGCGGTGGTGATGGTGATGATGGCAGCTGAGGGTATGAGAGCACCAGGCCACTTACCACTCTAGGGCACTGAGGAGGCAGCTATATTTTTGGTTTGTTTCTCTCATTTATCAGATATTAATTTTTCTCTATTATACTCACACTTCCAAATATGAAAAGTTCATTAAAAGATAGCAAGAATGCTAGTCTGGTTCTTTTTCCTTAAGAGGTACTTTTTAATTTTGAATATTTTAAATTAAAATTAATGAAATTTAATTAATTCATCAAACGTCCTCTTCATTGCTCACATTAAAACATAAGGAGAATGTAGATGACATTTTGAATTGGAACATATAACTGATAGATTTTTAAAATAAAAAGCTTAAAGACTACAGAACTTTTTCTGAAAAAAATATACAAAATGTTTCAAATTTAATAAGATTTGTCTTCATAAAAGGCCAAAAATAATTTATTAAAAATATACACAAATACAGTAGAAATATTTCCAGTCACCAATAAAAGGACTATTCATTAAGGGTAATGATAAAGTTATAGATCCCACCTTAGCTCTTTAGACTCACAAAAAAATTTTAGTAAAAGCAATTTTTGAAACAACAGTAAATAGTATACTTTCTTTGGGAAAACATTTTTCAAACAACATTTTAAAATATTCTGATGATTTGTCTTTTATATTGAGGTTGATAATGAAGCATATATATCTTTATGCAAAAATATTTCTCCAGTATGTATTTGCTATTTTGAAATTTTTAATATACGTAGACCATATTCACTTTTGAATAGTTTCCTTTTCATGCTCACTATTGCAGGAGCTAAATTGTAATTTTTCACTCGTATATTTAATATGTGCAAACAGAATATTGAGATAGATGGTCAAGTTTATTCACAAATAACTGAATATATTTCTTTAAATAGACTTTCTAAACAACTTCAGTTTCCTTCAAGTAAAGAAAATTTACCTGCATCATACCTATGATAGCTCACACATACAGGGCAGAGCAAGAATTTATGTATCCTTAAAGGTTCCTGTATAGGAAGAGAGTGGAATGGGACCAAATATCAGGACCAGAATAACAAAAGTCAGTAATCTAGAGAAGACCATAAAATAATGTTTTTATTCAACTTTTTCATCTGCCTTTGTTTTTATGAAGAACTCTGGTTTGTAGATACAGCGATAGGCCAGGAGCTGAGGAAGAACTCCATATGCTATATTTAATGCTAAAAAAAGGATTTTCGCTTCTTCGGGGACTCTGTAGACATAAGCAGTTCTAGCATGAAGAGAAGCACCGATGTGAGAAAACTGAGCCTGTTGCATTTAAAAAAAAAAAAAGGGGTAAGCATGAATTTTGTGTTCAGTCGGATGCACGGTGAGTTCTGAATGACTCATTCAGACCATGTCCCTGTGCCCTCAAAACCAATACTTTAAAACAATCCACAGTCTTCAATATTTTATTGAACTTAGTGACATAACCATTCAAATAAAGGAAACTCACCATGTCTTTATCAGGCTAGCTGATTTTTAAAGTCCCCCTTACCAAACATTAGTGGCTTAATTTAACAGAAAAATATGAATAAAATCTGGGGATTTTTTTTTTCGGATTTGCTTTCTGGATATATTCTATTATAGGGCTTCAGTTTGTGGTTCACAAAATGTATTTCAATAAAAATGAAGCAAATACAGAGTTTAGACAGATAAAATATTTTTATCCTGACTATTTAAAGAGAAGCACTAAGGACCTCAGCTTCTTTATCAGTCCTTTGCCTACTCCTTGGAGCAAGAACCCAAAGCCCTTTATTATGCATTTTGTTTGTTTATTTATTCATGTATTTGTGTTTTATGCAACTTAAAAAATGCTAAGGTTTGTTTTATATAAGATAAGGCAGGGGTAGGAATTGGTTGCTTTGTATAAAATGGCAAATGTACATGCAGGCAACCTTTTTAAATCAAATTATTATTTATTTAGAAGTACGGCTTGTCAGCATAATCTGAGTTTCCCAAACAGAAAGGCAAGAGCTTCCCATTTGTACTTAGATACTTGTTCAGAACATACATTCAGAATGTGGCAGTTGGTCTTTTTTTGCTGCTTTTCATAAGCACAGGGGAAAACTGTATTAGAAAAGGCTTTTGTGAAAGTATTTCCTCAGGATCCTTGTATTATTACAAAATGCAACCCTGGAGTCTGCATTTCATATCTTACTGAAATTCAAGATATACATGAATAAAGGACTGGGAATCTAAATGTAGTATGTGGTGACTTATTAGTTCATCAGGATCAAAGTGAAGAGACAGAAAGATCCTATAATCTAAAAAAGGCACAGAAGTAACAAGAATGAAAAACTAAATAACTTGCTTTTAAATACATAGAAGTTATCTTACATTTCCTTACATATGAAATCAGTTTATCTTGCTAAGTGGTTAACAGATAAGTGTTACTTAGCATTTGACTTTACTGTGGTAAGAAAAGGACACGTTTTCATAAGCAGTATGTGTATGGATTGTATGAGTGAAAGACATTTTAGCAAGTTACATTTTTACAAATTACTGATACTTTCTGGGGATGTCTGGTAGTTTTGCTGCTCTCTGGAGACAGAAATTAAATTAGCATGGTGTGTTGCCAAGGACCAATGCCAACGCAGGAAATCGTCTGCGCTGTGATCCGTGAGGCGCTGAAAGGGCTCTACCCTCAAACACACCTCCCCTAGGGCAGATGCCCAAACTGAACCCAGCAAATGTTAAGCATTTCATCTCTGGGCTATGAAGACAAAAGACCTTGAGAGTAAAGGGCTTTTGAGAGAGGCTGCCCTGGGGAGCTGTTCTTAGGGACATTCTAGGAACACTGAACAGGAACTTGGCCCCCAACACTGTTTTTTCCTATGGTCTATTTTGAATAACAGTATTTTTCTGAATAAGTAATCAAACTTTTTCTTCTGGACTAGAGGCCAGATTTGAACCCTGATTTTCAGAAATGTGCATTTGGTGTCTCTATAGACACTTGTACCACATCTCAAAAATCACCAAGTTTGGGGAAATGCAACCATAGTTTAAGAGAATAATGTGAGCAGTCATGCTTGCTTACATAGGGAATCTGCTTTAAAAGTCTGATTTCGTAGGCTCTTTTCCTGCACTAACCAGTGCAGTTAATACCTCATTTTCAGAAACGGCAAACTCATGGCAACATTTTAAAAATGATCATGTCCTTATATTTTAGATTGTAAGCCCACTGGGCAGGTACTGTGTCTAATGTTTTGTGTGACACATATCGCATTGTTAGAGCTCAATAAACGTTCAACAGTAATGGTCTTGTGACTGTCAAAATTCAAAAAGCTTCTACAAAGCATTTCTATATTTTTATACCTATGTTAGTAGGCCTTTTGCTTCAGAATTATTTAACAAGGGGCAAAGATGATTGCATTTCTGATCAAAAGAGGTAGGTAATTGAGAGGGGAAAGCCTGAGGCCAGCTTTCTGCAGTTTCCAGTACTGCTCAAAGCTCTAATGGGTATATTCGTAGTGGCCACACCTCTAGCTGAGTGAGCAACCCGACCATAGCTTCTGAGGCATCTGGTGTCCAGTTACCAAGGTACTGAAGCTTCAGGGAAGCCTCGGTCTCACTTGAAGATTCCCTTCCCAAGCACAGAGCTGATAAGGGGCTGCACTGTGTCTCCTAGGTGGGGTTGCCACCAGCAGAGGAGACCTTATGACAGACCCAGAGAGTGCCACCTGAGCTCTATCCTGGGATCCGGTGGCTCAGTGGACTCGGTGCTGCTGAAGTGACACGGGGCCAGGATTATAGGTGCAAGTTACGGATCCCGGAAGTTTCACCAGAATTCAGTAATAAGTTATGGTTGGGCCCCTAATAATTTTCTTCCTAAATTGTTTTTCACTTTAAATAAATTTAATTAAGAGATTTACTTTGATTTTCTTAAGAATGGATGATTAGGATGAAAAATGAGGCCAAAAAGGCAAAGAAAAAGGTTACATTTTAATAGCTCTGTTTTCTTATGGAAACAGCCTAAAAAGAAGGACTAAAAATCATAATCCTGGCTCCAGAAAGTAGAATTAAAAGAGTTTTGTGTGTCCACATAAATATTACAGGCAAAATTCATATGAACATTAGGACAATAGCAAGGCTACTATATGGGACTGTAGTTAATCCAGAACCGTATTACTGTTTCTTAGGGTTTTCTGGGCACCAGAGTCTTGTGATTAAGAACACTGAATCTGGAACCAGATTGGCAGTATCAAATCCTGGCTCCACTGAAAACCAGCAATATGACCCTGTATTAGGTATGTAACTTTTTTGGCCTCCTCACCTGTAAAAGATTAAGAGTGGAGTCCATCTCATAGGATTGTTATACAGGCTCAGTAAGGTGATCTTTGTGAAGTACTTAGGGTAGCGCCAAACACAGGGGCAGCTTATACAGACAGAATCAAAAACCCAGCTGAAATAACCCTTCGGGAGCTGGCACTCTGTTAGGCTGAAAACCTGGGCCATCTGGTTTTAGATTCCCTTGCTGACCTTTTGACAATTTCAAGACTGTCTCCCCCAAAGGATAGTAAGCATGTAAAGACATTAAACCCAAACTCTAGTTTTAATGCTAAATATATTTAGTGATGAACTACATCAGAAGCAAAACATTAAAGTGAGATTTGTAGTATCCCAGTTACCCATGTTCTTCCTAAACCTTTGCTTTCAAATATTTCTTCAAGGTTTCCATAAAGGAAAAAACTTACAAAATTTGCCTCCCAGTGGAGTCAACTCTTTACACCAAATTATCCACAGATAAGCCTCCAGACCCTTTTGTGAGAAAGGACATGGCACTGGCATAGCTGGGGAGTGGGAGAGTGAGGCCACCAGTGGGAAGGGCCATGGCTGACGGAAGTGGAACTGCTCCTGCTTCCAGGGCTGTGAGGTGTTAGCTGGATGGCATGGCAGGCTCCCTGCCAAACCCACTGTGAATCTGTTCCAGAGCCTGCTTCCAGTTTCTCTGACTTTTAGGTGATCATTCAAAATATACATGGCTACAAATCAGTGTATCTTCTCAGTAACATAAGCCATTTCTCCTCTAAACTCTTTTTGGGAGTCTTCTAACCACAATGATAATAGCAACAAAGAAGCCCCCAGCTTATTACGTGCCAGGCACTGCTTTATACTCCGCATCAGTTACTTCATGTAATTCTTAAAACAGCTGCATGAGAATGATACTACTATTCCTAACTTTACAAAAGAGGAAACTGAAGATCAAAGAGGTGAAGTAACCAAGGTCACAGTACTAATCAGAGACAGATTTGAACCATTCTGCCTCCAGAGCTCATAGTCTTAACCATACTGACTATATCGTTTAATTTTCAGTGATATCTTAGCAGAGAAAAATTCTTCAACCATTAGAAAATGTTATAAGGAGGGCTAAACAGCCTGTAGTACCTTTCAAATTAGACTTGAAACTTTAATTTTGTATGAAAAGACATTTGGGTCATGAATCAAGTCCCCAGTGGAACTCTTTGGTAGAAAATGTGTCCTGTCTTTATTGTATTGTATTCTACTTTTTGAGTGATCTTTTGATTTCTGAGGGCAGCAGATATGGCAGATTCCTAAATGGTCTGAAACCATGGACTTAATAACTACTGGGTTTCCCACTGACTTGTACTGATCTAGAAGTTTTCCAAAGATTTTTTTCTTACTAAGTCACAGGCTCTTGAGAGTTCACTAGATCTTCCAATAAAAGCAGATTTTATTAAAGTTAGTTGGATCATGAATACATAAAGCTTCTAAATTAGGAATGGCAGTTTTAGCAAGCTAGAGGTGCTTGTCAAGGTTGTGGAGAGTGCTTCTGTGATGAATGTGTCAGGTATCCTCAAGATGAGAATCCATTTCATAAACAAGTATTCACTAAGCGGAAAACAAGTTACACAACTGGAATTCGACATCATTTGCACTGTTTTGTTGCAGTATAATTTGCAGCTTTAGGCTAAACACCTAGAATACGTAGATAATAAAGCCCAGCCAAGAGCTATGGGAATATCAGACGTATAATTCTCAGATCACACCATTCTTAGGCTGGGTTGGGAGAAACAGCCTTCTCACATTTACAGGATCTAGTCCATAACCTCAAGCTATCTTGTCACATTGGGCAGTGACATACAAACCCAAAGACTTATTCAAGGGGTATGGCTAACACTGCCACTGCTGCTGCCCATTGCTCTCTGTCCACACCACCTTTCCCTGAACCTCCTGTTTAGCCATAGGTGTTTGTCTACAGGCTTAGCTTCACTAGCAGCTACAACGTGAGGGTTAGTTTTATAGGTTCAAGTACCTATTTGTCCCCACGCCTCCTGACTCCTGACCCTGTGCACATGACTAGGCTTTGGCCTCGGTCTCCCTGCCTCGTTCTCCAGTTGTCTCCTGGGCCTTGACCAGGTCCAACACTTGGCCTCACTCTTGCCAGTCTCCTAGCTGATGACACTCAGCGTTCCTGCCCCAGGGCCTGGTGCAGGGCATGGCATGCAGAGAAAGTTGAATTATGCAGACAAAGCACACAGGTAATGAGTAGATGTTGAACCCTGAACCACCTAACCAGAAGACTGGTAAGAGGGGCGAGTGGGAGGCCCTCTGTCCTAGAGGACAAAGACTAAGGCAGAGGAACCAGGCCAAGAAAACAAAAGCCAAGGTTTACTCTGTACCTTCTGCTCTGCTGCACACTCCAGCATCTAAACCCTTTCTCAGTCTTTTCAAGTCTGTTTAGCCTGTAAAGCCCAGATCTCAGATGTCACTGGCTCCCACCCCCAGAAGTTCCTCTAATTCCATGCCACGTTCAGCACGTTACTTTTTGCTGTAGGACTATGGAGCACAATTAATTGTTTGCACGAGGAGAGGGATAACACATGGAGAATATGGCCTTTGCTGTCAGATGGGATTTTATATCCCTGTTCTGCTATCCAGTAACTTTGTGACCACAGGTACATAATAACTGCTCTGAGCCTCAACCTGCTTATCTTTAAGTGAAGCTTTAAAAAAAAAAAAAAAAAAAAACTAGCAGAGATGATGCCTGTGTTCATTACCGTTTCTTCTGAGACACACGGGAAGACCACATTCATCAGCCTCCCTTGCAGCTGGTTCGGTGCAGGCCTGACTCTTGAAAATATCCTGCATGGTCCTTGCACAAGCAAGAAATAAAACTTAAATTTTTAGCCACTGAGTATTTGCTACTCCAGCAGAGCATACAGCCTGTCTTTAAACAAATAGGTAAGTAAAACACTCAGCATGGCTTGTCTTGCATGAAGTAAGGTAATAAGAGCTAGGACTAGTATAGTGGCAGTGGAGCTGCAAAAGAGCGGCAGATTTGAGAACTACCCTGGAGAGAGAACTAACCAGACCTAGTTAGTAGCCTAGTGATGGGCTACTCGAAGATTAGAGAGAATGGGAAGTGTAAAGAATTACTTGAATTTTTTGGCTTGAGCTACTGGATGCCTGGAAGGGCTGTTTACAGAGATAGGGGAAATGGAAGAGAAGTTGTAGAGAGAATCGGTGGAGAGAATCAGGAGTCCTATTTTAGACATAAATCTGAGATGTTAGTAAGACATCCAAGTGAAAAAGACTGCCTTTGGAATTAAATAGAGGAGCCTGGGAACAGTTTGGGCTAAAGATAGAAAACCGAAAGTCATCACCTTATAGTTGGTATTGAAAGACAGGGAAATTGAGACCCAAACCATGGCCTGAGTAACAGTATGCAGAGGTCTGCAAAGAGAGTAAATGTGTTCTCTTCCTTCCTGTCCTTCAAGAAAAGAACAGGAACCATAACTTCTGGGTATACTGCATCAGCTTGTTTGATACTGATATTATAATTCTGTAATTAAGACGTACCCCAGACTGGAAAGATTGAGCCCCATGGATTAACCCATAAATGCTGTTAACTGTTTTTAAACCCTGTAAATTCTAGTGTGTCTTTGCCATCATATTTATTACACAGTTAGTAGAATTAACTATATATGGCTAGAGTATCTGAATGAACCTCATTCTTATTTAGGCCTGCTCAAAAAGAGGAAGACAAAAATAATGATTTTATCTTTACTGGGTTTTTTTTATTTATAGTAAGAAAAAATAAATAATTGTCTTCCTTGTTCATAGATCAATTGGTTCTGATAGGTTATTATTTTATAAAAATGTGCTTTCTATAATAATTCCTTTGATAATTTCACTTCCAGTTCAATAAAATAAGCATTCACTGAACACCTACTCTAGGCCAGAGGCTTGGCTGAGTAGCAGAAAGGGGAAATAGAATGACAGGCCTGTTTTCCAGGAGCAGAACCTTTTGGGGGGGGAGGAGAAGATACTTTTTTTTCCTTTGGGGGGTGCCACACCCATAGCATGCAGAAGCTCCTGGGCCTGGGACAGCAGTGACAATGCCGTATCCTTAACCGCTAAGCCATCAGGGGACTCTGGAACTTTTGAAAACCAGCTTCCCTGGTCCTGTGTAGCACAATATAGTATATTTCTGAAATCTGAAATTTAGATAGCTATCTTAAAAATAACAGTTCTCAATTCTCTTTTAGAAGCCATGGTGTTCAGAGACTGGGAACCAGCACTAAAACAGCAGTGCTACCTGCTGAGTATGTGGCCTTAAACAAATCATTTAATCTTGCGGGGCCTCAGTTTCTTCATCTATATACTTGGATGGCACACCTACAGATATTTACTGGGGGATTTAAATAATGCAGAAATGTCTTCTCAAGAACTGTAAAGCAAAAGGGACACCATACCTAAAAACCCATTTCCTTCCATAAAAACCCAGAGCAGAGATATTTTTCGGGTCCTCAACAGTGACAGCCAAATCCCCAATAAACCTCCTTAACAGCACATTCTTAGTACCTGAGCTAGACCTCCAGCATGTATCAGTGTGATGTCAGGCATCCAGGAGCACCCAGGCACCACTAAGCCATAAAGCGCAATCACGTAGTAAGGGACAGAATAGAACAGATAGGCCAGCATCTGCATTGAACAGAGAAGTAACATCATCAGTAAATCAACCGGTAACCTGGCCTGATGAAAAGCACACAAAAAAAATCAACATTTTTAGCAGTTAACCTTTTCACCTTAGAAAATGCTAACTCCTATTTCCTACATGGTATCACATTTTTCCCTTCTTTAAAAAAGAGGAAATGAATTTTAGAAAAATCTTAGGCTTCATAAGTACTTGACCTGGATTTTAGGATAAGCAGCAGGATCCTTTAGGTAGGGCTCTTGAAGCTGTGTATATAATCGGCAGAGCTCAGCTGGGCAATCCAAAGCAATCTAAGAACAAAAATGAATTCGTTATAAAGATAGTCACATCTGGTTCTTATGTTTGCTGATAAGGCTAAAATGTGCCAGGTTTAGTCCCAAGCTGCTTTCTATTTTACAAAAGCTATTTTAGAAACTCATCAGTAAAAGGGAAAGAAAATAAATACTCTACAGATTCACCCTAAGGAGATCAAGCAGAGGTTAACAGTGGAGCCGGATATGGAAAAGAATGCTCTCTTCCTGAGTACCTTTCAAGTATTCAGTTTAAATGTCAAGGTTTGGCTAACCACAGCTTGCTTTATATGACCAGTTTCACTTTTCCTGGGAATAAGTAGAAAGAAAAGTTCATTTCCATACCAAATTCATCTTACCATGCTCTTCAAGATTCAAAAATTGCAGCATCCCCTCTCCAGTGCCTCACAGAATAGACAGCCTTTTGTGGCAATAAAGTATAAGGATTTGAAAATGGGGGCCTCTTGTCTGAAGCCACCTCCTGTGTCCACTTTGATAGACAGTAGAGCACATTTAGTCACAGCAGACTAGACTCTAGGCCACACAACAAAATTTTTCTGGCACATTCCTGGGTCCCCCCTGAGTCACCTCCCTCAGGCACCATGCCTCATGTCCTTAGCCATAAATGTTGTCCCACCTAAATAACATATATGAACACATGTCGGTGGCAGAGTTGGCAAAAATGGGCCCCAACCTAAACTCGCCCCCACTCGCCCAATGGACACGTTTTTCTCTGGGGCCTAGGGGAATGGAGACGGCTGTGCAAGAATATAGTTGGGGCTCATTTTTACTGTTGCTGTTTTTGTTCTTTTGACTTTAGGAATTACAGCAAACTACCCAAAGAACGGTTTCAGTGCTCATTAGCCTGCACAAAACCTATAGTTCTGCTTTCCCCTTTATTTCCCTTCTCTGTGCCACCACCTATTAGCTGAGTCTGTCTGCTCCAGAAAGTTTCCGACAATCCACAGAGACAGACAACTCTTAAGACAACTCACCCAGACCCAGCTAGCCAACACAGGCCCCTTATAGCTCAAGGACCCCAAAACAATGAATCAACTACATCAGTTCACATTTGCCATTCTGGCCCCCCAACTGTTATACCGTGCCAGCAACCTTACAACAGTTAGTAATCACTAAAGCTAAATATAATTAACCATGTAATTCTGCTGCTCAGATTTATTGCTACTGAGAATAAGTCATGAAACTGGGATATGTGAAGGTTCCCTGAGCAATAAAAACAAGAGCAATCAATCACTGAGCACTTACTACGTATGAGGCCTTCTGCAAGTGTCTGATGTGCCTTGTCCTATTTAATCTTCAAACAATACTATAAGGGACGTATGTTATTTTACAGAGGAAGGCACTGAGGACCAAAGAGATTAATGCTTTTCCCAAGGCTGCACAGCTAGTAAATGGCCAGGAGTCTCACACCTGAAACACCTTACTCTGGTACCCCTTCCTCAATCCACCTCCCTACTCCTGAGAACATGCATGTTCTGTGCCACAGTCTAAGAGAGTCCTGAGTTACCACCCTTACCAAAGATATTTAAATTTAAACCAAAAATATCAAAGGAACCAACAGAAGGAGACTCTAATGGCTAATTTTTCAGGTGCCCTAAAATAAAGATTAATTCTGAGTAGAGTGTGATCTAAGGACTGGAAGGAGGTGGTATGAAGCAGACCAGAAGGGACTACCTCTGTGGGAGGAGAAGTTTGGGATGAGGGTAGGAGAGGGGCAGGAGACAGGTCCAGGCCTCTAGGCTCTAATTTTGTTAGCACACTAGGAAGTCTGATTAGAAATACAAAGTCCTTCTAAAATATTATTTTGATCTGTTATGCTTACCAAGCCTCTAAACAGGCAAAATCCAGTTGCCAGAAGGAGACACACAACCAAGATTAAGTCAAATGGTCTTCTCAGCAGGTCCTTTGCTTGGACTTCTTGAATGACCTAAAATAGAGGTGGTAACTAGTGAGCAGGCCCAAGGTGCTAAAGAAGAATCTGAGATCTACCAAACTGTAGCGATTATGATGATGCGTGATACAGGAATTTGGACGATTTAAAACCACTGGCCATGCAATTTTAGGAAAATAATTTCTCCTAAGTCTCAGTTCCTCATCTGTAAAAGGAGGAGATTGGGCCAGGTGATCTTAAAGGGCTCTTCTGGCTCCATGAGGCCATATTTTTTTTTGAAATAGTATTTTTATGATTAGAAATGTAAAATACACTCATCTTTAAAATAAACCATTAGCCTATCATACTCCTATTAACAGTTGTTATATTTCCAGTCATAATATAGTCACATATACATTCTACTATATATATGTATGATATGTAATCTACATTGACTTTTTCACAAATTGGGACTTGATGTGTAAACAGTTTTGCATTTGTTCTTTTGGCTCTCGATATCTATCTCATTATATTATAATGTCTTTCCCACATTATTAAAAAATCTTCTAAAACTTAACATCGTACGGAAGTGCTCTAGCTCCCACTGTTGAACATTTAGGCATTTTCATTGCTATACTTCATATGATGGGCAACTTTGTACCTAAATCTTTGACAGCTTGATTTTCTCAGGATAGGGCCCTAGAAGTAGAATTACTAGGTTAAAGAGTAAAATTTGTCAAATTTGTTGTTAACACTGCCAACTGGCTTTGCAGAGCAATTCTGAATTTATGTTCCTTGTGATGACAATAGTTATTTCTCTCTGGCCACCACGGTGTTTTAACACTGAAAAGCCCACAATGACCAGGTCTTACAACATGACCACTACAGACCTACTGACATGAAGCCGTCACAATCAGTGGAACGAGGACCAAGGCGATGGTTACTGTTTCCTTAGTTTTCAACAACCACCTCATTCCTCAGAAGGATATAAGGGATTACCAGTTGTCTGTATGCCAACCTGAGTTTACACAGCATGTGTCTAAATGTTTACAAATGAAGTATTTGTAAATTAAAATGTATTTTAATGAACTGCATTGTAAGTCTTTTTGTAAAATGAATAATCATGTTCTGCTTGTCTCTAGTAACTCCTATTTTCATATCGGTTTTGCTTAAAGGATCTTGCTTCAGGATCTAACACCTATGAAAGGAAGAGAAACTTAGAAAGATGTCACTAGCTTAGGAATGAAGACCTTAACAGAGTACCTGCCCAGCCAGAATTGTTTCACCTTGACCGCCTTGGCTGTGAATGGAAGGCAGGTGTCTCAGAAGACGTCCTGTAGCCAGTCTCCAGGAGCCTGGATCTCTTGGTAATCAGACCCTATGGCTGGATGTGCTACCTGGAACAGCAGTATCTCTCTAGCCTCCAGTTGGGGCAGAAATGTATAGATATCTCTGAAAGAGGTGCCCATGTGCTCAAACTCCAGGCCATTACCAGCCCCAGACAAACCTCACACTCCACGCTCCAATGCAGAATCTGAAGGGAAGAGCCAGTGTCACCTCTGGCACGGGAAGTTCCAAAAAGTATGGCCTAGCCAATCAAAGCAGATCTATTCACACAGAAGCAGACCCTTCTGGCCACCAGAACTAAAGTGTGAACCAATGCTGCAAAGTCAACACAGTCACACTGATTGACTGCCCCAAGGCTCCAATTCCTGGAGGCTTGGTTCAGCACAGGAGCCAGTGGATGTGAGCGAGCCCTGTGAGTTTGAGAACAGGTTACATGCAACTTAATAAAATCACCTTTGGGGGATAATTATAATTTTCTGATGGGTGATTATAGATTCTGAAACCAGCCCAGACAGGAAGACAAGTGTATGGTATGCTTAAGAAAAAGGCAGGGCAAATGCGTGTTCCATATTTCCCTATTTAAAAGAGAGAAAGAAAGAGAAAGTCAAAAGTTTACCAAAAGTATATCCAAACACAAGTAACATCTAGGATACCGCTTCATCTCAAGGCATCTAAAATTTTTATATGGGCCAGATAATATTTTTAATGAGACCAAAAACATAGTTCAATTTAAAACTAACAGGTGTTTACTAACAGGACTTCCGTATCTGCAGTACTTTAAAAATAGACTTAATATAATGCAAAAATAACTCTTTTACATTAGCTTCCAAGAATATTAATTTTCAAGTACATTTATCAAGTTCCCATAGTGTGTCAAGTTACATATAATACAAAGAGTTGTAAGAAATATTTGCACATGGAATGTAGCCACAAACACAATACTTACCCCACTAGACCCTTCTAAGAGTCATAAATCACTGAATATTAGATAGTCTAAGTGTTCAGTGTATGCTTGTGAAAATTGCTCAAAAGCATTTCTTAAAAGGTGGGGAGTTCCCGTCGTGGCTCAGTGGTTAATGAACCGGACTAGGAACCATGAGGTAGCAGGTTCAATCCCTGGCCTTGCTCAGTGGGTTAAGGATCCAGTGTTGCCCTGAGCTGTGGTGTAGGTCGCAGAGGCGGCTCAGGTCCCCCATTGCTGTGGTGTGGGCTGGCAGCTGTAGCTCCAATTAGACCCCTGGCCTGGGAACCTCCATATGCTGCAGGTGCAGCCCTGAAAAGACAAAAGACAAAAATAAATAATAAATAAAAGGTGAGGTTGGAGTTCCTGTTGTGACTCGGCAGTAACAAAACTGACTAGTATCCATGAGGACATGGGCTCCATCCCTGGCCCGCTTAGCGGGTTAAGGATCCAGCATTGCCATGAGCTTCAGTGTGGGTCACAGACGCACCTCGGATTTAGTGTGGCTGTGGCTGTGGCGCAGACCAGCAGCTGCAGCTCTGATTCAGCCCCTAGCCTGGGAACTTCCATATGCAGAGGGTGCAGCCTCTGCAGATGGACAAAAATAAAAAGACAAAAAATAAAAATAAAAAAATTAATTTAAAAAGGTGAGGTTAAGGAAGGGATAGTAATTCTGCAAAACAGCTTTTTGGTAAGCTTGGACTTTATTTCTATTACAACCAAAACACCTTCCCTATTTAAAAACAATATTGCCATTGTTTTAGAAAAGGAAAGTGAATTTTAAGATAACATTTCTTACCCACGATGTTTCCCGGCACAAAAACAACGATGCTCATAATAATAGATCCGACCCAATATAGGCCAATGGTTCTATAATTTTCCCTGTAATGAAAAAAATCCTGACTTAGCACACGCATCTTAGAATACCACTAATGTAAGATGTTCTACCATGTTAGCTTTGTTCCAACTGGTCAAGTACATGAATCAAAACGTACCGAATCAAGGGTAATAAAGACTAGGAACCCTGGTGATCAAATTGATTTTCCATATGTGATATGCTATAGAACCCTCTTTGTGTCCTTTTAAATAGGAAATTATGCTTGCTACACTGGTCTTCTGTTAAGCCACCACATGGTCATCACTCTCAAAGGCGTCTTGCATTTCACTATTACTTATGAACTCACAGCATGAAAGGGAAAAAAAGTTCAAAGAAGAAAGGAAATTGGATCCATATGCTAAACAATTGTAAGTATGAGTAGCAGGATGTTCAGTGGACTTTCCCTGGTGTCACAGAATTTGAGCCAAAGCCCCAAGTAGAAATAGAATCAATGATGGCACCCAGCCCATGTCCTGAAGGAGCTGTGAGACATATGCCCCTAACGTTACTAAGCAAGGCTGACAGAAAGTTCTTCCAACTGGTAACCCTGACAACCCACCTCCTAGGGGCTGGGAGAAGTTCAAAGAGATTCTTGGAAGGGAAAGGGGTGGAGAACACTGCGTGCTTCCTGCCCGGCCCTGCCCTGCCCACTGTGTGCTTCCCCAGCCCAAATGCATCAGACCCCAAGAGGCCCATTCATGGGAACTGGGACTGTCAGCAGGAGGACAGACCAGGACCTTCCTCCCCAGCTGGATGCTAACTGAACTACAGAAACACCGGCCCACTTGCAGCAGCAATACCTGAAGTGTCCCCTGGGGCTTGGGAACATTCATGAAGAGATGGGCGGATGCCTAGAAAAGTCCAGACATTAGCTGGAACTGTCCTTGAGTGTATGACTGGGGGCAGGGGAGGGGCACAGCTGAATTTCAACCTGGTGTGGGGCAGGAATGCATGACTTTCTCTAACTTGGAGCCAAGGGGAGGCCTGTGGAGGTAGCTAAGCTTGGTCCAGGAAGGTCTTCCTCTTTAGAGGATCCCACTGTGTGTGGAGATGTGCTTTTTGGGTTACAGGGGCCTGGTGGAAAAAAGCTGTGGATGTACCACCATGGACAGAGGAGGCTCACGGACTCAGCCAGAGAGGGCATGCCTCACTTTGGGGCTCAGTGTAGTGCAGAGGTGCCTGTGTTAGGGGGTCTCCAAAGAACCCACACATGTACCCCCGCCAAGACAGAGCCAGCATATCATCATAATAGAGGCTACCAATACCCAGAAAACAGCAATCATTGTGTAAGGCTCCACCCCTCTTCCTTTAACCCCATGGACATGCACACATGCTCCCAGAAGACACAGCTGCAGCGCTGAGAGGGGTTCA
The DNA here is from genome assembly GCF_016906955.1 of Phacochoerus africanus. Taxonomy (NCBI): domain Eukaryota; kingdom Metazoa; phylum Chordata; class Mammalia; order Artiodactyla; family Suidae; genus Phacochoerus; species Phacochoerus africanus. The sequence goes on from NC_062552.1 coordinate 52,944,161, forward strand.
AGGGACAGACCATGCACCCCAGCTTCAATGCGGGTCATCAAGCCTCAGGGCTGTGCCTGAACTGGAGGGAAATAGAGCTTTGAATTGAAAGGAGATTGAAGTTTTGAATTATAAGACTGTTCTTCTAAGAGCACATAATCAGAAAGTTAAGGGGTCTGCCTGAGCTGCCCGTCATGGCAGAGGCATAATCCAGAGGGACATGTTTGAAAGGCAGTGATGCAAGGAGAATAAAGCCATGTCCACCTTGCCTCCATAGAGCCTGTATGCACGTCCATGTGCACCTGTCTATGTGCCTCTAAACCTCCATTCTCCTTACATCCCCTCCTATCGGTTGCTAAGGGGACAAAGGCACACCCACCAGGCAAACTGACTTACTCCCAGGCTATGGCTGCCACCATCACCAGGTACATCAGATAATGAGCAGAGCCATCCCAGTAGCAGATCATGTGCCCATATGCAGTGTTCAGGTATGGTTCACCCTAAAGAAAGCATTAAAAATAGGCCCACTTTAAACACAACTCAAACATTTCAAGGTAGGACACCAAAACTGTATTGCAAGTAAAATAAAACAGCAGAACTCATGTGTTAGTCTGCTCCACGAAACTATTCGTAATCCCATACAGTTACAAAATTGGTAGGAACATGAAAATATAAGTCTACTCTGGGGCCACCAAAACTCGGGTCTGCCACCGGCGGTGGAATGAGAGAATGCCTCGCCTCTGCTAGGCTGACACAGGTTGTACAGTGATGCACAACAGATCATGTAACAGGCAATCCTGGCTGTGCGGTGCACTCACTGAGGCCAAGTCAGATCTGGGACCAAAGGTGTTTGGCTCTGGTCAGAGGTGGCCAGGGAAGACCCTGATGTGATCAGAGCCATCCGCTGACCTTCAAGGTCACGCTGACCCTGAGGCTTGCAGGAATGAGTGTGAAGAAGACACTCCTTTCTCCACCCCACCCCACTCTGTCCCGCCCCCCAACAGGCACAGACTAGCAGGCACCTTACTCAGAGCTTTACACCCAACCCCTCGCTCAACTTTCCCGACAACACTATGGGACAGACACGACTGACTTCGTTTTATAGATGAGGAAACAGAGGTTCTAAGAGGTCCAACCTGACCTGCCTAAGGCCACACAGCTAATACCTAGCAGAAACCATACCATCAAGAGATCTATACTTCTGAGAAATTTTTAATTTTGTCAACACAGATTATATGATGAGCTGCATTTCCCTTTTCCAGGTTATATTTCCAGGTGGATGGTAGAAAATCACTGTCCAACTTGCCTGGGTTTTTCGTGTCATCCTGGCTCCCCCTCACTTTCCTTTCTTCTTTCTCCCACATTTGTGCTCTCCTGCCTTGTTTTGGATGTCTCCCTAAGATGCCTTACGTCCCTTCTACAACAAGGAACAGTGCAGAACAACCAGCCCATCAATCAAACAAGCAAGGGATTCTCAGAAGCTCTCCACTCCCTTGGGGCAAAGACTGCTCTGTCATTTTGCCTCACAAATCAAGTGAAAAATCACAGAGGAGGAGGAAACAATGTGAGTCGTACTTCAGTTCGCAAGCCTGGCCCACATCTTTTCTCCCTGACATGCTTTGATTGGGCAACGCCATCCAAGTTCATGGTTTCAATCAGTCGCACCTACGCACCTGGCTCTCCTCGTGGCTTGATGGGCCCTTCAAACTCCCCTTATCCCCTCTGACTCATCAGTTTCTCCCCTCAACCAAGCCCCACCTGGCCTCTCTCTTTTCATGGTGACACCACTCAACTCACCCAGGACAAACCCCAGGGTCATTGCTCATTCCTCCTTCTCTTGTGTGGTCTGTTGGCAATGAGACAGCTCCTGGAGGGAGAAGGCAGGTCCTGGGACCCACAGTCTATTCACCAAATATCTGGGAACTGAACTACTTCTGTCCCTCTCTGGTCTAATAACACCAGCATTCTTCTAAACGCAGGCATCAGGATGTCCTCTCAGACCTTACTCCCCCCATCACCCCAACTCACCCCTGAGCCCCTACTCATTCCAGCCGCTCACATTCTCTGGAGTTCACCCCTCCTCTCTCCCTCCCATGCTTGGCCTCTGTCTGGGCCATCTTCATGCTCCTGCTGGCCCTGACATTGACCTCACTGATGACATTGTCCTCACTGATGACATTGACCCTTCCCTTCAAGCCCATCCTTCTCAGCATAGACCGCACTGCTCCCTGACTTAAAATCTCTCCTCATCTGTGGGACAAAATCCAAACTGCCTACGTTTGCACACTGAGCTCCCCATTATGTGACACATAGATGAAGACTATTCTTTTGCCTTTGCTCCTCATATTCCTATGTGACCTTGAGGAAGTTACTTAACCTCCCTGGGGCTGGAGTCATCACACCATAAAATAAGGAAAAAGGACTAGCTCTGCAGGTGCCAGGTAGTTCTGGGATGCTGTGATGGGGGAGGGGTACGGGTTCACCCTCACAGTCAAAAGGCTTTATTAACTGCCTCAGTGTCGGACTCTTTACACCCTGAAGACTGACCTGGGTTTTCCTAGAGAGCACCAATAACAATAGGTGCCCAGAGGCTAAATCCATTGAAAGTCCCTCATTTATATTGAACACCAGTAGGAGAAAGGTGAGGGTTCAGGTGTGAGGAAGGAGCTGTAAAACTGAACAAATTGCCTCTCACCACCCAATCCTAACTTTTTGCTTCACTCTTCACGTGAATAAGTGCCTGTGTCTCTGGCAGTAAATAAAATACCACTTATGGTACCTGCTTATCCTGAAGGGAAGGATCCCATCTCTGAGCAATGCTGTTTGGGTTGCCAACCCTTTGGTTTAAGGCTCATGATCGCTAAATAAGCCCGTACCTCTCTCAGATAGTGCGTCATGAACCCGTCAATGATCCCGTCCTGTTCCAGTCCTATGATGAGGTTCACCACGCTGGTAAATCCAAAAACCGCATACACTACAGCAAAGAAAGCAGCCGTTTAAAAAGCTGTAGCTCGGGAGACGATGCCTGGCATTTGCCAGGAATGATTTCCTTTAATGTTTTCCAGAAGACACTGTGGAAACACGGACTTGGCAAGACACATTGCCAACATGGACTAACAGAACATACCTCCTGTGCACGCAGCTGGATCTCTGCCTGCGTCACGGGGCTCCCCCTCACCGCTGAGGGGGCACTCGCCAGGGGGTAGAAGATGATGAAGGCAGACAATGATGGTCCCAGAGGGTTCTACCAGGCTGCCCCTACCCATCCTCCCCTCCCTCCATGTGCTGCCAGGGCCACACCCATACCCCACCTGGGCGGCGGGAAGAAAACCATTAACCAGTGGCCAAGGAAGCACAGAATAATGTGCTCAATGATTACCAAGCAGTCCGACTCACAGGGCATCCAACATGCTTGCTTTATCGCTCACTGGAGATCCTAAAAACAGACCGCGGCTGACAGGCAAGTGACAGTGACTTTAAGAAGAAAGGCGAGTGATGTTTAAAAAGGATACAAGATGGTACTAGTGAATATTGAAGAAGGAAAGCCATAACATCTTAGAGAATCTCACTGAGGCTGTAAGAACCTTCTCAATGGGCTTAAAATTACCAGCCACAGGAGTTCCCGTCATTGTGCAGTGGAAAAGAATCCAACTAGGAACCATGAGATTGAGGGTTCGATCCCTGGCCTCACTCAGCAGGCTAAGGATCCAGCATTGCTTAACTGTGGTGTAGGTCTCAGACGCAGCTTGAATCCCACGTTGCTATGGCTGTGGTGTAGGCTGGCAGCTGTAGCTCCAATTCGATCCCTGGCCTAGGAACCTCCATATGCCATGAGTGTGGCTCTAAAAAGCAAAAAAAAAAAAAAAAAAAGCAACAAATAGCTCAGAAGTAATAATTTTTAAACAGTGAGTGATCAGATTTAATGGTGGCAGTTTGTCAATAAAGCTGCATTTCTTTTCTTTTTAGGGCCGCACCCACGGCATATGGAAGTTCCCAGGCTAGGGGTCAAATTGGAGCTACACTTGCTGGCCTACACCACAGCCACAGCAATGCAAGATCCTGGCTGCATCTGTGACCTACACCACAGTTCACAGCAACACTGAATCCTTAACCCACTGAGCAAGGCCAGGGATGGAACCCGCAACCTGAGAGATACTAGTCAGATTCATAACCTGCTGAGCCACAAAGGGAACTCCTAAAGCTGAATTTTCAAGTTGTAACAAATCAGTGTCCAACTATGTGACCGGCATGGATAGTAAAAAAATCTGACAGTGACTATAAGAACTGCTGTGAAAAAAGAAATGGAGAGGAGAATGGGGGAGGTTGATTCACAGAAAAGGAAGCTGGCCTTGCCCTGAGTCTACAGCCAGCAGTGCAGTGTTTACGTTTTCCCCAGAAGGAAGAAAGAAGTCCCGAATGTTTCCTGCCCTGCAGACCCTGCCTTCGTGCCTCCTTGTAGGCCTTTGGTCCAGATTTCGCTGACAGTGATGAGCCGTCAGAGGATCAGCCACTGTTTGTCCCCCAGGAGAGGAGGCACTCAGCACACGATCATTCAACTGTCCTACCAGCAGTCATCGATGCTGTGTCAGCGATGACAAGGACAGTCTCTGCCCTCCAGGGGCAGAGGTCTGGCCTACAGCCTGGCCCTGAGGCTGCAGTGACAGAGGTAAGGATAGAAGGTTGAAGGTTAGAAGCAATGGGTCTCAACCCTGAGGAACTGCAAAGCACATACGTGCGGCTAAGTGTGGGCTCTATGGAACGGGGAGGGCTGGCAGGGAAAATGACAGCAGGAGACCAGTCTGCAAAGTGGGGAGTGGCCGGATCAAAGGCAGGTGGAATAGGAACCAAAAAAGGACTCAGGCCCTGAACTCAGGCAGGCCCAGTGCATCTACCGACTGGCTGTCAAGTCTTAGGTAAGTTACATCATGTCTCTAAGCTTTGGAGTTTTTTATATGCAAATTGGGAAAAATTAGTTACTTACATTTTCTTTCCCTCCCCTCCTTTGCCAAGATCCACCAAGAATATTCCATAAGACATTGACAATGGGCTCAGCCATATGGTGTGCTCTGGCCAGCAGAATGTGTGTGGAAGTGATGGTGGCCAGCTCCAAGTCAAGGCCTTACATGGCATTGCTCTTTTCCCACAAGCCCCTCTTGTGCCTCTGTATCTGCCATGCTTTGGGGAGCTGCTTGTCCAAGAACAGGGAGACACATGGAACAGCTCTGAATCAGACCCACAGCCTGAAGCAGAGCAGCCCCAGCCAACCTGCAGACCCATGAGCAAGGACAGTAAACGTTTATAGCCAAGACAAGGAAAGAATCTAAGAGTCCATCAGTGGATGAATGGATAAAGGAGACTGTGGTATTTTATACAATGGAATATTATTCGGCCATAAAAAAGAAGGGAAATTCTGCTCGCTGCAACAACACAGATGGACCTTGAGGGCATTGTGCTAAGTGAATAAGTCAGAAAAATACTGCAAAATCTCACTCATTGGGAATCTAAAAAAGTTGAACTGAGGAGTTCCTGCTGTGGCACAGTGGGTTAAGAATCCAACAGCAACCATTAAAAAAAACAAAAAGACAACCCACAGAATGGGAGAAAAATTTTGCAAACGACTCAACTGACAAAGGTTTAATCTCCAAAATGTACAAACAACTCATACAACTCAACAACAAAAAAACAAAACAACCCAATTGAAAAATGGGCAGAAGACCTAAATAAACATTTCACAGATGGCCAGCAGGCACATGAAAAATGCTCAACATCACTAATTATTAGAGAAATTCAAATCAAAACTACAATGAGGTGCCACCTCACACCAGTTAAAGAGTGGCCATCATTGGAGTTCCCTTCGAATCTGACTGGGAACCATGAGGTTGCGGGTTCCGTCCCTGCCCTTGCTCAGTGGGTTAAGGATCCAGCGTTGCTGTGAGGTGTGGTATAGGTTGCAGATGCGGCTCAGATCCTCCGTTGCTGTGGCTCTGGCGAAGGCCAGTGGCTACAGCTCCGATTCGACCCCTAGCCTGGGAACCTCCATATGCCATGGGAGCAGCCCAAGAAATGGCAAAAAAAGACCAAAAAAAAGTGGCCATCATTAATAAGTCAACAAATAACAAATGCTGGATAGGGTGTGGATAAAAGGGAACCCTCCTATGCTGTTGGTGGGAATGTAAATTGGTACAACCACTGTGGAAAACAGTAGGGAAGTACTTCAGAAAACTAAATATAGAACTACCATATGATCCAGCAATTCCACTCCTGGGCATATATCCAGACTAAACTTTCATTGAAAAAGATATGCACCCGTATGTTCTCTGCACAATTCACAATAGCCAAGACATGGAAACAAGCCAAATGCCCACATGGATAAATGGATTAGGAGGATGTGGTGCATATACACAATGGAATACTACTCAGCCATTAAAAAGGACAAAATAATGCCATTTGCAGCAACATGGATGGAACTAGAGGCTCTCATACTGGGTGAAGTTAAGTCAGAAAGAGAACGACACCATATGATATCACTTATATGTGGAGTCTAAAATATGGCACAAATGATATATCGACAAAACAGAAAAGATCATGGACATGTAGGACAGACTTGTGTTTGCCAGGGGGAGGGGGGTGGGATGGACTGGGACTCTGGGGTTAGTAGATGAAAATTCTTGCATTTGGAGCGGACAGACAATGAGATCCTGCTGTATAGCACAGGGAATTCTATATCTAATCACTTGTAAGGGAGCATGATGGAGGATAATGTGAGAAAAAGAATGTATGTATATGTATGACTGGGTCACTTTGCTGTACAGCAGACATAGACAGAACATTGTAAATCAATCATAATAAAAAACATCTTTAAAAAAGAATCCAACTGCATGGGCTCAGGTTGCTGCAGAGACACAGGTTCCATCCCCTGCCTGGAGCAGTGGGTTAAAGGACCCAGCAATGCTACCGCTACAGCATGTGTCACAGCTGCTGCTCAGCTTCAGCCCCTAGGCCAGGAACGTCCATGTGATGTGGGGGGCGGGGGGGGCTTAAAAAAAAGACACAGAGAATAGATGGATAGATGCCAGGGACTGGAGGGATGAGGGAAATGAGAAGATATCAGTCAAAGGGTACAAACTTCTGCTTATAAGAGGTATACATTTTGGGGGAGCTAATGAGCAAAAGGGTGACTGTAGTTAATGATACCGAATTGTATACTCAAAAGGTGCTCCAAGAGCAGATCTTAAATGTTCTCATTACACACACACAATGGTAATTATGTGAGGCAGAGGAGTTTAAGGAGAATAACCTCATTGTGGTAATCATTTCACCATCCGTAAGTATCAAATTATCCCTTGTACACTTTAATCTTACACAATGTTATACGTCCATTATATCTCAATAAAGCTTATATGTTCGTTGCTGTAGTACACCAAGAGAAGCAGCACTACTAAAGCAGAAACAAGATGAATACAATGCCCAGCGAAGTTCCCAACAGAAGAAGCTCTTGAAGGCCAGGAGAAGCTCTGCTGGAGGCAGGCAGCATGGCACGAGGAAGAGCATGGGTTTGGGGGGGGTCAATGCCGTCTCATCGACTACATGGCCTTGAGTGCGTTTCTTAGGCCTCTGAGCCAGATTCTTCATCTGTACAGGGGGGATGTTTGTGGTGATACTGCTCATGTACTCAGAGTCATGCCAGGCACACCACAGGTGCTCCAGCAGGGGTGGTTTTACTTATATTACGTACATGGGTATCTTGCCAGGCAGTGGTCTAAACACTTTACCAACAGCGAATGTTTGTACCGACCCTCCATGGTAAGAACTATGATCTTCCTCATTACACAGCTATGCAGACTGAGGCGCTGAACAGCTAAGTGCCATGCCAGGGGGAGGGAGCTGCAAGTAGCAGGCTGAAAGCAGGAAGCCAGAAAGGAGCTGGTACAAGAGCTGAGGTCAAGGGTCAGAGCATGGCTGGACACAGGGGCAAGGAACAGGGGGTGTTCTGCCTGGCCCTGGCAGTGACCCCCCTTCTACCATGATCCCAGATGGGAGAGGGTGGGGTCCACAGCGTGGGAGAAGCATTAGCTTGGAGGGGGGGCTACGTCTCATGGACATCCTCCCACACTTCCCAACACTTTAGCCGTGGGCTCAGAGCATTCACAGCCACAGAAGCAAAGTGGTGGCGGCCCAGGCATTGTGCTGTAAAGTGGACGTGAACGGTTTCCTTCCCATGAAGACGTACCGTAAAACAGTGGGTCCCGGGGTGGTTTTCTTTTGACGAGGACACGAGCCAACAGGGCTACTAGGAGCAGGATGAGGGCAGCAACCCCTACGATTGTCCAGGAACTGCAACGACCAGAACAGGGAAGTGGTCACTTATCAAAACACACACACGGGTGCATGGAATTTCCTGACTATGGAATGCATTCTCTCCCAGCTCTGCCTCAGCCTACACCTCAAGCACTGTGAAGTCAGTGAAGTTTATCTGCAGTACTTGGGCCCCTCCAGGCCGCCGCTGTGACTTTCAGGGACCAGAGCAACCAAGTCCTCACTCTCCCATCATCCTGCTCACCTGCACCATCAACGCGTCTGAGCTCCCTCTGCCGTTGTCCTGCTGCTGCTGTTCCCCCACCCCCACCCCCACCCCCTCACCCCTCCACCATCCTCACCTCCATCCCCGCCCCTGCTCCTCCAAGCCCCTGTTCCCAGGGGCTGACAGGTCTTAACCGCAGGATCTGCCTCCTCCCTCAGGGAACCCTGACCTGGAGTTCCAGGGAGCACGCAGCAGTCACACACGCCTTCTAAGAGGATAAGGAGGAAGGGCCACAGGCCGTGCATATAATCCAAGGGCAGCACACGAGGCCCATCCAAGGAGACTGAGCCAGACCTAAGGCCAGAATGAAGGCAGCCCCTACACCCAGGAAACGAAGCCAGCATCCAACCCCATGCCCAGGAAAACAAGGCGAGGCTAGGATGGACACAGCCCCTGGACTTTCTCCTGGGAAAGGGTGTGGCACCGAGAAGACCAGGGGCCAAAGCCCCTCCTCAGCAGAGCAGCACAAGGACACGAGGCTCAGTGGAGCTAGCGGTCAAGAGACCAGGGTTCTAATACCTACTCTGCCACTGCCTAACTGTGTGACCTTAGGAAAGCCATGTCATTCATCATCTGTTCATTTTATGTATGTATGTATGTATTTGTCTTTTTTAAGGCCGCACCCGCGGCACATGGAAGTTCCCAGGCTAGGGGTCAAATCAGAGCTGCAACTGCTAGCCTATGCCACAGCCTCGGCTCTGCAGGATCCTTAACCCACTGAGCAAGGCCAGGATCGAACCCACATCCTCATGGATACTAGTCGGGTTCGTTACCACTGAGCCACAATGGGAACTCCATCACCATCTGTCTATTAATTTAAAAACATACTGAGGAAAAATGGGTTGCACACCCCTATGTAGCAGGCTCTATGGTTGAAAAAGAAAGGTCCCTGTCTACAGGAAGGGACCTATCTCAATGGGTTCTGAACTCTCTCACCCAGAAGGTCACCTCCAGTCCCACAGAGATGTTTTCTCTCTCACATCTCCACCAACAGGGCATCCGGTTCTAGACAAAGCACTGCCTGGCTCACTCCCATGGCCTGCTACCCTAGGGCCTCCTCAGGGGCCCTTGAGAGCTGCTGCGAGCACCATGACGCTGAGAGGCCTCCATGCCATCACAGAGGACCTTTGGATAACTCTTGTCATTGGCCCTGGGACTTCTGGAAATTACCCTTCTCCAACCACAGACTCCACAGCCCACCCACATCTACCAAGAGCTGAGGGACAAACCCACGCTGACATTCATTCCACACACCTACAGCTAGAGTGGGTACTAGGCACGAGTCAGAACTCTCCCCCAATGTCAGAGAGCTCAGTCAGGATCCCTCTGCTTGTAAGTACATGGGCCCCAAGGAGACTGGTCACAGGTCCAGGGAAGCTTTATCCCCAGGACCTCACCCCAGGCCCCACTTAGAGTCCGGGAGTGGGTGTGCTGGGCCTCAGCAGTACCCAGATCTCCAGATGCCACCCCAGATCTACAGAATCAAAATACTTTGGGGGTGGGAGTTGGAAACAGGCAACTTTTTTTTCAAGACTCCTGGATGAGTATGACACAGAAAGTTTGCCTGAGCCCCCCCCCCCCCCGCTAAGGGGTTCAAGAACTGATGGATGAGTGAGGGAAGGGAGAAAAGGGAGAGGAGGAAGGGAAGGAGAAATGACGGATGGATGGGTGGAGGATGGATAGTGGATGGGTGGAAGAATGGATTGTGGATGGTCATGGACAGATGCATGGACAGATGATGGATGGTCAATGGCGGATGGATGGATGGATGGTGGATGGATGGATGACACAGTTCTATGGTAAGAATGAAGACGACCGTGTCAGTGTCTAGGTAAGAGACTGAAATAGGTTTCCAGTGGTGGACCCCAGCAGATGTTCTGGACTCCTCCTGTAGGGATGAGCCAAAGGAGGAGAGGATGGAAGAGGAAGCTGATGTGGATCAGGAACATGATGCTGGGCGAAAGCATCCTGTGAAGAGGGCAGAGATTAGGTGTGCTCTGTAAGCTGATAGACATTTTAATCACAGCTGTAGGCAGGTAGTGGCCAGGAGACCAACCCCCATCCCTGCTCCGACCAAGGACCTAGGCTGACAGTCAACACCCTCACACAGCTGGTGCTCTTCTGGGCTATGAGAGAGCAGGGCAAACTGGTTCGTGGTGTCCTTTCACACTCCCCCCCTCTAGGGGAGTGGAGGACAATGAAGAGAAACTGGGGCAGCAGATCATCTGTGTCTCCCAGTGCAGTCAAGCTCAGGACCTGCTCGGAACAGGGAGAAATGGATCCAGCAGGGAGGAGGGGTGGGGAGGAGGGGTGAGGGCTGCGACTAACCCAAGGGTGGAAGAGCTGTTGGTCTTGGGATGTGCATGTTGGGGTGGGGGTAACTGATGCCCTTCCACAAACAGACAGCTGCTGAGAGGGGTCAGATATGGATGAGTGTGAGCAGAATGCGTGGGGTGTGTGGTGTGAGAGAGAGAGGGGGAGAGAGGTCCCAACCTCTTCCTGACCCCTTGACTTAATTTGCTTTTTCTGTTTTTCAGGCTTTCGGGAAAGGTCTGGTGGGAAGGGAGCTTCCACTAATTCAACGAATGCCAACCTAACAGGATAACCACTGGGTTACAAGGCCCTGGGCTGGGCAGGACAATACTAAGCAGAGCTACGCCCAGGGAAGGTAAGTTCTGAACCTAGGAAAGTAACTCTTATGGGAAAAGCACAACCAAACGCTTGATAGATCACATCTGTTTGGAGGGAGTCTGGAAGAGGGAGAGGTGGCATTTTGCCGTGAGTTATAAAGTCCAGGTGTGGCCTCACCAATCAACATCAGGGAGGAAGGCATTCTGGGCAGAGGTGACAGTGGGAGCAATGGCGAGGAGGCAGGGAAGTTAACGAGGTCCAAGGGGCGCAGAAGAGTCCAACATGGCTGAAGCAGCAGCGTGGCGGGCGGGGCTGGGGGGCTGAGGCAGAAATGCCCACTGGGGCACAGGAACACCCGTGGGAGGCTTTGCCGCGGTCTGGGTCAGAGAGGGCCAGGGCTGGGAAGGGGGAAACAGATGCTAGCCTAGCCGGGGAATTATGCTGCTGGGGACAGTGGGAGGGTGGGAAGGAGGGAGAGGAGAAAGAAGAGGGAGGAGTCAGATGCTCCTTGAATTTTAACCTGCAGGAGGATGGGAAGCATGTTTGGAACCAATGATTCAAAACTCCGCAGGGCTCAGCAAATGTGTTCAACAATACACCACGATACATAATTCAGTGTGGACTCAGCAAATGCCATCACCATCCTCCCCCTGGTTGAGGCCAAAATCTCAGAGTCATCCTCAGATCCTCTCCAAGCCATGCAATCCTTCCATAAGCTTTGCCGCCCTCCCTCCCAAATACCCCCACACCCAGTCATGTCCCTCTCCTTGTGCTGCTCCCTGTTCCCCTACCCAGAAAGCTCTGTCCCCGCATCTTCCTGCAGCTCATGTCACCTCCTCCAAGAAGTCTTCCCTGACCACCTGTGCCCCCTCGCAGTCACTCTTTCCTGATGCCTCATTTTACATGTTGAGGTCTGTCTCATCACGTGCCTCCCCCATCCCTTGTGGTTTGTTCAGAGCTAGTGCCCCAGCACTTGGAACACTGCCAGGCATATAGTATATACTCAAATTTTTTTTTTTTGTCTTTTTAGAGCCGCCCCACGGCATATGGAGGTTCCCAGGCTAGGGGTCGAATCACACCACAGCCACAGCAACACCCGATCTGAGCCATGCCTGCGACCTGCACCACAGCTCACAGAAACACCAGATCCTTAACCCATTGAGCGAGGCGGCCAGGGATTGAACCTGCATCCCCATGGATGCTAGTCAGATTCATTTCCACTGAGCCACAACAGGCACTCCTGTACTCAAATATTTGTTGAACTGTCCATAATGCCATTTTAGAAGAGCAGAGTCCCCCATGCACTATATTCACAAACATGTAACATTCACTACTCAGAGATACTTCTTCCACGAGTTGTGCTCCAAGACTGGGTCAGACTGAAGGCAGTCACTGCCCATGCCCAGGGAGCACTCAGTATGGATGGGTGCCCTCTGGATAAGGCCGTTAGTAAGTGGTGGCCCCAGCAGGGAAGGAGGAGGAAGTCACCGCCCTGTGGGCAGACACTTTTCCACAGCCTAAAGGTCTGGAGGGGGTTTGCAGCATACAGACTGATGCAATTTCCTTAGCACCAACTGCTATGGGAAACATAACAGGTTACTTCCTCCGCTCCACAGACAGCAAGGAACATCAGCAGGGACGGAGGCCTGGCCCCTTTCCCACTGCCCAAGCAGGCCCGCCACTGTCTGGTGCCATTGGTTGGCCAGGGATCCCCTCATACAGGAGAGACAAGGTTTGAACCAAACCCATATGCTGCCTCCTTCGGCCTCACCCATTTCCTTAGCATGCACCTGCCTCTCTGCCCTACTCCTCCTCCTACACTACAAGGCGCCCTTCACTGTCTTTTTGGATCCTGACAATAAGATGCAAATATAGGCCATTTGACAGACCAGAAAACTGAGGCCAGGCCATAAGGTTAGTGTCAAAGCCAGGCCTAGAACCCAGGTCTTTGCCAATTCATTCTGGGCTATTTCTGCTTGTCATTCACAACAGTTTCTAAAATTAATAAGAAATGACAAGTATGTGTGTGTCCATACATGGAAACGTTCCTGCCAAAAGAGGCATGGCCCAAGGTAACACAGTCAAGCTCCTAGTTGTTGGTGTGTGTACGGCCCCCACCCCTCCCCCTGGGCACTTCAAGGGCAGGGGCATTGCCTTATTGACCTCTGTAACCCCGGATACCTGGCACGGTGCTGGCACAGAGCGGACGCCCAGCACTTGGCCCTAGAATTGCGCCGAATGTCAAGGATGCCAGCCTGAGCAAGGACCCCGGCCCGCGCTACTCAGGGCGCCTCCCCTCCTCCGGCCGGCCGCCAGGAGCCCTAGAGGCCGCCGAACCTCTGCCCTGCAGTTTGCGGCTCAGCCCCATCCGGAAAGTTACTGGGGCTCCTGCCGCGCCGACCCCCGCCGCGCGCGCCCACTCACTCGTGCTGGGCCGCCAGGTGGTTGAAGACGTAGGTGACCGGGATGGCCGAGAGGGACAGCACGAAGACCCCAGTGGCCGCCGAGGCACTCATCGCCGCTGCCGCGCCGCTTGCCCTTCACCGCATCCCGCGCGGGCGCCCCGCCCCAGCTTCCGGCAGCGCCCGCGCCCCTCGGCAGTGCCCTTCGAGGCGCCCCGCGCCGCGCCGCGTCCCGCCCCGCCCCGCGCGCCCCCCGCGCCGCGCCCTCAGCAGCGCCCCCTCGGCGCGCCCGCCCGCAGCCGCCGGGTACGCAGGGCAGCGGCGCAGTTCCCGGAGGCGTCCCAGCGGTCCTCCAGCCCAGGGGCGCTGGGACTCCGCCGCGGGCGAGGGGCGGTGCCGAGGAACCGCGACAGCCCCCTGCCGGGGGGACAGGTGCCCCCGGAGGCGCGCGCTCTGCGGGAAGGCGGAGGTCCGGGAGACGGGCGCGGGGCCCGGGAGACGGGCGCAGCGGGCAGCTTGTCATCGACGACCTGGACAGGCTCTGGGCCGAGCTGCGGGCCAGCAGAAGGTGGAGCCAGACCCGGGGGTGTCACAGCGGGAAGGGCCCGGGAGCTCATCCACGTGGAGAACCCACGGCGGGGGGACGGGATAGGATACACGATCCCGGAACTTTGGAACCTGTGTGCGGAAGCAGCCAAGAAGGGCTCCTGCGCACAGTCTGAATCCCGGTTTAAACTCAGGCTGCTCACTCAACCAGCTGATGACCCACCTTGGTCAAGCGCTCAATGTGTTATCTTTCCCCTTCTCTACCAAATGGAGATAACACCCATCAGTGTGATTGTGGGATCCATGAGGCGCTCGCCTCCTAGTACTATCACCTGCACTTCCCACTTTCTAATTGGAACTGACGCTCAGAGGAATACAATGATTTAAGAGACTAGAATGCCATTTATTTCTACTCTCGGTAGCGTTCCTGGAAGCCAGCTTACCACCAGCCTGCAGGTGCTAGGCCATACAGGGTACAAGGGCCGGAAGGGAAGTGGCTTTAAGAGAACAGCTTAAGCAACCAAGGGAAGCGCATGTCGTTAGTGATCTTACAACTACTAGCAAGCTGAAGACACCATTGGGCTCTCTTTTCTAGTAGCCACATAAAAAAGTAAAAAGACAGAGGTAATTTTCTTTTTTAGGGCTGCACCTGGGGCATATGGAAGTTTCCAGGCTAGAGGTCAAATCAAAGCCACAGCTGCCGGCCTACACCACAGCCACAGCAACACAGTATCTGCACCGTCATCTGACCTACACCCCAGCTCACGGCAGTGCCTGATCTTTAACCCATTGAGTGAGGCCAGGGATCGAACCCATGTCCTCATGGATACAAGTCAGGTTCTTAAGCCGCTAAGTCAAAACAGGAACTCCTGAAACTGATTTTAATAGTGTATTTTATTTAACACAATATAGTGAAAAGAGTCATCATTGTCAAAGATATTAATAGGATAATTTATAACCTTTTTAAAATACTAAATCTTAAAAGTTTTTTTATATTTTTGTATTTTACACTTAAAAGGATAATTCATTTCAGCCTAGTCACATTTCAAGTGCTCAGTAGCCACATGTGGTCAGTTGCTTCTGTATTGAGCATCACAGCCCTAGACTTATTCCTCCTTATCATATCAACCTGGCTTCCATTATGTTCTCTGCAACTGTAAGAATGGATATGATAATTAAATCATTAATAAACTTACTCAAACATTCTCAGAGGATCTACCATGATTCCAGCATTGTTCTGAGAAGCGATCACACAAAGATGAATTACAAATACATCTTGCCCATGAAGACCACAGCCTAGTGTGAGAAAAACGTGTAAACAGTTAGCATGCAAGGCTATAAAAAATTTATGTACAAAGTGCTGTAGGAACTACCAATTCTGTCTGGAGGAGTCAAGAAAAGCTTCAGGGAGGAGGGGAGTCTTTAGACCAGCCTTGCAAACAAATAGTAGCTGTCCAAGCAGACAAGGAATAGTGGAGTTTTCCAAAAAGTGGAAACAGCACGTGGTAAAGGCAAAAATTTATGAGAGAGCATGTCACTTGATGAACCTCAAGTTGTTTGCTCTGGTTGGAAATCCTAGGGTGTTGTGTATGAGAGGAGCTGGTGGGAAGTGAAGATGGGGAGGTGATCAGGGGCTCAACCTCAGAAAACCTCAAGGGCAGGAAGAATTCGAGATTTACAAGTGGCAGGAGAGCCTGACTTAGAGTAACATCTTTAAAGCTCTGCCTGGCAGCTGAGGGGGACCATAGTTCAGAAAGAGGAGTCATGGGACACAAGAAGATCAATTAGGAGCCTTATTCTAGCAAGAGATGCCGAGGACCTGAACCAAAGTGATGGCAGTGAGGGGCAGGGGCAGGTGTGAAAGATCTGGATAGGAATTGTAGGAGGAGAGAGTTGGAAGGAGGGGTTGAGGTTGAATTTGGTTTTGGATATGTTGGATTTCCAGTATCCGTGGGGCTCCCGGAAGGAGCTGTCCTATAGGCAACTGGGGATACTAGTCCTTAGCACCGAGATAGGCACAGGCTGCAGATACAGATCTGGTGGCACCAGCTTAGACGTGTAGCTTAAAACAAGGAAATGAATTCAGTGTCCCAGGAAGAGGGTAGAGTCGAAGAGCATGCTAACAGAGACCACCTGAGAGGGATTGGTGAGCATTTCCATCAGCAAAGTGGCACAAGGGCATCTGAACTCAAGGGCAGAAGCACCCTACATCCCAGACCTGTGAATGCTCCCTAGGAATCTGCAAGGGACCTGAGGGCTATAGCAAAGCTTTGGGGGTACTTTGGTATACATATTGGAGATGATGTAATTTGGCTAAAAACCATTCGTCTTAATGCTGAAAACATGAGCAGTCAGAATGCTTATAGTGGAGAAGACAATTTGATAGAGACACACTCCAGGCTTGGGGGAGGGGACAAACCCAGTGACTATAATCTCATTCTCCAGCACTGCAGTAGTCTGCAAATTATAAAAGAATTTCATCAACATTATCTCCTTTAATCTTCACAAGAGTTCTCTGAAGAATATGGAGTGATTTATGGATGAAGAAACTGGGGCTCAAAGAGGTTCAGCAACTTGCCCAAGGTCAAAGGGCTAAGAGAGGATGAACTTGAATGCAAGTCACTATGCCCTCAATGCCACGGCTGACCAGCAGCAAAACACCACACTGGGCACCTTAGAAACAGTGGATGGACATCCTACAGATTTGGCCAGTTGACTCTTTGCCTAGGAGGCTGAGTTCTCGAGCTCTGCTCAGTGCATATCAGTAATTATGGAGTTCCCATTCTCTTAAAAAAAAAAGAGGGGGTTGGATATGACCTAAAAGTCCTTCAGACAATAAAATTGTTTTGTTTTTGATTTTCAGGAGTTTTTGTTTGTTGTTTGTTTGTTGTTTTTGTTTTTGTTTTTTTAGGACCATCCATCTTGCAACCCATGAAGGCTAATATTGTAGCTGTGAAATTTGACTCCAACCTTCCTGGAAGCAAAATTAGACATGTGGAGGCCTGTGCACTGCCCATTCCCTGGTGAGAAAGACAGTGTTTGGTGTGTTGATTCAAAATAATTGATTCATGGGGGATTAAACTGAAGAGCCCTTGACCGTGCCTGATTCTGCCATGGTGGGGAAGTGAAAGCAAAACTGAGAACTTGGTCCTGTAGGAAGTAGGAACTAAGGAAGAACGATGCTAGGCAGGGAGCACAGAGTGAGGCTCTTCTGGGAGCGCAGAGAAGCCATCCCACTGTTCACTCTCTAGCCACAGCCCTTGGCTCTCTTCCCGTCATCACATGCTTCAGCTTTCCACCTCTTTCTTCCTTCCTTCCTCTCTCTCTCGCTCTTTTCCTTCATCCATCCATCCTTCCTTCCTTTTCTTTTCTTTCTCATATTGTAGCTGATTGACAATATTGTGTTAGTTTTCGGGTGTAGAGCAGAGCATTTCAGTAATTTTTGCAGATTATATTCCATTATGGGTTATTACAAGACATTGGTTATGACTCCCAATGTATACTCCAATACAGTATATCCTTGTTGCGTATCCATTTTATATAGAGTATCTTGTATCTGTTAATCCCATACCCCCAATTTGTCTCTCCCCATTTCCCTCTCCCATTTTGTCAACTTTTTTATCTTTCTGACAAAACTGTATCTGTGTTCTCCTGAAAGGGTGGACACTCTAGATAAATGTGCAAAGAACAATCAAACAGATTGATCTGTAGGTGTATAGAGACAGAAAAATGACCTGAGAGTGACCAAGGCAAGGGTGATGCACTTAAGTAGGTAGGTTACCAAATCCTATCCAGAGAAGGGACCAGAGAGTGACCAGTCCACTCAAAGAAACATTGTTATCTTAAACACTAAGTTACATTAAACACTGGCTTTGCATTTGGCCATGAATACCTGATTTGTATTAATATGCTACCATGCTTAACATGGATATTTTTGGGCAGCACCAGGCACAGAGCAGATGCTCAATAAATGCTCACTGAAGGGAGAGGTAAAGTTAGCATGTAAAATATTTGTCAAAAAGTCTTGCGCAGCTGCTAGATGAGATCTGCACCATTGCCCTGGGTTTCCTAGCAACCAAAGAAAAGAGGGAAACATCATGGAATAACATTCGCAGTGTCCATAAGATAAAACAGATCAGTTGCTCAGAAGAACTCTTTCATGGCTCCTCTTAAAGGGAACACCATGTCATATAGTATGTCCTCAGCAACATTCCTACAACAAATATAGAATCTAACTCTGCCCAGTTGCCTCTCAGTGCATCTTCAATGCATGTGGTTGGCATATTCCAAGAGCCGCTCAGGGCAAAGGAGCCAAAAGAATTCCACGCAGATAAGCAACTCTCTGAAGGTTTGGCTTGGTTTAGTGATAAATTTTACAGTATCTAGGAGCTGGGGTGGAAATATCTTCCTGGCAAGCACACCCTCACTTCCAGCCCAAGCCTGGAGTAGACATCACTGATGATCACTGAAAGTCTTTCCCATGGAGACTGGACATCACATGCTAGACCTTCTCAATGGGGCACACCAATAGGCTTCTTCCCACTTGCCAGCTTAAATCAGTTTGCCAGCTCTGGTCAAAGGGTATTCGTGGATATCCTTCAGGCAATGTTCTGTGGATATTATTTCATATGATACCATTTTAGCATAAATGAGGCAATAGGGAGTTTGAAATTTGAATGGCTGGCAAGAGAGAAGAAACATTCTAAGTCGATAAGGGTAGAACATTATGGATTGGCAGGCAAACAAGTGAAGGGTAATTTGACATTCTTGCACAAAAAGGATGGGCCTGGGACAACCAAACCCAAGATTGCTGCATTGTTCAGACAGCTCCTGAGGTGTAACAAAAAGACCTCACATGTTAGGTTTCGGGTTAGACAGACCTGATTAGAGGTAAGGTAGAGGGACTTCCTTGTGTTTACTCTTCCTCTCCAAATTCTGATTCAAGGGTTAACATAAAAATAGGTAACATAAGAATAGTTAACATAATTACTCTAGAATATATAGACAACTTATACAACCCAACAGCAAAAAAGCCAATCAATCAATGGAAAAATGGGCAAAAGACCCGAATAGACATTTCTCCAAAGAAGATATACAGATGGCCAACAAACACATGAAAAAATGCTCAACATCACTGGTTATAAGAGAAATGCAAATCGAAACTACCATGAGATACCACCTCACACCAGTCAGAATGGCCATCATTAATAAATCCACAAATAACAAGTGCTGGAGGGGCTGTGGAGAAAAGGGAACCCTCCTACACTGTTGGTCGGAATGTCAACTGGTACAGCCACTATGAAGAACAGTTTGGAGATACCTTAGAAATCTATTCATAGAACTTCCATATGACCCCACAATCCCACTCTTGGGCATCTATCCGGACAAAACTCTCCTTAAAAGAGACACGTGCACCCGCATGTTCATTTCAGCACTATTCACAATAGCCAGGACATGGAAACAACCCAAATGTCCATCAACAGATGATTGGATTCGGAAGATGTGGTATATATACACAATGGAATACTACTCAGCCATAAAAAAGAATGACATAATGCCATTTGCAGCAACATGTGTGGAACTAGAGAATCTCATACTGAGTGAAATGAGCCAGAAAGACAAAGACAAATACCATATGATATCACTTATAACTGGAATCTAATATCCAGCACAAATGAACATCTCCTCAGAAAAGAAAATCATGGACTTGGAGAAGAGACTTGTGGCTGCCTGATGGGAGGGGGAGGGAGTGGGAGGGATCGGGAGCTTGGGCTTATCAGACACAACTTAGAATAGATTTACAAGGAGATCCTGCTGAATAGCATTGAGAACTTTGTCTAGATACTCATGTTGCAACAGAAGAAAGGCTGGGGGGGAAAATGTAATTGTAATGTATACATGTAAGGATAACCTGACCCCCTTGCTGTACAGTGGGAAAATAAAAAAATTATATAAAAAAAAGAATAGTTAACATAATTAACTGTCAATCTATACAGTTTTTAAAAACACTAAACAATACAATACTAGAAACAGGAAAGGGTACTCCTAGTAGACCAGAAATGTGAAGTGTACACAGAAGATTGTGGTAGCTGTACCCTTGTCAGTACTCATGCCCTTTGTCATTCCCAACCATACTCACTCTGGACTTGGCATGTGCCTTACTTGCTTTGGCCAATGGGAAGCATAATTTCAGCTGAAGCTTGTAAGCACTTGCCCATTGGAGTGTGTCCTCTTATGGTGGTCTTCCTCTCAGCCACCATGCTGTGAAGAGGCCCAAGCAGCCACCTGGAAATGCTAACACAGGGAAGAACCAAAACCCCTGGCTGTCAGCCGAGCTGAGATCCCAGCCAGTAGCCAGCCCCAACATGGAAGAAGGTTAGTTTTGACCTCCCAGCCATCCCAACATCAACACCACGTAAAGCAAAATTGCAATTAAGAGAATTGAGCACACTGGGATGCTTGAAAGGATCTCCCTGGACCAACAAAGTTTAAACAATATGGAGACTTACACATATTAATGTTCTCTGGCTCTAGTCACATTTATTGCTTCCTTGGTAACTAATATTTACATAGTCATAAAACTATGTGATTTAAAACTATGCCATTTAAAATTTTCTTTTTTCTTTTTTTTCTTTTCTTTTTTTTTTTTTTTTTTGGCGTTCCCATCCTGGTGCAGCAGAAACGGATCCGACTAGGAACCATGAGGTTTCGGCTTCGACCCCTGGCCTCACTCAGTGGGTTGGGGATCTGGTGTTGCCACGAGCTGTGGTATAGGTCACAGACTAGGTGTGGATCCCATGTTGCTGTGGTTGTGGTGTAGGCCGGCAGCTGTAGCTCCGATTGGACCCCTACCCTGGGAAACTCCATATGCCAAGAGTGCATAAAAAGCAAAAAAAAAAAAAAAGATGAAATAAAATAAAATATTTCTATTTTTGAAATAACTGTAGGTAGAACATGGAAAACTTGGAGTTACAAAATGAAATGTAACTCTTATAGACCTCTACCCTATAAGAATAATAGCTGTAAAAATTGAGGGGGCTGACAAAGATGAAAGTGTTTCAAATCTTTTTAAAAAGGAATAAAATTGAAATCCCCTCCCCAGCCTCATTCCTCTCCCTTCATTTCTAGAAGTAATAACTGCCCTGAAATTGGGGCATATCCAAGCCATATTTGTATACTTTCCTATACATGTAAACAACATCTTACTTTATACAACTTACATAAATCATAATAACATCCTTACATATTTTTTCACTTAACATTGAGTTTTGGAAATCCTCTGATTTTTATCCACTTGTTCATTCATTTTCATGCTTTTTTTTTGTTTTTTTTTTTTTTTTGCTGTCCCAGCTATGCACTTAAGAGACTCTTATATTTTAGCCAGTACATTTAGGTGGTTTTAGTGAGCATTTTAGATTATCTAGTCAGATAGCTCAAGACTTTATCTTGAAAAAGTTAAACTGTTAGGTGAGGCAGGGGCAGTGGAGAAAAGGCATATTCAGAAATGCCAGATTTCAAAAAATCTACCTCCCTTGAGCCTTTTCTCAGAAAGCTAACGGAGAATATGTTCCATCAAAACAAGGGAGTATGCAGTGCAGAAGATGTGGGTTCAGGAAGCAGGAACTCAAGTCCATGAATGAAGCTGAGGGATGATGGAGTGATAGCTGTGTGCGAACAGACCTGGAGAACAAGCTGTTCAGCTGAGGGTAGGAGAGAGGCAACTCCAGGAGAACTTGGTCTCCAGAAAAAGATGAAATTGTTACTAAGATATGAAAAACTCCGAAGTCTTGAGGTTGACTCAAACAACCTAATAGAAAGTCAATAGCTAGCATCAAAGCCTGGAAGAAAAAATCAGGAAATTCTAATGTAAGCTTGTTGTTTAGAAATATGAGGGCACAAGCAGGCATTGGAAAATGTTGCTTTCAGGGGCGGAAATCAGGAGTGGGGAAAAGGAGGGCAATCAATGGACTCATGTTTTCATTTTAAGTCTCATAAATCTATTGTTCAATACACGTGTACCTTGGATAAGAATAAATCAGTAGGAGTTCCCGTCGTGGCCCAGCAGAAATGAATCTGACCAGGAACCATGAGGTTGCAGGTCAGTGGGTTAAGGATCTGGTGTTGCTGTGAGCTGTGGTGTAGGCCAGCAGCAACAACTCTGATTAGACCCCTAGCCTGGGAACCTCCATATGCTGCCGATGTGGCCCTAAAAGGACAAAAAGAAAAAAAAAATTAGAAAAATAAAAAATAAAAAAAATAAATTGGTAAATAAAGTAAGTGTGATGGCATAATAGACAACATTCATTTCATGTTTGAGTTTTGCAGCAAAATCCAAGATCTTGTCTTGGATCAAGTATTCCAGAGATTAATTAGTTTTCCAAAGGCAGTTCTTGATCCTTTGATATTCACATCACCTTCTTTGAAGCACTTAGCCTGTTTTCATCCTCGTCCATTATTTCCTTCATTTGTTAACAGGTTTTATAGTCAATTTTTCATTTGTGAAATAGGCATTCTGCAACATCACTTCAATCACCTTCATGAAATTCCGTGACTCCAAAATCCTGGAGAAGCTGACTGACTACTGGATAAAAGCCGTTGACTCAATGGCAGAGGTAAACTTAACGGCTAATCCCATGGAGGCTGATTTCATAACTGACTGGTTTGTTAGTGAGTACATTGACTTTGCTGTTTTGCATAAACTCAAACTGTGGGGTCTAGACCAATGAATACTCAGACAGTAAGATTTCTGTTTATGGTAAAACTGACTGTCCCATCTTTCACATTCACTCCTCAGTCATTGGTTCACTACCTGCTTGATGTCTGGAGGAAAGGAAGTGGCAGAAAGGCAGGAAGCAGAAAGGAGAAATGGGAAGGAGAGAGAGAATGTGGGCTAAATCAGCTATATATATTATATAACCAGCCTCCAGGTACTGGAGAGCTCACTGTGGCCCTAACCAGACAATCAAATCTAAAACTCATTCATTCAATACACGTGTATTTATTGAATGAACATGATATGCTACATACTCTACTAGGCGCTGTGGTTATAAAAAAGGAAAGTGTGAGGAAGTGACCAACCCATTCCCAATCTACAGAGGGCTCAGACCTGTAAGCCAAGGATCGTAATCACAGTTGTGCTTGAGAAGGACAATAATAATAAGCATCAATAAGTACTGGGGAAAGAACGAAGCATTTAGCCAGGGCTTCTCAGAGGAAGTCATTTCTGAAAGACCTAGGCAGAGAAGGCATTGCAGAAGGAAGTTACCTACAACATATGGGAGGGAACAGAGGCTAAAATACCATGACACAATCTAGGAACTGCTAGCCAACCCCTGGGGTAGAGGAACTAGGGAAAATTTTAAGATGGAGAAGGACTGGTCAGAATGGCCATCATTAATAAGTCCACACATAACAAATGCTGGAGGGGGTGTGGAGAAAAAGGAACCCTCCTGCACTGCTGGTGGGAACGTAAGCTGGTACAACTACTATGGAGAATAGTATGGAGGTACCTTAGAAATCTATACATAGAACTACCGTATGACCCAGTAATCCCACTCTTGAGCATATACCCAGACAAAACTTTCCTTTAAAAAGACACATGCACCCGCATGTTCATTGCAGCTCTATTCACAATAGCCAAGACATGGAAACAACTCAGATGTCCATCGACAGATGATTAGATTAGGAAGATGTAGTATATATACACAATGGAATACTACTCAGCCATAAAAAGAATGAAATAATGCCAACTGCAGCAACATGGATGGAACTAGAGACTCTCATACTGAAAGAAGTAAGTCAGAAAGAGAAAGACAAATACCATATGATATCACTTACATCTGGAATCTAATATATGACACAAATGAACCTTTCCACAGAAAAGAAAATCATGGACTTGGAGAATAGACTTGTGGTTGCCAAGGGGGAGGGCTAGGGAGTGGGGTGGATGGGGCACTTGAGGTTAATAGATTCAAACTATTGCCTTTGGAATGGATTAGCTATGAGATCCTGCTGTGTAGCATTTGGAACTATGTCTAGTCACGTATGATGGAGCATGATAATGTGAGAAAAAAGAATATATACATGTATGTGTAACTGGGTAACCGTGCTATACAGTAGAAAAAAATGTATTGGGGAAATAATAATGAAAAAAAAAAGATGCAGAAGGACATGTTCAGGTTGGCCATTTTAGAAGCTTATTCTATTCAGCATGCGAAGTTGGAGGTGAAGGGGGGTGAAACAGGAGGCAAAGGGATGAGAAGAGTCGTAATCAAACAAGAAAAGTGAAATTGTCTTGAATAAGGGCAGCTACAGTGAGAGTAGAAAGAAGAGGCTAATTAGGAATAGAATCTACAGAGCTTGGTGATTAATTGGATGTGACTGGCATGAAGCAGAGAAGAATTTAGGAGTGACAGCTTGCTGGGGAGAAAAGGGATAGGGAATTAAGGGGACAAAGATACACTAGATGTATTGAAACCTATTGTGGTTTTTCTCTAGGGCCTAGAGACAGGGTCCTCCTTCCTTGTGCTGTTGCTGCCCCAATAAAATCAAATTTTATAAAGTAGGAGAGAAAGAACACAACAGTGCTGCATTTTCTATGTTGTGATCTGTTGAAACCAAAGGCTAAAATCAGACAGCCTGACACTCTTCCCACTTGACTGCCAGAATTTCAGCTGAATTTTTTTACAGCCACACCTGCAGCACGTGGAAGTTCCCAGGCTAGGGGTTTCAGAGCTACGACTGAGGCCACAGCCACAGCAACACTGGATCCAAGCTACATCTGTGACCTACACTGCAGCTCATGGCAACTCCAGATCCTTAACCCATTGAGCCAGGCCAGGGATCAAACTCACATCCTCAGGGAGGCTAGTTGGGTTCTTAACCTACTGAAGCCTCAGTGGGAACTCCTTGGCTGGGTTTTTTTTTTTTTTTTTAAGGTAGCAGCAATTTACTTCCTAAGGAGTTGAAGAAGTTTCCAGGAAAAGAGATGTCAACCCAGTATGATGTGTCTGTGGGACTCTAATAGGAGGTTTCTATTTGGATATCCAAGATAAGTTTTATGTTATTAAGAACGATCAAGAATGAAGATGTAGATTTGAGAATCACTAGCATTAGCTGAAATCATGGGCATATAAGAGATTATGCAGAATGTGTGGTTAGAGGGAAAAAAGAAGAGAGCCAAGGATGGAATCCTGAGTAAACCCCAAGGGTGAGACAGACAAGGAGCTTGTCATGTAGGACATTGAAAAGGAAAAGTTAGAGAGGTGAAAAATTGTAAAACTGCATCACTAATCCAGGCAAGGAGAGTGTCAAAGAGTAAGTAGTCAACAATGATGCCCAATGAGCCCAAATGAATAGACAAAGGAGGCTCATTATACTTGGACAATAGGAGATCTCCAGCAGCCTTAGAGGTGATCAGTGGGAGTGGGGGGCAAAGGCATCCTATCATTGCTTGACGAGAAAGCAGAGTGAATAGGAAGGAAAAAAAGGGGGGGGGACACTTTGAGGCTGACACAGGGTTGAGGGCCTTTTTCCTGATAGGGGAAACAGTTATATATTTGTACCAGGAAAAGGTACCAGTGGAAAAGGAGAGTAACCAGAGAGAAAAGAGAAGACAGATGAGCAAGATGGTAAGGGAATGAACCAAAGAGCAAAGGTGAAAAACTTAGCCTTGGAAAGAAGGGAGATTTCTGAGGCCAATGGGAGAAGAATTAGCAGACCTGGGAGTTCCCATAGTGGCTCAGCAGTAACAAACCCAACTAGTATCCATGAGGATGCAGGTTCAATCCCTGGCCTTGCTCAGTGGGTTAAAGGATCTGGCATTGCGGTGAGCTGTGGTCTAGGTCCCATTGGCTCGGATCCCATGTTGCTGTGGCTGTGGTGCAGCTGTAGCTCTGATTTAACCCCTCGCCTGGGAACTCCCATATGCCACAGATGAGGCCTGAAAAATGAAAAAAAAAATTTTTTTAATTAAAAAAAAAAAGAATAAGCAGACCTACTTATAGCTGGGTTGGTCTAGCTTCTGTTGAAACAAATGGGAAATGAATAGAGATGGGCAAAAATAAATGAAATGTGTTCATATAATCAGCCTGGTCTATATTTACTTTCCTGTAACTAGAGAGGCAGCATAGTCTAGTGATGTGGACTCTGAAACCCAGCCTGTGGCATTGAATTTCACTTCTGGCCATGACATGCTTTTTCGTGGAAGGTCATATTTATATCACTGCAGCAGAATCACAGCAACGTGCTCGGGCTCCATGGCTTATTTCAAAGATTCAAAATATGTGGGACAGATAATTCCAGCTCCTTAATGTCATTGGAGCCCTAATATTATTTTTATGAGCACGATAGCCGCCTTGATAATGTGGTGTAAACTGGACTCGTTTTAGTTATTGATCTCAGACCTGATTGCATCAAAAGAGTATGTGAGATAGCTAATACCACTGGAGAGGGAAAAGTACAACTGGAGAGGGAAAATAGATTAAAGGGGGAGCAATCACAGCTATGACAAAAATTTGAAAACCGTTCAGCCTCCACAGTAATTATAGAAATGTAAATTTGGAAAATGGGCACCCTCTACTAAATAACCTAAAGAAAGTCAAACGATTAAATCTATGTGGGGTAGACTTTAGAAAAATAGAAATTGCCAGTGAACACTTAAATTGATTCAGTTCTTTGAATAACTGCTAACATTAATTGATCATTTACTATACATCAGGAACTGTTTTAACGTGTAGTCATCTAATCTTCGCTTCCCCCTCTGAGGCAGTTTTGTCACTATTATTCTCTCCAGTTTCCAAATAAGGAAACAGGGTCACATGGTGAAGTAAATCATCCAAGCAGATCATGAAGCAAGTAAGCGGCCAAGCTGGGATTCAAATGACAGAGACTAACTTCAAAGCCCTTGCTCTTAACTAATGCTCTACCAGGACCCCTTTACATTCTTAAATCTTACTGAGCCCTTCTTGATAAAAATGCTGCACAAACCCACAGCTAACTCACTCAATTATAGAAAACTAAAAACATTTCCCCTAAGATCAGGAACAAGACAAGGATGTCTGCTTTCACTACTACTAGTTAGCAACACTATACAGGAAGTCCTATCCAGGGCAATTAGGCAAGAAGAAGAAATAAAATTATCCAAACTGAAAAGGAAGTGTAAAATTAACAGATAACATGATCCTGTATGTAGAATATCCCACAGAATACACACACACACACGCACACGCACACGCACACACACTATTGGAGCTAATTAATAAATTCAGCAAAGTTGGAGGATGTAAGATCAATGCAGGAGGAGTTCCCATCCCATGATGGCTCAGCAGTAACGAACGTGACTGGTACCCATAAGGATGCAGGTTCAATCCCTAGCCTTGCTCAGTGGGTTAAGGATCTGGCGTTGCCATGATCTGTGGTGTAGGTTGCAGACGTGGCTCAGATCCCAAGTTGCTGTGGCTATGGTTTAGGCTGGCAGCTATAGCTTCAATTCGACCCCTAGCCTGGGAACGTCCATATGCTGCAGGTGTGGCCCTGAAAAGACAAAAAAGAAAAAAGTATATGTATATAATCAATGTGGAGACATCAGCTGTACTGCTAATATACTGGGAATGAACAATCTGAAAATGAAAATTTCAAGAACAATTCCATTTATAATAGCATCAAACATAATAAAAAAAATACTTTGGAGTAAATTTAGCCAAGGTGGCATAAGACTTGCTCTCTGAAAACTACAAAATGTTGCTAAAAGAAAATAAAGATCTAAATAACCAGAAAGACATTCTGGGTTCATGGGTTCAAAGACTTAATAGCTTTAAGATGGCCACACTGCCCATCGCAACCCACACCGGCAATGCGATCCCTATGATGATCCAAAGGACCTTTTTTTTTTTTGAAGAAATTGACGAGCTGATTGTAAAATTGATAAGGAATTGCAAGTCATTCTGAATAGCCAAACATATTGAAAAAGAAAAACAAAGTTGGAGGACTCACATTTCCCAATTTCAAAACTTGCTATAAAGCTACAGCAATCAAGACCATGTGATACTGGCATGAGGATAGATAGATAAATAATTGGAATAGAATGAGAGTCCAGAAATATGTCCAAAAATCTGTGATTAATTATTTTTCAACAAAAAATTGACCCTTCAATGGTGGGAAGGTAGTCTCTTCAACAAATGGTGCTGGGACCACTGGATATCTATATGCAAAAGAATGAAGTTAGACCTCCACCTCATGCCATATAAATAATAGACGCAAAATGGATCATAAATCTAAATGGAAGAGCCTCTTTTTAAATTGAAATATAGCTGATTTATAATGTGTGCAATGATCAACCTCTTATAAGAAAACATGGGGGTAAATCTTCATGCTTTGGATTTGACAAGAGATTCTTAGAACTGACACCAAAAAACAGAAGCCACAAAAGAAAAACTAGGCAAGTTGATTTCATCAAGATGAAAACCTTTTCTCATAGATATAGAAAACAAACTAGTGGTTACCAGAGGGGAGAGGAGGGGGAGAAGGGTAAGTTAGGTTCACAGCACTAAAAGATACAAACGGCTATATATAAAGTAGATAAGCAACAAGGATAAGTAATATTGCACAGAAAATTATAGCCATTATCTTGTAATAACATTTAATAGAGTATAATGTAAAATTCTAGTGATTATCTTGTAATAACATTTAATAAAGTATAATGTAAAAATACTGAATCATTATGCTGTATACCTGAAACTAAAATAATATTGTAGGAGTTCCCATCGTGGAGCAGCGGAAACAAATCCGACTAGGAACCTGAGATTGTGGGTTCGATCCCTGGCCTCGCTCAGTGGGTTGAGGATCCAGCGTTGCCGTGAGCTATGGTGTGTGGGTCACAGACGAGGCTCAGATCTGGCATTGCTGTGGCTGTGGTGTGGGCTGGCAGCTGTAGCTCTGATTAGACCCCTGGTCTGGGAACCTCCATATGCCGCTGGTGCAGCCCTAAAAAAAGACAAGAGATAAAAAAATTTTTAATTAAAATAAAATAAAATTGTAGATTGACTCTACTGCATAAAAAATAAATAAACACAGTTTAAAACTTTGGTGCATCAAAGGACACTGCTAAGAAAGTAAGAAGATGACTTACAAAATGGGAGAAAACATTTGTGAATCATATATCTGATAAAGGTCTAATGTCCAGAAAATATAAAGAGCTCTTATAACTCTACAACAAAAAGACAACCCAATTTAAAAATGAGCAAAGGATTTGAATAAACATTTCTCTAAAGAAAATATACACATGGCCAGTAAGCATATGAAAAGGTGTTCTTCATTAATCATATGGAAATGCAAATCAAAACTTACAAATGAGATACCACTTCGCACCCACTAGTAGAGCTACAATTAAAAAAAAAAAAGGAAAATAACAAGGTTGAGAATGTGGAGAAACTGGAATGTTCCTATACTGCTGATGAAAATGTAAACTGATGCAGCTGCTGTGGGAAACACTTTGTCAGTTCCTGAAAAAACTGAGCATATAATTATCATCTGACCCAGCAATTCCACTCCTAGGTATCATACCCCAAAGAATTAAAAACACGTATTCCAGCACACACTTGTACATGAATGTCACAGCAGTACTCTTCACAGTGGCTAAAAGCGGAAATGAACCAAATACCCATCAACTTTATGAATGTATAAACAAAATATGACATGTCATACCATGAGGTATTAGTCAGCTACAAAAAGGAAGAAGTACTGATACATGCCATGGTGGGATGAACCTCAAAGACATTATGCTATGGAGTTCTTGTTGTAGCTCAGTGGTTAACGAATCCGACTAGGAACCATGAGGATGCAGGTTCAATCCCTGGCCTTGCTCAGTGGGTTAAGGATCCGGTGTCGAGTGAGCTGTGGTGTAGGTCGCAGATGTGGCTCGGATTCTGCAATGTTGTGGCTCTGGTGTGGGCCAGCAGCTACAGCTCTGATTAGACCCCTAGCCTGGAAACCTCCATATGCCGCAGGTGTGGCCCTGGAAAAGACAAAAAAAAAAAAAAAAGACATTATAGTAAGTGAAATAAATGTCACAGATTGGATAATCCCATTTATATGAAATATCTAAAATAGGCAAATCCAAGAGAAAGAAAATAGACTAGCAGTTACCAGTGCTTTAGGGGAGGGAGGAATGAGGAGTGACTGTTTAATGGGTGCAGAGTTTCCATCTGGGGTGATGAAAATGTCTTAAAACTGAATAGAGGTGATAGTTACTCAAAAAAGGTGCACCAAATGCTACCAAATTGTGCACTTTAAAATGGCTAGTTTTATATGAATTTTACTTCATATCATACTTAGTTATATGAATTTTACTTCAATTTTAAAAATTTACTCCTTAAAAAAAATACTGAGGAAGTTTCCTTGAGGTCCAGTGGGCTAAGGATCAAATGTGGTCACTGCAAGTGGCTCAGGTTGCTGCCATGGCCCGGGTTCAATACCTGGCCTGGGAACTTTTATATGCCGTGAGCACAGAGAAAAAAAATATTGAGGTCCCCAAGAGCTTTTGTTTATATGGGTTATATCTATCAATATTTCTTGTGTTAGAAATTAAAACTGGGAAATGTTAAATATCTTCAGTCATTTCAAAGTAACTACAAAAATGAATGTATAGAAGTAAATATGTAAAAAATTTTAATGACAACATATTTAAAAAAAAATAACTAGGAGTTCCCATCATGGCTCAGCAGGTTAAGAACCCAACTAGTATCGATGAGGATGGGGTTCAATCCCTGGCCTCAGTGGCTTAAGGATCTGGCATTGCCATGAGCTGTGGTGTAGGTCGCAGACGGAGCTCGGATCTTGCATGGCTGTGGCTGTGGTATAGACTGGCAGCTGCAGCTCCAATTTGACCCCCTAGCCTGGGAACCTCCATATGCCATAGGTGCAGCCCTAAAAAGCAAAATATATATATATGTCTGGCTTAATAGAAGACAGCTGAATACTCTGCTGCTGAATTCAATCTGTTACAATATCATGCTGTCAAGCAGCCTTTGAAAAATCTCCCTGTACACACCTAAAAGAATGAGAGCAAAAATGGCACTTGTTGTCTTCATGTTATTATGAAAATAGTTTTGACTTCATAGATGCCCTAAAAGTGTCTCTGAGAACTCCAGGGGCCCCAAAGCACATTTTAAAAACTGCTGCTGAAATGCAGGGAGCAACAACCTTCTAGAAATTGGATCAGTGAAGTCACACGGGGCCCTGGGCTCTGAAGAGCCCCACATTAGGGGCTTAATGCTCTGTAGCCATCTTGAAATTCTTAAGAATTTAATCTTTTTTTTTCTTTTTCTTTTTTCTTTTTAGGGCCACACCTATAGCATATGGAAGTTCCCAGCCTAGGTATTGAATTGGAGCTGCAGCCACCAGCCTATGCCACAGCCACAGAAACACGGGATCAGTGCTGCATCTATGACCTACGCCACGGCTCGTGGCCCTGTTGGATCCTTAACCCACTGAGTAAGGCCAAGGATCCAACCTGTGTCCTTATGGAGACACCATCAGGTCCTTAACCCACTGAGCCACAGTGGGAACTCCAGGATTTAATCTTTGTGTTTTGTAAGTGAAGTCCGATGGAATAATGGGGCATGCACCTGAGGCTTGGCACCTTGGATCATGCACTGTGCCCTCTTCTGCTGCATCCCTGCCTCCCAGGAACCAGCTCAAACCACTCACTCCCTAACCCCTGGTGCCCTGGACATCACCTGGCCTTCTTCCTGCCAGCAACCACTGGCTCCCCCATTCCTGGTGGGGCCTTGGCTAGAGCCTGGGAGGGATCAGAGTTGGGCACAGTGCACCCAGTGGCGACTCAGGCATGGTGGCAGCTGACCTCACCCAGAGTGGGAATACCATGGCCTGCGGGCAAACCTCTCACTCCTCCTCACATCCAGACACCCACTATACCTGGGCACAAAGGTTGCAATACTTTGCAGTTTTGCCCATTCCCATGCACTGGGGCAACTGGCCTAAGGGAGGGGGATGTCCCTGGTCTAGGGGGAGAAGAGAAGCCGGCAGCAGCTATGCCCCATGCACTGCCGCCAGAGGACTGACCCCTAGGGGGCCTGTGAGGTCTGCACTCAGACTGCCCTTATCCCTGTGCCCAGGGGAACCTCACATTAAATAGCAAAGTAGAAATACCAGGACAGATGGAGGGAGGGCCAGGGAGGGGGAGACAGTGAAAAGAGGAAAAAAGCTGTTATCATCACCTTAGTGGAGATTATGTATTGCTGTTTGAAGTAGGGCTCCCATTTTCATTTTATATGGGATAGCAAGTTATGTCCTGTATGTAGACTCAGAAAAGAATTGAGCAAGACACCCGAGAGTGCCTGCCTTCCGTCTGAATAAACCTACAAGAGTAATTTATCCTATGCAAATGAATTCAAAGGGGAAAAAACTATAAGGGTACTTAGAACAGATTTATGTGTTTATAATAGAAAATAATCATCCATATAATTGATAATAGAAAAATGACTGAGGGAGTTCCCATCGTGGCGCAGTGGTTAACAAATCTGACTAGGAACCATGAGATTGCGAGTTCGGTCCCTGCCCTGGCTCAGTGGGTTAATGATCCGGCATTGCCGTGAGCTGTGGTGTAGGTTGCAGGTGCGGCTCGGATCCCGCATTGCTGTGGCTCTGGCGTAGGCTGGTGGCTACAGCTCCAATTCAACCCCTAGCCTGGGAACCTCTATATGCCGCGGGAGCGGCCCAAGAAATAGCAAAAAAAACGACAAAAAAAAATTAAAAAGAAAAATGACTGAGAAAAATTGTTTTTCCTTCACCCTCCAAAAATCTGTTCCTCCCCTAATATTCTTCATCTCACATCTGTCCACTGAAAAGAACTAGAAATAATAACCAACCCAGAAGAAATAAGCTTCCTTAGAGGTCAGATCCTGGTTTCTAAATATATTTTACATTAAAGGGAACTGAGGCTCCTTAGGAAATAGCTGATTCCAGTTCTAGGGCAGCAGGTATATATCCTGACATAATACAAAGCAAGGAAACTCTTAAAGACGATTGTCATCTTGTCATAAGACTCAGAAACTCAGTACTTTCAACAATATCCAGCAATTAATATGCCTAGACACCGAAAGTGAAAACAAGCCCATGTGGGTATGTGGAAAGCTGAAGCCGGAACAGTGTCTGTTATTTGCTCACCTTCTGTTTTCAAAACCTGATGGCAAGGACGGTTATTCATATTCTAGTTCAATATCTGGCACATGGCTCCAAGAAATGGTTACTACTCAGGTGGATAGATAGATGGTTGAATGACAAATAGAGTGGAAAAGTAAAAGAAATTATAAAAGTGTTTTACTAATAAATGGTGATGTGAGGAGTAGCAATGCCAGGAACTTTCTCCTCAAATTCTATTCATAATATTTAGAAATGGAGTTCCTGTCATGGCTCATTGGTAATGAACCTGACTCCTATCCACAAGGATGTGGGTTCAATTCCTGGCCTCTCTCAGTGGGTTATGGATCCGGTGTTGCCATGAGCTGCAGTGTAGGCTGCAGACGCAGCTCAGATCTGCTGGTGATGTGACTGTGGCATAGGCTGGTGGCTGTGGTATAGGCCTGTGGCTGCAACTCCAATTCAACCCTTAGCCTGTGAACTTCCAGATGCTGTGGGTGCAGCCCTAAAAAAAAAACAAAAAAAAAACCTAGAAAAATTCCTTAAATGAACCTTTGCAGCAACAGAGGTTTACAAGTTGCTAAAATCAAGAAAAATGCTAAAAAGAGAAAGGGGGGAGTTCCCATCGTGGCTCAGTGGTTAAAGAATCTGACTAGGAACCATGAGGTTGGGGGTTCGATCCCTGGCCTCACTCAGTGGGTTAAGGATCGGGTGTTGCCATGAGCTGTGGTGTAGGTCGAAGACGTGGCTCGGATCCTGCGTTGCTGAGACCATGCAGCTACAGCTCCGATCAGACCCCTAGCCTGGGAACCTTCATATGCCGCAGGAGTGGCCCTAGAAAAGGCAAAAAGACAAAACAAAACAAAAAAAGGAGAGAGAGAAAGGGGGCTGCAAATGTAGTCACACTATGCCCAGAAGTGCCAAAGAAATCTAGCTCCTTTATTTATCTTTAAGTAATCTGATCTTATGAGGTCCTACCCATTAGGTGACATGAAAACATTTTAGTTCATTCTAGTACAATTAGTCCAAATCAGGAATGCGACCAATCCCATTTAAGTAAGGCTGCTTCAGCAGCAAAATGACTTGGTCAGATTCTACCCTCATCTTCCAGCTTCTCTCTAAGGTAGATTTTAGGCTCAGGGAAGGGGCCTGGGTGACCTCAAGATGTCATGGCCTCATGCTGTGTGGGGGCTGGTGACCACTGAGGTGCAACTGGCCTTGGCCCTGGCTTCTAGTGTCCACAGCTGACCTCTGCAGTTGCTCTAACCTGCAACCCAGTTTTATTTATCTTGGTCAGAGCCCGAGGGCTGCTCTCCAGCTGGCTTGACCTCACTTCAGCTTTCACTGACCCATGGGCTCCACTGAATTGCTACCAAATTGTTCATCTGTCCCCTGATCAGGAGGTCCAGGCAGTGGAGTCACCTCACTCCCCCTGCCCCCCAGCAGATCCATGGCAGGGCCACTGGCTCTCAATTCCACATTCCTGGGGCTAAAAGAGGCTCAGGAATGAGCACTGCATCTTTCCTCTGGCCACCCTAATTTTAGACCAACCATTATGATAAGGAGGCCAAATATTCTCTCTTTTCCTGCCCTGGGAAGATAAGCCTCCTGTTTTAGAGAGGGAAGTCTTCAAGGGAACATTATGTAAGAGGGAAATAAGATACATCCATTGATTGGGTACAAAAATATTGTATTGCTTCAATACTGAAGCAAGGAAAAAGTATTCTAAGGATGATGACAGTAAAAGCAGTGAGAGCCTAAGGAAAACTTCTTGACTAAATCATCCAGAAGAAATGTAAGAATTTGGAGAACATATCTTTAACATTTTTCTGGAAACTCTAGAAAAGTCTAACATACACAGCAAAAGGTGCACAAATCCCCAGAGTATAGTTCAGTGGATTTTCAAAAGTGGGTCTACATTCCTATAACATGCAGATCTAGAGACAGAACCTGAGCAGCACCTAGAAGCCCTCTTTACATAATTTCCGTGTCTTGGCTTCTGTCACCACAGATGAATGTCTTAGTTTTGAACTTTATATGTGTAGGATTACACAACACTCTTAGGGGTCCGGCTCCTTTCCTTCAATATTATATCTGGGAAAAAAAAAGGAGTTCCTATCATGGCATGATAGAAACAAATCCAACTAGGAACCATGAGGGTGCAGGTTCAATCCCTGGCCTCACCCAGTGGGTTAAGTTTCCGGCATTGCTGTAGCTGTGGTGTAGGCTGGGGACTACAACTCCGATTGGACCCCTAGCCTGGGAACTTTCATATGATGCAGGTGCGGCCCTAAAAAAACCAAAAGATATATATATATATATGTAGGATTCATCTATGCTATTGTAGATTTCCAGTGTGTTTATTTATTTATTTTTATTTATTTTTTTGGTCTTTTTGCCTTTTCTAGGGCTGCACCAGTGGCATATGGAGGTTGCCAGGCTAGGGGTCAAATCGGAGCTGTAGCCACCGGCCTACACCACAGCCACAGCAATGTGGGATCCGAGCTGCATCTGCAACCTACACCACAGCTCACGGCCACACCAGATCCTTAACCCACTGAGCAAGGCCAGGGATGGAACCCGTAACCTCATGGTTCCTAGTCAGATTCGTTAACCACTGAGCCACGACAGGAACTCCTTCAGTGTGTTTAATATATCACAATTGACATTTCTGTCTACTGAAGATGAACACTTGGGTACTCTCTAGTTCTTATTACAAACTCTACTCCTATGGCCATTCTTGGACTTGTCTTTTGGTAAACATACGTACATATTTCTGTGGGGAGTAGCCCTAGGAGTAGAATCTCTGGGCCATAGATTATGTGTATGTTCGTTTTTAGGAGATAATGCCAAATAATTTTTCAAAATGGTTGTATCGATGTACACGCTCATCAGAAGAATGTTCTGATTGTTCTACATCCTTGCCAACACTTGTTATTGTCAGCCATTTAATTTTTAGCCATTGTGGTCCTGGTGTAGTGGTATTTCATTATGGTGTTAGTTTGCATTTCCTTGATGATGATGATGTTGAACATCTTTTTGTGTGCTTATGGGCCTTTTGCGTAACCTCATTAATGAAGTCCCTATTCAGGTCTCTTGCTCGGTTTCTCTTCAATGGGCTTTTTTTCTCTTATCATTTTACGCATTTTGGATGACAGTCCATTGTCAGATATAAGCATTGCAAATATCTTTTCCAAATTTATAGCTTGCCTTTTCATTCTCTCTCTCTCTCTCTCTTTTTCTTGTTAGGGCTACACCTGTAGCATATGGAAGGTCCCAGACTAGGGGTTGAATCGGAGTTGCAGCTGCTGGCCTATGCCACAGCCATAGCAATACTGTGGTAGCTTGTGGCAATGCCAGATCCTTTTTTTTTTTTTTTTTCTCTTTTTGCCATCTCTTGGGCTGCTCCTGAGGCATATGGAGGTTCCCAGGCTAGGGGTTGAATCGGAGCTGTAGCCTCCGGCCTACACCAAAGCCACAGGAACACCAGATCCGAGCCACATCTGCAACCTACACCACAGCTCACAGCAATGCCGGATCCTTAACCCACTGAGCAAGGCCAGGGATTGAACCTGCAACCTCATGGTTCTTAGTTGGATTCGTTAACCACTGAGCCACGATGGTAACTCCACGATGCCAGATCCTTAACTTGTTGAGTGAGCCCAGGTATCAAACCCTCATTCTCACAGAGATTATGTCACATTCCTAATGTGCTTGAGCCACAATGGGAACTCCCATTCTCTTCAAAATTTGCATCTTTTGATAAACGGAGGTTCTTAAATTTTTTGTTGTTGTTGTTGTTGTTTTTTTTTTTTGGCCGTGCCTTGCGGCGTGCAGAAGTTCCCCGGCCAGGGATCGAACCCAGGCCACTGCAGTAACCAGAGTCACTGCAGTGACAATGCTGGATCTTTAACCCACTGCACCACGAGGGAACTCCAGAAGTTTTTAATTTTAATATAGTCCAATTCATTAATTTTATTTGATGGGTAAAGTGCTTTATATTTCCTTTTTGAGAAACTTTTGCCTGCTTCGCCTATGTTTTCTGCTAGGAATTTGTCTTGGTCTTTTACATTTAGATCTGGAATGGATTTTTTAATATCTAATGATGTTCACAAGTTGTAAAAGAGATAAAAGAGGATGGATACCCAAAAAAAAACAGGCTAAGTTTTTTTTTTTCTTTTTCTTTATTTTTTGGCCACAGCATGCAGCAGCTTGACATGGGATCTCAATTCCCAGACCAAGGATTGAACCCAGGCCATAGCAGTGAAAGCACTAAGTCCTAATCACTATACCACCAGGGAACTCCCTAAGTTTTTAAAAAATTCATTATAAAAAATTAATAACAGACTACTTAAAGTCATTATTAGAAGTAGTGGAAATAAAAATTGGCATAGTAGAAAATCAACCAGAGTATAAAAGAACTCTAAGAGAGAAATGTACAGTAAAACCAAACAAATAAAAGCACAAACAAAAATACTGGAGAAAACCACTGAACTCCTGCTGCAAGCAGAAAGGTTTACATAGAATGTATTTCATCAATTATAAATGTATATTTCTTCCCATTTTAACAACTCTGAAATCAGAATGTATCTTATAACTGATATGTATGATTCAACTGAGAAAAAAATAAAAGTAGATTTAGTCAAATAGAAAAAAATACTAATGAAATCCTGTAAAAATGATAAATGACAAAAATGAATTTCTTTCCTTTTCTTTTTTTTTGCTCCTCAGGGCCACACCTGTGGCATATGGAGGTTCCCAGGCTAGGGGTCTACTTGAAGCTACAGCTGTCAGCCTATGCCACAGCCCCAGCAACGCCAGATCCAAACTGCGTCTGCA
The DNA here is from genome assembly GCF_016906955.1 of Phacochoerus africanus. NCBI lineage: Eukaryota > Metazoa > Chordata > Mammalia > Artiodactyla > Suidae > Phacochoerus > Phacochoerus africanus. The sequence continues at coordinate 52,982,297 of NC_062552.1, forward strand.
GCCTACACCACGGCTCGCGGCAACGCCAGATCTTTAAGCCAATGAGCGAGGCCAGGGATTGAACCCACAACCTCATGGTTCCTTGTTGGATTTGTTTCTGCTGCACTACGACAGGAATGCCAAAAAAACGTATTTCTAAATAAGTCTAAAAGAATTATTTCAATAAGTGTAAAACAAAAATCTTAGGTGATAAAAATTTATTGTGTATAATTTCAGTTGGCAGCCTTGTTTCTTAGTAGTACATAAAAGAGGGCTTATAATAACTGGTGTCCTGGATTTAATAAGATACAGTATTAACTGATTTATCCCATACATTGATCTACAGAAGTAGACATTTTTGTCTATGCTTGAAAAATGATAAAGTGTAGAGAAAATTAATAAAGTCATAATTAGTAAATGACCCAGCCAGAATTTAGATCCAGACTTTGCATGGCATTTATCACAGAGCTCCTAGACAACAGAAAACAGCCTATAGGCCGTGGACCTTAGGAACCTCCAAGAAGAGTCAATAACTAATCCCACTCCTGGGCATCTATCCAGAGAAAACCATGACTCCAAAAGATACATGTACCCCAGGGTTCATCGCAGCACTATATACAATAGCCAAGACATAGAAGCAACCTAAATGTCATGGACAAAGGAATGGATAAAGAAGAAGTGGCACATATACACAATGGAATATTACTCAACCACAAAAAAGAATGAAATAATGGCATTTGCGACAACATGGATGGACCTAGAAATTATCATACTAGGTGAAGTTTGTCAGACAGTGAAAGACAAACATTGTATGCTATCATTTGTATGTGGAATCTAAAAAAAGGTTACAAATGAACTTATTTGCAGAACAGAAAGAGACTCACAGACTTTGAAAAACTTAATGGTTACCAAAGGGGGCAGGTCAGAGGGAAGGATGGGCTGGGGGTTTGGGATGGAAATGTTCTAAAATTAGGTTATGATGATTGAATTAAAAAGAGTCAATAACTAAAGATATAAAGAAATTTGAGAGGGAAAAGACGATTCTATACATAGAGTCTTCTAAATTGCCAGGAAATCCTCTCATTTTTATGTAGCTTTTAAATCTTCCCAATAAAAGTAAAAACAAAAATTTAAGTCAGAGACTGACACATGGTGTTTTCAAATTGCAAACAGTTTGCAAGCTTTCTCAGCAGGGATGGCTTTTAGGAATCCAAGTCGGAATTGTCTTTACTTCTGCTGAAGACCCAGTAAGCCCAGATGCAATGGAACTACATCTTCAGGGCTTGGTGGTAGGAGAAGGGGGCAAGAGTGAGGTTTATTGCAGTCTTGGCATCTCAGCAAACCCATCATTCATAGAATAAGGTTAACATACAACATTCTCAGGTCTACAGTGTCTTACTAACTTAACTGATCCAATGCCAATACTCCCTAATTTGCTCAAAGACATGTATTTACTTTAAAATACCTAAGTATAGCTCTTATCAAGTATCAGGCAATATTCTAAGTGCTTTATTACATTATCGTCTCAGCAACTCTATAAAGTAGATGTCATAACCCACATTTTATAGATAAGGAGACTGAGGCAAATAGAGGTTGAGCAGTTTACCCAAGGTCACACAATTGGTAAGTGGCAGAGCCAGAATTCAAACCAGACAGTGTGGCTCCAGAGTGTGTGCCCTACATTTGTGCTACTCCACTTCAAATTACTGAATGCAGCCAAGGTGAATTAAAAATAAAAATGGAATTTCTGAACAAGAAAGTTGTTAAAAATAAGCGATGAGGTAGTGTCAGAAGAAGGATGGGGAGGGGGAGGGAGAAGAAAAGTCATTACCAAGAGCAATAACCTCAGTACTTAGGTATATTAGCTTATTGGCATTGTCGTGGCATCTAAGTAAGCTATCCTCAGAGTGCCCGGACTTCTACTTGGTTGACAAATCTAGCTCCCTACACACTCCTCTTTATGTCACTTTGGTGAGCTAACAATCTAATATTTATTTCAGTTCTACTGACCCAAGATAATATATGCTTTTATAGGATGAGAGAAATAGGGCAAAATCTTGACGGAAGAGGACAGATTCAGGGAGTCCTTGAGAATTAGAGGGGATCTGGGATTTGGAAGAAAAATAGAAGGCAAAAAAGATTAGCCTAAGACCTAAGGCCCCAGGGCCAGCCAATGTGACGGATGTTTGGGGGAAGAAACCAGGACTATTTGAAACAACAAACCTCAGCTTTCCCCTCTTCACCTTCCAGAAAGCTGGATCAGAAGGAATGTTATTGCCTGAGGAAACCCAAGAAATAGGACCTCAAAGTGAAAGGGCTCAGACAGTACCGCCTGTTTCCACCTACAAGTCCATCTTTTACCTTAGTGATAAGATGTCAAGAATCCGTGTGGGATGGGTATATGTCCCCCTTTCACTCAGATGGGTCACAGGCTAAAGTCGTGTATCAGCCATTAGGTCCTCTTGCAAAGCCAGCAAGAGTGGCTCCTAGGTGAAGGCAGAAGGGAGACATTCCACATGGAGATGAAGCATGTCTGGGAAAAAGCTGTGGACTTTGAGAACTTGTGTGGGGAGAAACTGGGCTCAGAGGTCCTAGAAATAAGACTGCTGTATTGATGCTATCATAGTGAGGTCTGGTGATGATTTGGACTGGTTTAAGACTTGTAAGAAGGGCAGTCTTGGGCCCTTCTGACTTTTAGCCCTCTCCTCTTCCATGGAGCTCAAACTCAGGTCACAGGCACAATTGCAGCCTTATGAGAAGAGGATATTATTTGACATGCTTATCAGTCTCTGATGGACACGTGAGTCTTTTTCTGCCTTTAGCTTCTTGACCTTAGCTTCTATTTATAACCACAATACTCATCCTTTCAAATAGAAGGTAATCCAATAGCAGCTACATTTTCACACACTCCTGAAACATAAAAATCCTAAGGACATAATTGCCTTTTATATTTTTTAAATGTCTTCTCTTTCTTTAGCATTAAATCAGTTTCCAAAATAGACCTCTTCCTCCTTCTTCCTCCTGACTGCCTTTTCTAGAGTTTGACTAAGTGTTTCTTGCCAGTAGGTCTTTTTCTTATAAATCTTCACATTTGTTCTAATTATAAACTAGCACACATGGTGACATATATTGCTTTCCTAGGCTGAATTCCAGGACGTGATGACAAGCAAAGAAAGAAGAGCTCCATAAGTAAGCTGAATTTAGTCTAGGGGATGGCAAATTGCCTTTGCTGTTGCATTTTTTTTTAATCCAAAAAGAAATTTTATTTCTAGCTGAGCAGGTCCCAGTGGGTTTCCTCCTACTACTAAATTATTAGCTTCTTTGGGGAAAGTAATATGTTCTAGTCATCTAGTCATGTAATCTCATTTCCAGTGCCTTGCACTAGGGGTGTGCAATGGGTGTTGAACTGAATTAAATTGGATTTAGTCAAAAGAGAGGTGATACTTGCAGCATATGGAAGATCCCAGGCTAGGGGTTAAATTGGAGCTACAGCTGCCAGCCTACACCACAGCCACAGCAATGCCAGATCTGAGCCGTGTCTGAGACCTACACCACAGCTCATGGCAACCCGGGCCCTTAACCCACTGAGCGAGGCCAGGGATGGAACCCACAACCTCATGGTTCCTAGCCAGATTCGTTTCTGCTGCACCACAATGGAAACTCCTATTTTGTTCTTTTTTATGGCTGAGTAATATTCCATTGTGTATATATACCACATCTTCTTAATACAGTCATCTTATATCAAACTACCTTTGAATTACTACTTGAATAAATTTTACTTAAATGTGGTTAATTATGCTTTTAATTAGCACTCAATTTGTTACTTCAAGATTTTCTTTTTTTTTCTTTCCTTTTTTTTTTTAATGGCCACTCCCACGGCACAGTTCCCAGGCTAGGTGTCAAATGGGAACTGTAGCTGCTGGCCTATGCCACAGCCATAGCAACATGGGATCTGAGCCATGTCTACAACCTACACCACAGCTCATGGCAATGCCAGGTCCTTAACCCACTGAGCAAGGCCAGGGATCAAACCTGTATTCTCACAGATCCTAGTCGGATTCATTACCACTGAGCCATGACGGGAACTCCCTACTTTCAAATTATATTCATATATGAGATTGGTTGATGGTTTTTTTCTGTGAGTTCTGTTCGTCAGGTTTTGGTATCAGAGTTAGGCTAACTTCATAATATGAATTTGGAATTCTATCATCTAAACTCTCATTTATTTAGCATCTCTTCTTTGAACATTCAGAGCATCTCACTCCCAATCTGCTTGGCATGGAAGGACTTCCACAATGTATTAAGTGAAAAAAAGCAAATTTTAGAACAATATGTATAATATGATACCATTTTAATTTTTTGAAAATTGTATTTAGGGGTACATATGTTTATATGGATGAATGGATGGACGGATGGATGAATGGGTGGACAGGTGGATGAATGGGTACATGATAAAGTTAAGTGTACATACCAAACAGATAAGCATGGTGACCTTTGCAGAATGGTTGTACAGGAAATACAGGTAAGACTTGTCAATCTTTGTAAGTTTATATATTCTTTCACAAGTTTTTCACATTTTATTTACTTTTCTATTGAGATATAATGTACATACAGTAAAAGACACAAGTTTCAGGTATAAAGCTAAAACATGTTTACAAATGTAAACTCCTATCGGCAACTGTCTTTTCTCAAGATGATTAACGATGTCTCCAACCCCATGTGACTTTCTCACAATGTGACTTGCCCACAATGTGGCTTGCCACTCCCTCATCAGGTTGCAGAGTCTATGTCCCCTCCTTTTGCACCTGGGCACGCCTTCGTGACCACCTCGACAAATGAAGTGGGGAGGTCGTATGCTGTGTAACTGTCAAGACTACGTCATAAAAGGAGATAAAGCCTCACCCTGGCTCTTTCTCAGGCTACGTGCCATTGGCGCCACCATGCTATGAGAAGGCCCTGTCCCATGGAGAGGCTCATGTGGAGAGAAACCCAGGTCCTGGGCCCTCAACTCTGACTGAGCTCCCAGCCAACAGCCAGCACCAACCTGCCAGCCATGTGCATGAGCCTCCTTGGAAGTGGGTCTTCTGGCCTTCAGTCAGGCCCCCCCAGATGACTCTGCATGGAGAGGACCGAGCCTTCCCCACCCAGCCCTGCCCACATGACAGATTCATGAGAAAAACAAATCATTAGGCTGCTAAGTATGTTGTTTAATTTCCACAGTTTTGTGAATTTCCCAGTTTTCTTTTTGTTACTGATTTCCAACTTCATCTTTTTGTGGTCAGAGAAGACATGTCCCATGTGCACGTGAGAAGAACACCTATTCTGCTGTTATTGGGTGGCGTGTTCTGTATCTGTCTGTTAGATCTAATTGGCTTATTGTGTTATGTAAGCCCTCTATTTCCTTGTCTTCTGCCTGCTTGTTCTACCCATTATTGTGAATGGGATTTTGCTGTCTCCAGTTATTGTAGAACCATCTCTTTCTCCCTTCAGTCCTGTCAGTTTTTGCTTCATATGTTTTCAGCCATTATCTCTTCAAATATTCTCTCTGCCCCTTTCACTCTCTCTTCTCCTTCTAGGACTCCCACGTGCTGTCTGTTTGCTGAGGGGCTATAGTTCTCTTAGCTCTGTTTGCTTTTCTTCAATCTTTTTTTCCTTCCTGTTCTCTGCCAAGATAATTTCTACCATCTTATCTTCCTATCGTCAAGATTCTTTTTTTTTCTGTTTGTTCAAATGTGCCTTTGAATTCTTCTAGTGAATTTTTCATTTCAGTTATTGTAATTTTCAGCTCCATAATTTCTTCTTGGTTTCTTTTCAGGCTTCCTGTCTCTTTATTGATACTTCCATTTTGTTTTCACATCGTTTTCTTGATTTCCTCCACATCTTTTTTTTTTTTTAAGACTTTTATTATTATTATCATTTTGCTTTTCAGGGCCGCAACCGCAGCCTATGGAAGTTCCCAGGCTAGGGGTCAAATCAGAGCTACAGCTGCCGGGCCTACACCACAGCCACAGCAATGCAGGATACCAGCCACACCTGCGACCTACACCACAGCTCAAGGCAACGCCAGATCCTCAACCCACTGAGCAAAGTCAAGGATCAAACCTGCATCCTCATGGATCCTAGTCGGGTTTGTCAAATGCTGCACCACAAAGGGAACTCCCTATTTTTTTTATTATAGTTGATTTACAATGTTCTGTCAATTTCTGCTGTACAGGAAAGTGACCCAGTTATATATATGTGTGTATATATACACATTCTTTTTCTCACATTATCCTCCACATCTTTCTTAAGTTCTTTGAGTATCTTTAAGATAGTAGTTTTAAAGTCTCTCTAGTATATCTGTCATTGGGTCTTTTTTAGAAACAGTTTCTGCTGATTTTATTTTTTTTCCTTTGAATGGGTCAAACTTTCTTATTTCTTTGTATGCCTTGCAATTTTTTGGTTGTTGTTGAACACTAGACATTCAAATCTAGTAATGTGGCAACTGTGAAAATCAGATTCTCCTTCTCTCCCAGGGCTTGCTGTTTTTTGTTATTTTTGTTTTTCTGATTGTTGTAAGCTGTCTCTTTGCCAAGCATCAGCCTAAGGTGTCAACTTAAGATCTCCTCAGACCTTTTCTCAGCATTTCCCTGAGCATGGATAGTCACTTTCTAATTTTCCCCCTATATGTGTTTGCTTTTAAATGTAGTGGCCTTTAATAGCTAGGTCCTTAAAGTGAAAAAGTGAAACATGAAGGGGGTGGCGGGGGGGCTCTGGTTCTTTAAAATCCCCTGCAAGTCACTTCAGCTAAAACGTCTTGCAACTGAGAGAAGTACAACAATAGCCGCCCTCTCTTTGTCTGCACCTTTGTGTTCAGAAGAAGAAATCAGAACTTAGATCTCCAGTAATTGGAGGATAGTGTCTTTTTGTTGACTGTATAAGGTGTGTGCAAGCTTTCGGCTCCTACAGGGTGTGTGCAAACTGCTCTAGGAACATGTGTACTGCCATGTAGCTTGTGGAGAATGGGTAGCTGGTACTATGCAAAGAGCTGAAATTGACCAAAATCAATAGCAATTTACTGTCCAAGTCTTCAACAGATTCCAGAGTCCCAAAATTTGTACATCTAGCAGATTCTGCTAGTGGGATTGTTGTCTAGGTGGGGAGACAGATTCCAGGTGCATCCTACTCTGCCATTTTCCCAGAATCCTCTTCACTTATTTTTATTGTCTTCAGTTTAGATAAAGTAGTGTTTTTTTGGCTATGCTTTATCCTTGAGCTCAATGTTGACTGCATTCAATTTTTTTGTTTTTTATTTTATGGCCACCCAGGGCATATGGGCTTTCCTGGCCAAGGATCAGATCTGAGCCACAGTTGCTGCCTAAGCCACAGCTGTGGCAGCGCTGGATCCAACTCCTGGGATGGAATTTTCCTCCCAGCGCTCCCAAGACACCGCCGGCACCAATCCCATTGTACCACAGCGGGAACTCCTCTACAGGTTTTGATAATGCAATGTCTTCATATTTTTTTGGCTATCAAATTATGATTTTTATTGCCCCATATCAGGTAACGCAGCCTATATGACATGTACTATTTTTGCTTTGGTGCATTTGAGGGTTTTTGTTGGTGGTGGTGGTGGGTTTTTTTAAGATTTATTTTTTACTTTATTTTTATTTTTGTCTTTTTGCCTTTTCTAGGACAGCTCCCACAGCTCATGGAGGTTCCCAGCTAGGGGTCCAAATGGGGCTGCAGCAGGCCTATGCCAGAGCCAGAGCAACACGGGATCCGAGCCGCATCTGCGACCTACAACACAGCTCATAGCAAGGTCAGATCCTGAACCCACTGAGCGAGGCCAGGGATCAAACCCACAACCTCATGGTTCCTAGTTGGATTCGTTAACCACTGAGCCACGACGGGAACTCCAGTTATTTTTAAGATTCAAAATAAGGTCAGTTTTTGGTAATGGGTTAAAACACTAAAAAAAAAAAAAAAAAAATCCATGAGTTCACAGCGATACTAAAAACTGAGCCAGAAGAGGAAGAAGGAGGAAAAGGGAAGGCTCTTCCTTACAGAATACTAGCTGTTAGATGTAGAGGGGTTTCGAGCTCTGCTCCTGTATCGCCCCCGGGAGCAACGGCCCTCTGGAGTGGTGACCTGGACATTACTGGGGCGGGGTGAGGTGGGCGCATGTAGAATCACGTCGTCCCCTCCCACATGCTTCCTTGTCCTCCGGCCCCTCCACTTCCAGGCATAAAACCTTGAAGGAGAGCCTTGAAGAGGCGCTGAAGCTGGTGAAGAGGGGCCTGAGGAAAGGCAGAAGGGCTGCAGGTTCGAGGAGGCGCCTGCACAGACTTCCTCGTTGAAGCTCGCAGAAGTCCCACCTCCAGGCGTGCGGGACTCAGCCGCGCTTAGGACGCCCAGGGCTGCGCGGACACCGCCTAGAGAACCATCCCCTCCAGGCCCCGCGGGGGCGGCCGCGCGCGCCTCCGCCTCCCGGCCGAGCGGGGACGCGAGCTGAGCAGCTCGGGCGGGGTCGGCGGAGGCGCGCGGCCTCCGGAAGCGCCTTTCCCGGAAGGTGGCCAGGCGGCGCCGGCCTCGGGGGGGCGGCCTCGGCGATGGCGGCTGGGCGGCGGCAGCGCTCTCCGTAGCCCGTGGAGCCGCGCCGCTGGAGGATGGCCTCGCTTGGGCTGCCCGCTACGGGCGAGCAGGTCCCGGGGGCTGAGGCGGAGCCGGGCGGCTTGGGGCCGCCGCCGCCGCCGCCATCCTCTCTGGGTCCCCTGCTACCCTTGCAGCGGGAGCCGCTGTACAACTGGCAGGCGACCAAGGCGTCGCTGAAGGAGCGCTTCGCCTTCCTCTTCAACTCGGAGTTGCTGAGCGATGTGCGCTTCGTGCTGGGCAAGGGCCGCGGCGGTGCCGCCGCCGCAGCCGGGGGTCAGCAGCGCATCCCCGCCCACCGCTTCGTACTGGCCGCCGGCAGCGCTGTGTTCGACGCCATGTTCAACGGCGGCATGGCCACCACTTCGGCCGAGATCGAGCTGCCCCGACGTGGAGCCCGCCGCCTTCCTGGCGCTGCTGAGGTGAGCACTGGGCGACGGCCTGGCCTGCTGGGCTCCGCGGTGACCTTGGGCAGGGCTCCCCCCATCCCCCGCCACAGGGCCTCAGTTTCCTCCCGAGCAGGTGATGCTAGGAAGGTCAAGATTGAAATCTGTCATCTGGGACAGCTGCGGGCTTGTTAGAGTAAATGACAGTGTCTGCGGGCAATTAGCGTGCGTTTTGCGGTGGGAAGGCGCTTTCACGTTCCGGTAGCGGTAGTGGATTGTCGCCCAGGCTTGGGAATTAGAGAAGTCGTAAAGATAGAGGATGGGTCAGGTTTTCCTGATTGCCCATTGGCAGCGTTTTAGGCTTTTGCTGGGGGAGAGGGATAGTTGCAAAGTCTTGAAGGGAAAAACAAAAAAACAGAAAACCACCTCTGACGCCTTTTTCATTAGTGTTAGTTGTCAAGATCCAGGACAGTGAATATCAAAACAAGTGACTTTGGCTTTACCTACATTGCGTTTCGCAGACAAGGTCACATTTGCTTAAAAAGGAATCTCCCCATCGGTGTTAGAAGTTTCCTTTTTGATTATTTGAGGATAGAAGTTTGACCTCTGATTGATTTTATTTAATGGAGGAGAACTAATAGTTTGGCATTATTAACTTTTATTCACAAATGTCCATTTAGGAAGGTATAGGTATTGTTTCCTACAATTTCACAAATGGAACTGAGGCCCAGAGAAGTCAGCTAACTTGACAAGGTAACAGAGCCAACTTATACCAGAGACCAGGTGTGTTTCATTCTCTCAGGGTGGTTTTAGCAGCCTGAGCAGAATGTGTTATTAAAATAGCAGCCTTGGAGTTCCCTGGGGGCTCAATGGGTTAAGGGTCCCGGGTTGTCACTGTTGTAGCTTGGGTTCCATCCCTGGCTGGGGAACTTCTTCATGCTGTGAGCCATGGCCAAGTAAAATAGAATAAAATAGCAGTCTTGGGTGGTACTGAGACAAAAATCAGGTAGGTCAGTGGAACAGATAGATTCTCCAGGGTTCACAGCTCAATCAGGAAGATCAGTGAGATTGAGTACAAAATTAGCACAAGTAGAAGAAAAAGACTTAGATGCATTTAATAAATGGGTGAAGAACAGGATAGATAACTTAGGGAAAGAAAAAAATATAGTTAACCAACATTTAACCTCATTAGTAATTAAAGGAGCACAAATTAAAAGGGAAGTACTTTTCTATAAAGCCCTCCAATAAGATAACATCTGAAGAGCCCTGACTAAGGTGGTGGTAAAACAGTCTGGCCCTGTCGATTGTCTTCCCCACAGGTAGGAAGTATTCAAGAACTGAAAAAATGTTCCACACAAAAATATTTAAGGCAAGAAGATTATTTATAGAAGTGAGGAAGTAGTCAAGCAGAAGGAGCGGTTAGATAAACAATGATAGGTCCATCTGATGGCATGTAGTGCAGCTACCAAGTATGATACTTATGGAGACCAGGTAATAACATTGATGTGGAAAATGTGTATAATAAGTAGCATTTGAAACTACTCACTATGATGAAAAACTCTGAAAAGAAACAAAGCAAATGTCTACCTAGAGAGAAGGATAGAAGGAAACATACCTAAAGGCTAACCAAAGTTGTGTTGGAGTGGTAAAATAATAGTGACTTTTTTCTCTTTCTCTTTGTTTCTCATACGTTCTGTAATTTAGTTCAGTTACATTTATAAAAGGGGGAGTACATAACTCAAAAGGTAGGGTCTAGGTCATTTTGGGGTTTTTGGGGAGTTGAAATTGACCCCAGAGGACTGGTTGTAGCTCGTTCAGGTTTTCTAGCCCAAAAGTATTTTAAATGATCTGTTGGTTCACCTGTATTGTCATCATCTGGAGTATTCGTTAAATTTGTAGATGTCTTCCTCCCTTCTTACAGTATTGTAATGTTTAGAGGTGAGATTTTCAGAGCTTATTTAATATTCTCCCAAAATAATGATACCAGCTAAATTTGAGAGCCACTGATCTAAAAATATTGTTGGGTATCTTTTTCCTTTAAAAAATATTGCAGGAGTTCCCGTCGTGGCTCAGTGGTTAATGAATCCGACTAGCAACCATGAGGTTGCGGCTTCGATCCCTGTCCTTCCTCGGTTAAGGATCCGGTGCTGCCGTGAACTGTGGTGTAGGTCGCAGATGCAGCTCGGATCCCACGTTGCTGTGGCTGTGGTGTAGGCCGGCAGCTACAGCTCTGATTAGACTCTTAGCCTGGGAACCTCCATATGCCCCAGGAGTGGCCCTAGAAAAAAAAGGGCAAAAAGACAAAAAAAATAATAATAATAAAAAAAATTTAAAATATTGCAATCACTAAGATGAGAATGTAGAGAGAAAATGCTGATTTCATACCTTTACCAAAGCTGTTAATCATTCGATCTTTTCCCAACAGAAAATAAGTGAATTAATTTGAGACGTTGAAATTTTCTTGTTTTTGGTGTAGTCATGGTTATTTGTCCTTCTTCAGGTTCTAGCCATTGTTCTATTCTAAAAGTGTTAACTGGACTGATTTTTAAACATAGGTTATTGGCTGGCTGTGAAACATGATGCTGTACTTACCTGTTTTTGAGTGACAAAAAGATGTCTCATAGTGCTTGCTGAGATGGAAAAGCAGGTTAGTTTGGGCATTCTTTCATTATGTTGACAACTTGAAGTAGTTGACTTTACTTAAAGGCTTTTGAACTTGAGTTTGAAGCACTTTAAGAAACTGCTCGTTTTGATCTGCCAGACCTTTAAGTGATGTTCTTCAGTTATTCATTTAGAAACACTGCCCTCCCTTGTGCAGGGCACTGTTGGTTACTGCAGTGAACAAGGGAAAGTCCCTGCCCTCATGGAGTTTATAATCTAGGAAGGTGAAACAAAGATATAATGTCAAGTACTGATAGGTATTTTCAGGAAAAAAAAAAATGATCAAGGGAAGGAGCATTCTAAGCAAGAAAAAAACATGTTTAAGGCCCTAAATTTCTGCTGTTGGAGGAGCTGCAAGAGTAAACCTGTGTGACCTGAGCGGTAGAGTAAGGGGGAAGGTAGTAGCAAGGGAGTTCAAAAGATAGGCGGGACAGGATCACACAGGGCCATGGAAGGACTTGAACTTCCTCTGGTGTATGGAGGGAAGCCTTTGGAGAGTTTTGAAGGGGGCAGTGATACCTGATTTACATTTAAAACTCATTCTGGTGGTCGTTTGGAGATTAGACTGTGGAAGGAGTGAAATGGGCAGCAGGGAGTTGAATAAGAGGCTTTTGCAGTCGTCCAGGCACACGCTGACAGTGGTGGTGATGGATGTGATGAGAAGTGGTGAAATTCTGGATAGATTTTGAAGGTGGAACCAAGAAGATTGTAAGACATCCTAGGAGGGACATAAAAGTAGACAGAAATATGAACCTGGAGTTTAGGGAACAACTTCTTGTTGAATGTAAATTTGAGAGTTAAGAGTAAATGGTTACTTAAACCATGAGACCAAATGGGATGACCAAGGAAGGGAGTGTAGATTATGAAGAGAAAGAGATACAGGGATGGGTCCTGGGATCCTCCAGCCGGTGGAGATCTAGCTAGCGTAGGAGGAGGAGCATGGAATGAGACTAAGAGACAGCTGCCAGTAAGGAAAAGCAAGGAACCCACAGGGTATCCTGAAAGTCAAGTTGAAGAAAGTAGCACAGCAAAGAGGCAGTTGTCGAGTCTGTTGAGTGCTGCTGAGCGTTGAGTAAAATGAGAACACTGAACTGATTATTGCTTTAGACAAGGTGGAGGCTATTGGTAACCCTGGCAGGAATGATTTCAACCATAGGATTAGAGTAGATTGGGGAGAAAATATGAGATGTTGAGCTGGAGACCACCTAAGTATAAATAATCCCCTCATGGAGTTTTATTGCAAAGAGAACAGCAAAATGGAGCAGTGACTGGAAGGAGGCATGGGATAACTATTCCTCAGGTTCTGTGTTTTCTCCTGTCAACCCATGGCACTACATACTCCCCCAGCTATATTGCCAGACTTATACTCAGCCCAAACCCAATTTCCAACTGGACACTTGCTAGAATGTCTGATACCTGTGCAGAGGGACATGTCAACAATAAAAAGCACTTAATGAGTGCTTGCTGTGTGCCACTTACCATTCCTGAGCACCTTGGGTGAATCCACTCTTCTTATGCCCTATCAGTCATTTTTTTGCCACAGTAATGCTATTTAAGCCCCCAAACCTCAGGGGCTTAAAAAAAACAAAACAAAACTTAATCTTCTTTTGAGTGTTCTTATTCTTTGGGTGAGTTGGGCTTTGATTTGGGTGAGCCTGGAGCTGTAGTTTGGTTCCACCTGTTTCTGATCCTCTTTGGGCCAATCTTGAGGCTTCTACCCCCTTCTCTTAATTTTTTCAGCATTGCTTCAGACAGACTACTGCCTTAGACTTAGCCCTTGCCATTCTTTGCCTTGTTAACAAAGTTATCTCTCAAATATCCAGATGTTATCACGTGATTCCCCTGAATCTCTTAATGACTTCATCTTACCAGATACACAAGACCTTTATGATTCAATATCTAGTCCCCTTCCTCTCCATCTACCCCAGCTCTTCTGATGGCCTTTTCTTACTCTATGTATTTATTTATTGGTGGCACCTGAGACCAGGGATCAAACCCATGCCAGACCACAGCAGTGACAGTCCTAGAGTCTTAACCTGCTGAGCCTCCAGGGAACACCCCACCTTCTCTTAATACCTGCCTTCTAAAGCCTCCTTGCCTTTGTGGAGTTCCCGCTGTGGCACAGTAGGTTAAGAATCTGACTGCAGTGGCTTGGGTCACTACAGAGGCACAGGTTTGATCTCCAGCTCCAGGGCAGTGGTTTAAAAGGATCTGGCTGTTGCTGCAGGTTGCAGCTGCAGCTCAGATTCAATCCCTGGCCCAAGAACTTCATATGCTATGAGTGTGGCCATAAAGTTTAAAAAAAAAAAAAAGCCTCCTGGGGTTTGTACTTCTTAGTCTTTTTGCCTAGAAGACTTCCACACTTAATTACTGTCCCTCAGATATACTTCTGGCTGTATCTTTTCTATGAAACATCACTAATTTCACCTGCCAGCACTTTTTCTGACAGATTTGCTCTCTGCCACTTCTAATCCCTTGTAGCAAATTTGTATCTTTTGCTGTAGAACAAACCACTCCAACACTTAGCAGCTTAAACATGGTTTTATTATCATTCCAGTTGTGTGGGAGGTTCTTAAGAGAATATTCTTCAGGTCTCCCTTGCAGTCATAGTTTGATAGCAGTTGGGGCTGCTTCACCCCAAGGTTTGATTGAGATTCTGGAATGACTGAGCCTTTTTCTCTCTCTTAATGGCTTCCAGCAGGGTAGCTTGAGTTCTTGGATAGTGGCAGCCCATGTCTCCTAAAAGGACAAAAGCATAAGCTGCCAGGCATCCTCAAAGTGTAGGATGGCATAGCGTTTTACCACTTCTGGCAGTCCGTTTACCCGGACTGGCATAGCGTTTTACCACTTCTGTTGGTTAAAGGGAGTCAAACAGAACCAGGCCAGATTCATTACGGGACAAACCTATGTAAGGGTATGGGTAATAGAAGGTGATTTTTCAGGGCCATCTTTAGTGATTAGTTATCAAACCATGCTTAATGTGTAATGCTGTTATAATTATGACATTACTACTTAATCATTTTATTAACAAACCGTAGGTTTGTATGGGCAGAACCTATTTCAGTGTCTATTATTATATAATCCCTCAATAAATGTTTTTGAGTAAAATGAATGAATCAGTAGTAATATACACTTTCTTGTACATGATCTTAGGATTTTTCTTTTCTTTTTCTTCTTTCTTTCTTTCTTTCTTTCTTTTTTTTTTTTTTTTTTTTTTTTGGTCTGTAGGGCTGCACCCGCAGCATATGGAGGTTCCCAGGCTAGGGGTCGAATTAGAGCTATAGCCCCTGGCCTACACCACAGCCACAGCAACACCAGATCCAAGCCACATCTGTGACCTACACCACAGCTCACAGCAATGCCAGATCCTTAATCCACTGAGCAAGTCTGGGGATTGAACCCATGTTCCTTATGGATGCTAGTCATATTCGTTTCTGCTGAGCCACAGTGGGAACTCCTGCTTTTTTCTAATTTAAAATGAAGTTTTCACC
Source organism: Phacochoerus africanus (assembly GCF_016906955.1). Lineage (NCBI taxonomy): Eukaryota > Metazoa > Chordata > Mammalia > Artiodactyla > Suidae > Phacochoerus > Phacochoerus africanus. The sequence goes on from NC_062552.1 coordinate 52,997,445, forward strand.
TTAGTCTTTTAACTTTTTAAATTAGATTGCATGTAATCTAAGTTTTATCTTTTGGAAAGCCATAATCTTTGGGGAAAAACAGATAGTCTGATGACCTGTAATTATTTCTCTGTTCTTGTCCTTAGAGGTAGGGTATCAGAGCTGAGATGTTCACTCTAAAATACAAAGTAGTGTGGTAATATTATATTTAAATTATATTTTGTAAACATTGGCTTACATTGTATGGTTTTTTATTAGATCAATTTTAGTAATTAAATAGAATGTAGAGAAAGCATGTAAGTAGGATGTGAACCAAGATGATTCTTGGATTTTTCCATTTGTTTGTTTTTTGTTTTTTTAGGGCTGCTTTCATGGCATATGGAAGTTTCCAGACTAGGGGTTGAATGGGAGCAGCAGCTGCTGGCCTACACCATAGCTGCATCAACACAAGATCCAAGCCACATCAGCAACCTACTCCACGCAATGTTGGATCCTTAACCCACTGAGTGAGACCAGGGATGGAACCATGTCCTCAGGGATATTAGTCAGGTTCGTTATTGCTGAGCCACAAATGGGAACTCCGATTCTTGGATTTTTAAGAAGTGAAATGAAAGGAAATGAAAATGATTAGAAATGAAAATTATTTCCCTATCAATGTCAGACAGAAGCCTGTACTGAATTGACTAGTCGACTAACATGTATTCATTAAAACTTAGCCAGGTGCCCACACTATGCCTGATGCTGTAGGAAAGATGTAGGAAAAAAAGTGTAAGAAACACAGAGTTCCCTTTTTTATTGAGTATAGTCAGTATTTATTTATAACTTGCTTTGCTCCAAAAAGAATGTAAAATGTCTGAGAAGAAGAACAAGGGTAAAAAATGAAACAGAGCCAACACGAAGCTAATACAAAAATGCATGCCATATGTACCCTACAAACTTAATTTGGATCATTTTAGAAGCTGATGCAAAAGAGAAACCTGGCTAGCTAGTGTTTGTCAGATTAAAACAAATCAACTGCTTAGAAGATGCACAGCTCTATTTGATAATAAGATCAGTTAAAAGAAAAATTCCTGATGCGGGCCATTCATAAAGAAGGCATTACTAAGATGAAAAGTATCCTCATATTTCCTGTTGTGGTTCAGCGGGTTAAGAACCCAGCGTTGTCTCTTTAAGGATGCAAGTTCGATCCCTAACCTTGCTCAGTAGTTTAAGGATCCAGTGTGGCTGAAGGTGTGGCCTAGGCCAGCAGCTACAGCTCTGATTTGACCCCTAGCCCAGGAACTTCCATAAGTCTCAGGTGCGACCATAAAAAGATAAAAAAAAAAGATGATTGGTATCCTCAGTCTACATCTTTAGATACAAATACAGATGTTTCTTAATATTCCTTGATTCGAGGGGCAGAGCTTCCTTGCCTGCCCACCCCACAAGAGTCCTATCCTAATAAATCTGCTTCTTGACTATCAAAAAAATATATTCCTTGATTCGAGCCAAAGGTATATTACCAAAGTATAATTTAATAAAAGCAATTTGAATGAGGTTGTGGTCCCGTATAGGCTAAAAACACCGTTCATTTGTTCCTGGAATGCCATCCTCTTTTCATCATTTAGATCTCAAGTAGAAAGTCTTCTAGAAAGCTTTTCCAGATCTCCTTGAGAGCCCCCAGTTACAGATTCTTACAGAACCATGTACTTCAGCTTGGTGGAAGTGGTTTCTTTGAGTTTGAATCTACTCAAACACAAAGGCAAATGGTAGTAAAGACCCCACATTCCTGCTGTATACTTTATGACTGTGGTAATTTTTGCCTGGAAAAAAATTAAAACATATGTAAAGACTTCTTTCTATTTTGTCCTTGAAATAAAAACTTCATAGATTTCTAGCTTAAAAGGGAATAAACATGGTATTACCCTTTTCTCCCTCTTGGTTAAAGTGACCATAAAGAAATACAAAAGAGAATAAATTCATTACAGTGAAGAGGAAAAAGGGAGAGGGATTGGAAGCCAGTGCAGAAAAGGGGTACAGCGATGGATGATCAAATGGAGTGTGGACGGGTCAGGAGCCCAGAATCCAGAGCTCTGAGGAACTGCAGTGGAGGTGGGAGCTGCCTTTCCTGGCTGAGCCCCAGCACCGTTCTAGGTTGACAGCCGGTAGTGAGGAGGGTGAAAATAAGAAGGTAGAGCTAAAACATGGGCATTAATTTATATATCATCCCCTCAGCCAGTTCTTGTGACAGTGACAGGCTCTCTTTAAATAAACTGGACCAGCCACCTGCAGTAAACTGGGATGCAGTTTGGCTTAGAGACTCCAGGGTTAGTGTCATTGGGGTGGGGATGGGGTTCTCTGGCCTAAAGGCTGTCCTCCCACTCTGATGCCAGGTGCCAGTCAACAGGCCACCCCTGGGCACATCTCCCAGCCAACCTTTCCATCTTGGAGAAGGTTTTAGCTGGAAAGCAGACCTTCTTACACAACAGGAAAGAAAACATACCAGCTGCCGGAATACTGAACTGGAAGTAATAATTAATCTTTTGACATATAAAGAATCTCAGAATATGAATGACAGAGCCTCAGAATAGCTGGTCCTCAGGAAATAAGTACTTCAGGGAACAGAAAGGAACATTTAAAACTTGGAGACCTGAAAATGTTTTCACATCCATAAAACTAAGACATGTTGCTGTTGAGGGGGAAAAAAAAAGACACCCAAGAAAGAAGCAAGAATTCCTAGAAATTTAAACATGTGATTGCTGGGGAGAAAAATAGAAGGGCCAGAAGACAGTGGCAAGGACATCTTCTGAAATGCAGAGGAAATAATAGACTTTTTTTTTTTTAAATGAGGCAATATAAAAAGAAATAGCTAACATTTACTGAGGCTAAGTATTTGTCAGGCATTATTCAGAATACTTTGTATATTGTAATATTAATCCTCACCAGCATTATGAAGTAGATACTGTTCTTCACATCTCTTTTCAGAGAGGAACACAATGATAATAATTTGTTTAAAATCACATAGCTAGCAAGTAATGGGACTGGCTCAAACCCAAGCTATCTCTTCCTGAGTCTGTGCAAATTAAAACAGCCCTCACCTGGCTGGCCGATTGGAGGCTCAGAAATGGTGTGTTATGGTAGACAGTGCTTGTGTTTCTTCAGCCTCTGTCTCCCCATCTTTAAAATGTAGTTAAATAAAATGTAGTGAACAGCACCTACCTTCCTTGTGGGAAGGATTAGATGAATAAGCATCTGTTAAGTGATAAATACTCAACAAATGTTCATTTTCTTTCTTTTTGTTTATCTCCTACCCCTACCTAGAAGGGAGTGTGCCTTCAGTGGTTTTTAAATTCCCTGTACTCATCACCAAGTGGCAAATAATATTGAGTATTATGAGAGTGATAGAGATGGCTGGCTTGAGGGGGTTGGGGAAAAAACTGTTTTACAATAGTGTAGGAGTTCCTGTCGTGGCTCAGTGGTTAACAAATCTGACTAGGAACCATGAGGTTGCAGGTTTGATCCCTGGCCTTGCTCAGTGGGTTAAGGATCCAGTGTTGCCATGAGCTGTGGTGTAGGTTGCAGATGCGGCTCGGACCCCAAGTTGCTGTGGCTGTGGCATAGGCCAGCAGCTGAAGCTCCGATTAGACCCCTAGCCTGGGAAAGTCCATATGCTGCAGGAGTGGCCCTAGAAAAGGCAGAAAGACAAAAAGAAAAAGAAAAGAAAACAGTGTAATCTTCAATGGAAGATTAAAAGAACAAAATAATGCCATTTGCAGCAACATGGATGGAACCAGAGACTCTCATACTAAGTGAAGTCAGAAAGAGAAAGACAGATACCATATGATATCCCATATCTGGAATCTAATACACGGCACAAATGAACCTTTCCACAGAAAAGAAACTCATGGACTTGGAGAACAGACTTGTGCTTGCCAAGGGGGAGGGAGAGGGAGTGGGATGGACTGGGAATCTGCGATTAATAGATGGAAAGTATTGCATTTGGAGTAGATAAACAAAAAGAGCCTGCTCTATAGCATAGGAAACTATATCTAGTCACTTGTGATGGAACATGATGGAGGATAAGGTGAGAAAAAGTATGTATATATATATATATATATGACTAGGTCACTTTGCTGTACAGTAGGAATTGACAGAACACTGTAAACCAACTATAATGGAAAAAATAAAAATCATTAAAAAGAGAACAATATAATGTTGAAAAACAGCAACCTTCACTTTGACTCAGAGATACTGGGGAGTATAAGAATGAACAGTATCCACTGGAGGTAGTTGTAAGGATGGTGATATTATTGAGGAATGTCAGCATTTGGTTAGAGGGAGAAGTTGGGGGGGCGAGGGTAACAGGCCAGGGTTTCACCTTGGGCAGTGTTTATGGGCACGGGAATAAAAGGAAAAATTGAAAAGTAGAAGGTAGAGACATCAACTAGAACTTCTTTCCTTATTCACTTCACTGTATAGTGTTCTGAAAGATGTTGAGGGCTTTTCTGAAACTCTTATGCTATGACTTGGGTCCTGGGAATATAAGTAGTTGCTGTAATAAGTGTTCTAAGTCTGTAATATTGCTAAAATGAAATACCAGTTATAATGCCTTATTTCTTCAGCACCCTCAGCTATTGTGAGTGTAGCTGAGAACTGGGCAGTAAGTGCCAAGTGTCTCTGAGGAGCCACAAAGGAGGCCTGAAGTGGATATGCAGAAGCTTCAGTCTAGTTCAGCAAGAACTGCCTCGGCCTTCCCCGAATCCGTACTCCTAGGAAGCAGATTTGTCCAGTGACCTAGAAGTGAGAAGCAGCCAACTAGAAGGATATTGATTTGATGGTATTTTAAGAGAAACTTGACCCTAAATACCCAAAAGCGCATAGCATATGGGGTCATTTCAGATATTATTAAACTGGTTTATTGCCAAAGCCACAGTATGCTAGTCTTCTTTGGTCATAATGTAAATTTTGGGATAATAATGAAAAGTTAAAAGATATGCAGAAGAAGACGACACCATTATCAGGAAATAAATGAATATTTTGGTATTTAGAGATAGGACCTTCAGCCATCTGTAGATTTGTTTAAGTAAACTTCCTTTGATGAAGAGAGACGAGTGAACCATTGTCATTCTAAGCCGCTGTGGGGTGCTAAAAGACTGCTTAACTTTGGCTTAGAGACATGAAGATCTCATGATTTTCACTTGACTTTAGTTTCCATAAGCGGACAAACTACCTGCCTCTCAGGATTGAGTAAGAATAAAATGCCATGATGTGTGTGCAAATGCCCTGTGGCCCTGGAAAATCTGATGCACATTTCAGGTTATTTTTCACTTTGCTTATTATCTTTTAAAATATTCTTCAGAGGTTTGACTCTGATTGATTACTTATCCAACACTTCTGATTATCTCTGCATTTCCAATTGCTTTCCAGATTTCTGTATTCAGATGAAGTTCAGATTGGGCCAGAAACAGTTATGACCACTCTTTATACTGCGAAGAAATATGCAGTCCCAGCCTTGGAAGCACATTGTGTGGAATTTCTCACCAAACATCTTAGGGCAGATAATGCCTTTATGTTACTTACTCAGGTAAGTAAATGCAGCTAAGGTATGATCATGAAGCTTTAAAAATTGGGTATAACTATGTATGAATATTTCATGTTTCCTGGAAAATTAGTCCTAGATCATTATTTTAAAGAATATGAAATCTTATCATTCAGGGAAATATATCAGATGCATATAATTTTAGAATAGAAAAGCAAATTAGAGTTAGCATATCACATAGGTAAAGAAACTGAAGCCTTTTAGAAGTACTCTTATGACTCAGTTATATAGATATTTAGGATTGAAGTTGGGATTAGTATCTAGCATTGCTCCTGCTGTGACTGAGAGTATGATAGCATAAAATTTTCTGGATGTCTTTGTTCTCAATTTCTGTTAGATCTGAAATAAAGATTACATTTGTCAAGTCTAAAAAGTAGTCTTCTGTCTATAAGCTTGCTGACCCACTTCAGAAGGAGTTAAAGAATATTGTTTCTCTGACATTTAAAAAAGTTTTCACTAAGAGTAGTATACATACACAAAAGCGCATATATCCTAAGTGTATAGTCTGATGAATATTTATAAACTGAACACATCTGTGAACTATTAGCCAGTCCTTAGCATATATTATTTAGCATTTATTAAATGCTTATAATCTGAGCTTCATATCTTAGATATAGATTGTTGTTTTTCTTTTTAGACAGTGTTATGATATCATTTTACAGATTGTTTTGAAAATGCTAAGCTAATCTGTAACCATGTTAAGGGGTTGAATTGTGTCCCCCAAAATTCACATTTTGAAATTATAATCCTTACTACCTCAGAATGTGAGCTCATTTGGAGCTAGGGTCTTTCTAGATGTAAGCAAGTTAAATTGTGGCTCAGCGGTAACAAACCAGACTAGACTAGTATCCAAGAGGATACGGGTTTGATCCCTGGCCTTGCTGTGGCTGTGGTCTAGGCCCGCAGCTGCAGCTCCAATTTACCCCCTAGCCTGGGAACTTCCATATGCTGCAGACATGGCCCTAAAAATATAAATAAAATAAAATGGGGGGGGGGATGTCTAAGTTGATTATATATAATCTTTTTGAATACTACTAATAGAAATAATGGTTTAGTAATGGATAATTAGTAGTGGATATTCCTTAGCTTAACCTTATTATTTTCCAAATGAAAAAACTAAAACCTGGGCTGGTTAACTCCATGTTCAAAGTCTGATAACAGGCTCTGTGGGGCCAGAGCTCAGAGCCCATGTTTCTCATTTCTGCATCTATTCTGTCGTATCCAAAAATGACTGATGGCACCTTTTTTTTTTTTTAAATCTTCTGTCATCAAGTATTTATAGTTACAGAAGAAAGAACATACTGATGTCACCTCCTCTTGGACATAATCACAGAACTCCATGTCTATATATATTGTGTGCCAGACGCTAAGCTAGTCCCTTTGTATATCTTATCACGTTTACCCCACGTTATAGCTGTGATGTTGTTTACTATTATTCCCACTTTAAAGATGAAGGAATGGAAGCTTAAAGAGGTGAATATCTTATATAACATTAGGTGGCAAGTGGTAAAAGTAAGGTCTCCACCTTAACCAGTAAGGTATTGATGATGATAAAAGCAGAATGTATTGAGTGATTATTGTGTGCCAGGTACCATTCTGAGCACTTTGTATGGATTGATTCATTTAATCTTCACAGTAACTTTAGGAGATGTAGGTTTTCTAGGTGAAGACTTATTATCCTCATTTTATAGATAAGGAGATTGAAGCACAGAGAGGCGAAATAAACTGAGCAAGATTATATAACTAATAAGTGATATCTCCCTGCATTTTTTTCCTCTTTTGAATTTGTGGTGAAAATCTAACAAAAGAAGTTGATGATCCAAAGATCCTTTATTGTCTAAGGAGTTTTATTGTGCATAGAGAGGGTCATTTAATTACTTTTATTTTTTAAATTCAGAAATGAATAAATTAACTTTGACAATTAAAATACACTTTCTGGAGTTCCCGTCGTGGCGCAGTGGTTAACGAATCCGACTAGGAACCATGAGGTTGCGGGTTCGGTCCCTGCCCTTGCTCAGTGGGTTAACGATCCGGCGTTGCCGTGAGCCGTGGTGTAGGTTGCAGACGCGGCTCGGATCCCGCTTTGCTGTGGCCCTGGCATAGGCCGGTGGCTACAGCTCCGATTCAACCCCTAGCCTGGGAACCTCTATATGCCGCGGGAGTGGCCCAAAGAAATAGCAAAAAGACAAAAAAAAAAAAAATACACTTTCTATGAATTCCTTTGTGGTGTAGAGAGTTAAGGATCCAGTGTTGTCACTGCAGCGGCTTGGGTCACTGCCATGACATGGATTCAGTCCCTGGCCCCAGAACTTTCACATGCTGCAGGTGTGGCCAAAACCAAAAAAATACACTTTCTCGTTCAGTAGGCCGAGGTGGGGCCCAAGAGTTTGCATTTCTAACAGGCATTCAGATGATGCCATTGCTTCTGGACTACACTTTGAGTAGCAAGGGTTAACAGACATCTCTGAGAAGAAAAGGAACGTTTCAGTGCCTTGGTCTGAGAACTCAACATGACTGCAAATTTTTCATTGGTGGGTCATGTGAATTAGCCCACAAACTGTCATGTGAATTTCTTGTTCCTGCCAAGGGAGTCATTTGAATGGAGCATGTTCATTTACTTGAGAAGACCTATGCCAGCTTCTTCCCTCTGAAACAAAGGGCCATGTTCTACACCAGCATGGATTGCACAGGGAAGAACACTTTCTGTGAAGTGGTACAGTCATAAAAAATAGTGCTGTTTTATCACATAATGCCAGACTCAGACTAAATTTTGAGAAAATTAATTTTATTCTTAAGTAACAGCAGTAGATTCCAAAGGAAATTTGACATTGTATCTGAGTGACAGAAATATTGCTACTCTGAATAAAATAGTTTTTACCAAAATTGTTTTTCCTAGAATAAAATGTCAATTTTTGCATGCACACTAACTCAGCTATGAAAATCAAGTTGGCCAATTAAGATACCTGCTGACATAAGAATTTCACTTGTTAAAAATGTAGTAGTTTATGTATTTTAAAAATACACAGGAGCTTCTGTTTGGCTTAGCAGGTTAAGGACCTAACATTGTCTCTGTAAGGATGTGGGTTCGATCCCTGGCCTCACTCAATGAGTTAAGGATCTGGTATTGCCACAGGATGTGGCATAGGTTGCATATGTGGCACGGATCCAGTGTTGTGATGGCTGTGGCATAGGCTACATCTGTAGCTCTGATGCAACCCCTGGCCTGGGAAGTTCCATGTGCCTTGGGTGCGGCTATAAAAAAACAAAACAACAACAACACACACACACACACACAAACCCAAAAAACATGAACTATGATCCTAAACTGGATCTTACGCTAGAAGAAACAGTGTTACGAAAAAATTACCAGGTCAGTTGAAAAAACTAAAATACAGATAGGCGTTCCCTGGTGGTGCAGTGGGTTAAATTAAATTTTGACAGTTAAAATACACTTTCTTAAGAGTTCCTTTGTGGTGCAGAGAGTTAAGGATCCAGCATGATCACTGCTGTGGCATAGGTTTGATCCCTGGCCCAGGAACTTCCCGCGTGCCACGGTAGTCGCCGAAAAGGAAAAATAAAAGAACATGTAGAATTGAAAAAATAAAATAAAGTAAAATACATACAGTAGGCTTTTGCCCATGCTATTAAATGTAAACAGAGCTGATCCTAGACCAGGATGAAGATTGGTCATTGGCATACTTATCATATCTCCTTTTTCAGTGTTAAGGTTTTTTAAAATTTCATTTGCGTTTGAATCTCATTCCCAACTTTTAAATGTGTTTTTTTTGAATTAAAATACACATCCTGATAAAGCACATAAGTTTGACTTTTGACTTTTTAAAGGCCTAGATTAGCTTTGCTGAAATCATACAGTAAGTATACCTTTGACCCTTGAACAACACAAGTTTGAACTGCATAAGCCCACTTGTATGTGGAATTTTTTTTTTTTTTGGTCACACCCCATAGTATATGGAAGTTCCCAGGCCAGGAATCAAACCCACGCCACAGCAGCAACCTGAGCCACTACAGTAACAATGCCCGATTGTTAACTGCTGCTCAACAAGGGAACTCCTGGAATTTTTTCAATAGTAAACACTATGTTACACAGCTTGTGGTTGGTTGAATCCATGGCTGTGGAGGAGCCTCAGACACAGAGGGCCAGGGCCACCTGTAAGTCGTAGGTGGATTTTTGACAGCACAGAGGGTCAGTATCCCTAGCCCCCAAGTTGTTCAAGAGTCAGCCGTGTAGTCTTTTGCTTGATTTATACTGTGCTGCCTTTTGCTTATCATTAAGTTTGTGGGATTCATTCATATTGTTGTGTGTAGTTGTGGATCATTCATCCTCATTATTATTTAGTATACCATCATGTGAATTTATTTATTTGCTCCTCTGTTGTCAGACCAGTTTTTGCTTAGATTCCCAGAGCTTTCATGCTCTAAAATTCTTGTTCTTTATTCTCATCCCCCTCATTTCTCATCAAAACAGGAAATGGGGAAAAAAAAATCTGATCTCTTTGTACTGGTATGCTTGACAATTAATATTATCGCCTTGACTTGGATTTAAGTACTGGCTTTGGAACATTATTAGCTAGATGATATTAGGCAAGTCTGAACCTGTTTCCTCATTTGGAAAAGGGAGTAACGTCTGCCTTGTCTAACCTAAAGTGTCCATTACAGATCAAAATAAGTAACGTATAAGAAACTAGGCAGTACATCTCTCTGCATAGCAAAAGAAAAGTAACATATGACTTTATTATTATCACAGCAGGGCATTTTCACTTTTAGCTTTTATTTCTGATTGTGGAGTGAAAAGTCTTAAGAATGTATAGACAGGAGTTCCTGCTGTGGTGCAATGGGTTAAGAATCCAACTGTGGAGGCATGGTTTCAATCCCTGGCTAGGTGCAGTGGGTTAAAGGGTCTGACATTACTGCAGCTGTGGTAGAGGCCACAGCAGTGGCTCAGATTCAGTCCCTGGCCCCGGGACTTCCATGTGCTCTGGGTGCAGCCATTAAAAAAGAAAAGAAAAGAATGTATAGACATTTTAATTATATTTTAAGTAGATTTTTTTACATAATTAAAAATTATAACTGTTTACAGTATTAGCTTTGAATATGTATGGCCTGAAGGTAAAATAACCATGAAAATAAAATATCTTTTATTTTATCTATCTTTTTATATGTTTAGGCTCGATTATTTGATGAACCTCAGCTTGCTAGTCTTTGTCTAGACACAATAGACAAAAGCACAATGGATGCAATAAGTGCAGAAGGGTTTACTGATATTGATATAGGTAAGTTCACTGTGAATTAAAATGTTACCTTCAAATGTTAATACATTATTAGTCAGCTCTGTTGGTGGACAAGCTGCTTTTTGTTGTTGTTATTTTTTCTTTTGGTTGATTTACAGTATTGTGCAATGGACAAGCTGTTTTTAAATAAGTGGTTTTTCCAAATGATTTCATTCTACCTCTTTAAGAGTTTCTGCTTTCTTTTTTTTGCTGAAATATTCCTAAGAGTCTTAATACCTCAGTGCCTTGTATTATTTTTAATTTTTATTAATTTTTTCTTTTTACAGCCACACCTGTGACATATGGAATTTCCCAGATCAGGGGTCAAATCAGAGCTGCAACTGAGGCCTGCGCCACAGCTACAGCAACACTGGATCTGAGTCTTATCTGTGACCTACGCCACAGCTTGGAGCAGTGCTGGTTCCTTAACCCACTGAGCCAGGGATTGAACCCACATCCTCATAGAGACCACATTAGGTCTTTAACCCACTGAACCACAATCAGAACTCCCTCATTGCCTTTTAAAAGATGTCAAATCAAACACATATTCGTTGAATGCTCCCCATAGGCACAGCAGTATACTCGGGTCCTAGACAGAGAAGGGCAAGATGTGATTTTTCCTTTTTTTTTTTTTTTTGGCTCTTTAGGGCTGTACATGTGGCATATGGAGGTTCCCAGGCTAGGGGTGGAATTGGAACTGCAGCTGCCGGCCTACACCACAGCCACAGCAATGCCAGATCCAAGCGTCATCTGCGACGTATACCACAGCTCATGGCAACGCTGGATCCTTAACCCACTGAGCGAGGCCAGGGATCGAATCTGCAACTTCATGGTTCCTAGTTGGTTCATTTCTGTTGCACCACAACAGAAACTCCAAGATGTGAGTTCCTTTTTTCTTAAGGAAGCTATCATCTCGTTGGGGAGTCGGGATAAATATGTGAAAATTAAGATTTAAGACACAGACTAGAAGATGTACTGCAAAATGTGACTTTTACCTTTTCTGAATGAGATACATAGAAAATAATTACTATGCCAATCCAAAGCCTGGAGAGCACCTCAGACTGAAGTAGTGTTAGTAGAATCTTGACAGAGGACGTTCTGACATGGGCCTTAAAGAATGGATAGCATTTGGATAATGAAGGAGATTAGAGGCGAGTGGAATCCCATGATAAAGAGAATGTGGAGGAAGGGCAGTGCTAGGCAGCTTAAAGCCGGGTTGTGGAGGACATGTAATAACGAGCTAAGGAGTTTGAATTTTGTCTTGCAGGCGAGCAGAGACCTGATCCAGGCCTGTGACTTTAAATATTATCAGCAGCATGATGAACCCCAAATATATACCTTTAATCTTATCTTCCTTCTGGGCTCCAAATTTACATACCCAACTAGTGACTTCTTCGTTTGGAGATTTTATAGACATTTCCAACAACTCAGCTAAAAAAAAGCCATTGGACCCCCCCCCCCCCCACTCTGGGACACATCTTTTCTGTTCCTTTCCAGTTTTTGTTTGTTTGTTTTTGCTTAATGTTACCACTGTGTATAACCAAAATCCTAGACATTGTTCTTGATTACTCTTTCTTTTTTTTTTCTTTTTAGGGCTGCACCTGCAGCATATGGAAGTTCCCAGGCTAGGGGTCCAATCGGAGCTACAGCTGCCAGCCTACACCACAGCCACAGTAATGCCAGATCTGAGCCACATCTGCGACCTACACCACAGTTCATGGCAATGCCAGATCCTCAACCAAGGAGGCCAGGGATCAAACCCGCATCCTCATGGATACTAGTTGGGTTCGTTACCTCTGAGCCACAACGGAAACTCCTGATTAGTCTCTTTTCTTTCATACCCCACATACAGTTAATCAGCAAGTGCTCTCAGCTCTTTGTTGGGAAAGTATCCTGAACCTGACCATTTCTTACCAGATCCACTGCTCTCACCTTAGTCTAAGCCACTGTTCCTTTCAATTTTCTGCCTCTTATCTCCATGCTTCCACTCACTTTTGCTTTCATACAGTCTGTTCTCTACACAGTAGCAAATTGTATCATTTCCTTGCTTCTAGTATCTTCCCACTACAGTTAGAATGAAATGCAAACTCCTTACAGAACTCCTTACAAAACTAATCAAGTCTTGTATTAGTCAGGGTGGGTCAGGCTTAGCCATGCTAGACCCCAACATTAAGCTCAACACATTTGTACAAATAAACCCCAAAATGCATGCTGGCTCAAACGCAATAGAAGTTTATTTCATACTCACAGAGCAGTGTGAGATAGTGTTCCTGGCCAGTGAGTAGCTCTCTTCCATCTTGTGGCTCTGCCATTCGCTATGGCCTAGTTCTTATCTCTTTCTTGCCGGCAGACAGGCAAAAGCATGGGTAGGGAAAACACCCACACTTAAAATGCTTTAATCTTGAAATGGCACCCTCATTTTGGCTTTTATTTCACTAGACAGAATTCAGTCACAAGGTCCCACCTCACTTTGGGGAGACTGGGAGATGCAGACTAATCATATCCCAGGAAGAAGAGAAAACAATTTTTGTATAGAGTGGGCAGGCCCTACCTGCCTCTGTCTACACCTGACCTGTCTCCTATTCTTCTCATCCTCCATGTTAGCCATATACTTTGGCTGTGATTATTTCGGTTTTTTTTTGTTGTTGTTTGTTTTTTTGAGCCTTTTTATTTAGTATTCCTTCTGATTGGAGTCCCTTTCCCCCTTAATCTTTGTATGGCTACCTCCCTTTAATCATTCAATTCCCTATTACGGGAGACCTGAGACAGTCCATCTTACACCTACTTAAAGTAGATACCACATTCCCTCAAATAATCCCTGTTCCGTTACAATTGCATTACTCTGATTTGTTTTTCTCATAGTATGTTTCACTCTCTGAAATTTTTATCTTGCTGTTTGTCTATTATGTGTATGTGTTGCTTCTCTACCTTCCCTTTCCTTGAAGGCAGGAACTTTGTCTTGTTTACCGCTGTGTCTACAGCACTGAAAACATTAGAATGTAGCATGTGTACAGTTAATATTTATTGACCAAGTAGACTGACTGGCTATGTCTAGAATATGGCCTTTCCTTCCCACCATGACTAGTTCTCAGTCTAATGGCTTGGCTCAGATTAGACCTCTGCAGTGACTCCTTTCTTTAAGAACTGATGCTTACCCTCCTCCGTGACATTTAACATTATTCCTCTGGTACAATAACATCCCTTTCTTAGTGTGCCTGTCCTTTTTTTTTTTCCATTTTCTTTTTAGAGCCACATTTGCTGCATATGGATGTTCCCAGGCTAGAGGTCAAATTGGAGCTTACACCATAGCCACAGCAAGGCCAGATCCGAGCTGTACTTGCAACCTACGCTATAGCTCACGGCAGGCCGGTCTACTGAACGTTACTTTGGGAAGGATTTATACTCATTTTGAATTATCCTAAAGGGCAGGGCCTAGATTGGGTCCCTTACCAGAACCTGCACATTGTGTGCTGTTGAATTTTTGTTGAGTTACTGGATGTTTGAGAGCCCTAAACGCTGCCCATGTCGGTAATGAAGCATTGCTTAATCCTAATTTCCCTCCCTTTAAGGGGCTGTCAAGTGCTCGATTTATACTTCAGTCTACTCTCATCTGAAATAATACTGCCTGCATCTGGGTGACTCACTCTGAGAAGGCTTTTCTGTAAATAGCTCCTACTTTAGGCATGCCGCTGGATCCTGGGAGTCTTGACGTAGGTGCTCGCGCAGGATAAAGACCCTGCAAATATTTGTTGATTTGATTTGACTTGCAGTGGTTTATATTAAAATCCAGTCTTGTATATCTTAATGAAACATAATCATATGTGTTTTATGATCGTTATTAGGCTCTCAGCTGTAATTTCTTATTATAACATATCTGTCAGTAGAAGACCTATTTGTTTTCACCCTGTAGTCTAGTGTTCCTCAAATGTCTGTATTAAAAATTGGGAATGAAAGGGAAGTCTAGGAGCTGAGGGAAAGGAGCACCTGGCTTCAGGAGCTTTTTTATAGCTCTTTTAGATTCTGGGGGTGCTTTTCTCTGACATTTGAATCTGTGTTCCAGAGGGATGTGCTTACCATTTTCCAAGTAGGGATACTGTTTCTTTCTTGTAGCTTTTTCCAAAGGAGGAGGAAGATAAGCCACATTGCTAGAACAAATTGAATTTACATTATGCCAAGAGCAGTGTAATGCACTTTTTTTGAGTCTTAAGTTTTCACGTTTGTCTTTACTGAAGTTATTAGCATACAAGGTAGAGACATGTAGGTCCAAGTCCTCTGTTTTTCTATTTAATGATTAAATGTTATGGTCATTGTATATCTGTAATCCCTTCAAGTGTTGAGGTGTATTGATTTACATTCATTTACCTTTGAAAAGATTTCCTGGAGCCTTAGTTTATACTCCTCTGTTCAGCTGTAGGAGAAGGAAAAAAAAAAAACTAAATTTTAAAAAAAATTATGTGTAACCTCTTCTTTTTTTTTTTTTTCCACTTTTTAGGGCCTTGTCTGCAGCATATGGAAGTTTCCAGGCTAGGGGTCAAATTGGAGCTACAGCACCAGCCTACATCACAACACTGGATCTTAGTTGCATCTGTGACCTACACCACAGCTTTTGGCAACACTAGATCCTTAACCCACTGAGCAAGGTCAGAGATGGAACCCACATCCTCATGGATACTAGTCAGGTTCATTTCCACTGCACCACAATGGGAACTCCCTAATGTCTTCATTTTAACATATTATTGAGTCCTTTCTGTGTTCTGGGGGGTGGGGGTGGGGGTTGATATCTTTGCTGGAATGATAGATATGTTTGTTATTAAACAAATATTATGAGTGTATAGATATGTTTGTTATTAAACAAACATATTAAATATAAATATTTAATATTATGAGTATTAAATATTAAATACACTCATATTAAATATTATGAGTGTATAGATATGTTTGTTATTAAACAAATATTATGAGTGTATTGCAGAAGAGAATTTTGTTTTTAATAAATTCTTAGATGTGTGTTTCTAGGCATTTTAATTATATTTTAATGTTTTCATTGATTTCTGCTATATGTAAATATAGCATCCTCATTTTTATTTAAATTTAACTTAAAGTGTAACTGTTACATATTTTATAGTAGTGTTTATTTTATTGAGGTTCTTCAGAAAGGTTCCATGTAAATAATTTTTCTGTACATCTAGAACAATCCTTTTTAAGACCTAAGGCATTTATTTTGGCCATTTGAGAAAAATACCTGAAAAATACAGTTGACTTTATTTGCCGTTGTTAAACAATACATATTGACTCTAATTTAGGATTCTTGTGACTATCAGTGCTCATTATTACCAGTACCAGTTATTGTACAATGAAGTGCTTAGGTCTCTGAAGTTTGGGGTTTTGTTTGTTTTTTTTGGTTTTTTTTTTGTCTTTTTGCCATTTCTTGGGCCGCTCCCCCGGCACATGGAGGTTCCCAGGCTAGGGGTCGAATCGGAGCTGTAGCCACCGGCCTATGCCAGAGCCACAGCAACTCGGGATCCGAGCCCCATTTGCAACCTACCCCACAGCTCACAGCAACGCCGGATCTTTAACCCACTGAGCCAGGGCAGGGACCGAACCCGCAACCTCATGGTTCCTAGTCAGATTCGTTAACCACTGCGCCACGACGGGAACTCCTGGGTTTGGTTTGTTTTTTTAATCTCTTTGTATGAAAGACTTTTGACTGCAGTGCTCGTCAAGTATTTATGTCTACTTTTCACAAATTTCTTTTCTTCTTAGGCCCTGTTAGATTGCAGCTTATCATTTCGTTTCAGTGTGTTGGCTTCTGAAGCCCATTTCTGAACTAACTGTTATTGGTCTACTGTAGCTTAAAAATAACTCAGCCTATTTTAATTTTGCCTGTGATAAGAGGAGAAGGATTCTGAGGGAGGGCCTGAGTTACAGTCATGACATTTATACTTAGATGTCAAATAGAGCTTCCAAACTTAACATGTCCAAAATTAAACCTCTTATTTCCCCTCCCATCACCCCCAGCTCTGTTCCTGTGTAGTCTTTCTCATCTCAGTTGGTGCCACCATCCTCCCTCCATTGCTTAGACTCTACACTTGGAATTATCCTTGACTCAAGCTTTCACCCCCTATATCCAATCTGCTAGGAAATCTCAAGTCTTCTTTCAGAATATATCCTGAATCTGAGTTTTCATTACTTCTTCCTGGTCCAGGCCACCTTCACCTCTGACCAGGATCAGTGCCGGAGCCTCCTAACTGATCTTGTTTGCACTCTTTTCTCCACTGCCGTCTCTTGTCATACAGCTGCCAGGGTGATCCTTTTAGAACATCAAATGTCATAGCTCCAAACCCTCTTTTTCATGAATGTGTTCCCTTTTTTATTCAAAGTAAAAGCCAGATGATCTATATAGCCTGTTACATGATCGTCCCTACCTCCCCCCATGTTTCTGGCCTCATCACCCACTGTTGTTCCCTCCTGCCCACTCCTGCCACTCTGGCTGTCCCTCAGGTATGCCAGGCACACTGTCACTTTGGCCTTTCCTGGAGTGCTCATTCTCACAGGGTGTCTGTTTGGCTTCTAACCCCCCCCCCCCCACCTCTTTCAGGTCTGAGCTCAGGCAAGGCCTCTTCAGACCATCCTAGTTTAAACCATACTTCTCATTCCTCTTACCCTGCTCTTTTTTCCTATTTTTATTATCTAACATTATAGCTTATGTTTATTTAATCTGTTTCCCCTGTTAGAATGTAAACTCCATGAAGGCAAGGAATGTTTAACATTTTGTTCAGTGATGTATTCTCAGTTTCTAAAAGTGCCTGGTATATTGTGAGTGCTTAATAGGAAGTATTTGCTGGAGTTCCCATGGTGACTCAGTGGTTAACAAATCCAACTAGGAACCCTGAGGTTTTGGGTTCAATCCCTGGCTCTTGCTCAATGGGTCAAGGATCCGGCGTTGCCGTGAGCTGTGGTGTAGGTCGCAGACGCAGCTCGGATCCCCTGTTTCTGTGGTTCTGGCATAGGCTGGTGGCTACAGCTCCAATTGGACCCCTAGCCTGTGAACCTCCATATGCCTCGGGAGCGGCCCAAGAAATGGCAAAAAAAAAAAAAAAAGAATGTATTTGCTGATTGAGGAGTTCCTGTTGTGGCTCAGCGGTAGTGAACCCAACTAATATCCATGAGGATGCAGGTTTGATCCTTGTCCTCACTCAGTGGGTTAAGGCTCCAGCATTGCCATGAGCTATGGCTACAGGTGTGGCTTGGATCTCAGGTTGCTGTGGCTGTGGTTTAGGCCAGCAGCTGCAACTCCAATTTGACCCCCCTCGCCTGGTAACTTTCATATGCCACAGGGACAGCCCTAAAAAGCCAAAAAAAAAAAAAAGTGCTGAATGAATAGATAAACCATTATCTGTAGACTTTATAAATTTGCTCATTACTGATTAGGAGCCTTTTTCTGACTTATTGTTTTTGTTCTGAATATTTGAGTTTGATAAATGGCATTAATATATAAGGGGATCCTATATCTAAGCTTCCATGTATGATATGTAAAAAGTATAACTTCACAGTACAAATTTTAAAGAAAACTTGCAGTTTAATTCCTTTTAATGCTTTAGTATTTTAAGTATAAGGCCTATCATTTTAAATATCTAACCTATTATTTCTCTAAATTGGAAGTTTTAATATGTTTGTCAGTATTTTTGTTAAAAAGCAAAATATTCCTAATTTGACTTATTTTTTTATTTTACCTATAGACACACTCTGTGCAGTTCTAGAAAGAGACACTCTTAGTATCAGAGAAAGTCGACTTTTTGGAGCTGTTGTGCGATGGGCAGAAGCAGAGTGTCAAAGACAACAATTGCCTGTGACTTTTGGAAATAAACAGAAAGTTCTAGGGAAAGCACTGTCATTGATCCGGTTCCCACTGATGACCATTGAGGAGTTTGCAGCTGGTAAGGCATAATCCATCCAAAATCTATTCTAAACTATTTTAATGAGTGGTCTGTCTTCCTGTGAGAGGGGAAGAAGCATTTGTGTATATAATTTCATTAGGTTCTCCTAATAGCCCTTCATGATAATAATATATGTATTATAATATATATTTCAAATTATATATACTTTATATCTTTTAAAATACTTTATATATTATAAATATATAAAAATTAGAAGTTCCTTTGTATGTTTGGTAGAATTCACCTGTGAAGCTGTCTGGTCCTGGACTTTTGTTTGTAGGGAGTGTTTTTATTACATAATCAGTTTCATTTCTTTCTTTTTTTTTTTTTTTTTGGTCTTTTTGCTATTTCTTGGGCCGCTCCCGCGGCACATGGAGATTCCCAGGCTAGGGGTCCAATCGGAGCTGCAGCCACCGGCCTATGCCAGAGCCACAGCAACGCGGGATCCGAGCCGAGTCTGCAACCTACACCACAGCTCACGGCAACGCCGGATCGTTAACCCACTCAGCAAGGGCAGGGACCGAACCCGCAACCTCATGGTTCCTAGTCGGATTCATTAACCACTGCGCCACGACGGGAACTCCAATCAGTTTCATTTCTAGTGTTCAGTCTGTTCAAATGATCTACTTCTTCTTGATTCAGTTTTGGTGGGCTGTATGATTCTAGAAAGTTGTCCATTTCTTCTAGGTTGTCAAATTTGTTGGTGTATAATTGTTCATAGTATTCTTTTATGGGTTTTTTTTTGGTATTTCTGCAGTATCAGTTGAGATTTCTCCTTTTTCATTTCTTATTTTATTTATTTGGGTTTTCTCTCTTCTTGGTGAGTCTGGCCAGAGTTTTATCAATTTTGTTTGCCCTTTCATACTGATTTTTTTCTATTTTTTTTAATCTCTGATAATTGGCGATCCTAATTTTAATGAATTATCTATCTTTTCCCTTTAAAGCGAAGGCTTTTTATGTCTTTAAGAAATTTTGGCCTCAGTGTTATGAGGATATTCTCTTAGATTTTCTTCTAGAAATCTTATTAACTTTTCAGTTTGTAATCCAGTTGGATTTTTGCCTTTTGTGTTGTTTTTCCACACATGTGTATGGTGTGAGGTGGAGGTTCATTTTTTTCCCATTTAGCTGTATATTAAAAATTGTCTTTGCCCCCAAGCCCTGCAGTGCTGATGATTTAATTGTGAATCAGGTGACTGAATAAGAATGAATCTGTTTTTGGAATATTTATTGTTTGTCCCTGTGCCAATTGTGTGTTTTTCGTTTCTATAGTTTTATACTGTGTCTTGAGATCTGGTAGTGAAAGTCCTCTAGCTTTGTTGTTCTTCTGAATTATCTTGGCTATTCTTGGTCTTTTGTGTTTTCATATAAATAAATGTCTTCATCAGCTTGTCAGTTTCCACCAAAAAAAATTTCATGGGATTCTGATTGGAGTTGCATTGATCCATAGATTGATGTGGAGATAACTGACATTTTTATAACATTGAGTCTTCCAATCCATGATTTAAGTCTTTTAAAATCCATGATTTAAGTCTTTTAAAATTTCTCTTAGTAATATTTTGAGTTTTCTGGTAGAGGTCTTATATTTTTTGAGAGGCTTATTCTGTTCGTATTTTATTTTTAAAAAATTTTTTTTTCTTTTGTCTTTTTGTTGTTGTTGTTGTTGTTGTTGCTATTTCTTGGGCCGCTCCCGCGGCATATGGAGATTCCCAGGCTAGGGGTCTAATCGGAGCTGCAGCCACCAGCCTACACCAGAGCCACAGCAACGCGGGATCCGAGCCGAGTCTGCAACCTACACCACAGCTAACGGCAACGCCGGATCGTTAACCCACTGGGCAAGGGCAGGGACCGAACCCGCAACCTCATGGTTCCTAGTCGGATTCATTAACCACTGCGCCACGACGGGAACTCCTTATTTTTAAAATGTTATTGCAAATGATTGTTTTTTTTTTAATTTCCGTGTCCTAATTGATTGTTTGCCAGTATCTAGAAATACAGTTGATTTTCCTGTGTTTCTTGCTAAATTCACAAATTGTAGTAGTTTATTTTGTAGGTCATTATGCTTAGCCTACATGTTCAGTCGTGCTCTCTGAAAACAATAATAATTCTATTTCTTTCTAATCCTTAGACATTTCTTTTTCTTGCCTTATTGTGTGCCTTAGGACCTCTAGCATATTAGTGAATGGAAGTACTGACAGTGAACATCTTTGTCTTCTTCCAGTCTTAGGCAGAAAGTTTTCAGTATTTCCCCACAGAGTATGCTTGCTATCAATTTTTGTAGATTCCCTTTAATGGATTAAGCACGCTTCCTTCTGTTAGTAGTCTGCTAAGAGTTTTATCGTGAATTTTATCAAATGTTTCTCTTCATTGATATACTTTTCCCATTTATTCTCTTAATATAGTGACTGATTTTCCAAATTAAGCCTATTTGAAATCCTTATGTAAACCAGACTTGGTTGTCATGCATTATCCTTTTTATATATTACTAGGTCCAGTTTGCTAAATTAAAAAAA
Source organism: Phacochoerus africanus (assembly GCF_016906955.1). Classification (NCBI taxonomy): domain Eukaryota; kingdom Metazoa; phylum Chordata; class Mammalia; order Artiodactyla; family Suidae; genus Phacochoerus; species Phacochoerus africanus. The sequence goes on from NC_062552.1 coordinate 53,018,737, forward strand.
AAAAAATTAGGACTACTTCATGAAAGAAATTAGTCCATAATTTTCCTTTCTTCTAATGAATTCTCAGATTTTGATTATCAAGTTTATGCTGGTCTAATACAAAAGTTAAGACTATTTCTTTTTCCGTTTTGAAGAGTTTCTGAAAAATTGGTGCTATTTTTCCTTAAATGTTTGGGGGAATTCATCAGTGAAGCTACTCTAGATCTAGCATCTTCTTTGTGGAAGATTTTAATTAGAGATTCAATTTCTTGAGTAGAGTAGGTCTTTTCAGATTTTGTTTCTTTTTGTAACAGTTTCATCTAGACTTTTATTTGTTAACGTGAATTTCATAATATCCTTTTACTGTCTTGGTGTTTGTGAATTATGTCCCCTGTCTGTAAAAATTATGTCCCCTTTTCATTTCTGACATGGTATATTGTGTTTTCAGTCAGCCTCACCTAGAAGTTTATCCATTTTATTAATTTTTTCCAAGAAATAACTTCTTGCTTTATTGATTTTTCTCAATTGTGCATATGTTTTCCACTTCATTGATACCTGCTTTTTTCTTTTTTTTTGCTTTTTAGGGCCATAACTGCGGCATATGGAAGTTCCCTGTCTAATTGGAGCTACAGCTCCCGGCCTACACCACAGCCACAGCAACACCAGACCCGAGCCACATCTGTGACCTACACCACAGCTCATTGCAACGCTGGATCCTTAACCCACTGAGCAAGGCCAGGGATCGAACCCACATCCTCATGGATGCTAGTCGGGTTTACTAACCACTGAGCCATGACGGGAACTCCCTCTTTTTTTTTTTTTAAATGGCTACTCCTGGGGCATATGGAGTTCCCAGGCCAGGGACTGACTCTGAGCCGCATCTGTGGCAATGTCAGAACCTTTAACCCTTTAACCCAGTGCACACACTGTCCTCACGGATGCTAGTCAGATTTGTTTCCACTGAGCCAGGACAGAAACTCCCACAGTCAGATTCTTAATCCACTGCACCACAGCAGGAACTCCTTGTAGTTTTTTTTTTTTTTTTGCTTGTGCATGGCTTCAGAATTGACAAATACCTCAAGGAGAAGTTATGCACAAAATGTTGGTCTTGTTTCTCTATTAAGTATTCTTTTTCGGATCATTGGCTGGCTGCCTTGGTAGCTTTGAATTCCAGTTTTTGTCTTTTCAATCAAGTGAGGACTACTCCATTTTCTAGGTTGCCAATTTGTGTTTGGCATTTATGCCCTATGAAGCAAATCATCAAACATCCAAGGAGAAAAGGGGTGACAAATATAGGTGTTCGTCTGAATACATTTCCATTCTCAAGCACTGACTGCCTCACTTGTTCTCTGTTAACCTGAAAGAGCTATTTTGTGTATGATTTCATCTGTTTTTTTCTAACATAGGCTGTTCCGTCCTACATCTTATTATTTTTATGTAGTCAAATAATGTTTCTTCTCTTGCTGTTATGTATGTTCTTTTCTATTATACATATTATCTCTGTATGGAGTTTTTCAAAAATGTTTTAGAGAGAATTCCTTTTATGCTCTTTATTTTGCTGTTGAATGTGTTTGCTTTTTTTTCCCTGTCTAGAGTTTAGGAAATAATAAATTTTATATTTACTTTTTTCCCCTTCAATTTTCTTAACTCTCCATTTCATAATAAAACAGTATTTATTGACCTTCCCTATTTAAGACAAGAATATTAGCATGCTATTTCATCTTTTCAACCTTTCCAGACCGTGTCATGGTGACTGATTATACACCCACACAGCATATTACAATAATTCAACTATGTTAGAATTAATTCTAGGTTGTATTGGTTTTAGTGCTCATCATCACCAGTTCTTTCATGACACACCTCTTGAATCCTTTATTTTGATTCACTCCTTTATTGTTAACTGGAGAGTATTCTTTGATTACTTTCTTTAGGTGGGTGTATGGTACATGTCTAAGAGTGGTTTCCATGATCTGCAGACTTATTTTTCCAACTAAGAAAATTTTATTGTACAGAGATACCTTAGAGATACCCCTAAGGTTGAGTTCCAGACCACCACAATAAAGCAGTGAGTCAAAATTTTTTTGTTTCCCAGTGCATATCAAAGTCATATGAGGTTGTACTCTAGGCTATTCAGTGTACAAGTATTATGTTTAAAAAACCCTCAAAGTGCACACCTTAATTTAAAAAATACTTTATTGCTAAAAAATGCTAGCAATCATCTGAACCTTGATTGGGTTGTAATCTTTTTGCTGGTGGAGAGCCCCGCCTCACTGCTGACTGATCAGGGTGATGGTTGCTGAAGGCTGGGGTGGCTGTGGCAGTTTCTTAAAATAAGACAACAGTGAAGTTTACCGCGTTGATGGACTCTTTCACGAACAGTTTCGGTGTAGCAGACGGTGCCGTTTGATAGCATACCCACAGTAGAATTTCTTTCAGTATTGGACTTGGTCCTCTCACACCCTGCTGCTGCTTTATCAACTGAGTTTATGTAGCTCTAAATCCTGTGTTTTAATTTCAACAGTTTTCACAGCATCTTCACCGGAAGTAGATTCTGTCTCAAGAAACCACTCTTTGCTCATCTGTAGAAACAGCTCATCCATTTAAGTTTTATCATGAGATTGCTATCATATCTTCAGGCTCCACTTCTAATTCTAGTTCTCTCACTGTTTCCATCACATCTGCAGTTCCTGCCTTCACTGAAGAGTTGAACCCCTCCAGGTCATCCTCGAGGGTTGGAATCCACCCCCTCCAAACTCCTGTTAATATTGATGTTGTGACCTCTTCCTTAAGAACATCACAAATGTGCTTAATGGCATCAGAATCCTTTCCAGGTTTTCAGTTTACTTTGCCCAGATCCATCAGAGGAATCTCTCTCTATGGCAGCTATAGCCTTACAAAATGTATTTCTTAAATAATAAGACTTGAAAGTCTAAATTAACCTTTGATCCCTGGGTTACAGGGTGGATGTTGTGTTAACAGGCATGAAAACAACATTAATCTTTTTTTTTTTTTTGTCTTTTTAGGGCCACATCCTCAACATATTGGAAGTTCCCAGGCTAGGGGTTGAATTAGAGCTGCAGCTGCTGGCCTAAGCCACAGCCACAGAAACTCCAGATCTGAGCAATGACTGCGACCTACATCATAGCTCGTAGCAATGCCAGATCCTTAACTCACTGTGTGAGGCCAGGGCTCAGATGTGCATCTTCATGGATACTAAGTCGAGTTCATTACCTTTAAGCCGGCCACAGTGGGAACTCCAAAAGCAAATTAATCGTGTACATCTTTATCAGAGCTCTTGGGGGACCAGGAACATTGTTAAGGAACAGTGCTATTTTGAAAGGAATCTTTTTTTTCTAAGCAGTAGTTCTCAACAGTGAGCTTAAAATATGTAGTAACCATATTGTCAACAGATGTGCTGTCATCCAGGCTTTGTTGTTCTCATTATAGAGCATTGGCAGAGTAGGTTTAGCTTAATTCTTCAGGGCCCTAGGATTTTCAGAATGGTAAATGAGCATTGGCTTCAACTTAAAGCCACCAGTTGCATTAGCCCCTAACAAGTGTGTCAGCCTCCTTTTGATTCTTTGACACCAGGCATTGACTTCTCTCTAGTTATTAGAGTCCTGGATGGTGTTGTCTTCTAATATAAGGCTGTTTTGTCTACACTGAAAATCTGTTTTTTACCAAAAACCAGCCACCATCACTGAGTATCTTGGCTGGATGTTCCAGATAACTTGCTGCAGCTCGTACAGCAGCACTTGCTGCTTTACTTTGCACGTTTCTGTGTGGAGAGAGCTGCTTTCCTTAAACCGTCTGACCCTTTGATCACTTCACACTTTTCTTCTGCAGCTTCTTCACTTCTCTCTCTTCCTTTATGGAGTTGAAGAGAGTTAGGGCCTTGCTCTGGATTAAGCTTTGGTTTAAGAGAATGTTGTGGGTGGTCCAGAACACTCAAGCTTTCTTCATTTCAGCAATAAAGCTGTTTTACTTATCATCCATGCATTCACTGAAGTAATTTAATTTCCTTCAATAACTTTTTCTTTGCATTCACAATTTGTCTAACTTCTTGGTGCTAGAAGCCTACTTTAGCCTCTTTTGGTTTTTGATAGGCCTTCCTCGCTAAGCCTAATCATTTCTAGCTTTTGGTTTAAAACGAGAGATAAAAGACTTTCACTTGAAGACTTGGAGACCTTTAAAGGACTATTAATTAGCCTAACTTCTATATTATTGTGTCTCAGGGAACAGGGAGGCTGAGGAGAGGAAGAGAGAGGGGGAATGGTAGTAGGTCGAGCAGACAAAACATAAACAATATTTATGAATTAAGTTTGCTGTCTTATATGGCACAGTTTGTGGGGCCCATAACAACTGCAATAGTAACATCAAAGATCACAGATCACCACAACAAATATAATAATAAAAAGTTTGGGGGTTGTGGCTCAACAGGTTAAGAACCTGACGTAAGGAGTTCCCGTCGTGGCGCGGCAGAGATGAATCCGACTAGGAACCATGAGGTTGTGGGTTCGATCCCTGGCCTCACTTAGTGGGTTAAGGACCTGGTGTTGCCATGAGCTGTGGTGTAGGTCACAGACACAGCTCAGATCTGGTGTTGCTGAGGCTCTGGCATAGGCTGGCAGCTATAGCTCTGATTAGACCCCTAGCCTGGGAACCTCCATATGCCGCAGGTATGGCCCTAAAAAGACAAAAGACAAAAAACAAAAAAAAACCTGACATAGTGTCTGTGAGGATGCAGGTTAGATCCCTGGCCTCGCTTAGTGAGTTAAGGATTGGACATTGATGCAAGCTGCAGCATAGGTTGCAGATGTGGCCCAAATCCAGCATGGCTGTGGCCAGCAGCTGCAGTTCTAATTCGACCCCTAGCCCAGTAACTTCCATATGCTGCAGGTGTGGCTGTGAAAAGAGAAAAAAAGTTTTTTTTAAAGAAGAAGTTTAAAATATTGCTAGAATTCCCAAAATGGGACACAAAGACAAAGTAAGCAAATGCTTTTGGAGAAATAGCAACAGACTTGCTTGACAGAGTTGCCACAAACCTTCCAATTTGTTTAAAAATGTAGTATCTGTGAAGCATAATAAGGTAAGGTATACCTGTAGTCTTAAATTATTGCATAATAAAGCAAGGTATACCTATAGTCCTAAATTATTGCATCATCCTATTTCTTGCTGTTAGTTCTTCAGGAATACTAGTTACCTATATGTTGGTCTCTGTTGCTTTTTTTTTTTTTAATCATCCGTTTAATCACCTTAAAATTTTAATTATTTTGTCTTCTTGTCATTCTGAGAAAGTTATGAGTTTTTATCTCTGTCTTTTGATCTTATGCACTTCCAGTTCTGTTCTTTCTTTGCTAAAATGCATGGTTTTAAGTTTGTAATTGTATTTTTTTCCTCTTTACAATCTTTCCTTCTCTAGAGATTGCAAATGAACTATGAAGCCAGGCCTGGCAGATCAGTAGATTTTGTGTGTCGCATTTAAATGTTTTCTAATTTAAAAATGAGGGCATTTTACATTAAATCTGATTTATGGCTTCCTAAACCAAATTTCTAGAGTTCTGCAGTCTTTTTTAGATCATTTTTATTAGCCTTGGATGGGATCTCCTGTCATCTTTTATGAGGACCAGTATTTATTCCTGGATAAATGTAAGCTGTCTGGAATTTTCTCTTCCCAGAAACAGTGAATGAGGAAACTGTAACATAGGATATACTGCTTCCACAGCTCTTCCAATATTAGCTCCTGCCCTCTGCTGATTTCTAAATCCCTCAGTGGAAGCACTGTACCATCTATTTCTACCTCTAAATATTCCATCGTTTGATTATAGCCTCAGACAGATGGGGGTGGAGAGGTAACGATAACTCTAGCTTCCACTGTGAACATTTCTCCACCTCTTCTCTTTTTGGTAAACAGAATATTCAGAGAAGGTGAGTAGATAGAAAGATTTAGAGATCTGGAGTTCCTGTTGTGGCGCAGTGGTTAATGAATCCAACTAGGAACCATGAGGTTGGGGGTTCGATCCCTGGCCTTGCTCAGTGGGTTAACAATCCAGCGGTGCGGTGAGCTGTGGGGTAGGCTGGTGGCTGCAGCTCCGATTGGACCCCTAGCCTGGGAACCTCCATATGCCGTGGGAGCTGCCCTAAAAAGGCAAAAAGACAAAAAAAAAAAAAAGAAAGAAAAAGAAAAGATTTAGAGATCTTTCTGTGATCTCAGGGATTCATCTAAGCTTTGATTTATTAATGATTTTAACACTTACATATTAGGTTAACCTCAGATGAATTTGGTGAAACTTTTAAATAGATGCTAAAATTATGTATGTTCGAGTTCTCATCGTGGCGCCGCGGAAATGAATCTGACTAGAAACCATGAGGTTGTGGGTTCGATCCCTGGCCCTGTTCAGTGGGTCAGGGATCCAGCGGCGTTGCCATGAGCTGTGGTGTAGGTCTCAGACATGGCTCGGATCTTGCGTTGCTGTGGTTTTGGCATAGGCCGGCAGCTGTAACTTCAGTTCAGCCCCTAGCCTGGGAGCTTCCATATGCTGCGGGTGTGGCCCCAAAAAGTAAAATAAAACAAGGTAAAATTTCTCTACCTCATTATTACTTTACACTTTCCAGATTTGAGTTCATATTATTATGTGGAATAAAAAAGTTAGGAGTTGCAATGAAGTAGCTTTTATTGAGGATTATATTTTTATTTGTACAGGTCCTGCTCAGTCTGGAATTCTGTCAGATCGTGAAGTAGTAAATCTCTTCCTTCATTTTACTGTCAACCCTAAGCCCCGAGTTGAATACATTGATCGACCAAGATGCTGCCTCAGAGGAAAGGAATGCTGCATCAATAGATTCCAGCAAGTAGAGAGCCGCTGGGGTTACAGTGGAACAAGCGATCGAATCAGGTATCTATCTTATTATAGACTTGGGGTGGGGTGGGCTAGTAGTTAGCATTTGGCTTTTATGCTCATACTGTGGGAGAAAATTAGCCACATTTTATTTTATACTTTGTTTAATACGTTTCTAACTTAGGACAGTAGTCAAGGAGTCAGTGAGGCTTATTTGTCTCCCCACTGAATTATGAGTGAGGGGATCTCTTAGGAGACATTAGAAAGGATCGAATTGGGCCTCCTTGTACATGAGTTTTGTTTGGATTGCCACTGTTGGTGAGCTGAAGTCTAGACCTTGATTGATCAAAGACTTTTTACAGTCTTAGAGCTATAATTTAAGACATTTAATCTTGCTCTGTTTAGTGTGAGTTTTTTCTTTGTACAGACACTGCATGGAAAATAGCTTACTATACGTTTGTAACAACTTTGAATGGAAAAAATTTAAATCTTACAAGATGCATGCATATAATCCTGGTGGAAATGATATTTCCCCTACTGTGTTTCCTTAGGTTAAATATTGAAATAGAATAAGTACTTGTTTACATTTTTAAAAAATGCCTTTTTTTCAAATGAATTTATTTATAAAACAAAAACAGACTTAAGATCTTAAAATCAAGTTTATGGTTACCAAAGGGAAAACATGGGAGAAAGGGATAAATTAGGAGTTTGGGATTAACAACTACATACTACCCTAAGACAGACCTTTTGGATTTTCACTTATTTAGTATTAATAGCACTTTGGTATAAAATGAGAAACTAACAACAAATTTGTTTAAAACTAGAACTCCAGGGAAGAGAAAACTCTTAGAAATATTGAGTTAAAATGGAAATAAAAATGCGTTTGTAGAATATTTAGTAAGGAGAATACTATAAATGAAAACTTGGCGTTCCCATTGTGGTGCAGTGGAAACGAACCCAACTAGGAACCATGAGGTTGCAGGTTTAATCCCTGGCTTTGCTCAGTGGGTTAAGGATCTGGCGTTACTGTGAGCTGTGGTGTAGGTCACAGGCGCGGCTCAGATCTTGCGTGGCTGTGGCTGTGGCGTAGGCTGGCAGCTGTGGCTCCAATTAGACCCCTAGCCTGGGAACCTCCATATGCCAAGGGTTCGGTCCTAAAAAAGCAATAAATAAATAAATAAATAAAAGAAAACTTATGGGATGAGGCTATAAGTGTCGCACAGAGAATTAGCAATAATTGGGGGGGCGGGGGCGGTCATGGCCAGCAGTGGCTTGATGTGGGATCTCACTCCCCAGACCAGGAGTTGAACTTGGGCCACTGTGGTGAAAGTGCCAAGTCCTAACCACTAGGCCACCAGGGAACTCCCAATAATTAACTACTTTTACTAAGTAAGTTAGAATAGAAATAAATGATGTAAGCATTTAGTCCAAGAAGCTGGAAAATGAATAGCAAAGAACCATAAGAAAAGAGAAAGGAAATGGAATTCCCACTGTGGTGCAATGGGATCAGTGGTGTCTCTACAGCGGCAGGGATACAGATTTGATCCCCAGCTGACACAGTGAGTGAGGGATTTGGGATTGCCGCAGCTGTGGCATAGGTCACAACTCTGACTCAGATTCAGTCCCTGGCCCAGAAATTCTAGGTGCAGCAGGGTAGCAAAAAAAAAGAAGAAGAAGAAGAAGAGAAAGGAAATAGATAAATATAGAAATTAATGAATTAAAAATAGAATTGTTAAATCCATAAGCCGTTTTCCTGGAAAAAAAATGAAATAAGTAAACCTCTGACAAAAATAATAAAGAAAACATACATTTGCAGATCATAATGGGAATATAATTATATACTGAGGAAATTTTTATTTTGATTCTGGGTTTACTCTGTGCTAATAAATTGAACATCTTGATGGAATGGATCATTTTGTAGGCAAATATAAATTATCAAAATTGACTGAAGAAGAAACCTGAATAGACCAATTACCATGGAAGAAATTAAAAGTTATCAAAGAACTGTCCCTTCACAAGGTGGTTTTGACAGGTGAGTTTTATCAAACCTTCAGGGAACAGATTGTTTCCTTGAGCATTAAAAGAAGAAAAATACTTCTTGGTTAATTACTGAAAGAAGCATAACCCTTATACAGAAACCTGACAAGACAAAAAATTTTCTAGGTCAGTCTCACAAGAAGGAATTCTATGTAAAATAGCATATTGAATCAAGCAGTACCTTAGAAGAATAATACTATAAAGCAAATAGAATTTATTTGGAAATGGAAAGAATGGCTCAATACTAAGAAATGTATTACTGTAATTCACCATGGTAGCAGGTCAAAGAAAAAAACCAGTTTATTTCGATAGGTGTCAAAAAGACTTGATAAAATTTCACCCTTGGTCCCGCTATAGACGTTAATAGGCTAGGTCTAGAAGAATACTTCTTTAACATGATAGACTGTTGAAACCTCAAAATAGGGATGCCTGCTAACCTTGCTGCTTTTTCAGCAGTGTTCCTATAATTCTGATTGATGTAGATGTAAGGGATAAAGAAATGAGAGCATAAAGGAAAAAGAAATCTTGAAAAGGAAGAAGTCTTTTTCATTATTTGCAGATAACGTTATTTACATTAGCAGTTCTGTACTCCATCAGACCTAGTTCTCTCTCTTTTATAATAAATATTTTGTATTCTCCCTGTACTAAACTGGAATGAAATTCATAGATAATATATTTCATTGTTAAGTGATATAATGACCTAGTTGTAATGTAAAGGACAATAAATGTAACTGATAGTAAAATGAAATACATATTTCAGTAGGTGGATATTTGTGCAGCACCAGAAGACAAACAAGCAAGCAGTACACACCAGCCCGCCTAGACAGCTACAGTGCAGGGTGTGTTCATGTCACAAATTCCATGAGCAGCACTGCTGGCAGTTTTGTCATTTTCTTTAAAGGTTTCAAATAAAGCAAAGTACAATAAATCCTATTCATCCACTTTCTATGTTTGAGGACTCATCTACTCAGTAAAATTTATGGGTAACCCCCAGATCAATACCAGCAATGCTTTCTCAGTTGTTCACAGGAAAGATCTGAGTTGTCCAGCCGCATGTTCTTTGTGAGCTCAAACAAGGCAATCCTCTGCCCTCCTATTTGAGCTCTCCTACATAGACGGAGACAGCGGCGGGCAGTGTAGTGTAAGACACTGCAGCTCTCGAGCTGTTTGGATAGGTTGAATCCCAACTCTGGCATGTGTTAGTGGGGTGGCCTTATGCAAATCACTTAACACTTCTTAGTTCCATCTTCTCTTTTGTAAAATAAAGAAAACAGAATATACTAGAATGAGATACTTTAGGATTTAAGATTATAATCCATATAAGTGGTATGTGTGTGTGTGTTTATGTACATAGTCCCCCTAAGAACAGTAGTTTAGTGTTTGCTAATTCTGTGTCAGCAGCAACTATAGACTATAACTACCACAAATAATGAGCATTGACTGCATGTTATTTCCTGTTTATAAAACATAATAGTTGCCTCTTATAAAAGTCAGTAAATATTAAAATTGCCTAAAAATCTTTGGTTTATAAATAAAATGAAATTAGGCCCAAGTCTTGTAGTTAAAAACAAGTTTTTCATCTACGTGAATTCTGACAAGACACTTGAAAGTTAATTGGGATTCTTCGTTTTGGGAGACTGTCTTGAGTATTGCAGTAGAGCTGGTGTCCCTATCTCCCTTCCTAGTGGAAACAGCAAGCCTCCTTGGAGATAGGACTTCTTTTGAGAGCAGCTGGTCCACCCAAACAGCCTCAGGATCAGCACAAATCTGTTAGAACCAGTAAAAAGGAATCGTGGCCATTTACAAAGTATAAATGCAAAAACCAGTAATGTCCTGTATGTTGTCAGAATTCAGTTACACAGATGGGTAGTGGTGAATGGTTATCAACGCAAATGTACTTAATGCCATTGAATTGTATATTTTTTATATATTTTGCCACAATAAGAAAATTTTTATTGTTTAAATTTTCAGTTATGTTGAGTAAAAACAGATCCCACTTGTTTAACAGTAAGAACATAGACTAGCAGGATTATATCCTATAGGAAATGTACAGTATGGTATCTGTATAAAGAACTGAAGAACTTCAACCAGAATCAGATAGTGTCTTTCAACTAACTTCCGTATGTTGTGCAGTTCTTTGTAGAAGTGGCATGTTTTTGGAAGGGAGGGAGAGGGTTGGCAAAATTATTCTAAAATTAATCTATAAGAGTAAATATTTCTTTTTTAAAAAGAGGTATGGATCAAACTTTATGAAAAGTATTATAAAACTATAATAAGTTAATAGAATACTAGCGTTCAGGAACCAACCTAACATAAATGAATATTTAGAATGTGAGGGAAGGATTAACCACCGGGAAAATAAAGTTAGATCTTTACCAATGCCATCTACCAATATTTTTATAAATTAAATTTTAACATTCAAAAAAAGGAAACTGCAGTGCCAAAACAGGATGTTTATTTATCATGAACCTCTCTAAACTTGGCATAGATCATAATTTGACTACAAATAAAAATTTTACATCCAAAACCATTGTAAAGTTAAAAGATAAATGGCAAATAGGAAACTTCTTGTAATGGAGACTCCTGGAAAAATGTGTAATAACTATATAACATGGTCTTTCAAATCCACACAGAAAGACACTCATCGGCAGAGAAAAATGGGAAAAGAAATTGAGTGGATTTTTCATTGAAGAGAAAATCCAGTAGACAGTTGAGCATAGGAGCAAATGTGTTATGTTAACTCATTCATAATTGACACAATGTAAATAGAATTTGTCATTCATCAGTTTCTCAACAGCAAAAACAAATGAAAATACTCATAGTTGTTGAGAGTGAGAAGAAATGATCTTCGTTCTTTGTTAGGTGTAAAGTTTATAATCTTCCCAGAAAGCATTTTGAGAAAGTTTTTGTAAAGCCTTAGGATTATGCCTCTCATTTTCCTCAGAAAATCTACTTCCAGGAATTTATTCTAAGGAAACAATTAAGGCTTTGCAAAATGATTTAGCTAGGAATTCCCCTTGTGGCTCAGTGAACCACAAGGTCTTTCCCCTTGTGGTAACGAACCCAACTAGTAACCATGAGGACGCAGGTTTAATTCCTGGCCTTGCTCAGTGGGTAAGTCGTGTGGTGTAGGTCGCAGACAAGGCTCAGATCCTGCATTGCTGTGGCTGAGGTGCAGGCTGGCAGATGTAGCTCAGATTTGACCCCTAGCCTGGGAACTTTCATATGCCACATATGTGGCCCTAAAATGAAAAAAAAAAAAAAAAAAAGATGTAGCTATAAGATTGTTCATTATGGCATTGTTATTTAACAACAAAAATGCAAATAACTTAGTTTATCTTAACAAGTAGGAATTATTTAAATATAATTAATCAGTTGTAATCTTTTACCTTTTTATATGAAATAGACGTTACAAGTATATATTTTTTCCAGCATGGTTTTTAAAATAATACACAAATACACATACAGACATGGGGGAAAAAAAGTCTGTTTTTCTGTTGTTAAAAAATAGAACTAAAAGTCTGAAAAGGAAATGCACTCCACTGAAGATGGAGTTATCTCTGGATGGCAGATTTAGGGATGCTTTAAATTTTTTCCTCTTGTTTGTTTACCCGCATTTTCTAACTTTTTAAACAGAATATATTGGTTTTCTATAATAAAAATCTATAATATAAATAATGTAAAAAATTCTAAGGTGGTTCTCATACTGGGGATTTAATGTAGTGATTAAGAGTGTGAGCTTTAGGGAGTTCCCATCGTGGCTTAGTGGAAACAAATCTGACTAGCATCCATGAGGACACAAGTTTGATCCCTGGCCTCACTCAGTGAGTTAAGGATTCAGTGTTGCTGTGAGCTGTGGTGTAGGTCTCAGATGTGGTTTGGATCTGGCATTGCTGTGGTGTAGGCCAGCTACACCACCGATTCAACCCTTAGCCTGGGAACCTCCCTTCCTGGGACCCTCCGTATGTCTTGGTGCTGCCCTAAAAAAAATACAAAAAAAAAAGTGAGCTTTAGATCCACGCTGACCTGGAATGCTCCGGCTCTCATTCAAGCAGGTTAATCTAAACTTCAGTTTCATCAACTATAAAAACTGAAGATAATAAAAATGATACTCTGTTACTTAGTTTATAGAGCTGCTATGATGGTTAAAGGAAATAATGTGTGAAGGACTGAAGCTCAGTGCCTCGCACAGGAAGTGCTCATAAAGTGGTAATGGTGTAGTTGTAATAATAATAAAAATTGAACTTGTTACTTTAGTTCTCAAAGTATGAAATGTTAGAGATCAATGCTTAATAGTATAGATCACTCCTTATTACAAGTCTTTCAGTGCCATTTGTGTTTGATGCTAGTTTTATAAAACGAAATAAGGTAGGTCCATTTCTTAACTGTGATTTCTAGTATGAAACCTCACTCTGATCTACCTGTGTAACTTAGGTCCTGTCCCCAGCCCTCTGCCACCAATTCCGTTATAGCAGCCTGCTTCCTTCACAACTCTTACTGCAATTTATAATTAATGATTTATTACTTTGCTTACTGTTTATTATCAGGATCCTCCTCTAGGCCAGAGGTGCAGTAGGGGCAGAGGCTGTCTTGTTGACCAGTAATTCCCCAGTGCCAGGCCCAGTTCTTCAGGCTGACAGCCCCTCAGGAAGTATTTGTCAAGCTGATGAATCATCATAGTTTGGGATGCTGCACCTCAGGCCTGACGGCTGACGAGTCTCTGTTCATGAAGGAGATATACAAAGTCAGATTTAGAATAAGATTATTACAAAAAAAGTGTAATTTATTTAGGTTAAATAAATTCCTTGGCTCAAAAATGTACAGTACAAAAAAAGATTCTCAAGTTCCCAGTAAGTTTTACTCTAGCAAGAATTTTTTGGTAAGCAGATGACATTTCCAAGGCTGTGTAATATTTTCTTTTTTGTAAGCAAAGTTAGGTGTCTTGAGTAGCACTTTGAAACGTATAAGCCTTCAGAATATGAATGCTTTTTACTGAGTTATTCATGTTTTACGTTTGGCTTCACTCTCTCAGGTTCACAGTTAATCGAAGAATCTCTATAGTTGGATTTGGTTTATATGGATCTATTCATGGTCCCACGGATTATCAAGTGAATATACAGGTACACTTTTTTCCCCTCTATATATCATCTGAAATATATAGCAAGTGTAATTTTACTTTCAGTGAAATCCAAATTTTCATATAATTATCAGAAGCATCAAAAAGCCTATTAGTAGCATTTTAAATCTAGAGGGATCTGTTTTACAATTGATAGAAAAAAATGTAGTTTCAGGAGTTCCCGTCATGGCTCAGTGGAAACAAATCTGACTAGCATCCACGAGTACACAGGTTTGATCCCTGGCCTCACTCAGTGAGTTGAAATCTTCAAATGCTGTGGGTGAGACCCTAAAAAAAAAAGCAAAAAAACAAAAAAAAACCATGTAGTTTCAGAAATTTGGCGTCCCATGTCTAATAGAAACATTAACATACAAGGAGCTCTCCTTTGTCAGGAAACCCTTGTGTTAGTCATTCCTACTGTGTATTGATTGTCTCAAAATACTCACCTGCTTTTTTCATGGTACTTTGAACTCTAGGTCCTAAAATTGTCTAAATTTCTTTTTTTTTTTTCCTTTTTTAAAGTTATATTGAATTATAGTTGATTTATAGTGTTGTGATTATTTCTGCTGTACAACAAAGTGATTCATTTATACGTGTGCACACATCCATTCTCTTTCAGATTCTTTTCCCACATAGATGATCACAGAATATTGGATAGAGTTCCCTGTACTATACAGCAGGTCCCCATTGACCAGTCATTCCATATGCTTCAGTGTGTATATGCCAATCCCAAACCCTAATCCACCCCTCACCCCCCAAATGCTAACACTACTAGTAACACCTCTGATTTCTGATTGTCTGACTACCCTGCCCATTCTTTAGGGCCGCTCCACCTCAGTTCTTTCAGAGATGGCACCATTACCTAGTCCAGTCAGCCAGTGTTCTCCTCACTTTTGATTGCACAATCAAGGTATTAAAATTATTTTTGAGGAGTTCCTGCTGTGGCTCTTTGGCTAACGAATCTGACTAGGAACCATTAGGTTGTGGATTTGATCCCTGACCTCTCTCAGTGGACTAAGGATCTGGCGTTGCCGTGAACAGGGTGTAGTTCACAAATGCAGCTTGGGTCCCAAATTGCTGTGGCTGTGGTGTAGGCCAGCAGCTACAGCTCCGATTAGACCCCTAGCCTGGGAACCTCCATATGCCGTGGGTGCAGCCCTAGAAAAGACACAAAGACCAAAAAAAATATATATATTTTTTGAAACACATCTACATTGTACTTTTATTTACAAACTATACACATATACCTACGTAATACTATACTTATGATGTATTATGTACTTAAAACATAAAAACAGAAATGAGAAAAGAAAGTAAACAATGTTATTAATATACCATTTTTAATAGTAAAAACGTTGGTGAACTCTGTGACCAAAATACTTCATTAGTTTTCAAGATATACAGTAAGACCCACAAACCCATTTAAGCTGACTATATAAGCTGCAGGCCTGGGAAGGAGTGAGGACCTACTTCAGCGTCTTTTGTTGTGGAATCCCACCCTTCCTTCAGGGCAGCTCACATGTATTACAGCAAAGCCACCAGACTCCTTGTGTACAAACTGAGGGAGGGTATCAGGGTTGTAGCATATTACAGTGAGAAGACATAAACACTCTAGAGTGAAGACAAGTAGGACTTCTCTTCATTTTCTTCCCCCTAGTAGTAGCCAGTCTCATGCACCATCCAGACAGACTGCCTGGGTTGGAATCTCAGCTCTGCCTCCTCCAGGGTATGACTGTGGGCAAATTATGTAACCTCTCCAGACCTCGGTTTCCTCGTCTGCTGTGGTATAGTGGTATCTCCCTTAGAGTTCTGCAGGACTGGTTGAGATGATGCATGTAAAGTGTCTAACGTCTGCTGCTAACATGGTTGCTGCAGTTTATATTTTGATTTGCATAATATCCTTAGGAAGAAGGCAAACCAGGTTTTTTCCCCAAATTAAAAGAGAAAACAGGCTCAGAGAAGTAAAATAGCTTTTGCTCTAGTTTATACTGCCCCAACTAAACCCTGTGTCTTACTACTTTATTCCAGGAAATCATCATGTCTTTTTAAAGAAAAAAAAAAAAATTATTTATTTATTTATTTTTTTTTTTGCTTTTTAGTGCCACACTTGTGGCATATGGAGGTTCCCAGGCTAGGAGTCTAACCGGAGCTGCAGCTGTCAGCCACAGCCACAGCCACAGCCACGCCAGATCTGAGCTGCATCTGCAACCTACACCACAGTTCAGGGCAACACCAGATCCTCAACCCACTGAGCAAGGCCACGGATCAAACCCACAGCCTCATGGTTCCTAGTGGGATTCATTTCCGCTGTGCCACAACAGGAACTCCTAAAAAAATTTTTCATTGATCTGTCATATATAGTCATCCCTCAGTATCTGCAACCAAGGAATCCCCATGGATACCAAAATCTGCAGGTGCTCAAGTCCCTTATATGAAATATGTACCGTCAGCCCTCCACATCCACAGGTTCTGCATCTGAGTATATGGATGGCTAACTGTGCACATTTCTATAAATGGTACATATGGCTCCCTTTTCACAAACTGTGAACACACTTGTGTAACCAACAGCCAGGTCAAGGAACCCAGCGGTCCCCCTTGTGATCTTTTCTGGTCACTGTCCCTGGAGGGGTAAACACTGTCCTGACCTCTCACTGCATGTGCTCGTTCAGCCTATTTCACTATTACTGTTTCTATCTGATACATGCAAAAAGGTGGCTTTGTGAGCCTTGGCCTCTGCACATACTGTCCCCTCGCAGGAAGACTTTTCTCTCGTAACCTGGTAAACTCTAACCTGAGATCTTAAAACCCTCCTCTGTGGAGCCTCGTTCCTTCCTGACAAAATCAGTTTTTCCTCTCCTCCTCCTCGTCTTATCCATGGCTCTCCTACTGCAGGTGCTGTACAGAATTGTCCTTGTTCACGTGTTTTCTCTAATGACTGGAAACTCCTTGGGTGTCCCTCTGTGGCTGGCACAGACTATGGAACTAAATCAAAAAGACAGAATTTTCATATTATGAGTATCTACGTAAGAAATGCTACAGGAATTCCCAGCAACAGGACATAGGCCATCAAGAAATAAGGGCTCATTTCCTTCAGGAATCTAAAATCCACACATTCTAAAATACCAGTTCTCACCCCAAGCTCCGCTCTTCTGCAGCCAAGGCCCAGTTATCTGACCTCCTCCCCGTCCTTAACGCAATGAATGCATTTTCTGTCGGCATGTGTAAAGCCATCTTCGGTGGTTAGAGATAGTAGAGAAAAATTACAACACAGAGATATAGTAGTCCGCTCTGCTGTTCCTGTGGGCTTCATAGTCTTCTCTGGGAAACTTCGTTTCAGTTGATTTAACTTAAATTTAACTTCTCTTTTAAAAATTACAGATCATTGAATATGAGAAAAAACAGACCCTGGGGCAAAATGATACTGGATTTAGTTGTGACGGGACTGCTAACACATTCAGGGTCATGTTCAAAGAACCTGTGGAGATCCTGCCCAATGTGTGCTACACGGCGTGCGCAACACTCAAAGTAAGAGTCTTCCCAATGTTCCCAAAGGCGAGCTGACGGGGCCCTGGTTCTCCTCTTTCATGGTACAGAGAGCCTGTTCTGGGCAGAAGCTGAGGTCACTGATGGTGCAGGCTTGTGGGGAGGGGGAAGCTGGGAGCGCTCTGAGCACAGTTTAGCACGGCTCTGCTCTGAAAGACATGCTTCTTCATGAGAAGTAGCCCTTTGTGTGAGTAGGAGCTTGAAAGTTCGACAGAAGACAAAATAATTGTTTCCTTAAAACCATGCACTATTCTCTGCTAGCTGAGCTCAATATTCAGGATTTTTAGTCATTAATTAGCTTGTAGCAAAAACTACATTTTTCATTAAATGACTCGGCATAAGTTTTTATACAAGAGCTATAATGAAATACAGTTGATCATTATTCTAATTAGAATATCACATTAAAGTGAGCGCTTACTCAATGAAAATTACTAATGAACCTTTTGTTCTCATTTAGGGTCCAGATTCCCACTATGGCACAAAAGGACTGAAGAAAGTCGTGCATGAAACACCTACTGCTAGCAAGACTGTCTTTTTCTTTTTCAGTTCCCCTGGCAATAATAATGGCACTTCGATAGAAGATGGACAAATACCAGAAATAATATTTTATACATAACTTAGCATTATAATACATCTTGGCTAAATAGTACTATACAGTCTAGTCTCAAAGGCATAAAAAACTGGCCACAAAAAAAGAGTTTGAGTGTTATGAATATTTATAATTTAAGATAAGCGACATCTTAAGTTTCTTAGAGGAAATAGATAAATGTTGATTTAAATCTCTGCATGATTCAAAGGGAGATTTTCCATTTTCTTATAACCTTAGGGAAAAAAAGAACAGGGTTTAATTGTTTAAAAAAAAAACAGCTATTTCAGCTTTATCTTGTATAATTTCATAGATCAGCTGACTCATGATCTTTGAGCAAGTTTTATAATTGAAAGATCCTTGTTTTATAAAGGTGGTTTGTTTTTTGTTTCTGTTTAACTCTTTTGAAGGTTACATTAAGATGAGGTAGGTCAGTATTCCTACAGAATTCC
The DNA here is from genome assembly GCF_016906955.1 of Phacochoerus africanus. Classification (NCBI taxonomy): domain Eukaryota; kingdom Metazoa; phylum Chordata; class Mammalia; order Artiodactyla; family Suidae; genus Phacochoerus; species Phacochoerus africanus. Next base: position 53,037,289 of record NC_062552.1, read on the forward strand.
TTTTAACTCAAATAACTAATTTCAGAAAATTAGGAAAACTGACCTCATCTTTGGAGTTTTGAAATATCTGGCTGTCAGCATTTGGAATATTGCTAAAAATAAGCTGTTTGAACAAATGCCTAAGGAAATTTTCAATGCATTTGCTTAAAAGGGTATTTTATAATAGTATGGTAATATGTTACATAGTACAGTTTTAAACTATAAATGGAATTTGTACAAATTCGCAATAATCTGATATAAGCAAAAGGATCAAAAGATATAATCTAAGACTGGATTCTTTATTGCTAAACTGCACCACTCTGCCTGTCTGTCTGTATGGGGGATTCTGCTGAGAATTCCCGAGACTGAGATGATGATGGCGATGACAGTGCCTGGGAACACAGACCTCAGTTCAACATGGTGGCGATAATCTCACACAGCGAAGACATGGAATAAAATACAGATGTTTCTAACAACTACTTTGAAATTTTAAAGATATCCAACAGAATCGCTTCTGCTGAAAGTATACTTTCTGTCACCTACACAGTTCTATCCAAGAAATAAAATATTCATGACCTCACTGTCACGGTACCACTGTATTAGGAGGGGATAGGAAGTATGTCTAGCAGAATGACATTTCTATACTTTTATAAAGCAGAGGTTTTATATAAATAACATTTGTTTTTTCCCCCTTGAAAATGATTATCTCATTAAAAGTGTGTGTGTAATTAAGGTATGTCAAATGGTTGTGGAAGATGGGTAAAAAAAAAATCACAATTCTTTTAAGTATCAACCTAAAAAGTATTTTCTAAATGGCAATTAGGATATAAAATTTTTTTCATCCAAAGTAGTATTTCATTTGATATTTTCAAAGAAGGTAGTGAGGTGTGTTGGTTCCAGAGGTTTCTTAAAACTGCTGAGGAAAAGGGAAACTTCTCTATCTCTGGTAGTATGACCTTATGGCAATAAACTTCAGTTAACTGGAATAGCTACAGAATGTGTGGTTCTGGTTAACTAAAGATTAACCAGCAAACATTTTGTAGTTACCACTATGGAAAATACTTCTGCCTTAAAATGTATGGTATACCAGGGATAAGTTACTGTGTTTTAATATTTGAGGCCTTTCAGATGCTTCAGATATGTGGCACTGAATGATTGTAACTGAAGGGAGTTCACAGAAGGGACAAGAAAGGGAACTGTTTACTGACACGGGACATCTCCTGGAATTTAAAAAAAAATAAATACCTGTTATCCTTTTATTTTTTATTTATTTATTTTTTTTGTCATTTGTCTTTTCTAAAAGTTGAGTGCAAGACACCGTTTTGGAACAAAAGTTCTAGTTAATTGAGGTTTAACCTTTAAAAAAAGATTTTATTTTTTTCATTATAATTGGTTTACAGTGTTCTGTCAATGTTCTGCTGTACAGCAAAGTGATCCAGTCACACACACACACACACACACACACTTTTTCTCACCTTATCCACCATCATGCGCCATCACAAGTCACTGGATATAGTTCCCAGTGTTACACAGCAGGATCTTATTGCTTATCCATTCCAAATGCAATAGTTTCCATTTATGAACCCCAGATTCCCAGTCCATCCCAATCCCTCCCCCTCCCCCTTGGCAACCACAAGTCTGTTCTCAAACCCCATGAGTTTCTTTTCTGTGGAGAGGTTTATTTGTGCCATCTATTAGATTCCAGATGTAAATGATACCATATGGAATTTGTCTTTCTGACTTATCTCACTTGGTATGAGAATCTCTAGTTCCATCCATGTTGCTGCAAATGGCATTATTTTGTTCTTTTCAGTGGCTGAGTAGTATTCCATTGTGTGGTTTTGTTTGGTTTTTTGTTTGTTTTTTGCTTTTTAGGGTTGCACCAGTGGCATATGGAGGTTCCCGGGCTAGGGGTACAATCGGAGCTACAGCTGCTGGCCTCCACCACAGCCACAGCAATGGGATCCAAGCCGTGTCTGCGACCTACACCACAGTCCATGGAAACGCTGGATCCTTAACCCATTGAACGAGGCCAGGGATCGAACACACAATCTCATGCATGGTTCGTAGTTGGAGTTGTTTCCACTGTGCCACGATGGGAACTCCCCATTGTGTATTTAATAAGTCCACAAATAACAAATGCTGGAGAGGGTATGAGAAAAGGGAACCTACTACACTGTTGGTGGGAATGTAAATTGGTACAACCACTATGGAAAACAGTATGGAAATACCTCAGAAAACTAAATATAGAACTACCATATAAACTTAATTTATGAAAGCAATGCAACCCCAAATAAAAACTTTCCGTGGCCTTTAGCAATAGCAACTGCTGCCATCTGCTGCTTGTGACCAGTTTTTCTGTTCCTCAAGTGGTTCTTCCCTGTTCTAGTCTCAGCAGGTGAGAGAAAGAAAACTGTTCTTGTTACTCTGATATAGTATAATGACCTCTCTGTCTTCACTCATCTAGTCACGTGCCAGAAACCATTAATAATTCACCCTTAGAAGTTTCCTTTATCTCCATCATAACTGTCAAGGCTCTAGGTGAGGCTGTCATGACTTCACCCAAAACTAATTCTACATAATGCTGATTCAGCTTGTGTGCCCCAATTCTTAACTGATTTCAAACAAAATCTCGCTTTGGTTTAATATCTGGTTCACTTTCTTTTTCTACCAGAGCCGTGATCGTGGCCTGTGTCCACATGGGGTGCTAGCTTTCCATTTGCATCCTAAGTTCCAGTAACCTTCATTTCATGTCAGTCACTCCTCCTTATGACTACACCATGCACTTGGTCATCATAATCACACTACTTCTGAAATGGTAAATTCACATTCTGCTCTCTGACCACAACCTTCATGCCTCTGCAGCTCTCACTCCTACTCCAATGACTTGCGTTCTTGAACCTCAAGACCACCATTCCCTTAACCTCTCAGTTAACCCTCTTCCTTCCCTACCCTGTTAGACTCCACCTGTGATCTTTTTTTCCTTCTCCACTTTTGCTCTTCGATCACTTTAACCACTTCAGTAACCCTCAACCCCCTCAAACACACCTGAATGAATCCAGTTGTCTGTCTTCAGCTTCCCGGCTGTTGGGTCCAGGCATTTAAAATGATGTCACTGAACAGATTGGACCCTGATGGTTTCACCATCTCCAAGTTCACCTGGACCATCAGTGCTGCCAGGTAGGGTTTCACTAGTTAGCTTTTTGACATTCTCAAGCACGTTTAAATCTGTTCCACTCTCCTCATATCTTCAATACCTCGTCCGCTCTTTTCATTAACTCCAGCTCCTCCCACCAAACCTATAGACACAGCTCATTTGCAGCTAAACCTTCCCTTCTCTTATGAAGGGAGGGGTGTGTGAGTAAGGCTTCCTGTCGACCACCCAGTCTCCACCTGCACCTCTGTTAACAACAACTCTCTTAGATCATTCCTATCAATATTCAAATATGGCTAATTCTCATCCAGCTTACAAAAGAAAGAAAACCACTTTAATGTCATCTGCTCCTCCAACACCAGTTGCTCCACAATGAAATCAAATTATTCCCTACACATTATCTCTTTCTTCCTCTTCGCTGAAACTGCTGCTGTTGAGGTCACCAACACCTCTGATGTCTATTTTACATGTTCTCTCTGTGGCACTTCTCACTGTTGACCACTTAGCCCTGAAGTACCCTTTCTAGTTTACCATGTACTCCTATGTCTGGCCAGTGTCATTTGGTGCCTTCTCTTCTTTCCCTTAGGGTTCTGTCCTGGGCCCTCAGGCTCTGCACTCTCTCTGAGTCTTTCTCTCATTCACTTCCATGACTTCAATTACCATCTATTTCAGAGGGTTCCAAAATCCATCACCAGCCCAGATCTCTCAAGCTTCAGTTAGACATTCAGTCACCCTTAATATTTCTACTTAGTGTCCCACATATATCTCAAACTCATTATGTTCCAAACTGACCAATTCCCAAACCTGCTTCTCAGGCCCCAAATGTGGGCATCTTCCATGAATCTTCATCTTCATTCCCACCTCATCATTCCCCAAACACCAATCATTCCAGCTCCTAAATATCCTCGAAATGATTAGCTCCCAATTCTCCATTCCCACTGCTACTACTCTGATTGAGGCCACTATCTTCCACTTAAATAGCAGATCTCCCTGATTCTATTCCTCTATTGACCACACTGCAGCCAGTGATCTTTCTAAACACAACAAATTTGACTCCACCTATCCTTTGCTTCAAACAGTTCAACGACTGATCATGCCTCTGCCGACTTCAGATGCCTCTCTTGCCACATTACACATCAGAACAGATTTCCTCTCTTTTTGCATTGTGGCATCCTCAGCGCCTAGCACAAGGTAGGTGCTCCATGGATACCAAAAGGCTAAGGCAGCAAGAGGTTCTATATTCACTTGTGGGCCATAGGAAGGAGGGTGGGGCTCTGTCTGCACCTGCTGGTTGGCTGCAGCAGCGAGAATGCATGGCCCTGTGCCGCTCAGTCCAATCTTTTCTTCCCATGAGGTAACACAACCTCCCTATCCTCTGTGGGGGAGGGGGTGGGAGTGGTCACCAACTCGATCAGAGGCCAGCTCCCCATCTCTCCATCTCCTGAGCCCCTTTCCACGTGGAGAGGGCCCCCATGCAGGTCCTAGGGTAACGAAGACTCTTACCCCCGCCGGCCGGAAGGTGTCGCCCTCGCGCCAGAGCAGAGGCGCAGACCAGCGGAGATACACCCACCCGCAGCGCACGCAGGCGCAGAGGGCTCTTCCGGCGCCGGGCTGCCCTCGCCGCCTCCTCCTTGCCGGGGATGCTGCGCCTCCGCTGTGGGCTGAGGCAGTTCCCAGCAGGAGCTGGTACTCGAGCTGCCGCCAGCCTACACTTGGGCGCCGAGATGCCCAAGAAAGCTGGCGCGACAAACAAGGCCAGTTGCAAGACCCATGGCAGCGGGAGGGTGGGGCGGCTGGAATGCTGGTTGGGGAGTGCGGGAGTGAAGAGGGATCCGTGGGTGGGTGGAAGCGCCGCCAGCTGCTTGTTGTCTCTGCAGTCTGGGGCTCCTGCCCCCCGCCTCACTCGGCCGCGCCCCGGTCCAGCGGGGGAGGTCAGCGCCCGGGCCGGCGGTGCGCGAGGCCCTCCCTGAGCTGCGTCTGCTGATCTCTCCGGCCTCTCCCTCTCTCTCAGGCCAGCGCTTCGTGTTTCGGCTGCGCCGGGCGGCCTCTGCTTCCCTGGGAGCTTGCATTCTGTCTATTCCCCTGGACTGGTTCTCGCACCTCTCAGTCCAGTATACACTACTCCCGCTTCCCTTCCGCCGTCTCTGAGGGGCTGACTCCAATAACTCTAAGACTGCCTCCTGCTGGGAGCTTCCCTGGTGTCCCAAAGGCCCGACTGCCTGCCCTTCTCTGCGCAGTGATGGCCTGTGCGTATCTCGTCGGCACTCTTAGCACGTGTGTTAAGTAGATTTATTCTTTCTCTCTCGCTGCAGTCCAAGCTCCTTGAGGGCAAGGACCATGTGTCCTTTTTTATCTTTATCTATCCTTTGCCTGCGTGCTGCCCTGGTGCTTAGTTTGTGTTTGTTGAATGGAAAGTTCATGGTACAGCTTCTGGCACATAGTAGTCCTTTAAATACCACTTCTTCCCCCCTCCATCCCTCGCAAACACACACACCGCTTCCAGCCATAGTTGCTCACAAACATGTGTTAACTTATCCTGCTTGAGATACAAAGATTAGTAATAAATGGTATCTACTCCTGAGGAATAGAAAATACAAAGCAGACGGTAGGAACCAGCTTTAAGTCAGGTTTTCCAGGGCAGGAAAAAAAGCACTTTGTGGGGTTGATGGCAAGGCTTCATGGCAAAATTGATTCGAGCCATGAAGGATGTTGGAAGATCATTCTAGGGACCCGGAAATACCTGGACAGAACAGATTTGCCTAGTTTGTCCTGGTTAAGGATGAAAAGGAATTGTGGAATTATCAAATGTGTGGGAAAGTAAGGTTGTAGTGTGGTTGTTGTTGTCGTTTTAGGGTAAAAGCCAGAGCAAGGAACAAGAGAGACCGCTTCCTCCCTTAGGTCCTGTGACAGTTGATCCTAAAGGTTGTGTCACCATAGCCATCCATGCCAAACCTGGTTCAAAGCAGAATGCTGTGACAGGTATATCTGGACACTGGGGTGGGAGTCTTGTATGAATCAGTTGCCCTGGCCCCCAATCCTCCCTTTGTCTTGGTTTGCTGAAAGTTTATCCTATATGGTGAAGTGTATTTTTTGCATCTGCAGTTAGAGGCTTCTTCATTCTTAGATTTTAATGTAAATGTGTAAATCTGGTGTTTAAAAGTGAATATACCATATTTACAGCATACCAAGTTAGGGAGTTCCCACTGTAGCTCAGTGGTTTAAGAACCTGACTAGTACCCATAAGGATGTGGATTCCATCCCTGGCCTTGCTCAGTGGGTTAAGGATCCCGTGCTGTGGTGCTGTGGTGTAGGTCACAGACATGGCTTGGATCTCGCTTTGTTGTGGCGTAGGTGGACAGCTGCTGCTCTGATTCGACCCCTAGCCTGGGAACTTCATATACCATGAGCACCACAATAGATAGATAGGTAGGTAAATAGGTAGATAAAGAATAGAATATCAAATTAGATGAAAAACTGTTGTATATTTTCCTTTTTAATATGGTATTTTATTAACCAAACTTACTACGATCAATTAGAAATGTATACAGATATCAAATAATTATGTCATGCATCTGAACCTAATGTTATATATCAATTATACCCCAATTTTTTTTGGCCCCACCTGCAGCATGTGGAAATTCCTGAGTCAGGATCAAACCCATGCCACAGCAGTGATGACACTAAATCCTTTACTGCTAGGCCATCAGGGAATTCCAGCTATACCTCAATTTTTTAATAAAAGTATTTCAGAAAGAACACATATAGAAATATATGTAGCCTATATTATTCTTAGTTTGTCCTATGCCAGAAGTGGGGACATTGGCCAGAGAAAGAAAGACTTTGTTTTTTGCTCTTTTTTTTGTCTTTTTTTGCATTTTCTAGGGCTGCTCCAGTGGCATATGGAGATTCCCAGGCTAGGGGTCTAATTGGAGCTGTAGCCGCCGACCTACACCACAGCCACTGCCGCGTGGGATCTGAGCTGAGTCTGCCATCTACACCACAGCTCAGGGCAATGCCGGATCCCCAACCCACTAAGCAAGGCCCGGGATCGAACCCGCAACCTCATGGTTCCTATTGGGATTCGTTAACCACTGAGCCACGACAGGAACTCCTGTTTTTTGCTTTTTGGGCTGCACCTGTGACATGGAAGTTCCCAGGCTAGGGGTCAGATTGGAGCTGTGGCTGATGCCTACACCACAGCCACAGCAAAACCAGATCCAAGCCGCGTCTGCAACCTACACCACAGCTTGCGGCAACGCTGGATCTTTAACCCACTGAGCAGGGCCAGCACAATCTCCTGGATAGTAGTCTGGTTGTTTCCACTGAGCCACAACAGGAACTCCCAAGAAAGATGTTTCGATTGATTTTCAATGACCGTTGGTCCAAGGAGGGAGAGGAAACCTGAAATCTGGGAACCTTATCATCAACACCTCTGTGAACTTGTTTTAAATCAAAACAGTACAAAATATTTCTGGGCCCAGCTTCTTCATCTCTCAGATGAGGTGGTGGGACTGTTATCTTTTAAGATATTCCCTGAAATCCAAAAGTTGCCTCAGGAATCTCTGCAGTGGGCAAGGGGGTGGTCAGTAGGCAGGACTCCTGAGTAGCTGTGTTTACATTTGTTTTAAATGATGGGGTTTTGGAAGAAATTGGGTGGCGAGGATTTTGAGTGGGGAAAAAGCTCGAAAACCATTGATCTAAATTAATCCTGAAGGTCTCTTACCACTAGAGCCAAAGCTCTGTATTCCAATGTTCTTAATATCTTGCAAATAAGACCTCAGAATTGGGGTGCCAGGCCTGGTTTGTGCTGATGGTCATGTTAGCTTGGCTATTCGTTGGTCATACCTTCCTTGGCCAGCATTTTCTAAGTAGTTGCAGTGGGCACTGTCTGCTGTTGGAATACCACGTTTCATCAGATCTACTTGGCCTTCAACTACAAGGTACACATAATTTTATGTCCCAGGAAGAAAGACAAAGTCCACATCAACTAAGCACTTCTTTTCCACCTATTATAAGATACATGTAGATTTCAAAGATATTAAAATGTGAAAAACTGTGCATCTTAGAATAAGTGACAGGATAAAAGGAGGGCTGTTTTACTGTCTCACTCCTCTGGATTCTGTGGCCATGTTTACACAGGCAAGATGTATGTGTGTGGAAATGCACAGGTAACCCCAGATGCAAGAGCAGCTCAAGCTCATGTGCAGACTGCCCTGAGTATATGCTTCTCTTTCTCAGCAGTCACAGCGGAGGACTGTGGGTTGGCTGCTCTTTTATAAAGGCTGTATTAATGAGGGAGTCAGGACCACTCTTCAAAAAGCAGAGTTCATTGTTCCTGGATTTCAAAGCATGCATTCACATTTATTTTGAATCACTTTCTAGCCATGTAACCTTGAACACATTACTTCTTGGTTGCAGTTTCTTCATTAGTAAAATGGAGATAATAAAGGTATTAATATCATCATAAAAGTATAGGATTAAACGCATTAGTATTTGTAAAGCCCTGAAAACATGTTTGTATGTCCTTAAAATTAGCATAAGTACTACCTAAATATTAACTAAATAAATACATTTAAAAATATTAACAGAGGGAGTTCCCGTCGTGGCGCAGTGGTTAACGAATCCGACTAGGAACCATGAGGTTGCGGGTTTGGTCCCTGCCCTTGCTCAGTGGGTTAACGATCCGGTGTTGCCCTGAGCTGTGGTGTAGGTTGCAGACACGGCTCCGATCCCGCGTTGCTGTGGCTCTCGAGTAGGCCGGTGGCTACAGCTCCGATTCAACCCCTAGCCTGGGAACTTCCATATGCCGTGGGAGCGGCCCAAGAAATAGCAACAACGACAACAACAACAAAAGACAAATATATATATATATATATATATATATATATATATTAACAGAGGCATTTCACATAAGAAATGCATCTAGTCCAGTGCCCACATTTCCCTGGTGAGGAAACCCTGAACAACCCTGTACAATCCTGGGAGCTGCCTCCTTCACTCATTTCCTCAGTGACACAGCTGGGGCTAAAGCCCAACTCTGACTCCCTGCCTGGGCTCCTCCTATCAGACCAAGTGCGGTTTCAGTTCCTAAATCGAGGTTACTGTCCAGGACTCTGTAGACCCATCTTGGTCAGCAGGGTGGAATAAATACCGATTTTCTTCTCTGGATTTCTTTTCTGTAATGGCAGAGACATGTTTATGTTCCCTTAACTGTGATTAGTTTAATCATTCTTCATTCAAGAGTTATTAAATTCAAACCTCGTATATGTCAGCAGATGCACTTTTACAAAAGATCCTCACTTCATGAAGAAAAAGAACTCCATGAGGGTCAATTCTACACTGTTTTCATTCCAGATCTGACCACTGAGGCTGTAAGTGTAGCTATTGCAGCGCCTCCATCCGAAGGAGAGGCGAACGCTGAGCTCTGTCGGTATCTTTCCAAGGTCTTTGAACTCAGGAAGAGCGATGTGGTTTTGGATAAGGTAGGTCTCTCTCTCTCTCTCTCACTCAACATCGGTCATTATTTTAAAATCATAGTTTTTTTTTTTCTTTTCTTTTCCAAATAGTTGAAAAACCAGTTTTTTTTTTAACTCATATTCATTTAATCACTAAAATTTGTGAATTCTATTTAGTTCATATTCATTTTGAAAATGTAATGTCTAGTTTTATTATTACAGAAATTGACACAGGAAAGTAAAAACTCTGGAGAGTAGTGAAAAACTGTAGTGAGATGGCATCTAAGAGACAGTCTTGTCTAGACCAGAAACGGCTAAGAAGGCAGGCACTAAGCTGTCAGGAAAGCTCCAGCCCACCTGTGACAATCCCACAAGGACACGGCTGTGGTGGATACAGCTGAAGTCTGCTGTCTTCAATAGCATTGGAAAATTTAGTGTGTTATCCTGACACCGTTTTTTTCCTTTTGGTCCAGGGTGGTAAATCTCGTGAAAAAGTGGTGAAGCTTTTGGCCTCCACAACTCCGGAAGAGATCTTGGAGAAATTGAAAAAGCAAGTTGAAAAAAAATAAAAGCAAGAAGTGAAAAATACATCCTTGAGAAACTTTTTCATTGCTAATGTTGAAGAGGCTGTTAAAAGGAAAATATATTTAAATATACAGAGCATATATTTAATAAGTTGAAAAATACATACATATATTTAATAAGAACAGGACTCAAAAAAGAATGAAGCTTTAAAGATACCATATGTTGAATTTAGGTTCTAAAATTCCTGAATCCAAATGGCTTGGAACATGTTAATCTGATTTCATGGTATTACAAAGTAACAGAGCTGGGAAGGGTATTCAAGGTGACCTGACTCATCCCTTTTCAACTGTGATGGGGCTTCTGAGATCCAGAAGTTGAGAGGTTTCCGGGTCACATGGTGCAAGATGGCAGCTAGAACCTAGATCCCTTGACTCCTAGTTGGATGCAGTTTATCCTGATAGTGAAATATTTCTACAACACTTCTGGAATTCTGGGAATTGCCTTCTAACCCACTTTACAAGTGCCAAGGAGACAACCTGCTTTGTAATGTTACTTTATATTTTAAAATGCCTATCTCAGTGCAAAAATGTTTGTTGTGTCTTTTTAAAACTTTACTGAGCATGTTGTTAAAAAGTAGATGAGAATAATCAGGACTTATAACTTGGGAGTTCCTGTTTTGGTTCAGTGGGTTATGTCCCCAGCTAGTATCCATGAGGATAGGGTGCGAGTTTGATCCCTGGATTTACACAGTGGGTTAAGGATCTGGTGTTGCCATGAGCTGTGGTGTAGGTCACAGACGCAGCTCAATCTGGTGAGGCTGTTGGCTGTGGCTGAGGTGTAGGCCAATAGCCGAAACTCCTATTCAGCCACTAGCCTGGGAACTTACGTATGCCACAGGTGTGGCCCTGAGGAGCAAAAAAACAAAAAAAGACTTTAATGTTAATTTTCATTTTTGAGAAGCCACTGAATTTTCTTCCTCCTTTGACGGTAAATGGAGTCATCATCATATCTGGTGGTTCTTATGAATCTCCAAAGATCCTTAAAAGAAGAGAGAAGATCTGGAAGCTATCTTCAGTATTTGTACAAGGCTATCAGAAGTCTTATCTATACTGCAGCTTCGAAAGCTAATATTTTGTTTTTAAATGTTCAGTACAAATTATGGCAATTTGTTAAGGTAAATGACAATAATTTGATTACCTCTGCTAATAGAAGAGCTGATTTGCAGTTGGGTGCTTTGTCTAAAGTAAAAATATTATTAAATACAAAACCCACAAAAAGGACCAATAATAAAAATCATGGATAATAAAGAGCACTAGGAATTACTTGTCTAGTCCACCTCTTCCTCTGTTGACAGGAGCCAAGGACAAGCAAAGGCAGGTGGTTCATCCAGAATCAGGGTAAACGTTAAGGGCAGAGTGTGGATTACGCTCAGCTGTCTCTTCTAGGCCATGATGCCATACTGCCTGCAAATGTGCCTGTTTCACACAGCCTTTTCTACTCTTTCAGCACTGTTCCGGTGTGTGCTCTACAGGCATTTCCTTGTGGGTTTTACATGGATCACTGTTTGTTAGCATGCTTTCCTTGATAAGTAACAGAAACCTAACTCAATCTGGCTCAAACAATAAAGGGATTTGTTAGCTTACATACCTGGAAAGTCCAGAGGCAGGGTTTACATAGGGGTCATTTTGACTCAGCAGCTCCGTAATGTCATGAAGGATCCACTTTCTTCCCTTAACCTGATTTATTTAGTGGTGCCAGCTTCCTCCTCAGGCCTGTTTCCCTCATGGAGGCCAAAAGGCAGCAGTTCGGGCTTCTTGTCTGTTCACCTTTCACACCCTCCAGAAGGAAAAAAGGCCTTTTCCAAAAGCTCTCAATCAGCTTCTCCTTGTATCTCAGCCCAGATCAGGCCACACGAAGTTTCTAAATCAGCCCCTATTGTCAGGGAATGCCGTATTATAACACAAGTTACCTAAACCGAGACTGGAGGGGAGAGTTACTCTGTTTCAGACTAATCAAGGCCCATCCTGGAGCTGGAAATGGGCTCAGCCTACTCAGTGACGGTTCTTGAATTAAAAATTGGGTAAAGTTAGGAATGGACACTGGATAGTTATCAACAAATATTCATCACAGTAACCTATTTATCTCACTTTTTTTTTAAATTTTTTTGCTTTCCAGGGCCACACCCACAGCATATGGGGCTTCCCAGGCTAAGGGTCGAATTGGAGCTATAAGCCTCCAGCTTACTCCACAGAGCCACAGCGACCTCAGATCCGAGCCACAGCTTGGATCTACACCGCAGCTCACAGCAACACCAGATGCTTAACCCTCTGAGCGAGGCCAGGGATCAAACCCACAACCTCATGGTTCCTATTCGGATTCATTTCCCCTGAGCCATAATAGGAACTCCTATTTATATCATTTTAAATGGCATATTTTAGCACAGGAACTTTTTTGCCTAGGCACTTTTGTTTTTTTTTTTTTTTGAGAAACGCACAGTATCTCTTAAAAAAGAATACCCATTTGTTATCAAGAATTGTTGCCAGATGTAGGGCTGTGTTTGAGGACATTTTTTCCCTTCTCAGCAAACGTGGTTGCCTTTACCAGTCTCGTGCTCTCTTGACCCACGCAGGTGTTCCCCAGCTGAGGCCTTTGTACCCTGACCTGATGTGAAAGTTTAGTTAATGCAACTTTCTTCAGCTGGGACCTGTTCTTCCTGCAAGAATATTAAGGCAGGCCCAGTGACCTAGGACAAGGACACAAAATCCCCAACCTCTGTAACATTTGTCTCTCTAGCCCTGCCCACCCTCATTCATTTTAAGTGAATACTTGAAACAGTCTGTAAAGTAACCTGATTTCACTGCCTTTCTCGTCCTGAGGGTCCAGCTTTTAGGCAGCCCATTGAAATGAGTCCTGAAAAATACTTAGCCAACTTTGGTGAATAGTGTCACGGTGACGTTCTAGCACTGCATCTGCCATCTATCGTCCCCACATTGATTTATGGTAATGACACCTGCAGAGATGATTTATGAATGATTTATCAATAATTTATTAATAACTTGGGTGCCTACTACTTGGCACACACTGCTAGGTGCTTTGCCTACACTATACATTGACAGAACTGGAGGCAGAAACAGAACTTGAACTTCTGATTCCTGTAGGTCCATTCCCTCATTTGTTTGCCAGTCAGGAGAGGGAGAGACAACCAGAACATGCAGGTGGCACCTTTGCAGTATTTAAAATTCCAAAGAGCTAAAAACTCACAAACTTTTAGGAGGTAGTTCTTTTCTGGACTGTCGGCTACCAGCATTCTTCCTCTTACAGATTCTAGGGATTTACTTAAGTAGTTCCTTAACTGCAATGCAGAATATAAATTTTAGAACCCAACACACCCCTCCCCCTTCAGATTTTAAAAAAATTATTACAGTTGATTTACAATGTTCTCTCAATTTCTGCTGCACAGTAAAGTGGCCCAGTCATACATAGTTTTTCTCACATTATCCTTCATCATGTTCCATCACAAGTGATCAGATATAGTTCCCTGTGGCATACAGCAGGATCTCTCATTGCTTATCCATTCCAAATGCAATAGTTTGCATATATTAACAGCAAACTCCCAGGCCATGCCACTCCCTCCCCTTTGGCAACCACAAGTCTGTTCTCCAGTCCATGAGTTTGTTTCTTTTATGTAGATATGTTCATTAGTGCCGTATATAAGATGCCAGCTAAGTGATATCATCTTATTAATCCATTCATCTATTGATGGACGTTTAGGTTGTTTCCTTGTCTTGGCTGTTGTGAATAGTGCTGCAATGAATACAGGGGTGTCTGCGTCTTTTTGAATGAAAGTTCTGTCTGGATATATGCCCCGGAGTGGGATTGTTTGATCATATGGTATTTCTATGTTTAGTTTTGTGAGGTACCTCCACACTGTTTTCCATAGTAGTTGTACCAATTTACAGTGTAGGAGGATTCCTGTTTCTCCACCCCTTCTCTGGCATTTGTTCTTCGTAGACTTATTAATGATGGTCATTCTGACAAGTGTGAGGTGGTACTTCATTGTAGTTTTGATTTGCGTTTCTCTAATAATCAGTGATGTTGAGCATCTTTTCATGTGCCTGTTGGCCATCTGTATGTCTAATTTGGCGAAATGTCTAGGGTCTTCTGCTCATTTTTCATTTGGGTTGTTTTTTGTCTTTTTAGGGCCGAACCTGTGGCATATGGTGGTTCCCAAGCTAGGGGTCAAATCAGAGCTGTAGCCTCCGGCCTACACCGCAGCCACAGCAATGCCAGATCCCAGCATGTCTGCGACCTACACCACAGCTCAAGGCAACGCTGGATCCTTAATCCACTGAACAAGGCCTGGGATCGAACCTGTGTCCTCATGGTTGCTAGTCAGATTTCTGCTGAGCCACGACAGGAACTCCCCATTTTGTTGATTTTTTGCTGTTGAGTTGCTCATCCATGCCAAATGTAATAGTTTGTTTTGTGTGAGTTGTTTGTATATTTTGGAGATTAAGCCCTTGTCGGTTGCATCATTTGCAACTATTTTCTCCCCGTAGGTTGTCTTTTTATTTATTTATTTATTTATTTTTTTAAATTGTTTCCTTTGCTGTGCAAAAGCTTGTAAGTTTGTTTAGGTCCCATTGGTTATTTTTGTTTTTATTTCTATTGCTTTGGGAGACTGACCTAAGAAAACATTTTTACAGTTGATATCAAGAGAATGGGAGTTCCCGTCGTGGCGCAGTGGTTAACGAATCCGACTAGGAACCATGAGATTGCGTGTTTGATCCCTGGCCTTGCTCAGTGGGTTAACGATCCGGTGTTGCCCTGAGCTGTGGTGTTTAGGTCGCAGATGCGGCTCGGATCCTGCGTTGCTGTGGCTCTGGTGTAGGCTGGCAGCTACAGCTCTGATTCGACCACTAGCCTGGGAACCTCCATATGTTGCAAGAGCGGCCCAAGAAATGGCAAAAAGACAAAAAAAAAGAGAGAGAGAGAGAATGTTTTGCCTGTGTTCTATTCTAGGAGTTTTATGGTATCTTATGTTTAACTCCTTTTTTTTTGGCTTTTGTCCTTTTAGGGCCACACACACAGCATATGGAAGGTCCCAGGCTAGGGGTAATCAGAGCTACAGCCACCAGCCTACACCAGAGCCACAGCAACACCAGATCCAAGCTGCGTCTACAACCTACACCACAGCTCACAGCAACACCGGATCCTGAACCCACTGAGCGAGGCCAGGGATCGAACCTGCAACCTCATGGTTCCTAGTCAGATTTCTTTCCACTGCACCATGATGGGAACTCCTTATGTTTAAGTCTTTAAGCCATTGTGAGTTTATTTTTGTGCTGCACAGTGTGAGGGTGTGTTCTAGTTTCATTGATTTCCATGCAGCTGCCAGTTTTCCCAGCACCACTTGCTGAAGAGACAGACCATCTTTTTCCCATTTTTCATTCTTGCATCCTTTTCAAAGATTGACCATAGGTGTCTGGGTTTATTTCTGGGTTCTCCATTCTGTTCCATTGGTCTGTATGTCTGTTTTTATACCATTACCACACTATATTGATTACTGTAGCTTTGTAATATTGTCTGAAGTCTGGAAGAGTTGTCTCCTGATTGGTTTTCATTCCTCAGGATTGCTTTGGCAATGCTGGGTCTTTTATGGTTCCATACAAATTTTTGGATTGTTCGAGTTCTGTGAAAAATGCCATGGGTAATTTGATAGGGATTGCACTGAATAAGTAGATTGCTTTGGATAGTATGGCCATTTTAACAATATTAATTCTTACAATCCAGGAGCATGAACTATCTTTCCATTTCTTTGAATCCTCTTTAATTTCCTTGATTAATGTTTTATAGTTCTCAATATAAAAGTATTTCATCTCCTTTGTCAGTTTTATTCCTAGGTATTTAATTTTGGGGGGTGAGATTTAAAAAGGCATTATATTTTTATATTCCTTTTCTAATATTTCATTGTTAGTATAAGGAAATGCAACTGATTTCTGAATGTTAATCTTGTATCCTGCTGCTGGATTCATTGATCAGGTCGGAGTAGTTTTTGTGTGGAGTTCTTAGGGTTTTCTATATATAGTATCATGTCATCTGCATGGAGTGACAGTTTTACCTCTTCTCTTCTCTTCTAATTTGGATACCTTTTATTTGTTTGTCTGATTGTTGTGGCCCCTTCAGATTTGTGTGTGTGTGTGTGTGTGTGTCTTTTGTCTTTTTTGTTGTTGTTGTTGTTGTTGTTGCTATTTCTTGGGCCGCTCCCACGGCATATGGAGGTTCCCAGGCTAGGGGTTGAATCGGAGCTGTAGCCACCGGCCTACGCCAGAGCCACAGCAACACAGGATCCGAGCCGCGTCTGCGACCTACACCACAGCTCACGGCAACGCCGGATCGTTAACCCACTGAGCAAGGCCAGGGATCAAACACGCAACCTCATGGTTCCTAGTCAGATTCGTTAACCACTGCACCACGACGGGAACTCCCCCCTTCAGATTTTTTTTAATGCACATGACTGAGGACTAAAATATTTATTTATTTATTTGGCTTTTTAGGGCCACGCCTGCATCATATGGAAGTTCCCAGGCTAGGGGTCCAATCAGAGCTGCAGCTGCTGGCCTACACCACAGCCACAGCAACTCAGGATCCAAGCCGCATCTGCAATGCTGGATCCTTGACCCACTGATCAAGGCCAGAGATCAAACCTGCAACCTCATGGATACTGTTTGGGTTCGTTTTCTACTGTGCCCCAACAGGAACTCCGAGAGAGTAAAAATTTTTAAAGCTAGATTTTCAATTTATATCCAAGAGGTGGCACTATAATGCAGTAAGAGAAAGCAACACAGAGTTTAAGGAAGAAAAATGACTCTTAATTCCTTTTGAAGTGAGCAGTGTTAGGAAATCCTTTCCACAGTGCCTATTGACGTCACACCCTCTGGCCCTTCTTGTCTGGTCTTGTCTTCTCAGAGGCACTCCTTAGACTTAGCCCCCTCATACCTTGAGTTTAGTGCAGCCCAGAATGTGGCATTAACCAGGGCTGGCTGAGGACTCGGAGTCCCAAGGCAGTACGTTGATGGAGTCCATGTGGTCCTGAGTGCCTATCTTTAATTTTTCAGCTTTCAGAAATCCTATTTAGTCAGTGTTTTTGAAAATGCCATTGGGCTGGACAATTGACAAGGAACTAACTTCTAAAAGGATGCCAATTTATTAATTTGAGTGAATATACCTGCCAAATAGACTGTGTAGTGGCATCCTCTAGTGAGCACCTTCTGTCCCTTTGGGAAGTCTTGTCAAGATCCAGTCATTATTTGAAGCTTGGAGAGCCAGGGAAATTAGGGGCCAAGGGCAGGCAGCTATGACCATCTCGAGCTCCCATTTCTGCCGCAGGGACAAGCCCATTATATCTTACCAGCCCCTCTCCTACAACAGAGGAGCTCCCTTTGTCTAGGCTCCAGAAGACCACCCACCTCTGCCTACATAGGCTTTCTTCAGCACTGTGCCGCAGGGTCCATCTAGTCCCCCTGGTATTAGAGTGTGGGCAGGGGCGAATCCCCAAACTCTGCAGCACAAGTTAGAGTCTGTGGTGATTCCTACATGAAACTCATCTAAGGTGTGGTTTTACTATCAAATTGTTTCAGAGCCTTAGGTTTCCCCAGAGACACCTGGGAAATGGAGCACAGTGGAGAAGGGAGCGAGTCAGGTCAACAGAACTCCAAGCTCAGTCCTCTTCTAGCATTGTGCTGCCAATAGAAATATAGTAGCTGCTGGCCACACGTGGGTACTGAGCACCTGAAATGTGCCTAATCAAATGTAATAGAATAGAAGCATCAGAAATAAAGGCCCTATTGGAAACAACACAACAGAAAAGAGGCTGAAAATACAGCCTGGAGTTTAGAGAGCAGGACAGAGAAAGATGAGCAGAGAAAGGAAAATGACAGATGCGGAAGTCAGACAAAGGAAAGCCAACACATAACTGGAGAAGAGAACCAAAGGAATGGAACAGAACAAAGACTTAAAGGTATAATCAAAAAAATACTGGAAAAATAAAAGATAAATTTACAGAATGAAAGGTGCAGTGTACTATGTGAAACATAATGTTCAGCAATGAAATACAACCTAGTACAGTTCTCCTCTTTAAAAAATAAAAAAGCCTGTGGCCATCTAGACAACAAGTTGACGTCATAGGGAGGATGAGAAGAGACACAAACACACATATTCATGCTGCTGATAGGAACGTAAACTGCTCCAGTGCTTTAGAGAATGTAGCAGCCTTGAATAAAATTAAATAAGACAGTTTTTTTAACCCAACAATTCTACTTTTAGGACTACCCCACAGAACACATAAAAACATCAAAGGATATATGGACAAAAGCAACACAGCATTGTTAGGGGCAAAACAGGAAACAACCTAAGTGACCAACTATAGGAGCAAAATTATAATAATGGTATATCCATACTATACAATATTATGTTATTAAAATTAAGACATTAGTTTTTGATCTTTAGCTACTGACCTGGAGTGATGTCTATTATAATCTGTTGTGTGAACAAAGAATATACACATGTTATATATATATAACCTCACTTTAGTAAAAAAAAGGAAAAACATATACATATATCAAATTTATATGTACTTGTGTGAGCACAGTAAAAGAGCAGAAGCATACACAACAGGCCACATCTGGCTGGGTACAGAATATACATATTAGTATTGTTTCACTTTCTACAGTATTTGTGTACACACAAAACATACATAGTGAAGGAAACTTTGAAATGAGAAAAACACATGCGTGAGCAAAACAGCTCAGGACTTCAGCAATTACAGCAGCTTTATTTACCTGATTGGGACAAAGAGGCTGAGATCCTTTGGGAATTAAAGGCACTGGCGGTGGAAAAACACCATGAGATCATCACGTCGTCCCCTGAAGATGTCTCAGGAGAAGTCACTGAAACCGGGAGAAAATCTAACTGATAATTAATATGTGGGGCTCTCAGTGCCCCGTAGGGACAGGAATGAAAACAACTGAATTAGCCCATCAGCACAGGGAGACACTGGTGGAAAATTTGTGAGCTGCACTTTTTGTAACCAAGTCAGCCCAGAGGCACCCAACTCGACTCCGGAGGCACAAACCTGACACTGATGGTTCCTAGTCAAATTCGTTTCTACTGCACCAGGATAGAAGCTCCTAAGCAAATGTTTATGTAGCACCAATTATGTACCACTGGGGATTTAATGGTCAAGCTTCAGTTCCTATTCTCAAGCTTCTGTATGCTTGGTCATCTATTTTTATGATAACCCTTTTTTATGATAACCCTGTCAGAGTGGCAAAGGTAGGTGTTTTCCCCATATATATTTTTTGCAGTGAGCACCAAGTTTAAGTGGTTTTCTCAAGGTCACATACCTTGTAAGGACAGACCTGCAGCCAGGATTCCTCATGCTTAATTATGCTATTACAACAAACTGCCTATATGAGATTAATTCCATCTCCTTGTGTCACAGCAGCAATTCCTATCCTTAAATTGTTTTGATGTTCTTTTCTGTCTCCCCCACGTGAAACAGAAACCATGCCTTTTATTTCTGTTTTAGGCACACAGGGGGCAGTCTGATAGTGACTGTTGTTTAAAAAAAGAAAAAGAAAAACTACCAACATGCAGATTACTCACGCAGAATGCAGAAATAACTCATGTTACAAAGGAGGACTCTTAGCATAGTTTTAAGCAGAGTTGATACTCAGGCCATATGTACCCTACTGTATCAGTGTTAAAAGATTTAAATACTACTGGAAAATACTTTTCTTCTGGGCTTTTTTTTTTTTTTTTATTACTCAAATGAATTTATCACATCTGTAGTTGTAGTCTTCTGGGCTTTCTGAGAGGCATCCCTCACTCTAGCCCTGTCCCTTGGACCCATAGCTCTCTCTAGTGTCAATTTCTGGCAAGGCAGAGGGCCTCCAAGGTCCTGCTCTAAAGTTGTGGTCAGCTACTGTCCCAAATGGTCAGTGGCTGTGCTTTATCAGTTGATAGGTATTTTTAATAACACATCTGCTTTCACAGAAGATCCTGGGGTATATTCAAGGTTTGTTCTGGGTTTTTTTTTTTTTGGCTTTTTAGGGCTGCACTCGTGGCGTATGGAGGTTCCCAGGCTAGGGGTCTAATCGGAGCTACAGCTGCTTGCTGGCTTGCTCCACAGCCACAGCAACAGAGGATCCAAGCTGCGTGTGTGACCTACACCACACCAGCAACACCGGATCCTTAACCCACTGAACGAGGCAAGGAATCAAACCGCAACCTCATGGTCATTAGTCAGATTCATTTCCACTGCACCACAATGGGAACTCCCTATTCAAGCCTATTCTTAACTCTCTGAGCTAAATATCTGTAGTATCAAGACCTATCAATGTGCCAGCACTGGCTTGTTGTTTACTGATGTAATTAGAGGGATACAGGGAAAACCCTTATCGTCATGTTAAAATTCTATTACATATGAGCATGAATACGTGGTTTATGAAATCCTTTCCAATAAAAAAGTTACCTGAAAGGATGGCTCTTCAGGAAGGGGGAAGTAGAGGGGAGAGTTGGATCCAGAGCACAAAGAAGTACCTGGAGGGCCTAGAGTGGAGTGCTAAGAAAGAAGGCAGACTTACGAAGTGCCTTTTAATTCCTTTGGTCTATGATGACACTTGTACTCTCAGTATTACTCTTAAACCAAATAAACCTTTTTTTTTTTTTTTTTTTTGCTATTTCTTTGGGCCGCTCCCGCGGCATATGGAGGTTCCCAGGCTAGGGGTCAAATTGGAGCTGTAGCCACCGGCCTACGCCAGAGCCACAGCAACGCAGGATCCGAGCCGTGTCTGCAACCTACACCACAGCTCACGGCAACGCCAGATCGTTAACCCACTGAGCAAGGGCAGGGACCAAACCCGCAACCTCATGGTTCCTAGTCGGATTCGTTAACCACTGCGCCACGACGGGAACTCCAAATAAACCTTTTTAACACATATGGAGGACAGAGTAGTAAAAAATCAAAAAGCTCACCTCACCATATTAATGAATGGGCCAACTATCAAAATTTGAGAGAGAAATTGCTTACTTACACATATTTTATTTGAACAAAGCCATTATAATGGCCATTAAAATGATATGAAATATAATGATCACTCTGAAAGGAAGTTATAGCAACACTGGATTTATAGAAGAGGAAGCAGCAAAGGTGCACATTTGGAGGTGAATATGACATTATAAAATCAACCCACATTAAATACCATAAAAGTCAAAATGCAGCACTATTTACATATGATTGAAAAGGACAGGAGAGTTGAACTTTTGTATAATGCGTGAATTTTAACCTAAGTTGGCAAAAAGCCTTAGTTTGTATAAAATTATCATGTGACTTAATCCTACCCAATCACTAGATCAAGACACTGAAACTGAGAATGAGTCCTTATTTTACACCTTTGCTCTTGATCTCTCTAAAGAGACCAAAATGACTGTGAAATGACTTATACCTATAAATTACAAAGTACCACAGTGACATAACAACAAAAGCCAAAAGAAATATACAATTGTTTTATCTTTCAACTACTACCATACTGTGTAGAGATTATTGTACTACCTCTGTAAAATTTCAGGAATAAGCACATCTGAGTATATGGATACTTCCTTATCTTACAAAGTAAAAGCAAGCATTTTCTATTCAAAATTTTTATTTCTGTGTAAAACAAAGAACTCTTGAAGGTCAAGCAAGGGAAAAATAAACCAAGTTCAAAGCACTATTAAGTCATGAAACAAAGAATCTGAGGTAGAAGTCAAGCAATATAATCCACAACCTTTTTGGGAGAGTATTTATTTCCAGCAACCATCACATCTCTCTAGTCAGATCTAATTAAAAAAAAAAAAAAAAAAGCCTCAAGTTCCCAAAAATTAATAATCCATTCTCTAAAATCAATGTAAAACTATGACCAACAGAAGATACAACATCAACTTTTGTCATGTTAACAGAGTAAATGGTTTTCCTAAAAGCTGCTGACATTTCTATCAGTAGTAGCCATAGGGAGGCCGCTGGTTGTGACCATAGTTTCCATATTGATGGGGGTAGTAAGGTTCTTGTCTGTGCTGCGGGTAACTGTTACCCCAGGATCGTCCAGGCCACTGATTGGATCGACTGTCACTTGGCCACCCCCGTCTGCTATCCCTACCTCTAAACTGTCTGTTATCTTGCAACCTACAACAACAAAACAAAAAGATTTTTATTCTTCCCTTAAAAAAAAAAAAAAAGAAGCACATGACAAATCTATCCTGGTGCATTTCATGTCTCAATGCTATACTCAGTATACAAGAGTAAAAAAAAACATTTTTCTCTACAGAATGTTGTAGCACCAGTTATTCAAACCTTTCCTAAGCTCCAGATCCAGTATTATACTGGATACACTTTGCAGAGTATAGGTAGAGACTCAAACACCAAACCCAAAACTAGGATTTCAATTCAAACTTTCTTCACTTGTTCGACAGCAGTATGGTAATAATGCTTTTATATATTTTGAATTTCCACTGTAGAAATAAATAGAAGTAATTTCCATTGTATAATCCCAAAAACAAAACCTTCTTTATGGAATTTAACACAAAAGTTTTGTGGAAGACTCTAGGTTTTTAAAGTATATTTGCAAAGAAAATATTAGTCCACAGGAAAAAAAACATTTTAAAAAACCCATTAAAACACACACACAATTGCACAGTAAGGGGAAAAAATATGGTGCTGACAAAGTATTAAAATATTTATCAGGCAATTACTCTGTGCCTTGGTTGCTAGGTACTTGGTATATTATACTGAACAAACGTTGATCCCTGCCCTCAGCAGCTTTAGGGACTAGCAGATTCAAGTTATCCTCTCCCAGGTCAGCCACCTGCATTTGTTCTTCTGAAGGAATACATACCGATTGCCTCTATTTCTTTGGTTCCCACCAGCTCTGCTATTCCATTCCTCAACAATTGGAGGGGACTCAGGAGGGCGTTTCAGGTATTCTTGGTACTCTTTGTCATCTTCTGTGAATCTACTGGCAAACATCTCTTCAAAATTTGGAACAGCTTCAGAATTGTCAGTCATTCTGAAATTCTGTAATTTTTAATGTTTCTATTAGAATTTTTTTAAAGTAACACTTATCATACCAGATAGTGAAAAAATAAGTAAATAATTTGAGGCAGGGTATTCATAAAAGTCCTTTTGTACTTTTATTATTTATCTATCTATATCTACTTATTTATTTTCTTATGGCTGTATTTATTTATTTATTTTCTTATGGCCACACCTGAGGCAGAAGTTCCCAGGCCAAGGACTGAATCTGACCCCCAGGTGCAACCTACACTGCAGCTGCAGCAATGCTGGATCCTTCAACCCACTGCACTGGGCTGGGTATTGAATTCATGCCTCTGCACTGACCCGAGCCACTGCAGTCAGATTCTCAACCCACTGCAACACAGCAGGAACTCCAAAAAATATTTTCTAATTTTCATGATTCTTTTTTCTTTATCCATGGGCTATAAGTACATAGCTTTAAAATACTTGTGTTTGTCTTTTTTTTTTCTTTTTTTTTTTAGGGCCGCACATGTGGCATATGGAAGTTTCCAGGCTAGGGATCAAGTCAGAGCTGCAGTTGCCAGCCTACGCCACAGCCACAGCAATTCCAGATCCCAGATACATTTGCAACCTACGCTGGCAATGCTGGATCCTTAACCCACTGAGTGAGGCTAGGGATGGAACCTGCATCTTCATGGACACCAGTCGGGTTCATAACCCACTGAGCAACAACAGGAACTCCTATTTGCGTACTTTTAAACCTAAGATACATTAGATTCAATTCAGTATTTCTTGATTATTATAAAATAGGCATTAGGCTAACTAGAAGCCTGGGATACAAAGATGAACCCTCCCCACAAAGAGCTCTGAGTCTAGCAGAAGAGACAGATATGATATAAATATGAAAGGAGGTAGAGCAAATTTCAAGAAACGAAGCTGTAAAAGTGGGCAGGGATCAAATTGTGAAAAACTTTGTGTTCAATGCAAACAACTCTGCACTTTTTCTGTTAGGCAGGGGGAGTCATAGGTGGTTTAAGCAGGGAAATCTCAAGAACAAATTTACTATTTAGAAAGACCACTTTTCTAACAAAGTAGAGAACAGATTAGTGAGATTAGACTAAAGGTAAATTACTGCAATAATGCAGGTGACATACTGAGGGTTTAATCTGAGGCACTGACTGTGAGAATAATTTTAAAAGAATCCCAAGAGGAATCAGTTGCTGAGTAGATGTTATGAGGAGACAGGGGAGTAAAGAATAACTCCCAGGCTTCTGAACAACTGGACATGTTGATGTCGCAGGAACTCCAGGAAGAAGGGTGGCTGAGGATCCACACTGAGTTCAAGTTAGCTACCGTACGAACATCCACATGGAGCGTCAGCTCACAGTTAACTATCCGGGACTGAGACCAGGGTGGAAGATGAATATGGGAGACAGGAATATTGCTGGTGGACAATACTGTGAGAATGGATGAGACTCCTCAGGAAGGCTATAGAATAAGAGTTACCAAGAAACAGAATTTTGGAGAACACCCAGAATTAAAGAAGTTAAAGAAGATAAAGAAGAGACACGACGAGAGAACCAAAAAAGATTCTATGATAATAGAAGGCAAGTGAATAAAGAGTGAAAGGTCATCAGTGTTGAACAAGAAGAACCAAGAAGAGAAAATTAATTGGATTTAGCCTTTAGGAGGTGATTAGAGTAGCAGAGATTAAAGCAGGACTACAACTAATTAAAAAGTAACTGGAAGGTAAGGAAGTAGAAATCTACACTGATTAGACTAAACTTTCAAGTTTGCAAACAAGAGTGAAAACAAAAAGTGCAGTAGCTAAGGAGTTACTGGAAGATTATCTCTTTTTTTCGCCAGGCTAAAAACACCCAAAGTTGCTTATAGGAAAAGAAAAAAAGAGCCAATAAAGAAAAAGAATGAAAATGCAGTAAAGACATGAAATCAGAAAGGGCAAATAAAAAGGTCTTTAAACACACAGCTACTGAAGTCTAGGGTAACTATTGTATAATGGTATCCAATATATTCTTGTTCTATATTCAGTGACAAATGAAAAATAACTACTATAAATATCATCTGGGGTTTTTTTGTGGTGCAATGGGTTAAGGATCTGGCATTGTCACTGCAGCAGCTGGGTCACTGCAGTGGCGTGGGTTCAATCCCTGGTCCAGCAACTTCCATATACCAAGGGTGCAGCCAAATATATATACATTATATAGTGTGTGTGTGTGTGTGTGTACATAAATGTGTATATAGAGTATATATGTATATATTGTTTAATGGCTATAAAAAATAAAATCTGTATCAGCTAGGTTGTTCGGCCCTATTACGGATTCACTCATGAAGTTGAATTTCTTACCCACATTTTCAGAGAGCCCTCTACCTCTGAGAAGAGATTTGGTTTAGGCTGTAGAAGGCCTAATCCTTGAGGAACTGGGGAGAAAGAGTTCACTTCTTTTCATTTTCACCCAAGACCTAGAAACAAGCCCAGAAGTACTGTGTATGTAGCTCCAAATTCCCAGTCCTTCCTTGTATTCCCATGCCCTACCTTTCCAAACCTAAACTCCACTTTTCTGCTCTTTGCCTCAAGACTCCTAAACCTGTTTTATGATTTGGGCCATATGCGACATCATGCTAAAACTTTAAAGCCAAATCTCTCTCTTATCTGACATCCTACAATTATTTTTCTCCCTGTACACTTCAGTTTATAATAAAAAGTCTTTGGTAAAGAGACATGATATTGGAAAACACCTTTTTCATTAGTCTGTCTTTCCTCCAAATCCCTCAAAACATATGCAAATATTTATAATACTACACTTGTCCCAACAAAACCAAAGATTATTATTTGGATACAAGAGACAATACCTAGATGTTTGAGGCCTCTGCCCTCTTAGAGTATATCTTATTACACACCAGGCTTTTGATGTGTCTAGGGTTGGCAAACATGTCAAATTCTCAATCCAAGTTAAGATTTAAAATAAATTCAGCAAAGTAAAATAATATCCAGATTTCTATAGGAACCACGGAAATCACCAGCAAGATGACCCATACCTAACCAGAGAGGCAGTGAGAATCATAAGTCAAGGCATACCTTCTCCCAGGACCTCCCCTTCCACAAATAAACAAATGTGTATCATTAACATTACCCGTGAGAATGAAATTTAAATAGAATTTTAATTGCTCCAAGTTTTACTTACCCTAGGAATTTGAGGCAGCTGTTCTATTTAATATTTAGGTTGATTAGATCTATAAGAAGAAAATAAAAAACAAAAAGAAACCCTTTACTCCCTTGAAGAAAACTCTCAAAGATGTGTGTCCTGGGAACGGGAACCATAAGGGTCTTAAATAAGGAAGTGGCTAGATTAAAAGTGCTCCAAAGATTCCCAATGCTAATTTGAAAAAGGGAACTGGAGCTAAAATGACAGCGAAGAGCTTAGAAGATGCTACAAGACTTGTCCTCAGGGCCTTCAAAATCAATGAGCTAGTTTGACCATGAATAATAACTTCACAAGACATGTACTGTTCCTTTGGCGGGGGAGAAGGAGTACAGCCTTTCAGATGTATACTCGAACACTACTAGTTTCTCGACTCTAAATAAAACCACACAGAACCTTCTCTGCGGGCCACTAACCTTGGAAATGACTAACCAGAATGGAGTTTTGCTGCCCTGGGGGATGAACCCAGAGAACTAAGAGACGAAGATACTGCGAAAACCACTGCGTTTTTCATCCTCTCTCACAGCACATCAGTGCTTGTCTATGAAAGGCTTTGATTGATGTGCTCCTTTCCGAAGCTGCTTAAAACGCCAGGCGCGCGGGAACTCGGAGGCCGTGTAGCTTCCCGTCTTGCGAAAGAGTCCAGCCCTGGAACGGCAGAGCCCGAGGATGCCTCGCGGGCCACTGTGCTGGGCCCGCCTGGCTCTCTCCTCCCCGTGGCCCCGAAAGGAGACTCCGCCGTCCAGGGCTGTGTCTGTGCATCTCCGACCGAGCTCCGCCCGCCACACATGCAAAGAAATCCACTGCCAGCCGGGTAGCTCTTTACACAGACTACTCACCACTTCAGCTCTCCAAGGCAACGGAGCTACTACGGCCAGAATCCGACCACCCCTCACTTCCGCTTCCGGCGCGCAAACGCAGAGGCGAGCCTGTGAGGTCTCGCGGTATCTTCAGCTCGCCCTGAGGATTTTCCCCAGCTTTTCCAGCTCTGATGCTCACACGGAGCTCCACGAAGGTGGTGAGGTGGCAGGTGGAGGTGATGATGCCCTCGGCACGCTTTCAGCCTGCCTGGTGACTGTGCAGGAAGAGATGCAGCGCTGTCTCTTCAGCCCCTTTGACGGGGAGCTGGTGACGGGTAGGGACAGAAGTTTTGGAACTGCTGTGCCTGGAAGGGAGAGAAAGGGTACTTCGGACCGCCTGCTCCCGGAGTCTTGAAGAAGGCGATGAGAGTGCAGGCCGTGAAGGTGGCCACGAAGTGGATTACTTCAGCGGTCCTACACCTTTCACCCCTGCCTGGTCAGGTCTCGGTAGTAAGACTTCTCTAGTCCGTTTTGAATGTGGTTTTGCCGAACCCCGCCCCTCAACCTCCTCACTCTGCTCCAGCTTAAGTGGGCGGTATCCCGCTACCTCCAGGAGACTTGGCCATTTCTTCTGGGATGTTTTGTAGGTGTATAAAAGCAGAATATTCCCAAATGTAGCTTGGTCTTCTCCGTCCCAAATTACTTTCCAGCCTCTGCACCCCTTTCTGTTAATACTCTCATCAGTTTACAGCTTGGAAACGTTGATGGTCTATATCTGATGCTATTTCTTTCCCTTGTTCCCATCGGCTGCCAAGTACTGTCGATTCTTCCCGGCATTAATTCTAGTATCCAAACACTCTCTTTACCCACTTCCTCCGCCAACTCAAAGTTCTCATTATCATCCCCTGGAACGAAGGAATGCAATTCCTGTCTTTTTAATGCCCTTCCTCTAGCCTCACTCGCCTACCTGCCCATCTTACACTTTGCTGCAGGCGTAGTCATCTTCAGGCACACTCGTGATTGAAAATCTTTACTGGCTTCCGGTTGTCTGTAGATTAAAGGCCAAATTTATTAACTTTGGATTCAGAATTTTAAGTTTCTTTTCTGCTGCCCACCTTTCATTCTCCTTTCACCCGTAACGAACCAGACCATGTGAAGCACCTCATTGTTGAACTACTCCTTACCTTTCTGTAAAGGCTCATGTCTCTGCTTGGAATACCCTCCTCTCCCGCTCATCTCAGGATGTTGAAATTCTATCCATTAAAGCTGAATGAAGTAACATCTCCCTCTAGAAAAAAATTTTCCTTCTACTGATTGTCCATTGTGCTTTCTGAACATTCTTCATATATTCATTCAGGTATTACCACTTTCTAACTTAGAAGTAAAATAATTTGTGTAGGAGTTCCCGCTGTGGTGCAATGGAAACAAATCTGACTAGTATCCATGAGGATTCGGATTCGATCCCTGGCCTCGCTCAGTGGGTGGGGAATCTGGCATTGCCCTGAGCTGTGGTGTAGGTCACAGATGCAGGTCAGATCCCAAATTGCTGTGGCTGTGGTGTAGGCCAGCAGCTGTAGCTCGATTCGACCCCTAGCCTGGGAACTTATATATGCTGCAGGCGCAGCCCTAGAAAGGAAATAATAATAATAATAATTTGGAGTTCCCATCGTGGCTCAATGGTTAACGAATCCGACTAGGAACCATGAGGTTGTGGGTTCGATCCCTGGCCTCACTCAGTGGGTCAGGGACCTGGCATTGCTGTGAGCTGCGGTGTAGGTCACAGACGCGGCTCAGATCCCAAATTGCTGTGACTATGGTGTAGGCCAGCAACTGTAGCTGGATTCGACCCCTATCCTGGGAACTTATATGTGCCGCAGGTCGGCCCTAAAAAGAAAATGATAATAATAATAATTTCCGTACAAGTCTTTCCCCCGCTAGACTATAAGCACTCATTTTTACATCCTAGAGGGTGTAACACTGTGTTTTGTATAAAGTAAACACTTAGTAAATGTTTTTGGAATGAATGATGGAACTGCAAATGGTCCAAGCCACTAACCTAGTTGAAATGTATAGGATAGGATGGATGGGGAGATATAATAATCTTGTTGTTGGGTAGTAAAGGTGAGAGCACACAAGACCAAAGTTTCAATAACTGGGTGATATAGTAACTGAGTGGCTAATGGGAGAAAAGGGTCAGAAGGTGTCAGGAAAGATTCCAGTTTTTTAAGTCCTGGAAATTGTGACTGAAACGGGATATCCATAGTGTGAGTTGGTTTTTTGTTGTTGTTGTTGTTTTATTTTATTTTGTTTATTTATTTATTTATTTATTTTCTTTGTCTTTTTGCTATTTCTTTGGGCCGCTCCCGCAGCATATGGAGGTTCCCAGGCTGGGGGTCCAGTCGGAGCTGTAGCCACTGACCTACGCCAGAGCCACAGCAACTCGGGATCCGAGCCGCGTCTGCAACCTACACCACAGCTCACAGCAACGCCGGATCCTTAACCCACTGAGCAAGGGCAGGGATCGAACCCGCAACCTCATGGTTCCTAGTCGGATTCGTTAACCACTGCGCCACGACAGGAACTCCTGAGTTGGTTTTAAAGCAAAAATGAGCTGAGCTCAAAAAGAATTTGAGATGGAAGTGATATATTCAAAAGAAAAATTATAGGGAGTTTTTAGACTAAAGCAGAGGAAAGAAAAGCTATGCCTAAATATGTAAATGTGTGAGTCATCAGTGAAGAAACAACAGTTGAAATCATCAGTGTATATGATCTTTCCAAAGGAGAAAGTATTTATAGAGAAGGGCAGAAGGCCAAGGCGTACGCCTCAGGAAATCCTATTTAGGAAAGAGGAATAGGAAATAGAAACTTGAAGAGGAAATTGGAATAAGTATGGGCAGCAATGTAATAGTTGAGAAACTCAGACAAGTGCTTGCCTACTTGGTATCAGAAGTCAGGGAGGATATTTGGAAAAAGGGTTACTGAGGCCAGCTTGCTGGTTTCCTGTGACGTTATTGTGTTATTACTAGGTAATGAAGACTTACATAGAAATGAGTATACTTCTTTTCTTTAAATTCATAAATGGCACTTAGGAGCTCCTAGGCTTTAGAGAGTTTCTGTGAAAAAGTTTAGGTATTCCAGACAATTTTCAAATGAAACTACTTATGTCTGTAATGTTTTCTCATATTCTGATATCATCAGGAAATAATCTCTTCCATGAAAAGGAGTTTTCCAGATATCTGTCAGCCATTAAGCACCATAACATGTTCACTGGAACTACTTCTGTTACAAATACATAAGATGGGAGTTCCCGACTAATATCCATAAGGACGCAGGTTTGATCCCTGGCCTCGCTTAGTGGGTTAAAGATCTGGCACTGCCATGAGCTGTGGTGTAGGTTACAGACTCAGCTTGGATCCCACGTGGCTGTGGCTGTGGCATAGGCCAGCAGTTGCAGCTCTAATTTGACCCCTAGCCTAGGTACTTCTATATGCTACAGACGTGGCCCTAAAAATACAAAAAAAAGAAAAAGAAAAAGAAGAAGAAAGAAAAAAATACATAAGATGTAGTACTTCTCTACCATAACCAGAATAAATGGGTCATGATAATATTTGTTTGGCAACTAAAAGGTAATTGTTACAGCATTGATTATTATATTCTGCTGGATAATAATGTCCTTGGGCCTATAGATACATTTGGAGAAGATTGCCTTTTATTAGTTGACTTTGCTATTTCTGTTAATAGTGTTATATTTCAGTGTTTTATCTTCTAGCAACTTTATAAATTGACCTAATTTTACCTGTCTTTTAAAACCTCACTTTGACCCAGCGATCTAAAGGCAGGCACACTAGCAGAACTCCCTGGGGAGTCCTGGCATCTGTAGAGCCCTGCTTTCAGAGGCTATGAGTGACCTTAGACATAACCATTTAAAAAATGATGAAACTGAGACTGAAGAGGTTATAAAGTTTATTCAAGGGCACAGCCAGTAAGTGGCAGAGCAGAATTTGGATCAAGTCTGTGATACTTCAAAACAGCTTGGTTTTTCCTCCATAAAGCACTGTTTTCTCCTTTTCATTCTCTGCTGCACAAATCTTGAGCCACATTAAACATCTTTGCTGCTGCTCTGCAATCCAGACTTTTCCACTCCATGGTTGATGGGAACCCTGGAAGGCAGGAACTCCTGCAGCCTCCTAACAAACAAGTAAACTCTGCAAGCTCCCTGTTTCCTCACATGGCTCACCTTAAAAAAATAAATAATAAAATTTTATTTATTTATGTATGTATTTATTTTTGCTTTTTTAGGGCCACACCCGTGGCATATGGAGGTTCCCAGGCTAAGGGTCCAATCGGAGCTACAGCTGCCAGCCTACACCACAGCCACAGCAACGCAGGATCTGAGCCAAATCTGCAACCTACACCACAGCTCACGGCAACACCAGATCCTTAACCCACTGAGGGAGGCCAGGGATCAAACGTGAAACCTCATGGTTCCTAGTTGGATTCTTTTCCACTGTGCCACATTGGCAACCCCCGAAACAAATCTCTTAAGGTGCATTTCATCGGCAGAACCCAAGTCCAAATGTCTTGTCCCTTAGCTAAAAGGAAAGCTGGACAGGTGAACTTCTAGTATCCTCCTTGGAAAAGGAGGACTCATAAAGTAGTAAATTGAATAGAAGAAAGATATTCAACAGCCAAAAATATGAGTTACCCACTGCAGTCTAGTTTACCAGTTACCATACTTTGCTTTGTACTGTGGTTCGTTGCATACATAAAATCACAATGTTGAAGCATTGAAAGGGATTATCTGGTTGCATGTCTTTTTTTTTTTTTCTTAGCAAACATCCCAAGAGATAAAATGACTTCTCCAAGGTCATAGAATTAGTGGTAGAACTAGAAATGTAACCTTCAGTCTTCGTTAATTTAACATAGATTTTGAATATCTGTTAGATGCCAAGTACTGATCTAGGCCCTGAAAACACCATTGGATAAGAATAAAAGCCCTGCCCACATAGAGCTTATATTCTAGTGGGGGAGATAGATGATAAAAAAAAGTGAATATGTAAAGCAAAAAGAAAAAAAAAGTGAATATGTATGTGCCATGAGCCTAATGGAGCAGAGGAAGAGCACAGAGTGTAACAGGCTGCTGCTTTGGATATAGCATGGTCAGGAAACGTGTGAGATAAGAGTTTTCATCTCAGCTGATTTCCGTATATGGTGAAGTCCCTCACTCTTTGCCCTCCTATCAGGAACATAAAAATTGAACACATCCATACCTTTCATAAGGGAGTAAAAGGCTATCTCTTGTCATTTCTGGGACAAGGCAGATTTGCTGAGTTTATCCTTTCAATTGAACTTCTATCCCTATAGCGTGAGTTGGAATTACAGGCTCCCAAGTGTTCTTTCATCTTTGTATTTGTGCTATCAGACCCCTTTCCCCTTACCACCCACCCTATTTCACAAACACACTGTCTTTCACAAGCAAAACACATGGATTGAACTCAATAAATAAGTTTCTAAAAGAGAATTGAAACCTGACAGCCTTCCACTCATTTTTCTCATCTGGACAAATCTCCGCATGTTTCCCTGCCCTGATTTTATCCTCTGCAAAATGGAAATAATAGTAATTCTTGCTACGTCTCTGGCTTCATAAGGTTATTGTAAGAATGAATTTTTTCATATGTAAAGCACTTCAGGCTCAAGTGAAGAAAGATGCTATGTGATGTCTAATAATAATTAGTTATTATACATTACATAAATGTTTACTCTCTAAGAAGAAAATGTTTCACATTATGTAAGGCATTGGTTTAGATTCACATCTGTACTCCTGTGGCTTTAATTACATGGAATTGTTGGGATCAGAAATTACAAAATCTTAATCTAGTTCTCCACCTCAGCGTCACCCTCCCCCATAAGGAGTCCTTTGTGTAGAGGCCTTTTTTGTTTGTTTGTTTTTTTCAGGAGACTGCAGAAAGCATGCTAGTGCTAGTTGCAAGTTTGTTTGCTACGCGAGTTCTGTTTACCATAGAAGCTAGTGGATATCATTAAAGAAATCACAGAAGGAGGAAAAATAAGCAATTTGGGGCATGGAAAAGCTATGAATTGGTCTTAATAGCTTGGTTTAAAAGAAGAAGTTCTAAAATGTGTGACTATGATTTGAAGGTATTTTCTCACCTTTTTCCTAGTGTTACATAAGTCAGAACACAAACTGTTTTCTAAGTGGATGTGATTTGGACTTAAGTTGCGTAGTAACTGTCTATTTCTAGTCCGTTGGACAGCCCCATCCACAGGTAAATGGTGGCTTTAATCTTTATTATCCTTCCTTTCCTTGTTTGGTGGCTGTTTTCTCTGTTTGCTCCATTGGCTAACTCGTCACCGACTTCAGTGTCTTGGTCCTACCCACCTTTTCCTCAGATTATATGTGTTACGCTAAGAAGGGACCTTGGAAATGTGTCGAGAGGCCAAGAGACTTGTCCAGAGTTTACTGTTAACCACTCCTTCCTCCATAACATCATACTCTCTCCTGATGCCTTAGAATATTTTTCAGTGAAATGATAGTCACGATTTGAGTGCTACACACATTTTCTAAGCATTGGAAGCGGCATAAGTCAGGATCCCTCTTGGAGGGTGAACTGCTCTCTTACCCATTTTAAGAGGTGGGGTCTTCTGGGTCCCAATCCAGGGTTTTGGCAGGTTGACTGTCCTTGGTGACAAGTGATTTATTCTACCCTCGTGTGAAGCCAGCCTTGCCTAATAATCTTTCAAAAGAAAGGTATAGGGAGTTCCCATCGTGGCTCAGTGGTTAACAAACCCAACTAGGATCCATGAGGATGCGGGTTCAGTCCCTGGCCTCGCTCAGTGGGTTAAGGATCCGGCATTGCCGCGAGCTGTGGTGTAGGTCACAGACTCGGCTCAGATCCTATGTTGCTGCGCCTGTGGCATAGGCTGGCAGATGTAGCTCTGATTCGACCCCTAGCCTGGAAACTTCCATATGCTGTACCCTAAAAGAGAAAAATTAATTAATTAATTAATTTTTTAAAAGGTATCAAAACCCCATTTTAAAAGATATCCAGGAGTTACCATCGTGCCTCAGGTGGTTAAAAACCTGACTAGTATCCATGAGGATGTGGGTTCCGTTGCTGTCGCTCTAGTGTAGCAACTGCAGCTCTGATCCAACCCCTAGCCTGGGAACTTCCCTGTGCTGCAGGTTCTGCCCTAAAAAGAAGAACAAGTGTGTTCAAGTGCTCCAAGTATCTTGAAAATGAGTGTCATCTAGGGAGAAGAAAGAGCACGAGGCAAGGAGTCAGGAAACCTGAGTTAAAATCTTACTCCCTGCAGGTTATCATGCAGGTCACCACCTCGCTAGGTCTTAGTTGTTTCACTTTTATTTTGCAGATAAAATTGAGACTTCAGCATCAATTCTCTTTATTTCCCAGTCTTACTTGTAGTTGTGACCTCTTTCTGCCTCCTTTCACCTTTTTGTTTTCCAGTCTCTTGCCACTGTGTCTTTGGTCAGTGCACCCTCTGCTCTGCTGGACATTGCTCCTACAGTTATTCTTTCCTCTTCTCTGTTTTCGGTTCTCCCTCTTTAATGGCTCCTCCCACACTCTCACTCACACCCACCACACCATGTAAACTTGCTCCAGTTTCTCCAATTTTCAAAACAAAACTGATACCCTGCCCTCGATCCTGTGTCCTCCTCTGAATATCTCGGATCTCCTTTCCCTGCATGGGGAGTGTCTTACAAAGAGTACCCACTATTACACCTCTGCAGTCAGGTTTCTGCCCCCAGACATGCCACTGAAACCACTCTGGCAAAGTTCCCTAGGACAAAGTTGACCTAGGGCCAAATTCAACTCCTGTCCATCTAAAATCTTCAGTTTATTTAATATCCAGGTTTCTTGTTCTTTTCTGCCCTGAATTGTTGTTTCTTCCCTGTCTCCTTGGCTGGCTCCTCATTTCCCTGCTTGTGCCGAAATGTTGGTGTCCCCATGGCCCTGTCCGTAACCTCCTTGTGTTGCCCGTGCAAATGCTTTGATGGCTTCGGCTTCCAGCTCTGTGCTAATGCTGCCATCATGGATATTTCTAGCCATCCATCATATCTGGGCTCTAGCCTTATAAATATGCCCACACGCCGGAAATTTCTATCTGGATGTGGGGCGGGCATCTCCAGCACGTGTCTAAATGTGAGTTCATCTTTCTTCCTGAACCTGTTCATCCACCTCTGTCTCCATTTTTGGAAAATGGTTCTTCCCAGTTACCCACATCAGAAACCTGGCAATCATCCTGGACGCCTCCCTCTCTCTCATCCTACCCACCCTGCCCCTCCCCAAGTCCTGTGGATTTCCACTCCTCACCATCTCTTCTGTTTGTCCTCTCCTCATCTTTTCTCCCACCACTGTCTTAGTTCTGACCCTCATCACTTCTCATACAGACCATGGTGATACCCTCTAACTGGTCCCTGTATCCAGTTCTGCTCCCCCTCCTGGCCCCCTCCACCCTGAGTATTCTTTGATTATCACAAGATGTACAGAAAAGAATTGGTGGTGATAATCTAGCCAATTCTTGTGTATCTACCAATCAGCCCAGAGAAGCCTCTTTCTAAAACATAAACTGATTCCATTTATGGCTTTACCTGCCCACTTCTCAGTGGACCCTAATTGCTTCTAGAAGGCACTCTAAGCCCCTTAGAGGGCTTAGTGTAGCACACGGCCTGTTAAGATTTAGTTCTGTACTATCTGTTCCGTCTCATCTCCTGCCACTCCCCCTAAATGAACTAAGGGGGAGTGTTTAAAGTTCAAACTGTTTAAAGTTCCCAGGAAACTTCATGCTGTGCTGTGTACATGTTGTTGCTTCTGCCTGAGATGCCCTCCCCACTCTGGGCTACTTAGCCAGTAACCCTGAGCCTGTTATGTCATCCTCAGGTGGTCGTCCGTATCCTCCCCCCCACCTCTAACTGGAACTGATTATTTCTTCTTTCACATCTTTAACATATGTAGTCAATGCATACAATACAATTTAATAACTTGTAATTTGTTAACACCCATCTAAGTTATAAACTCCTTGAGAGCAAGTCTGTATCTTTCATGTCTTGAGCAATTAGCATAGAGTCTGGCAACCTGATACATAATTGGTGCTCAGTAAATATTTATTGATCTGGCCCCTACCTTCCCCTCCAGTTCTGTATTTGACTAATCTTTTCCCACTTCCTCCTCTCTTAGCACACACTCTACCGTATCTAAAGACTCAGCTCACTTCCATTGCATAGAGTCCCTGGACAGCCCTTTCTAATGGCACCTGCATCACATTATTGAATCTGTTTTCATGTCCATCTTCCTGCTAGTGCATAAGAGCCAGGAGTCCAGGAATCACGTGCTATGGCTCTGGCTTTCCAGTACCTAACACCGGGACTGACACACATGAGGCAGTGAAGAAGCATTGCAAACATATGAATGAAGGAGTTAGACTTGCTGAGTTTTAAGTTTTCCTCCAACTCAAAACTTATATGATTTGGGCTCTCAAAAACCGTGACATAAATCTCAAAGTTTTCTCCCAGCAGATGGTCAGAACAGTTGAAACACCAATTCAGACATTTGGCAAATATGAAGGTAAACATTTAAGAAAGTGAGTCAGAATGAAGGTGAATCCTCCAAAAGGAGTGGGCACATTGGCAAAACAGCTCATCCATGTAATCACAGGCACCCCCTTTGTGTCTGATGGTGGGTTCCATATGCTGCTCTCAAGGCATATGACACATATGACACATATGCCTTGAGAGCGTCTCAGGAGGGTGGTTGACAGCCTCCCTGTGACTTAAACCCCCACTGGCTGGAAGTGAGCTGAAAGCACATTATTTCTCTGCAGCAAAAATAAATTTTTTTCTTCGGCATTTCACTTTAATTTGCTCATTTTTGTAAACAAACCACCACAACGTTGAGTCATTTAATATTTTATTTCTGTTCAGATAGAACTCTGGAAAAAAAGCCATAATCTAAAGACTCTTAGGGGAGTTCCCTTTGTGGCTCAGTGGTTAACAAACCCGACTAGGATCCATGAGGATGTGGGTTCCATCCCTGGCCTCACTCAGTGGGTTAAGGATCCAGCTTGCAGTGAGCTGTGGTGTAGGTCACAGACGTGACTCAGATCCAGCGTTGCTGTGGCTGTGGTGTAGGCAGCGGTTACAGCTCTGATTCGACCCCTAGCCTGGGAACCTCCATGTGCCAAGGGTACAGCCCTAAAAAAAGCAAAAAAGAAGAAGAAGAAGACTCTTAGGATTCGTGACTTGACTTTTTTCCACTCCACAGACTTTTATCAATGTCCAGTGAATTTCTAGGTTTAGTGTTGGGGTAGTGGAATTTTAAAAATGTGGAACACAGGAGTTCCCACTGTGGCTCAGTGGGTTAAGAACCCGATGTTGTCTCTGTGAAGTAGTG
Source organism: Phacochoerus africanus (assembly GCF_016906955.1). NCBI lineage: Eukaryota > Metazoa > Chordata > Mammalia > Artiodactyla > Suidae > Phacochoerus > Phacochoerus africanus. Next base: position 53,074,922 of record NC_062552.1, read on the forward strand.
GGTTCAATCCCTGGCCTCACTTAGTGGGTTCAGGATCCAGCATTGCTGCAACCTGCAGCATAGGTCATAGATGTGGCTCAGATTCAGTACTGCCGTGGCTGTAACGTAGACTGGACGCTCCAGCACCGATTCAGCCTCTGGCCTGGGAACTTCCACAGTTGCCACAATTGCAGCAATAAAAAGCATTTTAAAATGTGGAATACAAATCTTAAAATCTAATTGAAGAGTCAAGCAGAAGATAGTTAAGATCATAGATGCAAAATATGAAAGAGTGCATGGTAACCCAATGGAGTGCAGGCAATGTTAATTCCAACTAGATATCTAAATACAGAGAGGCTTTAGAGTAAGGAAGCTGTCAGTACCAAGTGAAATTAACCAGGAGAAATTTACTGAAGGATATGACTCTCCAATAAACACATATACACACACACAACATATATATATATATATATATGGACGGCCAGAAGTGGGACCTGGTGTGTAATCTGGATTCTGTGGTAAGGAAGGTGGAGACTGGACATTCTTCTGTGGAATGCTCTCCAGAGAAAGACTCCGAAGCTGCTCCACTTGCCTTCAGAACATCTCACTGGGCTTTTTACTCCTCTCTCCCAAGTCCCCTTGGAGTCCCTGTGTAATATTGTCCCTGTCATGTATGGGATATGAGTTGTGATCCCAGCTCACTCGGGGAAATGCATGTCTGTCTTCAGATTTCTGCATATTCCAGTTAGACACCGTTGAGGGTTGCCTCCGTTTTCCTGTGGCAGGTAGGAGTTGGGGCCTCTCCCACAGGCAGGTAGAGTGCTTTTTGCTGTAGGAGATTTTCACCATTTTCAAGTGGAAGGGGAGTTGGCTTTAAATGCAGACCAATCAACCCCGACTTTAGCCAAGATAGAGTTCTGTTTCCTCGTTTCTGAACCACCTATGTTATCAGAATTAACAAATATTAGTCCCCCTCTCCGTCCTCACTGTTTTCCAGGCCAAAGTAGAACACCCTGACTTGGCTGATTTGAATAGAGAGAAGTTCTGATGCCAACATTTCACAATAGTCCTGTGGAAACAGCCATGTCAAAATATGCCCATTATTACTGCTGCTATTAACTGAGCATTTACATGCCAGGCCCTGGGCAATGCTTTATATTTATGTTACCCTCATTTTATCCTCACGGAAACCCACCTGGGTAGATACTTCTTTTTCAAAACAAGGCTTAGAGATGGCAGGTAATTTGTCCAAGGTTACACAAGCAAGCGAGACAAATGAGACTTGAACTTGACTCTCCTTCCCATAGAAGGAACACCAAAGAACCTGAACAGCAACATATTTGAGCTGGAGTTTTGAAAAGTAGCTGCATGACAGGCTAGTCAAGATTACCCTCTGTAGTGAGAGAGTAGAGTGCAGATGTCCTGTGGCTTTGAATGAAGCAAGAGCCATTTGTTTTCATATCAGACACTGCTGAAGCCAGAACTTGGGAGTCTGTCAGGGTTCGAGGGGCGGCTGAGACTCAGCTCACAGTTTGAGACTTTGGCTTATTCCTGAATAGGAGAATAAGGAAAGAGAAGCAGTGCAAGGGATATCAATGAGGCAGCAGGCTCCCTGGTGCCTGCCTCTTTTGTATCCCGTGGAAGTGTGGCCAAAGTCTGGTGCGTCTTGAGAGCCCATACAAAGTGGGATGTCCACAGGTCCAAAGTGTAAAGAAGTGTGGGGGTTACTGCTCAGCCCCCAGAAACAACTGCACTTCCCAATAAAGCAGCCGTTCTGTTCCTCAGGAAAAGGGACCATCATCTAGACCTTAAACTTCCTGTTATGTGTGTTGCCCTTGAAGCAGTCTCCCTTTTCCTTACACCTATGCTGCAAGGCCTAAGGATTTTCCACTTAATGTCCACTTGGATGGTTCCCATGGGCAGGCCTGGCCAAGGCCTACTACAGACACACAAGCATAATATTCTATTGTAAAAACTGAAGAATGCAATTTGTATCCTTATCTAGAGGGCCACCTTGCCTTCAGGTAGAGGTATAAGAGTTCATGGCCAAAATTTTGTACAGAAAGAAAGCTGAAACAGAAACAAAGAACAGATACATGATTGCCTGAGGTTTGGAGTGGCAGAGAATAGACTAGAAATGAACATGAAAGATCTTTTGGAGGTGATGGAAATATCCTAAAACTGGATTGTGGTGATGGTTGCACAACTCCATAAATTTGCTAAAACTCGCGAACTCTACACTTATGATAGGTGAACTTTATTACATATGAATTATGTGAGAGGAGTTCCAAAAACGTCGTAGCATTAGTGGAAACAAATCCGATTAGGAACCATGAGGTTGCGGGTTTGATCCCTGGCCTCACTCAGTGAGTGGCAAATCTGGCATTGCCGTGAGCTGTGGTGTAGGTCACAGGTGAAACTCAGATCTGGCGTTGCTGTGGCTGTGGTGTAGGCTGGCAGCAGTAGCTCCAATTAGACCCCTAGCCTGGGAACCTCCATATACCTCAGGTGTGGCCCTAAAAAATTTTTTTTTAAAGCAAAAAAAAAAAAATTATGTGAGAGGAGGCAAGGGGAAGAAAAAAAAGCTGCTCCCGACCTGCTTGAATATATGGCTAGCACTTTCGTGGAACCCCAGTGTAACTGGCCATGGAGCACAGAAGAGACTATTTTGGCCTAGAAGATGTTAAGGGAAGGAGTTAGTAATTAAAATGTCTGTGTCCAAACACCAAGTTTGAGTAGTCTGCCTTCCTGATGTACCCCTTGGAAAGGTGACAGCCCTAATATTAATAATGGCTATGGCAGACACATAGCCATTATTAATGACTCCTCTCTCACACTTATATCAGTTTTCTTCTTCTACAGTAGAGATGGTTTTGAGGCACTGGTCCAGAGCTGGACTGACTTTAGCAGAGTCAGAGTTTAGTAGCAAGAGCCATCATTTTTTGCTTCCAGGAATTCTGCAAAATCTGTTTGAATTTTAAAATAAATTCCCCACAGTAGGTTGTTGCATTTAAAATGTCAGGTTAGGAGTTCCCATCGTGGCTCAGTGGTTAACGAACCCAACTAGGAAACACGAGGTTGCGGGTTCGATCCCTGGCCTCTCGCAATGGATTAAGGATCGGTGTTGTCCCGAGCTGTGGTGTAGGTCGCAGACGAGGTTTGGATCTGGCGTTGTTGTGGCTGCAGCTCTGATTCGACCCCTAGCCTGGGAACCTCCATGTGCCGTGGGTGTGGCCCTAAAAAGACAAAAGACAAAAAATAAAATAAAGTAAAATGTCAGGTTAAGGCTGGCTAGCCACCCAGGCTAGGGACTCTCAGTGCCAGAATTACTGAAATTTATTTGAAAATGGTTCAATGTAAAAAAAAGAAAAAATACCCTTAATGGCTCTGTATCTCCAACAGCCTCTGTCCATTTCCCCCTCCCTCTCTCTCTCTCCTTCTCTCCCTGTATGAGAGTGTGTCTGTTTGCCACTTTCTTTCCACCACCACCTCCACCCCTCCTTGTCCCTCCTGCCTTTGACCACCACTTTTTCCCTCACCTGGTTCAGTATTCTTGAGAGAGGAGGGACAGGAGTCACCAGCATTAGACTCAAGAACCGTGCCCTAGTGCCCTGGGGGAAGTTGGAACAGCAGGAAGGAGTGCATGAGCCTCCTCTACCCTCCCAGAGGATTTTAGTTACATGCACCTGCTGCATGATCCAGAGCCCAGGCCTCAGCTGAAACATCCAGAAATCAGACATGCTCTTTATGAAGAATTGGCTGTGTTAACCAAGCTTACTTAACCATGCCACCATACTTGTTTCTCACAAATCAGATACCAGCTTATGAATTTACAATGAGAAATACGCCTTCCCTTTGAATGGACTGCTTCTTTCCCATCGGTGATTCAGGGTGCCTCTTTCCCGTGTTTGGATATCAGGGGGCTGCCAGGGACCATGGACTCTGGCTTTCTGCCTCTGCATCCCTGGAACACAGTTGGTGTTCAATATATATTTGCCAAACTGAATTGAGTTTTGTTAAGGATAAGATGTGTGTATCTTCGGCCATTTTTAGTCAAACAGGACCTAGACATATTTTTACCCCATATATTGGCTTAGTCAAATGTTATTTCCTGAGCCACAGGGATCCAGGCAGACACTGCATGGCAAGATTTATGAAGCAGCCATTTGTTTGATTGTTTTTTTCCACACAACTGACTTCATTATAAAGAAATTCCTGTTAGGGGATTTACCTAGCAAGATATTGCTCTACTTCATTTTGTGTTTTCTCTTTCCTTTACATTTGAAATGAATGCTATAAAGGATCCCACTATGCCACAGATAATAATAGCACACACAACTGTCCACTGTCCACTGTATCCCTGAAATAGATTCTTCGGTAGAAAGAACAACAGTGCTGTCATTTACTGAGTTGTATGAGAAGCAGGGGTCAGAACTGAAGACATAAAAAGATTTATGAGTCATTGGAGTCCAATTTAGCCTTGATTGTAGCATGAGGCACATTATTAAGTTGATTTTCAGGGACAATTACATTGTTAGGGAAAGAAGAGTCCTGTGCATTTGTCAGAGCCCTGGCACTAAGGTCCCTGGTGACAGGGACCTCTTCTCAGGTCCCCAAACAGGCTTCCCCTTCTCTCGGTCCCTCTCAGATCCTCTGCTGACACAGACTCCTGAAGGTTCCTTGGCCCTGCTGGCAGCTCTGTCCTCCCCTTGTCATGGGCAGGAAGAGTTTCTGGTCTGAGACTGAGGAGGTCTTGCTCAAAACCCTGGGCTGCTGTGACCCTACCCTCTCTGAGGTCAGTATACCCACATCTCAACCCTTGACCTCTTGTCATCTTCCATGTTCTTCATATGAATTGTATTTTTCCTATGGTTTCCACTGCCACTTCTTTGTGGTCATGGCTGACCCCTGGTTATGGTGTGTGACTGTGTTTAGACATTGGTAGACATTCTGTACCCGAATCCTCTTCAGTTCCCCCATCGGACATCCCAAGTCTCTATCCATCAGGCTGCCTATTCAGTTCAGTTCTACAAATATTTATTACATGTGTTTGGCAGGCATCTTCTGTAGTTGTCAAGGATACAGAGGTTCCATTCTATTTAAGTGAATGTTCAGAGCTCTATTTCATTTTGCAGGGTTCTTTATTTTTTTTCTTACTATCAGTAACTGCAGGAATCACTGAAGTCTTGACTATCAGCCACTGTTCTCTTCCTCTCCCTGCAAGCTGCCTAGAATTATTGTTAATATGGCTTCAGTTTCGTAGAGGTCACTTTCAAATATGCATATCTGATTGCAGTTGTCTCACCTGCCTCATTTAGTGTATGCAGTTAGATGTCCTTGGTCTCTTTAAAATAAACATCTGGGAGTTCCCATCGTGGTGCAGTGGTTAACAAATCCGAATAGGAACCATGAGGTTGCAGGTCCAATCCCTGGCCTTTCTCAGTAGGTTAAAGATTCAGCGTTGCCGTGAGCTGTGGTGTAGGTTGCAGACGCGGCTCGGATCCCGCGTTGCTGTGGCTCTGGCGTAGGCCAGCAGCTACAGCTCCGATTAGACCCCTAGCCTGGGAACCTCCATATGCCGAGGGAAGCAGCCCCTAGAAAAGGCAAAAAGGCAAAAATACAAAATAAATAAATAAATAAAATAAACATCTGTTGTGACTTTGGTCTCTGGATTTCTAAAATGCAGTGAATGAGGAGATAATTTAGTAAGTTATGATTTATCAATGCAATGCAGTTTTAAGCAACTGTTAAAAGTGCTTACAGAAGTTCCTGCAATGGGGCAGTTGGTTAAGAATTCGACTGCAGCTGCTTGGGTAGCTGCGGAAGAGTGGGTTCCATCTCCAATCAGGCACAGTGGGTTAAAGGATCTGGCATTGCCACAGCTATGGCTCGGATTCAGTCCCTGGCCTGGGAATTTCCATATGCCGTGGGCACAGCCATAACATATTTTTAAAAAATGCTTACAAACAACTATGGATAATTTCTGCCTTTCTTTGTTCTTTCTAATTTCCTCCAGTGAGAATTCCTTTCTTTTCTAATCTGGAAAGAAGAGAGGAAACAAGATCATCATTTATGTCTTAAAGGGGAAGGTGGAAGAGAGGCAGCAATTTGCTCTCACTTTTGCAGCCACACCTAGCTAATCCGTGAAGATTTCTTAGAAAACTTCTGTTTAGGCCTCTCCTTTCCCTTCCAAGTGCCTGGCTGTGAAGATAGCTGAGATTATGGTCAGTCTTTAAACTGAAGTCTTGATTTGCCTTTCTCACTTTCTCAAAACAAAATACTTTTTAGACTCTGAGCTGCCTGAGAAAAAGACTGTATTTTTATTCATTTTTATTTGTTTCTGTAATCCCAAGACACAGTGTGTAAAGCAGTTTGAAATAATGGAATACTATGCAGCTGTAAAAAGGAGGGACCCTTTTTTGTACTGTTACAGAATGAAAAAAATAAAGACCAACTGCAAATCAGTGTGTACAGAATACTGCCATTTGGGTAAAGAAGGGGGAAAGGAGCTCTTTGGGAGGTGTATAAGAAACTGAATGCCTCTAAAAAGGGAACTGTGTGCTAGGGGAAGAAATGTGGGAGGGAAATTTTTCACTTCAAATTCTTTTGTACCTTTTGAATTTCAACCCTGTTGAATGTTTTAGTGATAAAAATAAAATAAATTTAAATTTAAAAAATATGTTGAATTTATTTGAAATATTCAGAAAGGCAAATCTGCAGAGGCAGAAGGTTAGTGGCAGCCAGCGGCTGGGAGGAAGAGGGAATGGGGAGTGACTGCTTAATTGATATAGGCTTTCTTTTTATTTATTCTTTTATTTTTATTTTTATTTTTGCTTTTTAGGGCCGCACCCGAAGCATATGGAGGTTCCCAGGCTAGGGGTCTAATCGGAGCTGTAGCTGTTGGCTTGCACCACAGCCACAACAATGCCAGATCCGAGCCGCGTCTGCAACCTACACCACAGCTCAGGGCAAGCCAGATCCTTAACCCACTGAGCAAGGGCAGGGATCGAACCCAAAACCTCACGGTTACTAGTCAGATTCATTCCCTCCACACCACGACGGGAACTCTGGGCTTTCCTTTCAGATGATAAAAATATTCTGGAACCGAATAGTGCTGATGGTTGTACAACATTATGAATGTACAAAATCCCCCTCAATTGTGCACTTTAAAATTGTTAAAATGGTGAATTTCATGTTACATCAATTTATCATTATTTTATACATATATTTTTTAATGAGTGAATGAATAACTAAAATGCCTATTATTATATTTACAGATTTATTTTAGGTGGCCTCTCTGTACAATGAGATATTTCTGCTTTGTGAAATTTTTAGTGGAAAATTCCAAACATACACAAAAGTAGATCAGTGTAATGAACTTCACTTACCTACCACTCAGCTCCAACAATTAGCCACTCATGGCAGGTCTAACTCCATTTATACCTGAACACTTGTTCTCTACTCCGCCTGGATTATGTTGAAGCAAAGTGTAGATATTATAGAATGCATCTCTGAAAAGCTAAGAGTTCTTTTAAAAAAACAACATAATGCATTAGCAACCTAAAAATTAAGTTATTCCTTAATATCATCCAAGAGCAGTGTTTGCATTTCCCAGACTGCCTCACAAATGCCCTCTTTAGAGTTGACTTGTTGCTTTGAGGTTTTAAAGAGACCAAATTACTTTTCCCAGAACTGACCTGGTAAGTTCATTCTTAGCCATAATGAGATCTGGAGGAAGTTAAAGTTTCTTATCTGAAGATGATTGAAGTTGGACAAGATGCTATTTAAGTTCCATTCCTATTCAAACATTTTCTAAAAAGTTTTTGAGGAACTCGTTTGCCTGCCATGACCCACATTGCTGTGTGGCAGTAGATGTCAGTAATGAAATGCCAGGGAGATGATCAAAACCCTAATTTGAGAGGCCCCAGGTTAGCACTGGAATTCACCAGCAAGAACCTCTTCATTTTCCCTTTGGTTATTACTATCTTAATTCCCATCTTGAATAGAATTCTGCATGACCCTCCTTGCTCTGGAGACTCCTTAGTAAGTTTATCTTTTCCATATTGTCCAAAGTAGTAGAGAGAGTCAGGGAGCAACTGGGGTACAAAAGAGTATCACAGGTTACAGCTAACACTGTCTTTTTTTTTTTTTTTTTGCTTTTTAGGGCCCCACCTGTGGCATATGGAGGTTCCCAGGTTAGGGGTCCAATCAGAACTACAGCTGCCTGTAGTTCTAATAGGAACTACAACCAATCGGCCTATGCCACAGCAACGAAGGATCTGAGCTGAGTCTGCAAACTACACCACAGCTCACGGCAACACCAGATCCTTAACCCATTGAGCAGGACCAGGGATTGAACCTGCAACCTCATGATTCCTTGTCGGATTCATTTCCGCTGTGCCACAATGGGAACTCTGCTAACACTGTCTTTTTAAAAAGTTTTATTTTATTGAAGTATAGTTGATTTACAATCTCGGGTTAATTTCTGCTATACACCACAGTGATTCAGTTATATATATATATATATATATATACACATATACATTCTTTTCATATTCTTTTATATTATAGTTTATAACAGGGTATTGAATATAGTTCCCTATCCTATACAGTAAGACCTTGTTGTTTATCTACCCTGTACTTAATAGTTTGTATCTGCTAATCCAAAATTTCCAATCCATCCTTCCCCCTCTCCTTGTTAGCAACCACAAGCCTATCCTCCACATATCTGTGCGTCTGTTTCATTTGTATTACATATTAGATGCCACGTATAAGTGATATCATGTGGAGTTTGTCTTTCTGACTTACTTTGCTTAGTATAATAATCTCTAGGTCCATCCATGTTGCTGCAAATGGCATTATTTCATTCTTTTTATGGCTTGGTAGTATTCCATTGTGTATGTGTATCGTATCTTCTTAATCCATCCGTCAGTGGACACTTAGGTTGTTTCCGTGTCTTGGCTGTTGTGAATATTGCTGCTATGAACATAGGGGTACATGGATCTCTTTAAATTATAGTTTTGTCTGGATATATGCCCAGGAGTGGGACTGCTGGATTGTATGCCAACTCTATTTTTAGTTTTCTGAGGAACTTCTGTACTGTTTCCCATAGTTGCTGCACCAACTTACATTCTCATCAGTGGTTTAGGAAGATTTCCTTTTCTCCACATCCTTTCCAGCACTTATTATTTGTAGCCTTTCTGTTTGTTTGTTTGTTTGCCTTTTCTAAGGCCGCTCCTGCGGCATATGGAGGTTCCCAGGCTAGGGGTCGAATCCAAGCTGTAGCTGCTGGCCTACACCAGAGCCACAGCAACATGGGATCTGAGCCTCATCTGAGACCTACACTGCAGTTCATGGCAACGCCGGATCCTTAACCCACTGAGCGAGGCCAGGGATCAAACCCACAACCTCATGGTTCCTAGTTGGATTTGTTAAGCACTGAGCCATGACAGGAACTCCTATTTGTAGATTTTTGACAGTGGCCATTCTGACTGGTGCGAGGTGATACCTCATTGTAGTTTTGATTTCCATTTCTCTAATAATTAGCAATGTTGAGCATCTTTTCATGTGCCCATTGGCCATTTGTATGTCTTCTTTGGAGAAATGTCTGTTTAGGTCTTCAGCTCGTTTTTTACTTGGGTTTTTGTTGTTGTTGTTGTTGTTGGCTGTATGAGGTGTTTGTATATTTTGGAAATTAAACCCTTTTTGGTTGCAATATTTGCAGATATTTTTTCTCAGTCCATAGGTTGTCTTTTTGTTTTGTTAATGGTTTTCTTTATTAAACAAAAGCTTGTAAGTTTGATCGGGTCCCATTTGTTTATAGCTAACACTGTCTTAAAAGAAATTATGAGGTTTAACTTTTTCTCCTTCACTTTTGTCTCTTTTTTTTGTGTTTATAATGCATTGATTGACCTGCAGAAGGACATATTTCTCTATAACCTATTTCGGAGTTAACTTGATTTTTTAATTTTCTTTTTCCCCTACATGAATCCTTCCCTTAATCCTGGGTCCATCACCATGGTCTGCCCCTCTATATTGCCTCTCTAATGCTCTGAGTTTCAGCATCATATATCCTTTCATTTGCCCCTCAGCTCTCCTATACTCCTAATGCCAAGTGTGCTGTGCCCTCTAAAGTGACCACGAATTTACCTGCTGGAAAGTGAAGCCCAGAAATGGGCTGAGGGACCCACCCTCCTTCTGAAGACAGTGCCTCTGTGGTTTAACAATAAGAGCACAGTGTGTGCCTTTAATCCTCAGTAATGTCTTTGAGAGGAAGGTCCAAATATTGTCCATTTTACGGATGGGGAATCTTGAGGCACAGGGAAGTTAGATAACATGCCTAAGGTTAATAAATGGGGAAGCCAGATAAAACTCCAGACAGCCTGCTCACTTAATCACTGTTTGTACCACTTAACACTGAGAAGTGATTTTTGTGGTTACACAGAACAGTACTTCAGAAGGAGGAGAGATATTCCAGAGATCAAGCAAAGTATCAAGTGCTTATTTCTTACAGGTCAAGTTGGCTCTGGATGAGAGTATCTTTATTTAATTTTATTTATTTATTTATTTATTTGCTTTTTTCTGAGGGCTGCACCCAGGGCTGCATATGGAAGTTCCCAGGCTAGGGGGTCCAGTGGAGCTGTAGCTGCCGGCCTATACCACACCCATAGCAACGTTGGATCCAAGCTGCGTCTGCAACCCACACCAGAGCTCACGGTAATGCCGGATCCTTAACCCACTGAGCAAGGCCAGGGATCGAACTCACATCCTCATGGATGCTAGTTAGATTCTTAACCTGCTGAGCCACAACAGGAACTCCAGAAATTGCATTTTAATTAAAGCCTTATCTGCTTTTTTAAGAGGAAGACACTTCTGAGTTTCTAGCCTTTTTTGCCACAACCCTCCCCGACCCATTGTACCGTAGTCTGGGGGAATCATATTATGGTTGCACTGTATGGAGGTGGGGAGCCCTCTAGAACAACCAGACCATGGATGAGGCTCCCAGGCTTCATTCGGCTGGCTTGTATCGGAAAGGCCTCAAGGTGAAATTTCAGCTCCGACAGTGTGGTCGGTATCCAGTGTCTCCCTCTGCAAACACTGATCTTGGATGTGGTAGATATAAGCTTCCGACTTATTTCCATACGATGACCCAGCTGGGTCTAAAGCTAGGATATGATGTCACCAGCTATCTATAGTCACTCCCTCATTAATACCTGGCCAGTGAATACCTGACACTTTGTTCTAAATTGGGACTACGTCTCATTGTCATCCCACAACTGCAGGGAACCAAGCCAGGGTACAGGGACAGGGCTGCCAGCACTTGGGATCATCCAAGGTCTTCAGTAGTCAAGCTAAAAGTAAGAGGCGGCATATGGGTCTGGCTTGGAGGATACAGGGGGAGGAGGGGCCAAGTGTGCAGAGGCAGCAGGCGCACAGAAGTCTGGGGACCCACTGGGCTTGCAGTGGTTTGGGAAAGTAGCCTGAGTTAGCTTCTGGAAGCATGAAGTATGTCCCACTGGGAGCCTTTACCTATATAGCCCTAGGCAGCTAGGTTGCCCACCTCCTCCTTGCTGATGGGACACTCTGGTTCATTCTTTTCCAAATTTGCCTTTCAGGAGAATCACTCCAAATGCTTACTAAACTTGCAGGTTTCCATACCCCACCCCGGAAATACTAAATTGGTTTGTTTAATAAATGCTCTGCGTGATCTATATGATGAGGCAAGTTTGGGAAACCCTGCTCTAGCTGTTCAAGGGATTGTAGTAGTAACGATCCCAGTCCATTCCTCCAAGTGTTTTCCTTTCCTGTTGAGGAGGAACAGAATATGCCACCCCCAAAACATGCCACTTTGCACAGTGGAAATGAATCTGACTAGAAACCATGAGGTTGCAGATTCGATCCCTGGCCTTGCCCAGTGGGTTAAGGATCCAGCGTTGCTGTGAGCTGTGGTGTAGGTCACAGATGAGGCTCAGATCTGGCATTGCTGTGGCTCTGGCAGAGGTTGGCAGCAACAGTTCCATTTAGACCCCCAGCCTGGGAACCTCCATATGCCACGGGTGTGGCCCTAAAAAGACAAAAGACCAAAAAAAAAAAAAAGGTAGGTATGGAATAACTCTGTGGGAATCTACTCTATACTGTAACTATAACTGTAGCTATAAAACAGATAAGATTTTGAAGACCTTGAAAAAAATATAAAATGCCTTATTAATAATTTTGCATATTGACAATATGTTGAATTACAATATTTTTTGAATAGTGGATTAAATAAAATCTATAATTAAAATTTTTTTTAAAATATGCCACTTTGGCATGTGGATTATTTTGAGCTGAAGACAATCAAGGTCCAATAGACTCCAAAAGAGCTATTTACCTTCCATTACCTGAAAATAAACTTTATTTTATTTTGTTTTTGCTTTTTAGGGCCACACCCATGGCATATGGAAGTTCCCAAGCAAGGGGCTGAATTGGAGCTGAAGCTGCTGGCCTTCACCACAGCCACAGCAAGGTGGTATCTACACCACAGCCACAGCAAGGTGGTATCTACACCACAGCCACAGCAAGGTGGTATCTACACCACAGCCACAGCAAGGTGGTATCTACACCACAGCCACAGCAAGGTGGTATCTACACCACAGCCACAGCAAGGTGGTATCTACACCACAGCCACAGCAAGGTGGTATCTACACCACAGCTCACGCCTGATCCCGGACCCACGGAGTGAGGACTATCAGACTTTAGATGGAGGGCATGTACCAAGAAGAGAGCAAAGACCAACGATAATTTTTGTACCAGAAATTTGTTTTCCAAACACCTGCTCTTCTCACCTTCCTGGGATTTGTCTTCCTCCGCTTTGAAGTCCTGACCCCTACCCCCTTCTCCTTAGCCCAGGATGGCGTGTAAGCCTCAATGGCCTGACTGTCTCTGGGCCTCATGTCTTTGGGGCGCCTGTACATATGAAATTTGTTTTTCTCCTGCTCATCTGTCTTGTGTCAATTTAAATATTAGACCAGCCAAACAATCTAGAAGGGAAGAAAGGAAAAGTTTTCCATCCCTATCGTTTTGGTGCCCAAGGTGGGGCCTTCTACTGGATAGAGACCTGGGCTCTGCTCATTCTGGGGCTGCTGCAGCTGAGAGATCCTGGACCCTGGGATAGATGCCAGCAGAAGTTAAGAATTCTTACCACGTAAGTCACCTCTTACCACATAAGTCTCTGCCTTCAGGTTCCAGTGGAAGAGAGAGTTCTTTTTCAAAATTCAGGGAGCAGGAGAAAATACTTGTGTGAATTAATTCCTTGTGTATAGCAACTCTGATAAAGATTTGTTATGAGGACTCTTGTTCTTTTCTCTTCTTTGCTTTTCTTTTCTTTCTTTGCTTCTCTTTGTTCTTTTTTTTTTAAGGCTTACACCTGCGGCATATGGAAGTTCCCAGGCTAGGGGTCCACTCAGAGCTACAGCTGCCAGCCTACATCACAGCCACAGCAGCACCAGATCTGAGCTGCATCTGTGACCTACACCACAGCGCATGGCAACACCGGATCTTTAACCCACTGAGCAGGGCCAGGGATCGAACCTGTATCCTCATGGATACTAGTTTGTTACCACTGAGCCACAAGTACTCTTGTTTTCTACCCATTTTCTTTCCTTTTTGAAATGGATGTTGTTTTCCTTTGACTCTTTGTCTTTTGTGTCATTTGTCATAAGGAGGAAAATCATGGCATAAAACACAGGCATAGATTCTATAAGCCTGTTGTTTGAGCTGCTCTCACCAGACCAGTAAGCTCATGGTTCTCACCAGACCAGTGCCTGTTTAGGCAAACTTTGCCATGGGTCCCCTAGGCAACACCTGGATAAGGTTTTCCTTTAGTCTCGTTCTGTGTACTGGGAGCTTGGCTTTGTGGCCAGCAAAAATATTCTCTCTGGTCTTTTCCAACTGGAAGGTGCAAGTACCCACTTGCATTTGGTAGTCAGTTGAATACACTGAGATTCCAAGACATGTCACAAGCAGCAGTCTCTTTGTCCATCCATGCCAGCTCTCAGGCGAATTTGTCATAAGGGGTCCCAGTCCATAATGAGCCTTTGTTGTCTCAAGCTCCATTGCCTTGTTAGTGATGGAAAAATCTATTCCAATAGTGCCTGCCTGGTGTCATGGAATAATGAGTCTGTGACTAAAGGCATCTCATATTCTTATGGGAAACCAGAGACAACGTTTTCACTATACCATCCGTACTGCTTGTGACAATGAAGATCTTTGCTTTCTTAGGATAACTCTGGGTGTGAATTTCCTGCAAATTGTGAAAGCTACATCTTCTTCACCCCCTTTTGAGACCTCTATTGCCCCGTGGTTAAGCCATAAATAGGTTTATTGATTTGAGTCACTATTTGAATTAATAGAAGATCCTACTCATCAGTGGCCAAATGATGGCTCCTTTGAATTAGGAACACTTCTATATTAAAAGAAAGTCAGAGAGCTCTCATCCTAAACAGTCAGTTGTCTCACTGATACTTATGGAAAGTCAGATTACAAAGAGGACACAAAGGGAGCTCCCGTCGTGGCTCAGGGGAAAAATGATTTTGACTAGCATGCATGAGGATGCAGGTTCAATCCCTGGCCTCACTGAGTGGGTTAAGGATCCGGCATTGCCATGAGTTGTAGTGTAGGTCACAGACGCGGCTTGGATCTGGCATTGCTATGGCTGTAGTATAGGCTGGAAGCTACAGCTCCAATTGGACCCCTAGCCTGGGAACCTCCATATGCTGTGGGTGTGGCCCTGAAAAAAAAAAAAAGACATAAAGGACTATAATGGCTAGCCTTAGGGACTCCCTTTCTATGGTGAAAGAACAGAAATTATTATCCACATCCAAAGTACATTCCCCTTCTTAAAATTCAGCCCCATCTCCTCAGCAATTTCCCTTAACTCTCAAAGCTCCTCCACCTTCCCCAGAAATCCCATAAGCACCCATCTGCTTGTTTTAACTTCTCTTTCCCTGCAAGATTTGCAGAGGGCACTTGGCCTGATCTTTAGGCCCATCATTTACATATTTCTCATATAAATGCTGAAAGCCAGGAAATAAATTTTGCAGAAGCACCAGGACAAGTGGTAGGGCTCCCTTTGCTGTTCCTTCCAACTCTTCCTACTTGCCAGGGCTCTGTACATATGCTCTGCCAGCTTCAGACCTTCCTAGGCACTGTCCTGTATATCCTGGACCTCTGTCACAAAGAAGTCATGTCCCATGGACAGCAGCAGATATTTTATTTTTTATTTTTTTGGTCTTTTTGCCTTTTCTAGGGCCGCTCCCATGGCATATGGAGGTTCCCAGGCTAGGGGTTTAATTGAAGCTGTAACCGCTGGCCTACACCACAGCTCATGGCATTGCCCACAGTTTTAAACAATATTTAGTTATCCATTTAACCAAAGTGATGATTAGAGATGTCACAGGCATCCCAAGGTAACAGAAATAAAAGCAAAAATAAAATAATGGGACCTAATCAAACTGACAAGCTTTTGCACAGCGAAGGAAACCATAAAAAAAAAAAAAAAGACAACTTACAGAATGGGAAGAAATTGTTTTAAATGATGCAACTGACAAGGACTTAATCTCTAAAATATACAACTTATACAACTCAACAGCAAAAAAGCCAACAACCCAATTGAAAAATGGGCAAAAGACCTGAACAGACATTTCTCCAAAGAAAATATACAGATGGCCAACAAGCACAGGAAAAAATGCTCAACATCACTAATTATTAGAGAAATGCAAATCAAAACTACTATGAGGTACCACCTCACACATGTCAGAATGGCCATCACTAATAAGTCCACACATAACAAATGCTGGAGGGGGTGTGGAGAAAAGGGAACCCTCCTGCACTGTTGGTGGGACTGTAAATTGGTACAACCACTATGGAGAACAGATGGAGGCCCCTTAGAAAACTAAATATAGAATTACCATATGACCCAGCAACCCCACTCTTGGGCATATACCCAGACAAAACTTTCCTTAAAAAAGACATGTGTACCTGTATGTTCATTGCAGCTCTATTCACAATAGCCAAGACATGGAAACAAGCCAAATGTCCATTGACAGATATTGGATTGGGAAGATGTGGTATACATACACAATGGAATACTACTCAACCATAAAAAAGAACAAAAGAATGCCATTTGCAGCACATGGATGGAACTAGAGACTCTCATACTAAGTGAAGTAAGTCAGAAAAAGAAAGACAAATACCATACATCACTTATACCTGGAATCTCATATACGGCACAAATGAACCTTTCCACAGAAAAGAAAATCATGGTCTTGGAGAACAGACTTGTGGTTGCCAAGGGGGAGGGGAGGGAGTGAAATGGACTGGGAATTTGGGGTTAATGGATGCAAACTATTGCCTTTGGAATGGATAAGCAATGAGATCCTTCTGTATAGCACTGGGAACTATATCTAGTCACTTATGATGGAGCATGATAACATGAGAAAAAAGAATGTATACATGTACGTGTGACTGGGTCACTGCTGTACAGTAGAAAACTGACATAAACTAGCTATGATGGAAAAAAATAAAAACCATTTAAAAAAATAAAGATGTCACAGGCAAATACAGAACATTGCACAGCTGTAAAACAAACTTACCTCCTTTAATAGAGAAGGCTCAGTTTTCTTAAGCAATCAAAGACCTAATAAGAGACAACCATGAAATATAGGAAATTACTTCAGTAAAACACAAACTCTTGATTTCCTAGGCAGATTACCTACAAGAAAACTTTTCAGGGTTCCCACTGCAGCGCAAAGGGATCAGTAGCATCTTGGGAGCGTTGGGACACAGGTTTGATCCCTGGCCTGGCACAGTGGGTTAAGGATGGCATTGCAGGGCAACTGCAGCTCGGATCTGATCGCTGGCTGGGGAACTCCATATGCTGTGGGGTGGCCAAAAAAAAATAAGAAAAACCTTTCTCAGTCTCTTATCAGGAACAAGCCAACTGCCAAAGAATACTTTATCCTTTTAGCAAATGAAAGAAAATTAAGTTCCAGTTTTATACAAGTACACTATTGATAGTTAAGTTTGTTTTTAAACCTTAAATAACAATTCAATGTTAGCCAATTTCATTGCATAGGTAAAATTCTCTCTCTCTCTCTGTTCCTAACTTACATGCCATTTTGTCCTTTATTTTCCTCTTTCCCATTCTGAAATAACCAGTTTTACTTCTGGAAGGATTACTTTCATTTCCCTTAACAAAAATACATCTCCATGCTTGATACCTCTTCTTTCTTTAAATTGAAGTACACTTCATTTACAATCTTGTGTTAGTTTCTCGTCAATAGCATAATGATTTGGTTTTTTTTATACACACACATACACACATATATATTCTTTTTCATATTCTTTTCCATTATACTTTATTACAGGATATTGAATTGTACTCTGTGCTATACACTAGAACCTTGATTGTTTATCTATTTTATATATAACAGAATTTGAAGAATATTGTCCTTTACCCGCTGAGTAAGGCCAGGGATCGAACTGGCAACCTCATGGTTCCTAGTCAGATTTGTTAACCCCTGAGCCATGATGGGAACCCCAGCAGCAGATCTTTTAAATTATAAAACCCTTTTGCCTCCACTTTCAGAAGATCGTACCAAATTTAGAGAGAAATTGAAAAGATTAGTGGCCATCCACGGCCCCACTCACAGGGACCTTGATCAGCAACTAAGGGGTGTTCTTCCCATGCATGATTATACTGTAATTAACATGAAAGCCAGACGGTACCCTGGGGGGAACCCCTTTCACAGAGGAGACAGAGGACCAGAATTTCTCCCAGGCCCTCCTACCAACAATCAGAAAATAGATCAACTGGAGGCCAATGTTCAGGGGCTGATAGAAGCAATAGTAAAGGTCTTCCTGCACTAAGGTGACTTGGCCTAAGGTTAAATAGTGCCCTCAGAAAGAAGGAGAAGCTCCAAAGACCTTTGCTGAAGGCTTTGCACAGACTTTTCAAAGGCATGCCCTACTAAACCCTGCAGCTCCAGAACAAAAAAAAAAAAAAAAAAAACTTTTCATTTCCTCTTTAGTAGGAAATTTTCTCCCTGACATGAAAAGGCAAATTCACAATAGTGTTGTTGGGTGTCAGCCTCTAAGCAGCATTATGGGAGCAGCTACCTAATTCTTTAAAGATAGCTTTCAAGGAATGCATAACCAGGACAAAATAATCCTCAACTTTATATGGAACCATCAAAGACTCAGAATTGCCAAAGCAATCCTGAGGGTAAGAACAAAGCTGGAGGCATTTGTTTCCAGACTTTAGGCAATACTGCAGACAACACTACAAGACATCACTAATTATTAGAGAAATGCAAATCAAAACTACAATGAGGTATCACCTCACACCGGTCAGGGTGGCCATTACTGAAATGTTTACAAACAAACGCTGGAGCGAGTGTGAAGCAAAGGAAACCCTCCAACACTGTTGGTAGGAATGTAAACTTCTGCAGCCACTGTGAAAACAATACGGAGCTTCCTCAAAAAAAATATATATATATATAGTTGCCTGTGATCCAGCAATCCCAATCCTGGGTATATATCCAGACAAAACTATAATTTGTAAAGAAAAAAGTACCCCGAGTGTTCATAGCAGCACTATTCACAATAGCCAAGACATGGAAACAACCTAAATGTCCATCAGCAGATGAATGGATTAAGAAGATGTGATATACATACACAATGGAATACTTCTCAGCCATAATGAAGAACAAAAGAATGCCATACTAAGTGAAGTCAAGAAAGAGAAAGACAGGGAGTTTCCTGTTGTGGTGCAGTGGAAATGAACCTGCTAGCTTCCAAGAGGATGTGGGTTCGATCCCTGGCCTTGTTCAGTGGGTCAGGGATCTGGCGTTGCTGTGAGCTCTGGTGTAGGCGTAGGCTGCAGATGCGGATTGGTTCTGGTGTTGCTGTGGCTGTGGCTGTGCCTGCGGTGGCAGCTGTAGCTCCAATTCGACACATAAAACATCGCTTACATGTAGAATCTAAAATATGACGCAAGTAAATGAACTTATTTACAAAACAGAAACAGGCTCACAGATACAGAAAACAAACTTATAATTATCAAAGGAGAAAGGGAGTGGAGGAAGGAGAAATTAGGCATTTGAGATTAGCAGTTGCAAACTGTTATATATAAAATAGATAAACAATCAAGGTTCTAGTGTATAGCACAGAGTACAATTCAATATCCTGTAATAAAGTATAATGGAAAAGAATATGAAAAAGAATATATATGTGTGTATGTGTGTGTGTATAAAAAACCAAATCATTATGCTATTGACGAGAAACTAACACAAGATTGTAAATGAAGTGTACTTCAATTTAAAGAAAGAAGAGGTATCAAGCATGGAGATGTATTTTTGTTAAGGGAAATGAAAGTAATCCTTCCAGAAGTAAAACTGGTTATTTCAGAATGGGAAAGAGGAAAATAAAGGACAAAATGGCATGTAAGTTAGGAACAGAGAGAGAGAGAGAATTTTACCTATGCAATGAAATTGGCTAACATTGAATTGTTATTTAAGGTTTAAAAACAAACTTAACTATCAATAGTGTACTTGTATAAAACTGGAACTTAATTTTCTTTCATTTGCTAAAAGGATAAAGTATTCTTTGGCAGTTGGCTTGTTCCTGATAAGAGACTGAGAAAGGTTTTTCTTATTTTTTTTGGCCACCCCACAGCATATGGAGTTCCCCAGCCAGCGATCAGATCCGAGCTGCAGTTGCCCTGCAATGCCATCCTTAACCCACTGTGCCAGGCCAGGGATCAAACCTGTGTCCCAACGCTCCCAAGATGCTACTGATCCCTTTGCGCTGCAGTGGGAACCCTGAAAAGTTTTCTTGTAGGTAATCTGCCTAGGAAATCAAGAGTTTGTGTTTTACTGAAGTAATTTCCTATATTTCATGGTTGTCTCTTATTAGGTCTTTGATTGCTTAAGAAAACTGAGCCTTCTCTATTAAAGGAGGTAAGTTTGTTTTACAGCTGTGCAATGTTCTGTATTTGCCTGTGACATCTTTATTTTTTTAAATGGTTTTTATTTTTTTCCATCATAGCTAGTTTATGTCAGTTTTCTACTGTACAGCAGTGACCCAGTCACACGTACATGTATACATTCTTTTTTCTCATGTTATCATGCTCCATCATAAGTGACTAGATATAGTTCCCAGTGCTATACAGAAGGATCTCATTGCTTATCCATTCCAAAGGCAATAGTTTGCATCCATTAACCCCAAATTCCCAGTCCATTTCACTCCCTCCCCTCCCCCTTGGCAACCACAAGTCTGTTCTCCAAGACCATGATTTTCTTTTCTGTGGAAAGGTTCATTTGTGCCGTATATGAGATTCCAGGTATAAGTGATGTATGGTATTTGTCTTTCTTTTTCTGACTTACTTCACTTAGTATGAGAGTCTCTAGTTCCATCCATGTGCTGCAAATGGCATTCTTTTGTTCTTTTTTATGGTTGAGTAGTATTCCATTGTGTATGTATACCACATCTTCCCAATCCAATATCTGTCAATGGACATTTGGCTTGTTTCCATGTCTTGGCTATTGTGAATAGAGCTGCAATGAACATACAGGTACACATGTCTTTTTTAAGGAAAGTTTTGTCTGGGTATATGCCCAAGAGTGGGGTTGCTGGGTCATATGGTAATTCTATATTTAGTTTTCTAAGGGGCCTCCATCTGTTCTCCATAGTGGTTGTACCAATTTACAGTCCCACCAACAGTGCAGGAGGGTTCCCTTTTCTCCACACCCCCTCCAGCATTTGTTATGTGTGGACTTATTAGTGATGGCCATTCTGACATGTGTGAGGTGGTACCTCATAGTAGTTTTGATTTGCATTTCTCTAATAATTAGTGATGTTGAGCATTTTTTCCTGTGCTTGTTGGCCATCTGTATATTTTCTTTGGAGAAATGTCTGTTCAGGTCTTTTGCCCATTTTTCAATTGGGTTGTTGGCTTTTTTGCTGTTGAGTTGTATAAGTTGTATATTTTAGAGATTAAGTCCTTGTCAGTTGCATCATTTAAAACAATTTCTTCCCATTCTGTAAGTTGTCTTTTTTTTTTTTTTTTTATGGTTTCCTTCGCTGTGCAAAAGCTTGTCAGTTTGATTAGGTCCCATTATTTTATTTTTGCTTTTATTTCTGTTACCTTGGGATGCCTGTGACATCTCTAATCATCACTTTGGTTAAATGGATAACTAAATATTGTTTAAAACTGACCTGTGATCCTATTTATCAAATGTTTTAGGAGTTCCTATTGTGGCTCAGCGGGTTACGAACCTGACTAATGTCCATGAGGATGCAGGTTTGATCCCTGGCCTCAATCAGTGGGTTAAGGATCTGGCATTGCTGTGGCTGCGTTGTAGGCCGGCAGTTGCACCTCCAATTCCACTACTAGCCTAAGAACTTCCAATATGCTTCAGGTTTGGCCCTGAAAGCAAAAAAAAAAAAAAAAAATGTGTTTTAAAGCCTTCTGATTTTTGGCAATCATCCCAAAAATCAATTTCTAAATGATGTCTTTTTGTCCTTGAACTAACTTTGGAATTTTTTTAGAGGGC
Organism: Phacochoerus africanus; assembly: GCF_016906955.1. Taxonomy (NCBI): domain Eukaryota; kingdom Metazoa; phylum Chordata; class Mammalia; order Artiodactyla; family Suidae; genus Phacochoerus; species Phacochoerus africanus. The sequence continues at coordinate 53,096,494 of NC_062552.1, forward strand.
CCCTGGAACATCTCAAAAGATTTGTTCTCTCCCCTTATAAAAAGAGAAGTAAAACTATTGAGGCTTATTTGATATGTTAAATTACATGGGAAGCACTGTCAAATAAGTGATGCTAAACATTCTTAGATTATATTGTATGGGTATATGTTATCAATACAAGTTTTCCAGAAATGGCATGAAACTCTTAGAAATCTGCTATGTCCTAATATAATATTATCAGTCATAATTATACTTACTACATTAAAATGTTGTCTATCACAAAAATAACCAAATTTTCTTGTAAATACCATTATAATGAACGCTCATCATAACTTTTACCATGGCCATTTTTAATTCTTTTGCCATTTATAGATGGGTATTGTTTTACTTTGATGCTCTTGCAAAAGTGTTCTCACAGAAGTGCTTCATCTTCAGCATGAGTCATGGAAAGGACTCTAAGTAGGTTTCTGAAACTTTGGAATCATACCACTAAACTGGATAAGAATTTGAAGAATGCTAATGGAAAAACCGATGGCTTCATAGAACTGCTTTAAAAAGATCAAGATCAATAAAAGTTAAGTACATTCAACTGAACGAACTCATGAAGATGATCAGAATTTTTATGACTTTTTGTTTGAAATATTGCTGGTTCTTTTGTTTTTCCTGATTTAAGGAAGACTTTTTCCCTTAAGGTATCAGCAGTTTGGTAAAATATACCGTTAAAGGAATATTTACAGATGAAACATTTATCTTTTTCTCTTTACCCAATCCCTTCAGAATTCAGACTTTTAGTGATCATTCGTATTTTCATGGCATTGTAGTTATTTGCATAAGTTCAGTAGGAATCTCTTCTCTCTGTAATAAGACCTGTTGGAAACTTTGGTTGTATTACCAAGGCTTTGTCTGGAATGTCATCTTTGAGAGAGATATGCATAGATTCAGATATGGTCACACACCTTTATGGAACTAAAATTGACTTTATCCCAAAAAAGCCGATTGGAAAAATTGGCCCTGGTACCTTACTTACAGGATCCCAGCACTCACAAATGACTAAGGAGAGTCACTTCCTGCCAGACCCATGAACCTCAGGATATTTTGGGGACCTTGAAAAGAGAGGAGTTCACCCAAATCTATATATAAAACAGACGAAATCTGACAGCATGTTGTTGTCTTGGCTTCCTAATCTCCAGAAGCTTTTGAAAGTTCAATCTGAGATTCCTTTTGAAAAGTTATAGCAAAGCAGACTTAAAAGAACATATATGGGAGTTCCCTTGTGGTGCAGCAGGTTAAGGAGCTGGCATTGTCACTCCTGTGGCGAAGGTTCTATCCTGGCCTGAGAATTTCCACACGCCACTGGTGCAGAAAAGAGAAAGAAAGAAAGCAAGAAAGAAAAAAGAGAGAGACTATATGGTCAATCACTATCTCATTTCATGTATGTAAATAATCAAGCCAATGAAAGTTCCTGTTGTGGCTCAGCGGTAACAAACCTCACTAGTATCTATGAGGATGCAGGTTCAATCCCTGGCCCCACTCAGTGAGTTACAGATCTGGTGTGGCTGTGAGCTGTGGTATAGTTTGCAGATGTGGCTTGCATCTGGCATGGCTGTGGCTGAGGCCGGAACCTGCAGCTCGGATTCAACCCCTAGCATGGGAACTTCCATATGCCATGTGTATGGCCCTAAAAAGAAAAAAAAAAAAAAAACCAAGCTAGGTTTATTGAAACTAGACTTAATATGCAAACAAATTAGTTTCTCTATGGTTATCACTGATAGAAATGGGACTAATTGTAGAGAGAAAAATTAGGCTTCAGTAATACATCTTGATGGACATCAGATTCTAGTGGTGTTAGTTGTCTTTAAAGTTTTGCTTTCTACCTGGAAACTAACTGGATCTGGGATTCTTCTAGTTTCTCCAATATTTGGCTACAACTGTACAAAATCGCATTTCCAATTTATTCCCACCGTTCTGACCTGGAAACATTGAAAATGAAAACTGCCCTTTTGCAAAGCCATGCAAGCTGGAGTGGGACAACTTGATATAACTTCAGAGAAATCACCACGGCAGCTCATGTATGGACAGTCTTCACGCTTGTTGATGTGTGGTCACATAGAAAGGTCACAAGAGGGAGTTCCCGTCGTGGCGCAGTGGTTAACGAATCCGACTAGGAACCATGAGGTTGCGGGTTTGGTCCCTGGCCTTGCTCAGTGGGTTAAGGATCCAGCGTTGCCGTGAGCTGTGGTGTAGGTTGCAGACGCGGCTCGGATCCCGCATTGCTGTGGCTCTGGCGTAGGCCAGTGGCTACAGCTCCGATTCGACCCCTAGCCTGGGAACCTCCATATGCCGAGGGAGCGGCCCAAAGAAATAGCAAAAAGACAAAAAAAAAAAAAAAAAGAAAGAAAGAAAAAGAAAAAGAAAGGTCGCAAGAGACATTCAAACTGTAAACTAGGAAAACCTGTCCTCGCCACTGCCTGTCCTCATTCTGAAGATGCTTTGAGCCCAGCGTTTTGAAATATTATCCACTGGCTGCCTTTAGAACTCAGAAACTGGAATTATAGTCTGCTTCAATCATTAACCATTGTTTTTCTTTTGTTTCCATAGAAATGCCTCTGATTAAAGACCTGATTACTTGTGCAATAGAGACCTAACTTTGGGGCCCACCTACATCTCCACCTCCTGAAAATGTGTTTAACCTGTTTTCAGGACTAAGAGACTGATTCAGCGAGATGGAACAATCTTCCAACTCAACTTCTGGATGGTGAAACTTCTTGGGGATGCCTCGGGGCAGGATCGAGGGAGGGCAGAATATGCCACCCCCAAAATATGCCACTTTGGGAAAGGGATTATTTTCAGCTGAAGACAATCAAGGCCTGACAGACTCAGGAAGAGCTGTATACCTTCCCTTACCAGGAAGAGAGAGAATATCAAAGAACTTTTGTATCAGAAACTTATCCACATGGCATTATCAGACACCTGCTCTTCTTACCTTTCTGGGGCTTGTCTCCTCCACTTTGAAGTCCTGACCCCTACCCCCCTTCTCCTTAGCTCAGGATGGCATGTAAGCCTCAATGGCCTGGCTGTCTTGGGGTCTCATGTCTTTGGGGCTCCTGTACATATGAAATTTGTTTCTCCTGTTCATCTGTCTTATATCAATTTAAATATTAGACTGGCCAAGGAACCTAGAAGGGAAGAAGGGAAAAGCTTTCTGCCCCTACATCATCAATTCATTTTGAGGCCTGATTTAGGAGTCTACACCAGCCTTGTGTTCTCTCAGAAGAGATGGCAAGGACCTTCTCATCTTCAGGGGCTTTGGGCTTCTAGCCCCTTTGGCTGAGGCCAGGTCGGAGCCTCTTATTGGGCCCCAGCTAGAATAAGTTTATATGCTGTATTCCTTTTCTTGGGTCATCATTTCTGCATCTTTTAAAATAAGAATTAATTTTAGAAGTGTTTTCATGGCTCTTGGTGCCCTCTTGGTGCCTTTTATATTAAACCTCCTCTTTTTTTTATTATTTTGCTATGCCCATAGCATATAGAAGTTCCCAGGCCAGGTATCGAACCTGAGCCTACAGCAGTGACAATGTCAAATCCTTAACCACTGGCCACCAGAGAACTCCTGAACCTCCTCGTTTATGTTATTTCCTCTAAACCAAGAGTGTTCATGGAACACATGCTATGCACAGAACTAGAAATAAAAAGTAAATTAAATATGTTCCTACTTTCTGGGCATTGAAAAACTTATTTGGATTGGGGATAAAGAAAAAGTTTGGGAAATTGATGGTGGTGATGGTTGCACAACAATGTGAGTGGACTTAATTCCACTGAACTGTACATTTAAAAAAGTATGAAAATGGGAGTTCCTATTGTGGCTCAGTGGGTTACAAACCGGAATAGTATCCATGAGGATGCAGGTTTGATTCCTGGCCTCACTCAGTGGGTTAAGGATCTGGTGTTACTGCAAGCTGCAGTGTAGGTTGCAGATGTGGCTTGGATCTGGCGCTGCTGTGGCTGTGGCATAGGCCAGCAGCTGCAGCTCTGATATGACCCCTAGCCTGGGAACTTCCATATGCTGCAGGTGTGGCCCTAAAAAAAAAAAAAAAAAAAAAAAAGAAGAAAGAAAAAAAAGTATGAAAATGCTACAGTGAGGTATCACCTCACTCTAGTCAGAATCACTATCATTAAATAGTTTACAAATAGGAGTTTCCATCGTGGCACAGCGAAAACGAATCTGACTAGGAAACATAAGGTTGTGGGTTCGATCCCTGGCCTTACTCAGTGGGTTAAGGATCTGGCATTGCCGTGAGCTGTGGTGTAGGTTGCAGACACAGCTTGGATTTGGCGTTGCCGTGGCTCTGGTGTAGGCCAGCAGCTACAGCTCCGATTAGACCCCTAGCCTGGGAACCTCCATATGCCATGGGTGTGGCCCTAAAAAGACAAAAGACAAAAAAAAAGTTTACAAATAGTAAACGCTGGAGAGGGTGTGGAGAAAAGAGAGCCCTCCTACACTGTTCGTGGGAATGTAAATTGGCAAAGCCACTATGGATGACAGTATGGAGGTTCCTCAAAAACCTAAAAACAGTTATCACATGATCCAGCAATCCTACTCCTGGGCATATATCCAGGAAAGACCAAAACTCTAATTTGAAAAGATGCATGCACCCCACAGTTCTATTTACAATATCCAAGACATGGAAGCAACCTAAATGTCCATCAACAGATGAATGGATAGAGAAGATGTGGGTGTGTGTGTGTGTGTGTGTGTGTGTGTGTGTGGAATATTACTCAACCATACAAAAGAATGAAATACTACCACTTGCAGCAACATGGATGGACCTAGAGAATATCATATTGAATGAAGTTAGGTCAGACAGAGAAAGACAATTATCATATATCACTTGTATGTGGAATCTAAAAAATAGTACAAATGAACTTATTTATAAGAGCAGAAACAGACTCACAGACATCAAAAACAAACTTATGGTTAGCAAAGGGGAAAGGGGAGGAATAAATTATGAGTATCAGATTAATAGGTACTACCATGTATAAAATAAATAGCAAAGATTTACTGTATAGCACAGGAAACTATATTAAATGTCATGTAATAAAATATAATGGAAAAGAGTATATATCCAAATCACTTTGCTGTGTACCTGCAACTAACAGAATACTGTAAATAAACTATACCTCATTTAAAAATTTATGAAATTGGTAAATTTTATCTTTGTATATTTTACCACAGCTGGGGGAAAAAACCTTGTTCCGTCAACAAGACACCCAAAAAGCAACTGAGGAAGACTTTCCAAAGGGATAAACCAACTAATGTAAAGGAGCACAAGAATTTAGAGGAATACCTGAGTGACGTAAACGAAACACTCAGACAGCTTTTGTGTTGGTTTCAAAGGAGGTAAAGAATTGGTGGACTGGAGAATTATGAAACTGAAAGAGGTGGCATGTGCAAAGAGAACACTCGAGCCTGTCTAATAGAAGGCAAGTCTGTCAGAGTTGGCCCTCACACCACTGGCTAGCCTGGGCATGGGAAGTGTTTGCTCAGGGAATGAGGCGATGAGGGATCACAGAGAAAATGGTGAGAGGAGGAGTCTCTGCAGGTGGCTGGTGACTGAGGGATAAGCAGGCCTCTTGCTGGCAGTGAGTAAAGAGGTGTTGTCTCGATGCAGAGGGATTTTCTGCTGCATATTCTCGTTGAATTCATGTTACCAAAAGGAAACTCCTGGAGACCTCTGTGGGCTGAGCTGTTGGAGAGATGGTTAGAAATGGCCAAAAAAGGTGTGCTCCTTTCTGGGCCCACTGCCAGATTGTGCATCTCTGCCTGTGCAGGAGCTGGGAAGGAGCTGAGATGGGCATTGGAGCAGAAGCCAGCTCTTACCAGGGGGCCCAGCATAGACAAGGGATTTGTGGAGCAGACAGAGCCAAAAACCTGTTGGGCAGCTGATGTGAAACAGGTGGCTTTCAGGAAAGGTATTATTAACCAGGAGGACCCCAGATTTGTTGGGGGGGGGGTCTCACTTAGGACAACTGGTAGACAAGCTGAGCTTTATTGGAGGCAAAGATGCTAGGAAGCAGAGCCACTGTGGCCTCCCAGATGGGGCTGGGGAAAGAGTAGGAGTGGGGCTGTGTCTGGTGAGCTAAGCATGCCAGCCGAGCCATCTGGGGCAGGTCTGGCACATAGTAGGCGTTCAGTAAATATTTGCAATATTGAAGTGAATTGAAAACCCACTTGTTTCTACTCTGTATTATCTGCTTTGTGTTTATTTTTATTTTGCTCTTAGTTTTCTGGTGAAGGGTTATTACATTTTTTTAAAAAGAGAAGATATTTGATTCAAGCTGAAAGGGGGTTGATCACATCTAGAAGAGAATAGCCCTCCGGGTGCTGCTAATGGCCACTCTTGCATCCTCACAAGCTCCCTTTCCTCCCCTGTGTCTTCCTGCATCCCACATCTGCTCCTTTAACATGCTCTTCCTGGGGTTAGATATTGTCTTGTTAATGGCTCCCAAGCCTCCCTTCCCAGCTCTGTGCCTGCCATATTGAACTACCTACCGGATGTCTCCTCTTGTTTGTTCCTCAGTATTCTGCATCTCAGCATGTCCAAAATCACACGCCTCATCCCTCCTCTCTTATTTACTGCTGCCCTTCTCCCTCTAGGATTCCATGTATCCTTGAGACACATCATCATGGACACATCACTGGTTGGAAACCTCAGTGCCACACATGACTCCACTGTCGTCTTAATGCATCCTCAGTCTTGTCGAGTCTACCTCAGACACGACTCCAATCTCACCTCACCGGTCTGAGCCTGTCCCACCCCAGCTATTCCGGATACAAACAGGCACCTCTCTGTTGTCTTGCTGCTGCCAATCAGAGGCATCTCATCCATATCACTCTAGCCCCTCTTGGGGAAATCTAGCAGACTTTAGACTTGATTCCTTCTGCCCCATCCTCAGAGGCAGTACAGCACCTCCTCGGCCCCACAAATTTTTTGGGTTTCACAAATCTCTTGGATTGCTCTCTGGAGTCCTACATCTCAAGAAAGCCTAGCCAATGAGCTCAGGATGGTGTGTTTCCTTTTGTTCCAGCCAGTTCCCAAGCTCCTGGAGCTCTGGGTCTCACATCTACTTCTTTGGGGCACTGTGAGGCTTAGAGCAGTGGCTCGCAAGCTTGGCTGCATGTTGGAAACACCTGGGGAGTTTAAAAAGCTTACTGATGCCTGGGCACCAACCAAACCAATTAAATCATTCTCTCTGGAGGTGGTGCCCTGGCACTGGCATTTTGTCATGGCTCTCAAGGTGATTTTAATCCTCAGTCAAGATTGTGAATTACTGATTTAAAATATCTATTTCTACTCTCTCCGACTTGGGGGCTCAGAATTAGGCCCACTATCCAGCTCTCCAGACTGGCCCTTTCAAGTTCTTCTCCAGGGAATAGCTTAACTTAGGATGATTCTACTTCATCCTTGACTATTTATTCATCCAATAATTCATCCATGTACCTGGCATTGGGAAACAAATATAACTAGCTTATAGTGAGCATCTGTTATTTTTGGCCATATCCTCTATCCATGTACTTTGATTTTCCCAACCCTTGATTTTCCTCTGGGCATCTGCTCCGGTCCAACTCCCAGTCCATTGCCTTCTATGAGAAGCTGCCTCCACACCTCACTCCAGGGCTTCCTGAAACCCAGACTAAGCCAGGAGGTTGTATTTTAACCCCCTACCAGCAGCCCCCACCACAGTGATTGGTTCAGAGATGGGCCTGTGCCCCAAGGCAGGCCAGTCAGATACAGTGCAACTCAGACTTTGGTTTAAACTGTGGGAATCTGCTCATTTCCTGCTACATATTAATGTGCGACTAGAGCCAAGAAGAGAGTTTGGGGGGGAGTTCCCATCATGGCTCAGCGGAAACGAATCTGACTAGTAATCATGAGGATGCAGGTTCGATCTCTGACCTTGCTCAGTAGGTTAAGGATCTGGCATTGTCATGAGCTGTAGTGTAGGTTGCAGATGTGGCTCAGATCTGGCATTGCTGTGGCTGTGGTGTAGGCCGGCGGCTACAGTTCTGATTTGATCCCTAGCCTGGAACTTCCATATGCCGCGGGTTCAGCCCTAAAAAGCCAAAAAAAAAAAAGAGAGAGAGAGAGAGAGTTTGCCTGAGGATGGAGCAAGGAAAACCCAGGGAGGGGCTCTGCCCTGGAAGATGACTGCCTAGTGGAGGAGACTCACCTGCTGATACATCCCAAAGGGGCAGTAAAGGGATAATCACTGCCCCGTCACTGGAGGGCCCTTGCTGCCGTTTGGGCTTCCCAGGGCATCATTTCCACTTTTGCCTCTTTTTTCAAGGAGGCAGCCAGTGAGGTCCAGCCTCTCCTCAAAGCTGTTGGGTTGTTTGATGATCGGCCCATCTGCCCAGCAGCTGCACCTTCCCAGGACCCTGCATTGCAGGAGATAGGTTGTCCCTCCCTCCAAATTCAGGCTCCTATCCCTTACTGAAGGCTGGTCAAAACACATCTTCTCCCTTTCTGGCCGTGGCTGAAACTTCGCTTAGATCCTCCTAACAAGCTTCTCCTGCCTTCTGTCTCTTCCTTGCTAGACTATTCTCCCAACTGTTGCCAGAGGATGTAAGATGCTAATATGATCACACCAGCCTCCTACTTCAAAACTTTCCCCCACTCCCTGTGACCCTCAGAATCAAGTCCAAACTCCTTAATGTGCTCCTGAGGTCTTTCATGATGTGCTACCCTGAGATAGAGCTCTGTCTCTCATGCCTGGCCACTTCCTAGCACACAGTATTGAGCAAATCACGTGGACATTCCCTGTCATTCCCTATATGAGTCATGCCCTTTAATGCCCTGGTGTCTTACTTAGCATGTGCTGGTCTATTTGCAGGAATGGGTCTTCTCTCTCATGCATGATTTAAGATCCAGCTAAGATGTCTCCCTTTCAAAGCCTTCCCCAGGTAAAGTCAGTTTCTCATGGAACTTTATTCATACCTAGGTTACATTATATTTTGCTTATTTGGTGGTTTGAGGGCATGGGTTGGCTCAGAATAGGTGCTTAGTTAAGGTTAAATGGAGAAAAAAAAAAAAAAAAAGAGTTCCTGTTGTGGCCCAGTGGTTAATGAATCCGACTAGGAACCATGAGGTTTTGGGTTTGATCCCTGGCCTTGCTCAGTGGGTTAAGGATCTGGCATTGCTGTGAGCTGTATTGTAGGTTGCAGACTTGGCTTGGATCCTGCGTTGCTGTAGTTCTGGCGTAGGCCAGCAGCAACAGCTCTGATTGGACCCCTAGTCTGGGAACCTCCATATGCTGCAGGTGTGGCCCTAGAAAAGACAAAAAAAAAAGGTTAAATGAATGAAGGAATATTTTCAGAACCCCCAGAAACATCCAGGACAGATAGACTTAGGAGATCCCTAAATGGGAAGAACAGGGGACAGTAGGCATGTTGAAAACCATTTAGAGCTTGTCCTCGACTAGACTGGAAACAAAGGGGCTGGAGCTGGCATCTTAAAGAGATGGTCTTTAGTCTTCTCTGACCCTCAGGTGCCCTGCAGAGAAATCCTGATGCTATGAAGAGCTCTGGATGCAGGTTGGCAAAATGTTACTGGGCAGGAAGTGCATGAGCTGTCCCCATACAGTTTCAGAATCTTCAAATCAACTCTACTAAATTTCAAGTTACTGATATAGAAATACTATTATCACAGTGTATATATATATATATATATATATATATATATATATATTTTTTTTTTTTTTTTTTCCTTTTCTAGGGCCACTCCCAAGGCATATGGAAGTTCCCAGGCTAGGGGTCTAATCAGAGCTATAGCTGCTTGCCCATGCCACAGCCACAGCAATGCAGGATCCAAGCTGTGTCTGCCATCTACACCACAGCTCACAGCAATGCTGGATCTTTAACCCACTGAGCAAGGCCAGGGAACGAACCTGCAACCTCATGGTTCCTAGTCAGATTCATTCACCACTGCGCCTCGATGGGAACTCCCCATTATCACAGTATTAATTCAGTTTATGGTAATGAAAATTTCACCCAAGTTCCACCATTATTCCCAGTAATAATAGTAATACTTAAATGTATTAAGAACATACCATACCCGGGACTAAGCTAAGCACTTTACATGTATTCTCATTTCATCTTCCTGACAGTCTGAGGAAGTATCCCCATTTTACAGATGAGAGCACTGATGCTCAGAGAGGATAAAAAGCTTGCCCAACATCGCAGATAGTCAGTGGCAGAGCTGGGACATAGTTCAGGTCTGTCTGATTCCAACGTTTGTGTTTTTTTCCTTATATTCCTTCTGCTGCCCCAACAAATCAAACTTTTCATTTTCTAGACTTCCAGGCCTTGTCCATGTGCACTAATAGTTTTTACCTAATTATAGTCACAGTGCAGTGAGTGTAACAAGGGTTATTTTCTGAATTTAACTTTATATCGTAATACACACCCAGTGCATCACCACGTCTTGTTGAGTCTACCTCCAAAACGCATCCCTCATCTGTAATCGACTTCCCTTCATGCCCTTAGCTATTGTCTGGGCTTCTGCTAGAGCCTCTTCACTGGTCTCCCTGCTTTCACTCTTATCTCTTTCATATCTCTTCTCTGCCCAGTAGCCAAAGTGAGCTTTAAAAAATATAAACCATTGGAAAAAAAAAAAAAAAAAAGGAGTTCCCGTCGTGGCGCAGTGGTTAACGAATCCGACTGGGAACCATGAGGCTGTGGGTTCCATCCCTGCCCTTGCTCAGTGGGTTAAGGATCCGGCGTTGCCGTGAGCTGTGGTGTAGGTTGCAGACGCGGCTCGGATCCCGCGTTGCTGTGGCTCTGGCGTAGGCTGGCAGCTACAGCTCTGATTCGACCCCTAGCCTGGGAACCTCCATATGCCGCGGGAGCAGCCCAAGAAATGGCAAAAAGACAAAAAAAAATATATATATATATATAAAAAACCATTGGGGAGTTCCTGTCGTGGCTCAGTGTTAACGAATCTGTCTAGGATCCATGGAGTTGGGGGTTCGATCCCTGGCCTCGCTCAGTGGGTTAAGGATCTGGTGTTTCCGTGAGCTGAGGTGTAGATCGGAGATGCGGCTTGGATCCCGAGCTACTGTGGCTATGGTGTAGGATGGTGGTTACAGTTCTGATTGGACCCCTAGTCTGGGAACCTCCATATGCTGCAGCCCTAAAAAGATAAAAGACAAATAAATAAATAAATACATAAATAAAGTAAGCCAGGAGTTCCCGTTGTGGTGCAGCAGAAATGAATCCGACTAGTATCCATGAGGATGCGGGTTCCACTCCTGGGCTCCCTCAGTGGGTTGAGGATCCTCAGTGGCCATGGCTGTCGTCTAGGCTGGCAGCTGCAGCTCCAATTTGACCCCTAACCTGGGAATTTCCATAAGCTGCGGGTGCAGCCCTAAAAAGCCAAAAAAAAAAAAAAAAAGGTAAACCAGATCATGGCATTTCCCAACCAATCAGTGCATTTGGATAAATCCCAAATCCTTAACCCCTTGTCAGGGCTCCATATGCCTCTCCTACCTCATCTTATGCTAAACTCACTGCATTCTGGCCACACTGATCTTGCAGCTCCTCAGAACTTCTCACCTCGGTGCCTCTGTGAGCTCCTCTGCCTGGGACCTCATCCTTCCACCCTATCCTGGATAAGTCCTCTGTCTCTCAGGCCTCTTCTTAAACGCCTCGTCAAAGAGGCCATTCCGTGACTTCCCCTCTCAACCTACATTAGGACGGTTTTATTACACAGATCACAGATGTATTTGTGAGATTATTTCATTAAGATTTTTCACTCAGTCTTAAGTTCCATGATCTCTTTTGCTGAGCACTTTACCCCTATTGCCCAACACAGCACCAGACAGGGGAAGTGATCAATATTTGTTGGAAAGACTTCCTGTTGTGACTTAGTGGTAATGAACCTGACTAGCATCAATAAGGATTCGGGTTTGACCCCTGGCCTCATGTGGTGGATTAAGGATCCAGTATTGCCGTGAGCTGTGGTGTAGGTCACAGATACGACTCAGATCTGGCGTTGCTGTGAATCTGGTGTAGGCCAGCAGCAACAGCTCCGATTAGACCCCTAGCCTGAGAATTTATACATGCCGCAGGAGTGGCCCTAAAAAGCAAAAAAAAAAAAAAAACTGTTGAAAGAATAAATATTTTTCTACATTACTATATAATCTTCACAAATATGATCTAATAGCTGAACAATACCTGATAATTCTCCATTTAATTAATGGCTTTAATAAGACACTTGTTTCATATGCAGTTGAGAGAACAGACCTTTTATGGTTAGGGAAAAAAAAAACATGTTTTAAGTCCATGGATCAGCAATATCAGAAACTGAACACACTAATAATATTATACATGTACATGGGGAGCCTAATTTTCTGTTGAAAGAAAAAAATATATGAATTACAGTTTTGAAATCAATTTAGTGGGTTATAAGAAGCATTGCTTTTAAAAATAGAACAGAATGGAAAATGTCTGAATGCTTTGCAGGTGAAAAGATAAGAATCATTTTGAATAACTTCCAGTTATATATATATTATTTTGATTTCCACTTTGTATAGATATAAATGTAGATAAAGTTCAAGTATGTACTGGATTGCAGTGTAAAATCTATTTCTTACTATTGGTTGCAGTTTAAAAAAAAATCGAAAAGCAAGAATTTCTTTTCTTTTCTTTCTTTCTTTTTTTTTTTGCCCTTTAGGGCCACAGCTCTGGCATATGGAGGTTCCCAGGCTAGGAGTCGAATCGGAGCTACAGCTGCTGGCCTACGCCACAGCCACAGGAACGCAGGATCTGAGACGCATCTTCGACCTCCACCACAGCTCACAGCAACACCAGATCCTTAACCCACTGAGCGAGGCCAGGGATCAAACCCAAATCCTCATGGTTCCTAGTCGGATTCTTTTCTGCTGCACCACGATGGGAATGCTGAAAAGGAAGAATTTCAGTGGCTTGCTTTTGGAGTTATGCAAACAATTGCAAGTCCAAGGCATTCCCTGATGAGTTGGGGCATAAGTTGTTCAGTCTTCCTTCCACATGTTCACCTTTCTGACATGGCTAATGATTAGATCGCTTGAAGGATTTTGGCATACAGGAAACTCCCAGGGCTACTTTCTTTTTAGTAAGCTTTTTATTTGGGACCAATTTTTTCTTTTTTCTTTTTTTGGCCACACCTGCAGCATATGGAAGTTCTCAGGCCAGGGATCTAATCTGAGCCACCCTGCGACCTGGGCCACAGCTGTGGCAGCGCCAAATCCTTAACCCCCTGCATGGGGTGGGGATGGAACTCGAGCCGCCACAGAGACAATGCCGGATCCTTAACTCACTGTGCCACAGTGGGAACTCCCAGACCAATTCTAGAGTTACAGAAAAGATGCAAAGACAATACAGAAAGTTCTCATATACCCTCACCCAGGTTCCCCCACTGTATCATCTTACATCACCATGAAATGGAAACGTGGCATAAGTAAGGAACCAACACTGGTACATTACTATTATTAAACTCCAGAGTTTATTTGGGGTTCACGGGTCTTTCTTTCTCTTCTGGAATCTAATACAGGATCCCAGATGCATGTAGGCATCATGTCACCTTAGTCTCCTCTGATCTATGAGTTTCTCAGCCTTTCCTTCTTCTTTTTGTCTTTTTTTTTGGTCTTTTTTTTTTTTTTTTTGCTATTTCTTGGGCCAAGTTAGGGGTCTAGTCGGAGCTGTAGCCACCGGCCTACGCCAGAGCCACAGCAACGCAGGATCCGAGCCGCGTCTGCAACCTACACCACAGCTCACAGCAACGCTGGATCCTTAACCCACTGAGAGAGGCCAGGGATGGAACCCTCATGCTCATGGATACTAGTCAGGTTCGTTAACCACTGTGCCACGACGGGAACTCCTCAGCCTTTCCTTCTTTATCATGACCTTGACACTTTGGAGGAGCACTGATCAAGTATTTTGTAGAATGACCCTCAGCGTGGATTTATCTGGTGTGTTTCTCATGATTAGACTGGGTTATGGGCTTAGGGAAAAAATAACCTACAGGCGAAGTACACTTCTCATCACCTCCTTTCAGAGGGGTATGTGATACCAACAGGGCACATCACTGGTGACATTAACCTTGATGACTTGGTCAAGGTAGTGTCTGCCAGGTTTCTCCACTGTAAAGTTATTGCTTTCCCCTTTCCAGTCTCTATTCTTTAGAAGCAAATGCCTCAGCACTAAGAGCAGCCGATTCTCAAGGAGCTGGGGGAGGGGGAGACTACCTACACACATAACTGGAGATTCTTCTGTAGGGCAGACTTGTCTCTTCTCCACGTATTTAATAATTTATATCCATGTGGATGTGTGTCTTTGTGTTTTATATTTTGTATTATGATCCTACACAATGTTATTTAGAGGGTTGCTCAAATTGTTCCAGCTCTGGCCACTGGGAGCTCTTTCAGTTGGCGCCTATGTCACTTAAACGTGCCCCCAGCCTTTCATGGTCTTAAGGACCTCTTTACTCTCTGGTACCACGCTTTATGCTGATCTTGTGTTTTCCCTGCGCCAGACTAAAATCAGCCATTTCTTCAGGAGCTGGCTTTCACCAGACAAGAAGCCAGAGATGTGCACAGTGCTTTTCTGGCCGGGATGCTGGGGAGAATTCCTTGACTGTGCAGAGGAAGGACACACGTGGAGCTGCTCTGTTTCCTTCGTTTCACAGGCTTGTACAGCTCTCCACTGAGCCACCACAGTCATCTGATCTGCCCCCTTAGGGTGCTGAATGGCCCTCAAACCAACTCTCTGTGCCTGTTGATCAGATTCTGGAGCCTCTGCTGCCCACACAGAATGGCAGGAATCCTAGGTCCCTGAGGTTGAGCTGGTCAAGGTCTGGCCTTCCAGACTTCTAGGGGCTCATTCCCAACTCTGCACTTATCCAAAGGCCAGTTTTTCTTTTCTGTTGTTTCAAATTTGGCTTCTACCCCACCTCCTCTATATCACACATGTTCAGTAGGTGTCTTTGCATCCTTCAGAAAAGGAGCCCACCAGGCAAGGGTTCCCTCAGCTTCTCTCACCTTCCCCTCTGGACTGTCCTCACCTCTCCAAGGCCAGCTCCTCGCTGGCCTGGACCCCATCCTCTCCCGCTTTCTCCATGACCTCCCTTTCCTTCTCACATCTTCAGCCTCGTCTCTGCTCGCTGGCTCCTCTTGCTCAGTCTAAAAGGATCCTCAGGTCTCTTGGCCTAAAGAGACTCTCCGTGGCCTCACCTCAAACCCTGCCAGTACGGAGTCTCTCCCCTTGACCCCCCCCCTTTTTTTGTCTTTTTAGGGCCACACCGTCAGTATATGGAGGTTCCCAGGCTAGGGGTCGAATCGGAGCTACAGCTGCCGGCCTACACCACAGCCACAGCAATGCCAGATCCGAGCCATGTCTGTGACCTACACTACAGCTCACGGCAATGCCAGAGCCTTAACCCCCTGAGCGAGGACAAGGACTGAACCCGCAACCTCATGGTTCCTAGTGGATTCATTTCCGCTGTGCCACGATGGGAACTCCGACTCTGGGACTCTGGAGAGACTTAACCAATCACATCCCTTGACAACGGGGCCACGGAGACCATGTTGATGGGAGATTTTCCACAGAAACAGGGTGATTATATTGGCTTTGATGGAGGGAGGAGGCACTAATAGGGAAATTAAGCGGCTACTCTTGAGGGAGAATTCCAAGGTGATGAAATACTGCTGGTAAGGACTACCGTGGAAGCTTAGACCGGGCCCTGAGTACTTGGGAAATCTCCTGAGAGGCAGGACCTGACTTGGGCCTGGTGTGGGGGTTGAAGGAGAGGCATGGAGGACACCCCCCACAGTGATGGCAGCCCAGAATTGGAGGAAAGCAGGACATCCATTTCCAAATCCTGTCTCATCTCCCCTTTCCTCTCCCCATAGGGAAGCCTCTGCCCAGAGCGACAGCCACTTTAATCACAGAGGATTTAATCTCGCGTGGGCTCAAGCCTCTAGCATTGGCCTGCTTTCTGCTGACTGCGTGAAGCAGCCCAAGTGATTCACCAGCCCCGCCTGTTTGGCCTCTCTACATCTTCCCAAGGTAACTTGGGCGGGCCCTTTCCATCCATGGAGCAAAAGGAAACTCCCATACATGGTTAGGGACACTGCTTGGCCCAACTGCACTGTGACTCTCTCGCCTGGTACTCCTACTCCAGCTGAGCTGGCTTTTGCCCTTTATTCTCCTTCTGCTGGCTTCTCCCTTTGATGCTGCCAGGAACCCCCACCCCCACCCCTAACTGGCTTCACCTGGTCTTTGGAATTCAGCTAGTGCTAAGTTTCCTCCAGGACCAAATGCTTATCCAGTCCTGGCTCTATAAACAGATTCACCTGTGCTTACAGACTCTGACCAATTCAGAGTATCTGTGGCCTGGCCTACTGGCTAATTCATTCATTCAACAGATGTTTATGGAGGACTTTCCGGCACAATTCTAGGCATTGGAGATACAATGATGGGTAAAAATGGCTTCTTAGAGTGTGCACATGTGCCTGAGAGACTACAGCAAAGTAATAATTTCACAAATATAGGTTACAAACAGTAAGTGCAATGAAGAGAAAGTACAAGAGTTCACAGTCTTGTCTGGGGCATGCGGTAAAGGTTCCACAAGGAAGTGACAGTTTAACAGAGATCTGAAAATGAGTAGAAATTTACTAGGCAAGGGAGGTGGGGTGTCAGAGACAAGAGAGGAGAAAATCTTCCCAGACTGAGGGAACAGCATGGGCTGAAGAGAGGGCGGCCAGATGGCGAAAAAGCAAAGGGCAAGAATGAGGGAGAAATGGCTGGAGAGGGCGACCAGGCACGGCAGGCAGGGCTTTGGAGGCATGTCTGTATCTTGTCTTCATCCCAAAGACAGTGGGAGGGAAACCACTGGAGGGTTTTAAGAAAAACGATATGATCAGATCTGTAATTGAGAAAAATACACATAAGGGGTTGCTAGCCCCACGAGGAGACCTTGAGGGTTAAGGCCAAGTTGGGGTCCCAGGAGAGATGAGGGTAAGGTTGGGATGGTAGTCCTGCTCCATAGGCTTGTTCTTTGACTTTTTTTTTAGCTGTCCCGAGTTAAAAAAAAATACTGCCCAGGCTCAGGTGAGCAGTATGTTCTCAGCACAAAAATGATCCCGTGAAAGGCCCAGAAAGAGGATGAAGGTTAGGTTAGTCCCAGTGCTGGCCTTTAGGAGGGGATCAGGACCTGATATGCAAAAAGGGGATTAAGAGACTGCTCTTCTTTAAGCTCCACTTTTGCCATCTCCATTTCCCTTGTTCTAAACCAAGGTGATTAAGCCACCTGGAAAGCAATTACCCTCTAGTTGGGAACCTCTATCCCATCTTTACCCAGAGAAGAGCCCAGAACACCTGCTGTGGGTGTAGGATCTCCCTGCCACGATGGTTTCCAGAATTTCTTGGCGGGGGTACCCTGAACCACCCACACCTGGCAATGGACAGCAAAATATAACTGGGCTTCAAGGACCGACAGGGGGCCCTGCCAATCTCAGATTCTGAAGACCTTGAGCTCAGATCTGAATGTGTGACCTTGGGCAAATCACTTCTTCTCTTGGGGGCCTCCTTCCCGCATCTGCAAACTAAGCGTCGCCCCAGGCCCACGCCGCCTCCCCCCCGCAGCTGCGAGCCGGACTCAGTCCTACAGGCCGGATGCTCGCTTGAGGCGCGGCGCCAAGCCCCCAGGTGGGCAAGGGGCGGGGGCGCGCCAATGACCAAACCTAAACATAAAGGGGCTGCCCCGGAGGCGCGCACGACCCAGCAGGGGCGCCGAGGGACCGCGCGCACACGGCCGCGCCCCCCGCCCCTAGGCTGGGCGCCGCGGCCCGGGGGCCACGAGGTTACGTAAGGAGCTGGGCGGGGGGAGCGGGGGCGGGGCGGGCACCGCCCGAGCGCGGCCGCCCAGCCCCCGGCGGCCCAGCCCCCGCCCGCCCGCGCCTGGTGGCGGCGGCGGCGGCGGCGGCGGCGGTAGCGGCAGCCGCGCAGCCCCGCGGAATGGAGCGGCGCCGGGGCTAAGCCGGGCGCGCACGGGCCGCCGCATGTGCCGCGCCGGGAGCGGCTGCAGAGCGGGCGGAGAGCGAGCGCGAGAGGCCCCGTCGGAGCGGCCGCCGGAGCAGCGCCGGAGATGGGGTGAGTGAGCCCGCGCCGCGCGCGCCCCGCGCGCAGCCCCAGAGGGGCTGCGGGGCCGCGGATCGCGTCTCCCCGCTCAGAGCCCAGCGAGCCGGCGGGCCCTTGCGCCCCGAGCCGGGAGCCTGAAGTCGGGGCGCAGCCGGCTCCGGAGAGCCTGGGGCCGCCTGACCCCGCGCCCTCTGCCCGGGCTCGCGGGCACGGGGCAGGGACACGTTGGCCTGAGCGCGGACTTTCAGCCCCGCACCCGTGGCCTTTCTCCTCCGAAGCAGCCCAGCCGCTGGGGCACCGGGCGGGGACAGGCACCCTGGCCGGCCTCGGTGCTTCGGCCATTCTGCGGTCCCCTTGCTCCGGACGCGATCAACTCCAGGGCCTGTGTTTGGGAGTCCAAGAAGCAGTTTTTCTTTCTCTACAATTGGGTTTATTACAAACGAAATGGAAATCGAAGTTTTCCTGGAAAGGGAACAAACCACGTAATAATAATCTCAGCGTAGGAATAGTGGACTTTGAGTCTGCTTTGAGATGGCTGAGGATGATGGAAGTCTGCGAGGAGTCAAGGTAAGGCTTCAGTCTTTGAAACAACTGAGTAGATGCTCAGAGAAGTTGAAGTACTCTGTCGAAGTGACTAATGCCTCTGAGTATATAAAGTAATTTAAAAAGCAGGATTGATTTCTCCTTGGCGTCTCTCTGAGCAGTAGGTGCTGTGAGTCAGGGAGCCGCGGTGCTAATAACACAATTAACTCCTTGCATCTGCTTCCTGATGTGAGCGCATATTGATGATGCGCTGTGCATATTCAGGGAATGGTTGTTCTGCCCATTTCACAGGTGCGGAAACCGAGGCCTGAAGTGGTTGGATACCTTCTCCCAGGTTGGGCAACTGATGAGGGTTTGAGCCCATCGGCAGCCTGACAGTGGGCGTGGGGGTGGGGCTGGGTGAATGAACCAGAGTCCCTGAATTTCTCTGTGCCCTGCCGCTGAGCTTAGTGCCCTTCAGACAGACCTTCTCGTGACCCAAAGACTTCTGCTGGGTGGGTCTAGAGAGCTTGCCTTGCTGTGTGGCATTGGTGAGGAGTGGAAAGGGGTAAAAAAGATTGTCCTGGTGGCCTGCCATGGGTCAGTGGCTTTATTGTCCTTACTCCAGATAAGTTTCTGAGGTCCCTTTACTTACTTAGTGAATCTTATCTGTGGGGTCTGTAAAGGGTTTGGAGGAACCAGAGGCAGACCAAGAGGAATTCCGAGAAGGGAAGTGTGAGAACTCCAGGCCAACATGGACAGATCATGGGGGACAGAGAGGGGCCAGGACATCTGCTTAAGGCATTGGTGCCAGCCCAGTTTTCACACGTACAGAAGCTGTGAGTGATTTTACCAGAGGCGCACCCTGGCTGGGAAGCAGTTTTTCTGTAACATTTCCAGTGACCTATTAGTTGTCTACGAAAGGGCTGCTCTTTGTACAGTAGGAGCCTTTGAGAGTCTCAGATTTCCTATTTAAAAAAAAAAAAAAGTATGGGAAGAAAGAGTTGGCAAATGTAGGTCTCAAGATGGAAGATAAAAGGAATTTGGTAATTTTAACTGTCTCTGAACCCCTCCCCCCAGCCAAACCAGCCCAACACACTTGCATGATCAAAAAACAAATATTGAAACTCTGACTGTGGTTGAGATCAAATAGTTCTGTGGAAATGAAAATGTTTACTCATAAAAGCTTAAAGAAAATGTCAGAAAATAATTTTTGTTTGTAGAGAGGGAGGGAGGAGTAGCTTGGGGATTTTGTTTAAACACAGAATATGTCTTTCATGTAATTTTAACATCATCCGATAAATGTCTGTTACTCACTCTTGTAAGTAAGCGCTAGTTTGTAACTCCTACCTACTTCTGCCATTTTAAATATATCTACCTCTTCTATAATTTATGTGAACGTACAAACCGTAGCTGTAAATTGAGATGGAGCTAAGGGCTGGATAAGCCTTTCAGACAGAGGAGGGTGGAGGGAGCCATATTAACCGAAAATAGAACCAATGTCATCCTTTCCGAGAGTTGAGTAGGATGGAGGGGGATGAACCAAAAAGGGCAGCCAGTAGGAAACCTTGCAGCTTTGTCATTGCTCTACTGTGTAGACATGACCAAGACTTAAGGGGAAAAAAAAAAACTCCAAATTTCTCTCTTCCCCACTTAAGATGCTTTTCCCCATTCAGATGTTCACTGCTATTTCCCGCTTCTGGGAAGTCATTTGCATTTAGTGTGTGGTTTCCCGGGTAAGCTTGTGCTCTCCCTCCCCAAGGAAGCGGTTTCATACCTGCTCCCCTCCTCAGACTTCTCTCTCCTCAGCACACACATGTTCATTGACAAAATATAGCCACAGACCAAGGAAAAGCCTTAGCTCCCTGCCACGCCTGCAGTCCTGCGTGCCACTGCCCCTGTGTTTTCCTTCCCACCTGTTGTCCCGCCAGAGGCTCGTCCCTCCTGGGGGACTGACCATCTCATCCCTCTTGCAGGGCGCATTTCTCACTATTTCATCTCCCTCTCTGTCCAAGGTCTTTCCCATCAGTGTGCAAACATGCTTTCGTTCCGTGCTGTCCAGTCGAACTTTCCACACTGATGAGCATGTTCTGTGTCTGCACGGTCCAAGACGGCTGCCACCAACCACACTGGAAATGTGGCTGGTGTGCTGGAGCGGCACTTTTTTTTTTTTTTTTTCCAACTTCACATTCCAGCATTTATTGTTGCTTTTTTTTTTTCAGTCTTAGGGATTTGTATTTTTATGTATTTATTTATTTTTCCGCTGTATACAGCCTGGGGACCAAGTTACACATACATGTATACATACTATTTCCCGGAGGGATTTTTTTTTTTTTTTGTCTTTTTGCCTTTTCTACGGCCGCTTCTTGCAGCATATGGAGATTCCCAGGCTAGGGGTCAAATCAGAGCTGTAGCCACCAGCCTACGCCAGAGCCACAGCAACACAGGATCCGAGCCGCATCTGTGACCTACACCACACATAGCTCCCAGCAACGCTGGATCGTTAACCCACTGAGCAAGGCCGGGGACCAAACCCGAAACCTCATGGTTCCTAGTCGGATTCGTTAACCACTGCACCACAACGGGAACTCCAAATTTTTAATTTATTTAAACGTAAATAGCCACGAGTGGCTGGGGGCTGCATATTGGACAGCTCAGCTTCAGCATCTCTCATTTTACCCTTCTTCGCTGCCCTTCACCTGAACGCATCTCAAAGAGATGTCCAAACACAACCGTCTCCATTTGTATCTTTCACCTTCCACTTGTTAGCCCTTGACAGTCTCCAGTCTAGCTTCTGCCCTCACCTCTCCACCGGCACAGCCCGGGAACACGTCGCCAGTCACCAGATCTCTGTCCTTGTGTCTCTCCCCCTCTCAGCAGCCTTCCTTCCCCAGGGCCACTCCCTCCTCCTCGCCACCCCTCTCCTCTGGGTTTCCTCTCCCCTTCCTGATGGCTTCTTTGTCTGACCTCAGAGTGATGGGGTTGGTTAGGGACTGGTCCTGGTTCCTTTTCTATGTCAACACTCTCTTCCTAGGTAATATGATCCCATCCCAGCACCTCATTTCCCCTACCCACCCCACCCACCCCCCATGGCTTTAAGTCCTGTCTGAATGCTAGTGACTCCCATGTTTGTGCTTCCGGACACAGCCCTTCCTCAGGGCTTCCTGCTCTTGTCCGTGCAGGGCGCTCTAGACACCCTTCCAGTTCTCTCCTTCCCTCTGTCTTCCCCATCCCAGTCCACGGCCCCATCACCCACCCACTTGTAAGAGTTCTTGATTCTTCTCTTCCTCATCTGCCACATCCAGGGTGGCAGAGGGTCTGGTGTGGGGGTGGGGGGTGTTCTGCTTCTGGGATGTTATCTGGAGTGCATTCACCTCTCCTGTAATCATAGCTTCTCCTCAAGTCCTGGCCACTGTTGCCTCCTTCCTGGACTAACTTCCCGACAGGCCCCCCGGCTTCCACCCTGGGGTGTCCTCAGTCCATTCTCTAGGTGGGAGCCTGAGTGATGGGCTTCTGCAGCAGGTCACATCACTCTTTTCCTTAAACACCCTCTAGCCGACAAGGGCCTGGCTTGTGGCCCATCTTCCCAACCACTCTGGCCGTCCCTCACCGCCTTCTGCTAGCATCGGCCTCCTTTTTTTCCTTGCCCGTGGTGGTGGTGGTGGGGGGGCTTGAACGTCCTCTTTTATCTGCCCGGAAAGCTCTTGCTCTGGCTCTGCAGGTACCTTCCTCCTCCTCCTCCTTGGCATTTCGATCTCAGGATCACCTGCTCAGGGTCTTTCCTGACCACCCCTGTTAAACTCAAATGTAGCCATGCTTTGTTCCCACAGTTGCTCACCCCAGCACACCTGCTGTTGTTTGGGTTCTGTCTACTTGTTTATCATCTGCCTTCCCTGATAGCATCCCACAGGGGAGCCTCCCCTTCCCACCAGGGTATCCCAACACCTAGCACAGTGTCTAGGCCTCCAATAAATATTTTTCGATTGAGGTAATGCTTGAATGTGGTGGGCAGCCTCGCTTGGATGCTGGCCTGGAAGTTGTGATAATTTTTGGATTACCTTTTATAGAGCATGCTTAATGAGAGCTGCAAGGGCCAAGAGAGAAAGAAGCCACGTTTGGATGTGGTTTTCTTTTAATGCTAAAGCAAGCCATGTAGCTTTTATTGTGACTTGGGTTAATTTTCAGGCTGTCGGCTGTCATCCGCGCATTGGGGTTGTAAATTATCTTTTTACCCGCCTGCAGAAGGCTAACCGAAGAGCCAGCTTGTGTGCCATGGTGACTTTTGGATGATTTTGTCACTGTTTACAAACAAGATCTACTGTATTTCTGTTTGGCTTCAGTTTACATTCATTTGTTTTGTTCAGCCGAGATTATGTTGCAATGTACAGATGCCACAATCTTGGTTATCTAACACCATGGGCCTGCTCTTGGTAAAGCTATACTGATTAGCTTTCTTTTGATGATTATTCCATCTCCTTTAATTTTCCACTTCTCCTGAATCACACCTAATTACATAGTTCCTACAAATTACAGACTTTTCTTTGGGGTTTCTGTTGACTGAAATAGATGGCAGTCTCTCGGATGGAGGGAACTTGTCTTCTCTTGGTCCTGTTACGGATTTTTTTTATTTTTTTATTTTTATTTTTTTGCTTTTTAGGGCTGCACCCGTGGCATATGGAAGTTCCCAGGCTAGGGGTCCAATCGGAGCTGCAGCTGCCAGCCTACACCACAGCCAGATCCGAGCCGCATCCCTGACCTACACCACAGCTCACAGCAATGCTGGATCCTGAACCCACTGAGCAAGGCCAGGGATCGAACCTACATCCTCATTCCAAAAAAATAAAAAAATAAAAAAATAAAAAAAATAAAAATAATAATAAAAAAAGAACCTACAGCCTCATGGATACTAGTCAGGCTCGTTACCGCTAAGCCACAATGGGAATTTCCCTCTGTGGGTTTTTAAAAACTTCACTTTCTCAGGTTCACACAATCTTTTCAGATGTTTGGCAGTTGAAGAGTCTGTTGGGGATCCTGGATGAGCAGACCTACTAGTAAGATCTTGCCCTTGTGGAGTTTATATTTTCGAAGAAGAGATAAGCCACATATACAAGTTCGAGCTTTATGTGTGAGTTTACACAAAATGCTGCAATCCGTAGGGTGTCAGAGGAACTGTTTGGGGAACACTGTGGGCAGATGCCTAGGGGGACTGTTAGTATTTCGGATCACCCTCATTATATAGACAGCCCTTACTGTCACCCTTGGTGTCGGAGTTATAAAAATACACATGGCATGGGGTGGACACTGCAGAGGTGTGTACTGAATGAATGAGTGTTCAGGAATGAATGAATGCTCTGGGTGGACTTTCACTTTGGGGAGATGCCATCATTCTTGTTGGAAGCAGTCCTGAAACTCCTGGCCTTGCAGGTTTCAGGATGCAGTCGAGGGCACATTGGCTGCTTGTACACAGTCCCCTGAAGGAGGACGCAGGGCAGGACAGGTGGTTTGTTTTTGTCTGATGGACTCAGGGATTTGTGTACATTACTAAGTTTCCTTTCTGTGATGGCTCCCGGGGAACTTAAGAGCTACCCTTAGCTAATTAATCAGACCTCATCATCCTTTACCTTTTTTCCTTGTTCAGTTTTATGGTCCTACCCTTGTTTTACCTTCACCCTTTCTCATCTACCACCTTTTAAAACAACCAAATGGAAATAGCTTCGCTTTTTTCTAATTATAACAATGTTACATGTTCATCCTAGAAAATAACAGCAGAGAGAAGGAAGTGAAAATTACTTGTCATCCCACGTCGTAGGGATAACCTCCATCATCAAAAGGATGTCTGTGCAGAGTTTTTTCCATGTATACATGTCTCTGTGTCTAGAGAGATGTCTACATAGTGCAAGTCTATTTTTATCAAAATGGAATCATATCATACATCTGTTTTGTAACATAAGTTCTTCAACTTAAAATACCTTGAATGGACATCTTTCCATGCCCGTAGCTATAAATACATGTCATCACTTAAATCCAAACCTACTTCTGACTTGTCGTTTTGCTGAATTTGCTACATCTTTGCTAACCTGCTTCAAAACCCTTTCTAGAACAAGGCAGGCTATAATTTAAATAAAAAAAGACATTTTGATCATCTTTTAAAGCAATTGTTTGCTTTAAATGAATTACTGAAGGGAAGAAGTGGTAGGGGAGACCAAGATCACAATGAACATTGGGTAATTTGCGGTGACTGTGTAATTTTGGGTGAGTCACCGCTCCTTAGTGAACCTTGGTAAGAACACGAAGGATGCGTCGTTGTTGCTAAGGGTGGTTGGTGGACCGGGACCCAGCTGCTCAAACTGTTCCTGCTTGTTTGGAAATAGCAGGGCAGAGCGATTTTGCTTTAAGACCCGGGTGAGAAGGCGCCCTGCAATTAGAAAGCCCCCTGTGCCCACTCCTGAGCGCCCCTTCTGCTGCAGAATCCTTTGTCTGGTGGGCATCAGGTCCCTCCTTCAGGGAGGCTGCCCCTGGTGAGGGGATTGGGAGGGACATACATACAGGAAGGACGGTACAGTCCCTGTTCCCGTTGTCAGGCAATTAAGAGAAAAAAACAAACACACACAAAAAAAACAAAAACCACCTGGATGAGTCCTGGGACATGTTATGGCAGCCTGCATCAGCGCCTGAAAGCTTTGGGAAAAGACTTCCTTTTGGGGTATGGCATGAGGATGGGCGCTTCTCTTCCATTTGGAAAGAAGAACTTCCTTCACGGTTGTCAAAAGTGAAGTGAACAGCAGCCCCCAGGCAGGTGTGCAGCAGAGAAAAAGCATTTTTCAGAATATTCAGAACTCTCAGGTATACCAAGTCCTTATGGATCTTGAGAGTTAGACTTTGTTTTTTTTTCTTTTTCTTTTTTTTTTTCTCCTGGCGTGAAAATAAATTAAGGGAAAAGAAGCCTAGGGGCGGGGGTGGGAATGGGGGCAAAGAGCTGCTAATTTGAATTGGTTTGGACACACTGGTCTCCAAGCCCCGCGTGGATACGTCTGCATTTCTAGGTATTGCGCACACAGGCTGCCCCCGAGTCGTATTTATAGGCCTGGAGGTGAGCACTGGCAGCGCCAGCCAGTTTCCTAGCGGGGTGTGTGCGTTGTGTGGGAAGAGTGTCAGGTTGGAAACCTCTGCCGAATGTACGATGAAGTCTCCAGTAGTTCTGCCGCCGCCGGGTGCTGTTAGTCATATGGTATCATTCTGGTAGAATTTATTTAAATTATATTTCAAATTAGCTTGTTAGAATAAAAATATGCGTGTGGGGAACACATTTAGACATTTGTCAACGACTAGAGACAGATTTAAAAAAAAAAAAAAAACGTTTTTATTCACAAGCCTGGTTGAGAGTCGTCGTCCTCTGCTGGGGAGTTGTGGCCCATGGCACCCCCACCCTGTGCAGAAGAGGTTAGGATAAGGTAGCCTGAGAGCGGCGCGTTGGGAGACCCCCTTAAGTCTCCAGGTGCCTCCCAGCCGAGTCGAGGCTGGCTCCCAGCTGCAGCAGGGGCTCTGCCAGGCCCCGTTTTTTTGGCCTTGCCCTCAGGAGCTCTTGGTCCAGATCCAGGCCCGCCCAGCCAGCCCTTTGTCGTCCTCCTGCCTTTGCGCTCTGGGGGGACGTCTTGTCTGTAGGTTATGGGATAGGGGTTTGTCCACAGGGATCCAATTAGTGAGGAATATTGCAGACCCTGCTCCCTGGGCATTGGCTTCCTTTTGGGATTTTTAATTGGGAAAGCTTTTAATTGGAATCGTTCAGCTAGATGGAGGACACGAGAGATGCTTGGGTCTCTGCTGTCCTGGGGGAGAGAGAGGGGTGACGAAGAAGATCCTCCTGGCGAAGAGGAACGGAGCCTGTTCCCCAAGGCTCCAAAGGGCAGGAAAAGGAGCTCCCGGTGAAGGTGGTGGCAGCGAGGCTGGTCCTAGGATGAGGACCTCTCCAGCCCCTCCGAGTGGACCTAAGGTACAGCTGGCTGCCTCAGCAGGATGAGTCCATTGTTATGGAGAGCCACCTGTCAGGGGGCCTGGGAGGATGGCTAAGTGCAGGACACCCTACCCCACCCCCCAGGCTGGCTGTGTGAGCTTGGACACGTCATTTTATCTCTCTAAGCTTCCCTGCCTTCATCTTGTTAAAGGACTGAGATGATTAATAAGAACAGCATGTGTAAGGCGTTCAGCACAATGTCTGACACGTAAATACTCCGTGAACGGTGGTCAGATTCATTATCATCCTCATCCTTGTTTCTGCCTTGGATGGGACATGGGCATCCAGGGTGACTCCTGAGGTACCCTTCAGAGTACGTGGTTGGGAGCAGTCTGTGCTTCATCTTTTTTTTTTTTTAATTTTTATTTTTTTCCATTATAGCTGGTTTACAATGTCCTGTCATTTTTCTCCTCTACAGAAAAGTGACCCAGTCACATATACATATATACATTCTTTTTCTCACACTATCCTCCATCATGCTCCATCATTAAAATGACTAGATATAGTTCCCAGTGCTATACAGCAGGATCTCATTGCTTATCCATTCCAAATGCAGTAGTTTGCATCTATTAACCCCAGATTCCCAGTCCATCCCACTCCCTCCCCTTTCCCCCTTGGCAATCACAAGTCTGTTCTCCAAGTCCATGAGTTTCCCTTCTTCATCTTTAATCCTCTTGGACACTCCCCCGAGTCCTCAGAGGCTTACTCCCGAACCTCACAAGCGCCAGAATTGGTTCCCTGTCATTCAGTGACCCAGACAGTGTGAGGTTTGCCCTCTGAAGCCTTCCCGCATATCACGAAGCCTCGCAGGTAGTATGGGCAAAGGATGGGGAAGGTCAGGAAGCTGACCCACCTGTGCCAGCAAGACAGCCAATGTGCCGCCTTGTTGGATTCATGGAGAGATACAAGTGTAGGCAAAAAAGTCCCAAGGGGTTTCTCCCCATTGCGAACATCAGAATGGGGATTTGTGTTGCTGGTTAGGGAGCCCTTTGTTTGATTATTTATGTATTTTTCACTTATTCATTCAAGAAATAGTGGCCATCTACTTTGTGTCTACCTGACACAAGGCAGCACCTACAGCAAGAACAGACTCAGTGATGAACATCATTGGTCCCATGATGCTTGCAGTCTACTGGGGGAGGTGGACTTTAAACAAACGAGATCTAATGGGTTAACATGGGAGGATATGGGACCAGGGGCCATGTGGACTACACAGTAGTTGGTTTCAGGGTCTTATACCTCTGACTTCCATCCATTCGTATGGATCCAAACCCAGCCGGTCACCTTTCTTCTCTTCATCAGCTCCTGTAGCTTTCTTGACTCTTTAGCCAGTGACCATCACCCAGCTCTTGAGCACCTTCTCTGGACCAGGCACCGGGAAGACAGATTGCTAGAACAGGGTCCCTGCTCTCCCCTGAGGGAGATGGATGGTGGGCTGGTAATTAGGGTAATGAGATAAGCCTTGTTCTTGAAATATGAACACGGATGAAATGCTTAACTCTGCAAGAAGTTAGAGAAGGCTTCTTGAAAGAGGCGACCTTGGGACTGGATCTTGAACGTTGAGGAGGAGTTTTCCAGGGTGAGGGGGAGCATTTAGATGAAGAGAGCTGCCCCTGGGAGACAGTGGACCACAGAGGTCAAGAACAGAGACCTTGGACTCAGGCCTGGCTTGGCCATTCGCTGGCTCTTTGACTTGGAGCAAGATGCTGACCCTCTTTGAGCTTCAGTTTCCTTATCCATGAAACGGAAATAATAACAGTACCAGCATTGTAGTGTGGTTGTGAGGATTAAATGAAGCACACATTTTGGGATGTGCGTTAGCTGCTCGTGGTGGGCAGGGAGGTGAGAAAGAGCGGCGGAGTAGTAAAGGGTGAATGAGGAGAAGGGATCAGGAAGGCATAGGCATGAAGGAAGGGCCTTTGGGCCAAGTCGTTGGGACCTCATCCTGTCGGGGGCAGGGAGTTGGCTGTGGGCGAGCTTGGAGGTACGGGAGCAGTTGGTCCTGGTATCGAAGAATGAGGCCTGGGCAGTGGCCGGCAGTGGGCTCAGAGAGAAGAGGTGACTTGGGGTAGGAGGCAGAAACATGCTATATCGCAAGAATCTGGACTTCAGTCCATAGGCAGGGAGGGAATGTTTTCCGTTTTGAAGAGAAGAATGATACTTGCGTTAGGAAAACTGTTCCAGAGATGATATTGCAGAGTAGCACCAGCTACAGTCCAGGCAAGAAATGTTGAGGGCCAAACGCAGATATGGCATCAATTTATATAATGTACACCCTGGCCCTGTTCTCTGCTAGATCTGAGACAGTTTTTAGGAATGTTAAAATACAGAAAATAGAAAAAATATATGTAAGGCACCTTGCTGGAGACGTGAGGTAGAAAGCTTGAAGGCCTTTCCCATAGAGTGGCTAGATCAGGACGCACATGAAACTGTCATTTACTGAGAACTAAGTGGGTTGGAGTTACTAGGCAGAGTGTGTCTGTTACCATCTCTCATGTAATCCTCACAGTTAACCCTCACTTTCGTCGTTGGAGAAACTGGGCTCGAGAGGTTCAGTAATCTGTTCAAGCGCCCAGCCAGGACGTGGCAGAATTGGGAACCAAACTCAAGCCTGTTTGAGAGCAGAATCCATGTTCTTAAAATGCATTTTCTGGAAAGTGCAAAGACACCCCGAGAGTCATGTGGGAGGTGGACCCATGGCTCTTGATGGTTGGAATGAGAAAAGGAGAGGCGGAGTTGCCAGCAATTGGGATATTTCTAGACTGGATGACTGCGTGGGTGGTGGTGCCATTGACTGAGATAGGGAACACCAGTCTCAAGAAGAGGAGATGCAGTTTTTTTGCGGGGAGAGGAATTGATGAGAGTTTAGTCTTGAGTGGATATTGTGAATTTCTTCTCATGGTGGGTCAGATGGGGTGGCCTCTATTGGTGGAAATTCACTTCTGGCACTCAGCCATTCTATTTTGGATAGAATCAGAGATTCAGATTTGAGAGCTGTCCCACCTGAGATGATTTGATCACTCAAGGAGACAGAGGGTCAAGAAGATGAAGATGGAACTCTGGGAAAGGACTATAGTTAAAGAGAAGGAAAAGAAGCCAGTGGATAAGACCGAGAGGTGATGAGATGGGAGGAAAGCTGGAAGAGAGAGGTGCTGTAGAAGCCGGGGCAGAGAAAGCCTCAGAAACCTCGAGCAGGGTGGAGAACCCCGGTGTAGGCTGTTAAAACCCGGCATGGGGGTGGGAGTATTAGGA
Source organism: Phacochoerus africanus (assembly GCF_016906955.1). Classification (NCBI taxonomy): domain Eukaryota; kingdom Metazoa; phylum Chordata; class Mammalia; order Artiodactyla; family Suidae; genus Phacochoerus; species Phacochoerus africanus. The sequence continues at coordinate 53,126,433 of NC_062552.1, forward strand.
CACTGACAGATTTCAAGGGCAGTTCCAGACAAATGTGAAGGCACAGATCCACCTGCAGTGGTTTAAGGAGTGAGTGTGCGGTAGGGGAATAGTCTGGCTGAGGATGAAGGTGAACTTGTGGGTGAGTCTGGGTAGAAGAAAGGCTGATTTTCATTTTATAAAATTAGTATGTTGGGAGGCTGAGGGGAAAGACAAGGAGGAGATTGAAAGATGAGAGGCAGTGAGGTTGGTACAGTGAGTGTGGAGTCAGGAGGGCACTAGAAGAAGAGCTTTAGAGAAGTGAACCTCCCAAAGAGGGCTGGGAGGATCATCCTTAGAGACCAGGCAAGGTGCAGATATGGAGGCATTTTGAGGCGGTGGTGGGAAGGGGGAATGAAGCAGCTGGGTCGACTGGCTTTTCCTTCTCAGTGTGAGCTAAGGAATGGATCTGAGAGCCAAGTAGTAGATCAGGAAGAAAGGAGATGGTTTGATAGAGCTGGTTGTGAGGCTCTGGGGCAGGGAGTTAGCTGAGGCAAATACAGATTGATGACCAACCTTGTGGGGGTGGGGGCAGGTGGAGATTCAGGACCGTGAGTTGTAAAGGTGCTAGCTGCCACAGCCAGACAGGTTGCCAACCTGCCAGGTGACGGGGGGCGGCGGTGGGGAGGAGGCAGGAGCAGAGGCAAGCAGCCCCAGACCCAGATAGTGGGCCGTAGAGATGGCCACCCTGGTTGGACTCCAGGTGCTTTGCTGTCTGCAGCCCTCAGGGATGCTGTGTGGGAGGCGGGAGAGCCTGCCTCATCCCCGTCAGTCACCTTTCTGCCCTCCCTTCTCTGAACAGCCAGCCATTGCTTTGTCGTTAATAATTCTTCCAGACTTTTTCTAAAACAGGCATTAAAATTCTTGCCAGCATGACCTCTTTGAGTAATGAGATCTGTAAGTTTATTAACCTCTGTGAGAAGTGGATTGCCTTGCTCCATGGGAGCAGATAATCTCTTGGAGGGAATGAATGTTAGTGTGGTGACCTGAAGAGAGCAGAGGCTCAGGTGGGTACGGCTTGTCTGTTTCCTATTCCCACCCTCTGACTTTGCCTGTGTCCACGGACAATGGGCTGAGTCCTTCTGCACAGCGCTCTCTCCTTGGCCCCTCTCTGAGTCCTGCAGTGGCCTGAAGTTGAGATGGTCAGAAAAACCAGGCCATCGCAGAACCTCGTTGCTTGTGACGAGTCTAATTCTCTAAGTATGAGACGGGGAAAGGAGAGGGTGGGGACATTGAGTTTTTATGCAGACAAGTTTTTATGCAGCAGGTCCATTCGCAGAGGCCTGGGAATCCCTTGGAGTTGGGATGGGCATTAGGATATGTGCTCTATGACCATGTTGAAACACATCCTCTGTTGTTCCAACATTGGCCTTTGCATTTGCACAGGTACTGGATAGTTGGCATAAGCTCCTTGTAGGGCGGCCAGCTAAGTAGCAGTGATTCATGACTTCATCCCCATTAGTTTGGCGTTTCAAGCCTGCTCCAACCTAGCCTGACCTACCTGTCTTCTGTACACCTCAATACTTGGCTCATGCCACTTTATGTTGTTTATCGCATAAAACATTTGACTATAACACAGGGCTGTGTCAGCACATCATCATCTGCTCTCCCATCCCTGCCAACCAGGCCAGCACAGTCCAATAGAAATACGAAGGCCACGAAGGTAATTTTACATTGTTCTGTTGTCCATTAAAAAAGCACAAGAAATGGGTGAAATGAGTTTTAATGTATTTTAACCAAACCTATCCAAAATATTATCATTTTAACATGTAATGATAAAATCAGACATGGTTCTTCTTATTCGCATGTAGGATTTACATTCTAGCGAGGGAGACAGCTTCCACCTGTCTCTGCCTCCTCCCAGCCCCACCCCCTACCCCCAGAACACCCTCTTAAAAGCATCCACAAATAACTGCAAGTTGTGTTCAGTGCCATGAGGGAGAGAAGCAAGGGCTTTAGGAACGTGTGTTTGTGAGATGCCTCTCTGTAGAGGTGACATTTAAGCTGCTACATCGTGTGAAGAATGGGAGCAGACCATTCTAGGCGGAGGGAGGAGCAGATGTAAAGACCCAGCGTGGGAAGGAGCTGCCCTGAATGTTTGAGAAATTGAAATCAGACCTGCGTGGCTGGCTGGCAGCAGGTGAGGGGAGGGCACCCGCCCAGTTTGGGGATGGAGGGCAGTAGGCAGGGATGAGGGCAGACGAGACCTCAAGGCTGTGGCCTGGACTGTGGCTCTGATTCGAGATGCTGTGTGATTGGATAAGATGGGAGGGTTTTAACGGGACTGTGGCCCAGACCTTCTTCAGTTTTTAGTTCGTTTTTGCTTTTTAGGGCCGCACCCTCGGCATATGGAGGTTCCTAGGCTAGGGGTCAAATCGGAGTTGTAGCCACCGGGCCTGCACCACAGCCATAGCAATGTGGGATCTGAGCTGCGTCTGCGACCTACACCACTGCTCACGGCAACACCGGATCTTTAACCCACTGAGCGAGACCAGGGATTGAACCTTCGTCCTCATGGATGCTAGTCAGATTCGTTCACTACTGAGCCATGACGGGAGCTCCATCCCTTCTTCAGTTTTTTTTTTTTTTGTCTTTTTGCCATTTCCTTTGGGCCGCTTCTGCGGCATATGGAGGTTCCCAGGCTAGGGGTCTAATCGGAGCTGTAGCCACCGGCCTACGCCAGAGCCACAGCAACGCAGGATCCGAGCCGTGTCTGCAACCTACACCACAGCTCACGGCAACGCCGGATCGTTAACCCACTGAGCAAGGGCAGGGACCAAACCCGCAACCTCATGGTTCCTAGTCGGATTCGTTAACCACTGCGCCACGACGGGAACTCCCCTCCTTCAGTTTTAAGAAGACTTGTCTGGTGCTCTGTGGAGATGGATTGGAAGGGGGCAAGGCCTGAAGCAAGGAGACGGGACAGGGTTCCTGGGTTCCAGGTCAGAGAGTGTGCTGCTGAGCCTGAGAAGGGGCAGAGGGGAGGGAGAGAAGTGGGTGGATTCCACACATGGTGTGGAGATGGCTTTGTTAGAGCTTTCAGAGGGATTGGCTGTGGGGCAAGGGTAAGGTAGAGGGAGGAAATAAAGAGGACCCCTTTGGTGTAGGCGTTACCAGGTAGTAGGTGTGGGGAAGCTGGCAGGAGGAGCAGGTTAGGAGGGGAGTGCAGGGGCCAAGTTCAAGTAGCCAAACATTAGGCTTGAGGTGGAGCTGGGCAGAAGGCAGTTAATTACATGCATCTTGGGCTCAGCAGAGGTCAGACTGGAGATGGATTGCCAAGGTCACAACGGAGGGAGTAGGCAGAGGAGGAGAGGGCTCAGGAGTGCCCATCATTGAGGGGGGCGGTGGCAGAGGAGGAGAGGGCTCAGGAGTGCCCATCATTGAGGGGGCGGTAGCAGAGGAGGAGCTGGTGAGAAAGACGGAGGAGGAATGCTCAGGACTGGAAGGAACGGGCCCTGCGTCTCAAGAAGGAGGCCTCAGGAGTTCCGGTCGTGGCACAGCGGAAATGAATCTGACTAGGAACCATGAGGTTGCGGCTTTGATCCCTGGCCTCACTCAGTGAATTGAGGTTCCGGTGTTGGTGTGAGCCATGGTGTAGGTCCCAGGTGTGGCTCGGATCCTGCGTTGCTGTGACTGTAGGCTAGCAGCTGTAGCTCCGATTTGACCCCTAGCCTGGGAACCTCCATGTGCCTGGAACTGGTGCAGCCTGGAACTGGGTAGCCTGGTGGCCCAGGGCCTGAGCCCCACCACTGGTGAGGTGGGGCCGGGCACCAGGTGGACTGGAAGATGAATAGGAGGCTGGGAAGGGAGTTGCATGGGAGATGTGTGCACCACTTTTCCAAGAAGTTGCAGAGAGAGAAGACATCGTGAGAAGGTGTGGGAACCAGGGGAAGGTACTTAAGCATTGTGGATGCTAATGGGAGTTCTGCCCAGGGGGGGCTGGGGCCTTGAGAAGATGACAGGGTGGGGGTCAGGGCACCAGCGCAGAGTCTGTCCCTGGGCGTGCTGAGAAGGAGGCACCCTCTGCTGGCAAGGCGGGTAGGAGGCCACAGTCGGAGCAGATGAAGGCAGGTCTGGGTGTGGTAGAAGATGCATGAGCTCCAGTCCTAGGCTCCCGTTTTCTCCGAGACGTGCGAGGCCAGATCTTCAGTTGACAGCAAGGGTGGGGGCTCGGGGATGGGAAGCTCAAAGAGAAGAAAAAGGTGTGAAATTGTCTGGGAGCAGGTGACCAACCTCCCAGAGAAACCCAGGCTTGTGGGCCATCTCATAGTGACAGTTCGAGGTCAGAGAATGTGCATTTAAAGTGAAACATGTCCACCCCGTTTCGTGATGTTGCTCAATTGCTTGGGTGAAGGCACAGGGGAGGCGGATGTCAGGGTGCATCCGTGGGGTTTTGCCAGGCTGGAGGCAGGGTATTCTTCCGGGATTGGGAACAGCGATAGACCATTGGGCCGTCCAAGGAAGAAGGTGAAGTCCCCGCAGGCAAGGGGGAGAAGGCCTTGGACTGGAGGAGCTCAGGGAGCTGTGGCCAGGGTGTTGAGGGTCATCGGTGTGTGTGGTGGTGGTGACAGGAGGTGGGTGGGGGAGGAAGCTGGACTTGGAGCTGAAGCCCCTGATCAGTGGCAGGAAACGATGTGGAGGCTGGTGACAGTGGGTGGTTGGCAGGTGGCTGGAATGGCCTGGGCTGCAAGGGCACGGAGAGAGCCACACGCTGGGGGACCACCAGGATGCCAGTCGCCCGTCTCCTCTGATGTTCTGCTTTTGTGGGAGGCGAGAGGAGCAGATGAGCTGTGTGTGGGGGTGAGGGCTGTCCTCAGGGACCAGCCTGGGGTCCCTTAAGGCATGAAGGTGAAGGGAATAGTCTGGCTGGGCTGCTGGTGCCCTGCTGATTTCAAGGACTTCAGTGAAGCCCCCGGAGGACTGGAGAGAGGAGGGAAGAGGGAAGGACTGGCTCTGGTTTGGGAATGCTGCTGAGTGACCGGGAGGATGTGCTGTCCTGGCTCTCCCCCAGCTAGAGGGGTGGGAGGTGGGGCAGATCTTTCCGAGCGTGTGGGATTTCGAGTTGATGGTGAGTTTCAGGGGAGTCAGCCCAGGTGGTGTGGTTGTCTCAAAGGCCGGCTAAAACTTTGAAGACTTTAATCAAAGTATGAGATGGCTGTGGTAGAGGTGGTGGCTCTGCTTCACTCTGTCTAGAATGTTGTATTTGGTTCTGGGGGCCAGTTCTTCTAATTTTAGACCTTGGAAGGATATTTGGAGGAGGGAGAGCAGAGTGGGAGGGGTCTGGATGCATGTTCCCTGAGAATAATTTGAAGGAAGTTTTCTTCTTTTTTTTAAATAGATTTTATTGGGGTATGGTTGACTTACGAAGTTGTGTTCATTTCAGGGGTACAGCAAAGTAAATCAGTTATACATTTATGTATATCCATTCCTTTTCAGATTCTTTTCCCAATCAGAGTGTTACACAGTATTGAGGTGATTTCTCTGTGCTGTACAATAGGTCCTAGTTCCCTCTGTATTTTATATGTAATAGTGTGTCAACATCAATCCCAACCCCTAATTTATCCCTCTCCCCACATTTCCACTTTGGGAACCATAAGTTTGATTTCAAAACCTTTTTTTTTTTTTTTTTTGCATTATAGGGCTGCACCCACAGCATATGGAGGTTCCCAGGCTAGGGGTCAAATCGGAGCTATGACTGCTGGCCTACACCACAGCTACAGCAATGCAGGATCTGAGCCACGTCTGTGACCTACACCACAGCTCACAGCAATGCTGGATCCTTAACCCACTGATCGAGAACAGGGATCGAACCCGCAACCTCATGGTTCCTAGTCAGATTTGTTTCCGCTGCGCCACAGTGGGAACTCCTGATTTTAAAACCTGTGAGTCTGCTTCTGTTTCGTAAATGCTTTTGTATCATTTTTATTAGATTCCACATATTAGTGGTCTCATATGATACTTGTCTTTCTGTCCGACCTCACTTAGTATGATAGTTTCTTGGTCCATTCATGTTGCTGCAAATGGCATTATTTCATGCTTCTTTATGGCTGAATAATATTCCATTGTATATATGCACCACATCTTCTTTATCCAGTCCTCTGTTGATAGACATTTAGATTGCTTCCATGTCTTGGCTATTGTAAATAGTCCTGGCAGTGAACATTGGGGTGTATGGTGTCTTTTCAAATTATGGTTTTCTCCGGATATATTCCCAGGAGTGGGATTGCTGGATCATATGGTAGTTCTATATTTAGTTTTTAAAGGAACCTTCAAGTTCCCCATAGTGGTTGCACCAGCTTATATTCCCACTAACAGTGTAGAAGGGTTCCTAAAGGGAGGTTTCTTAAAGTGGGGTCTCTCCATGCAGTCCAGGGGTCTGTGAAGACCCCTCCCCATAAATTGTACAGAGAACGGTCTATCTGTATGTAATTTTCTGGGGAGAATGTCCTTAGTTTTTTGTTACCAGATTTTCAAAGGGATGTCCTTGACCCAAAAGCGGTTAGAACCACCTGTTTAAAGGACTTCGTTTTGAGAAGGGAGAACTTGGGCCAGGAGGTGAGGGTAGGGGGAGGAGAGAGCTCTTTCCCCGTAGATGCCCAGCTGCCACTTGGAGGAGGGGATTTGCTCCTGTGGACATGTCTGGTGGGACTCTGAGAGGTGGGAGGGAGGTACAGGGAGCTGTTTTGGCTCAGTGGGTGTCTGAGGGAGGCTGAGAGCACCTGTCATGGGTGGGGTGTACACAGGGCAGGGACGGAAGGAGGTGGCCTGTGATGTGGGCGGAAGCTTTGTCTAAACCTTGTTCTGAAGAACAAACCACTCTGGGCGTTGCCAGGTATTCCTCATCCTCAGGGAGACCGGGCTGTGGGCTGAATTTTGCTGGGAGAGATGAAGCCCCGGCAGGTGCTCAGAGGTATGGCTTTGGGCTGCTGAGGTCCCCAGAGGCCTGCCTGCCTTTCTGGAGACAGTGCATTCACTGTCCTTTTGGGGAGTGGGCCCTCAGGTGGCTCCTCTGTGGTGTGGGAACAGTGCTCCTTAGGCATTGCCCGAGGGCGTGGCCCGCCCCCACACCTCATCAAGGGCGGTGAGCCCCACCTTCAAGGGCCCTCAGTTGCCCACTTAGATGGTCTGTGGCATCTTTTCTGTGACGTGGATGGAGTTGGTAAGACGAGCCCTGAATTGGGCCTGAGGTGGAGCACAGCTTTCTCTCTTGGAGGGGCCCCCGTGGCCCAGTGTGTTCCTGGGACCCCGGTGGGATCCTTCCTTGCTTTGGTAGCAACAGAATCTGATCTGCTAAATTTGAAAGTGACTCCCATGGGACAAAACTGATGATTAATTGAGTTAGACTTTTTTCAGAGCTTCCTCCTTTTTTTTTTGTCCTCTCAGTGTTTTTTTTTTTTTTTTTTTTTTAAGCAGGCATGTCTCACCCAGGGTGGAATATTCTGGAAAACTGGAATTGGAATCCTACAACCTGATTGAAAGCCCTATCACTTGCTTCCAGGGAGGGAGCTAAAAAAAGCCACTCCTTGGCTTCTCCCATGAATTTTAAATATTCTGAAAGCTTTGCCCACAAAGGAAACAATGGCTCATTCCTTAAATAATTAAGTAGAGTACACAGCGAAGGGCAGGCTGGCAGCCTGGTCACACTGGACCCCTGGGAGCCACTGTCTCAAGGGGAGGGCTTGAGTGGGTGCCGGAGGCGGTTGTCCTTGTAGAGAAATGGATGCAGCTTCACAGAGCTGCCTTTCAAGCAATCGGTGAAATTGGTACAACTCTGGAAATGTCACGAAAAAGGATAAAAGTGTCATGTGACCAAAATGCATGTTTCCCCCCCGGGAGCTGTTTGTATCAGCCCTGTGAATTCTTAGTTGGTCTTATTTGTCCCTTCCTGGCCATGTGACTGACTGCCCACGTCAGGTGACTGTGGCCTCGGGCCACACCTGCACCCTCCCAGCCGCTGTAGTATTGGCACTGGTTTCTGTATGTACTTGGTGGAAATTTCTGGAAACTCTGTGCAGGGAAGAGAAGGCTGCTTTGTCTTCTGGCAGATGACCCATGGCGGCATCTCAGAACTGGCCAGTTATTTCCCAGCTGTCAGCCTGTGATTATACAGGCTCTTTATCTCTGAGGCCATAGAATGGTCTGCTGGACAGACAGAGGTTATGCCAGACAGTCATTGTGGTGTCTTATTTGGTTTCTGTTGAAGATTGAGTTCTGCCAGCTGGAGAGGAACTAATGTGTGTTGATTATCTATAGGCATTATTTCATTTAAGCTTCATGTTTCATGGATGAGGAAATGAGTTCAGAGAGGTTAAGTTACTTGGTTAACATCACACAGCCAGGACACTGAGTGGGTTGGTGGTTATATTTGTTGTCTGACTCTGAGACTTTTACAGTTCCATGAGAAAAACAATGTTTCAGAAGTACAACTTGAGGTCTGGAAGAAAAGCAGAGGCGTGCTTTAAGGGAGCTCTGTTGGCACACCTTCCAGAGGGCAGGGGTCAAAAGTAGGTATTTACTCTGCTGTGAACACCTTGGTCATTCACGCAGATGAGTTTTCTGCAGATATTTCTTTTTTTTTTTTTGTCTTTTTGCCATTTCTTGGGCCACTCCCACGGCATATGGAGGTTCCCAGGCTAGGGGTCAAATCGGAGCTGTAGCTGCCAGCCTATGCCAGAGCCACAGCAACACAGGATCCGAGCCGCGTCTGCGACCTACACCACAGCTCACGGCAACGCCGGAACCTTGACCCACTGAGCAAGGGCAGGGATCGAACCCACAACCTCATGGTTCCTAGTCGGATTCGTTAACCACTGCGCCACGACGGGAACTCCAGATATCTCTTTTTACTTTTCTTTTTTTTGCTTTTTTAGGGCCACACCCATGGCATGTGGGAGTTCCTAGGCTGGGGTCAAATCGGAGCTACAGCTGCCGACCTACACCACAGCTCACAGCAACGCTGAGCTGAGAGGCCACTGAGAGGCCAAGGATCGAACCCTCATCCTCATGGTTCCTAGTCGGGTTCATTAACCACTGAGCCACGAAGGGAACTCCGCTGCAGATTTCTTTTGCCCTGAATCTACTGAACCATTCTGTGGTCTTGCCCTTTTCATCCTTCTCTCTTCTAGTTTCTCCCTGGTCCTTTATATTACTCAGATTTCAGTAGAGGTGCTAGAATGACTTAACCCTTCAGTCTTGTTGAGTTGTGTGCTGTCATCACATCTATTAAGACACTATTCAGATCATGTAATAGAAATTTAAGTCTCCAGTAAGTAAACCTGTTAGTCCGGGTCTAACAGCTGATGAGTTATATCGCTATTAACCTGACACAGAGCAGGGTGGGAAGGGCGCCAAAGCCCTCATTGCTCTCACCTGCTTTGTGGCTGTAAATCAGGGCCTGTTCCCATACTCGGCAGGGGTTCACGCTTTTGGTGATTGCCTGCATCAGAGGCCCGAGAGAACTTTCCCCCTGTGTGTTGTAGCGGCTTTGCTGTAGCTGGAGCTCTCCTGTCTGTGATCCAAGGACCTGCCTTCCAGGAACCTGAGCGGGAAGGTGTTTGATGTGGTTTTCAGGACTGGTTTCCCTACCAGCACCTCATCTCTGTAGGAGAGAGGCATTTTCAAGCCCCTCTCTCCTAGGCAAGAAGTCAGAGTAAGTCTGAAATAGTGACCTTTGGTTCCCTTTGTGCATCTTACAAAAATTGGTTGTTGGGTTTATTTATATGTCCTTTTTCCTAGAGCAAATCTTACCCACGAAGGACTAAGCTAACGGAGTGAATCATGAGTGCAACTCGAAGAGGAAGTCACAGACTGAAAATTATGAAACCTAAATAGGATCTTGTTAGGTGTTTTTTGCTAGGAGGAAGTTCCTGGTTGCGGGTCTTCTAGGTAATTGGTTTTTGACTGAAAATTTTCAGGTGGTCTCTGAAACTATTCTTGGTAACAGATAAAATTAGTTTCCTCCAGGTCCATGGGATCAAGTATTTGCATGGCGGCGGCAGAAAGCACTGTATGTGCTCAGATTTCCGTGTCTAAGGGCTTCTGCTGCTTGGTGCTTATCAGAGTCAACAGCTTTATTTAGGTCACCTGTATTCGAGTGGCTGCCCGTGGAAACAGAGCTGCATCCAAGCAGTCTAGGTGGCGGTCACCATTGCAGGCAGCTTTGCCCTTAGGAGGTATGAGCTAACACCACAATTCATGCATCCTAACTAGGCCCCATCAGTCCCTCAGTTAAGTAGTATTTACTGAGCACTTTTTGAAGTAACTGAGACAGATTTGGCCTCTGTCCTTATAGAGCTTACAGTATATATAGCAGGGAAAATGGATCTTGAGTAATGACAAAAATAATTAAAATTCATTCATTCAGGGAGTTCCCGTCGTGGCTCAGCGGAAAACGAATCTGACTAGCATCCATGAGGACACAAGTTCGATCCCTGGCCTCGCTCAGTGGGTTAAGGATCCAGCGTTGCTGTGAGCTGTGATGCAGGCCAGCGGCTACAGCTCCGATTCGACCCTAGCCTGGAAACCTCCATATGCCGCAGGTGTGGCCCTTAAAAAAAAAAAAAAAAAATCATTCATTCAACGAGTGTTGAGTGTCCGGTCTACTAGGTTCTGTTCATGGTGATGGGGATGCTGGTGAACCAGAGGGACAAGAATCCCTGCCTTTTTGAAGCTTACGATCCAGCGAGACACACAGTAAAGAAAAATATAAGTAAATTTTATGACATATTAGAGGTGATCCATGCTGTGGGCAGTAGAGCTGTCAAGGTGATCGGGAGTAGGAACGGGCGGGGTGGGTGAGTGGGTGTCAGTTGCAGAGTGGGATGCGTGAAGTGAAGACTGCAGATGGGTTTGGAGTTACTGATAAGTGCAGGTAATGACAGGGCAAGGGAGAGGCTGAGGGAGGTTTAAGCCACTGGGAGACCAGGGCTAGGACCGTCTATGCGAGGACTGAGGTGACTGAGAATCAGGGCAGGAGTAGCATAGGAGAGAGGGGCTGTGATCTAGGAGCTAAAATCATCAGGAAATGAGGGGGAGTGACACGGGGGTTGGTGGTTGACGGCAGTGAGGGGTAATGGGTGACAGAGTCTGATGACAAGCGATGGAAGGCTGGGGATTTTGAGGGAGGCAGGGAGAGGATCATCTTGAGGGGGCCGCGAGGAACCCTGCAGTCCAGTTGGGAAAGTGCTTTGAAGGGGGAGTCAAAGGGCGCCGGGAGGGCGTCTGCCTTGGACAAGGCCTGGGAAGGCTTCTGTGACACTGTGATTTATAGTAGGAAACGGGAGTTCCTGTCGTGGCGCAGTGGCTAACGAATCCGACTAGGAACCATGAGGTTGCGGGTTCGATCCCTGGCTTTGCTCAGTGGGTTAAGGATCCGGTGTTGCGGTGAGCTGTGGTGTATGTTGCAGATGAGGCTCAGATCTGGCGTAGGCTGGTGGCTACAGCTCCGAATCGACCCCTAGCCTGGGAACCTCCATATGCTGCAGGTATGGCCCTAGAAAAGACAAAAAAGACCAAAAAAAAAAAAAAAAGTAGGAAACATGTATTTGATCTTCCTTGTTCCTGGCAAAGAGCTCCTCCAACCCTTGAAATTTCCTGCAGTGAGAGCCTAAGAGGTATCTTTTGTTATGTTAATGAGGTGGCTTTTGGACTGCACCTAAAGAATACTGGGGGCCAGGGGAGAGGGGAAACACCATGGGATTAGAGGGTTGGAATTTCAGTCCCCCTCTCCCCTTTGAGGGGGAGAGGGACTGGAGG